>NC_045621.1:0-1250000 GCF_009829155.1 Mustela erminea
GTGGGAGAGGGAGAAGCAGGCTCCCTGATGAGAGGGATTCCCTACTGGGAACTTGATCCCAGGACTCTGGGATCCTGACCTGAGCTAAAGGTAGATGCTTAAGGACAGAGCCACCCAGGCGCCCCCAGTTATTTTCTTTAAGAACAATGTTCCCCTGCAGGAATTCGGGTGATAATTGTTAGTGGAGTTGTGACAGGCATAGAGAAGGTCTGGCTCTAGCCCTGCCTCTCAAGCCTTGTGTAAGCCTGGTTCTCTCGCTTTTTAAACCCATTCATTCTTCTTTCCCGATCCATTAACACAAGTTCATTGTTAATTTCCTGTCCCCAAATCAGTGTGCAGAATTGCTGTACTTTCACTGAATCAACAGATACTCACTTTTGCATTTTTATAAAGTTAATATTAGGTATTATTATGAGTAGATAAAATTACGTTCATAATTGTTAAGTAGGCTCCTTTATGATTGGCCCATGTATCGTAAATAAAAGAGATTCGATAGAAGATCAGATTTAATTATCTCGGTTAGAGTGTTTTCAGTTTTATTTTAAGCTCAGAAAAACCCCATTTTGGAATAATTCCTTTTATATTTGGACATTGGAATTTAAATTCCACTGATTGGACAGTTTTAATCAATATTGCTCTCTCTTCCTCACTCTTCAGCTCCTGGCTGGTCTTTGTTTCAGTGTGCGCCAGCCATCAGAGATGGATACTTCCATGAAATTCGATTTACAGATCCAAAGGTACGGAAATAAGTTGTTTCAGTTTGTGATAACGATTCAGGAAATGTTACTTGTCATAAACATATTATGTAATATGTTCTAAATGTTATGGAATCGAATAGGCTGAAATTTCAGTACTTGACTATATAATTTTTATTATTTTATTATTTTTTAATTTTATTTTAAAAATTTCACTTACAATGTTTCCAAGGCTGATTACTGTTTTTAAAAATAAAATAGTATTCATTGTTTTGTATAAATATATTAATGTCATAAATACTAAAAATACAGAAAATCTAGAAACATATAGAAAGAAAATAATAATCACCCATAGATACCCTTGTGAACATTTTGTTATATATCATATCATATCAATTTCTTTTACAAAATAAGATTTTTTTTTACTTGAACACATCTCTGTATGTTTAACTATGTTCCTTATGGGTGGACATTTAATTTGCCTACAATTTTTTTTAAGATGTTATTGATTCTGAGAGAGAGGGGGGCAGAGAGAGAGAAAGATTGTCCAGCAGACCGTGCAGAGCAAACGCGGCCTCCCTCTCCTGACCCTGAGATCGTGACCTGAGCTGAAATCGAGAGTTGGACACTTAAGCCACCCAGGCACCCCTGCCTCTAATTTTTTTTTTTTTCAAACTGTGATGAACATCTTTGTAGAAGATATGGTTTTCATTTTTTATTATGCCATTTTAAAAATCAATATTTATATCCTAAGAATAATTTATTTTGAGTTTTGAGCTTGTAAAACAAAAATAAAAGAAGTAAAATTTGGTCATCTTGGAATTAAATGCCAATGAAAATCGTTTTTAGTTAGTTTTTCCTTTCTTTGTTGCTTTTAATTTGTTCATTTGTTTCACTGCATTTGCCTCTGTATGTCTTTGATGATAATCATGCTTAGGTCAGGTCTAAATATATATTTTTTTCTTTTTCAGCTCCATCTCTTCGACAAGGTAAGCCCAGTTGTTTCTTACAGAGCTGACCTTGCGGTCTTAGCCGCTGTTGAGATAAGAAGGTCAATATGAGGACTGAGTTGAGTGTCTTATTCTTGTGAGATTTAAACTGCTTTAAAATGCAATTACTTTTTAAAAGTAACTGCGAGGCTCAGTAACTTCTTGTGGGAAGGATCCTCCCAAATTTCCTGGTAGTTTTACCAGAGCTAGAGCTTCTGTAGAAGTAAGGTCCTAGGTGTATTCCAAAGCCCCAAATATTTGCTGGTATCCTCCAGAAATAAACCAGATGTGGCAACACCAGGCACAAAATACGTGTTGAACTTTGATGCAACGTCATTTACCAAGTCACCCGTTCCGTGAGATGCAGGTGTGTGTGTGTGTGTGTTCACATACACATACAGCTCCTTTTCTTTTAAATGTGTACATTTTTAATTAGTTCTGATTAGATTCATCTGGATACAGGGTACTTTTGAAAATGAACTGACCATATCGTTTTGTAATCATGGTAAGTTTTCTTTGGTCATCGTTTAGAGTTTCAAGTCCTGATCATATCTTTCTTCCAATTCCAGACTGTGGGCATAAGGGGAACGCTGAGACTGAAGAAGATGCCCAAACTCTTGTTCAGCACTTCTGTGAGGTCTGCAGTTGTTGGCTTTAACTGATGCATGGTAGGGAGCCTTTAAAGAGAAGAACAGATAGGCTACTTATAAAAAGCAAGTCTGTCTAGGGGTGCCTGGGTGGCTCAGTGGGTTAAGCCTCTGCCTCCAGCTCCAGTCATGATCTCAGGGTCCTGGGATCGAGCCCCGCATTGGACTCTCTGCTTGGTGGGGAGCCTGCTTCCTCCTCTCTCTCTGCTGCCTCTCTGTCTGCTTGTGATCTCTGTCTGTCCAATAAATAAATAAAATCTTAAAGGAAAAAAAAAAAGCGTGCTTAATGATTATGTAAACTGCATTTTTAAGAATGTATCTGACCTTACTTTGAATTTTTTCCCTATTCAGAAGTTCCTTTTTTAAAACAAATAGCCTCAAGTGGTTAAAGAATGCACTGTATACAAATTGTCTAAAACCAGTTACTTCACTTGAATAAAAGCAATAGGTCATTGTTCAGTATTTTCATATGGATTTTTTGCAACTCTAACTAAAAATTGAAAGTGCCTATAGCAGATCATCCAAATTTTCTTCCTACAGAAAGAAAAATATCCTATGCCATCTTTCCTTTGAAAACTTTTTCATACTTTTCTCTTGTTATATATTTTCATCCTGACATATACTGCCGTATAGTAGAGACAAATGCTGAGTGGATCTCCTTTGCCTAGTAGTGATCCTGTTAAAATGTCAGAGTGACTATGGAACCTCTGCTGCTATTCAGATCTCTTGCTAAAGTTGGTGTAGGGGGACGATTATGGAATACATTTTGCTCAAAGTATTTACATTTTCTTTTCCCCATTAGCTCAGAAACAACAGTCCAAGTTCATTCTGCAAGGCAGTGCTGAATCTTCAGTGGCCTTACACACGTGACCGTAGCCCGTTGTTACCCAAGCTTCAGTACAGAGCTGGCGGGCCCACAGACTGCACGTCAGACACGGAGATTGACCCTTTGAGAATTAAGGTAATGTGCTTAATAGCAACTTCTCATTATGATATTTAATGCTTTTCTTTCTAGATATATGGGAGGAATGTATGAAATAAGACATTTATTTATTTTTAAAGATTTTACTTATTTATTCTAGAATGAGAAAGAGATGAGCAGACGGGAGGGGCAGAGCGAGAGGAAGACTCCATGCAAAGCACGGATCGCGACGTAGGACCCGATCCCAGGACCCCAGATCGTGACCAGAGTGGAAGGTAGACAGGTAACCCACTGAGCCACCTGGGTGCCCAAAATAAAGTAAATGTTTTAGTAACACAAACCCACTCTACAAAAATATTTTACTTCATAACTAGTACACTAAAGATTAAATTGTTTATTTGTATAATGAGTAAGGATTAATTCCTTACTCTGCGAAGTCCTCATGAATCATTTACTTATGGAGAGACCCAGCTTGACTTTGGGTCCATTGCATTGTGGTTTATCCACATATGATATTGTGATGGGGTGTTTTGTTGTTGAAATTTTTGTCTTTGGAAAAAGATCTAACATTTCACCTAACCTGGCTCTTTTGACTTCCAAGACTTAGAAAAACTTCATTTTGTGGAGTTCTGTACTTTTGGACATCTTAGCACATGTATTCGGATAAGAAGCTATTACCCAATTTGGACTAAGGAAAGTTAAGAAAACAGAACAAAAAGCTCTTTTGAAATGATATATATACATGATTGACACATCACTGTTGCGCACTATGAAATTTCAGGCTGCTTCCCTGTGTTTTATCCGTGTCCCCTGTAGCTATGCAAGGGGAGAAGAAAATCATGGCTAAGCAGAGGTAACCTTCCACACACTAAGGACTCTCTGTGCCTACGTTCTACCATATATTAAGTAGTAAATTTGTCCTAACACATTTTCAGTCACCGTGTTTAATCATATATAACAGTTTATGCCAAAACATCAGTGTAAATGTTTTCCACTGTTATATACCATCAGTTTCTCTGTAACCCTAGGTCTCAAATTCACAAACCAAAAAGAATGACACAGTTCCTGGCCAAGGGGACGCGAGCCATCGCCTCCCCAGCGGTATCTCACCTCCACGAGGGAGATGTTCACACTTCGGTAAGCGCCACTTCAACAACAAGCACGTTAGACATTAAAAAATATGTGATTATAGAACTGATGCCAGAGAACATTTCAAAAATAGCGGCAGCTGTATTTGGAAGAACCACATATATTTTTACACTATTCACTCCTCTTACTGTCCTTGTTCCTAGTCAAATTAATGCCAGATTTTCTGCAAATGATCTATCTTTGTAGATTGCCAACAAAAGTATTTTGTATTCCAATTTATTTTTCTGGCTGTACTCTAACTGACCTCTTTCTTGACCTCATCCTAATCTTGGAGGCTTTAGTGCAATATTGGGAGAAAAACCCAGGAGGCCGCAACAAAAATATATTACAAGAATAATTAGCATTATGTTATAAAATGTTATGTTATATATATATTATATAATGTTATAAAATGGCTTATCATTTAAGTTTTTGAAATTTAATCAATCTGCTAACCATCCGCTAGTGGGGAATCCAGGACAGTGTTTGTATTCATTAGTAAGCACAAATTACGCTCACATCACCACATTCCGTAGGTCTTAGTTTGCGCCCGCCTCAACTCTCGGTGACGTCTGGCACTGTCCGTCCCTTGTGCCATCACTCCTCGCTCACGTCCGAGACCCGGCTCTCGTGGCCCTCCCCCGTCACCACTCGCTACTTCTAACTCTTCACCTCCAGAACTTTCATTCGAGTGTTCCAGGGCCCACGACTCAGATCCCTTACTGCTCCAGCACATTCATCCGTTAGATCTGTGCCGTCCAATCCACGGACACCAGACACATTTCAAGTAGCCACCTGTGGCTCCTACTTCGGGAGGCAGAGGTACCCCCGCACTGACGATTTCTCATCATCTCAAACCTCATACTGATATAGTGGGAAGCTACCGTCCGACAGTGCTGTTCACTCTCAGGGCTGCAAACACCATCTCTGTGTGCATGACTTCAGTTTACGTGCCCAGCCGGATCCTGGCATCGAACGCCAGACTCCAGTATCCAAAGGCCTGTTGGAACTCCCTTAAAATATTTAATAGTAATCTTAATTTTTTTCCCAAGAACGTACCGCTGAGTTTTCCCAACTCTGTTCTTCCTGAAGTGTTCCACGTTTGAGTAAGGCATTGTCCAGAACCTGGGAATTGTGGTTGACTCCTCTTTTTCTCTCAAACTTCACATCCTATATATATACTAGCCAGAACTGTCAACATCTACTTTCCCATTGCCCTGAACCTGGCCCTGGCCCAGCAGCGAGACCCCTGTTATGGCCTCACCAAGGCCTGCCTCTCTTACTTGGATTATTGCCAGACTTCTAGCTGGACTCCATATTTGTCTCCCCCAAACCACAGTTTATTTGCCGAACAGGAGCCATAGTGATCTTTTTAAATGGAGAAGAGAGCCTGTTAATGCGTGTTCAGTGCCTTCCCATCTAAGTCAGAGAGGAAGCCTTTCAGCCCAACAAGATCTAGGCCTTCAGAACTTGCCAACTGCGTTTCTCTCCTTCCTCACTCCTCATGTCTTGGCCACCTTGGTTTTTCCTTGAACAGACGTCCCCAAACATGTTTCTACAACCAGGCTTTGAAAATTTTTCTCCGAACTGCCTGGAATGCTCTTTAGAGGGAATGCTCTTTCTCCAGATAAACCTGGGGCTTATTTTCCTGTCTCCTTCCAGTGTCCTTAACTGGCATATTATGACAGGACTTCCCTCACCAGCCATGTGACATAGAAATTACTTTTAACTTCCACCCCACTTCTGATCCTGTACATTACCCTCCTACACAACTGCATTTAAAAAAACTTGAGATAAAACTTTCATGATGTAAAATTCACCATTTTAACGAATTTGAAGTATGCGATTGAGTGATTTTTAGTATATTCGTGACATCATGCAGCCACCACCATTATCTAATTCCAGAACATTCTCATTGCTTCAAAGAGAAATACTGTCCCCATTACAGAGTCACTACCCATTCCTCCACAACTGTCGCCAGTCCCAGCAATCCCCAGTCTGCTTTCTGTCTCTAAGGATCTGTCTGTTCTGGACACCTCATATAAATGAAATCGTATGATACATGGGCTTTTGTGTTTGGCTTCTTTGATCAGTTTAATGGTTTTAAGGTTCACCATGTTATAGCATATAGTAGTACTTCAGTCATTCCTTATGGCTGAATAATACTCCATTCTGTGGATATATGACATTTTGTCTATTCATTCGTTGACGAATGCTAAGTTTGTTTCTACTTTTTGTTTACTTTGAATAGTGCCATTATGAGCGTCACAGACAAGTTTTTGCAGGGACATGTTTCCAGTTCTCTTGGAAATAAACCTAGGAGTAGTTCTCTGTAGAACTCTGTTTAACTTTTGAGAAACTACCAAACTTTTCCAAAGTGGTTGCAACTTTTTTATTCTCAACCAGCAATTCAATTTGTCCATCTTTGCCATCACTGGCGCTTGCCTTAAAAAATTCTTTTTACTTTACTTTATGGTCATCCTTGTCAGTGTGAAGTGGTATCTCATTGTGGCTTTATTTGTACTTCCTTGATGACTAAGATGTTGAGCATCTTTTGAGTTATTGGTCTTCTTTTGAGAAATGTCTTTTCAAATCCTCTGCCCATTTTTGTTTGTTTATTTAAATTTATTTATTTTAAGGAGCAGAGGGAAGAGCAGTGGGAGAGGGGAAAAAATCCCAAGCAGACTGACTCGACACTGAGCATGGAGCCCAACACAGGGCTCCATGCCGTGACCCCGAGATCATGACCTGAGCTGAAACGAAGAGTCAGTTACTCAACCAACTGAGCCACCCAGGTACTGCATTTTGTCCATTTTTAAATTGGGGTATTTGCCTTTGTTGTTAAGTCATAAGTTCTTTATGTATTCTGGACACTTCCCTTTTCAGAGCTATTATTGTGCATATTTTCTCTCATTTTGTAAGTTGTCTTTTCACTTTCTTGATAGTATCCCTTTGATGCAAAAAGTTTTCTAATTTGAAGACTTTCAGATTTGTCAAGTTTTTTTTCTTCTTTTGTTACTTCTGCTTTTGCAGCTGTAGTTAAGAAACCATTGCCTAACCTGAGATCCTGAACATTTATGCCTAAGTTTTTTGGTTTTCTAAATTTTATATTTTTGAGTCTTATTTTGATCTATACATGTATCTTTAGGCAAGTACCAAATTGTTTTGATTACTATAGCTCTGCAATAAGTTTTGAAATTGAGAAGTGAGTCCTCGAACACTTCCTTCTTTTTCAAGATTGCTTTAGCTATGTGGGGCTCTTTATAATTCCATATGAATTTTAGGATCAGCTTGATCATTTCTACAGGAAATGTAGTTGGAATTTTAGCAGCAGTTTTACTGGATCTGCAAGAATTTAGGAGTGTTGTCATCTTAATGATAGTAAGTTTTTCAATTCTTGAACATGAGATATTTTTCCATTTATTTAGGTCTCCCTCAGTTTCTTTAAAAAATATTTTGTACTTGTAAGTGTATGCAAGACTTGCACTTTCTTGGTTAAATTACTTCCATGTATTTTGTTCTTTTGGGATACTCTTTTAAATAGAATTGTTTTCTTAATTCCATCTTCAGAATTTTCATTATTGGTATATAGAAATCAGTCTCGCATTCTGTACCTTCCCCATACTTGTTTGTTAGCTCTAATAGTTTTATTGTGGATTCTTTAGTGTTTCTGTACATAAAATCCTGTCTTCCATGAACAGATAGTCTTACTTCTTCCTTTCCAATTTGGGTACCTTTTATTTCATTTTTTTCTTGCTTAATCATACTGGCTAGGGCCTTATGGACAATTTGAACAAAAGTGTCGTGAGTGGGCACTGTTGTCTCATTTCTGATCTTAGGGGAAAAGCATTTTTCTTTCACCATTAAGTGTGATATTAGTTACCAGTTCCTCATAGATGCCCTTGCATGGGTCAGGGAAACTTGGCTATTCCTTGTCATCGACTATAAGTGCTACTTACTGGGTAGCATTGTTGTAACTATGAATGTGGCAGGTCTAATGCAGTTTGACCAGCACATGCAAGGTGGTCATTATTTCCTATCCAGTTGCCTTCCAGTTACTGATAAAAACACCGAATGTAGCAAATTCAGCACGGCACCATCAGCCACTTGATTTCTACGAGTCTGACGTGGCACAGGTGTTCAAGATTCGTTCTGCTTCTTTTTCTTTTCCATAGGCATAGTAGGATCTGATTTTTATGTCTTACTATAATCATCACGCTCTGAGTTTACCTAAGAATATTAATTTCTAGAAGAATGTTGACTTCTAAAATTTTAGAATTTTCTAGAAGAATGTTGGTTTCTGTCCATAAAAATACATCTTTTAATATTATAGATCTTATCCTTATACAAAAAATCACATTAAAATCAACCCCTTTATTTTTATTTTATTATTTTTTTAAAGTAGACTTCATGCCCAGTGTGGAACCCAACACGGGACTTGACCTCACAACCCTGAGATGAAGACCTGAGCTGAGGTCAAGTCAGATGCCTAACTGACTAAGCCACCCAGATGCCCCTAAAACCGACCCCTTTTAAAAAAAAGGATTCATAACTCCACTATTAGCCTATCATTTTAAACAGCATTCTTATAAGGCCAGAGAATCTGGATCATCTCTTCAGCCCTCACATAAAACAACAAATACTTTTCTTTTAAGTAAAGAATTTGTTTCAGCAGAGTTGTGGAATTGCTGAGTACCTGAAGATTGCCTTCCAGGTTGGACGACTAGTCAGCGGAAAGACTGCCATCCTGTATGTAAAGTCCCTGCTGTGGACTGAGACCTTCGAACCCCACGAGAAAGCTTGGAACTGAAATTCTCAACGTGGCTTGCTGATTTCCTTCCAGAAATAGCATGACGCTACTCACAGGGATATTACCTTAGTTTCCACAGGTAGCATGTGTAAAACCAGTCTCAGCTACCAAAATAACTACAGAAGTTACTTTTATAAGCAGTTCAAGTTATTGGGAGCCTTTTAAAACTTTTGTAGTTTTATTAACATAAATTACCTTTTTAGGATTTTTATATAAAAACTGCAAGGTGGCACGTTATAGTTTTATATGCCTTCGGGGTGATGATTCTTCTAGAGGAATATGTGATTTATTCACAGTTCCTCAAGGTCTGGGAATGACTCCTAATTATACCTATTTTTGTGCAATTACAGCATGTTATGCTTTAGAAATTGAGAGTTTAGTAGGTTTTTTTTAAAAGATTTTAAGAGAGTTTAGTAGGTTTTTAACTGCTGTCCTCATTAGGCAATGATAAATATTTCCCTCAAATAACTGAATATTTTTCTGTGTTTTAAAAATAATTGAAATTTATCTGCCATGTCTTGTGTTCTAATTCCTTACACAAGTGGCTAAGCTAGAATGTATTCATAAAACAGAGGAATGTGAGTTATATATATTAGAACATGACAAGACCCTGTATTTCACTTTAATGAATCTCAAAATTAATAGGTTTGTAGGATAGATTTTATTAGTAGCTTAAATGATCTTAGTCATATGCAATAAGTATTTTTACTACCAGTAAGTCTAAAGTTTTTAAAGAAAAAAATGCTTTTATCCTAGTGTCTGCCACCGAACAGTCACTAAGTTGACAACTTTCACACTTGTTTTCTCACCTAATAGTGCCTTCCCTGAAAGTATGTGTTGGATAGAAATTCACTCTCTTAGAAAAATGTAACTGTTTGCTTTTGCATACTCTGTTCCTTTTATGGCTTCTATCTCAAGGTGTAATCTTGTATGGGAGACTGAAGGTTATTGTTGTTACTGGAAGCATGATGTTTTAAGTTCCCTTTTATGAAATGTACTGTTAAGCAGTAGTATTGTCCTTCAAAAAATGAAAATGCATATCTCTACAAAGGTGTGATAGAAGAATGATTTGGAAGCTTACTCTTTGAGGAAAATGTTTGGGAAAATATTGGGATTCTTTTTACCCTGAAGCAGCATGTGAATGTATTTGGTTAAATTTATCAGACAATAGCTCTATGAAAACTTTTGATTTTCAAACATTTTAAATACTACTGTGTTTATGATTTATTGAGAATTAAAATCCATTTTGAGTGTAGAATTTTAATAATCTGATCAGTTTTAAGAAAAATGAGTGAGATACAGGGTACTTAAAGCATTTAAAATTGGTAAGAACTATGATTCTGTTGTCAATTTCTTATGTAAGCATTTATTTCAGAATTGATATTTTGAGAAACATTTGTGTGAGGAATATTCTTTCTTTTCTTCCTCCTTTACCATTCTCTTGTGATGAATTACTATTATTATTTTATTATGATGATGGTTATTATTATGATATAGGTCTTCATAATTCTGAAGTATAAAACAATTAAAACTTTAGTGCCACAATTTTACCTGTGTTTAGAAACTACTATTCATAGTAAATTCTCATCAATACTTCATATAACGAAAAAGATAAAGTGTCAGTAAAAGAGATTGTATTTATACTGGCTTCCTTAAGAGGGCTGTGAAAGACTTGTGATCGTTCAAGAGAGATTTAAGTGGCAAAAGTACAGTATATAATAGATCAGCTGCTTTTTAATAAGGCAAACAAACTGTAAATTGATAGACACTTCTTTGTTGCAAAACACAGTGCCAACCTTGGAGAAGAAGAAGAATTTGAATTTTTGAAATACACGTGTATGACCATCGCCTATCTTAATGTCACTTTGTATGTTCTCTTGGATAGTTTGTATATGTGGTAGTTTGGCAAATAAAAAATGTAAATTTCAGAAATTGAATATAGGATCAAAAATGACAAATAAAATAATGCAATACTCAGTGTTTTGGAGACTAGCCCTTTTAATTTGTTGATATGCTAGTTTGAACAATGAACCCCAGGCATATATGCTTGTATTTCATTGTAATTTCTGATCTGTAATTAGCTTCTTGGGAGAGATACCAAATCCTTGATTTTTGTTGTCATTGTTCTCAGGTGCAATATAACAATGTAACCAAACCTAGATAATTTTCAGAATCATTGTTAGTTTAGTAAACCTAATCTAAACAGAGATTTAAACTTAATAAAATTTTGGTTAGTAGGAAGGAGGGATTCTGCTATACAAATGCAGCTATTTACCCCTAAAAGATACATTGTTCATTTTTTAAAAATTTTATTTATTTTTTAAATTTCTTCTCACTGTTCCAGAATTCCTTGTTTATGTACCACGCCCAGTGCTCCATGCAATACGTGCCCTCCATAATACCCACCACCAGTCTCACCTAACCTCCCACCCACCCACCCCTTCAAAACCCTTAGATTGTTTTTCAGAGTCCACAGTCTCTCATGATTCACCTCCCCTTCTAATTTCCCTCAACCCCCTTCTCCTCTCCATCTCCCCATGTCTTCCGTGTTATTCCTTATGCTCCACAAATAAGTGAAACCCTATGATAATTGACTCTTTCTGCTTGACTTATTTCACTCTGCATAATCTCCTCCAGTCCCGTCCATGTTGCTACAAAAGTTGGGTATTCGTCCTTCCTGATGGAGGCATAATACTCCATAGTGTATATGGACCACATCTTCCTTATCCATTTGTCTGTTGAAGGGCATCTTGGTTCTTTCCATAATCTGGTGACTTTAGCCATTGCTGCTATGAACACTGGGGTACAGATGGCCCTTTTTTTCCATGACATCTGTATCTTTGGTGTAAATACCCAGTAGTGCAATGGCAGGGTCATAGGGAAGCTCTATTTTTAATTTCTTAAGGACTCTCCACACTGTTTCCCAAAGAGGCTGCACCAACTTGCATTCCCACCAACAGTGGAAGAGGGTTCCCCTTTTTCCACATCCTCTCCAACACAGGTTGTTTCCTGTCTTGCTAATTTCGGCCATTCTAACTGGTGTAAGGTGGTTTCTCAATGTGGTTTTAATTTGAATCTCCCTGATGGCTAATGATGATCAACATTTTTTCATGTGTCTACTAGCCATTTGTATGTCTTTGGAGGAGTGTCTGTTCATGTCTTCTGCTCACTTTTTAAAATGATTATCAGTTTTGCATGTGTTGAGTTTGCAGAGTTCTTAAAGATTTTATTTATTTATTTGACAGAGAGACAGAGATCACAAGGAGGCAGAGCAGGAGGCAGAGAGAGAGAGAGAGAGAAGGGGAAGCAGGCTTCCTGGTGAGCAGAGAGCCCAATTCGGAGCTTGATCCCAGGATCCTGAGGTCATGACCTGAGCCAAAGGCAGAGGCTTAACCCTCTGAGCCACCCAGGTACACTGAGTTTGAGGAGTTCTTAATAGATCCTGGATATCAGCCCTTTGTCTGCATTGTCATGTGTGAATATCTTCTCCCATTCTGTGGGTTGCCTCTTAGTTTTGTTGACTGTTTCCTCTGCTGTGCAGAAGCTTTTGATCTTGATGAGGTCCCAGAAGTTCATTTTTGTTTTCGTTTCCTTTGCCTTTGGAGACATGTCTTGAAAGAAGTTGCTGTGGCTGATATTGAAGTGGTTACTGCCTATGTTCTCTTCTAGGATTCTGATGGATTCCTGCCTCACATTGAGGTATTTCATCCATTTCAAGTTTATCTTTGTGTACGGTGTAAGAGAATGGTCGAGTTTCATTCTTCTACATATAGCTGTCCAATTTTCCCAGCACCATTTTTTGAAGAGACTGTCTTTTTTCCACTTTATATTTTTTCCTGCTTTGTTGAAGATTATTTGACCATAGAGTTGAGGGTCCATATCTGGGCTATCTACTCTGTTCCACTGGTCTGTGTGTCTGTTTTTGAGCCAGTACCATGTTCTCTTGAAGATCACAGCTTTGTAGTAAACCTTGAAATCAGGCAATGTGATGCCTCCAGTTTTGTTTTTCTTTTTCAACATCCTTAGCAATTCAGAGTCTCTTCTGATTCCATACAAATTTTAGGATTGTTTGCTCCAGCTCTTTGAAAAATGCTGGTGAAAATTTGATCAGAATGATTTGAAAGTATAGATTGCTCTAGACAGTATCGACATTTTAACAATGTTTATTCTTTTGATCCATGAGCATGGAATGATCTTTCATCTTTTTTTTTGTCTTCTTCGATTTTTCATGAGTGTTCTGTAGTTCCTCAAGTACAGATCCTTTACCTCTTTGGTTAGATTTATTCCCAGGTATCTTATGGTTCTTGGTGCTGTAGTAAATGGAATCAATTCTCTGATTTCCTATTCTATTTTTTCATTGATAGTGTATAAGAAATCAACTTATTTGTACATTGATTTTATATCCTGTCACATGACTGAATTGCTGTATGAGTTCTACTAGTTTGGGGGTGGAGTCTTTTGAGTTTTCCATACAAAATATCAGGTCATCTGCAAAGAGAGTGAGTTTGACTTTGTCTTTGCCAATTTGAATACATTTTACTTCTTTTTGTTGTCTGATTGTTTTTGTTAGGACCTTTAAAACTGTAGTGAACAAGAGTGGTGAGAGTGGGCATCCTTGTTGTGTTCAAATCTCAAATGGAAGGCTATCAGCTTTTTCCCATTGAGGATGATATTTGCTGTGTATTTTTCATAGACAGATTTTATGAAGTTGAGGAATGTTCCTTCTATCCCTATACTTTGAAGCATTTTAATCAAAAATGGATACTGGATTTTGCCAAATCATCAATTGAGAGGACCATGTGGTTCTTCTCTCTCCTCTTATTGATTTGTTCTACCACAATGATGGATTTGCGAATGTTGAGCCACCCTTGTATCCCAGGGATGAATCCCACCTGGTAATGGGGGATAATCTTTTTAATGTGCTGTTGGATCTTATTATCTAGGATCTTTTTGAGAATATTAGCATCCATATTTATCAGGAATATTGGTCTGAAATTCTCCTTTTTGGTGGGGTCTTTGCCGGGTTTAGCGATCAGAGTAATAATGTTGGCTTCATAAAAAGATTCTGGAAGTTTTCCTTCTGCTTCAATTTTTTTATAACAGCTTCAGGAGAATAGGCATTATTTCTTCTTTGAAAGTTTGGTAGAATTCCCCAGGGAATCCGTCATGTCCTGGGCTCTTGTTTTTTGGGAGGTTTTTGATCACTGCTTCAATCTCATTACTAGATATTAGTCTATTCAGGTTGTCAATTTCTTCCTGATTCAGTTTTGGAAGTTTATAGGTTTTCAGGAATGCATCAATTTCATCTAGGTTGCTTAACTTATTGGCATAGAACTGTTGATAATAATTTCTGATGATTGTTTCTATTTCCTTGGTGTTAGTTGTGATCTCTCCCTTTTCATTCATAATTTTATTAATTTGGGTCTTTTCTCTTTTCATTTGGATTAGTTTGGCCAATGGTTTATTGATCTTATTGATTCTTTCAAAAAAACCGCTTCTAGTTTCATTGATGCTTTCTATTGTATCTCTAGTTTCTATCTCCTTGATTTCTGCTCTAAGCTTGATTATTTCCCTTCTTGTGTGCGGGTTGGCTTAATTTGTTGTTGATTCTCCAGTTCTTTAAGGTGTAAAGACAGCTGGTATATTCTGGATTTTTTTTTTTTTTTTGAGGGAAGTTTGGATGGCTGTGTATTTCCTCCTTAGGACTGCCTTTGCTGTATCCCATAGGGTTTGGACCAAAGTGTCTTCATTCTCATTGGTTTCCATGAATTGTCTAAGTTCTTCTTTGATTTCCTGGCTGATCCAAACATTCTTAAGCAAGGTGGTCTTTAGCTTCCAGGTGTTTGAGTTCCTTCTGAACTTTTTCTTCTTGTCGAGCTCCAGTTTCAAAACATTGTGATCTGAGAATATGCAAGGAATAATCTCAGTCTTTTGGTATCAGTTGAGTCCTGATTCTTGACCCAGTATGTGGTCTGTTCTAGAGAAGGTTCCATGTGCTCTCGAGAAGAATGAGTATCCTGTTGTTTTAAGGTGGAATGTTCTGTATATATCTATGAGGTCCATCTGATCCAATGTGTCATTCAATGCTCTTGTTTCTTTACTGATTTTCTGCTTCGATGATCTGTCTGTTACTGAAAGTGGCATGTTAAGATACCCTACTATTAAAATATTCATATCAATATGACTATCTTGATTAACAGTTGTCTTATGAAGTTGGCTGCTCCCATATTGGGGACATAAATATTTACAATTGTTAGATCTTCTTGGTGGATAGACCCTTTAAGAATGAGGTAGTGTCCTTCTGTATCTCTGACAACAGTCTTTAGATTAAAATCTAATTTATCTGATACGAGAATCGGTACCCCGGCCTTCTTTTGAGGTCCATTGGCATGAAAGATACTTCTCCCTTCACTTTCAGTCTGGGTGTATCCTTAGGTTCAAAATGGGTCTCTTGTAGACAACATATGGATGGGTCCTGTTGTTTTATCCAATCTGCAGCTCTATGCCATTTTATGGGCACATTTAGGCCATTCACATTGAGAGTGATTATTGAGAGATACGTTTTTATTTACATCGTGTTACCTGTAAAGACTCTGTTTCTATAGATTGTCTCCATAAATTTCTGTTCAATGCTATTCTTGGGATTTTTCCTCTTTTATAGGACCCCCCTTTAATATTTCCTGCAGTGTTGGCTTGGTGGTTTCATAGTCTTTTTAGCCTTGCCGGTCTTGGAAGCTCTTTATCTCTCCATCCACTTTGAATGTCAGTCTTGCTGGATAAAGTATCCTTGGCTGCATGTTCTTCTCATTTAGTGCCTGAATACATCTTACCAGCCCTTCCTGGCTTGCCAGGTTTCTGTGGACAGGTCTGACGTTATTCTGATGGGCTTTCCTCTGTATGTAAGGAATTTCTTTCCCCTAGCTGCTTTCAAGAGCTCCTGTCTAAAATTATGATTCATCATTTTCACAATCAGGAGTCTCGAGGTCTTTTTAGATTCTACAATCTTGCGGGGGAGACCTTTCTGCCTCTAGGACACAAATGTTGGTTCCATTTGCTGGATTGGGAACATTTTCATGGAGAATTTGTTCCACTATATCTTCTAGACTTTTTCTTTCTCCACCCCCTCAGGGATTCCAATAATTCTGATGTTGGAACATTTCATGGCATCATTTATTTCCCTGATTCTGTTTTCATGGCTTCTAAGCTGTTTGTTCCAGGCCTCCTCCTGATCCTTTTTCTCTATCAGTTTGTCCTGCAGATCACTAATTCTATCTTCTGCCTCAGTTACCCTAGCTTTTAGAGAATTAGGTTAGATTGGAACTCATTGAGAGCATTGTGCACCCCATGCCTGGTGGCTTTCACTCTGCCCTAATCAATTCCATTTTCTCATTAATAGTTTTCTCCAATGTAGCCATTGCCTGGATAATTATTAGCCTGAATTCCCTTTCTGACATATTGTTTATGTCCATATCCAATAGCTTTGATGGAGAGGGCCCAGTCTCTGAATTCTTCCTCTATTGGGTGTTCCTCCCCCTAGTCATTTTGGTGAGAAATGGCTGAGGGGATGTGAAACTGAATGTATCAGCCATGGGGCAGGCACAGTGCACCCGGGAATGCTTCTGAGCAATCAGGAGTCCCCCACCAAAAAGAAAGAAAAAAGAAAAAAAGAGAGAGAGAGACAGGAGAAAAATAAATAAATAAATAAATAAATAAGAAGTCCCAACCTGAATGGGCCCCAAAGGTACAATTTATAAAGTATATAAACAAAAACACCTACAAAAGTAAATGACAAGAAAAAAAAGAACCCAGCCAAAATGAACCCCAAGCATAAGATGTAGATACTACCAGAACAAAAACAAATACAGAGAAACACTGACAGAAGAAAAATATGAGAGGGTGGTTATAAATTCTCATTGTGGGCGAGGAAGGTTATTTTGATTCTCCTCGGATGTATCTTGATATCTCTGTTAAAAGACTCAACTTTCCTGAGTTAAAGGGGGATTAAAACTGGTTTGTATATAGGGGTAGCCTTGATTGGGGAAAGGGGATTCCTTGAAGCTTATCTCTATATGAATATTTTTTAAAAAGTAAAATTAAGAAATTAAAAAAATTTAAAAAATAGATAAGCAAAAGAAAAACATAGGCATATGTATCAAAAAGTTCAAGTTAAAAAAGTTATGGAATTTGTTGTACTGAACATCTCATTGTGATGGTAAATAGGTTAAAAATATTAAAAAATTAAAAAGGATGAGAATAGTGGGAACAAATTAAAAATAAAACAATCTGAGGGTTTTGAAGGGGCGGGGGGTGGGAGGTTGGGGTACCAGGTGGTGGGTATTATAGAGGGCACGGATTGCATGGAGCACTGGGTGTGGTGCAAAAATAATGAATACTGTTATGCTGAAAATAAAAAATAAATTTAAAAAAAACTATAAAAAGGGGCACCTGGGTGGCTCAGTGGGATAAAGCCTCTGCCTTCGGCTCAGGTCATGATCTCAGGGTCCTGGGATCGAGCCCCACATCAGGCTCTCTACTCAGCGGGGAGCCTGCTTCCTCCCTCTCTCTCTCTGCCTGCCTTTCTGCCTACTTGTGATCTCTGTCTGTCAAATAAATAAATAAATTCTTTAAAAAAAAAGAAAAAAAACTATAAAAAAAGAGTACACTTACCATTATGAGTGTTGAGTAATGTATAGAATTGTTATATCACTATACTGTACACTTGAAACTAATATAACATTGTATGTTAACTATATTGGAAAGTAAAATTTAAAAACTTAATAAAATTTTAAAAAGCCATATTCTATTAAAAAAATAAAAAATAAAATTATATCTCTGAAGTAGTGGTGGTTGTCTTCTTGGGTTTTTGTTTGTTTGTTTTAGGGGTGGGGCTGGCTTTCTGGGAGAGGGGTCTGCCACATGGTTTTTTAGGCAGTCTTGCTAGAGTTCAGTCCTCCTCCTCCCTCACAAGGGGCTGGGCTCTGAGGAAACCAGTTTTTCAGGCTTTTGTTCTCTGGAGGGTTTTTTTTTTTTTTTTCTCCCCTTGGCAGCTTTTGGCAGTTCTTTGGAGGTTTAGAGGAAAGCATACTGCACCCAGACCACCATCTCAGAGAGGAGACTCAGTCTGCTCCCCTCTGGGTGCTTCAGAGCACATGAATTCCCCCTCTGCCCCGGCAGAACACATCCCCAGTCATGATCTCAGGGGTCACGGGGCCCCCGCTTATGCCCACTGTTACCAAAACCAGAAGAAATCCAGAGTGCTGGCTTCCAGCGGCTGCCTCGGCCGTGGCTGTCTGGGCCGGTCCCTCCCTTCTACAGTTTATCTCAGGCTGGACATGACCTCTTCCATACTAGTTTTGAAACACTTTAAATACCTTAAACTGACTTGGAACTATATATCAAATTAATTTGTTACCCAAAAATGTAGTAATTTTCTTTGTTTAGCTTCTCTTATGATCACCCACATTGGGTGAGACATAAAATGTGTGTCTTCTAAAACTTGACATTCGCTGACTTGATTGAGTTAGTGAGAACTGCTACAGTGTTCTACTTAGTTTCCAATGTGTAACTTGTGTCTGTTCAATAAACTTGAGCATATGGTGCCAGTTTTTTGTATATTTTCCTCTGTGATCATAGTTTTGTTTTTTAATCACTTGAGCCAGCAATAATCGACTAAGAGGATGACCTCAAAGAGGTGCCTCTCTGAAAGTCTGAATTCTTTATGAGTGTTATTTATTTGAAAAAAGGTAATACGAAAAGAGCAAAAGGAACCTAAGGTTAAAATACACCAGTTACAAATGACAGAATCATAGACACTTTAAAATTTAAAAGGGTTTTCCATTTCCAATAATGGCAAGTAACTTCTATCAGATAAAAATGGTAAGTGATGAACAAAAGAAGGGAAAAAAGAAACTTTTTGAAAACACTGAAGTTAGTAAAAGCAGAAACTGGAGCAGACCCAACCCTTATTAAAGAGGAGAACCACCTCTTTCCTGGAAGTTACTTTCTGCTGCTGGATAGAATGCAAGCAGAAAAGGGCCTTCCTTTTCCTGGATGATGGGACTGCCATCCTGGACAAAAGCTGAGGAAAGAAAGGAGCCTCATTTTGGGAGGGAGGAATGTTTTGCCCTCAAATCCTTTTCTGGCCCTGACCATGACCCTGCTCTAGTGAGACTCCAAGGGGCCCAAAAGGAAAACAGCAGACGGAAGGTCGGAAGAGCTGAGCAGGTGCTTCAGCCACTGCCTGTGGTAGGAGCAATGAGATGAGAGCAACGGAGCCTCGAGGGACAGGCGTTTGGAAACACCCAGTCTTTCCACTGAAACCTTGGAGGAGCTATGCCTTGGGAATAAGTACCGCATTCCGAGGTGGACTGGTTAGCCCTAGGATGAACAATGCCGGTGGTCCGCTCTAGCACAGTGTGAAACCAAGAGTCCGCAAACTTAAGGGGATCCACGTGTGATTCATTTGCTCCTTCAGGCAGTTGCTTTGAGCGGAAGACCGCGTAGAAGGACTGCAATGTTCCATCCACAATGTCGTGTGTGTGGGGGGGTGTGTGAAAAGAAAATGTTACCCATAGTTTGAAGGGGAAGAAAAAGAGTCAATAGGAACAGACCCACAAACAATTTAGCAGGTGTGACTTTAAGTAACAATTATAAATAAATATGTTAAAAACTCAAGAAAAACATGGAAATTATGGGCATTTCAGAAGATATTGGAAATTAATAAAAGACTCAAGTAGACATTCTGTTATTAAAAAAAATACAGTACCTGAAATCAGAAACTCATTGGAGGGGGATTAAAAGTAAACCAAGAAAAGGAAGAATTCGTGAATTTAGAGAGCAATAGAATGCATCTAGACTGAAGCACCAAGTGGGCAGTAGTGGTGTGGATTACAAAACAAATGGCCTCATGACTCTCGGTCAACTGCGGTGTAAAACAAAAGGAGTCAGAGAGGAGAGAGAAAATGGAGACAGACTAACTTGAAACCAAAAAGTTGCCAGATTTGGTAAAATGTAGCAACCATACAGTTGTGGAAGCTCAGTCAGTGAACTCTAAACACGACAATCACAAAAACACCATCTATGTGCATCACGGTCCAACAGCTAAAAACCGCAAGTTAGAAAGGGTTTACCTCACCCCTACATACTGGTAATGATGCCCACAGTTCATTTCTTGTCCAAATTCGTACTGACTGGATGGGACCTAAAGCTTATATATTCAAATTTCTAGTCCCGTGTGCTTTCTGCTGTGCAAGACTGCCTAGATTCCTAGTGACCCTTTATATAAAACAGATTTGTTACTATCCAGTGGGTAGGCCAGGATGCCCGAATGTTCCTTGGTGCAATACCAGTACCTTTCCAAGTGATACTTTTATTCACTTTCCGAATGTTCTGAACAGCCTAGAGTTACATTGTTTCATTTCCTTTTGCACCCTGGTTCACTTCCCTTGTCAGCTTTATTTCCTAAAAAGTAACAAATACATAAATTGGTGTTGTTTTAATAAAAGGAGCATTTAGATTTTGAACTTGAACTTTATACAGTCATTTACCTTCATGTTATTGAAAATTTTTGTCTTAAGGTAATTAATTTTTAAGTTCTTCTATACCATTTTTCAGATATTAAAGTATCGAAATGGAATCTTTAGGGATTACTTTTTAGCCAGTTTTGTATTCAGAAAATTAATTAATGACTACAAGGTTATTCACAAAAAGTACTGGATGATATATACTAGTAGTACTTAATTTGGAGAATTGTGCTATCCACCTGAGTAATAGAAATGATTCTTGATCTTGTGTAAGATATGTGGTAAATTTCCTGTGGGAGACAAGAAAGTTGGTATCTTATAAATTTTCTCATTTTTGAACAGTGCAGTTAAAATTCTTTTTGAGGTTGTAAGTGACATAAGCATTTTCAGATTTTATCACCTAACTGGCAGACAAGTGAAAGATTTTTAATCTCTCAATATACTTTCGTGAGGGAATGAGAGGGAAGACTTTATTAAAGAATAACGAATTTCCTACTTCTTAGTAATACTAGTGTTGACTTTAACTTAAACCTGTAATACTAAACCCAACCCAAGCATTTCACCACCATGTGGTATTAAATTACCGGCACAAATTGAGCCTCAGGGGTCTTTCTCCCACAGGTACTCAGTGTTTCCCAAGTAACAGAGATGACATAGTGGTAACTAAGTTCACCTTATTCCCACTGGACAGCTCTAGCCTCCCAAGGGAACCCTAAAGCAGCTGCAGTAGAGCAGTGGTTCAGTAACAGACCTGAGAAGGTCGTTTGCCCACCATACGGAGATGGTCTCTTCTGCTCCCCTCTGATACTCCAAATTCAGTTCTTCACCTTACCCACTCCTTTCCTAGATCTATTCCTACATCCTTTCCTAGATCTATTCAGTCTTGGTCATTATGAGTCTCATTATTTTATCATGGCCTAGACAATAAAATAGTTTTAAATTAGTATATAGTCCTTTTGCCATGAAAGGTGATATATTTACAGAATGCAGGATTAGGTCATGGACATCTTTTGGGGGGGTTGGGGGGAGCTGCATTAGGTCTACCCCAGTCCACCTCTGGCCCTCAAAGATTCACTTCAATCTCATATACAAAATACATTAATCCCATGCCAAAGTCCCCCAAACGTCGAACCATTACAGCATCAACTCAAAGTCCCAAAGTCCTCCTTAATTCCATTATTTTGAATGTTCTGAATCTTGTCATCTAAATCCTCTAAATTATGTATGAGTAAGGTCAGGGTGACGATCCATCCTGGGATACAATTTCTATATGTGAGTCTGTGAAATCAAAGAAACAATGTTATCTTTTCCCGACATACCATGGTGGGGCAGATATATAACAACTATAAACATTCTGGTTTAAAAATAGGAAAAATGTAGAAGGAAAAAGAAAGGTCCCAAGCAACTTCAAAATCCAGCTGGGGAAACTCCATGCAGTTTCAAAATTTGTGGATAATTCTCCGTGGCTCATGGTCCCACCATCTGAGTTGTCCTTACCCCCTCCCCCCACCCCCACTATGAAATGCAGCACATGTTTGCAGCTGAGTGTTATAAGCTTATTTCCACTGGGAACATTTTATGGGCAGAGTATGCTTTTTCATATTGTACTCTATCCCTTTTAGACCAAACCAACAGTGCTTCTGATGATATAAAATTTGCAGGAACCTCCTGGATCTCCTATGTACGTCAAGAAGATTCATTTTATCATACCAGACACTACTCCACAGATCTTTCCTAAATAATCCCATCTCTATTTTTGGCTCCTTTTGAGATGTTTGAGGAGATAGATGAGTCACACATTTAACCTCTTCAAGGAAAATTTTGAGATATTAGCAAAAGTTTGTGTAGTCTCTGTGTTCTCTGTACAGCAAATTTTCTTGACAGTGAATCCCTTAATTTTAACATCTTTTGCAATCTAGATAAGTTGAGAATTTTGCAAATCATCAAGTCCTGGTTTCCTGAATTCTCTTTTTGTAAATGTATACTTGCTTAATGAATTTATATAATTAAGGACGAGAAACACAAGAGTGGGGTTGGGGGACTTGTGCATGGATGGTGACCTGAAATGCCACAGATGAAATTGCCCACTCCTTGACATGCGGCCTGTAACCCAGGTATTGTGACTGTAGTGTCAATGACTTACAACACCTGTCACCTGAGAAGGCCTCTAACCCTGAGTGTTAGTGACTGTTTGAATCACATGATCCAGTTTGGTTAATAACCATACACAGTCTTTATCCCCAGGAGTGTGGGTAGCCCTATCCGGATAAATAATTCTTGCTCGAAAAAATACAAACATCAACCTCATTCTATCCTCTTCACTAGTTGGTGGTCCCTTGGCTTTCAAGCGCAAATGAGATGGTTCATTATTGAATCAAAGCAGCAGTGTTGCAGGAATAGTCATAATCTAAGGAATAGTTGATCATTGACATCTCAAAAATCGTATTTCCAAAAATATGGTAAATAAGGTAAAAGTTCTTGCAACAACTTGTTTAAAAAGGATTCCGTCTTCTCCCTCACATCATTCGTCTGGCTCATCCTTTGTCCTGGCTGTGTCATGGTGGGGTCTCTGCAGACACACTGTACAGAGACTGTCTGTGAACATTCTCTCCTTACACTGCTCCGTGAACTCCCTGTTGGCTCAGCCACACTCAGCTCTGGCCTGGGGCCACTGGGGACATTACCTCCACCTTCCTCATACATCTGTGTCCTGCTCTGGGGATAGCCCTTTGGGGAGTAACTACAGAGGTTGTTGCCTGTGTTCTGGCCATGCCTCCACTAGACACGGTAGTTTGGTACTGCTGAGAACAGCAGTTGTAGTTAAAACTGTTTTGGCTACATGGGATCCCATGCAACTCCATGTGAATTTTAGAATCAGTTTGTCAATTTCTGCAAAGAAGTCATCTCATATTCTGGTAAGGATTGTGTTGATTCTGTAGTCAAGTTGGCTTCCTTTCTTTCTTTCTTTCTTTCTTTCTTTCTTTCTTTCTTTCTTTCTTTCTTTCTTTCTTTCTTTCGCTTTTTCTTTTAAAATAAGTTATAACTGGGGCACCTGGGGGGCTCAGTTGGTTAAGCAACCACCTTTGGCTCAGGTCATGGTCCCGGAGTCCCGGGATCGAGTCCCGCATCAGGCTCCCAGCTCCATGGGGAGTCTGCTTCTCCCTCTGACCTTCTCGCCTCTCATGCTCTCTCTCACTGTCTCTCAAATAAATAAATAAAAATATTTTAAAAAAAGTTATAACTGATATTTAACATTATGTTGGTTTCAGGTATACAACATAATGACTGAATACTTGTGTATGTTGCAAAACGATCATCACACCAACTCTAGGGAACATCTGTCAGCATGAATAGTTACTATGCATATATATATATATATATATATATATATATATATATATATCCATATATATATTTTTTTCATTTATTTGTTTAACAGACAGAGATCACAGTAGACAGAGAGGCAGGCAGGGAGAGAGGAGGAAGCAGGCTCCCTGCTGAGCAGAGAGCCCGATGTGGGGCTTGATCCCAGGACCCTGAGACCATGACCTGAGCCGAAGGCAGAGGCTTTAACCCACTGAGCCACCCGGGCGCCCCTTGGTTATAGTTTCTGACTGTCTTGGTTTTGAATAATGCTGATATGACTTACGTGTTCAAATATTTACATGGACATGTTACATCTCTCTTGGGAAGGCTTCCTGCCGAGCAGTGACCCTGATGCAGGGCTTGATCCCAGGACACTGCGATCATGACCTGAGCTGAAGGCAGAGGCTTTAATCCACTGAGCCACCCAGGTGCCCCCCTATGTATATATTTTGAAGGACTCTTAGCAACTTTTAAATAAGTCGTATAGTATTTCACTATAGTCACCATGCTGTACATTATATTCCCATAACTTATTTTATAACTGGAATTTATAACTTTTGACGCTTTTCACCCATTTCTCCCACCCTCCACCCCCTGCCTGTGGAGGTGTATCTGTAAGCTTGGATTGTTTTTATTCAATTCCACACATACATGAGTTCATAAGGTATTTCTTTCTTTGACTTATTTCATTTATCTTGACACCCTCAATGTCCATCCATATTGTCACTAACGGCAAGATTTCATTCTTAAGGTTAAATAGTATTCCTGTGTGTGTGTGTGTGTGTGTGTGTGTGTGTGTTTGTATGTGTAACACATTTTCTTTGTCCACTCATCCCTGAAGAACACTTACATTGTTTCTGTATCTCAGCTATTGAAAAAATGCTGCACAGAACGGAAGAGTGCAGCTATCTTTTTGAATTAGTGTTTTCATTTTCTTTGGATAAATATTTAGAAGAAGAATTGCTGGATTGTAGGATAGTTCTACTTTTTAGTTTTTAGGACCCTCCACACTGTTTTCCACAGTGGCTGCACCAAGTTGCATCTCCACCAACAGTGCACAATGGCTCCGTTTTCTCCATATCCTGCCGACACTTGTTGCTTCTTGGTGTGAGGGAAGATCTCATTGAGGTTTTGTTTACATTTCCCTGATGATTTTTGATGTTGAGCCTCTTTTCATGTACCTGTTGGTCAAAGATGTGTCTGCTTTAGAAAGTGTCTATTCAGATCCTCTACCCATTTTTTAATCTTATTGTTTGGGTTTTTTCTATTGACTTGTGTGTGTTCTTCAGTTATTTTGGATATTAAGGCCTTATTGGATATTTTACTTACAAATATTTTCTCCCATTCCATAGATTGCCTTTTCATTTTGCTGATGGTTTCCTTTCTTGTGCAGAAGCTTTCTAGTTGGATGTACTCACACTTCTTTATTTTTGCCTCTGTTGCCACTGTGGAGGTGCATGTCAAGGAGTTTATTACCTGTTTAGTTTCAGAAATTTAACAGTTTTAAGTTTTCCATTCAAATCTTCAATCCATTCCTTTAGATTTTATTTGTTATTAATCTCTATACCCGATATGGGACTCAAAATTACAACCCTGAGATCAAGAGTCACATGTTCCACCAACTAGCCAGCCAGTCACCCCTCATGTCATAATCTGTTTTGAGTTAATTTTTGTATATGGTGTCAAATAGTAGTCATTTCATTCTTTTGTATGTCGTTCAGTTTTTCCAACACCATTTATTAAACAGACTGTCCTTTCTCCAGTGTATATTCTTGTCTCCCTCTTTGTCATAGGTTGACAATTTTTGTATGGTCTATTTCTGGGCTATTTTATTTGCCCATTTTAAAATTGGATTGTCTGTTTTCTTGCTATTGAGTTGTTGAAACTCTTTATGTATTTTGGACATTAACCCTTCATAAGATGTGTGGTTTACAAATATTTTCTCCTATTCGATGGGTTCCTCTTCACTCTAGTGATTGTTTCCTTTGCTGCGCAGAAGCTTCTCAGTTTGATGTAGTCTCATTAGTTTTTTGCTTCTAATGCTGGTGTTTTGGTGTCATGTCCAAAAAGTCACTGACGAGAAGGAAATCAAGAAATTGTCCTCCATGTTTCCTTCCGGTAGTTTTATAGGTTTGGGTAGTACAGTTAAGTCTTTAACACATTGTGGATTTTATTTACTTATTTATTTGAGAAAGAGAGTATGAATGGTGGGGAGGGACAGAGGGAGCCGGAGAAGCAGATTTCCACTGAGCAGTGAGACTAACTCAGGACTGGATTCCAGGACCCTGAGATCATGACCTGAGCTGAAGGCAGCTGCTTAATTGACTGAGTCACACATGTGCCCCATCTTTAACCCATTTTGAGTTGATTTTTGGTTTATAGACTGAGATAGGTTCTTATTTCATTATTCTGCTTGTGGCTAACTGGTTTTCCCTTAGCATTTGTTGAAGAAACTCTCCTTCTCATTGTGTGTTCTTGGCACCTTGTTAAAGGTCATTTGACTATACATGTTTGGATTCATTTCTGGGCTCTTCATTCTGTTCCATTTGTCTAATGTCTGTTTTTACACCAGTACCATGCTGTTCTGACTTCTATAGCTTTGTAGTGTATTTTGAAATCAGGTAGTGTAATCCAGGAGGTTTTTTTTTTTTTTTTTTCCCTCAAGGTTGCTTTGGCTAATTCACATTATTTGGGGGTTCCATATGAATTATAGGATTATTTTTTTCTATTTCTATGAAAAATGCCACTAGAATTTTGATAGATATTGTATTGAATCTATAGATGGCTATAGGGAGTATGGACATTCAACAATATTAACTTTGTCATCCATGAACAAGAGATCTCTACCCATCATTTTTGTGTCTTAATGTCTTTCACCAATGTTTTACAGTTCTCAGTCTACAGGTATTTCACTTCCTTGGTTAAATTTATTCCTAAGGATTTGTGAGTTAGTTAGTTAGTTAGTTTGTTTGTTTGTTTTTGAGGCTATTGTAAATGGAAATGTTTTCTTAATTTCTTTTTTGATAGTGTATTATTAGTGTATAGATATATAACTGATTTTGTATGTTAGTTTTGTGTCCTACAACTTGACTAGATGTATTTGGTAGTTCTACCAGCTTTGGTGGAGCCCTTGGGATTCCCTACATATAAGACCATGTCATCTGCAAATGACTCTACTCCTCCTCTATGGTTTAGACTGTTTTTGTTAATTTTTCTTGTCTAATAGCCATGGCTAGAGCTTCTAGTATTGTATTTATTAAAAGTGGTAAAAGTGGGGGTACCTGGGTGGCTCAGTGGGTTAAGCCTCTGCCTTTGGCTCAGGTCATGATTCTAGGGTCCTGGGATCAAGCCCCGCATCAGGCTCTCTTTACAGTGGGGAGCCTGCTTCCTCCTTTCTCTCTGCCTGCCTCTCTGCCTGCTTGTGATCACTGTCTGTCAAATAAATAAATAAAATCTTAAAAAAAAAAAAAAGTATTAAGAGTGGACATCTTTGTTTTGTTCCTAATCTTGCAGGAAAAGCTTTCAGCTTTACTATGGAGTATGATGTTAGCTGTGGGCTTGTCATATATTCCTCTACCATATTGAGGTATATTTCTTCAATATTTGATTTGTTGAAAGTTTTTTTTTTTTTAATCATGAAAGGTGTTAAATTTCATCAACTGCTTTTTCTGCATCCGTTGAGATGACCGTATGATTTTTACCCTGTGTTTTGTTAATGTGGTGTATCACACTGCCTGATTTGCAGATGTTGGTGGATGTTGGTGGAGGGAAGCCTGGTGCCTGAGTCCAGGAATCAGTCCTGGACCCTGGGTCCACTCGAGCCCGAGTCCATGGGTGCTGACCTTGTGCTGTGGTGGACCTAGAAACAGGGACCACAGGGGCCAGTCTGGCACTGGAGCAGGCCTGGAATTTGAGGCCAGAGGGACTGAACTGGAGCTGAGTCTGAAGGTGTTGGCCCGGTGCCCAGGGGCGAGCCTTGCACTAGTGCAAGCCTGGATTCTGGGAATGCAGGAGTGGATTCCTTCTTAATTCTTGATAGCATTCATGTTTTTCCCCCCCAAATTATTTGGCCTCCCTATAATTTCTTTTATCCAATCTTTCTTACTTACATCAAAAGAAATGTATTTTATATAGATTACACACACCTATGCAGTAACTCATTATTCATGATTCCATATTTCTGAGTTAGCCTTTTGCTGAAATGTATTTGTAACCCCCAAATCAGTGCTTTCATGGTTATTCATGGAAATGTGTGGAGCAGTGAAAAGTTGGGTGATACGACATTCCCTCGCCAGCTGCAGTCAACAGTACACATGTACGTGCGCTGTCCCCGCTTTCAGCTCCCACATGAAGCGTCCTTTTGGTCGTCTGCTTAGTGCCACTTTTTTTTCAGCTTTGTACTTTCTGTTCGCTATTTTGTTGTATCAAATGGCCCCTGACTGCAGTGCCGAAGTACTCTGTCATGCTCTTAAGCCCAAGAAGGCTCTGATGTTCCTTACAGAAAAAGTACATGTGTGAGATAAACTTCTTTCAGGCATGAGTTACAGTATTGTTGGCTGTGAGCTCAATGTTAACAAACTAACAACATGTAATAAATAAGGTGTCCTTAACAGAAACACAGGTAAAACTAGTTATGTATTAGTTGATGAAAATGTTGTTACCAGAGACTCATAGGAACGTAACTCTGTATTCCTCTTAGGACCTATGTTCAGCAGTTGTAAATTTAGTATTTGCAGGGGCGCCTGGGTGGCTCAGTGGGTTAAGCCTCTGCCTTCGGCTCAGGTCATGATCTCAGGGTCCTGGGATCGAGACCCGCATTGGACTCTCTGCTTGGTGGGGAGCCTGCTTCCTCCTCTCTCTCTTCCTGCCTCTCTGCCTACTTGTGATCTTTCTGTCAAATAAATAATCTTTAAAAAATTTAGTATTTGCAGTCACTTCATAGAACATAACTACCAAGAAAAACGAGAATTAGCTACATATAACATGAAATTTTACATGCATTATAAAATATACATAAATAAAACAGACCATACCTAATATTAGCAAAAGAAGCCGTTTCTGACATTTACTTAACAATTTCTATAGCAAGAACCTAAGTATTTTTATGCATGATTTCATTTTGTTCCCTCATCGAAGCTCTATTATTTTTCCCATTATACAGCTGAGGAGAAGGAGGCCTAGAATTCTGGGTAAATCACAAACCTGTGAGTGGGAGATACCAGAGCAATCTGACTTCAGGACCTTCCTCCATTAACCAACAGTTTTGCCTCTTAGCAGTGATTTATCGATTTGATTAAACAAGCCTCAACAACCAGTGTTAGGCATTGGGCTGGGAGCTGGAGACAGAGCTGGGAACACGAGGGCCTTGGTCCTGTGGCCTGTCCTGGCCTTGCGTTATACTAGTGGGGATACAGGCCACTTCGAGTCCATTGTAAATAATAGAGTTCTGTTATTTGGAAAAGGGGAAATACGAGGTGATGCGAGAACTCGTAGGAGGGGCACCAGTCAGATCTAGGACTGTCAGGAAGTGTGTTCTGAAGGAAGTAATATCTAAACTAACCCTCATGGTCTGTGGAAGCCAGTTGGAGAGCTGAGGGAGTAGAGTTCCTGGCGGAGGAAATCAATATGGGAGTATCCAGGGGCAACACAAAGAAGTCTCGCTCAAGGTAGTGAAAGAAATCCCTTTTCTCTCCTCTGGTTTTCTTCCTGTGTGTTGTGTGTTGTGGGCATTTATGTAGAAAATATCAAAAGATGATTCTGAGTCATTGGAGGATGGATTGTAAATGGCTTTGCAAGTCTGTTAGGGATTATGGACCTCATGTTAAGAGCAATAGGGAGGTCCTAGAAGATTTAGGGAAGAGCTTTATACAGACACAAATACACATGTATGTACTAGTGCACTTCACTTTCTGATGGTACTGGCATCGGCCATTCCTCTGTAAAGCGCACCGACTGAGAGGTTAGCAGGGTACAGCTTCCTGCATGTTTGCTTGGTTTGGCTCTCCCAGTTGGTTTGTGTGTATGCCAAGAGTCAGTTATGTTTGTTCCTAAACGTGTTTTTGCCAGTTCTATGTATTTTAAGGAATGGATGAAATATAAATTTGAACAAAGCATATTTTTCTATGAAGATAGAGTTTAATACTAAATGGGTGAAAAGATTCTAAAATTTGGGAAAAATTCAAGTAGAAAGATTTGGAACTCAGATTGCTTGTCAAGAGTGTTTAAGAACTCTTTTCACTTAAACTACAAGTAGTAGAGGTGTATTATAATTGTGGTTTATGACTTTAAACCCGAGGATGTGGTTAGATACTTAAAAACAGTCCTGGTCCTACATCAGAAGATGGGTAAATAAATGTACATTTGCTTGTTTTAAAGTAAAATAAGCAGTTTAAAACACATTTAAGATATATATATATATATATTTTTTTTTTTTTTGTCTCTTGGCCAACTTCTTTTTATTCACTACTACCCTTGGTTGCATTAAATAATATGGCTTTTGTACATTGCACAGAAATTAGACATACTATATGAGTAATGGAGCATTTAAAAATCATCTAAAAACTATCTTGATAGACAAAGCTTATTTCTGTAAACAGTCCATAGTATTTTTATTTTATTTATTTGACAGACAGAGACCACAAGTAGGCAGAGAGAGAGAAGGAAGCAGACTCCCCGCTGAGCAGAGAGCCTGATGCAGGGCTTGAACCCAGGACCCTGAGATCATGATCCGAGCTGAAGGCAGAGGCTTTAACCCACTGAGCCACCAAGGCACCCCCATAGCATTTTTTAAAAACAGTTCATAGTATTGAAGAATTTGATGTTCACCCTCCATAAAATCAGTGGCTTTGCCGCTGGAAGATTAGTTTCTAACATATTAAAGCCTTGGCCACCATAAGACAAATGACAGAAATCCTGGCCACATTCCTTTTTCCTGATCTGCCAGTCAGGTTTTTGGAGCTGTTTCCATTTTCTCCTCTCCTCTCTCCAGGAGCAGAGGTAACTTGGAAGAAAATGCAACAAAAACAGCTTGATGAGACTAATAAAGGCTCTCCACATTCAGCCTCCTTCCCAGTAGCTCCTGCTCACACAGGCAATGCAAAGCCAAGATGGAACAATGGTGTTTAATGTCAGGGTCTCACTCTGGCATCTATTTTCCAAAACTTACGTAGCTCACATAGTTCCTTTTGGTCTAATAATCACTAAAAAAACAATGCAAACTCATGTAAAAGTTTTCAATGGTGCAGAAAGATGAAGTCACATATTACTAGCTCTGCCTTGGGCAAGACAGTAGCTAGCCTCTCTGATTCTCCGTGTTTCCCTTTGTTAAACAGGATAATGAAAGCTCTTCTACAGGATTGTTCTAAGAGTACAGTGAGATAATATATATAAAATGGCTATGATTTTTATTATTATTATTATTACTATTATTATTTTCTTTGTGGTTATATAGGTACTATTTTCATGTCATTGAGCAAAGAATAAATTTCCCCTACTGAGAAGTTTGGTTTTTTCCAGGAAGTTGGAAACACTGGGGAGGACCGTGCAGAAAAACGGTGAGTGTTGGAGTGCTTGGGTGCTTTGTCGGTTAAGGGGCTGCCTTTGGCTCAGTGTTGTTCCCAGAGCCTGTAGGATCAAGCCCTGAGGTGGGCTCCCTGCCTGGTGGGGAGCCTGCTTCTCCCTCTCCCTCGGCCACTCCCCCTGCTTGTGCTGCTGCTCTCTCTTTGTCTCTCTGTCATATAAATAAATAAAATCTTTAAAAAGGAAAAGAAAAGTGGTGAGTGTGGAATGGGACGATCCAATCATTCAAATCAGCCAAGTCAACTACGGTAGGAAGTGATGTGATGTCACAGTCAGACCCCACTCACATCACGCTAGATGTCTGGGCCGTCCGCAGGCGCTCCGAATGCAGAGACCACAGCTGAACACGCAGGGCTTCCGGTCTCTGCTGCAGTCCGCACCACCAGTGAATCTTTATGATGCTGGAAGTAGCCACCCAAGATCCCAGTCTGGTAATTTGGGTGTCTTTCTCCTTCTCCCTGCCCCCCCCCCAAACAGTCAACTTTCTCAGTGCTTCTAGCCCAGTATACTGAATCTCCTAATCCTTTCCTCTCCTTTCCAGTGTCACAAGACTGGAGCAGCTCATCACCGCTTTTGGGAACACCTCTAAACTGACCGGCTGTCCTCTAAAGGATCCTTCTGCAATCGTCTTCCATGCTGAGAGCAAAGTGGTGCTGCTGGGCCGACTGGTACCAAGCTGGGTCCCTGACTGGTTTCTTTCAGTACTTCACAATCCCTTGCAGCATAAATTTCAGTTTCCTTACAGGGCCACCTAAGCTCTTACAGGAGTTCATGTATAGGAAGGTTTAAACAGCACCCGGACACGGTGAACTCTACATAAGTGTCTGCTATTATTTAAAAAGAAGATTTTTTTTTTTTTTTTACATTTTATTTGTTTATTTGACAGAGAGACAACGAATGAGGGAGCACAAGCAGGTTGAGTGGGAGAGGGAGAAGCAGGCTTTCCCCTGGGCAGGGAGCTGGATGGGGGATTGATCCTAGGACCCTGGAATCACGACCTGAGCCAAAGCAGACACTTGACGACAAAACCCAGGCGCCCTGCTATTATTTTTTTTTTTAGTGACCTCATTTTCATTCTCCTTTTCCATCTAAAACACTCTCAGCAGCCATTGCTCACAGTTTTCCTAGCATACAGTGTTTAGTGCACACCTCTAGCCCCCGCACCCCACACACAGACACCCCTGCTCCGGTTTTCAGACCACCTGGCCGCACCGTCTACGCGAGGAACTCTTCGTCCTCGTATCCGGCCTCACCTGGTGCTTCAGAGCGCGCTCCCCACTAGTCACCTTCTTGCACATTCTGTGCGACCTCAGCACGTGGCCGTGTGTTTCCAGGGGTAACCACCACACTGGATGCTAATTTGCTTTTGTATTTCTCGGCCCTAACAGGTAGGAGCTCCCAAAATGCAGGGACTGATCTTGCTTATTTGAAGCGCCCACTGTCAGACCTAATCTCGTTTAGGAAATGTGGGTGTTTTTGACCAAATGAAAAGTGCACGCAGCCATCAGACAAAATGTAATTAAGACTATTTGAGAACGTAGAAATTCCCGTTTGAGCAGAAAGAGGCAGTGGATTAAAATCCGTAGAACCGCGTTGATTGTCGCCTGTCCTGGCGGTGGTGCGGCACAGCCTGCAGGGCTAAGAGGTCCCGACCGGTGACCGGTGGGCGCTGCGTGGGTGTTTCGGGAGAGTAACCAGTGCGCCACCTCCTCCGCTGCTTTGGGGTCAGGTGGTGGGAACTGGATCCACCTTTCCGCAAAATGTGCCGCGTCTCCGTAGGGCTGGAGGGTCTGCTCGCCGACCAGCCCCCCCGAAAGCGTCTTTTTGCCCATTTCCCCGCGGAGGCCGCCACCCCGCGCCCCAGCACCGCGCGGACCCGGTGCCCCGAGCAGGTGCCCCGCAGCCCCGCGGCGGGAGGCGGCGGTAGACGGGAGGCGGGAGGCCGCGGGGCCCCGGCTGCGGGCTCGCCCCGCCCTGCGCGTCACGTGCGCCGCGCTGCGACTCCCCCTCCTCCGCCGCCCCCGTCCCCGGCGCCGCCTCCCCGGCCTCCTCCTCCCCGCGAGGCGCGCGAGGCAGACGGCGCGAGCCCGAGCGAGGAGCCCGCAGCCCGGGCATCCGCCGCCGCCGCCGGGAGCCCCGCAATATGCCGCCGCGGCCCCGCGGCTCTCGGCCATGGCGAGGCTCCGCCGGCGCGTCCCCTGCGCCCTGCTGCTCGGCCTGGCCGCGCTGCTGCTGAAGGCGCGGCTGGTGCCCGCGGCCGCTCGCGCCGAGCTCGGCCGCTCCGACCTCAGCCTCATCCGGCAGCAGCAGCGGCAGCGCGAGGAGGCGGCGGAGGAGAGGCCGGAGGCGCCGGCGGTGCGCCCCACCGGGCCCGCGGCAGGTAGGTCCCGGCGCCCGGCCCTGCCCTGGCGTCGCCGCGGGGAGCTCGCGGGCCCCGCCGCCGCCCCCCGCGCCCCGCCGCCGCCCCCCGCGCCCCGCGCCCGCTCCCCAGCGCCCGACCCTCCGCCGCCTCCGCGGACCTGCCCGGACCCCGCCCGCGGCTCGGCGGCGCGCGCGCTTCGGGGACCCGCCCTGGGGGCGAGTCCTCGGGGCAGCGCGGGACCCGCAGTGGGCCGGGGAGGGGTCGGCAGGGGCCGGGCGAGTGGCCGCCCGAGGCCTCGCGTCCTTCCCTCCCTCCTCGCCGAGCCCGGCCCCGCGCGCGTCTCCCCGGCCCCGCCGGCGTCGCCGCTCCCGGAGACCGAAGCTTCTCGCCGCGGACACCCACGCGCCTTCCCCGCAGCTCGCGCCGCCGCTGCGTTTACGTGTAGATCCGGGAAGCTCGATTCCTTTTATTTTCCGTTTCTGGGTTTCCTTGTCAGCTCATTCCGTCGGGGTGATGAGACGGACTCAGCAAAACGGAACCGGAGCGGGGGTGCAGGGAGGGCGCAGAGGAGCGGCGGGCGGGGACGACGCGGTCCGTGGTGACGCCGCGGAGCCTGCGGACGGTCCCCGCGCTGTGGGCGCGCCTCGAAGGGCCGGTTCGGCGCCGCTCGGGGAGGGCGACTTGGCGGCTGGACCGCGCCCCGGTCCCCCCGTGCGACCCTGCGGGCGGACGGACAGCGGGACGGTCGGTGCTCACGGCCTTTCCGCACCCCCGCCCCAGCGCCCTGCCCGCCGCGGGGCTCCTGCTGTTTACGGAGGGAAAACCCGCCCCTTGTTTTGGCAAGTGCGTTTAGCTTCCCGCAGAACCAGAGTGAATTCTATTTTAACGCTGGTCTTGCTTTAAAATCCTGCCTCGTGACATGCAAGACGTTGAGAAGGAGACGCTGGGATCGTCTCTGTGCGCGTCGCCCGGGCAGTGTTCGGGCCTGCGGCTGCGGTTCCCGACTCGGTGGTTTAATGCGTCGGAGCCGAGGACGGAGTCGCCGGAGTGTGCGGGAGCTTGTGCTGCCGACCAGCGTGTGCGGGAGCGTGTGCTGCCGACCAGAGTGTGCGGGAGCGTGCGTTGCCGACCAGAGACTGCGGGAGCGTGTGTTGCCGACCGGCGTGTGCGGGAGCGTGTGCTGCTGACCAGAGTGTGCGGGAGCGTGTGTTGCCGACCGGAGACTGCGGGAGCGTGTGTTGCCGACTGGAGGGTGCGGGAGCGTGTGCTGTCGACCGGCGTGTGCGGGAGCGTGTGCTGCCGACCGGAGACTGCGGGAGCGTGTGTTGCCGACCGGCGTGTGCGGGAGCGTGTGTTGCCGACCGGCGTGTGCGTGAGCGTGTGCTGCCGACCGGAGTGTGCGGGAGCGTGTGCTGCCGACCGGAGACTGCGGGAGCGTGTGCTGCCGACCGGAGCGTGCGGGAGCGTGTGCTGCCGACCGGCGTGTGCGGGAGCGTGTGCTGCCGACCGGAGCGTGCGGGAGCGTGTGCTGCCGACCGGAGCGTGCGGGAGCATGTGTTGCTGACACCCTCTAAACCAGTTACTAACACTCGAGTGTGGGTACGAGTCCCGAGAGGAACGCGGTGTGCGACGGTTTTCCCGGCGCTCTGGGACTCCGGTGCGACCAGCATGGCTCGAGGCTGCCCGAGACGCGCTGGTTGTGGAAATACGGAGACTAAAGACGGACAGCAACTGAGAGCCGGTCTGGTCCGAGAGGATTCGGGGCATCAATAACAAAACAATTCTGAGAGTGGTGATGGGTTCTGTGCTTTGCAGTGTATTTTTAGTCTGATACATCTTTCTTTCAGAAATATTAGTTAAATGGGTTTTGACTACGGTGGTGTATGTTGTGATGAAGGTTATGAAAAACTGCAACATAGGAAAACTTTTGTATCGAGCTGCAAATTAAAATGCTTATTTTCTGTTATTTGTGAAAATATTTTTGAAAACGGTTGTTGTTTGGGAAACTCGCAGTTGTTGTCTTGTTTACATATTAGCTTCATGAAAATAAAGGAATTACTACCAAGCGGATCAGACCGGAGCCTGCAAAGTAATCGAGTTTGACTCTTGCTTTCCCTCAAAAACTAACTTCGCAAAGCCAGTGGCAAAGAAGAGAGCAACTCAGTTGATTGTGGCTTTAGTTACTGAAATACCGTGTCCTTTAACGAACTACAGCCAATAAACAAACGAGTTAAAATACTCCTCTGAGCACATTGTCACGGATTGAAGACCACTTCCCATTCCCACCTTGGTTCCTTGAGTGTCTGTTCTCTCTCCCAACTGAGGATCTTTTGGGAAACATTCCATAGGCTCACTGCTGCCCCCAGGCCTCTGGTTGGCTGCCCCTCTCTTTCACAGTAGACGTCCAGACACTGAAAATGGCCCACCGAGGCTTAGAGCCTCCCGGGGCACCCCTCCCCCTCCTGTCTCTCACTTCTCTGACCCTGCTCACTCCAGTACATCCACACTGGTTCCCTGTGTCTTCATTTTTGCTGGCGGGCCTGCGTGGGACCTTTGGCCTGGCCATTTCTCCGCCTGGAATTCTGAAACTTCACTTTCCTCGGGTTTGCTGAGTGTCACTGTCACAGAGAAGCCTTTCCTGACCAGCTCAGTTAAATGGTCATCTTCATGCCCTTTTGTAATGCTGCTTCTCCCTGGTGCTTGCTACCCCCAGCCCTTCCTCTACGCCTGCCTCCTCCTGCTAGAATGTCAGCTCCGTGAGGATACGGACTTTGTTCTGTTCACTACTATGTTAAATTATTCTGTATATTTCAAAGACCTGGAAGGGCATCCGCTGTAGGTAGGCACAGATAAATGTGTTCAACGAGTGAATGAATGAATGAACAAACAAATATGCTGGCATCAAGGATCTTTCTGATCCTTTCTGGGCGTTTGCTACTTCATCATCTTGTGAAATTCTGCACCAGAGTTTAGTGAGGGTTGTGTTAAAGGAACGTTGGGTAGACATATTTGTAAGTAGAGGTGACATGAAGTTTAGATGTTTAGTTTTAGCTAATTTCAGTGTTTGTCCTGTTCCGACTCTGGAGAGCTGATCAATGCCAGCATGGAGTCTGCTTCTCACGCCTGTCCAGATTCTTCACCCAAGGGCAGTTACGATCCCCTTACGACCTGGGAGGTATTAACAAACCTTTAAGTAGCTGTTACGGAGCTCGGGTTAGTTCTTTGACTCTGCCTGGTGCTTCTGATTCCTTGGACACATTACGTGAACAAGTATAGGATTTGTCACAAGCAAAACTTTGAAAACTAATATGGCATCTTTGGTGACTGGTACATGACTGAGCCTTGTCAGTCCACAGTAGAGAAACTGCGCATTGACCTTGGTTCGTATTCTCTCGATGTTATTATTCTGAAAATGTATATCTTTGTATTCCTGAGAAATTAGGAAGTGAAGGTGAAGAGTTGAGTATGAGATTGAAATAATCAGGACGTAAAAAAGTGAATTTTTGTCTTCACGTTAATTATAAAACACCATCTTTGGAGCGCAGAGAGAGTAAAGGCTGAGGCGGAGGTCTGTCAGGTCTGTTGTTATCTCCAGTGCAGGCAGCCACTTGGATTTCTCCATCCGCAGCCGTGTTTGTTAGAAATAAAGATGGGAGGGCCCAGGGGAGAATTAATTTGGGGGTTGGTGCTAGCTGAGAAACCATACCCTATTCACTGGCCCCTTAGTAGGGAGGCTTGCTGGGGGTGGGGCCAGGGGAGCCCGAGAAAATCGTGAGCTCCATTTCAGATTCTCCACGTGAGGTGACACAGGGCACCTCCACGCATCTTTCTAAATGTCTTCTGCACACAGAAGAAGCTTCTCAAGAGATACATTTTCATGGTATAAAATTTTTGATGGTACATTTCACTGATACATATTTTAGCCTTTTGATTTTGGAAAATGTCAGATATCTAGAAAGTAAACACAACAGCATTTGAGAAGCCTGTACTGGTCTCCCAGCCGTGATAGTGGCTGAATTTGGCCACCGTTGTTTCACACACCCATGCGCCCATCCCTCTGTGTGGGATTTTGTTGGGGGGGTTGGCAGGAGAATGCACATACATCGAAATGTCCGTATCTCAGGTGTACTATTTTATATTTTTGACAAATGGATAGGCTCATGTGACCACCAGCCCTATGAAGATAGAGAACCTTTGCATCCCTGTAGAAAGTTCCCTCCTGCTTCCTTCCCAGGCAATCCCTGTCCCTTACCAAGAGATGACACTGTTTTACTTTTATCGTGCACTAATTTTGTGCATTTTCTGGTGCCTCATAAAATAGGATCATATAGCATGCACTCTTTTGTGTCTGGCTTCTCTAGCTCCATCTAATTTCCGTAGGTTTTGTCCATATCCTTGTGTGTTCAGTAGTTTCCTTTTACTGCTGATCCGTAGCCCATCATAGGGATTACTCCAATTTTGTTTATCACTTCCTTCTGTTGATGGCGATTTGGGTCATTTACAGCTTTGACTATTGTAAGTGAAGCCGGTACATTCCTGGACAAATCATTGGGTGTGCACGTCCTCATATCTCTTTAGTAAATGCCTAGGGAATTGCTGGGCCAAGTAGTACACTTAGAAAGTTAAAACATTTTCCCCCAATTCTGTATAGCTGGAACCACACTTCATAACCTATTATTTAAAAATTATGAAATCCAATAGTATTACTGTATGCTTTCCTTTTTTTAATTAGTCACCATACAGTACATCATTAGTTTTTGATGTACTGTTCCGTGATTCACGGTTTATCACGCAGTGCTCCAGGAAATCCGTGCCCTTCTTAACACCCATCACTGGGCTCACCCTTCTCCCCTCTAAACCCTCAGTTGGTTTTGTATAAGCCCCCCCCCCCCCCGCTCTGATTCCCCACCCATTCTTTCCTTCCTTCTCCTAACTATACTTTCTATTAAACTCAAATAACTTGATTTAAACAAACCTGATTGAAATCTCCCATCCATGAAAACATTTATTTATTTATTTGCCCCCCTATTTCAACGAACTTGAAAATCAATAAGAGAAGTGGGATTAAAAATGGACTGTTCTACCTGAAGTACTCATGCTTTGAAGGCCATAGTCCCAGATGGGGTAATCATGATTTCTTTCCAGGATTTTAGTAACCAAAGGGGGCTATTTCTTGGTGTTGATTACTGGTTGAAAAACACATGCCATTGTGTTGAATTTGAGTTCAGTTTGTTTTCATGGTGGTTTTGTAATGTTTTTAATGTGACTGAACAGAAACAACCTTTTTTTTTTTTTTTTTGAAACATAACTACCCCCCACACCCTCCAGTTGAGTCTGTAAATTCTGACCTGGACACGCAGGTCTGTCTGACTAGGTTAGCTGCTGCGTTGCCATTCCTTGCCTTGGCTCAGTGTAGGTCTCTTAATTTCCTTTTTGTCCAGATTGCCTTAGCTAGAACATGGAAACAATGTTTCCACCTACTGTTGGTAAAAAGTATACTTTGTAGTATTTACCTGGGAAATTCCAAAACCTTGAAAACTGTGTGTTGTAATGCAGTACCTCATAAGCTTAAGAAACAGCCTCTGTTTGCTTTGAAGATTGTTTGGAGATGTCCCTTTAGTTCGCCTTTTGTGTGAGCACAGCCCATATGCCTAGAACATAGCCAATTGTCTGCTTTTTAAGTTCTCTTATGACTGTGTCCGTAGGACCAGGCAGTATTCTTAAGTACTTGGTGATGAGGTCTGTGACTATAAAGGCCCATTCCCTTGGGCCTAAAACGAGTGATTCTGAGTAGAGTATTTCATTTCATGTAGGGTAGAGTGTGTGAAGGAAATGTTAATCATTGTCTGTCCTTACTAACATAGCAGATCTGCCACTGGAATCTGGAGAACCCAGACTGTAATTCGCCCCAATACTGTGTTAAGCTTCTCTGAAACCTTTAGTTGATAATGCCTATTAAGATATCTATGTTAAGGTTCTATGTCTTGCACAGAAATTAAGATTTTAAATGAACTTCATTTATATGGGAGGGAGATCTTGATTTCTATTTAATGTGCATTTTTCTGAAGGAGGTTTTTATATAATAATTAGGAAATAATTCAAAAGTAAATATTCATTAGTATTATCAGCTATTGTATTTAGTTCAGTTTTGTTTCTGTTCAGTAAAGAAATGTTATTTAAAAATGGTGTAGTTTTGGGGCGCCTGGGTGGCTTGTGGGTTAAAGTCTCTGCCTTCTGCTCAGGTTGTGTGTCCTCAGCAGGGAGCCTGCTTCCCCCTCTCTCTCTGCCTGCCTCTCTGCCTACTTGTGATCTCTGTCTGTCAAGTAAATAAATAAAATCATTAAAAAAAATAAAAACGGTGTAGTTTTAATGCACTTGTTGGCTCTGTGGACATGGAGAACACGTACGCAGGTAAGGCAATACCGATTCATAGCTACAACCCTCAATGCTAGTTAGTTTTAGGTGACCAGTTAGTTGGAAGCTGGTAGAAATATCCAGTCTCAAGCCAGAGCTCATGTTGTGAGGACCCTGGCTTATTTCTGAGGAAGGTACTGGAGGGACATAGTATAATTCCACACCCTCTGACTGAATCCAGTGTCTGTGGTTTTGTTCCCAGGTAAGTCCTCCCCTGCTTTACTGTAGCAAACAGGATGGAGAGACGGATGATTTGTTTTTCCCAGTGGGTTAGCAATAACCAGGAGTTGTGTAGAAGTTGGAAGTGTCTTGGAGTTTCTGACTTACTGGATTTTGTGGCCCATTCCACCCTCGCTTACTCCCCTGGTTTTGGAAAGGGTAGAAACTAAGTTGTCAAAATATGCTCAGTATAGTTAAGTGGATTATGGTTCTTCAAAACTTTGAACATGTTCTTTCATGTTGTACGAGTAGAGTTTATAAATGCCTGGGTGGCTGAGACAACGTTACCCAAGAGACCAGAAGAAGATCTAGTCACTGTAAAAATGAAAGCAGGGAGGCCCTACCTTTTATGTAAGGGGGAACATGTCACCAAAAGTAGTAGGAATAGTGGGATTTATTTAAATATTTGACTAAGAATAAACTATGCATGAATCAGTGATAAGAGTATGTCATGAAACACAAATTATGATTAATTAAATTTGTATACCTAGAGTTAGGAAAAAATCTATCTACTTATTTATATTTAAATGAATTGATATATTCCAAAGCTTTACATTTACAGACAGATACCTTCTTTTCATAAAATAAGTACTTCCCAAAATATAGTTTCGAATATATTTGTGCTAGTAGATTTCGGATTTTTAGCTGAAAAGCTATGATTTAATACTTACTAAATTAATCAGTTTAACACTCATTCATAATAATAAACAAGAAAAATTTTTAGTAATGTATGAAACAACTAATCTCATCTTCCAGTGTTATTTATAGGAACAGTATCTAATATCAATTAAAATATGTAATAATTAAAAGTACAAAATTTTTACTTTGCAGATTATAGTAAGCCTTCTTGGAACCCTATGCTCTTAGAACTAGAATGAGGTAGAAGTGACCTTTCCCTAAGTGCTTTGCCCGGCAGTGTTTGAAAAGTATCTAACATGAGCTCGACCACATCCGTAGCTGAAAAGACCTTGTGGTAGCCCCTGGCAGTTACAAAGTCTGATAAAGCTGAGCGTTAAGGACAATCTGATGTTTTCCCCTCACAGGAAATATGACTGGGATGAGTGAATGTTTTTATCATCTAAACTTCCCCTGTCAACTAATTCAAGTTCGCGAATGAGAAAAATCGAAAGAGTGTGTGTTGTAAAATTCCTTCTGTACCATCGTGTCTCAAAGAGGGAAGGTCTTGTGGTTAAGTGTGGGATGTGGAAGCGGAGGAGGTGAAAACTTGGGAGTCCGGAGAGACAGGAAGGAGTCAGAAGTACCGTAACTCACTGCGATGAGTCTGAGCGGGGTCAGGTCGGTAAGTTCACGGGAGCGGAGATCAGGCACAAGGCATCACTGTGTGTATGAGGGACTAAGCAGCCGAGGGAGGGGTGTAGGGGGCTCTTGGAGAGCCTGAAATCAATGATACAGTCTGTAAGTGTCTAGTATTCAGAGTCTCTCTAAGATTTTCAGAGGCATCTTTGACCCCAGAAGTATTAAGAAAACCTGCTCTTGTTAATTAGTCCTTTGGGAGAGGACCCCATAAGAGGAAGGTAAAGGTAACATTCAGACTCAAATAGCAGTTTTGTATGTTCTTAACATGTGAAGTTTCTCTGTTACTGTGCACACGTGATGGGTAAGATCAGTAGGTGTGGCAGCAGCATAACTCATCCTCCGGAAGGCTTTCACCCTTACGAGAACTGGTGGCTTGGGATGCGTGTGCCTTGGTCCGTCCCTTCATCCTTTGGCTTCCGTCCCTGCTGTAGAAGAGCTACCAACACCCGACAGAGCTCTCTTGCTAAACCCCATGACTCTGGGTTGCTTTATATCCAGGCTTTGTTATGTAATAAACTGGTGGGATACCTTATACCTGAAAAAACCCTCTGTTCAGAATTCATTGGCAGTCAACCCAGAAACTCTCTGTGTCTTGGCTTTTGGCCATTCCACAGAAGAATGGGGTCACTGAGATTAAGTTAATAATCTTAATAAGGGCTCTAATGATTTGGTGAGTCATCTAATCCCTCCAGGTCTGATTATAAGCCTCAATCAGTTTTAGCAGATGAGGACCTACTCAGGTTGTTATTAATTCCCCAAGAAGGCATTTATAAAAACCTAAGCCTTTCCCCACCAGTGAAATATGTATTAATCTTTGGTCTTTAAACAGTTTTGGGGTCAAAATCGTCATTTCAGCTGGCAGTGATTGAGTCTGCCAGCAGAAGAACTTGCTGCTTTCATTACCAGCGCTCTGCTGGGCTTTCAAAATTAATGTTGTTCCTAAACTCACTGAAACCTATATGTTTTCTACTCACTTTTTTGATTCATGCCTTTCCCGACTTCACTAATAACTGAGTACATTGGAAAAATGAGATTCTACAATGAGTGCATAGCAGAGTAAAGAATTTTCTTTGTCTTGAGGAACAACTTCACATAGCAGAATTTTTCTTTCCTTTGAAAATCCAAATGCAGAGATTTGTATTTCAACACATTTCGATGTTTCGAAGATAAATAAATGTGTCGCCACTTGGAAAATTGCAGCTTCAGAGAACAGCATGGGATACGGACATGGAGGCAAAAACGAAGGCGGCATCCCTGCCGGATGCAGGTCTTTCTGTGACCACTGTGCCCGCACACAGGAGGGCGGCTCCTGGTCTAGAACTCGGGGCAGGGACTGTGTCTTCAAGCTGCCGGAAGACACGTCTAACAAAGGCACGTGAAAATAGGCCTGTTCCACTCCCCTTCCCTCCCTGTCGGCATGCCTCATCAATAATATAATACCGAGTCTGTAGCTTTGCGTAATTGGCTGTGCAATGATTATGTTACTTTAAAAAAGTGATGGCTAAGTATTAATGTTAGAACCATAAAGAGCTTGATACTGTAATATGTAGGTAATTAAAATATCTTTATATTCTAAAACCTAGAAATAGAAAAGATAGTGTATTTTGTTTTCATTTGGTTTCACAATCCTGACTCTCTTACCACTCTTCCCTCTCACGAGGATCTCATCCACCTGCGCTGCTTGAATGCCGTCTGTGTGCTGGGACTCCCCAGAGCTCACTCCCGAGTATGTCCACCAGTTTTTTCACATCTTTGTGTGCTGTATCACAGCCATTTCCGTGTAAGCATGTCTAAATCTGCCCATGATGTTTCTCATACTCCTTCCAGAATAGAAAAATCTCCTCCTTTATTGCTTTTCTTTCCTTTAACTATAATGCCCAGAATTTATGTATCTTATAACTGGAAGTTTTTAGCTTTGACCGCCTTCTCCAAAGTTCCTTCCTTCCTTTTTTTTTTTTTTTTTAAACAGTTTAGCTACTTATTTGACAGATAGAAATCACAAGTAGGCAGAGAGACAGAGAGAGGGGGAAGCAGGCTCCCAGCCGAGCAGAGAGCCTGATGCGGGGCTCGATCCCAGGACCCTGAGATCATGACCTGAGCTGAAGGCAGAGGCTTTAACCCACTGAGCCACCCAGGCGCTCCCCTTCCTGTTATTAAAGACAAACGGAGAAGGTTGAGGGGACTGTCCTGCCATTTCCTCCACCTTTTCATCCAGTTAATCCCCAGATCCCAAGTTTGTGTCCATTCCAAACTCCATATCCCCCAGAGCAGCCTTGGGGATCATCTGCTCCCCACCCCATAGTGGTGGTTGTATTTTTAAATACAAATCTGATCGAGCTTCCCATGACATTGCGAACCAAATCAAAGATCTTAACATGACCGACAAGGCTTTGAGGGATTTACTATTCCAGTCTCCGCTCTGGCTCTCGGGGTCTGGAGTGTCACCAGTTTTGCGCCTCAGGGACTCTGATACACACACGGACTCGCCTGGCTGTTGCGTTCAAACTTCAGACGTTAGCTTAAATGCTCCTTCTTTTAAACGGGTTTTCTGGACTTTCCAGACTGAGCTAGGTTCCTGTGTTATGTGGTCTCATAAGTACCTCCTGCTTGCTCGAGGCGTGTAGTTGATTTGTAGCGAGATGCCCACTCTGTGTTTCTGGGTTATCTTCTCTACACTAGAAGTCAGATGAGGCCAGGTGCCGTCATTGTTTTGGTAGGGTTGTGTTCCTGTGTAAATATTTATTGAATAAGTGATTGACTCCGTAGAGAGAAATATTCAATTGAATGCTTTCTCTCATTTACTTGCTTGAGTTGGCTTCTCTAAAGAGTGTATTTAGGAGAAGGATGTTATAGAGGGAAAAGGCTGTAGCACTTTCAGAATGAAGTGGCCAAAGTGTGTGTATTTGGGATCAAGAGAATGCCTGGTTTCATTTTTTTAAAAAATATTTTATTTATCTATTTGACAGAGACAGGAGAGAGCAAACAGAAGCAGGGGGAGTGGGAGAGGGAGAAGCAGGCTTCCTGATGAGCAGGGAGCCCCGGCATGGGGCCCTATCCTGGGACCTTGGAATCTTGACCTGAGCTAAAGGCAGATGCTTAATGAGTGAGCAGTCCTGGTGCCCCAAGAATGCCTGGTTTCCAAAGTATATCTGGGAAGAGGAATGTATTTACTCAGATTCAGTACAACATGTGTTGGTTTATATATGGGAACAGAGCTGATATACAGGATTCCTACAGTGACTGATTTCATCCGTCTTCTTCTTTCTTTTTTGAAACAAAACTCACTGGGTATCTACTGTTTGCCAGGCACTTCCTCATCACCGATTGCAGGGGACACCCAGGGGGGCTGTAGAGACAGAGACCGTAAATGATAGTAGCGTGTGGTGAGTGCTGTGTTGTGAGTGTAGAGGATCCTGTGGAGACAGGGTTTGAGGAAAATCATTTGGCCTGTGTCCTGGAAGAAAGCACACTTAAAGTGAGTTGCAGAGGGATGTAAAAAAGCAAGAGAAGGACATTCTTTTCTTATTTTTGATCTGGATTTTTTTCTGTGTTAACGATACAATAATTCAATTCCCTTTTATCTTTGCTGTTCTCTGGAATTTGATTTCCTACTTCTACGGCTCATCATTTTGAGATTAAAAAAATTAATAATAATGCCGCTTCTTTCACAGTGCCCACAGACTTCTTAATGACAGACTGATGATATGCCTGCCTCTCTTAAGGAAAGGAACTGAATCCAGAATTCAAGCATTAGCCCGTTTCTGTCAGTGTGGCTCTGCTGTGTGACCCCACAGTCAGTCCCTTGCACCTTGGCGTTTATACTCTACCGTGAGGACAGCTGGGCTGTCTACCACCCTGACCACATTGTGCTGTTCTCTTGATATGTCAGTCCTCAACATGAGCACAACAGACCACTTGTGTCTCCATGTCTCCTAGGACCTCCTTCCCTCCCGTCGGTGCCAGCCCGGGGCCGTTTCTCAGGTCTGTCCTGGCTCCTCTTCTTTCCCCTTCAGTGACCCTAACTTCCGTTTCCACAGCTCACCAAAAGAAGTGAGCCCTTAAACTCTATGTTGTTAATGATTGTGGCTGGCCGTCCGAACTGAGACTTTTTAAAAAATGTAATTATGCAAAGCAGTTGCTTGGGTTTTTTTTGCTAAATCTGAAAGTTTATGGTCCCTAATAGGTAGGAATTTTATGTATCCATGAAGTTCTTCTCTGTTAAAGTTAAGCCAGAGATGAACTCCTCGCAAGAGGCCATTTAGCTGAAAATTGCTAAAGCAAGAGAAGGGGCATCACATCGACTCGAGCTAGCGACATCGATGTGTGTTTGTGGGAGTAAGTGAGGTTCGCTCTTGCCACCTGAAGCATTTTATCATGCAGTTTCTGAAATTTTTTTTCAACTCCTGAAATGTTGTAAATCCTCCAGGCTAGAGGGATCGAGACCCTGAAACAGGTGCTCGTGGGGAGAGCATCAATCTGTTTCGCGGAAGACTTTGTGTTAACCCAGCAGATCTGCCCCCGCCCCGCACTGTGTCCCTTGCAGTCCCTGCGGAGAACCCGGCATTGCCAAGGACTCAGCCTCCTCCCTCTGACCTGTCGCTCGAAGAGTTAAGTGCCCACCACAGCGTCGTAGCGTCCACTCCTCCTGGTTTGCTCTCGCGGCCACTTGGTCTGTCCAGGCCCCACCTGGACTTTGGGTCTGTTACAGTAACCAAGTCGGTCTCTCTGTTTCTTTCCTCCGAGGCCGACCGGACCCAGCTGCGTGGGCCACTTGCAGGGTCGCCTCCTTTTCTTAACTTTCATCATGTCGTCCTAGGATCGTCATTAAGATTTGGATCCTCTGCCAGACCTCTACGTCCCGCCAACTTTTATAGTAAATATTTTGAAATATACTGAAAAATTGAAGTGGTGTCGTGAATATTCACATGTCCTTCCCCGGGACGCAACAGTTGTCAAAGTTTTGTCATATTTGCTTCTCTCTTGCGATTCACTTTATTGCACACGTGGGTGCATCTGGTACCGTGGAACCAACTGGAACGTAGTCGCAGGCATCCGGACTTTCCTCCCTGAGAGCTCCCGTACGCCTCTCTGAACATCTACGTAACTTTTGATGAACAAGTAATCATTCTTTTGAAATGGTGAAATAATTAACAACTTTTTAGTGAACTGTATAAAAATTAATGAGGAAAAGATAGAGCTTCAGTAACAAATGATAGATTGTGTGGGGCGAATTCTTAAGAAGGGTTCACTTTGATTTGTTATATTTTTGCAAATAGCATCTTACTTATATTGCATGTACACCACAGTGTGGTAGGACAGTGCTTTGTATAAAGGTAAGGTTTTAGTCAGTTATGGGACTCTCCAAAACGGGGGGTTCTGCTAGGCTTCCAGTTTATCTTGTTCCTTGGTCATTTCTTACCACTCAAGGTCAGTTGTTTCCATGTAACTTCTGTGTGGTCACATAGAGAATTGCATGGTACCTCTCTTCCCCTTTCTTTTTGCTGCCCTCATGCATCCACGTTTGCCGGTGGGAACGGTAAGATGTAACACCGAAGACTTCTCATCTGTGTGCAGAGCCGGTAGCCTGTGAGCAGTAACAGATGGAGTTCCTGGTTTCCGTCGTTGCCAGGGTCCGGCCAGATCACTGTTGTCCTTTCCTCGTACGAGTTGATAAGTTCCCATTTTTGCCTCAGCAAATTCTGGTTGGATTTCTGTTAACTAAAAAGCCATAGCAGGCTCAAATGGTATCTCCTGCACTAAGTCCTAAGTCCAAGCAAATTTTGAATTTGTTGATATTTTCTCTCCCTAGGGGCCCTGCCCTCCCTCTGTCTTATCTGAGACTCCCCCAAACCCCAGCTCCGCTCTACTTTGTCCATGAAGCTTTTCCAGTCCATAATTATTTCCTCTTACTAGATCACTCACAGTCTCTGCTTGGCGATTCCGTACCTGATGGCCGGATGTGGTAGGTCAGTCTGTTTCTGCTGTGCTTGTCTTTCTCTTGAGCTGCTGAATGTGTGCAGAGCACAGACCCGTTCATTCACCCGGTTCACACCCCAGAATGCCCAGCACACTGCACGTGCTCGAGGAAAGCATGTTGATTCGTCCCATGCCTGACTCTGTCTTTCGTTATTTATGTCTCTGCCCCTCGTGCCTGTCACGGTACTGTGTACAAGATGGGACTCTACAATTCATGGTAATGAAAAAAATGTGTTTGTCCTTAGACTTAGGAGTATGGGGCAAATGCTGAGGGTATTAAAATTATTTTGAAGATAATGAAAAATACTACATTATGCGTTAAGACTGAGAACCATCAGTCTGATAGTAATACAGTAGTATAGAGACACGTAAATGGCTCAGTGGTTAAGCCTCTGCCTTTGGCTTGGGTCACGATGCCAGGGTTCTGGGATCGAGCCCCACATTGGGCTCCTTCCTCAGCAGGGAGCCTGCTTCCCCCTCTGCTGGTCCCTCTGCTAATGTGTGTGCGCAACAGTGCGCGTGTCTCTCTCTCTCTCTTTCGTCAAAGAAATCTTAAAAAAATCTTAAAAAAAAAAAGATAAACCAAAGTATAATGGTTAAGTCTGGACCACTGTTTAGAGTACTTTCCTTTCCCTGCCCTATATCTTTGTTTCCTTCCATTTTTACTTTTATTTTTTGTCCCTCATTAGCACTTAGTTTTGTCACTTTGGGTCCACGATGATAACCTCCTGCTTCTCACGCCTGCTCCCTCCTTTTCCCTCACCTCATGGTGCTAATTTAGCTGTAGGATTGCAGAAAGAACCTTTTTATCTCCTCAAAATACTGTCCTAGGGCCTTTGAATTATAAAAAAACAAGCTTCTAAGTCTACATTGCAAACAAGTACATTTAATTAATGTCTTCAGTGATTATCAAAAGTCCTCTTTGTCACAGAAAGGATGCTACATCAGAGAAGTCATTAAACCTTTTTATTGGCACTTTAAAAACCTGGGTGACTAGCTGAGTCCTAGGTCAGGACTGTAGTGTTGGAGAGGAACAGCCTCGGTGAACTTGAGACCTAAAGGAAGGCTGGTGTGGCCGCCTTGGAGAGCGGGAGACGGGGCAGGGTTTAGGTTAGGGCAAAGGTCAGCTTCTGTGCCCTCACACGTTTGTTTCCGTGGTTGGTGGCTTTTCCAGGACAGGCGTCCCTCGAGGGCTGTGTGGTTTGGCGGTTAGAACATGGGCTTGGGGGTTCGGGCCACGGGAGTTCAGAAATCTGCTCTGCCTCCTTAGGTGTGCTCTTGGGAGTAAGTGTGCACAACTGTTGTTAGCTGTTAAAGTTGACACGTGTGAGACGCCTTGACTTAACAGAACTTACCAATTACCGTTATTGATAGATTATTTCTAATAAATTAAATATTTCAGAGGTATGAATACTCTGTTTTGATTTATATTCTTGGTAGTATGTTTGTAAGAGTTGAGTAAGTACACAGAGAAGGTAAAAATGCCAGTTTTACAACTTTCTAGCAAATGAAGCTGGATTTGTTTTCACTGGTTCTCCGGACATGAGACTCTGTAAGTACCTGTGTTTCTGTAATAAGAAATATTGAAGTGCATCATGGAATACAATTACTGTTTTTCTTTTAAAATCTAGAAGCTGCATTGTCTTTGGAATGTTACCTCAAGGAAGCGAAACATTCAAAAGCCAAAAATCAGAGTGAGGTTTTCACTACTCTGTTGATTCCTTTTGTTTCGCTGAGAAGACAAATTGGCTTTTAAGAAAGACTGAATTCAAACAGTGGTTTTTATTATTCTCTTTTCTGTCCAGAAAATCTGAACATGGGCTAGAATTATGTCAGCAGGCAAATGAGCCAACGAGTCCGGCTCTGGTCTGTCGGGAAGCGTTGTGTTCTAAGAGTCGTGTTTTCCTTTACGGAAGAAACCAGAAGGTTGTGCGGTTCTCTCCTGTGCTCGCCTTTGCATTGTGCTGTGAGGTATCATCTGTCCCTTAAAATGGTGTATCTTGGGACGCCCTCCTCAGAAAGAATTCTGCGGCAGAGCAGAGATCTTACTGTTTCCAGTACATACTCAGAGGAGCTGTAAACCCTGTCTCTCGCGATCACTCCACCTAGAGAGGCTCTTTCATACCCTAATGGAGACAGCTGACCGATTCACATATTGATTGGATCCAGAAGATTGCCTTCTGTGAAATTCCAACTGACTGAATTCTCAAATTGGTGTGCAGTTGCTCCTAACCAGTTCAGAATTTTCTTATGTTGAGGATATTCACAAAACAAATTTAAGCACTTTTCATTAAAAGACGAGAGGAAAGAATGGAACAGAATTATAAACTGCATCTTAGGAGAAAGGTGTTCAGAAATTATTTGCCATTCTTATTTCTCTAAGTAGGAAGCAGGAGAAAGTCATGAATTATAAAGGCCCAATAGAATTCAACAGGAACTTATTAAAAATCCCTAGTCATGTTGGAGATTGTGTCCAAATTCAAATAATAAACCAGATGAAGTTTGGAAAGTCGGCAGGACAAAAATAAATCAGAGCAGGGGGTTTGGGAATTATTTTTTGTCCTCTTTGAATTGGCTGAAAACAAAGGCTGAGCCATGTCAACATGATCTTTTCCCTCCTTACTCCCAGCCCAGCAGATGGCAGGAGCCCAGTAGCCGCCCGGACTTGCGCTGGGTGGACAGTAGCAGCTTCCTGAACGGTTGGGTCCGCGGGTAAAGGTTTGCTTCCTGGTTGGTTTGGGGAAATCGATTGGCAGGTTGCAAAGGCTAACAAGACAGCTGTGTTCAAATTGATGGCTAGCTAAATGAGAGATTTGACTTCTATCACTCATTTTTTTAAATAACTTCTTTTTTTTAAAGATTTTATTTATTCATGAGAGAGAGAAAGAGATGCAGAACCAGAAGGAGAAGCAGGGAGCCCGACGTGGGGCTCGATGTCAGGACCCAGGGATCACCCCGGGATCACCACCCAGCGGAAGGCAGACGCTTAACCCACTGGACCACACAAGCGCCCTACCACTCCGTTTTTAACCTAAATAAATCAGCTTATGCTATTCCCTCAGGCTTTATCATAAGAGAAAGAACTATAAAACGTTAGGAATGGTAATATCTTAGTCTATAAAGTCCAGTAATTAAAAATTGAATATGATATACTAAGATTCTAAGATTGAAAATTATTCAAACAATCAAATAAGGATGGGCATGTAGAATCCTCCGACTGAGTGTGGCAAGGGCTGGTGGTCATTTACTCTGCAGTCTCTGACTTTTTGCAAAGACTTTGAAGAGCAGGTTTTCTACTCTCAATATACTGATCATTGATAACTGGAGAGGACATAGACATATAAATATAATTCAAGGCAGGATGTTATAATATGCCCATTAGAGTTTTACAGTGCTGTGGGAATAGGAGGTAAGGTGAGACAGACTTTCATTATTAAGGGTTGATTTTCTGATTGTTTATAGCTTAGTTACCTGCTTTTTGATCACCGCAGTTTTAGAACCTACATACCCGGGGTGGTTGGAAAGAAATCAAGGTATTTATTTATTTATTTGCCTCTTGTGTCTAAAAGGAAGGTGAGCTGGTAGAACTTAGGGCAGGAAATAGAAACTTTTATAATTACTCCTGTCTTCACTATAGGAAAAAATTCCCCTACTTCTGTTTTTATTTAAGACATTTTTCATCTTAATTATGAAATATTTGAAAGAGACATATAGTCTATATATATATAAATATAATGGATTTCCAGGTAATCATCACTGAAGTTAACCAAATATTAGCTTTTTCCTGTATTTGCTTCAGATTTCTCTGTCCCTCTATAAGGAACAACAACTAAAGATAATCAAACTCACTTTCACCCTTTTACCCACATCATGCAGAATTATTATTACATTATTATATATCTTGTAATAATTATTCTGAAGTGGGTGTCAATCTTTTTGTTTGAAAAAGTGAAATAGATGTATGTACATATTAGACATATCCTCTGACAGTTTGCTTTTTTTCATTCAACAGCATGTTTGGGGGACTTGATACATTCACACTTCATTAATTGGGTTTAATTGCTGCATAGTATTCCATAATACACTAAGGCAAACTGATGTACAATTAGGTTTTATCTAGCAATTTGCTATTTGGCAGTGTACATGTGGTCCAACTAGCAGTTGTCTCCTTCTAGATGAGTCTAAGAATTCGCAGAGTGTTCAGACAGAGAAGTGGGATCACCACGTGGTATGTACGGCTGCAGGATTTAGGTTTGAACTGCATGGCAACAGGGAGTTGCTGCAGGTTCTGAGTGAGGGAATGACAGGAAAATAACACTCAGGAAATAATAAAACGGAAAGCACTTCACTTTTGATATTATATGGAAACACTAGAAGCAGGGAGACCCCAAAGGATCTGTGGGAACTCTTCTGTTGGGGCCAGACTATATTAGGATCAGTCCTCCCCTGAGATTTAATAACCCAGGTGAGGGGTGGTGGGCTCCTAGCTAAGATAGTACAGCAGATTTTTTTTATTAAAATATTAATTGTGTACATTCATGACCACTGATGTCAAGCTTGGCCCCATGATTTGCAGTGACCCCAATATAGTGAATATCGTATATCTTTTCCTACTGAAGTCAGAAGAAGCCATGTGGCCTTTGGCGGATGAAATCTGAGTGGAAGGGTACATGGTACTTCCAAGCAGAAGCTTTAAGAGCCACTGGGAGGTTCCGCTATCTTCATGCCCTGCCTCCATGAATACCTTAGAGGAGCTGCTTTTTTAACGTATCTAGTCTGTCCACGTAACTCTCAAAAGTAGCTGTACAATTTGCATTTTCCTGGTTACAGATAAATGCTCAACACTTAAAAAATTTTTTTCTTCTTTTCTTCTTTGTGAGCTTTTTGGTATGTGTTGTCTGTTTTCTCTCTTCTTTTTTTTTCTTATTGATTTGAGAGTTTTCATATGTTTTGAATAACAATCTTTGTAGTTTATATTTTTTGCAGATCCCTTTTTCCAGTGTCTAGCTTGTCTTTTAACAATGTTTTTTAGGGCGCCTGGGTGGCTCAGTGGATTAAGCCTCTGCCTTCAGCTCAGGTCATGATCTCAGGGTCCTGGGATCGAGCCCCGCATCAGGCTCTCTGCTCATCAGGGAGCCTGCTTCCTCCTCTCTCTCTCTCTCTCTGCCTGCCTCTCTGCCTACTTGTGATCTCTGTCTGTCAAATAAATAAATAAAACCTTAAAAACAAACAAAAAAGGACAATGTTTTTTAGAGTCTTTTGTGGAAAGTTTTAAATATTTTGATGTAGCAAAATTTCTTTTTTTTTTAAAGATTTTATTTATTTATTTGACAGAGATCACGAGTAGGCAGAGAGGCAGGCAGAGAGAGAGGGGGAAGCAGGCTCCCCGCTGAGCAGAGAGCCCGATGCGGGGCTCGATCCCAGGACCCCGAGATCATGACCCGAGCCGAAGGCAGCGGCTTAACCCACTGAGCCACCCAGGCACCCCGGATGTAGCAAAATTTCTTAATCATCACATTTACGTGTGCAGCTTAAAAGTTCTTTCCCTAATCTGATGTAATTTGAAAAACCCTCTGTATTTAGTTCTAAAAGTTTTTCTGTTCATATTTAAGTGTTTAACCCATCTGTGATTTATTTTTGTGTAAGGAGTAGGGTACAGACAGAGGTGAAATGATTCAAATCTTTCAAAAGTCCTTCAAAACCCATACGTGCTACATTCTTCATCCTCCGTAAGCTTCAAGATATATCACGGCGTTTCGAAGGTGCCTATACGCTGACGCAAGGTGTTCAGTTATTTGAACTTGATGCATCATCTTTATTTAAGTATGTATTCTTTTCTCCTGAATGACTTTATGAAGTAGGATTCCTTTCAGAGCTTTTCAAATGAAAACGACCCTTGCATAGCACTGAGGTGACGGACGCAGCAGGAGCAGGCTCAGAAGAATGTTAGTGACATTATTTTTTAATGCGGGCAGTACCGTGCTCAAGTCTGCTAATGCTGAAACGGCATGCTGTGTATCGAGGGTGAAACTACCGTTTGGAATCTGAAGCAAAAACCCAGTCTGGAGTCTAGTGCTTACCACGTGGTCCACGACAGCGTTTCTCAGCAGAGCTAGAAACGGAGTTCATGTGGAGTCCTTCTGGGCTAGTATTGAGCTGAGATTGGGGAACTTGCAGAGGTGGTGGCGGGATGACATTAGCCGTGGAAGCTGGCTTCTCTGAGGTTTTTGCTGGTCGGCAGTAGGTCCACTCCTGGTCGCCTGATGTGCGAGGCGGTCACGGATTGGCTCCCTTACGGGGGTGAGTTCAAAGAGACAAGCTGTCCGTGATTTGGTGGTTAAGGAGGTTCAAGCCAGTTCCGTGGCTCTAAGGCTACAGAATGACACAGTAAGCACGGATTTATTTAATGTTTGTTCTGGTGCTTACCTATCACCATGGTTACTAAGCAGTGTGTCTTAGGAGTGGGATAGCTCTTTTACTCTTGCGTGTGTAATTCGTGTTTAGAGCTGACTGCTTCGAAAGTGAGGTGATGTGGTTTCTCTTCAGAGAAGCTTGAATTCAGATTTGGGAGTGGAAAACAGTGTATCTGGTTTGGTAATAAATTTGCCTCTGCCTCTGCTCAGCTTTGCTTGAGATAGGAAAAAGAATCACATACAAGTTCATCTACTGTTCCAGAATCTTGCACAATGGCCGGTATCACATCTTGGATGCCTCCGTTTTCTGCTCGAGAAAGAATAGTATCTTTTAATGGAGCACCACACTGTCTTCACTACTTCCTCACAATGGGATGTTGAGTAGTTTCCTTTTTGAATCCTCTTTTCCCATTTCTCAAATAGGAAGAAATACTTAAAATGGGTTTGTGAGACTTGAGATGAGTTAGTAGATATAAGCAACTTAGAACAATGTAAGTCCGTGGCATCAGTGTTAACCTCTCTTGCTTAGTGAACGTTTGGTGAACACATAAAATTTCATGTTTGAAATAGACTTACTTTTCCAACCAGTTCATTCCAGATCAGTTAAATGGAGGTTAAAATGGATGATTAAATTCTTTGCCTAACAGAAGTCATAAAAACAAAGTCTTTTTCCTAATTGGCAACTCACAAACATGGATCATTTATCAAAATTCGCTCCAAGACTTTTTAGTAAATATCACTTATTCTGTTCCATTACGTTTCTATAATTTGTCTTTCATGTAAAATATATCTTATTGAGATTGTTTAGTTTTATAGGAATAGACAGCCTTCTTATAAACTTCTTTATGAGAAAAATTTCCAGAAAGGCCAAATTATACATGGTTAAATGTGTATAAAATATGGGCTAACTTTATGGGGGAGGTTTTGGTGAAGTCAGCATTTCTTCAACAATTACCAGAAGAGACTTACTTTCAGAAGCTAAAAAAACACAAGTGTGGAAATAAATAAGACTAAGCACTAATGTGACACTCATTGCCGAGTGCTGTTAAGCGCTGTATGTTGTTTCATTACCTCCCCCAGCAAACCCAGTGGGGCGCGTCTCTTAGGGCTGCCCTGTTCTCATTTCATGGGGGATATTGAGGCCCAGCGTGGCCGGGTAGCTTGTCCCAATCGCATAAAAAGAGATGGAGCTGGCACTGAAACTCCGGCTGTTTGGCTTTTAAAACAGACTGTACTGTCCCGGGGTGGGGGGGAATGACCTATGTGTACCCATAAAAATAAAACACAATTTTGAAATTAGCAACATAGTTACAGCAGTCTTTTTTTTCTTTTTCTTTTTTAAGATTTATTTAGAGAGCAGCATGCATGGTGGGGGGGGCAGTGGGGAAGGGAGAGAAACTCAAGCAGACTCCCTGCTGAGTCTGGAGCTCAACTCAGGGCTTGACCTCAAATCTCGAGATCATGACCTTGAGCTGAAAACAAGAGCCAGACGGTCAACTGCCTGAGCCTCCCAAGTGCCCCTACAACGGTCATTTTTATGTGGAGCTGGGAACATGCTGATGTCCTCAGCAATGTTTAGAAACTTAGATTATGGGAATCTTTGAGCTCACTGAAATTTCATGCATATTTATGGGTACATGCATTTGTGTATCTGTAGTTGGGGGTTGTGGAGGTGAAGAGAAATCATAGATCCATCAGATAGTCAAAAGGGTTAAGAAATCACTGGCTCTGGTGTAAAGAGGGGAAGTCTCTTCAGTGGAGTTTCCTGCTAATGACTGGGATGGGCAGATTTGAAAGTTTCTTTCCAGGACAGCAGATGAGTCTAGTACTAATGGGTGCTTTTGTTCCCATGCCATTCTTCTTCTCTGCTCCTTTTCCCTTCCACTCGGTGCTCTCTCGTCTGTAGTTCCTGCCCTCTGCCGGCTTAGGACCTGGCATTTTGGCTCAGTCCACCTAGAATTTTCTCCGGTCTGCAGAGGTTCTGTTGTGAGAGGAGCTCTCTGGTATCCGCTTAGCCTTCACCTCTGTCACGAGCCACTGTGAACCCTCCAGGTGCGGCTCGGTGTCCCTGCTCTGTGTTCCCGTAGCATTTGGTGTGTAGGAGCACTTGGGGCTCTCAGCTGAAATGGCCCTCAGCCCGTCTGCAGCCTCGCACTAGAGGAGGCTAGACTCCCGGCGCCCGGCCAAGATCTTGTTCTGTTTGCCTAACATCAGTGCTTATCACCTTGATCGACAAGTGTCAGGTACTCAGTCACTGTTAAATAAAAGAATATGATTTCTGTTCTCTTCATCATTGAGGCTCAAAAATTTCCCATCATTTTAAGTTGGTCTCAATTTCAATATTGTATCAGTTGCCACCTGATGCTTTTGCATCTGACCCTTCTTTTACTTCTGCTCTAATTCTGACTTCCTTTACTTGATCCTAAACTATGGCAATAGCTACCTTCAGTTTCTCACTGTCCAGGCCCATTTCACAGGTGGCTCCCAGTGAGATGGTCCGCTCCTCACAAGAAGAGTCTTGTCACGTTGCGTCAACAGTGGAAGGTGGTCACCTTCCACTGTGCTCAGACCCCTCTCCTCTTCCTCAGCGACTGGCCTTCCCTTAACGTTGCATTTATTTACTTTCTTTTTTTTTTCCAACTCCGATGCCCTTTCTCATCTGTTCCTCCTTCCTTACATGTTCGTACTCCAGCCCCATATTTTAAAATCTATTCCTTCCTTCAAGTTCAGCCTCAATTAATTCTTACTTGAAAACATTGTCATTTAGAATTCATATTTTCCTTTTCTGAATCCCATAATACTTTGTTCATAATTTTGTATGCCTTTCCTACTGGGCTGTCAACTACTTCAGACTTGAAACCGGGTTGTATTAAATATAACAACCACACACATGAAAATTTAGCACAGTTTCTGCACATGCTCCCTCTGGACCTGGCGCTCTACCTGATGCCTGGTCAGTATTCGGTGAGTGTCTACTCATGTGAATTTAATTGCTATCTGAAGTTTTGAAAATACCGCAGTGCTATCTACAGACCTTTTTCATACAAAATGAACACTTCTATGTATGGTCCTATCTGTTTTGTCTCTTAAGATCTTTCAATTTCATGTTACTTTTCCACCTCAAAAATAATGAACGGTCCGTTTTCCTTGCCGTTTCCCGGTCCGGCAACATATTAGTTATCTGCTAATACGAGCTGCATCTTGTACGTGTCGTGGAATTAATGCTGTGTTAATGCTTTCGGCTCTTGTAGCCCCTGAATTTCTATTTGCTGGTCGGTATTCCTTTCAGATGTCTGCGGACAGGGAGCTGGCTTGCGGTCCTGCGGGAGCAGAGACACACAGAGAAAGTGCTGGGACTCGCTCTGTCCGCGTCTAGCCTTCTCGCAGCAGGGTGGGTCTCCTCTGCTATAATGAGATGCCGACCGACGGTTTCAAACCCTTTCTAAAGACGTGCTGAAGCATGTGTCTGGAGGGTTCTAAATAAATTCCATTTTCTCTTTATTGGTTTAAACATACTTTGCATGTAGAAAGAATCAGAGAAGAAAGCCTCCGTAAAAGAGAAAATGGATGTTTCCTTAAGCCCTTTCCACTTGATTTTACTGTGAGTTCACGAGTGCGGCCCCGAACAAGCGAGCGCACATGCGTCGGGCTTCTTGCGTTCTCTGTAAAGGTGCCGTCTCTCTTCATTTTCTTCACAGGAGACGCGCTCTCCCCTTCAAGAGGCAGGAAGAAAAAATAAAGCAAAGCAACTAATAATGTTGGGAATTGAAGGTAAACTTAAAGGAAATTAGAATGGTTTTGAAACTTTACTGCACGTTGTTTTTCACGTTAACTCCCTGGGGAGGTAGGAGCAGTCATGTTGATGGAGTGACTGCCGTGAAATGAAATATGAATGCTCTCCTGTTTACAGGAGAAATTGGTAGCACCTTCCGGAAAGCATTTTAGGAATACAAATCAAGAAGCTTTAAACAGTTCATACTTTTTGACCTATTATTTCTCCTCCCAAGGAAATAGTGGAGAACTCAGAGGAACATTTATGTACATGGATTTTTAATTAAAGCATTCTTTGCAAATGTGAAACATAGAGATGACTAAGCATACACCAGTAGGAGAAAGTTAAATGAATAGCCAATAGAATGTTCAGTAAGAAAAATGTAATTTCTAAAAAGGTTTAATTCCATGGATACATGGTCACAATAGAATCTTAAGTGAAGAATGCAGCTCATAATATTCTTTATTAGCTTCTTTTCTTTGTTCTTTCCTACCTCTAAGTGCAAGCTCAGTGTAGTAAGTCACATCGCACACTGGAGTCAGGGAACCGGTACCCCACTCCCCCGTGACCCAGCGGGTACAGTCAAGAGAACAGTCAATCTTAATTTCGTGAGTTTCCTTCACACCTTACTTCACACTTATGTAACCACAGACGTGTTTATACACATATACACAATATAATCTTCATGTTGTAAATCTGGGGTTTTTTCAGTATGCTATTCAAACTATTGAATGAAATCCAAGTGACTTCTGAGAAATTGAATTAGGAAACAACTTTTATTCTCCTCTGTTTTTTCTGTATTTTCTAAATACAATATTAAAAAAAAAAAAAAAACCTAATGAAAAAAAGCGAGTGAAGCTGCACACTTTTAAATTTGAGGCCACGGAGCTAAATATTATATAAACAACAAATATTATTTAATAGTAAACAATAATTACGAAGAGATGCAGCCACCAAGGTCAGGTGTCTCTACGTCCGCATCTAGTATTGTACATCTCCGATGGATTCCCCCATTCCCTGGTTGCCTGGGGTGCGTGTGCCTTCAGGGCTGTGCAGCAGAGGGCCAGTGGGCACGCTGGGGACTGAATGGATGTGCCCACTGCTGTCCTCAGGAAGTCATTTAAATCCTTTTATATTAAAAGAAACGGAACGATTGAACTGAAGGAGATGGCATTAGGTCATACCCCTCTCCCTCTGGGATATGCTTATTTTTTACCCTAGGTCAGTGGTTCTGAACCTCGGCTGTGCATTAGACTCATCTGGGACCTTTTAAAAATGTGATTCCCTGGACCGCATCTGCAGTGACTTAATTGGACTGGAGTGGGGGCTGGGAATATAGCAAAACATCCCCAGATTGAGTTAATGTTCACGCAGGGCTGAGAACCACTGTCCTAGGCCGAGGGAGTTGAGTGTACCGGGAAAGGTAGCAAGAGTAACACATTATACAAACGGATGATCTTGAGGTTTTGTAAGAGTTTCATTTAATATTTTTCACTTATTTGTTCATTCAAACAATTAGTCATGTGTTCAGAAGAGTTAAATAGATGCATATGTGTTTACAACATATGTGGTTTTCTTTTGTTTTTTGTTTGTTTGTTTTTTTAAATATTTTTTTTAAATTTATTTAACAGACAGAGATCACAAGTAGGCTGAGAGGCAGGCGGGGGTGGGGGGGAAGCAGGCTTCCCGCTGAGCAGAGAGCCCGATGCGGGGCTCGATCCCAGCACCCTGAGATCATGACCTGAGCCGAAGGCAGAGGCTTAACCCACTGAACCACCCAGGCGCCCCAACACATGTGTTTTTGAAAAACAGTTGTTTCCTGGAATATTTACAATAAGACAGTAATGTGAACAGGCAAACTCAGAATTCACACAGGACCATTTTTTACCGTTGTTAGCCAGAGGAGTTTAACCCTATACTTCCGAGCTCAAGCACTTTACATGTGCTCTTCCTTCCCAGTACTGGCTCTCTGCCCATTTGACTCCTTCATGAGCATTTTTGAAGGCAACTCACGTCTTTGTATTTCTCACAGTGACTGGCCCAGACCTTGCACATAGTAGGTACTTAATAAAATTGTGTAGCAAACAGATACAGAGGCTCCAAAACTTTCTTGGCTCATAGACCCTTTAGCATCTCAGGAATTCGTGAGAGTGTGTGACCTAACAACTTAGTAGTCATTTGAAAACAATAATGCCTACTTGCTAATAACTAAATGGGTTGTAACTTGTTAGGACACAACTTCTCAGCCCTCAGAATGAGACTGAACTCTGCTGCCTCCATTTCCCCTTCGATAATCATTGTCAAGCAATATTTACTTTTTGTCAGAGCAATCACTGAACACCTACCTTCACAATGAGGTAATGCCATTGATTGAGGCCAATACCTTGAATTAGGGACTCAACCCAGCTTTTGTGGTGGCCAACAGATGTTATCATTGTGCCTGCTTGAAAATTTACCTCAGTGAATTTATAGCCCCTTTGGTGACTTTGAGCACAATGTGGGAACTGGGGCCCCAAATCTCAGGCTTCTGATGTTTTTCTGTTTTAGGTATTACAGAAGATTTGTTTACTAAATATTCATCACTTCCGTCATTTGCTTTAGGTATTCAACTGTATTCAACTGCTAAGCCTAGCCATACATTCCAAGAGAAGAGATTAGTCACACTATTTCTCTGCGGCATTAAGACACGGTAAAAATAGGTACTTAAGAAAAAGTGCTTAACTGGATTCAAGGTGCTGTACTAATGAATACTTTGCAGTACTGTATTCTTTGATTCTGAGTTGTCTTTAAAATTTGAATTTGTCTTATAAACAATGGTAAATAAAACATTTCTGCTGCAGGATAAATAGTAGGCTGTCCTGTTACATGGGCTGTAGAGATGCTGGTCTTTGGGAGGTGCTCGATAGTTCCCTGGGCAGGAGGTGGGGGTTGCGGCCCATCCCAGTTGGTACAGACAGGTGACCTACCGGAAAGGCCAGTCTAGAGAAACGAGCTAAAGTGGACTTTGCAGTGAGTTCTCTTACTCCAGGTCCCCTGGCTTAGAATTGTGCAGCTCCAAATAGTACTCACACTCTACAGTCTTGTAGCTCGGAGATGTTACATCCTTTCTAGACACTTGGTGGGAAATATTTCTGGGGCATAATTTTGGGGGGATATTTTTGCTTTGGTATTCCAAATCCATTTTAGGATGTTATATAAATAGCAATAACTTGTCTCTCCTTTTGGCCTGGATGACACAGTCCTCTTTAGACCTCATAAATTATACTGACTGAGAATACTTAAGAACTGTGAATGTCCAAATGAAGGAACGCACTCGAATCATCCCCAACAGGGTGTTGTACCCCAGCTAGAGAGAGTGTGACTAATCTCTTCTCTTGGAGTGCATGCCTAGGCTTAGCAGTTGAATACCTACAGGCAGTGACCTGATGATCAATGACCTCTAGCCCAGTTTTCCTTGTTACGTTCACGAGAGGGAAGAGTGATGGTTCTCTACAGCTCTTCTCGTTTCTCCCGTGGACCGCCATCTGTGCGCTTGAGACACCCAGGGGAAAACACCAACTAGTCCAAGATTCCTAATGGTTTTCCTTTTAATAGCATTTTACTAAGAAACGTAAGCCTTTGTGAAATAGAGTTCATGAAACGTTTATATTAAAAATGTTCCTTAGTTGTTTTTCCAAATGGAGCTTTTTCCCTTATAGTAGTCTTTTTGTTTTCATCTCTATTATTTGTTTCCATTTTTATTTCCAACTTCAATTTTTGTTTCTTGGTGCTATATTAGAGTACTATTCAACAAATTAGTTGAAGTTGAGTAATAATTGGTATAATTGCTTTTCTTTTTCTTTTTTCTTTTTAAGATTTATTTGAGAGAGAAAAAGAGAGAGTATGAGCAGGGATAGGGGAGAGGCAGAGAGAGAAAGAGAATCTTGAAGTAGACTCCCCCGGAGTGTGGAGCCCAATGCAGGGCTTGATCTCAAGACCCAGAGGTCATAGACTGAGCTGAGATCAAGAGGCAGGTGCTTAACCAACTGAGCTGCTCGGGTACCCCGTAACTGCTTTCCTAAAGAAAAGCAACATGGTTGCTCCGATCTTGGTTCTTGAATGAATGAATCTGTTGAAAGAAGTAACTCAAGGAGGAAGTGGTAAAGGATCAAAGACTCTCACTTAGCTTCAGGCATGTAACTTCCACATCCTCTGTGGGCAGAAAGGGCGTGCACGTGTCCTTGTCCTGCTCTACTTCGGGGCTCACCTGCCTCGTTTGACACATTTGCGTCTCCCCTCGCAGTCCTTAACTCCTGGGCTGGGGGTCTGTCTTACTGGCGTCAGAGTGAGGCACTCGGCCACGCATTCAGTGATTCATTCAAAACTCAGGACTGTTATTTGAGGATACAGGAGTAAATAAGACAAAAAAGTCCATGACCTCATAAAGCTAACATTCTAGTAGGGGAAACAGAAAATGAACATAATGAGGAAATCGTATAGCGAGTTAAGAAGGGATTACGGCAACGTGGGGTGTGGGAAGAGTGTTGACACGACGGACTGCGTTGCTCAGTCCTTGCATGTGTCCAGTGGGGCCTGGACCCTAACCCTAGGAATGTGCCCCTTGGAATGTTCACTGTGTTACTGATGAATGTTACTGTATATGCCTGGGGCAATGGGGGGCCATGCCCTTCAGCCTGTCAAGCCCTTTCCTCTACCTTCGTCTGAGTTAGGCACCCAGCACGTTTGTGGCAGCCGGGACCCGTGCGTTTTCAAGCAAGTGAAAACCTGATCCTTCACTTTCCCTCTCTGGGCTCTAGGATCTTCTGTTGCTCCACATTAATGCCGCCATGCATAGCATCGTTTGTAAATGGAAGTTAACTGAATTTGTGAGTGAGTGAAGGAGAAATTGTCTGTGATGATGAGGCAGGATGAAAAACTGGGAAGGAGAGATGAAAGTCAGGTTGGGAAATGACTCTGGAGTGAGCTTGGGCAATATGTTTTAGGAGCTAGAGTCAGACTGCTCTACTTCCGTCGAGGAAGAGAGCTTTTGGGTGGGCAAGAAGGAACTGAGTCCAAGTGCTAATGGCCCAGACCTCTCACTTGTCCCCTGTTGAATTGTTTGCAGTGTGCTTATTTTTCCTTTTTAAGTAGGCTCCCCAGCGTGGAACCCAATGTGGGCTTGAAATCACAACCCTGAGATCAAGACCTGAGCTGATAGCAAGAGTGAGTCACTTAACCCACTGAGACACCCAGGCATCCCTATGTGCTGATTATTAAGTTAGAAGACTCCTTTTAGGTTATCCCTGTCATTAGTTTTAGAGAATCCTACTCATTTAGCCTCTGGTCATAATGGAGAAAATGTGTATTTTATTTGCTTTGTAACATGTTTCACCTTTGGAGATAATGTCCTTATTTTATTTCTTTGGTTTCTTCTTTGATTTGACATTTTCTCTGTCATATTAACTTACTGCAAATAAATTTGTTTCTGCTTCAAACAGGAACAGTTGTTTTTGTTGTTGTTGTTGTTGTTGTTAATTCTAGAGCCAGTAAGAATTTTGGATCCAATCTGGTACTTAAGCAATGAAAAGGCAGCTTTTCTATTTTAGTGAGCTTTGGCTGCTGTTCGTCTTTAGTTCAGCAGAGTCTTTTGTTCCTTTGGAAGGAGAAGGCCTTGTGTCCGTACTGGAAGTGCCGTAAAGATTGAACTGTCTCCGCCCTTTCCACTCCGCTTTATTGAATGTGAATGATATGGTTCTTTCTCCTTACCAGCTTCTCTGTTGTCCTTGGTTTTTTTCTGTACTTCCAACCCTCCTTCTAATTAAAATAGGGAAATTGTGCTGGTACCCTAGGAGAACGAGTTGTAAAACTGTGCTGGTATTGTTTTGTAATAGTAAAAGTAAAACTTTTAAATTTAATCTTTCCTATAATACAGTTGCATTCTATTTATTTAGCAAGTTTTGCTACTTATACATTATTCTGTAGTTAAAATTTCCAAGTTAAATATTGTTATGAAGAAGAAGAAAATGTATTAATTTCTGAAAGGAAAAGGAATCTTAATATTTATTTGTTGTTATTGTTGCAATAATATATTTCTCACTGATAACTGTGGATTAAACTCAAGATTGTACGCGATCCTGGGGCTGAAAAGCAGCTGTAACTTCAGGTGGCCTCTGGAAATCCTACAGTCAGTCATTCCTCAGCCACTTGCGATTTTCCTGTCTCTCTCCCTTCACTTCTCTTCTTTCTCCTACTCTTCTTCCCACTTTTCTTCCTGACCCTTGTCACATGCTTCTAGAATACATGTTCCGAACCCCTTCCTAGACTCTGGTAGGACACAGGGCCGAGTGTGGAATAACACTGGCTGTGAAGAAACTTACTCTCACAGAGAGAACAAGCAGAAAGCACAACATGGACCAGAACGCATCCTGTGCCGTCCGACTAGTAGGACAGGAGAGAAGGTCCCGTCTGACAGAAGTAAGGCCAAATTCATTTGCGCTACACTTTAAAGAACGGAGTAGGATTTTGATGGGTAGAGATGAAAGAAAAGGGGTAGATTTTCAGATGAAAGAAGTGAATTATGTAGCAGGAAAGTGGGTCAATCTCGAATAGTGACCTTTGACCCATTTGCGTGACACTGCAGAGCAGGAATCAGCAAACTTTTTGTGGAAAAGTGCCAGATAGTAACTGTTTATCTTCGCAGGCCATATGGCTTCTGATGCAGCTGTCAGCTCTGTTGTTTTATAACAAAAGCAGCCACAGGCCATACGTGAGTGCGTGCTGTGGCAGGGTGACGGTAAAACCTCATTTACAGCAATCCGTGGTGGGTCAGAACCGGCCGCAGGTGGTCAGTCCCCAAACAGACGGGTCTAGAAAGCAGGGTGGTAGCCAGATCTTATATTTTGAATGCCAGACTAAAGAATTGGGAATTAATTTATATTCTCTTTAGTGAAACCATGATTGTTATGTCTCTACTAAAGGTTTTAAATACGCGGACATTTAAATTTGGGACCAGATTTTTCTTTTTACAAGATTTTTGTATGTTTACATTACAAGATATTTGTATAGCTAGCTCTAAGTTATGACTTCTGTGACTAGATGTCTTGTATGAAAATGGCAAAGAATGAATAAAACCTGATTTGGGTCACAGCCAGAAGTTTGTCGTCTTCTGGGTTCTCACCACAAAGTCTCCATCGTAATGGACCAAAAAGTCAGATTGTGGAAAACAGGAGAGAATGAATGGGTAGGTGCTCTGGTGATCGAAACTAAAGATGTTGACATTCCCCCTGTCCAAGAAATGATAGTGGGAATTGATTCCGAAGTAAATACTAAATTCACATTTTTTTGATATTTTAAAAACTATGTATCAAGGTATGATTGACATGTGGAAAGCTATATATACTTAATATTTGCGCTCCGTAAGTTTGGAGTGTACCCGTGAAACCACCACCGCCGTCAGGCCGAGGCGCGTGCGTCCCCTCGCAGAGTTTCCTGACACCCCTGTCACCCTCCCTGTCACTGTTTCATCATCGTCATTGTCATCAATTCTCTTTGTGGTAAGAACACTTACAGATTTACCCTGTAGCGAACTTGAACTGTGTAGTGCAGTAGTATTAGCAATAGGCACTACGCGGCGTGTTAGGTCGTCAGAACTTAGTTCTCTTACGTGACTGAAACTTGGCACAGTTGGGCCCTCACCCCCCTCTCCGCTCAGTCGTGGCCATCACCGTTCTGCTCTCTGCTTCTGGATGCCACATAGAACATATAATCATAACACTATGTTTGTTTCTGGGTCAGGGTTAGTTCACTTAGCGCAATGTCCTCCAGTCTCTAAACTGTAGAAAACGGCGGGATTCCCTCCTTCTGACCCAGCGATAGTCCGTTGTATGTACACGCATCTTCTTGATCTGTTCGTCCAATGTTGTGCGTTTAGGTAGTTCCAGTATCTAACACGTGGATACTTATTATAGGAATTGTTGTATACATAGATTTTAAATTAATCCTCAAAGCAAGATTGTGTCATCTTTATGTTTGTATTCCCAGTACCTGCTAGAGCAGATCTGGCCCAAAGTGGACGTCAATAAACATTTGATGGGTGTAGTAATGAAGGTGAATATTTCTTTAAAAAAAAAAAAAGATTTTATTTATTTATTCGAGAGCGAGAACATGCAAGCGGGGTGGGGGAGGGACAGTAGGAGATGGAGAAGCAGAGCCGTGGGGCTCATTCCCAGGACCCTAAGATTGTGACCTGAGCTGAAGGCAGATGCTTAACTGACTGAGCCACCCAGGCGCCCATGGAGAAATTAGAATACTTCTAATCCTTCCCAACCATTTCATTCCACTATTATTTTTATGCTCTTCATTTTTAGTCTGGTTCTTATTAGAATACATAAACCTCAATAAAGTTTTAAAATCTTATTGTTAGAGTGTTGTATAGAACAATTTGATCTCTGATCTGTCTATAAAAGCTTTACAAACCTAGCATGTTTTAAGCATTATATTCCTAGAGAAAAAAGATTGTTGTATGTTAAATGAAATGATTGCAGATGCTTGAAATATAATGGAAAAAGAAGTAGGCTAGTTTTTGTACTGGAGAAATCTGAAAATAAGGTGGCTTCTCTGTGGGCACAGTTATAACCTACAGAATGGTAACCACATAAGAAGGTGATGTCGAGTGCTCTCGAAAAGTAGTGGGGTTATAATTTATCAGCCCACCCCACTTTAAGTTCTAGATGACAGCCAAACAAATGACTAGCTTTCCTTTTTTCTACACCCTTCCTAGGCTTTGAGTTACTTGTCTCAGTCCTATAGCAAAGCCGTAATACAGTGTTCGTTCTAACATGCTTTTTCAGGAGCCCTTCTGTGTAGATTAGTCTTTTGAATTTTAGTGATTCTCACTACTGAACAATGCTTTTAATCATGTGATAGTTAAAATTTCCCCCAGCAACCTCAGGACTGTGCTCATTGATGTGTATTTTGTTTTTGTTTCTCTCAACATTCAGATTATGTGTTTTCCGAGGGCTCAGTTGAAATCATTTGATATTGAACCATTTTTAAACTAATGGTGACATATTGAAAAGAAGATTATGTGGGCAAGACATAATGATTATAATTAAGTGACAGAGAAAATACCAAGTGCATGGAAAGCTGAACAGTGCAGTGGAGAAGGGTAGACAGATTACGGAGGCAAAAGCACCTGTGGTTGAAAATTATATATTTAATCACAGAATCTGCCCCATCTAAATGCCAAAGTATTTTTGCTGGAGGAGAGAACTAGTAAGGGGTATTGTTATGGAGATTCTATGTATGGGGAACTTCTGCTTGCTAGGCCTGTTTGCTGATCAGCTGTTGATATCATGGAAGTCAGAAATGTCCTATTTAAGTCACCAGCAGGCAAGTCTTTATCACTTCTCCTTTTATTTGGAAAAAGAAGTATCATTTGTGTGCCTTTAATTGCAGTGAGCAGGCCTCCAGCTGAGACTTCAGGTTTTTGTTTTCCTTGGTGCTGGTTTTGCTCTTTATGCTGGGACCAGACAAACCAGGCAGAGGGCTGGGGCAGGAGACTCCGAGGGTCAGCAAACCACCACTTCCTTCTCTGCACTGGCCAGAAGGAAATAAGGAAGCTTTGGAATATGCCAAAAACCGCATCTAAGGCCTTTCAGTGAGAGATGTGGGGAGTAGAGTGGATAGAACTTGGAGTCTAGTGAACCAGTCTGCGGATGCTGCTTCAACCCTTCTTAATCTGTGCAATTTTAGCCATAGTGTCCTTGCCTTAAAGCGGGATAAGTCTCGCAGATTGCTATCAGGAAGACACTGGACAGCATGTAAAAAGTTTCTGGCACTGGGCTAGGTGTATGTGTGTGTGTCACCAATAGCATACGTTTTTTTCCAGTTTGAGCTAGAGAGGACACTGCTGGTCAGGGTTACATCCTGTCCTGACGCTACAAGGTCTATCTACGGTGCACATAGCCAAGGTCTGACCTTTGCCAGTCACTTTTTCCCTGAATTTGATTTTCATTTTCTCATCAAATTTAGTCATTAACATAATGATTACATGTGGAAAATAAAATAATCCATTCCGAATTAGAAAATGTTTTAGAAAACATTTATTAATCAAACCCAGCTTCAGAATGTCAGGAGGCTTTAGTGTGTCTTATTTTGGCAACCGTATTTTTACAGGATGAAGCAGATGGAATACGCGGTGTTTTAATGAATTTAGCTCAAGATCTTAGTGCACATTGGAATTTGTCTATTAATCAAGGGCTCTGAGAATTTCTGAAATTAATCTTTGGAGCAAATGAATTCATCAAAATTCCCATTCCTAAATATGCTGTTGAAGGAGCCATTGTAGGTATATTTCATAGGAATAAGACTGATTATCAAACTTGGAGAGAATCGTGTGCCCTTTTAGTTATGTGCCATCTCCTTCTCCTGTGTCTTACCCTATTTTTGGTACATAACATTATCCTTCCTTCTGTTCATCTTCTCTTAGAAAAGATTGAGTAGCGCTTAAATAACACATCCTGCGTTTGCACTTGTGCCGTTGCTTTGGAAGCAAGCGACCAGTCTGACTGTGGTTGCAAGGAATAAGGGTCGTTGGGGAAGGATCGTGGTTCAGCTCACAGACCGGGAAGGGCTGTAGGACCAGCCACGGGAGACTTGGGGAGGCTCGGTGAGCAGGCACTCGTGCATGTTCTAAGATGCGCCGGTGCTGGCAAGCATTAGCCTCTGTGTAACTTCAGCCACATTGTGAGGTCCTGACAGCATCTTTCTGGCCCCCGTTAGTTGGATGCTTTGTGTCCGCGGCTCAGTCCGTTTCTTCTTAGGGGAGTAGGAGCTAGGAGGCTCGGGGGATTATTTTGAACAGGGCAGCTGCTTGTCCTCCACGGTAAATAGCTGACTGTACTGACGGGCCTATTCAGGGATGTTCGGTGCAGGTGGCCCTCATGTCACATAGAGTATAGCCTTTTATTTTTTTACCCCAGTTGTATTTCCCACTTGAGTTTGAGGCCTTAGTTTAGTATGTATTTTTTTCTTTGTAATTGATGTTATATAAGCATTTCTCAGTAATTGCAGCATCATGTTCCTTGAATTAACTTTAGTAATGTGATCCCAAGACTCCCTGTTATATGGTGTAAAGGTGGCTTTGGAATCACTCCTGGGAACGTTGAAGGCTGGCGAGGCCTCCTTCATGTGAGCCTTCGGGGCAGTCCACATTACTTGTCTGAATCCTCTTTTTTCACAGGTAAAGTGGACTTGGTATCACATACGTCACAAAGGTATATGGAGATTTTTGTGATAATATATATGCGAGGCTTGCATTAGGAATGTATTTATCCCCAGTCCTTCATATTTTGATTTTAAATGTTACAAATATGATTTTTCTTTTTTTACTTTAGAGTAATGGGGTGAACTTATAAAATGATGGGAAAATAGTTAAATAATTTGAGGAACAGTAGGTGCCAAAGCCCAGGGCTTAGTTCACTTTTTAGTACCTGATACTCCCAAATTTATCGATTAAAAGTAATGATAGTAATGACTATTCACAAAGAATTTAACCTCCCACAAGGCTGCCTGTTATTAAAAATGCTGAGAAAGCAGAGTGCTGGAGAAACCCCAGTGACCTCTGTTCTCCATATATATATTTGAATATATATGAGATTGTTGTCCTGGAAATGAACGACCTTTTAGACAGACTGCTGGAACCTCACTTTAAGGTATGACTGTCCAGTACAATTTGTTTTTCCCCATCTCTGCCCTCTAAACTGTGGCTAGAGTTGCTTTAAGAGCTAAGTCAGGTCAGTGGCTTAAGAGCACGAGCTTGGAGGAGAGAAGGTCCAAGTTTGTGTCCTGTTTTCTCCATCGGCTGGGGGTTGGCCATGAGTAATTAGAAAACAGTTACCAATATATATGATGACGAGAACAGTGATATTTCTGTAATAGGGTCTTGAAGAGTAAATGGAATGATGCACTTAAAAACTGACACAATGCCTGGCTCATTAATCCTCAACATAGTTTAGTTCTTGTGGTTATGATTACTTTGTGTAGTATTACCGTGTTGTTATCATACATGAGAGGGTGTATGCTCTGAGAGACGTTTGTGTTGGACTGTATGAGGAACAGTGTTTGGATAACGACTGCCGTTTTAGATTCTTGAAAGGACAGAGCTCTTTCCGAGCTGGCTAGGTTGTATCTTTCCTAGGACTGGGTGATTATTGCAGCAGCAGTTCTATTTGTATTTAAAATGTCTTTGTTGGGGCGCCTGGGAGGCTCGGTGGGTTGAGCCTCTGCCTTCGGCTCAGGTCATGTTCCCAGAGTCCTGGGATCGAGTCCCGCATCGGGCCCTCTGCTTGGCAGAGAGGGTTAAATACATCTTTAAAAAATACTTCATGAGGACTAATTCTGTGGCAATGTGTTTACAAAGATGTATTTACTTATTTTAGAGAGAGAGAACACGCGTGCGGATGTGGGGGACAGAGAGAGAGAGAATCTCTGGCCTAAGTAGGGTCCTCGGTGAGCAGGGACCCTGATGTGAGGCTCCACCTCTGGACGCTGGGATCACGACCCGAGCAGGAACCGAGTCAGACAGCTGACCGACTGAGCCAACCACGTGCTCCCTCTTGAGGGACTTTCACTGATGACTGTTTGTAAAATAGTCTCTAGTTATGCAGTAATGATTTTTATTATTAATAATGATATTAAGTGACAGCCGCACTGTCCTGAGCACATTATCTGTATGATTTCATTTTATTACCTCAAAGTAGTTACTATTCCCCTGATTTTACAGACGAGCAAATGGACTTGAGAAGTAACTTCCCCCAGGTCACAATCTAGGGAGTGGCAGAGATTGACCTTGACTAACTCCAAAGCCCATTAATGGTGCTCCCAAGAGAAGGCATCTTTGGCAAAGGTGTTGTGATACAGGCTTTACAAAGGCATTTCCATGGTGATACAAGTTCTTTTTAACCAAGACATCAACGTTAGGAAATTCATGAACATATCATCAAGATCTGTAAAGCTGGAGGTTTAAGTTAGGAAACAAGTTAATTTTGATTTTCCTCAGTGTATTGTTTTACTGTGCTTCGTTATATATTTAACAGAAATACTTTGTGATAGTTTAAGGATGTTGTTTTGATGTTTTGTGATTTGAAACACATACTTTGCTTTCCACACAACAGAGCAAAATGAAGGAGCCAGCCGTGTACTCAGTTTGGTGAGATTGCGTTTCATTCCAGCAACTTGGGCTACATTTTCAGTTAGTTAATTGATAGCATTAGGATTCGGGAGGCCAAGTAAAAATGTGTTCTTCTGAAGAGAGAACCAGTCTCTTCTCCTTATCCACTGCTTCCTTTTCCTTTGTTATTGGCAGAAGAAATTAGAATACTGTCTTATTAATAATAAATTCACATGTATTCAGTTTTAGAAAGAATAATGAACTTGTTGGAATGTTTTTATACCTCTTTCTTTATACCTCACACATATGTATTTCTAGATTCTACCAGCAGTTTTGTGCTGTTATTCAGATATCTTGAACGACATTTTACAGTATAGCGTCGTATTCGTTCCAGGGTCTAACCTGCTGCCCTTTCTGGTTTTTTTCTCCTCCAGTGTCTGTATTTATGCTGAAAGTCCAGGTGAATGACATCATCAGTCGGCAGTACCTGAGTCCAGCGGTTGTAGAAGTGTTTGTAAACTACACAAAGACAAATTCCACAGTCACTAAGAGCAACGGAGCCGTGCTGATAAAAGTGCCCTACACACTGGGGCTCAGCTTAACCGTTGTTGCTTACAAAGATGGCTACGTGATGACATCTCTGCCGTGGAAGACTGGAAAAATGCCAAGTAAGCATGTGCAGTGTTGTGCCTTTACTAAATGTAAATGGGTTTTGGTTTGCTTGTTTTTTTCTTCTTTGGGACTCTTGTTCTGGTAAACTAAAAATGAGAAGCGCCTATGTGAAGTCCATACAGAGAGGTTGGAGTGAGTGCCAGTTTGGAGAAAACTTGCTTTTATTTAGTTTTCCTACAGAGGATTGAAGCAGGAGCTCTGCTCAGGTACAAACCTGATCTGCAGGGGTCGTGGGAGGCTTGGCCTGCCCTGGTGGGTGAGCCAGAAGCAGTGTGGACCGGATGAGGAAAGGATGCTCTCCAAAGAGGAGACAGAAAGTCAGATTTATGTGCCGAACAATAAGGCGGTTAGCACAGATTCTCGAGTACCTTAACTGTAAGTGGTTTGGAAACTGAACTTACTTTAACAGCGTATGATGTTTAGGCCAAAAGCAGAGCTAAAATGCATTCAGGGAGCCTCGCTACCAACCTGTGGTTGTGTTCCTGGTGGTGGTAACAACAGCCTGCGGTGAGAGAGGGCATGAAAAGAAGGGCAGGACCGGAGGCAGGCGGAGGACAGATCACCGCACGATCACTTCACAGTACACACAGATCAAAACATCGCACACCTTAAACTTACACAGCATGAGAATTACATCTCAGTAAATCGGAGGCGAAAAAATAAGAATTGATAGGACTTAGTGTGACTAATTGGATTTGGGGAAGTCCAGGCCATACCAGGCAGCAGAACGCAAGTCCCGCTGATTGCACGTGTGACACATTAGGTCGTCAGACGTCTTCTTTCTTTGAATTGTGATGGTTCTTATTAGAATCTACACACTTTATTTGCTTTCATGTTGGAAACATTTGAATTCTTGAACCATTGTTGAAGTTTAGAATGAGAAAGAAATGAAAAATTAATTAGATAAACCAAGATTCACGTAAATGAAATATAAAAAATCGTGACTCAAATCTGAAGAAGGATATGTCTGAGGTGACTCCATGGCATTGTACGCTTCCGTTTTCTTTAAAGACAAATCAAGCACAATTATTCACTAAATGAAAGTTAGAAGAATAATGAAAGAAACCAAAAGTAAGATGGGAAAAAGAAAATAAAGAGGAAAGTAGATGAGCGTTAATTAAAAAAAAAAAAAAAAGAGCTAATTGACAAAATGCTAGTTCCTTGAAATAAAATTACAAATGCATTGGCCTAACTTAAACAGGCAAGTGAAAAAGGAAAAAATATATAAAATCTTAAAGATCATAAAAATGTTCTAGATCAAATTTGATGGCCATAATCTTAAAAAGTCTAATAAACAATTTCATGATACTATAAATGATTTTGTTGATTTTAGATGAGGTAGACTAATAGCCATGGATAAAATGTTCCGAGTAAAAATAACTTAATTCAAAGGCTATTTTAAAAAAGTACTCCAAATCAAAATTTTATAAAACCAGTGCAGCCTTAATTCAGGGACCTGACAAAAATAATGCAGACTAAATGCTCTCATATGTGCGCGCTCTCTCTCTCTCTCTCACAAATACTCCTCTATAGACCAGTCTTACAACTCTAAATAAAAAAAATCCTTAACAGAATAGTAAAAAAGAATTTCACCATTATTTAAATACAGCTTTCTGTTAAGACCAAAGAAGACCATTTTTCTTCTTTGCAGGATTATAAGGATATCATATGTGTCACTCTATTAATTTTACATATCATAACACATTAGAACTAGCAGATGATAACATCAAAAACTGTCTGAAATGCATTTTATAAGTTCACCATCTGTGCCTAACTAAGAACAAGCTCCATTAAAAACTAGGACCACAAAGATCTCAACATGGTAAATATTTCAAAATCATACTAACTATAAAAATAAGAGGTGATTCTACTAAAATAAGAAAGTGGGGGCACCTGGGTGGCTCAGTGGATTAAAGCCTCTGCCTTCGGCTCAGGTCTTGGTCTCAGGGTCCTGGGATCGAGTCCTGCATCGGGCTCTCTGCTCAGCGGGGAGCCTGCTTCCTCCTCTCTCTCTGCCTCTCTGCCTACTTGTGATCTCTCTGTCTCTGTCAAATAAATAAATAAAATCTTAAAAAAAAAAGTGAACACCGATGTCCATATTATTTTACATAATAGAAGTTTTTATCAGAGCAAAAATATATCAACAGACCAGAGAAGGAAACAAGCTATTAAAAGAAAGAATCAAAACATTTTCTATTTCCAGTTATCATCATATCCCTGGAAAAATGACAAAGCGTGAATCTTAAAATGCTTAAACTTAATGGAATTAATGGAATTTGACAGAATTACTGAGTGTGGAATAAGCATTGGTACAAATCAGTATATATTCATATCTACCAGAAGTAGTCCGCATTTATGGAAAATAATGAAATCCCTCTCAGAACAACAAGGACAAACAATATATGCAGGGAAACCTAAAAAAAAAGTGTTAAATAACCACGTGTTAGGGAAAATGAAACTACCAAATGTTACTGATAGATCTTAAAAAAAAAAAAAAGCTGAAAACTAAAACCCTAGATAAATGGCAAAACATTATATTTCTTTAGAAGTCTGAGTATTGTAAAGATTTCAATTCTTCCTGATTTATATATTTAATACAATTTAAAAAAAAATGGGGGCGCCTGAGTGGCTCAGTGGGTTATTCCTCTGCCTTCGGCTCAAGTCATGATCTCAGGGTCCTGGGATCGAGTCCCGCATCGGGCTCTCTGCTCAGCAGGGAGTCTGCTTCCTCCTCTCTCTGCCTGCCTCTCTGCCTGCTTGTGATCTCTGTCTGTCAAACAAATAAATAAAATCTTTTAAGAAATTGGAAGAATAATCCTCAGAGAATAAATGTATAAAAATACCTGGAAATCATTTTAAAAGAATATTTATTGGAGGCAATTTGCCATTTCAAATAACTAAAACATCATATACTTACACAATTAAAACTCTGATACTGTGGTACGAATCAGACACTAGCATGCATAAGAAAATGTAATCTATGATAAGGTACCATTATAAATCAGTGAGACAGGGCCGAATATTCAGTAAGTAGTGTTAGGACGTTTTGGTTAACTATCTGGAATAAGTGAATTTGGATTCATATTCCAAATACATTGCTCATGGAGTTCAAATGTGGAAAATCAAATCCTATTAAATAGAAGAAAATTTTTAAAAAACTATCTGATTTTCTTTTTAATTACGATGGTCTGCTTAAAATTAAAAGTAATGAAAGAGGTCATAAAAAGTAGATATCACTATTTTTTAAAAAAGGTACCATATCGCACGGTGACTATAGTTAATAATACCATATTGCATATTTGCAAGTTGCTAAGAGAGCAGATCTTCAAAGTTCTCATCACAGGGAAAGACGGAACTCTGCGTGGTTGTGTGTTAACTCACTGTGGTCATCATTTTGCAATATATACAAATATTGAATCATGCTGTACAACTGAAGTTAATAAATTATATGCCATATATCTCAAGAAATAGAAAAATATGAGACAATAAGAAGTAATATATTTTTTAAAGATTTGAGCGGGTGAGCGAGAGAGAGAGCACAAGGAGGGGAAGGGGCAGAGGGAGGGGCAGAGACTCTCAAGCAGACTCTGTATTGAGCACAGAGCCCAATGCGGGATTCGGTCTCACAACCCTGCGATCATGACCTGAGCCAAAACCAAGAATCGGACGCTTAACCGATGGAGCCACCCAGGTGCCCCTAAGAGGAATATTCTTAATGTGCTAATAATTCATATAAATTAGTTAGAAAACACCAAGGCCCTGGTTAAATAAGTGGATAAAATTATGACCTGGCAATTTTCAAAATGAGAAGAACTAATGATTTGTCACAAAACATGGCAGAATGTTTTATCTTACTCATAGTCTCAGATTTGTACACCAAAGACACTCGCACTTCTAAGATTCTTCACCCTAGAAGAGTTGGGAAAAGGGCCTTCCCAGGGTCGGCAGAGTGAGGTGTGAAGCGCGTTCTCAGACGCGGCTGGGGGCACGGATGGCCGCAGAACAGCTGACGTGTGTGTCCGAAGTCGTCCGAACCTGCATAACCTTTGCCCAGAATGCCAGTGCTCAGAATCTTCCCCGAAAACAGAGAGACAGGTAACTGAAGCTAACAGGTATTCATACACAGGGGTGCTGATTCAAATATTATTTTTTGCAATAATAGGGAAAATAAAAACAATCTAAGTTTATACCAGTCTAGGGATTCAGTAAGTCTTGATACTTCAAGAAAGAAAGTGTGTGACCTTGGAAATGTTAGAAAAAGTTTCTCCTGAGGGACAGAAATGCTTGTGATGTTACCTTAAGTGAAAAAGCAGGGTAAAAATACTCGGTATGTAATACTGTACTGTTTTTAAGAAAATCACAGGGAAAAATCCAGGAAGATTATACTGAACTGTCAATAGTCGCTGTCTCTGTGGGGATTGTGGTGGCCGTCACCTGCGTCTTCATTTCTCCACTTCGCGAGAGTGTCTGTTAGTCCCTTGTCTAGTGAGAGACATTCTGTCAGGGAAAGGAAGTCGACCTGTAAGGGTCACTGAAGTCCGGAAGAGTCTCCTCAGGTTGTATGACCTTCAGTTGTCAGGGCTGCCCCCGTTTTACGCTAGCTGTGACGGAAAGACTAGTGCCCTAACTGTATCATCTCCAGGTCCAAGCCACTCCCCTAACATTTTCTCCGATTTAATAAAGCCATTAATTAGTCTGTTAATGCATTCTGAATTGAAATTACACTTTCATCGGGTAGTCTTTTCCTATTGTAGGAAAAAGGTGTATTTCATTTGATATCCATTCATATCTTTTTGTGTTTTATCCTTTTTTTCTATTCCCTTTACAGCTCTTTGAAATATCTTAAAACATGAAAAGTATTCCCATGCCAATCTGTTTTATCCTAACTGATTTGGGGATATTATGTTATTTCTGTTAATTTCAAATACTTGTACTGGGTAGGGGAGAGCTGTCAAACGAGAACTCAGAGTGAGTCTGTTCTTGCTTATAAAACTGTCTTTTGTCCCTGCTTCTCCGGATCTTGAAATAATGTGGTTACCTTTCAGGTCCTCTGCACGTGTCCCATCAGTTACGGAGGGCGTCTGCGCCCACAGGCAGCCTGGCCCCTCCTGCATCACGGCCCGTAGTTGCCTGCGGATCATTTGTTCCATTACGTGTTCAGCTGTTCCCCTGCTCCGCCAGCTCAGAGTCTGGCAAACCGTGCTGTGCGGTGAGGAGCGCCGTGCCCTGATGCAGGGAGTCTGGGAGGCCAACGAGCAGAGGATGTGGTCTCACTCAGAGACCCTTGCAGGTGGAGCCAGGATTTTGTAAACCATTAGAAAGAAATAACAAGTAACCATTATATAGAGAAAATAGCAGAGGATTTTCAGGGTTATTCAAGCATCTGACCTGACCGTATCTATCTGGGGGTGGAGAACATCATTAGTCACTTTGGTGTGAATTACTGGCAATAGGATTAGTAAAATGAAATAGTGGCGCCCGACCTTCCCTCACTTTATGTGTCCTCTGTTTTCTCCCTCCATCATTCTTCACATTTGTGTCTCTTTCCGCAGTTCCCCGACCCCCCACCTCCACTTTTTAGGGACTGCTGGGACAGACTTATTTACCTAGTTCCCCCCCATTTAGTAAAATATTGTAATTGTGCTGTATTTCACAGTATATTCATCAGTTACACTTTCGCTGTTCCCGCAAAGCCAAGCGAATATATGGCTGTTTGAAGACACCGTTTTAATTACTGGAAAATTAGCTGGTAAGTTCCACACTTCTCAGCTCGTAAGTAAAAATGTCAAGTAATAACGGTCACTTTAATTAGGTAATTGCACTGCACTAGTGCATCGGTGTGGGTTATCACTTGGAAAAACCCTGCCTTGCCCAGGAATGATTGCTCTAAGTGGGTCTGAACTGATTCCTGGGTCGCTGTCCGGCTGCGGGACGCGGTGCATGGGACTCGCTCTTCACCATTTTCACAGCCCCCCCACCTCCACCCCTGCCCGCGTAGGAACATCGGACTTCTGGAAATGTTGCAGAGAGAGTCTCAGCTGCTTTCCCAATCGTGTCTCTCTCTGGCTTTTACACGGGTCAGTGAAACTGGGAAGACTTTAGGATTCTCTGGTTTATGGCACGTTCATCCCTGCTTCTGGCTTGAAACCTGCTGCCTGAGAAGGGCCTGAGACCAGATACGTCCTTTCCTCAGCAGAGGGGATTCACCCCACCTGAAGCCTTACTTTAGGTCGGGTTCAGTTTCGCTCTACCAGCCACAGCAGAGACAGAACCATGGATGAAACGAGTTAGCGCGAACGTCCATGTGCTGCTCCTTTGCATTTTACCAAGCGACAGTGAACGCTCATTTGTCTGGAAAATACTGGCTACGTCTTGGTGCATCTGCATGAGAACCCGGAGCCCTCCTGAGGTCTCTGATCATTCCTTTTAGTGCCTCTTTTCCCTAAGAAGTGAGCCGTTGACAGGGCTAATGAGGAAGGGGTGGATGTTTCTGCAGATGTTAGATCCTTCGTTGGAGAATACCCATCCTCACTTCTCAGCGTCCAAAAAATGTATGTTTTTTCTTCCAGGATTTGATCAGAAAGGTGTATGGTTTGTACAACAAAAATGTGTTAGGTTTGCGGGAGAAATTGGAAACTTCAGGAATGTACAAAACCCTAGAGGAGCTCAGCCAGACATTTTACTTAGTGTACGTGTTTTCAACCGTAAGAAATTTGGGGCTTCAACATAATAAAGTCACATATATATATTTTTAAGTTTTTAACTTTGTAATTGGAAATAACTTCCAATTCAGAAATAATTTCAAAATATAGAAAAGTTGGAAGAATAAGAACCAAGTAACTGCTGTCTACCTTCTACTCAGGTTAATCTACTGATAACACTGTTCCGTTTGCTTTACTGTGTGTAATTGTGCTCTGGGTTTGCCTTTTGTTTTTGTTCGTTTGTTTTTTTTGTTTGTTTGTTTGTTTTTTCCTGACCCATTTGAAGGTAAGTTCCAAGTATCATGGCCTTTTACCTCTAAATTCTTAAGCTTGCAATTCCTAAGAATAGGGTTATTAAGTGGCCATAACACAGTTCAGCAAAATTATTTTAATAGGGTAACTTACCTTCCAAATTCCCGTCTCGTCCACTGACACATTTTTTTTTTTCTCACTCCATTTTAGGCTCAGGTATTACGTTCAGTTTTCATGTCTCAATTAGCCTCTGCTACTGTGAAATTCACGACACATATTTTTAAAAAGTAAGGTGTAAATAGTATCTGTTAATCATTTGTGTTTAACTATTAAATTTAATGATTTAACCAAATAAGAATATAATAAATGTGTTCTTTTTATTTCCCATATTTCCAGGTATTATTTTTCTAGTTTCATATGTAAACTATACACTGATTTTGAGAACTGTATTACATTTTATTTATCATGTATTGTCATGGAACTATTTAGAAACTGGTACTTTCAAAATTCTAATAATTTAACTGATTGCTTCTGTCTTTATCAGTGGCCTTAAAGTCAAAGCAATAGTTGATGTTTTTGATAACTTTTAATGATTTAAGAGTTGATCCTTGGATTGTTAAAAATGCATTAATTACAGAAGTATAAATATTCTGAGTTCTCACTCCCTAAGTTATATTAAAGAATAGTCCGTTCACAGTTAGTGACGTGGGATGACATTTACGAACTGGATGCCTAACATTTTGATCGGCTCCAGCCCACTTTGGATGCGCCATTACCTCTACTCCTGTTACAGAAATGAAACCCAGGTGATCTGTATGGACTAAAATGGTAGGTGGTTCCCTGGAGTGAACCCAAAAAAAGGGTGAAGAAATTCTGGACAGAAGAATCAAGCAGTTTCTAGGGTACAGGTGCCTTGTGTGACCTAAAGAAATTGGGATTTCTTGTTTATTTCAGTTTTGAATTTAAAATAATAATTATGAGATGTTAAAGTGTCCTGAGGGATGAGGCTCTGCTTAATGTGCATTTGTTTTGTGTGTTTGTTAATGAGGTTTCCCTTTTCCAGATGCCAAATCTCAGCCAAGTGTTCAGTTTTCAAAAGCCTTAATTCAGCTACCGGACGACCATCACGCTAGCAATGTGACAGGCTATCTCACAGTTCTACAGCAGTTTTTGAAGGTGGACAACTTCCTCTATACAACTGGAATTACTCTGCATAAGTCAGGTATCATCTAATTTTTACATAGTCATATTTTATATAACTTTGCAAGTTAAGAAATATATTTAAAAGCAAAAATTTGATTTAAGCTTACACATATTTTATAATTTGGCCTTCTATCCAATCTTATCAAATTAATTATCAGTAATTGTTAGACATAAAGTTTATGGTTTAGAGTAAGCAATTAGTAGTTTTTCTTATCAAATATACTTGGTATTTCCTATGAGTAAAATTATAAATAAATATTTTAAAAATATATTCTCTTGACCTTTGAACAATGCAGGGATTGTCCCCTCCCCCGCATTAAAAGTTGTATAACTTTTGATTCTCCAAAAACTTAACTACTAGGAGCCTAGTGTCGACCAGAAGCCTTCCCGGTAACACTCCATCAAAACATATTTTGTGTATGTGTTATATACTGTAATCTTACAATAAGGTAGAGAAAGGAAACTGTTAAGAAAATCACAAGAGAAAATACATTTATAATACTGTATTTATCAAAAACAGTCCATATACGTGGGCTGCTCTGTTCTCAAGCCCATGTTGCTCAAGGGTCAGCCGTATCCCACTCGGCGGCACATATGCATGCGTGGCTGTCGTCACCTGAAAGGTAAGAGGATGAGGGAATTTTACATTCCATGTAATACAGCCACGAATAAACCCCCTAAAAATCTCCTTCCCCTATACCTCCACATGCGTGCCACCAGTTCTGCCACTTACTGCAACATGTAACCGACTCATGACTTTTTAAAAATCACCTCTGACAATCTGTATTTCTGATGACTTCAGTTGTGTCAGATTCTGGTCCACTTCATTTGGGGAACAACCAGAAATCAGAGTAATGGGCATGTAGATGTTTTTGCTCTTTGTTTTGTCTTGCCTGCTGTCATACTCCTCCAGCGAGATGACCCTCACTGTTCTCTTACGGGCCTGTGTTTCCTCCCGTGCACACCTGTGGCTCTGCCTGAGGACGTCCCCTAGTCCAGCAAGCTGGGCGGCCCTCATGAGGGCCAGCTCTCGACTGACAGACAAGAGTACAGACAGCACACATCTGCTCCTTAGTGTACCCCCTTTTGACTCCTTCCTTCTTCTCCGTACTCTCCGTCTCCTCAGTGACGGGTACTTCCTTCCAAACTGTCACCTTAGCGTCAGCTTCCTGAAGGAGCCAATCTAAGACACCTGCCAAAGTTGTTCGGATGCAAGTTAGAGGCTGCTCAAAACAAAAGCCTTTGCAGGAGTGAGAGCAGTCTGCCATTTCGCAGACGAAGCTCGTGTTGCACGGGAGAGTGTTTGTGGATGGGACTCGTGAGGTTCAGGGAGGAGGAGACGCGGTACACGCTCCCCCCAGCTTGTGAGATGATGCACTTACTGTTTCAGTTATCCTGAGAATGCCGCTAACACTTTAGCTCTAGAGCAGGGCTGGTGAATGGGAAGGTTCTGCTCTAGCCGACATGGTAGCTACTAGCTGCAGGTGCCTGTTATGCTCCTGACGTATGACTAGTGCACTGGAGAACTACACTGATTTCCTTTAAATTTGAGTTGCCACATGTTGCTGGTGGCTACATTATTGGGTTGCTTAGTTCTAGAGTTCTAGGAGTAAGGACCCTTTTGTTTTTTGGGTTTTTTTATTAATTTATTTATTTCCAGCATAACAATATTCATTATTTTTTCACCACACCCAGTGCTCCATGCAATCCGTGCCCTCTCCAGTACCCACCACCTGGTACCCCAGCCTCCCACCCCCGGCCACTTCAAACCCCTCAGATTGTTTTTCAGAGTCCATAGTCTCTCATGGCTCACCTCCCCTTCCAATTTCCCCCAACTCCCTTCCCCTCTCTAACACCCCTTGTCCTCCATGCTATTTGTAATGCTCCACAAATAAGTGAGACCATATGATAATTGACTCTCTCTGCTTGACTTACTTCACTCAGCATCATCTCTTCCAGTCCCGTCCATGTTGCTACAAAAGTTGGGTATTCATCCTTTCTGATGGAGGCATAATATTCCATAGTATATATGGACCACATCTTCCTTATCCATTCGTCCGTTGAAGGGCATCTTGGTTCTTTCCACAGTTTGGCGACCGTGGCCATTGCTGCTATAAACATTGGGGTACAGATGGCCCTTCTTTTCACGACATCTGTATCTTTGGGGTAAATACCCAGGAGTGCAATTGCAAGGTCATAGGGAAGCTCTATTTTTAATTTCTTGAGGAATCTCCACACTGTTCTCCAAAGAGGCTGCACCAACCTGCATTCCCACCAACAGTGGAAGAGGGTTCCCCTTTCTCCACATCCCTCCAACACATGTTGTTTCCTGATTTGTTAATTTTGGCCATTCTAACTGGTGTAAGGTGATATCTCAATGTGGTTTTAATTTGAATCTCCCTGAGGGCTAGTGATGATGAACATTTTTTCATGTGTCTGATCTTAAAGTTGCCTCCTTCTCATTGTCTTTTAGTCCTTGCCCCTGTGCGATTTTCTTTTCCTTCTTTGAATTGGCCTTATCCCAAGTGGTGGTGCTGGGTCTGATCTCATCAACTTCACCTGCATTTAGTATGGAAAGCCACTGACTGCATAGAACTGGGGGGCGGGGACGGAGTTAAAAGCAGTCACCTCAGAAAGCCAGTGGGTTTTACCAAATAGTTTGATAAAAGATTATAATTACTAACAGATTACATGGTAATTTCTTTGGGCTTACATTGGATTTTGACTTGTGTAACTAGTCTAACTAGTTTATAAAATATGTATGGCATTATTTTGCTCATCTTATGATTAGTGTTTTAGGAAGTTTACAAAGGCTAACTCTCTTACATTTAATGGAAGTTTTTCGTGAAGCCAATAGTTGCTCTGTCTGATAACTGAAGGTGCTCACCGGGTGTGGTAGATAATGAGAATTCCTCTCCACGGACTCAGGCCTGCTGTTGCTTCTGCCCCTCTGCCCGTCAGCCTTCTTCCTTTCTTGCACAAACCAAGATCACTTCTGATTTGGGGGCTTTCACCTTCTGGTCTTTGCATGGATGGCCCCTTCGCATTTGGCCACAGCTCACACATCCCCTCCTCAGAGAGGCAGCTTTTATGACCTTGCACTTACCTTGTCTTTCCAGATTTTCTTCAAAGACCTGGTAAGGTATCTTCTACCACACACTTACATTCCAGTGGGGGCAGGAATGACAATGGGCAAAGAAATGCAAAAAAGCCTTTTTGATAGTAATGAGGATGGTGAAAAAAATATTGCAAGCCAGTGTAAGAGCTCATGCACCCACTGCATTTCTGGAACAAGATGAGCATGTGGTGTTTCTGGGGCCCTGTTATAAATATTTGCTAAATGAATGAACAAAACTCTAGCTTTTAAGCTGAAGGTTCAAGTCTATCCATGAAGAGCAAATAATATGTAATGAATATACTTTAGTCAACTCTTCCTAATGTATTAGTAAATGTACTTGGGAAATCTAAAATTATCTAATTCTTTATAGAAAATTTACATTGTATTATAGCATCATTAACCATATTACTTTATTCATTATACCTATTCTGGTGTCTATTATTACTTTAACATTGCTAATATTTAAAAAAGAAAACAAATGCATTTTCTACTCTTCCCCTCAGTGATAGAGAAATGTGGATAGCTCCTGATATTTAAGGCATGTTATAAATTATATGTATAATCATACTTAGGCAAAACACTGCAACCAATTCTGTTCATCTCCTTTTCCCTACTTTTGAAGCTTTGAAATCTAAGTCATATTTTAATACTAATATTTAGTCCAAGTTTATATTCTTTCAATTATGTTATTAGTCAAATGTATATTAAAGCTTATTACCTTTATCAGCTAACAGAATTGCTGGTTTTCTTTCATGTTTGTCAAACCTATCAAAATTTGCGTTTTGAGGGGCGCCTGGGTGGCTCAGTGGGTTAAAGCCTCTGCCTTAGGCTCAGGTCATGATCTCAGGGTCCTGGGATCGAGCCCCGTCGGGCTCTCTGCTCAGCAGGGAGCCTGCTTCCCCCCACCCCTGCCTGCCTCTCTGCCTGCTTGTGATTTCTGTCAAATAAATAAATAAAATGTTAAAAAAATATTTGCATTTGAGTCAGGATGTTTTTGACACAAGGTGATTTTAAGGAGTATAACCAACTCTGTTGTCCTCGTACTTGAAGCAGATGGTTTTGGGAGGAGGAGGGTCCAAGTTTTAGACCCATATCCGCATTGATGCTGTGGTATGATAGAACCTTTATTTGGGTAGGACACTAGTGAGATGTATTTTTGTTGTTTCATAACTGTCTTTTTTAGGTTTTGAAAGTGTTGAATTGACTCCTCTTGCTGCAATATGTGTGAAAATATATTCTGGAGGGAAAGAATTAAAAGTGGATGGTTCTATTCAAGTTTCTCTCCCCCTTCTACATACAAATGATCTAAGTGCAGGGGATCATATACCTGCCTGGACATTCGATATGAGCACAGGTATGTGAGCTGGGTGAAAATATTTTTGAATGTTTGAATGTTTGATCTTAGAAAAAATGTTTCTATTTACTATTAATTGTTTTTAGCTTTACTGAGGTATAATTGGCACATTTTTATGTTTACTACAGAATAATTAAGTTGTCTTGTTTGAAACATTGAAATACATCATTTATATTTGAATGTTTTATCTTTAGTAGAGCATATGTTACTGTTATAAGCACTTTAAAATGACTAAAATTGGCCCCACTGCGATTAGTATAATACAAATGTGGGGAAAATGATGCAAATATATTACATTTAAAAAATAGCATTATGTATTCACATTCCCTTGCCCTTTTTTTTTTTTTTTAAACTCTATGCCCAACATGGGGCTTAAACTCAACAAGCCCAAGATCAAGAGTCATGTCCTTCGGCACCTGGTGGCTCAGTGGGCTCAGCATCGAGTCCCACGTGGGGCTCCCAGCTCGGCACGGAGTCTGCTTCTCCCTCCCCCACCTCACGGTCTCTCTCTCTCAATAAAAAGGGGGAAAAAAGGATCCTGTGCTCTACTGACTAAGCCAGCAAGGTGCCCCTCCAATGCCTCTTTTATATCCCCCAAGATCTTGAAAAGTAGAAATACATTTTTAAAAAATTATTTCTACTCTTATAGACTTTTGTTTTGATAGGCAATATGAACTTGTATTTAAAAGGTTGGTTAAGGCAATTTAGAAATGTATGTTTACTTCATGAAAATAAATAACATTGTGTTATTGAGCTATAGAGTGATTATTTAAAAAAAAAAATCCCAAATCAGAAAACTCAGATACCAATTTTGGTCCCTGAGTTTAGCCTCCTAAATAGATGCATGTTTTCCTCCTCTGCTTCCCTTGGTTTTGTTCTTGTGTTTCTATGTAAATAAGATGGGAGTCTTTTAAGTTGCAAAACAAACAAAACAAAAGAAGGGATATGATGCGCAATTGTTTTGTGAGGGTCTGGTACAGAGCCTGGACAGTCTCACAGGATTTCTCTTGTCTGTTTCTCCTGCGTTAACACCGTTGTGTGGTAAGATTTGCCTTCAGAGTGGCAAGAAGGGTGTAGGAGCTCGGACCTTATGCCCAAAGTCTAATGAAAAGAAAGATTTTTTTGTTTTAATCCGAGTACCAGTTGCACAAACTCTTGGATTCACTGCGATTGTAGAGTGGAGTTTCCGTGTCCGTTGCAGAACCAACATTTGCGGTCTGCACATACAAGGTGGTACAGATTTATTAAAAAAAAAAAAAGTACGGATATTTTAGGCTTGAGGTTCTGTGTTTGAGCCGCGGACTAATCATGTGGATTGAAAATAGGGAGCCATCAACCTTCAAAGGAGACTTAAAATAAGATTTCACTGCAATTAGAAGGGTAGTTGGCAAAACAAAACAACAACAAAATAAATGTCACCATAAAAAATAAGCAATAATAGATACATGTTTTTAAGAAAAAGTGGAAACTAATAAGTACACAAGACAGTTGTAAGGGAACACAGTCTCGTCTCCGCGCAATTCTACGCTCACTACTTCACTTCTGGTCTCCAAGTGTTGGGGGTGGGGGCAGGGAGAGGGTTGTTCTTCTCAGACGAAGCAGTTCTCTGCCAGCTGGATGTCCTAAAATTCTATTCAATTTAGACACTATCTACCTGGCATGAGATCAGATCCCACGGGTTAGGACTCTGTCCCATAAGACTGTCCCCTGGCCCTGACCTCAGAGGCCAAGTGCAGGTCCCGGGTGTCACCCATGCTTCTGACCAGCCCGCGGTGAGCAGGAGACCCCCGTGGCCATCTCCGCACCTGCAGAGCTGCCCACAGAACTCCGTTAACCCAAGAGCTCCTGCAGCTGCTACTCGGGAAAAATCTTTCTTTTCAGTAGACTTTAACCGGGAGGGCTCACAGGAAAAGTTCACATCCTGGATTACCAGTTTATTATAAAGGGTGTTCTCTCCTCTGCGTGCAGCACCCTGCCACCACCTCGATGTGTTTGCCGACGTCCCTTCGGAACCTGCAGTTCAGGGACGTTTCGTGGTGTGGGCGTGCTGCGTGGTCATTGACCCGCAGTGGCAGAGCTTCCTCTCTGGCCCCTCTTCCTGCTCCGAAGATGGAGCTGCAGCGGTGGAGCTCCAGCCCTCTGACCACAGTGTGGGTTTCCCTGGCAGCCAGCCCTGCACGGGCCTTTCCAGAATATCACCTCATTGACATAGAGTCAGGGGTGGTTGAAAGTGGGTGGTCAGGAACAGAAGAAGCACTCTTTCCACCTTTATCACATCGGAAACTGTGCCAGGACGGGGATAGAGAACAGATCAAGTCTGTTGTAATCGTTGGCTTGAAAGCGCTAAGCCCTGGAGTCTAGTCTATTGAAAAGCTGTGGAATTTGAACAAATCACTTATTTGGGCCTGGATTTCCTACTTTGTTGAAAAAAGCGCTGTTTTAAAACATTTCAAAGGATATCTGTGTTGAGTTCTGATTTCTGATTGTTTATCCCCATAAAGGCCTTTGTCTCTAATGTGCCTTCCAGTAGCAAAACTTTTGAATTCATATATCAGATAAGTAATGCCTAATTTTAATGTGACTATTTAAAACATAGTAATTTGGTCCATTTCCATCAAGTTGGTCTACGTTATTAAAAACACTGTTTTAGGGGCACCTGGGTGGCTTAGTTCATTACACGGCTGCCTCTAGCTCAGGTCATGATCCCAAGGTCCTGGGATCAAACCCCACATGGGCTCCCTGCTCAGTGAAGGGCCTGCTTCTCCCTCTCCCTCTGCCTGCTGCTCTGCCTACTTGTACACACACGGTCTCTCTCTCTCTCTCTGTCAAAAAATAAATAAAATCTAAAAAAAAAACAAAAAAAACTTTTACATGCTGGTAGGTCTATCATTACAGTGGATTAACAAACCAAGTACAAATATACAATGAATTTATAAAAAGTTCTGTTATACTCAACTTTATAAAAGGTCTTCAGAGAAAGAGCTTTACTGAATTATTTGTCTTGTGGATGGCATTTTATAGATCAGATAGCATTTTATTTATTTATTTATTTTTCCTTTTTTAAGTAGGCTCCACACTGGCCCAGTACAGGGCTTGAACTCACAACCCTGAGATCCAGACCTGAGCTGAGACCAAGAGTAGGAAGCTTATCTGACCCGGTCACCCAGGTGCCCCAGATCAGATAGCATTTTAAAAATATTCTTAAAGATCTGGTTCTAAAAGAGTCATGCCAACAGTACTAGGCCAAAACAGTATTTAATTTAAAAAAATGAATAAGGCCAAAAACCATACATAAGTATTTAATCAGAACCCAGGACAGGTGGCAGTAACCACCTACTGACAAGTTTGGATTTCACTACTCACATCATTCCCGTATCGCAGCACGCACAATTTGAACATTATTTGGACTCATGATTTCCCTAAATATGTGTGCTTTCTACTGTATATATCACTGTAATATTCACTATAAATATATTTTAAAGATTTTACTTCTTTATTCAGGAAGAGAGAGGACACATGCGAACGAGGTAGGAGAGGGAAGAGGAGGAAGAGGTCGAATCCCACGTAGACGCCACACTGAGTGCAGAGCCCGCATGGGGCTTGGTCTCATGAACCTGAGATCATATCCTGAGCTGAAACCAAGAGTCGGACGCTCGACTGACTGAGCTTCCCAGGCATGCCACTCTGAACTGGATTATGATATAATATACATTATCCATGATAATATATTGCCAGAGTTTTCATAATCTTTGAAAGTCCTGCAAAGTGTTCTCTACATGACTATCAGCAAATTCCCATCAGCATTAAAGACATAAACTAACTGTTATTTTTTACTTGCCTTTTTAGGTGCTTGGATAAATCATGGCCGGGGGACAGTCAAGGCATACAATAATCACTTAATTTGGACATATGATGCACCACATTTGGGCTACTGGATAGCAGCTCCACTTCCAGGAACTAGAGGTACTGTAAAAATAAAAACAATTTGAAAAAAATTCAGATAGTGAAACTGGAATTGGTATTGCTAGGTCTTGACTTTATTCTGAGCATTGCCACTTACCGACTGTATAATGCTGGAAAAAGCTTCTAGTCTCTTGATCTCAACTTTAATATTTTTCATATGTTGTAAGAAAAGATGAAGCTCAATGAACTATAAGGTCCTTTATGGCTCTGATGTCTGATGAATATGTGAGGTATAAAGTTTGTTCAGATCAAATGCTTACTTTTCAAGAATAAATTCCACCACATCAGTTAGAGCCTTGGGTGGTGAGCAACAGGGTCAGATCTGGGATCATCCATAGAGTGTATCAGGATATAGGGTCCCAGGAAAGGCTAAAGAACTAGCTTCTAAAAGGCAGAAGTCCTAGGGAAGCCCATCAGCAGGCCTGTTTGATGGTCTTGGCATGACTGCTGCTGCATATGTCACTGACCCTGGTCCTCTGCAATCCTTTCCTCACACCGTTCCTTCTTTCCAGGGATGAAGAATTTGCTCGGCCCAGACTTGGGTCGGGAGCACACTCCTGGGGCAAGGGCTGTTGAAAAATAGTGTCCCCATACTATGTCAAAGATAATACATGTGATATCCCAGATGAAGGTTGGCCTGACAGAGGAACTGAAGGTGGACAAAAGCTCAGACTTGTCCCCTAGCAATGGTGTGTTCATGTTCTAGGACAAATGGGCATTTTATTTTTCCTAGATTTAACACGCTATCAGACTATCTGTGATTTGTAGTAAGGAAATCACACATGCATCTTGGGTTGTATAAATCTGAAAAGACTGAAACATCGCATGTTTGATCCATTAAGTCTTACTGAAGTCTTCTAACCTGTGGTCACGTAGACCGGTTGCACCGCGGGCCTGCTCCCACTTCGTGGGCCGCGGTGGTGCTTCTTGGCTTGTCCAGGTAGCCAGCTTTGCTAAGTCAACTTTCCAGCCTTCCGCATCTGCTTGCTCTTTTTTCTTGTTCTGCTTTTCTCCTTTAACCTGTGGGTTGGTTGATTTATAAAAACAAAACAAGGCAAAATTTCAGTGTCATTTTCGTGAGGTTTTGGGCAGAGTGCGAAGGTTGAATGCATATGTCATTTCTATATCTTTCGTCCTGTGTCCGGGAATTCTGGTTGGTTGAAGGTCTTGGCTCCCAGCGGAGAGGCAGCGGGCTCATTGCTAGTCGGGAACAGACCCACCGCAGACCCGATGCAGGGTGTGGCTGACATTTTACATACATTTCTCTGCAGCATTCGACACCTAACTTTGCTAGGGCTGTCTAGTAATAATTTGAAGGCTCTGTTCTTTCTGCAAGTGTCTTTTTTAATAGTTTAATTTTTTTTTCATTTTATATTGACAACCTTTGACTTCTCAACCACACAAGGTGACAAGCCTTTTTTTTCCCCATCCAACCAAAATTTAGTGTTCCAGTAGAAGAAATATGTGCCATTAACCATTACGATCAAGGGGGATGTTCTCCTATTTTTATTTGAACTTTAGTGCTTACGAGATTATGCAAAACCCAGAGGGTGGTTCCTTTTGTTCTTCATGAGGCAAAATATCCTGCAGTCTTGCCAGCTGTCTGACCTGAGTTCATTCTAGATCTGCAACTATAATGAAATCTTGATGAAAAAGAACAATTAATATTTAATACTTCAACTCGACTAAATCCAAGCTATTTAATTTCTAATAAAAATAATCTAAGGAACACTTGAGTTTTATAGAGACATGTGCTTTACAGGGAAAAGATACCTGAAAACAATTTATATAATTATGAATTACAAAAGTCAAGTAATTTTCTAGAGTAGGTGGAAGTTTTGTTTTAGCTTATATGTTGGAAAAGACTTTGTGTGAATCAGAGCACTAACACGGAAGTGTGGGTTTCCCGTTCAGCTTGAATTAGATAGCTACTAGTGATAGCTCCAAAAGTCCACCAGCAAGCATCACAGTCAGAGGAGCACTGTGCTAGAAACACAGATAGCTTGACTGTAGCTCTGGCTTTGCCAGTAAATACCTGGCTGAGCCTGAAATAGATACTTGCCGTCTTAATATTAGTTCTCTTATTTCTGAATCGCAGGAGTCGGATATGATGATCCTTATCCCCCCCAAATTTGAGATTATGAGTAAAATCACATTTCTTTTAAATCAAAGTTGGTCCTCTGATGGACCAGTGTCTGGTGTTCTGGAGCTACTTTACTTAAAATTTTGTTAATAAACTAAATCTCTTTTTTTAAAAAAAAAATCAAATAGAACTCTAGCATTTCTTGGAAAATAAGTGCAAGAAATTAAAATCAAGTTATTTTTCATAGATTGCTATAGTCGAGTTTAATAAACAAGTACTTAAAGACTGTTTTTAAATATGCATCTTCAAATGTATTTAAGTGAAAATATAATTCTCTGGCTTTCTCTTTTTAGGTGGGCGCACACACACACACACACACACACACACACAGATGCATACTTTTTGCTGTTGTTGTACATGTAAAATCTGGGGGAAACACAACAGTATCCACCTCATATTTCCAGAAGTGTGTTCCACTGCAACCCTGTGCAGTGAAAGTGTTAGCATTATTCCACTGTGGAAACGTATGTTCATACACCCTTGGAAGCTGAACGTCACTCAGTTATCAGATTGACTCCGTTGCAGCTCTGGATCCTGGATAAGAATGTGCAGACAGAACTGTTACTCTTATTTCTTTTCTGGTTGAAGAATCTTCGTATTGTGCAGTGCTAGACTCGATTGTCTGTCAGATATGATAAGCACTTGACTATCACTTAGCATTAGTACAGGAAATGGCGGCCAGTACTGCGGTGCCTGTTCTTGTATGACCTTGAAGCTTCTTTCGACAGCAGGTGTCATAGAACTAGCACTTTCTGATGGCTTCTCATGTGCTGCACTAAGTGCTTTAAGAAGTATTTACTTTTAATCCTTGTAACAACCCTCATAGGTGAGATCTGACAGACACAAACTAAGATACAAACTCATGAAACTTGGCGAAGAAATAAACTAGAATGTCACAAAGAAATAAGTGGTGGTGTTGGGGTGTGGACGTACGTCCAGGTCCCTCGCACTCGAATGAATTCCCGTGCACTTGTTTAAGGAGTAAAAGGGTCCTGTAGTGACGGGGGTGGGGTGTCTGAAAGTGAAGGTCACAAGAGCTGCCTTCTTCCCTGTAACTAGTACTTTTACGCTTCATCCGCATCAGGCTGTGGACGTGGAGTCTCCTGCCTGCAGGGGTGGGGATTTCTGTTCCTCCAGCGAACGCGTGAGCTGAAAGAAAGGTATATATTTAAAGAAAATTAAATTTTAGTAAGTTTCTCTTAAAAAAGAAATAGACTAGGATTTTTTTTTTTTAGATTTTTTTTTTTTTATGTATTTATTTGACAGAGAGAAATCACAAGTAGATGGAGAGGCAGGCAGAGAGAGAGAGGGAAGCAGGCTCCCCGCTGAGCAGAGAGCCCGACGTACGGCTCAATCCCAGGACCCTGAGATCATGACCTGAGCTGAAGGTAGCGGCTTTAACCCACTGAGCCACCCAGGCGCCCCTAGACTAGGATTCTAATTGAGGACACTAGCTCCAAAGTTTGTATGAATAACCACAATACTTATTTTCCAAAACCGTTACTACTACATTATTACCATTATTACTTCCGTTTTATCAAATTAGATGGTGCAAAAGTTAAAGGACCCAAAGACTTCATGATCCTCAGTCTTTTCTCGTACCCTGGGTGAAGCTAAAAGCCTCATTCTGGACATTTCCCATGGTAGAGTTTGCTAGGAAACCAGTTGTCTCACCACTCTTAACGTCCTGAATATGTAGCAGACTCTATTTGATAATGACCAGTAGACGCGTTACGTCACTGTGAACCGTGCAGTCTCAGTGACATTACCATGGTTTACCTCGACATCAGCTGCATTTATTTGCACGCAGAATCTTTATAGCCTCCAACTGGCCCTCCGAGCGCTTTCATCCACTTTGACCGCAGTGAAGCTGAGGCAGCCGCAGTGTTTCTGTGTGTCCTCACGTAGGAAGGTCCTGGGCCATGTGTGCCTCCGTGTGGCATCTTCATCTAGAGGCCAGGCTGAAAGAGTGTCAACTTTGAATTCTTCAAGTCCCCAATTTTTGGATTCTTTCTAAAAAACTTTTCATACCTACTTCCTTCAGCAAATTCTTTTTTGGATTTATCTTTAAAATTTCTTTTTAAATTGAACATAGCTAATAAGTCTTACTACCAACACTCTTTCCCAAAACCTCTGGGCACAGAAATATCCTCTCCTAGTTCATCCACCGAAGATTTTGCTGCCCTACAGCGTGGGTCCATTTTACCGCCTCCCGAAGCAGGTTTCCGCGCTGCCTGGCCTGGATGCCGCTGTCACGGCTGTTGAGCTTGGCCTGATTCGATTCAACATTTGTTCTCATTCCAGAACATAGGTTGAAAGAAGGGCAGCACTTCGCGATACACTGTTCATGTAAGAGGGTCTCAGCAAGAGGGCAGGACCATATCATGCAGCCCCGTTTACGGTGTCCGCGTTTCACTGAGCAGGACAAGTCAACCCATGAAGCCCAAAGTGTAGGGAACATGTGCTGTGCCCACTGGGAAGCCTGCCCCTGAGACAGGAGCAACCAAACAGCACTGTGTACCCAGACTTACTCGATGTGCACGTACCCAGAGTAGGACTGTGTACCCAGACTTACTCGATGTGCACGTACCCAGAGTAGGACTGTGTACCCAGACTTACTCGATGTGCACGTACCCAGAGTAGGACTGTGTACCCAGACTTACTCGATGTGCACGTACCCAGAGTAGGACTGTGTACCCGTACTTACTCGATGTGCACGTACCCAGAGTAGGACTGTGTACCCGTACTTACTCGATGTGCACGTACCCAGAGTAGGACTGTGTACCCGTACTTACTCGATGTGCACGTACCCAGAGTAGGACTGTGTACCCCGACTTACTCGATGTGCACGTACCCAGAGTAGGACTGTGTACCCAGACTTACTCGATGTGCACGTACCCAGAGTAGGACTGTGTACCCAGACTTACTCGATGTGCACGTACCCAGAGTAAGACTGTGTACCCAGACTTACTCGATGTGCACGTACCCAGAGTAGTACTGTGTACCCAGACTTACTCGATGTGCACGTACCCAGAGTAGGACTGTGTACCCGTACTTACTCGATGTGCACGTACCCAGAGTAGGACTGTGTACCCGTACTTACTCGATGTGCACGTACCCAGAGTAGGACTGTGTACCCGTACTTACTCGATGTGCACGTACCCAGAGTAGGACTGTGTACCCGTACTTACTCGATGTGCACGTACCCAGAGTAGGACTGTGTACCCGTACTTACTCGATGTGCACGTACCCAGAGTAGGACTGTGTACCCGTACTTACTCGATGTGCACGTACCCAGAGTAGGACTGTGTACCCGGACTTACTCGATGTGCACGTACCCAGAGTAGGACTGTGTACCCGTACTTACTCGATGTGCACGTACCCAGAGTAGGACTGTGTACCCGGACTTACTCGATGTGCACGTACCCAGAGTAGGACTGTGTACCCGGACTTACTCGATGTGCACGTACCCAGAGTAGGACTGTGTACCCGGACTTACTCGATGTGCACGTACCCAGAGTAGGACTGTGTACCCGGACTTACTCGATGTGCACGTACCCAGAGTAGGACTGTGTACCCGGACTTACTCGATGTGCACGTACCCAGAGTAGGACTGTGTACCCAGACTTACTCGATGTGCACGTACCCAGAGTAGGACTGTGTACCCGTACTTACTCGATGTGCACGTACCCAGAGTAGGACATGGTTGGAAATTTTATCTAAAACCATATATTTTCTCTTTTTCACATTTAGGTTCAGGTATACGCGGAAACGCAAGGGACATAAGCGCCTACCACACAGTGTTTCTCACAGCCATATTAGGAGGAACAATAGTCATTGTCATTGGATTTTTTGCTGTACTTCTTTGTTATTGCAGGTAAGAAAAATACTATTTATAAATACAGAAAATTGCCATAATATCATGTCAGTGTGTTCTGGGTATTACAAAGTTCCTTTGTAAAAATAAGTAGGTTGATCTTTACAATATGTAGATTAAAATAAAAGTGGATATACTCTAACAGTAGCACTGTATATATTAATACCATATCATGGGATAGGTTTTTTTTTTTATGACTCTTCTAAATCATAAGTTTTAAACACTTTTTGCCATCTCCTCTACTCTAGGGATAAATGTGGTACTCCGCAGAAAAGAGAAAGAAATATCACTAAACTTGAAGTCCTCAAGAGAGACCAGACAACTTCAACAACACACATAAATCACATCAGTTCAGTCAAAGTTTCATTAAAAGCTGAGGACAAGTCACAGTTATTTAATGCCAAAAACTCCTCATATAGCCCTCAGAAAAAGGAGCCAGCAAAGGCAGAAGCAGAAGAAAGAGTTTCCATGGTAAAAACTCGGGACAATTTTAAAATCTACAATGAAGATATTCCATTTCTATCAGCCAATCAAAACAACTACTCAAGAAACCCAACACAGTCTTTGGAGCCCAATGTAGGGTCCAAACAACCTAAACATATTAACAGCAATCTGTCTTCATCTCTAGGTGATGCACAAGAAAAGAGATACTGCCCAGGTCATGAAGAGGCGTATGGACATTCCCACATTCCTGAACAGCTTATGCATATCTACAGTCAGCCGATTGCCATCCTTCAGACATCTGACCTCTTCTCCCCTCCAGAGCAGTTACATGCTAAGTCAGCTACTTTGCCAAGAAAGGGACAGTTAGTCTATGGTCAGCTGATGGAACCAGTAAGTAGAGAGAACTTCACACAGACATTACCCAAAATGCCAGTGCATTCTCATGAACAGCCCCCGGATGCCAGGGAAGAGAATATCCCCCTTGAAGGTCAGCAGAGCTTGCCGTCCCAGACTTCAGATTGGAGCCGATACTCAAACAGCTTACTAGAGTCGGTTTCTGTTCCGGGAACGCTAAACGAGGCTGTCGTAATGACTCCCTTTTCCTCAGAGCTTCAGGGAATTTCAGAACAGACGCTCCTGGAGCTGTCCAAGGGAAAGCCTTCCCCCCACCCCAGAGCATGGTTCGTGTCTCTTGATGGAAAACCAGTCGCACAAGTGAGACACTCCTTTATAGACCTGAAAAAGGGCAAGAGAACCCAGAGCAATGACACCAGCTTGGACTCTGGGGTGGACATGAATGAGCACCTCTCAAGCAGAAGACTCGAGAGGGAGAAAACGTTCATCAAAAGCATGCACCAGCCGAAGATCCTCTACTTAGAAGACTTAGACCTGAGCAGCAGTGAGAGCGGAACCACCGTCTGCTCCCCCGAGGACCCAGCTCTGAGGCACATCCTGGATGGAGGGGGTGCAGCAATCCTGGAGCACCCCGGGGAAGAGTCTCCGGGAAGAAGAAGCGCTGTTGAAGGCTTTGAGGCCAGTCTATCCCCTACCAAGAAAAGGGGCAGACCACCACTCGCCAAAAAAGATAGCAAGACTACTATCTGGAAGCAGCGAGAGGAACGCCCACTGATTCCCATGAACTGACGCCGAGGACGTTGTGAGTGTGCTGGCTCGTGTTTGTTCTCGCTCCTTGCAAGCCGCTGTCTGAACTTTTGAAGAAGTTGGAACTGAGCAGTCATGGTCCCTGGACGTGTCTCAAGCAGAGTAAATAGTAAAATGGCAATTCACTAATGAAAGAGAAAGATACCAAGAAATGCTTTTTCTGACCTATTCTTTTCATTTACTTTTGAGTCATGAATTTGAAGTATCCGAGAGCTCAAAATGTGAAGTAGCTTCAAGAGGTTAATTCTCTGAAAACCCTGCTCAGTCAGCCAATGTAGCCCTCTCTCAGAAAAACAGTGAAGTGCGCACTCCGAAAGTCGCTTTCAGAAAAGTTGCTTCTGCTTTCATGCCCGCCCCTGTAAACATGTAGAAATGAAACTATTGGGCATCGTAGTCTTGTGACATAAGACTGTTATGTTCTCCTCTGCCTGTAGATGAAAATAATGATAAATGTTCTCCATGTTCCCCTAGAATTTAAAGGCCAAACAATATTTCCCTTTTTGCAATAAAATGCATGTGCACTGTACCAACCCCAAAATAAATCTTGCTCATGTAAGATAGGCAAGAAGCTACGTGGTTGTTAGAGAGGGAGAAAGCAGCTCTTTGGTTGTTTTTGGATATAACTTCACAGACTAAATGATGAGGTGTTAACTTGTTATTTAGAAATCTGAAAAAAGAATGCTCTGATACTTCCATTTTTATTTTAAATTTTCTTTTCTCCCTACTTCTAGAGTGAAATGATTGAAACTGTCAAGGAAAACTTTAGCAATGTTAAACAAAAACAAAACCCCATACTTTAAGAATCAATGATACATGTAAGCTAAAATCAGCTTTAAGATATTTTTCTGTCCCCCACAATTCATTCATTTTAAACTTGAATTTAAAATTAATATTCAGATGTTCATTTTAAACTTGATTTTAAAAATATTTAAGTATTCATAAGCAGCTTTCAGTTTATTAACAAAATATGTGAAACTAAAGGAAATAAACATTTATTTTTTAAATGTTCATAAGCAGGAAAAGAAATTCTATTTCTCCTAGACTCAAAAATACCTTCAGAATATTACGTGTATATCCAGATGCTTTTCTCTTGACATTTGTAAAAGATATTTTAGAAAATGTTTCGATTTAATGGAGAAGTAAAAGGTTTTTTTTAAATCACTTTTAGCATTTGCAACATGTTTTTCTAGTTTTGGAAGTAATATATTCATGTTCTTTTCATCATCGCAAAGAATTAAGTATGAACACATTCAACAGCTGTTTTTAATTATAATTGTCTTCAACTCTAAATTATCATTCATATGTCCTAAAAATAAAGCTCTTTGTTAATTAAAATCAATTCATCCCATGTTTTCTCCAAATTTCCGTGAAGGCAAATGTCTGAAGCAGCTCCCCCTTCTCTCAGTGGTCAAAGTCAGACTAGATTACTGTATTTCTCATCCGCTTCTCTCCAACACAGGAGCAACAGAGAGACCCAGGGAACATAAACAATTTGAAAGAAGCAAAATTAGCCTAATATATTAGTTGTAGTCAAATTACAGATGGATAGTCAATGAAAGACAACTGCTTTTTTTTCCCCCCAAGATAGTCGACTTCAGCCATTTTTTTCCTCTAATTACTTCAGTTTTTCCTGTAACACCAAACCTGTTGGATAATACTCTTTCTGTGTTAACCCAAAGAACTTAAAAACGTAGGCAAAAGTTTGCCATGTTTTACCCAATCCATAGGAGAGAGATATTTGGGGTAATACCTAGGGTTAGTTTCTGGAGTCGGAGGTTTCTTATTGGTCTACAGAAAGATGCATTAAAGTGGCATAAATGGAAATGACTCGGAAAAGGTTACAGTTAGTGCTCTGCTGAAGTGCCTTTGATATAGACGTGCTTGTTGGAAGGATACACTAACATCTTTCTCTGATGTGCATTTTCTTTCTGTTAGCCAAATTAAACAGATGTGCAGTTTTGTTAATCAAAAAATATAGACCTAGTGTTTCATGTTGGAACAACGATTTTTGCATGGAAGTAACATTTCTCTTGTGTTTTTTTGAATCCAGTTTACATTGATAAGCTATGTTGGAATGAAGTTAGAAACTATATAGTAAACTGTTGCACTTCAATATTTTAAGCTTATATTTTCCCTACCTTTAAATAAAAATGTTTCATCTTTTAGCTTGGTGATGGAATACATATGTTGATATAAGGGTATATTATTCAAGTATGCCACTTACTCATTCTTACGTAAAGGAAATGAGATGTATCCCCAGGGGCTTTTATAGAAATATTTTTTTTTGGGTTTCAGAATAAAAATATTTTTTTTATACACTGCACATTCTGTTCTCAACGGGGAAGTATAGGCAGTTTACCTTTTCTAATGATAAGTGTGCGACTTCTCATTTGTGAGTAGTTCACAGATTTCCTGTTAAAAAGCTGAAGCCATCTACTTTTTCTTAACCCAAGTAATAATTACCCTACAATATTCACAACTTTCTTAAATTTTTAAATTGAAAACCAACAGTTTTTTGCAATGTAACTCTTACGAATTTTGATCACGAATTGTTAACCTTTGTGGATCCTTTGTATATCTACTTTGGATATATCTTAAAAGCAAAATTATCCCTCAATTAACTGATGGATTCGTTTACTAAAGCACAGCTATATGTATTTTTGAATACATATGATCTTGAGACTTTATAAAATGAATTTTTATGGCATTTATGCAGTTGTACAGGGTTTACGCCCTTTTCTAATACGCAGAATCACGAAGGTCACAAGCGTTGCGGAACGAAAGCGCCACTTTGAGCCGGCGATCATTTTCGGATCACTTTCTGTGTTTGAGTCCTCTGATATCAGTACATACAGAGTTGTAGGAATCTGTGGGTCAAATAATGTCCGCCAAAACTTCCCAAAAGGTGAAGCTCAGAGTTTGTATTCGTTTATAGCGAATGAGTTACTCATTTAGCTGTGTGCTGGCATTGTAAAGAACGTGACCATGTTCCTTTCCGTCTCAGAACTTAAGCTGACACATTGCCCTTGTTTCTGAGTATTTCTATCTTTTGTATTTCAACAGAGGAATCTCACAGTTCACTGTATTTAATGCCATTGTTACTATATTTACTGCTGAAAACTGTAACAATCTGAAGATTTGTAAAATGTTAAACATAGCTCATTAAAGACAATAAATCTAAAAAGTACTTGATGCATTTTTTTTTAATTTACCTATTTTAGAGAGGGGAGGGCCTAGGGAGAAGTAGGGAGAATCCCAGGCGGACTCCATGTTGATCACAGAGTCTGACTCAGGTCTCAGTCCCACGACTCTAGGATCACAACACGAGCAGAAGCCAGGAGCTGGATGTTCAACTCTACCACCCACGTCCCCTGGACATATTCTTTAATTCTGGGTAAACAACAAAACATTCCTCCCTAAATTGTCATTTCATCTAGTAAATATTCAATTATTACTTTTTCCTCTCTTAGACTCCCTGTGTCAAAATAAAAATATTTGAATACTCTGTTTTTATAATGAACTTGATTTCTCTTTATATTTCATGTTCTCCAAATTTCACATTTTTACTATGAAAGCCGAGTATAGCCAAATTATTTTTCCATTCATTGAGAAGACTTGTTAAGATATGTCATAGAATATAAAATAAAATTGCAGCATGCAAAATACATAAGTGAGAAAATGATACAGTATCCCTGCCTCCTCCACTTAAAATTATTTGGACTTTAAACATAATATAATCACACAAAGGCTGTTCACACTTAGGGTGTTACATGTCCTTCAAGAGCCCCTCTGCTCACCTAGCTGAACCGTACTCAAGTTCAGGGAGTCTACATTTTGGGGTGTTGGAATATCTTTAATTTACTTAAAAATAATAAATAAATTTTATTTTAAGTAGTTTCCATGCCCAGTGTGGACCCAACAAGGGACTTCAACTCACAACGTGAAGTTCAAGACCCAAGTTGAGATCAAGAGTTAGACGTTTAACTGACTAAGCCATCAAGGTGCCATTTTATTTTTATTTTTAAGTAATCTGGACACCTAATGTGGACCTTGACCTTAAAACTCTGAGGTCAAGTGCTGTATGCTGTGCTGACTGAGCCAGCCAGGCACCCTGGACTATCTTTTAAAGTCATTATCTTGGCTGCTATGTTTTCAGACATTTTGTGTGACTTCCATAAATTAAAATGGCAGCAGAAATACCTTTGGTTCGTTCTCATGGCAACTGGGCTCTGAATCCACTTACACACTCTGCAGGTTCGGCCGTCAGCAGTGCTGTTTGAGACCGACGCTCTCATTTGGAACCCTATAGAGTGTAAGCCCAGCTGTGGCTACCTTTGTTCCAGGGCCTGGTCTCCCACTGGGATAGTCTAAGTCTGGACAGAAATAATGCAGTTTCTGGAGACGTCCCACAGGACCCGAGCTCACATGGAACTGACTTTAACAGAAAATAGGTTTCCTAAATCACAATCAGATACGCAGCAGCCAACAGATGATGTTCATGAGGCAGTCATCGCATTCTCCTGTCGGAAGGGAAATTCGTATCAGTAGCCTAATGTGTAAGAACTATAGGAAAGGTGGATGGAATTAGGAGACTTTGTAATGCATTTATCAGAAGTGATTCACCGGTCAGTCCCTGATACTTACGACCGCTAATTAAGGACCTTCCCCTAAACTACACGCTGTTGATAAGGTACCAGTTAAAACATCAATAAGCTCTCCTGAAGCAACTGTGGGACGAACTTCTTCTGAGAACACTGTTCTATTGTCTTAGATTCGCTTGCTCCATCAAAATAAATTCTTCCCTTGACTTTATCTTTTTTCTTTATTTTGAGCCTCTCTTTTGGTGGCAGTGGGGGAACTCAGGGGGCTTCTGCCCAACTGGGCTTTTTAATATGTAAAAACATTTTCAGTTTGACTAGAAAAAAAATCACAATGATTATAATCAATTTATAATGTTAAATACCAAAAAAGTAATAAAATCAATTGCAAATGATGGAAAAACATTTTCATTAAAATATATATGGCAAATTTCACAGGGAGAAATTGTGATAACTATTTTCTTTCTCAATTAGATAAATTTAGAGACCACAATTTAAAATTACCTGGGTTGATCAAAACTGCAATAACACTTCTTTTCACTTTGTTAGCTGCAGTCAATAAAGACCCACCTGCTTCTGTTGGGAAAATTTACATGTTGACAAGTATATGATTATTTTTCCCTTCAATGACAAACCTTTCTTCATTGAATCTCACATTTCCTACTTTCAAACCTACACTTACTATGGCTGTAAACAATACATCACAGTCATGTAGGAAGACCCAACTTCCCAAATGATTTTGCCTTTTTTTTTTCTGTCTGTACTTCGGGCTGACTAGAAGTTTCATAATCCATATGTTGACTGATTCTAATCCTTATAGACCTTATTAAAACACTAGACTAACTGCAGACAGTCTGATTCAAAACAAACCAGATAATTACATTCCCAGGAGTCTCAGGGCTTACTACATGTGAACAGCTTAGTTAAAAACCTTTCCTAAATACAATATTGAAAAGCATAATTGTGGCTATTAAGCAACATGGAGTAAATAGCACAAAATAATTTTTATTTCTATATTTCAGTCTAGAAAAATAATTTTTGTTTTACATAGGAAGTATTTTTAAAAAGTGTATTTATTTAGCTCAGATTTATCCATAACATTCAGCTTTCTGTAATAAATACTATTTTGAAACCCTGATTTCTAACTTAGATGACTTCTGAAAGATTTGTATTCATTAGATACAGAAATGTTTAATATATTTTTAAATATTTATTTATTTATTTATTTGACCGAGAGAGAGATCACAAGCAGGCAGAGAGGCAGGCAGAGAGAGAGGAGGAAGCAGGCTCCCCGCTGAGCAGAGAGCCCGATGCAGGGCTCGATCCCAGGACCCTGAGATCATGACCTGAGCCGAAGGCCGAGGCTTTAACCCACTAAGACACCCAGGCGCCCCCAGAAATATTTAATTATTAACATGCACTTTTCCATATATTTTATTGTTACTATTTTTTTCCATTTAGTGTTTATTACTGATTATTCAGGGAACCGGCTGGCCGGGAGAGATCAGTCTTTTTTCTTTCAGATGCTCTGAAGTGTAAGGATTGGTGAGGCATCGAGATTTCTCATGCATCCCCCTTTACATGGCTGATGGAAAACTTAAATGAGCTGATAGAGGAAAAAACACAGGCTAGCAAACATTACTGATTTTTTGACACTACATTTGATGAATTTAAATTATAAAGGGTTGATTTTACGGCTCAACCTTGTTAAACCAAGGTTATCTCCATTTAAGAACTCATGATCATCAGTCACTGCAAACTAACTGTCATTTGAAAGCTATGTTTGGATAACTGAGTTCTGTTACAGCCATTACTGTTGTCTTTTTCATCAGGATCAGTAGGTATTGGAAAAAAAGAGGACCTATAAAATTAAGGAGAAGGGGATCCAAGACAGAAGTATAGGAAGACCCTGAATTTACCTCCTCCAGGAACACAACAAACTGGAGCTATATATCGAATAATTTTACTCTGAAAGGGAGGAACTAGAAAATTAGATGAAAAATGTATTTAAAACAATTCAATATATTCACAAAAAAGACAAGACATGCATTGAGAGTAAAAGAAGCAAAGACATGAACTTTCTCTGGATCCCACTGTTGATGTGGTAACCCCACAACCTGGAAGGATCCCCAAAATATAGGATTCTCTTTTGAGGAGTGAAGAGGCTGTTCCCATACTCGGCAACCCAACCCTTTGAGCTGGCACTATAAAGATGAGCCCCCAAAGTGTCCGGTATTGAAAATCTGGGCAATAAAAATCAGGAAAATCATAGACTTATAATACAGAAATCACACTCTTAGATGGTTTATGCACAAACATATTTGTCCTGAGATCCAGCACAAAAGCAACAGATTGAAAAGTGTCTAAGCCATAAGCAAGGGAGACCCACTTATTAACTTTAAAGCAGCTACTGGCGAGACAGGAATCTTCAGGGACTCTATGCAGGGACGGAAGTCCTGGCAGACATTTTTACAATCTCATTGTAATGTGCTGTTGACAGAGTCAAAGGGCACCATTTTTGATGCCTTCCCTCCAACCTGCCAGCACCAGAGAGCATGATCTACCTACCTTGTGCCGTAACTGAGCTGGGTGAGCGTCCTGAGCCCCACCCATACAACATAACACCCAAACCACAACAAGGTCAAGTGAGTGTCCCAAGCCCCATGTTCCTTGCTCAGCAGTAGAGAGGCAGACAGCCCGGGTGAGAGCCCTGATCCCTGTACAACCTTCACAGATACCAAGCTACAACTGGCCAGGGGAGCACCCTAAGCCTTGCCCTCCCTATTCAGCAGCCAAGACACAACTGGGTTGGGTGAGCACCCTGAACCCCTGGACAGAAGTGGGATGGGAAAGTATCCTGGGCCCCGTGTCCCTGTACAGCAGCTGCAACCCTACCATAGCTAGTGGGCAATACAGTACATACAAGGGAATGCCCATATAGCGTTTGGCTCTGGTGACCAAGGGAGATTGTACTTCTGGCCCACATGGAACACCTCCTATATAAGACCACTCATTAAAGGCTAAAAATTGTATGGAACAAGAAAAGACTCCCAAATAGCCAAAGGAATATTGAAAAAGACAACCAAAGCTGGTGGCATCACAGTCCCAGACTTCAAACTCTACTACAAAGCTGTCATCATCAAGGCAGTATGGTACTGGTACAAAAACAGACACCTAGATCAATGGAACAGATAGAGAACTCAGAAATGGGCCCTCAACTCTATGGTCAACTAATCTTCAACAAAGCAGGAAAGACTTTCCAATGGGGGGGAAGTCTCTTTAATAAATGGTGTTGGGAAAATTGGACAGCCACTTCCAGAAGAATGAAACTGGACCATTTCCTTACACCATACATAAAAATAGGCTCAAAATGGTTGAAAGACCTAACTGTGAGACTGGAACCCATCAAAATCCTAGAGGAGAACAGAGGCAGCAACCTCTGTGACCTCAGTCACAGCAACTTCTTGCTAGACTCATCCCCAAAGATAAGAAAAACAAAGGCAAAATGGAACTATTAGGACTTGATCAAGATAAAAAGTTTTGCACAGCTAAGGAAACAGTTAACAAAACCAAAAGACAACTGACAGAATGGGAGAAGATATTTGCAAACGACATATCAGATAAAGGGCTAGTGTCCAAAATCTATAAAGAACTTACAAAACTCAACACCCAAAGAACAAATAATCCAATCAAGAAATGGGCAGAGGACATGAACAGACATTTCTGCAAAGAAGACATCCAGATGGCCAACAGACACATGAAAAAATGCTCCACATCACTCGGCTTCAGGGAAATACAAATCAAAACCACAATGAGATATCACCTCACACCAGTCAGAATGGCTAAAATCAACAAGTCAGGAAATGACAGGTGTTGGCAAGGATGCAGAGAAAGGGGAACCCTCCTACACAGTTGGTGGGAATGCAAGCTGGTGCAGCCACTCTGGAAAACAGTATGGAGGGTCCTCAAAATGTTGAAAATAGAGCTGCCCTACAACCCAGCAATTGCAGTACTAGGTATCTACCCCAAAGATATGAAGGTAGTGATCTGGAGGGCACATGCACCCCAATGGTTATAAGCACCAATGTCTACAATAGCCAAACTATAGGAAGAGCCCAGGTGTCCATCAACAGATGAATGGATACAGAAGACGTGGCACACACAATGGAACACTGTGCATCATAATAATGAAATCTTGCCATTTGCAACAACATGGGTGGAACTAGAGAGAAATATGCAAAATAAGTCAATCAGAGAAAGGCAATTATCATAGGATCCCACTGATATGCAGAATTTAAGATACAAGGCAGAGCATCATAGGGGAAGAGAGGAAAAAATGAAACAAGATGATACCAGAGAGAGAGAGACAAACGATAAGAAACTTATTTTTTTAAGATTTTATTGATTTATTTGAGAGAGAAGAATGAGAGAAAATCATGAGAGGCGGGAAGGTCAGAAGGAGAAACAGACTTTCCATTGTGCAGGGAACCCAATGTGGGACTCAGCCCCAGGAATCCAGGGTCATGACCTGAGCTGAAGGCAGACGCTTAACCATACTTCACCGAGCCACCCAGGTGCTCAGGTGAAGGTGAGGGCAGAGGTGGATGGGGTGGCTGGGTGGCAGACGTTGGGGAGGGTTGTGGTGAGCGCAGGGTTTTGTGTAAGACTGATGAATTACAGGCCTGTACCCCTAAAACAAATAATACATTATATGTACATTAAAAGTAAATAAATAAAGGCTAAGGGAGGTAGCCATTTTGCTTAATATATACAGACAGAGAAATGGGCAAAATGAGGAGACAGAGGAATATGTTCTAAATCAACAAAGATGACAAATCCCCAGAAAAAAACTTAATGAATTGGAGATAAGCAACCTATGCAATAAATAATCAAAGTCATGGTCATAAAAATGTTCACTCAGGGGCACCTGGGTGGCTGAGTGGGTCAAAGCCGCTGCCTTCAGCTCAGGTCATGATCTCAGGGTCCTGGGATCGAGTCCCGCATCAGGCTCTCTGCTCAGCAGGGAGCCTGCTTCCTCCTCTCTCTCTGCCTGCCTGTCTGCCTCCTTGTGATTTCTGTCTGTCAAATAAATAAATAAAATCTTTGGGGAAAAAAAATGCTCACTCATCTTGGGAGAAGAATTGGACGAACACAGCAAGAACTTCAACAAAGAGAAAATATAAGAAAGAACCAAACAGCAGTCATAACTGTCCTGAAAAATACACTCGAGGAGCACAACAGCAGAAGAGACGAAACAGAAGCACGGACCAACATGCTAGAAGGCAGAGCAAAGGAAAACATCGAGACAGAACAGCAGAGTGAGAAAAAGAACTAAAAGAAGAGACGAGACATTAAGAGACCTCCGGAACATCAAGGAGAAATAACAGTCACATTACAGATATCCCAGAAGGGAAAGAGAAAAAGGGCCAGAAAAATTGTTTGAAGAAATAATGCCTGAAAACATCCCTAATCTGGGGAAGAAGACAGACATCCAGGTCCAGGAAGCCCAGAGAGTTCCAAACATGATGGACCCAAAGAGAAGCACAATGAAACACATTATAGGTAAAACAGTAAAAGTAAAGAATAAAGAAATCTTAACAGCAGTAAGAGATAAGCAACATATGGCTAAGGGAATTTTCATAAGCATGTCAGTGTAGTCTCAACAGAATGTTTACAGGTCAGAAGGGAGTGGCGTGACATACTCAAAGTGCGGACAGGGAGCCACTAACAAACCAGAAGTCTCTACCAGGGAAGACTGTCGTTCAAAATCGAAGGAGAGATTAAGAGTTTCCCAGACAAGAAAAAGCCAAAGGAGGTCTTCACCACTAAACCAGCTTTGCAAGAAATGTTCAAGAGACTTTTCTAAGCTAAGAATAAAACGTGCTAATTAATAAGAAGAAAATACATGAGAGTAAAAGTCTCACCAGAAGAGGTGAATAAAGGTAGTAGGCCAACCGCTTGTAAAGCAAGTATGAAGGTTTAAGGGACAAATGTGGTAAAATTAGTTTAAAAAATGTAATAGTTAATGGGGTGCCTGGGTGGCTCAGTGGGTTAAAGCCTCTGCCTTTGGCTCAGGTCATGATCTCAGGGTCCTGGGATCGAGCCCCGCATCGGGCTCTCTGCTCAGCGGGGAGTCTGCTTCCCCCACCCTCTGCCTGCTGCTCTGCCTACTTGTGATCTCTCCCTCTCTCTGTCAAATAAATGGATAAAATCTTTTAAAAAAAATGTAATAGTTAAGAATACATGAGATACATAAAGTAAAGAGATAAGATGTGGTTCCACTCCAAGAGGGTGATGTAAGCAGACCCTGAGCTTAACCTCCTCATGGACACACCAAATCCACACTCCGCTGTAGAGGACCTGGGGCTGCCTGAGCACCGTCTGCCCAACCAGGGACAGCGAGACCACAGAGAGAGAGAACGGCAGGAAAGACAGACACGATAAGAAGAGAACCAACTTCTCCTGGGAACCGCAGCCGGGAGAAGAGGACTGCGGGACCAGGTTTGTCTGCTCAGGGCCACGGGGGGGGGGGGGGGCTGTGGCTTAAAAAGGCAACTGGGACATAAAGGAACCGCCACGCGGACGAGACATGGTTTACACCCCCTTCCAGCTTGATGGCACAGAAGTCATGGTTGGCCTGCTGCCTGGCCGATCCCCGGGCCCTCAGCCCACTCCAACCCTGGATGCCCTGGGCTACAGGAGGGGGAAAAAAAAAAAAGACATGGTTTAAAAGAACAACTATATAGAATAACTATATTACAACTATAATACAATATTAAAAGAATGACTATATAGAACATAAAGGAACTAACCCCAGAGCCCTCCCATACGGCAAACGAGCTACTGGAAGTCTATCCAGTTCGGTGGGGCTGGCAAACAGCACAGTTTACATTCCTTCTCCTCCTGGATAGCAGGGACAGGAGCAGGGCCGTTGTTCCGGCTGCTCTACTGTCTCAGTGAGCTCCAGGCCCCTAGTCCACACCAGCCTCAGCCATCCCATGGCACATACCAGGACACCCTTTGTCAGTGCTCACTACAGCCCCCGCCAGCTTGCCAAGATGACACAGGGGCAAAACACCCTGGAACGCCCCAGGCCCGGCCCGCTTTGGCTCCTCGGGCACTCCCCCTGCTTCCCCATGTTCTTTGTAGCATTTTCCCAAAAGCAATGTGTTCATGGCTAGATGAACGGATGAAGATGTATACACACACACAACGCACTATTACTCAGTCACAAAAAAGAATCAAATCTTGCCATTTGTGGCAACATGAATGAACCTAATGGGCATTATGCTAAGTGAAATAAGCCAGATAGAGAAAGAGAAATGCTACATGATTTCACTCATATTTGGAATCTACAAGACAAAACAGAAAGGATCATAGATACAGAGAGAAATTTATGGTTGCCAGAGGGAAGGGTTTAGGGGGTTGGCAAAAAAGGTGAAGGGGATCATAGGTACAAACTTCCCGTTACTAAATAAATGACTCTCAGGGATATAATGTAAAACGTAAGGAAGATAGTCCATAATATTTTAACAACTTTGTATAGTGACAAACTGGACCTATGGAGATGATCATTTCATAGTATATAAAAATATGGAATCAGATCAATCAAAATATGAAACCAATATAGTATTGTAAATCAGTTGTGTGGTGCCCAAATGGGGTGTCTCTTGATCTGATGGGGGCCCCAAAAGTGGAGTGACCATCTGGTGGAAGCTCACAGCATAGGCAGTGAGAGAATTCACCTGAGGCAGAACGGAGGCTCTAAAGGTTTCTTGAATACACCTGCATAGGAGCGGAAAGCAGGGTGGCAGAGGCCGTCTGCAACAAGGCAGTGCGTGGGGGCTCTTTTTAAAGGGAGAAGATGAGGAAATGTGGCTACATAGGGAATCTTTCGTTTTTTGGGAACTGTGCCTAATTGTAAGTAGCCCATTCTTTCATTAGGGTCTATGGATATTTGAGCTGGGTTTCCCAGTGGGTCTGCCTGAATTCAGCCCGGGGTCACTGTTGCCCCTTCTGCACTCTATGACTGTTTGCCTAAAAGCAGCTCCTACAAATTACAAATTATAAATAAATGAACATTACTTATGGGATTTAATAGGATGGGGTAACATCTCAGCTGCTCTCAGGCAGAGTTTTTCCCTCAGAGTTCATAGGAAGTCTCAGCTCTCCAGAATGATTTAACTATAACTGCTGAAAAGGTATTAAAAAGACGGTTTTGATGGTCCTGTTAGCCAATGACTCATAAATCAGAGGAACCGGGGTTGTTTTGACAACCCCCCCCAGTATTTTGTCTTTTTTTTTTTTTTAATTTGAGGTGTAAGTTATAAATTTTGTAGTATTTAATTATAGTTTTCTTCAGAAAAAAATGCTTTTAGAAATTTTTTCTTGATCTCTTTACTCATATTTTGAATATATTCTAAACTTTTAAGAGAATGTACCAAAATACAGGAGCTTTCCTATTAGCCTGAAGACTCAAGTCCATAAAGGAACAAAAACCTGTGTCTCAAGTAGAGAGACTGCTCAGTTATCAGGTCAACCATCTCTTCGGAGGGTTCTCCGGACCAGCCCTTTTGCAGAATTGGTGCTAATTTCTCACGCCCTGCCCCTGACTGGTTAATGTGAGAGGAAGACTGGAAACACTGAAGCACCCTTTCTGGAGAGGGTGTTTGTGAAGGGAGCTATCCCCTCACCTTTTTTTTTAAAAACTTTTTGTTTTTTTATTTTTTTTTAAGATTTTACTTGAGAGGGAGAGAGCATGAGGGGGGAGGGGGTCAGAGGGAGGAGCAGACCCCCCGTGGAGCTGGGAGCCCAATGCGGGACTCGATCCTGAAGCTCCAGGATCATGAGCTGAGCCGAAGGCAGTTGCTTAACCAGCTGAGCCACCCAATGCCCCCCTCCCGCCCCCGCCAAAACCTTACCTTCTATGGTGGTGGAGAGAGTACTTTACTGGTATTCCTTCCAGAAACTTGGGTGGTGAACAGAGGACCACTGATGAAGTTTGGGGGTGTCCATAATAGGACACACAGCCTTTTCTACAAGGGTGAATATGTGCCCAGAGGGTTAGTGGGGTTATAACTTTTACCAGCAAGACCCCAACTGGCTTCCCTTTGTCTTCACAGGAACATTAACCTTGTCTCTAAGAGGCAATCAACAGGAGGAGCTCCTACTGGTGTTTCAGACCAATCTGAGCTTGACCAGCGGCTCACATCTATGCAGATGGACCCACAGAGCGTCTGATGCTTATTATAATGTTAAGCCCTCCACCCAAGGAAGAGCACACGTTTCATTAACATAACATAGTGTGAGGGCCTACTTTGAGCGATTCCATCTTGGTTAAACAGCGATTTTGTTGTTTATGCAGTAAAACTTAAACTGACCCTGCACCCCCAACCCCCACCCCCTCCCACCCCTGGCCAGGGGAAATTTTATAAAAGCAAGTCCGGGAAACCAGTCAAATGTGGTCAACCAGTCCCTGATAACAGAGCCCAAATACAAGGGTGGGTCAGGTCAGGCGGAGCTAACAGCCCCAGTGCAGGGATGATTCGGGTCAAGTGGAGACACCCAGTCAGTGGGGCGCATACTGTCTCCCTAGCGACCAAGGAGCGTGGGCCCCGTCTTTTGGGTGCCAATTCTGACCAAGGTGATAGGCTAGTGCAAATAGCTACTATGGGGTGAATTGTAATGCAGTTGGCCATCAGTGTGTGACCTAGTGTGACTGTGCAGCTTTCTCTGTGAGTTACAATCTCATCGGCCACCTGTGCGTGGCCAGGCTCAACCACATGGCCTTTGCCCTTTAAAAGTTAGTCTGTGAGGCTGGGAGGGGTTTCCCTCTCTGTAAGAGACGGCCCCGACCGGTGTGTTTGATTCTCAATGCTTAGCATGAAATAAAGCTTTGCTTGACCTTTGCTTTGTATCAGTCTCGCTCCTTTGGTCATGGACCCTAAGACATAGAATACAGGCATAGGCATGTTTTCTAAGGATGTATTTCTAAGCATGTTTTCTAAGTATGCCTTTGCAACCTTATGCCCACCTAAATATAGGACGACAAAACTCCTTTTTCTGAGTAGTCATCCTCACCCTGAAGGAAACCTCTCAGCTCCCACACAAGGAGTCACGGCTTTGGGAGTTATCCCCTGTGATCTCCTTATTTGCTGAAAATCAAATGTCGTTTGTTGGGCACATCCACCTGGTCTCCATCTGTAATGAAGGGGTTCAGGACAGGTTCCCTCCACCCTTCATATGCCCTTTTTGTGTGTGGATTATTTTGAGCTGGAGGCAGTTGAGCCCTTGTGGCCTCAAGAGAAACTCCTGTCCTTCCCTTAACCACACAGAAGTAGCTAAGCTGGTGTTCTTTCCCAGAATAAGGGCTATTAACAGATAAATTTCATCTGAGGGACCCATCTGTATGTCAGGCAGACATCTAATTACCAAATACCTGCTTTTATCATCCTGTGAAGTGCTTCCTTTCCTCTGAAGTCCCAGACCCCCGCCCCCTTCTTCCTTCAGGGTGACTTTCACACTTCATTTTCCCTGTCTTTGGAATTCCCACGTCTGTGCAGATTCCCCATATGTACGGTATTAAATCTGATTTTCTGTTAGTCTGCCTCATGTCAATTTGATTCTCAGTCCGGCAAGAAGGACCTTTGAAGGGACAGGGATTCTTACTCCCTGATATTAACTCCCCAAGGAGTCAACGCAGGTTAATTTGGTCACAACAGGAGAGCCGCTCTGTCCCAACACAAGAGGGGAAAAAGCACTAGGGAGATGGCATTGTAATTCCCAGCAGGCGGGAATAAGAATTGTGTCTTTACCAGAGAGGACTCAAGTTTAAACACTGAAGAAACTTCAGAGATCTTATTTTATTTATGATCAACTGTGGGTTAGAGAATTTCAGTGCCTTACGGCAGGCCACAAAGCCATTTAGAAGCTGAAATCTGACAGGAATCAAATGTCTTGAGTTTCCAGCCCATTTTATTCTTTCTTTCTCTCAGCAGCTTGAACTTTCTTTCTTGATCTTTTAATCCATGGATCGCTGTTATCCCATTTTAAAGTAATCTTTGGTCGATTCCAGCTAGACAATGTTTTCTGAAGTCCACAACAGTAAAACATCTTTCAAAACAAGAGAGTGTAGCTAATTTATATGTCTATGTTTGTATTTATAGATAACACCTTCCCATTTACCATATTTTATTTCCATGGCCTGTAGTATCTTGTCAGTCCTCTTCAAGCTTGGTAGCTGTGCCACCTAAGGAGTTTTAACATTCTCGGGTTCTGTTTTCAGAAATTCCAAGTGTATGAGTCCACAACAAAATAAATTTGCCAGAAGATAAGTGATTTTGATGATGATCAAGATTTGTAAATCTAGTACCTAATGCTTCTCTAATGTAAATCTAGTCCTTGGGCCAGCAACATCAGCATCATCTGTGAACTTGCTATAAATGCAGACTCTTCAGTGCTGCTCGCAAACATATTTATTATTTTTTAAATTTTTTTTAAAGATTTATTTATTTGACAGAGAAAGAGAGAGCACAAGTAGGCAGAGAGGCAGGCAGAGAGAAGGGGTAAGCAGACTTCCTGCTGAGCAGAGAACCTGGTGCGGTTGATCCCAGGACCCCGAGATCATGACCTTAGGTGAAGGTAGAGGCTTAACCCATTGAGCCACCCAGGCGCCTCTCCCAAACACATTTAACTCACATTCACATTTTATTTACTTTTTAATAATATTTTTATTTAACTGTATATCCAAAATCACCATTTAAACAAATTATCAATATTAAAAAATTAGTGAGATACTTTACCTTTTTTTTCATACTAAGTCTTAAAATCCTGGGAGCGTTTACATTTATGGCTTGTACCATTTTGACTAGCCGCACCACAAGTGTAGCTTAATGGCTACATGTGCTTAGTAGCTACCACGCTGGACCGTGCACAACTGAACCATGGCTCAAATATGTCTGTTAGAGCCTTCAAATGATATGTAAGTAAACAAAAATGATGGCAACTATCATTTCACATTCACATTTTAATAAGATCTCCTAGGTGATGTGTAAGCAATGCAGTTTGAGAAGCACAACTCTTAATACTCATCTCTGCCAAATAAAATCTTTTAGGATCTGAACTACATGTTATGGGAACCCCACTACCTATCTGCAAAAGGCTCTACCTTTCTCTAGGGATCCCCTGGTCCATTCTTTCCTTGGACCATATAAAAGTACTTCTTTCTACTACTGTTCCCCACGTGGGAACAGTGTATTTTAAATTCCCTGGTGTGCTTGCTTGCTTTCTTTCTTTCTTTCTTTCTTTCTTTCTTCCTTCTCCTTCCTTCCTTTCAATTCCTTGAAACTGCTAAGATGTTTCTGGCCTTGGAATATTGCATTTGTCCTTCCCTCTTTGGATGCCCTTTTTTGATTATTGTTATCGAGGTCTCTCCTGAGGGATGCCTGAGGAGCTCAGTCAGTTAAGTGGCTGATTCTTGATTTCAGCTTAGATCATGATCTCAGTGTCCTGAGATTGAGCTCTGCCTCAGGCTCTGCACTCAGTAGGGAGTCTGCTTGAGGATTCTCTCTCTCTCCCTCTTCCCCACTGCTCTGCACATACACGCACACGCACCCCCCCACACACACACATGCTGTCTGCAATAAATAAATCTTAATTTCTTGAAGAATCTCCACACTGTTTTCCAGAGAGGCTGCACCAACTTGCATTCCCACCAACAGTGGAAGAGGGTTCCCCTTTCTCCACATCCTCTCCAACACATGTTGTTTCCTGTCTTGCTAATTTTAGCCATTCTAACTGGTGTAAGGTGATATCTCAATGTGGTTTTAATTTGAATCTCCCTGAGGGCTAGTGATGATGAACATTTTTTCATGTGTCTGATAGCCATTTGTATGTCTTTATTGGAGAAGTGTCTGTCCATATCTTCTGCGCATTTTTTGATATGATTGTCTGTTTTGCGTGTGTTGAGTTTGAGGAGTTCTTTATAGATCCTGGATATCAACCTTTTGTCTGTACTGTCATTTGCAAATATCTTCTCCCATTCCGTGGGTTGCCTCTTTGTTTTCTTTACTGTTTCCTTTGCTGTGCAGAAGCTTTTGATTTTGATGAAGTCTTCAAGAAATTAAAAATAGAGCTTCCCTATGGCCCTGCAATTGCACTCCTGGGTATTTACCCCAAAGATACAGATGTCGTGAAAAGAAAGGCCATCTGTACCCCAATGTTTATAGCAGCAATGGCCACAGTCGCCAAACTATGGAAAGAACCAAGATGCCCTTCAACAGATGAATGGATAAGGAAAATGTGGTTCATATACACTACGGAGTATTATGCTTCCATCAGAAAGGATGAATACCCAACTTTTGTAGCAACATGAACAGGAGTGGAAGAGATTATGCTGAGTGAAATAAGTCAAGCAGAGAGAGACAATTATCATATGGCTTCACTTATTTGTGGAGCATAACAAATAGCATGGAGGACATGGGGTGTTAGAGAGGAGAAGGGAGTTGAGGGAAATTGGAAGGGGAGGTGAACCATGAGAGACTATGGACTCTGAAAAACAATCTGAGGGGTTTGAAGTGGCGGGGGGGTGGGAGGTCGGGGTACCAGGTGGTGGGTATTATAGAGGGCACAGATTGCATGGAACACTGGGTGTGGTGAAAAAATTAATGAATACTGTTATGCTGAATATAAATAAATTAATTTAAAAAAAAGTATTTGCTGAATTTGTTAGACCTTTTCTTACCCCATCTAAGCTGGCTTCTGAACCTTAATCCCTACATCCTTCCTATAATATCATCCTGTCCTTAGTTTTTGTTCATTTTCATATTGAAAATTGCACAGGTTGTCTACCTATCTCCCTTCCCTGGTAGATATTAAGCTTCTACAGGATAAGGAACTTCTCTGTCCTTTAGAACAGAAATTCAGTAATATGGCAAGTAGTTAATGTTTTCTGAACAATTATATCAAATTTGAATTATTTATGTAGTTATTCATTTACCTCTTTAACATTTTCCTGAAAGCTCAAAGTAAAGTTTTCAAAATATGCATACCTGTACACACACACACACACACACACACACACACACATACATAGAGTCTCTTGCATTTTGTCAAAAACATAGAACCTCAGTGTGATATATTGAATAAAAATTACTTTTGGAAATAATTTTTTCTTATTTGAGGAACCTTTTCAGAAGAAAAAGAAAAGCTCTCAATGAAATTATACTTGTAGAAGAGAAAATCTTTAAACTTTCAGAATTTACAGTAGGGGGTCTAACCACAACTAAAATTTTATAAAATTAAGAGAAACAAAGTAACCACAAATAACCCATTTTATAATTAAAATAATCCTTGGAAATATCTTCTTGTATAAAGAAAAAGTTTGGGAAGCAACCAAGATGTCCTAAATGGCTTCTGTTGGGTGAGTGGATAAAATGGACAATGGATTATTCAGAGTTAAAAAGATAAGACCTATCAAGCCATGAAAAGACCTGCAAATTTAAGTGTGTATTACTAAGTGATGTGTCAGTCTGAAGAGGCTAAATACTGTATGGTTCCAACAATATTACATTCTAGAAAAGGCAAAACTATGGAGGCAGTAAAAAGGTCAGTTGTAGTATGGGGATAAACATGCAGAGCACAGAAGATTTTTAAGACAGTGAAAATATTCTGTATGATGTTACAGGGATGGATATATATTATTACATTTGTCCAAACTCACAGAGTATGCAATACCAAGAATGAACACTAAAGTTCACTCTTTATGGGTCTGGTGATTTGTGAACTTGGATGATTATGATAGATCAATAAAGGTCCATCCTTGGTAAACTAGTTATCATTATGGTGAATGATGTTGATGACAGGAGAGGCTATGCTTGCATGGGGGCAAGAGGTATATGATAAATCTCTGTACCTTTCTCTTGATTTTGCTGTGAAACTGAAACTACCTAAAAAAATGAAGTCTTCAAAAAAAGAGACAAGAACTTCTTGCAGTTTTGATCCAAGATGGCAATATAGGAGGCTTGTGAATTAGCCCCTTCCTAAGCACAGAACTGAATCTACGGCTACACATGGAGCACAAAAGGAATCCAGAAACTACTTGATTAAATCCTAGCTATCAGGCAAACTAGAAAATACCCACATCATCTACACTGAACTGGGTAGGAAACGCTGAGACACACTTTTGTCATAAATTCACTCCTAGCATAGAGCCAAACAATTAGGAGGGAACTCTCAACTCCCTGCTTCTCCCTGCAGAGCAAAGTGTTTGGACCCCACATCTGGTGCCCTGAGTTTTAAGACTTCTGAGGGACAGGTCCCAAAATAACTAACTCTGGAAACCAATGAAGTTTCCATCCAGAAGAACAAACAAGACTGTAGCAAAGAAATAGTTCTTAGGGGGCTTGTAAAAACTCACTGTGGCCATACCCACAGGGCTCAGCACAGAGACAGTGGGCAAAAAATTCCCACCTTTATCTTCCCCCAAGAGAAACTTATTTGTATACCTTAAAAGCTACTGCTGTGAATCAGACATCTAATCTAACATTGGTATAGAAGATGACTATGTGGTCCTCTCTCAAGATCAGGGAAGCCTGTGCATATTTCCACTGACTCCTCCTCTAACATACTTCGAGTAACCAATTTTTCCAGCTGAGGAACTTGTATGTTTGTCTATTACCCAGCTGTTGGGCTTCCAGCCAAGAGACAGATGCCTAGATCATCTGGCTTTGATAGCAAGGAGGACTTCCATTCATGAGAATTTATACATGATTGTAGCAAACAAAAAAATAGTTCTTTACCGATTGTTCCCCCAGGGGTTGCATTCACAAGTCCCACTGAATAGTAGCAAACAAAGAAGCAGTTCTTAATGGGTGCAGGAACATTCCCTGCACTTCCCACCACCCCACCCATTCATGGCTATAGCCCAGGGTCAGGCACAGAGGAAGCAGGTAAAAAAGCTCATCTCCCAGTTTTTCCATGGAAGGTGCCCAACTATATACTTTCCCAGCTGCTTCCCAAGGGTCCTGCTGCCAAACAGGTTTCATTCAGGTGCTGACTATGCCCTCTCCTTTGGGACATTGTTAACTACTGTGAGCCTCTAAGAACAAAGAAGGCAACCTGAACAGCCACAGAAAATTGAGAGACAACCAAGAGCTCAGGCACAGTTAAACGATTAGATTCATTTTATGCACAGGATTGCTCCTCAAAACTGGGAGAGGTGACTCTATTCTCTAATGTGCAGAGACCAACACCGAGACTCAAGGGAAATGTATAAACAGAGGAAAATATTCCAAACAGAGGAACAAGTAAAAACTATAGAAAGAGACCTTAAGGAAATGGAGATGGTGATTTATCAGGTAGAGTTCAAATAACTGTCAGAAAGAGACACTCATGGAGCTCAGGAGAACAATGTATGAACAAAGAATTTCAAGAAACAGAAAATATAGGATAGCACCAACTTAAGTATACAATAATTGAACCAAAAAATTAAGTAGAGGGATTCAATATCAAGCTAGATAAGGCAGAGAAAAGGTTCAGTGAACTTGAATACAGGGCACTAGAATTCATTCAGAGCAGCAACAAGGAAAAAGAATAAAAAGAGGGAAAATAGCTTTTAAGGGAATTACAGGACAACATCAAGAGGAACAAGATTTGCATTGTAGGGATCTAAAACAAAGAAGAAATGAGAGAAAGGAGCAGAAAATGTACTTAAAGGAATAATGGCTGAAATAATTCCTAACCTGGGGGATGACACAGATATCCAGATTTAGAAAGTCCACAGAATCCAACAAGATAAATCTAGAGACCCATACAACACATGTTATATTCAAATTTTCAAACATGAAGGAAAGAATATCAAGATCAGAAAGAAAGAGAGAAAAAAAGTAAAACAAAACAAAACTTAGGTACAGGCAACTTCCATAAGACTTTCAGCAGACTTTTATGCAGAACTTTGCAGGATGAAAAGAAGTGGCATGACATACTGAAAGCGCTAAAGGGAAAAAACTGCCAACCAAGAATATTCTGCTTGGAAACGTTGTCATTCAGAATTGAAGGAGAGAAAAAGAGTTTTCCAGAAGCAAAAGCTGAAGGAGTTCATCATTACTAGGCTAGACTTAGAAGAGATGTTTAAGGGAGTTTTTCATGCTGGAGGAAGCAAATTAGTAACAGGAAAGATACGACAGGATAAATCTCAGTGGTAGAGGAAAATATACAGTTAAATTCATAATAGTGTTGTGATATGATAATGATGGGTAAATCACTTATAACTCAAGTATAAAGGTTAAAAGGTAAAAGCATTAAAAATAACTATAGCTCAATGATTTGTTAATGGTTAAAGAAGGTAAAAAGATGTAAAATGTGACATCAAAGACAATATGTAAAAGTGTAGAGCTTCAGTATGCCTTTAAACTTGTTTTTATCATCTTAAAGTAGACTGTTATAAATACACAGTGTTTTATGCCAGCCTCCTGATAATCACAAAGCAGAAACCTATAGCAGACAAAATGTAAAGAGAAAGAAATCTAAGCATCCAACGCAGGAAGAACCTGAACATACAAGGAATGTATTAGGACATTGTCGGGGGACAAAGAGCAGGACAACTATAGCAGGGAACATCGATCTCACACTTTTATCAGTGGATAGTTTGTTTAAACAGACAAACAAAAAATCAATAAGAAAACACTGGACTTAAATGAACTTTAGACCAAATGGACTTAATAGACATTTACAGAACATTCTACTCCATCGGAGCAGGACATACATCCCTCTCAAGCACACATACAACATTCTCCAGGATAGAACATGTTAGGCCACAAAACTTATTATTTAAGAAGACTGAAATCACAACAACCATTTTTCTGACAATAGTGGTAGGAAACTAGAAATCATTTACATGAAAAAAAAAAGAAAATTAACAAAAATGTGGAATTTAAACAATGTGCTACTGTATAAGCAATGGGCCAGAGGAGAATCAAAAGAGAAATTTAAAAGACTACATCTTGAGAGAAATGAAAATGAAAATGCAATATACCAATACTTACGGGATCCAGCAAAAGCAGTTCTAAGAGCAAAGTTCATAGTGATAAACCCCTACTTAAGAAAGAACAACCATCTCAAACAACATCACACCTCAAAGAACTAGAAAAGAAGATCAAACTAAGCCCAATGTTAGTAGAAGGGAGGAAACAACAATTTCCGAGTAGAAATAAATGAAATAGACTGAGAAAACAACAGAAACAATCAATGGAATGAAGAGCTGCGTTTTTCAAAAGACAAACAAAATAGAAAAAAATTTTAGCTACTTTTTACCAGGATAAAAATGAGAGGACTGAGGGCACCTGGTGGTTCAGTCAGTTAAGTGTCTGCCCTTGGCTCAGGTCATGATCTCCGGGTTCTAGGATCAAGACCCCTGTTGGGCTTCCTGTGCAGCAGAGAGTCTGCTTCTCTCTCTAATGCTTGTTCTCTCTCTCTCTCAAACAAATAAATAAAAATCTTACCAAAAAAGAGAGGACTGAAATAAATAAAATTAGTAATGAAAGAGGAGAATGTGCAACTGATAACAGAAATACAATAGATCACAAGAGACTACAGTGAACAAATATATACCAACTAGCTGGGCAACATAAAAGAAACGGACATTAGGAGCATATAACCTACTAAGACTGAACCATGAAAAAAACAGAAAATCTGAACAGATTGATTTCCAGTAAAGAGACTGAATCAGTAATTGAAAACCTCTTAACAAACATAAAAGTCCAGGACCAGACAGTTTCACTGGTGAATTTTACCAAACATTTTAAAAATAAACAAAACCAATCATCTCAGACTCTTTCAAAAAATGGAAGAAGAAATACACCCAAACTCATGTTACCAAGCCCGCATTACCCAGATACAAACACCAGACAAAGATCTTACAAGAAGGAAAATTCAAGCCAATACTCCTAATGAACATAGATACAAAAATCTCCTACAGGAAAGTGGTATCACCAAAGATGGCAAAATAGGCTGTTCCTAGCTTCATCCTTCCTCACAAGAAGAACCACCAATAACTTCATGGACAAAGCACCACCAAGGGAATCCTAGAACACAAGGGTGAAGATGAAGCACCTCCCCACACCGTAATGACTGAGACAGCCTGCATTAGAAGGGTAAAGGCAGTGGCACATGCTGACCACATTGCCTTTTTCCTAGGCTGGTGCAGCAACACCCTGAGAAATCTTCCCTAAGAAAACAGAGCCCAGGGTGGACAACCAGCTCCTTCAATATTGCTGTTTGTTTCCTGGAAGCCCTGATTCTGGTTTCCCCAAGAAGGACTGTAGAAGAATCTATAGGGCTTGAAAATTAGGAATATGATTGTAATGGAGAAGGGAAAGGGGCTTGCAGTAGCCAGCACTCAGACCTTGGTACTCTGAACTCTTAACTACAGCACCCGAAGAGTACTTACAACCAGCAGCTTGCCCATTGGTAGAAACCAAGTCAGTAGCATAGTCTGAGCAGAGAACAGTTGAATACGGTTCTCCCTGATTCAGGTCCTCTGCTGAAGAGTTTTGCTGGTCCTAGCCTGGTCTGCCCCAGCACACAAAGGGGAGCTTAGTAATAACTCCATATACTGCTGAGGAAAGCGCCTACCCTTACCGACCAGAAAGGCTGGCAGGAACATCGGGAAGCAGCAGAGTCCAGAGAACCTCAAGCAACCAACAACCAAATAATTGATTAAAAGGTGGGCAGAGGACCTGAATAGACATTTCAGATTTAATTTTAAAATACTTAAACATCCTATAAAATACTAATTATTCAGACAGAATTTGGGTGAATTTTACCTTGGTAACAATATAAAGTAACATATTTTAAAGCTTCCTATTGTCAAATAATCAAATGAAGGTTAAAAATATTATATTTGAGTATTATTATCATATTCTTTTTTTTTTTACACAATTTCCTAGCCTACAGTAAAATTAGGAACTGGACTTTTAAAAATTATATCTCTGAAAGAAAATTTCTATAAACAAAATAATGTAAGTCAATGCTGGTACTACATTTTAATTTCAAAATCTATGCCACATTTAGCACTGTTTCATTATTTTATTTTTAGACTTATTTATTTGAGAGAGAAACAGAGCTAGCATGCGGGGGGGTGGGTAGGAGGAGAGGGAGAGGGAATCTCAAGCAGACTCCATGATGGGCTTAGAGCCCCACCTGCGGCTTGATCCCATGACCCTGAGATCACAACCTGAGCCAAAACCAGGAGTTGGTGCTCAACCAACTATGCTACCCAGGTGCCCCTTATAATGTTATTTAAACTATGTATTAGTACTATGAAATTTATTGAAATAACCAGGATCAAAGTATTTTAATAGTTTTGATTTTTCTTCAACTTATTTTTAAAATTTTGCAATTAAAAACCATGACCATTAGATTCTTATTCTATTTTTTCCTCTGTCTAGAATTTTAGCATTTAATATATCTGCTGCTGAAGTGAACAATAGAATTTTAGCATTTTGAAATCATTAATTATTCACCATAATGAAAAACTAATGAGGAAGAAATTGCTATTTTTATTGTAAATAATCAGTGACATGGGTGTGTAAAACTTTTGTGAAAATTAACTTTAGCATATTTTAGTGGTAAAGTATAAAAGGGATCTATTTTATTATTTCTAGCTTGTACATATTTCTTCTAAATTTTTAGCTTCTATCATTTTTTTAAGCAATATTTACACCCAATGTGGGGTTTGAACTCACAACCCCAAGATCAAGAGTGGTACACTCTACTGACTGAGGCAAGCAGGGGTCCCTGATGGCATTTTTTGAAAAAGAAATTTTTGTCACTATACCTTAATGGTCTTATCCATATGTTATTGAAATATCACTGAAACATACTTCTGGTCCATTGCTGACATTTTTTAAATAAAAACAACTACTTAAAATATTTCTACCTTACTCCTTTGTACTGTAAGAATAATATATCCACATATTAACACTAGATTAAAGTTGCATCTAAAACACAATTTGATATTTAGTGTTATATCTTCTAGTCCTTTCTCTTGGGATTTCAAATATTTGAACAAGTATACATCTGACAAATGTGTTTCAGTATGGAACAGATGGCCATAAAACAGTACAAATTATTCACAAGCTGGAATCCAACTTTCAAACACTAGAGCCTCTCCAGTGATTTAAACTTCTATGATATGCCAAATTGTCTTACACAAATCAATGTTTCCTACTCAAACTTGAAAAATTCTCCCTCTGCCCCAAGGAGATCATTCACTCATTCGACCATCACGACATTTTAACTTAAAGAAAATTGGTCAGCCTCTTCAAAGAACATATTAAAAGTAGAACGTGCTTCACAGTAGACATCACTTAGAAAACAGCTCCATCAGTTTTTAATCGCCTAATTGCTTTTGGATATGTTCCTGCAAATGTGTACCTCTGAATATTTCATTATAATGGCTTCTTTGAATAAAATATTTATTACCATATGTACAAGAAACACATTCTATATGTAGTAATTAATCATGATAATATTCATGAAGGTATCTGCTCAGTACATTACTAATTCTATAACTATACTTCACTGTTAAGAATGATATTCTGCCTTTACAAGCTCCAGAAAACATTCTCTAGCCAGAATCAGAAAAAGATTTGTTTAAAATGGAATAATATAATATTCCCTCAATTAAAAGCTGAGAGAGATTCAGAGAAAAGGGGCTGAAAAACAATAGCACTGTGTTCTAACGTCAGAGTGCGAGCAAGAAAATGTGAGTTTTCTTCTCACCTTCTCACCAGCCACACTGGGTGGCTTCCCACCTTGGGTGAGACATTAAAAACACTTAAACTTTATTTTCCACAATTAAAAAAACCCCGTGGGGACACCTGAGTGGCTCAGTCAGTTAAATGCCTACCCTCTGTTCAGCGTATGATCCCAGGTCATGGGATGGAGCCCCACATCGGGCGTCTTGCTCAGCAGGGAGCCTGCTTCTTCCTCTGCCTGCCACTCCCCGTTTCCACGTGTGCGCTCTCTCTCTCTCTGACCAACCAACCAACCAACCAACCAACCAACCAACCAACCCCGGATCTCCAAAAATCCACTCAGCTCCTCCACTTCGTGATTCTACTGCAGGGCTAGGGGAGATTAAGAGACACAGAAAAGGGTTTGAGCAAACCACCAGCTCCTTGCACCCAAGTCTCCCACCATGTCCTCCCACCCCCACACGGCCCTGATTCTGGGTGACTTTTCCCACCAGTGCACAGCCCCACTGCCCAACAGCCTTCTGTCGATTTAGACGTCTGCTGCCTCACTACATGTCTTTGTTGCCATGACACCCGGCAACGTGATTGGGCCTCAACACATCTGCCGCTGAGAAAGTCAGCATAAGGAGTGTCCGGTGCTGAAGGTCACATCCTGTGAGTCTCTCCACCTGGGCTACGACCAAGCAACAACTTAAAATTCAGTCTTTGAAACAACCTGTTCACTCTGCCTCAAATTTCCATTTATTGGTCACTTCCCCAGGGAAGCCCCATCTTCAGTCTCACCTTCATCACTGTACTTTGTGTTTCCTTCCTTTCCTAACAGCTCACTCCCCTTCCCATCCCAAACCCTTGCATTTTTTCTCTGGATTTCTGATTCTACTACACGAGCTCCTTAACCCTGGCGTCTTTTCATAAAATGTTTCTGTCCCTCCACCCTTAGTCCCCTCTTGCCTTACCCCGTAGTCCTTCTAAGGATGTCCCTTCCCCGCAGCCCGCTCTTCACAGCACATTTATTTTCCCATACTGTCCTTGCATCAGGATAATTTCTCTGTGCTCTTTGACATTTGCAGATCAGAGCTCCAGACTTTCTTATAAAAATGTCAGTTCCCTTTGGGATTTACCATTTCTTGATTCCTCTCCTTTCTACACCTCCTCTGTAGATCTTCCAGACACCTTCAGCTAAAGATTTCTGGCTATGTATTTACAGACTTCCTTCCCTAACTCCTCCTACGGAGGTTAGTAATGTCTATGAGTCTGACCCAGTTATTGTCATTGGTTCTCATTTTCCGTCACATTTTCATTCTTGAAGGCTTCTCTTTGCCACATCCACCAACCTTTAGCCGTACCTGGAACCTCACTGAAACTTGCCCTTTGAAATCTCTTCTTCAGTCATTACTTTCTCTGACCCAAACTTTTGGGTTTGCAGCATGCCTTGTGCTCCTGTTTGACCAATCTTAGTCTTTCAAACCATTTATCATTTATCTTGCCTTAGAGTCAGCCTTTTCCTATAATCTCTTGTAATTTGTTCAGATTTTGAGTCTCTTTCTTCTTTGATCTCTCCCTTGTTGTGTCCCCAAATTTGCTTGCTCCTTTTCCTTACATTGTAACTACGACCAAAATTGTATCCTTCATGAATTCAGTGCTCCACCTTCTCTACCGTGACACATCGATCATGTTGTACAGCTAAACATCACCCAAATGAGTCAGATTGGCGCCATATACAGATTCATAGCCAGCAAACTTAAAAGGAACTTGAAGTTGCCTGAAATGCTATTATGCTTCTCCAGTTCACTTTCCATTTCTCTCAAGAAAATAGTTTCTTTAATCCTTTTCCAACAACCTCAAACATCTTTCTTCTTTGCCTACTCTCTGCTGATTGAGTCTACAATTTAGCCACCGCTTGCATCTAAATCTATAATACATAACCCCCTTCTGTTACAGTGGATAAGTTCCTGCATCCTACAATAGGCTATCCTGACACTTGTGCTCTAGATCCTTCTGTTATTAACAGTTATCACACATACCAGCTGTAGCTGTCTAATATCAATTATCACACACACCAGCTATATTTTTAATGGCATTTAAGTAAGTTCAAGTCTCAGCTTAAAAACAAAACAAAACCCTAAACCTACATCTTCCAGTTACTTTTGTCTCTTTTTTCATTCATAATCTCGTCCTGAGTTGTATGTAGTCCTGTTTCCATGTCCTCACCTGCCATTTTCTCTTCAGCCCAATCCAACCTAGACTTGGTTCCCACCACTCCACTAAACTCTCCTAGCTACGGCCACTAATATTTTCCTTATTGCTAAAGCAAAATTGTTTTCTTCAGTTTTGATATTACCTGATCAAGTGCTAAAAATTGACTACATTTTCTTTCTTTGGTTTTCTAATACCACATTTGTTTGTTTTGTTTGCCTCCTATGTGGCCACATGTCTTCATAATTCAGAAGTTCAGCAAATATAGAACACCCATGTTTGTCAAGCACTGTATGTTAAGTGTACAGCAGTGAATAAGACACAGGGTTCTTTCCCTGAAATATATTTTAATGGGAGGATTAAGTAATTTTATACAATCTTCAAAAATAGTAGAAATAGTAGAATTTGATAGTACCTATAAGTTTCTTGACATCAGTGAAATCATTCTAAATGTGGCATAACTTATAGCATTGTAAGGATATTTACTTTTCATTTCATGCATAAGAAATAACTTTAAAGAAATGAAGTGAACAAGATAACCACCACCTGGATTTTCCCATAGGTTTGTGGTAAATATTAATGCAAGAAAATGCAAAAAATATTCAAGGTCCTGGAAAGAATCTCTCCATGTTACATGTTATAAATGGAATGTTTAAAAACAGTGGCTTAAAGCAAAAAAAATCTATTTCCTTAATTTAAGTAAAAATAATTATTTTAATCAGTATGAAATAAAATTTCTAAAAGTTATTCATAAACATTCTGAACATATTTATCAAATGCTTTAAGTCTTATAAAGAATGGGGTCATTTCTTTTAAGAGTAGTTAGTCATTCATAGACAAGCAGGCAAAATGATGACAATTCTATCAACATTTGTCAAGAGTATAGTGTTTATGTTCTACAAATAAAACATTTTTATGTTCAATATCCAAATATTTTCTGATGTTAATAAAAAATACATCTTCATAACTGAACTCCTTCTAATATGAAAGATAGCTCAGGACTTTTTATATTTAAAGGATGAGATTCAGGCCTTCTTGACAGATTACTATATTTTTGTCTAATTTTACCCATATAATTATTATATCTTTTAGATAAACTAATTTTAGTTGTACCCCAATTGGTAATAAGATTTAAATCTTCTGGAAGTAAAGTATCTGATCTCTTCTTGTCTTCTCTTATTCTAGCACCAGAAGTCTTCTTTGGATTGTGGTTAATATGTTTACAGTCTTTTGCCATCTTCTGGCTTTGACAAGTGTGGTATTTTTCATTGATATGTGGGGTTTCCATTCCAGTAGGACCCATATTATTCTTGTGAGCAATAGCAGGAAGAAATGTTTGAGATGACATTTTTCCAAAGGGTCCAGTTGGTAAATCTTGAAGATACCTGGGGAAATGTTGGCTAATTTTATATTCATAGATTAATTTTCTTGAGTTTGAATCATCTAACTTGATAGAGAACAGATCATCTATTGCTATATCCTGATGGGTATCTGTTGGACTTTCAGGTATATTCAACTTCTCAGAATTATGTTGAGTTATGCTAGGTAAAATTCCAAGTCTATTTTGTTTAAGTACTAATCCAGTACCAGGAATAAAAAGTTCCAGTTCTTCCTGTTTTGACAGATGAGTGATGTTTGTATTTGAAATTGACTGATGCGTGTGTCCACTTACTGCTTTATCTTTCCAGATTAAAGGGTTATATATAACTTGTCCATCAATAGGGCATGAATTGCACTTGTAGAATAACCAACTGTCAATACATTTCCTATGAAACTTAAAAAAAAGGTGAGAGATAAAATTAGAGATATAATTATCTTGTTTATAATGTATACTACCTAAGTTTTTCCCACTTTCATTATTGTGTTACTATTAAAAACTATTTAGCAAGAATGGAAGATAATTATAATTTATCAAGTTTTATGAAACTATTTTAAAGAAGAAAATGAATGGGTTATGGGACTGATCTCCATTTTCAACATTAAAATGGAAAGGCTTCTTTGGATAACATTTCTGTAATATTGTTAAATCCCACTACTTATTAGACCATTAATTTTACTGTTTCTTTATAATGAATGAAATTTACAAAATGTATTAAATAATTAAGCTAATAAATAATAAATAGGTCATAAACAACTAGAGTTGGAAACGGATCTAATGATGGTAAGGTATAAAATATAAAATAACAAATCACATTCTTAGGAAGAAAACAAACTATCAGACATTTTAAGTAAAGGTGACTCTAAAGGTATAAATATTTATTTAAAGTAACTACTTCAGAGAAAACTGGTTACCAACTATATATATATGATAGAACAACGTTAGACTTTAATTTCAGTGAATTCATTTGAAATAATTAACTATGTCAACTTAAACATTTCTGTTTCATCCAAAGAATCACAAAAACACTTTATTCTATAAGATTTTTCTTTATATGGGTAATGAAAGTAGATAAAGTAGATAAAATAATCTAACTTGAAGAGTTATTTTATCTTATCTAAATACCATATAGCAGAAATGAGTCCCAATCAGTAGAAATCCATCCACAAGGGACAGAGCCACCTTTATAGTCTCCACTGCAGCTCTTTTACACATACTGTTCAATATGAACATTTCTGCACATAATACAACTAACAAGTGAAAGGAGAGACTTAAATTGTCAATTCATATGCAAACACTGGCCTTATGAGGAAAGTCAAACAAAAATGATGCAACATCTACCTTATGAGAACATGGTAGCAATCTTGTATGTTGACCCAGATGAAATGCCTTCAGACAAAGTCGACATTGATAGCCTGGAGCAAGCAGCTTACTATTCTTTGTAATCAGTAAGAGAGGCAGTGACTTCACCACTTGTTTTGGTGTGTAAACTTGGCTGAATGAGAATTAGCAGAAAGACGTGAATATTTATATGTGATTATAGATCAGGAAGTAATCAATGACACAGGTAAATAAACTCCATATAAATAATGTGAATGAATCCAATATTTTCATGAACTAAAGGTAAGAAATGTCATACATTATGAAGTCAAATAAATCTATATTTATATATTAATGCTGAACAAGATGGCCCCAATTTCAACATCAACTTCATAAATAACAAAATTTAGTCATTTCAAACAAAAACACTGACCTAAAATTTTTTGATTTGCATTTTTTAATGTCTATGAAATAAGAACAAAATTTTAATGAGAACCATATACTCAAATTATTTCAGTCTGGGCCAACACTTACTCTTTGTGTTTAGAAAAATACAGCCCAATTTATGATGCCATCTGGTAGGGAGTAAGGTGCATGGTAAGCCACATTAAATATTCCAGGTTACTGTGATAAATTGCTAGATGAGAATCTAAGAGGAAACTTACTTTCCCTTGGGGTATATGCTTACTACTTTAGTATTCTTAGACCACGTTTTGATTCTGAATGTACCAATTTCATTTTTTTCCAGAAGTACCAACCAACAAAACTAAGATTAATGTAAATTAAAGGTATTTTATGCTATTAATGACTGACAAAACAGATGAAACAAGTATTTAAAAACAAAACTTGGTTAAAGATTAGACATATTCCTATTATTTAAAAGTCATTCAGAACAAAGTTCAAGTACAGAAATACCTCAGAGATATTGTGGGTTTGGTTCCAGACCATCACCAGAAAGTAAGTCAAATGAATTTTTTGGTTTCCCAGTGTGAATAAAAGTTATATTTACATTATACTATAGTCTATTAAGTGTGCAATAACATTATGTCTGAAAAAGCAATGTACATACTTAAACTAAAGATGATTTACTGTGAAAAAATGCTAATATTATTTGAGTTTTAAGTGAGTTATAATATTTTGTTGATCTTGCCTCAATGTTAATGACTGCAGACTGATCAGGGTACTGGTTATTGAAGGTTGGGATGGCTGTGGCAATTTCTTGAAATAAGATAACAATGAAGTCTACCTCATCAAATAACACTTCTTTTCTGTAACATGTGATGCTGTTTGATTTCATTTTACTCACAGAAGATCTTCCTTCAAAATTTGTCAACAGTCTTTCTCTTAAAGATTTATTTACCTTTTCCAGAGAGAGAGAAAGTGAGTAGGGGGAGGAGCAGAAGGAGAGAAGAAGGAAGAGAGAGAGAATCTCAAGCAGACCATACTGAGCATGGAACACAACACAGGGCTTGATCTCAGGACCCTGAGGTCATGACCTTAGCCAACATCAAGAGTTGAATGTTCCATCAACTGGAACTTTAAAAATCAGCAGGCTTGGTTTTGGGAGAGACAGAGGGGGTAAGAAACTGAGTCCCCACCCTAAAAGAGAGAGCAAAACCAACAGTACCATTAAGATCAGCATAGAAATGACAATTTCAAAAACTGGGATATACAGGAAGAAGATGTATTCACTAATCTCAGAGTATGTGCTGGAGAGGCAGGGATCTCTGGGAGACTACTCCAAGAACCAAATAGCTGGTAGGCAGCATTTCCCTCCCCTACCTCCCAGCTGAACACATAGATGTGTGTTGGAACCCGTACAGTATTAACACTCTCCATCTACACTGCTAACAGCAGCACCCTGCCCCTGTGTTCTCTGGGGATGCACCTCCTCCAACAAGCTCTTTGCCCTTGTCAAGAGTTTGTCCAAAGAGGTGCCACAAGCCTGGCTGGGTACAAGCACCCCTGAGAGGGGATGGCACAACTCCAAAGTGATTCCTGCCCCAGTGAGAGGGGAAGATAACCATAAACACCAATTTTACTAGGCCCCAGCAGTGGGCTGGGGCAAACCTGTGCCCAAAAACAAAAGCCTCCCAGGAGGTAATACATGGAAAATACTTTGCAGTTTATTGTTATGCAATTATGGCAAAAGTTTGGTCTCACTCAACTCAAGCCCAAGAGAGCCCCAGACTAGCCCACTAATAACACAGGGACAAACCCTGCCCATAACAGACAAACCATTGCAGGTGACTGGACTAAAAACAAATTCAACTCAGCTACAACATAGGGCACACATAATCACATAGGAGATATCCCTGAAGTGCCACATTTTGGTGACCAGGGGATATTGCACTACAGGGAACCATATAACTTCTTTTTCATAAGGCCACTACTTTTAACATAGGAGACACAGTTGACTTTCGTAAAACTTAGAAACAGACACATAGAGTTAGACAAAATGAGAAGATAAAGGAATATGCCCCAAGTGAAAGAACAGAAAATCATAGCAAGAGAACTAAATGAAATGGAGATAAGCAATATGCCTGATAATTTAAAGTAATAAATATACCACTGGACTTGAGAAAAGAGTGAACGACTTGAGTGAGAACTACCAACAAAGAGATAGAAAGCATAAACAGAGATGAAGAATTCAATAACTGAAATTAAAAACACATGAGAGAGAATAAATAGACTGGAGGAAGCAGAAGAATAGGTCAGTGACCCAGAGGACAGAGTAATAGAAAGCAATCAACCTTAACAGGAGAAAGAAGAGAGAGAAAAGAGGGCAGAAAATTTATTTGAAGAAATAAGAGCTGAAAACTTCCTGAATATGGGGAAGGAAACAGAAAACCAGATCCAGGAGGCACAGAGAATCCCCAACAAAATCAACTGATAGAGGTCCACATCAAGACACATAGTAATTAAAATAGCAAAAAGTAGTGATATAGAGATAATTTCAAAAGCAGCAAGAGAAAAGAAAGAAGTTAATAAGTTAATATAAGGGAATCCCCATAAGGCTATGAGCTGATTTTTCAACAGAAACTTTGCAGGCCAGAAGTGAGTGGCATAATATGTACAAAGTGTAAAAGAAAAAAAAAACCTGCAGCCAAGAATACTCTTTCCAGCAAGGTATCATTCAGAATAGAAGGAGAGATAAAAAGTTTCCCAAATAAACAAGTTAAAAGAATTTATCACCACTAAACTAGATCTATATGCAATGTTAAAGGGGACTTCTTGAATCAAAAGAAAAGGCCATAAGCAGGAGTAAGAAAAGAAGGAAGCAAAAAAAGCAGTAAAATTAAGTATATCTGTAAATATCAGTCAAGAAATTCACAAAAAAGGATGTAAATTATGACACCATATCCCTAAAATGTAGAAGGGAGAGAAGAAAAATTTAGTGCATTGAGAATGGGTTGAAACTGAAGTGACTCCAATTTAATATAGACTACTATATGCATAAGATATTATATATAAACCTAATGGTAACTGCAAATCAAAAATTAGTTATAGCTATGCAAATAATAAAGAGAATTGAATTCACGTATGTGACTAAAGAAAGCCAGCAAACCATGAGAGAAGAGAGCAAGATTACAAAGGAACAGAGAAGAACTACAAAAGCAAACATAAAACAAGTTGAAAAATGGCAATACATACCTTCAATAATTACTTTGGACACAATACTCCAATTGAAAGACATGGGGTGATGGAATGGATAATAAATCAAGAACTATATGCTGTGTACAAGAGATTCATTTCAGACCTGAAGACACATGCAGACTGAAAATGAAGGGATGGAAAAACATTTATCATGCAAATGTAAGTGAAAATAAAGCCAGAGTAGCAACACTTTCATCATACAAAATCGACTTTAAAACAAAGACTGTGATAATAGACAAAGGATACTATATAATCATAATGAGAATAATCCAACAAGAATATATAACAATTACAAATATTTTTGTACCAAACATTTGGGAGCAACCAAATAGAGCAGCCAATAACAAACATAAAGTAAATAATTGGCAGTAACGCAGTATTATTAGGGGACTTTAACACCTCACTTACATCAATGGATAGATCATACAAACAGAAAATCAAAAAGGAAGCAGTAGCTTTGAATAACACATTGGGCCAGATAGATCTAAAAGATATAATCAGAATATTTCATCCTAAAACAGAAGAATACACATTCTTTCCAAGTACATATGGAACATTCTCCAGAACAGATCACATAATAGGACCACAAAACAGGTCTTAGTAAATTAAAAAAAGATTGAATTCTATCATGCATCTTTTCTGACCAGAACACTATGGAACTAGAAATCAACCACAGGAAAAAAATCTGGAAAAAAGCACAAATACATGGAGGTTGAATAACATGCTATTAAATAAGGAATGGCTTACCCAAGAAATCAAAGAGGAAATTTAAAAAAATACATGGAGAAAAAGGAAAACAGAATGGTGGAAAATCTTTGAGATGCAGCAAAAGCTGTTCCAAGAGGGAAGGTCATAGCAAAACAGACCTACCTCAAGAAACCAGAAACATCTCAAATAAACAACTTAACATTACATTTAAATAAGCTAGAAAAAGAAGACCAGAACCCAAACCTGTAGAAGGAAGTAAATAATAAATATCAGAACAGACATAAACAAAATAGAAGTTAAGGAAACAGCAAAACAGATCAATGAACCAGCAATTGGTTCTTTGAAAAGATCAACAAAATTAATAAACCTAGCCAGGCTCATTAAAAGAAAGAGGACTCTAAATCAGAAATGACAGAGGAGAAATAAAAACCAACACCACAGAAATACAAAAAATTAGAAGAAATTATTATGAATAGTTGTATGCCAACAAATTGGACAACCTAAGAAGTGGATAAATTAGTAGAAACATAATATCCCATAACTAAATTAGGAAGAAATAGAAAATTTGAACAGACCAATCTCTAGCAATGAAATTGAATAGTAATAAAAACAAAACAAAACAAACAAAAACGCCCCAAAAAACAAAGTCCAGGACAGTGTGGTGTCACAGGTGAGTTTAACCAAACATTTAATGAAGAGGTAATATCTATTCTTCTCAAACTATTCCAAAAAATAGAAGAGGAAGGAAAGCTCCCAAATTCATTCTGCAAGTCCAAGATTACCATAATACAAAAACCAGGCAGTATCACTATAAAAAAAAACACTACAGGCCAATATCCCTGATAAACATAGATGCAAAAATTCTCAACAAAATATTAGCAAACGACATGCAACAATACATTACAAAGATTATTCACCATGCTCCGGTGGGATTTATTCTTGGGATGCAAGAATTGTTTTATATATGCAAATCAATCAACTCATACATCATATCAACAAAATGAAGGATTAAAATCATATGATCATTTCAATATACAGAAAAAGGATTTGACAGAGTACAACATCCATTTATAATAAAAACTCTCAAAGTTGGTTTAGAAGAAACATATCTCAACATAATAAAGGTCATATATGAAAAACTCACACCTAACATCAAACTGAATAGTGAAAAGCTGTGAGATTTTCCTCAGGACAAGACAAGGATGTTCACTCTTGGGATGCCTGAGTTGTTCAGATGGTTAAGCGTCTGCCTTCAGCTCAGATCATGATCGCTGGGTGCTGGGATTGAGTCATCTTGGGCTCCCCATTCAGCAGGGAGGTCTGCTTCTGCCTCTCCATTTGCTTCTCCCCTTCTCACGCTCTCTTTCTCTCTCTCAAATGAATAATAATAAAAAAAGATGTTCACTCTCACCACTTTTATTCAACAAAGTAATAGCTATAGCAGTCAGAGAAGAAAAACAAAAGACATCCAAATAGGTAAGGAAGAAGCAAAACTTCCACTATTTGCAGATGACAAGATATAATATATAGAAAACCCCATTTGCAGATGACAAGATATAATATATAGAAAACACCAAAAACTACTAGAACCAATAAAGGATTCAGTAAGTTCACCAGATACAAAGTCATGTAGCAATCTCGTGCATTTCTATACACTAATAATGAAGCAACAGAAAGAAAATTTAAGAAAAATTCTATTTAAAAGTGCACCAAAAAGAACAAAATACCTAGGAATAAACTTACTCAGGAGGTGAAAACTGTAAAACATTGAAGAAAGAAATTGAAGATGACACAACAAATGGAGAGACATTCCATGTTCATGGAAGAACAAATATTGTTAAAATGTCCATACTACCTAAAGCAATCTACAGACTTAATGCATTTTTCTAGATTTTTATAGGGATATAAACAGAATTAGAACAATCCCAAAATTTGAATGGAACAAAAAAAGACACTGAATAGCCAAAGCAATTTTGAAAAAGAAGCTAAAGCTATCACAATTCCATATTTCAAGTTGTATTTCAAAGATGTAGTAATCAAAACAGCATGGTACTGGCAGAAAAATAGACAATGGAACAGAACAGAAAATCTGGAAATAAACCCACGATTATATGGCCAAAGAATCTTCAAGAAGAAGGCAGGAACATGCACTGGGAAAAGGTCCGTTTGATAAATGGTGTCTGGTAACCACATGGACAGAATGAAACTGGACCAAACTCTTATACCATACACTAAAGTCAACTCGAAGTAGATTAAAGGCCTAAATGTGAGACCTGAAACCATAAAAATCCTAGAAGAGAGCACAGGCAGTAATTTCTTAGACATCGGCTATAACAACATCTTTCTAGATATGTCTTCTCTATCTCTCTCTCTTTTTCTAAAATACTTATTTTGGAGAGAGAGAGAGTATATGTGGGGTGGGGGAAAGAAGGAACAGAAGGGGGACATTAGAGAGAATCTTTGGTGGACTCCATGCTGAGCAAGGAGCCCAATGTGGGGCTCAATTTCATGATCCTGAGATCATGATCTGAGCCAAAATCAAGAGTCCAATGCTTAACCAACTGACCAACCAGGTGCCCCTATAGGTATGTTTCTTTGAGGCAAAAGAAACAAAATAAAAAATAAACTATTAGGATTACATCAAAATAAAAATCTTCTGCCCAGCAAAATAAACAACCAACAAAACTAAAGACAACATACTGAATGGAAGAAGATATTTGCAAATGACATATCTGATTAATAGTTAGTATCCAAAAGATGTAAAGAACTTATAAAACTGAACACAAATCAAAGAGTCTAACTAAAAAAAATAGGCAGGGGGCACTTGTGTGGCTCAGTCGGTTAAGCCTCCAGCTCTTGGCTTTCTGCTCAAGTGATGACCTCTGGGTTGTGAGATCCAGCCCTGCATCAGGCTCCAGGCTCAGTGCAGAGCGTGCTTGGGATTCTCTCCCTCTCCTTCCATCCCTCCCCCTACTCTCTATATAAATAAAATCTTAAAAAAATAATAAAATAGAAAAAATTAAAAATGGGCAGAAGAAGACATGAACAGACATTTCTTCAAAGAAGACTTACAGATGGCCAATGGATACATGAAAAGATGCTCACTATCACTCATCAGGGAAATGCAAATCAAAATCAGAATGGGCTATCACCTCACACCTGTCCGAATGGCTAGAATGAACAATACAAGAAACAGCCAATGTTGCAAAGGATGTGGAGAAAAAGGAAGCATCTTGTACTGTTTGTGGCGATGCAAACTGGTGCAGTCCCATTGTGGAAGACAGTACGGAGGTTCCTCAAAAAATTAAAAATAGAAATACCCTATGATCCAGTAATCACACTACTGGATACAGACCCAATGAATATGAAAACATTAACTTGAGAGAATATATGCGCCCCTGTTTACTGCAGCACTATTTACAGTAGCCAAAGTATGGAAACAACACAAATGTCCATTGATAGATTAGTGGACAAAGAAAAAGCACACACACATGCAAGTGCACGTACACACACACACACACACACACACACAGTGGACTATTATTCACCCAAAAGAAAAAGCACACACACATGCAAGTGCACGTACACACACACACACACACACACACAGTGGACTATTACTCACCCATAAGAAAGAATGAAATATTCATCATTTGCAATATGGGATGGAGAGGTTATAATGTTAAGTGAAATAAGTCAGAGAAAAATAAATATCATTTCACTCATACGTGGAATTTAAGAAACAAACCAAGGAAAAGCAAAGAACAAAGGAAAAAAGACAAACTAAAAAACTCTTCACTCTCGGGAACAAAATGGTAGCTCCTGGGCGGAAGTAGGTGGTGGGGATTAAGAGGACACGTACCATGATGAGCACCAAGTAATGTATCTAATTGCTGAATCACTATATTGTGTACCTGACACTAACATAACACTGTGTTTAACTCCTGGAATTAAAATTTTAAGAATTTATTTCTTAAATAATAAGATTCGAAAGTCAAAAGTATTCATGAATTCATGGGTTGCAGAATGGATGTTGTATTAGCAGGCATGAAAACAACATTGCAGGAGTAATGTGAAAGACCACAGATCACTGTAATAAACACAATAACAATCTGAAAAAGTCTGAAATATTGCAAGAATTACCAAAATATGATACAGAGACATGAAGTGAGCAAATGCTGTTGGAAAAATGGCACCGATATACTTGTTTGATGTGGGTTATCACAAAACTCCAGTTTGTAAATCATGCAGTATCTATAAAGTATAATTAAGTGCAACAAAAAAAGCCATGCCTATATTTCTCAGAAAAGTTTACATATCTTACCACTCTACAGGTACACTTCCATCATACTACAGCAATTGCTTTTACCAAGGTCATCTAATTGTCAACTAAAAAAAAAAAAAGTGTATTTTCATTATTTAAGGTGATAACCTTAAATACTTTATCTTGAAATTATCTCCTTTTATTTATTCCACTTTCTCTGCCTAGAGTGCTTTTCTACCCTAATGTTCTTTTGCTTCTACCTATAATATACTCAAAACCTTTAGTTACACAATTTGTCACTCTAATGTGTGGTAACTAGACAGAGCCAGAGGAAATGGAGATGGAGACCATTTACATAGGCTTATTCTACACCTGCGAGGTATTTTATGCTCTTCAAGACTGTGGTCTTCAAGTGTGTGGAGTGCCCATAAGACGTGAGTAAACGTGCATTGGGTTCAACAGAAACGTGTGTGTGTTTGTGTTAATGAGAACAAGTACAATTGTTATTTGGATAATTCACTAAAATTATTTTTTAAAAATTAATTTTATCTCATCCTTTCAAATTGACCTCTTTTGTATAGTTTTATGATGTAGCTAATAGGTCAGTAATACCCAGCATATGTAATTCCCTTTAATGAAGAATATGACAGGAAACCTAGAGGTCTATCCACTGATAAACAGCCCAGTCAGAGTTAAGAAATCTCCTCCATGAGGGGAAAGTGAGGGGTGAGGAAGAAAATATGCTCTTCCTCCGGGGCTCAGTCACCTCAAAGCAGATATCAAGTCCCTCTGCTTTTTTTTTTTTTACTTACTGTCAGTTTTAATTTTACGTTTATTTAAACAATCATTTATTTACTGAGGGAACTACTATATGCCTAGTAGCTAGTAGACTCTCTGGTGAGATTCATAATACTAGACAACATTATTTGAATATTTGCTCTGTGTATTAACTAATTTAATATTATTTATTAATATTAATAAGTATTAATATTTGCTTTGTGTATTAACTGAAAATTCTTATGAGTCTGGTTTTATGATTATTAACATTTAAAGACGGAATGTATGTGGCAGAGGAAAGTGAAGTAACCAGCCCAAAAGTCACACAGCCAGCCTGGGGTTAGTGTACAAGGCCCGGACTCCGGCAGTCTGACTCTAGAACCTTCCTCTTTGCTTGTATAATACTGTTAACATATGATTCGTATTTCCTGAAGAAAGGAATGAATAAAACTTACTCAAATTGAAAAATTATGTAAATGTCCCAAGTCATAAAAGAAATGTAAGTTTCGCTGAAAATCTCACCCTTGCTTTTCTTGAAAATGTGGCATCTTTTCTTCTCTCTCATTTCTAATGTCTGCATATTTTACAATTTCATCTGATCCTTTTTCTAGTGATTTCCACCTTTGATTTCTCTTCTGTAATAGGTAAAAATAAGTTACTTTGAAAATCATGGAAATTTTAATTTTGTGGATTAAAATTAGTTGTGTATCAACATAATGTAAGTAACAAAGACTTATTTAAAAATACACCTTTTTTAACGTTAAGAACTTACAAATTATTAGTGAGTCTAACATACTATTGCACAGCTACCATTTTTAAGGCAAATATTAATAATGATAATTGTGGATTTTTATCTTATGTGATAGGTAGAAGTTAGCATTAGTATTAAGCAATAGGAGACACTTCTAAGTGCACAGTTCAAATGATTGTAATAACATTTTATTATTTTTGATGTAAGAAATTTTAAACTATAAGTGGTTGTCAATAAGTTATATCAGTTTGAAACACCGAGATTTTTTTTAGAAGTTAATATTCAAACTCAGTGGCTGTAATTCCTGTATTTAAGATATTTATGCATACTATCATCAGATGTTTGTTATTGTGTTAGTTTTATAAACTGTCAACGTGATAGCTGCTTCCCTTGTACGTTCCTATGAAAAAAAGTTCTCATAAAAATTTGGTCTTAGGTTTTTATTTTTAAAAAATCAGCCCTGTTAAAAGGTATTATCTATTCTTATTATTCTTAGATTTATTTTATTCAGATTTACAACAGGACAAATAGAAACACAGTATAAAATTCAAGGTGCAGCACCTCACGGGATGTAAATGGGTGAGGAGGGTGACAGCGGCTGGGAAAACATTCCTGGCATAAGTGGTATTCTGTACATTTGGTACACCTAAAAATACAAAAGAACAAGACATACAAGAAAATGAATCCAATTATTTTGATGGTTTTGGTGAACAATTCCTGCCAAAATTCCCTGGGAACTAGGCAAATTGGATAAAAGCCCAAATTATCTCACCCATATTCGCTTCCCACTACTACTGTAACAAATTACAACAAATTTAGCAGCTTAAACATCGCAAGTTTATTATTTCATAATTTTGTAGGATGGAAGTCTGACATGGTTCTCAAGGGACTAAAATCCAGGGGTCGGCAGGATCGCATTTGTTCCCGGAGGTTCCACAGGGATGTGTCTCCTTGCCTTTCCGTTTCCTAGAGTCTCTCTACCTTCCTGGGCTCAGCTTGTGGCCTCTTACTCCGTCTTCAATGCAGGCAATGCTCTGTCTCTCTGGGCCTTTCTTCCATAGTTGTATTTCCCTCTGACTAACCCCCCGCCCTGTCCACTCTTAACCACCTTAGTGATGACACTGGGCCCAGACCATCAAGAATATTCTTATTTCAAGGGCAGGCATTCAGCACTCTTAATTACATCTGCAACTTGAATTTCTCTAGGACACGTAACAAGAGGTCTGTTCTGAGCATGAGGACACAGACACACCTGAGAGGCATTATTTTGTCTATGCGCGTCCGTTTGATTTTTCCCACTACCTTAGCTTTCTTTTCTTTCTCTCTCTAAATTCCTACAGGATTTATAGGCTGTTAGGTATTCTATCATTTGATTATCCAGTGTTTTCAACTGTTTCATAAAGAACTGTACTTAGAATACTTCTTGAAAACGGGAATCTATTCCCTCTCTTCCCACAACAGTGCAGAAAGCCCGTGTTTGGAGCAATGCTTGTGCCACCAGAGCATCCTGAGAGCTGAAGCGGATCAAGGCCTGAAGGACTCAGGAAGAGTTTTTTACTCCCCCAACCCCAGCCACCCGCTCAACTGCCTAAAGGAATTTAGACAGAGGCCCGGTCCAGAAAGCAAGCTCTCACCGAGATAGCTACAAGAGCATGGGCTGTGTCTGGTGAGACGGGCAGAGCTCCGCAGGGCCTGCTTCCTCAGATCCCTTGGTGTCCCACTGTTTCTGCGTGGCCGGCGCACGTTTGTTCTCGTCTTCCCGCGGGTTGCCCCCTTTCCCTCTGAAGCCCCAGACCCTTACTCCCTCTTCTTAGCTCAGACTTAAAAGCCTCAACCGCTTGTCTCTGAAACTTCCATGCCAATGTGAGGCTTCCACATGAACAGATTTAAAATTATTTTTCTGCTATTAATCTATCTCATGCCAGTTAAATTAATAGGCCAACTAAAAGAAGCTAGAAAGGTATAGATAAGCTTTTCCTCCCGTGCAAGACAGAGCGAGAAGAATCATCCACAAAGAAGAAAGCAACAGTCAGAAAGCTCAGAATAATAAGGGAGCGCGATCAGTCATGAAATACAAGCAAGAAAGATTCGAAATAGTCCACTAAAGCCACATACTAATCATCTGAAGAACCGGCCGTAATGAAGACTGAGAATTTTACCCTGGGGCCGCTTCCTGCCTCGTCCCAGTCCTACCTGTCACGTTAGCTCCTTACTGTTCGGATCCACGCCTCCTGAGAACAGCGGCTGTTAAAACCAAAGATCGAGTCCTTCCCCCTTCGGGAATTCTATTTAATCAATGTTCCCGACACTAGCTGAACACTCACCAAGCCTCTACAAAAGTTCTCCCCTCTTCCTCAATTTAGAAGGCTCCTTTGGAGACTTCTCAGGCCAGTCATTTTCCAGTAAAGCCTTTTAATAATGATCAGTTGATTTTGTTCTACGTGACACACAGAGGAAACAGCACTTCAAAACAGAAAAGTTATCATTTTTTGATAGGAGTGACAAAAAAAGTTTTATGGTTTTATAAGAGGGTTCTGAAAAATATATTAATTGGGCTCATCATAATGTATTTCTAGGAAGACTGAAAAAAATAATATATTTTCTTAACATACAGTTAAGCTAAAACTTTAATTAAAACACAAATTTCCCAAGCATAGCAGTTAATTGATGTTTTAGTGTGGCAATTGTGGGAAAGTTTGGTGATTACTTACAAAGTAATAAAAATTGTTTTCTCAATATTTATCTTATTGTTGTTGAGGTAGAGGATTAAAGAAAAAAAACAACTTATACTCATTGCAATTTCAAGTTTGGGAAACTCGAGTAACTATTCTGTCAATCTAGTCAGTGCCCCTAGCTCAGTCCTAGCAGCGTTTGGTAATGACCTCACTGATGGTTCAAGGAAAGAGAAGCTGAGGGCTCTGAATTGGGAAACCCATTTAGGTCTATGTCCAGAGCTTCCGAGACAGGGTGCTACCTTAGACTCTCTAAGGCTGGAGAACAAAGCCAGGATCTCCGTGTAAGTGAAGAAAATAAAACAGTCAGAATTTTCGAGGTCCTGGGCTGGCATGAACCACCAGCCTGGAAAGCCTACATGAGCAGCCATCACTTAAGGTGAACACACTTCTGCAGAAGGAGGTGGTCTAAGTGATCAGTGCCCTAATGCTCCAAGTTTCCGGAAGTTTAAAAAAAAAATTAGAATACATGTTTATAATCTTACTGAGGACACTTACTTATAACATTTCCCTTCCACTGGAAACTGTTTGCAGTTATTACAGGGAATTCCAAGGTGTTTGTCCAGTCGCTCTTTTTCCGCTGCAGTCACAAGTTTGCTCGAGTTTTTGAATTCTTCTAAAATAAGTTTTAATGGTGCAAACTCTTTCCTACACAGAGGACATTTCAACACAGAAGTGTCTGAAATCCTATCCTGATAATTAGCTAGGATCTTCATGCATTTTATATGAATGCTATTGCCACAGCCAAACCTGTTTGAAATAAAATTTGACATTTGTAAACATCAAAGTTATATATAAATATAACTTTCTGCGCTACCACCTTTATTTCCCATAAAAACAGATTCTGAACTGATTTTCCAGATATAGCTTGATTATACACATCAACACTATCTTACCTACCTACTTAATCTATTCTTTAATTAATACATTAGAATTCCTAACAAATTTTCTCTCATTCCAATGAAATGGTGGTTTAAACAATTTTGCATCATTAAAATATTTTTCATTTTTTTTAAGATTTTATTTTTAACTGGTCTCTACACCCAGTGTGGGGCTTGAACCACGACCCCGAGGTCAAGAGTTGCACACGGCATTGACTGAGCCAGCCAGGGGCCCCAATGTTATTCATTTAAAAAGTGAGAATAAATGTAATCTTAACAAAAGGAAAAATTGTAACAGTAAGTATTGTTTTTTTAAATAAAAAGCATCATTGAGAGCAGGGGTACCACCTCATTTTTCTAGAAATCACACAATATGTGGTTGTACCTGGCAAATATCTACTGAGAGAAATACTACTTTGGGAAATAGTTAATAATTTAAAAATATGAAATAGAAGCACCCATATGAAAAACTAATGGATGAAAATTTTGGCCAATAATCAGGAGTAAGAAAATGAAAAATGTAATAAGAAATGGTTGCCCATATATTCAAGTCCAGTTTTGCAAGGCCTCAAAGAATAATATGAATATGACACTCTTAATAAGTGTTTGTGTATAGGTGAACATTTCAATTACTTAGGTTTAAAGATAGAATTTTGACACACTGAAAAGAATTTTTATAATATTAAAGTACTATCTTTATTCTCAGAAAATTCTTTGTAAATGGTCTAAGCCATGGTATCTATTCATGTGTATAAAATAAAAATGTGAAAATTATCCTACTTTAATAACTTAAAGTGGAAAGAGGAATAAAGCGGAGTTAAGTCTTTATTTTCAGCCTTTATAATGTAGCCTAGAAATACTTAGAATAAGAACAAGTCCTCTTACAACAGATATGTTAGGACAAAAGGCCAATTAAATATAAATTAAGCAACAGGTAAAGCTTTTTGTTGTTTCTCTATTAACATGTCTCATAACAATCAATTACAGACATCTTAAATTACAATATTTTTCATAAGCTTTAAATATCCAAAGCAAAAAGCATGCAGAAGGCTGGGAAGATGGCAAAATAGGAGAATCCTAAGCTCACCTTGTTCTGACACAATACTGACATCCACACTGACACATAAACACATCAGTGCAATTAACACGGAAACAACCTGAAGACTGGCAGAACAGACTTTTCACAGTTAATCACAGAGTGAGAGCAACATCAAAAAGTGTAAGAGGAGCAGAGCTAGGGTCAGGAACTAAACCCATGGGGAGACCAACCACCAATGGGAGGGATACCACAAGCATGGAGAAGTGGAAGCATCAGACCTCACAAGAGTATCCAAGGCCCAGGGAGTATGCATTGAGAGGACAAGTCCCCATAACATTTGGCTTTGAAAACCAGTAGACTTAACATCACCAGTTTTTACAATCACTGGGGCTTAGCTCCAGGAGAGCCAGAGGGCAAAAGGAAACTGAGTCTCCACCCTTAAAGAGCCAGCATAACATATAACCAAGCTGGGACACAGCATAAAAGCAGTAGTTTTAAAAGCACCTGGGGTATCATGGAGATTTATTTACTAATTTCAGAACGTGCCCCAGAGGGACAAGAATCATTAGGAAACTTCTCCAAGAACTAAAGAGCTAATGGGCGCCATTTCTATCCTCCCCCATCCCATAGGCTAGACGGCTGGATGCTTTTTGGAGCCAGCACAAACTCTCCCCACCTATTTTGCTATCACAATGTTTCCTGCCTCCACATTATCCTGTGGAGCCATGCCAACCAACTTGCCCCACTTAGCAAGTGTCCCGAAAAAGTGGCTGTTGGCCTAACACACTCTGCAAGCAGTCCTGACAGGGGCCAGCACCACTCCAAATTAATTCCCACTCTGGGGAGAGGGAAAAATAACTACACACACAGTGCACACAGTCCCTGTAGCCAACCCTTATGGCTGGCAGCTCAGAGACTGCCCGGCCCATCAGTGCAGTTGCAGCACTGCCACAGAGACTGGGGGCAGGCATGAGATCTAACTTCTGGCCTCATCCACCCATGAAAGCCTCTCAGGGGATAAGGCAGGGAGAGCAGGCTGCATACAGATCAGTGTTATGACAGTCACAAGGGGGGCTGAAAGTAGGCATGTGTTCTGGTGTCTGGCTCCATGTACCAATGAGCCTCTCAGGAGACAACACAGGAGAGCGCCCTGCAGTTCAGTGTGCCTGCAGCCCCAACAGACAGGATGAGGACAAGCATCCAGTGTGGTCACTAATACGGCCCAACTGAATTCAAACTTCAGCGACCAACTTAGATATACATTTATACAGACTTTTATATGCATAAGATGTTATATACAAACCTAATGACAACCATGCATTAAAAAGAAACTACACATGATATAGAATAAATGAAGAGGGTAGGAGAAGAATAAATGAAACAAGATGGAATTGGGAGGGAGACAAACCATAAGTGACTCTTAATCTCACAAAACAAACTGAGGGTTGCTGTGGGGAGGGGGGTTGGGAGAAGGGGGGGTAGGACATTGGGGAGGGTTTGTGCTATGGTGAGTGCTCTGAAGTGCTCTGAGTGCTGTGAAACCTGGTGATTCACAGACCTATACCCCTGGGGATAAAAATATATTATATGTTTATAATAATAATAATAATTTTTTTAAAAAGAAAAAGAAAAATGAAGAGAGAAATCCAAGCGTAACACAAAAGGAAGCCATAAAACCACAATGGAAGAGAGCAAGAGAAGAAGAAAGAAACAGAGAACTAGGAAAACAACCATAAAACAAGTAACAAAATGGCAATAAGTATATACATATCAATAATTACTTTAAATGTAAATGAAATAAATGTTCCAATCAAAACATGTTGAGTAAATGGATTAAAAAAAGACTCATCTACATGATAAGCTCAAGAGACTCACTTCAGACCTAAAGATATATGCAGACTTAAAATGAAGGGATGGAAAACCACTTACCATGCAAATGAAAGTGAAAAGAAAGCCAGAGTAACAATATTTACATTGGACAAAACGGACTTTAAAACAAAGACTGTACCAAGAAAAAAAGGACAGTACGTAATGATAAAGGGAACAAGCCAACAAACGGATAGAACGACTGTAACTATTTTTGCTCTCAACATGGAAGCAGTAAATAAAGGAACTATGAACAGACTTCAAGGAAGAAGCTGACAGTGACACAGTAATAGTAAGGGCCATTAATACACCGCTTACATCAATGGGTTAGTCAGCCAGATGGAAAATCAACAAGGAAATAGTGGATTTCAGTGACACATTGGGCCAGACGGACCTAACAGATATTCAGAACATTCTATCCAAAAACAATAGAATATACAGTCTTTTCAAGTACACATGGAATAATGTCCAGAATAGGTTGCATGTTAGGCCACAAACAAGTCTCAATAAATTAAAAAATACTGAAATCATATCATGCATGTTTTCTGACCATAACAGTATTAAATCAGAAATGAAACAGAAGAAAAAATCTGGAGAGAACACAAATAAATGGAGGTGAAATAACATGTTAGTAAACATTGAGTGGGTTAACCAAAATATAAAAGAAATTTTAAAAAATGCATGGAGACAAATGAAAATGAAAACACAATGGTCCAAAATCTTTCAGATAAAGCAAAAGCTGATCAAAGAGATAAATTTATAACAATACAGACATACCTCAAAAAGCAAGAAAGATCTCTAACAAATTTTATAGTTAAAGGAGCTAGAAAAAGAACAAATCCCAAAGCCAGCAGAAGAAAGGAAATAAAGATTGAAGTAGAAAGAAATGAAATAGAGACAAAAAAAACAATCAAAACAATAACAACAAAACCCTCCTTAAACGATAGAATAGATCAATGAAACCAGGAGATGGTTCTTTGAAAAGATTAATAAAATTGATAAACTTTTCACCAGACTCATCAAGAAAAAGAGAGAGGACTCAAATAAATAAAACCAGATATGAAGAAGGAAAAAAAAAAAACAATGGCACAGAAATACAAAGAATTATAAAAGAATGTTATAAAAAATTGTATGCCAACAAATTGGGCAATGTTGAAGGAATGGAAACATTCCTAGAAACATAACACCTTCCAAAACTGAATTTACTTCCAGTAAGAAATAGAAAATTTGAACAGATCAATTCAATCAGTAATCAAAAAACTCCTAAGAAAAGTCCAGGACCAGATGGCTTCACAGGTTTAATTCTACCAAACATTTAAAGAGGAAGAAATATCTATTCTTCTCAAACTATTCCAAAAAATGGAAGAGAAAAGAAAGCTTCCAAATTCATTCTACAAGGTCAGCATCACCCTGACATCAGGTAAAGATAATATAAAAAGAGAGACATACAGGCCAATCTCTCTGATGAACATAGATGCAAAAATTTTCACTGAAATATTGGCAAACCAAATAAAACAATATATTAAAAAATGATTCATCACAACCAAGTGGGGTTAATTCCAGGGATAAAAGTGTGGTTTGATGTTCATACATCAATCAACATGATATATCACATTAACAAGAGTTAGGACAAAAAAACAATCATCTCAATAGATGCAGAAAAATATTTGACAAAGTACAAAATGCATTCATGATAAAAACTAAAAAAAATAGGTTTGGAGGTAACATTTCTCAACATAATAAAGGCCATATATGAAAAACCCACACTGAAATCACACTCAATAGTGAGAAACTAAGAGCTCTTCCTCTACGATCGAGAGCAAGACATGGATATCCACTGTCACTACTTTGATTCAGCACAGCTCAGAGCCCCAGCCGCAGCAATCAGCCTAAAAATAAATATATGACATCCAAATTCATAAAGAGGCAAAACATTTAGCATTTGCAGATGACATAATATTATATAGAGAGAACCTTACACACTCCACCAAAAAATACTAGAATAAGTAAATTCAGTAAGGTCACAGGATACAAAATCAATATATAGAAATCAGTTGCATTTCTCTGTAGGAATGATGAAAACACAGGAAGTGAAATTAAGAAAACAATCCCACTTATAATTGCATTAAAAGGAACAAAATACTTAGGAATAAATTTAACCAAGGAGTGAAAGACCTGTACTCTGGAAACTATAAAACACTGATGAAAGAAATTAAAGATGACACAACAAATGGAAAGATACTCCACATTCTAGGATCAAAAGAATTAATACTATTAAAATGTCCACACTTCTCAAAGCAGTCTACAGAGTCAATGTAATTTCTATCGGAATACAAACAGCATTTTTCACAGAACTGGAACAAATAATCCTAAAATTTGTATGGAACCACAAAAGACCTCAAATTGCCAAAGCAAACTTGAGAAGGTAAAAAAAGGCTGGAGGTATTATAATTCCAAATGTGAAGATATAAACAAAGCTAAAGTACTCAACACAGTAGAATACATACAGATCAATAGAACAGAAGAGAGAGCCCCAAAATAAACCTACACTTATATGGTTAATTAATCTAAAACAAAGGAGGCAAGAATATACAATGAGGAAAAAACCAGTTTTTTTCAATAAACGGTGCTGGGAAATCCAGACAGCTATAGGCAAAAGAATAAAACTGGACCCATGCGTTAAAGACCTAAATGTGAAATCTGAAACCATAAAAATCCCCAAAGAAAACATAGACAGTAAATTCTTTGACATTATAAAATCATTTTTCTACACATGTCTCCTCAGGCAAGGGAAGCAAATGCAAAATTAAACTATTGGGACTACATAAAAATCAAATGCTTTTTGCACAGCAAAGGAAACCATCAACAAAACCAAAAGGCAACTAACCGAATGGGGGAAGATGTTTGCAATGGTGCATCAGACAAGGGTTAATATCCAAAATATATAAAAAAAACTTACAGAAGTCAACACCAACCCCCCCCCCCAAATAATCTGATTAAAAGTGGGCAGAGGATCTGGATAGACATTTCTCCAAAGCAGTAATAGAGATGGTTGACAGACACACGAAGAGATGGTCCAGACCACCAGCCACCAGGGAAATGCGCATCAAAACCACAACGGGATGCAGCGGACACCTGTCCGAATGTCCGAAACACACACACACACACACACACACACAGGAAATAACAGGTGCTGGTGAGGGTGTGGAGAAAAAGGAACCTTCCTGCACATCGGGAATGCAAATCTGTGTAGCCATCCTGGAAAGCAGTATGGAGGTTCTTCAAAAAATTAAATATAGAATTACCTTGACTTTGTAATTCCACTGAGGGTAATCTACTGAAGGGAAACAAAAACATGAATTCGAGAAGATAACGTACCTCTATGCTTACCGCGGCATATTTACAATACCCCAGTTGTGAGAGCGACTCAAGTGTCCGTCCGTAGACGAGAGGATAACGAAGCTGTGGCACGCGCACGCACACACACACACACACACACACACGAACACGACTCGACACAGGAAGGACGAGACTTGCCATTTGCGACAACGTGGATTGAACGAGAGGGCAGGTTCCAGGGTGAAGTCAGTCAGAGAAGGACAAATACCGCACGATTTCATTCATATGTGGAATTTAAGAAACAAAACAAATGAACAAAGAAAAAAGAAGACAAGCAAAATACCAGACTCCTTTTTCCTAAAAAGATATTTACTTAGTTATTTATTTTTGAGAGAGAGAATATGAGTGGGGAGGGAGAAACAGACTCCCTGCTGAGCACCCCCCCAACATGGGACTTGATCTCAGGACACTGGGATCATGACCTGAGCCAAAGGCAGATGCTCAAGCGACTGAGTCATCCAAGTGCCCCAAATACCAGACTCCTAAATACAGAGAGAGGGAGGTTGTCTGTGGGGAGGTGAGTCGGGGCATGGGCGAAACAGACAAAGAGGATGAAGAATCCCCTTATGGTGACGAGTGCTAAGTCATGCACAGAACTGCTGGATCATTATAGGGTACACCTGAAGTTAACACAATGCTATGTTTTAGTTATACTTCAACAGAAAAGAAAAAATCATGGCACCTGCAAAACGTGACAGGAAGCTTTTTCTCTAAAAGTCCTTCTTGACAAATTGGGCAGATATCCTCTGAATCAATTTCCTTCTGTTCAATGTAGCCATCTTCTTCAATACGCACAGTTTCATCAATAGTTTCTTGCTGGGGAGTTTGAACTCGATGTATCCCTCGAAGCAAGTCACTGATTTCTCCTTCCACAAGACCTAACTGCAAAGCAGCTAGTGAAAAATTCCAAAGTATTAAAATTCAATGGCAAAATTAGAGATACAGAAAAGTAATAATTTATGCTAAAAATGAGAATTTTCTTTCAAATATCAGAAAGATAGTTTTGATTGAATCATTATACCTGCATTTACCACTTTTTGTATTTTTCAGAACCAAAAGGTCAGGAAAGAGTCATTTATAAAAAGAACGGAAGTTCTCTTTTTTTCTCATAACTGAGAAGAGTCCGTGCAAATACTGCACTTTATAAAGGTTTTGCATTGATTATATGATAGCGCTCATCCTTGGATTGGTGTTATAATCATGTCCTACACTTTGATCTGTTCAACTTGTCCATAAAAATATTTTATCAACATATAATCGGAAGAAATGGGCATAAAAACATCAAAGGGAAGCAGGGATATTTGAGTAGTTAGTAAAATTAATATTTGTTACATGAATAATGAATGAATGGATAACAGGAGATCAAGACTCAATTAATTGTGTCTACTCTCCTGTCTTGGTTTTGTTTGTACGAGAGTATCTTGGTAGCCACATCTATCACAGATTTGGTGAGTATTCCTCAGGACAATCTATTATGAGCTATGCAGCTTATAACCTTGGGATGTGCATTCTTTGAATTATGAATTTTCTCTATCCTGCTGTCTTTATAAGAAATTATTTTCTAATACATACAGCTTTGATCCCAGATTCTTTATTCTCTGGCCGATCTCAGGCACTTTTCCTTTTCTCGCTCCTTAACATGTCATAATTCAAATGACATCGGTTATCCGTGCCCCTGAATTCTATTCATTTTATACATCTATTCATTTTACACAAATACATTTTAAAAATATTTGCAAGATAATGAAAAGCTTAATTTCTCTGGGAAGTCTCCCAATTAAACACTAAAAGTACTGAAAACATCACAGGCACATTTCAATACAGAAATCTCTGCTCCGTGTATGAGGTGGGGGGGGGAGTGGAATTAACAGGGTAATGTACTCTAATTTCCCATTACTTTGGAGGATGAAGGCTATTTGTCACAGAGACAGAGTGACATCTGCACTCTAAAAAAATGGGGAGGAAAGCGAAGACCAAAAATTGTGCTTTTGGGAATAAATATTTTCTAAAGCAGCAGAATTACTGAAACATAAAAGCTCATAAGAAGAGCTGGTCATAAACTGTCCTATGTGGTATAATATGAACTGGAAAATGCAAGCGAGAAACAAGCTCTTCTGAGATAATTTGGAAAAATTAACGTATGAGACCATGAAAGAGTATTCTTTTACAAAGAAGAGCGAGAAAGCTAACCTTATCAGAAGGCAGTGGGAGATGTTCAAAGAAAAGTGAAGTTAAATACAAAGGAGGCACAGACAGAATAAATATTGTTACTGAATAGGCAGTGACAGATACATGAAATGTTGTTTCCCTTATGTTATTTCTTTTTGTATTTACAAAAGTTATATGAAGGCATTTTATTTTTTTTTATTTTTTTATTTTTTTAAAGATTTTATTTATTTATTTGACAGAGAGAGATCACAAGTAGATGGAGAGGCAGGCACAGAGAGAGAGAGAGAGGGAAGCAGGCTCTCTGCCGAGCAGAGAGCCCGATGCGGGACTCGATCCCAGGACCCTGAGATCATGACCTGAGCCGAAGGCAGCGGCTTAACCCACTGAGCCACCCAGGCGCCCCTGAAGGCATTTTAGATCTTCTAAGGATACATTAGATGTATGGAAGAATGAAACTGTTCTCTTATTTAAGTTTAGTAGGAATAAATAGATTATAATGCACCTTGTATCTGGCACTGTTGCATGTTTTGTATGATAGCCTTTTTATCTAAAACTATAGAAATATTATTAACATTTCAAAGTATTTCTTCATATTTTTAAATTATTTTCTTTGGGGACTTAAGTATTTTGTTCATGTCTTTCATTATATGGTTAAGTAATAATATGACCTAAACATGAATCCCAAAGCAAAACTAGCAGAAAATTGATAAACTGCGGAAATTACAATCAACAAAAGTATTTTATTTATTTATTTTTTAAAGATTTACTTCTTTATTTGTCAAAGAGAGAGAGATAGCAAAAGCCATGGGAAAGGCAGACAGAGGGAGAAGCGGGAGGGTGATATAGGGCTTCGTCCCAGGACCCTGGGATCATGACCTGAGCTGAGGGCAGACGCTTAAATGACTGAGCCCCCCAGGAGTCCCAGCAAAGGTATTTTCAAGACCAATTTTGTAATACATGTGGGTGGCAGACATAAAAATATTAATACTTTTAATCTAAAATCCAATTACTGAGACTTTAGGCCAAAGATACAATTGGAAGAAGAGAAAACGTCATGTACAAAGAATATAACAAGTAGTTAGAAATAAATTAAATGACTAACAATAGAAGAATGTTAACTAAATTCTGATACACCATATTCAGTGAAATAATGTTAGCCATCGATGACTTTAATTACAGAGATTACATAGCACTGAAAATGTTTATAAAGTAACAGTGTGTGATGAAGGCAGAAGACAGAATCCCCATGGAGTATTAGGCAGACATAAATACAAACTCAAAAAGGAAGTAAGAAAGTATAAAAGGGTTTTATCTTTGTAATGAGAATTACAAAAAAATTTCTTAAATGTGGTTCTTATTTTTTTGTACGTATTTAATTAAAAAAGGAACAGATGGCATCTCTAGACAAGAAGAAGAAGAGAAAGGGAGAAGGGAAGAGCTCAGGACATCGGTTTACGCGTTGCGTCTGTCTGCTGCCAGCCCTGGAACCTTCAGAATCTCCTTTATAAAAGAAGAGGGGAGTTGAATAAACTAAGTTTCTCTAATGCCAACATTTACAAAATGAAGAGAAGGATAAATTTTGACTCTTAGTTATTTGTCCCTCAGCTCCCTATAAAAAAACAAACTATCAAAGGAAAAAATAGAACTATTGGGTGATAAATGCAGGTTTGGCCTGATATAAAAAACTGGTATCTTTATTATAAAATTCCTGGGTAATCATCTTTGTAAGTCTTCAAAAAAAAGTCTCATGTTTTTGATATGCAGGACGAGTGTACAAATAATAGCTTCCTGATATGTTTTAGGAGAAGCTAGGAATGATATTCAAAACACTCTTGCCCATTACTCCTAACCACCTCCTCCATTATGTACACATTTTACATAATAAATATTTATAGCCTCTTTTAAGTTACTTTAATTTTTATGTATGTTTGCTCTAGCTTTCATTTACATTATAAATTTTATTGATGTGCAAATAGGATTTTCTCAGTGTTGATTAAAACTCCTTTTAAATATAAAAGATATGCAAGATCTTTTAGTAGGAAGTATCCATTTTTCAAAATTAATGTATAGGATTAAACATTTAAAGAATTCCCTATTGTAGACCAATATTTATAAAAGGAACAAAACATGGTTTCTGTCTTCAAGACATACAAAGGATAACACAATATAAGTATTACGCTGGTCCATATGAAATCACTATTTTTGTAAATGAAAAAATCCATAAATGTTAGTATTCATATGTTTTGATTTATAAAAAGTACCTAGCAGAGGCTCCTGGCTAATACACAGTACGGGAACTACTTGCCAAGTTCAGTGCTGTAGAGCCGCACTAATAGAGTAGCCGGCTATTAGCCACATGTGGCCACTGAGCACTTGAAATGTGGCTCATGTAACTGAAAAACTAAATTTTTAATTTTGTTTCATTTAAATTTAAGTTGAAAACTGATAATTGATAGTTAATAAAAATTTGTAAGTATGTCTGTAACAATTCAGGTATCACATGAATCTTTTTTCCAACTGACTACTTTTTGAAATCTAAATGCGGATAAGTTTTTTCGGTTGGAAACAGTATCTGAGATGAGATGGTCTGTATGGATAACATACACACTAGACTTGAGGACAGTATAAAAAATCACATAATTCTTACACTGATAACATGTTGACATGACAATACTTTGATGCATTGGATTAAATTAATATATTAAAATTAATTTTCCCTATTTCTTCTTATTTTTTGTAGTACAGCTACTAGAAAATTACACATGTGGTTTACATTCCATTTCTGTTGGACAGCACTGGCACAGAAGCTCATGAAAATGATGTCAAACAGTGGGGAGATGAAATGGGAGAGGACGTGACCATCTGACGTCAGGTGGATATAGATCGAAGAAATACTAAAGAAAACGATATGTATGGTTTCACAGAAACTAATCATCGTGCATGAAGGGACTGGAGAGAACACAATGTAGAGAATTAAGTCTCCAATGTGAAGGAGGCAGCAGCAAAGTGCGGGAAAGGAAAAGGGGCTCCGAGGAATGCGACGCAGGGCTTGTGAAGACGGACAAACATGCGGACGGACAGACGAGAACTCCGCTGAGACGAAGGGAGGGTGTCACGGAAGCAGGATAGAGAGAGGAGGGAAGAAATTAAGAGAGGAAAACCAGGAGAACCCACAGTTTCTCGTTTTGGAGACTAAAGAAAGCTAACGTATGAGGTAGGGCATAAAGACGGGGGCACAGATGGGGAGAAATTTAGTATTTAAAATGCCTGTGGGTCTTGCAAAACTGAGGTGCCCTGAAGTCAGGTGGAGATACTGCTCTGTTGAGAAGATGCTGAGATCACTGCTAGAGAGGTAACAGCAGCCACAGAGAATGGGGACATTTCTGAAAGAACATGTAAAGTGGGGGAAGAGTACAAAATAAAAATGCACGTGAGACAGTAACATTAATTTATCTAGCACAACTGTTAAATGTTTATTATAATTGTGCTTATATGATAGTTGGGAGGAATTAAACTTGGCTAGTAAAACCAGTACTCCTAGAACTAAAAAACTGAAAATTGATTATTACTTTCTTTATTATCATTATAAACATTCACTAATAAATTTTAAAATGTTATTGCAATTCTTAGGTGGGTCTATGATAGGCCAAGTAACCACATGGCTACAGAAGCAAGTCCCTAACAACAATATATTTTTTAATAAAATGTACAAATCCAAATGACCTGTAACAAAATTATTTTTCCTTCTCTTTTAATTCTGAGGGCTCCAGAACTTAAAGTTACACAACTATATGCTAGACTCTAAACTCAATTTCAGTACTGACATCAAACTATTTTATTCTTAAAAATATATATTTATAGATTTTTAAATATATCTATATATATATTTTTGCATACGAATTTCAGTCAGGAGACCTTTTTAATGAAATCATGTACCATGTTAATTGTCTATTGATGGGATCTAAAAATTACATTTCTTATTTTTCCTGTAATTATAATAATTTTATGTGAATCTTTACTTAGAACACAAAAGGGGAATATTGGCTTCAGAATAACTGGCCATTGTTTCACCCCTTTTTAAATAAAATGCCACTGAATTTGATATGGCATATATAGTTACATTTTTTAATTAAGGAAGAAAAATGTTCAACTGTCTTAAATGTAACAAATGGAGCTATAGCTAGTTGTCAGACTGTCTAGGAAAATAATTTTTTAAATTTAGACTATGTCCAAACAAAAAATCACCAAAATTGTTAACTTCAAAAAATAAAAGAAAAAAACACAACTTACATTCATGAGTTCTTGGAAGTTTGAATTTTTTCAACAAGACCCTAATATTCACAGACAGAAAACCAAAATAAAACATTTATTTCTGACACAACTGAAACATAAATATTTTGTTTTAATCTTAAGACAGGAATAGCATTATAAAATTTATAAATAAACTTAATACTCATCAGTTTTCTGTTATAATAGTAGTTAAATATGTTAACTATACTGGGATTAAAAAATAACTCATGCAAAAGATAGTAAATACATGTTTTACAGTCAGCATATGTGAAAGAAGTATGATAAATGAAAATAAATGACATATAAAAGAGATCTGTCAAAGGGAGTTAACGCATTTCTTCAGGACGTATGGCTGCTCACAGAGACAGTCAGTGAGGGAACAGAGGTATTCATAGTACTTCCTTTAAGCTGCTCTACAGGTTGCTTACTCCTGAAAATGGAATAATTTTCTGAAGCATACCAAATGACTGTTTTCCTCCATATATGACTTTAATGTACAATAATAAAAACACTTCAAATATCACCAATTAAAATGGAATATGGCTTTTTTAAAAAGTGAGAAAAACATATGAAATTCTTACATAAATATATTAAACACACTGTATATTAAATACTTGAATCATATTTCCATTTAGTTTGGTATGTTTTTATTTTATATATATATTTTTTATTTAATTTATTTTTTAAAATTTTATTTATTTATTTGACAGAGATCACAAGCAGGCAGAGAGGCAAGGAGAGAGAGGGGGAAGCAGGCTCCTCACGGAGCAGAGAGTCCGTTGTGGGGCTTGATCCCAGGACCATGAGATCATGACCTTAGCCAAAGGCAGAGGCTTCAACCCACTGAGCCAACCAGGTGGCCCTGGTATATATATTTTTAAAAATGAGTTACATTACATAAAAATGAGAACAGAAAGCCCTTGCCCTGAGGAAGTTAGCACTAAATAAAAAATGAAAAAAACCTATTTCAATAAATGTAATTTATTATTTTTAATAATAAAACCAAACAACAAGTTTTGAAAGGACCATATTTTATATCTTCCATGCTAACTACAGCAAATTGTGTTAGCAATGCTGAATAAAAACTGATCAAAAGGAAACAACAAAAACTTGGTAAGTAACAGCATTGGAAATGACATATGCAAGATATAAACCCTTTGCCTAATTTTTAATTTTACTCTCAAATTTTTTTTACTCTCAAATATCAAACTTTCTATAGTAGTATAATTTATGATTTGTCTGTATATAGAGGAGTAAAACAAAATGAGTTGAAGGAATGGAAGGAATTCTGACCACTAAATGGAAAGAGCTTTTTTAAATTTCCATTTCTGGGAATTTCTCCCCTACAAACAGATTCTGACATTAGAGGAAAAATTTCAGATTTGTTGGAAGTAATCCTCAGTGGAGTCCTACTATCTTCAAAGATTTATAGTAACATGCGTATTGAAAACAAAAATAACAGATTAAAAGTATATCATAATGAAAAAAAAAAGTATATCATAATGAAGAAAATTATAATGAACTTGTTATTAAATAATTTGTACTGCATTTACAAAGAAAACAATACATCATTAGAAAGAACAAAAATAAAATGTATTTGGAGGTTTATTTTTAACTGTCAGCAAATAGGAATTCTGTAGTGAGAACATAATTACCGTCAGTGATGGGAATCAGGGAGGTTTTTCTTTTTCTTCATAGTTAGATTTCACATCTGTACACAAGGAGACCCTAGGAAGTGACTTTTTTCTTACCAGAAACATTTAACATTTAAACCTTGTGGCGGTGGTAGGGTGTTTCTCAAGTTAAACCTCACTTCATTTTCAGAATGAAATAAAATACCGGCCAGCACACTGCAACACTGTAGCCATGTTACGGTCACACCCTCCCAGGACCGACCCCCTGTCCTGGGCACCCGCGGGGAGAACAGGTGCACCTCGCAGTCACTCACCAGCAGATGTGCTTGCAGAGCTCCCCGCCCTCCAGAAACGTGGCGCAGTTGCAGACGTGAGGATTCCCTAAAAACACCTTTAAAGGAAAATACATCTTCAGGAGAAACCCTCGGCTAATTTTTGGAGCCAGAATAAAATTAATCTAACAGGTCACAGGCGCGAGTGGGATTTCGGGAGCTGCTCAAGCCCAGGCCTCCGCGCACTCTTGGTCTCGACGGACTGCGTTGCCGGTCGGGACTCGGGGACCCACACCCCGGCCACCGACGGGAAATTTCTCCCGGAAAAGGCCGCCGTGTCCTGCCGCGGACCGGCCCACGCTGGGTTTCTGCTGTTTGGTGCGTCTACACCCGCATCACATCTTATGGAGAAGACGGGTTCACCGAGTCTGCCCTGGACGGACACAGATGCATGACAGCGTTGTTAGAGACGAAACAACAGAAGGGACAGGAGGGACAGAGGGGACAGATGGTGTCTGAAAGGGACCGGTGACTCACACTCGGTCCGGAAAGCGCAGGACACAGAACGTGCGTTTCCCGACTCGGCCCTGGGGGTGGGGCGGCGGCGCTGAGAGCGGCCCGAGTGGAGGACGCGGACACAGACAGGGACACGGTCACGGTCACTGTCGCGGACACGACACGGACACGGACGAGGACACAGACGGGGACATGGTCACAGACACGGACAAGGACGGGGACACTCAGACACGGACGGGGACACGGTCACAGACACGGTTGCAGACACGACACGGACATGGACGGGAACATGGACAAGGACAGGGAAACCATCACAGACACCGTCGCAGATGGTGACACAGTCATGGACACGGTCACGGACACGACATGGACACGGACGGCGACAAGAATGGGGACACGGTCATGGACATAGTTGCAGACACGACGCGGACACGGATGGGGACACAGACAAGGACAGGGAAACTGTCACAGACACGGTCGCGGATGGGGACACGACCATGGACACGACACGGACGCGGACACAACACGGACGGGGACACGGACAAGGACAGGGACATGACACGGGCACAGTCAGGGACACGAGGCGGATACAGACACGGTCGTGGACACAACGCGGACACGGTCGCGGACACGGTCGCGGACACGGACGGGGACGCGGACACGACGCGGAAACGGTCACGGACTCGGTCAAGGACGCGGACACGGACACGGACACGCCGTCTCCACGGCAAACCGAGCGTTCCGGGCGCGGCCCTGCGAGCGCGCAGGAGCGGGTCTTCCTGAGCCCAGTGGCCGCCGAGTGCGCAGGGCCCGGGTCATTCCGGTCCGCGTCAGGGGTGCGGGCAGGTCGTGGGTCTCCGAGTCACGACACCAGGACTCCCGGGACCCCCGGGACCGTCGCCGGCCGGCGGACCCTGCGTCTCGGTCCCTTGCTCTGGAGCTGGAGACCGGCCCGGCCGGGGTCCCGACGTGCAGGACGGAGCTTCACCTGCGGGCGCTGCGTCCGGGCCAGAGCTAGTGCGGGGCGTGCGGGCGGCCCGGAGACTGCAGGGGTGGCCAGCGGGGAGCAGGCGGGGCGGGAACGGGACGCGGTGCGGGAGCAGGACGCGGGGCGCAGGTGGGGCGCGGGGCGGGAGCAGGACGCGGGGCGCGCTCACTCGGAAGTCGCCGCCGTCCGGCGCGTCCTCCCGCAGCAGGAAGCCGGTGGGGCCGGTCTCCCGCAGCAGGTACATGCGGCTGCTCAGCGCCTGCTCCTGCCGCCCGCGCAAGCGCTCGCTCACGTGCCTCCGCCTTCCGGGGGCTCCGGGGCCCCGGCGCGGCATCCCGCCCGGCTGCGGCCCAGCGGCCCCTCTCCGCGGCGCCCGCCGTCTCCATAGCAACCGCGCGCGCTGGTCGCCTCAGTGACCGCTGCGATCCCCGGTTTCCCGACGGGCCTCGCGCCAAGCCCGGGCTGACGTCCCGCCCCCCGCCGGCCCCGACCCCCCCCCCCCCGCCGCGGCGCACAGACGGGCTGGACGAGGGCCCGGAAGCCACCGACGCGTCCACGCCCTTCCGCTCTCCGCGCGGGCTGGGCAGCCGAGTTCCCGCGGGCGCCGCCGTCCGGGCTCCGCGCGCTGCCGGGATCCGGGGTCCCGTGGTGTCCACCCGGGAGCTCGCGGGCACGTGTCGGGCCGCCGCGTCGCTCCGGCGCTTCCTAGGGGCTCCGGGTGTGCGGAGGCCAGAGGACGCCCCCGACGGCACCCGGAGCCCCACGTCGGACCCGAAACGGGCCGCGTGCAGGGGCGCGTCTCTGAGCTGCGTCCCGGGTAGGGGTGGGGACCGGGTGGTCCGCGGGGTTCGCTGACGCGGTCTCCTGAGTCCGCACCTGCCGCGCGGACGGGACCCTCGGAGACGCGCCGCCGGGCTCCGCCGGTGCGACTGTCGCTGCGCCGGCTCGGGGACGCCGGCACCGGGACACGGACAGGCCGTGGCCCTGCAGGGCGAGGACGGGCGGGCGGGCCCGGTGCGCGGGTCGCTGGTGGGAGCCGCGACGGGGCTGCGGCGAGAGCGGGGCGGGGGGGGGGGGCGACGAGGGGCCGCCGATGCGTGTGACACCGACGGACACACGGACACACGCTCGGGCCTGCGTCCCGGTCCGCCCTTGGGCCGTTTCAGGACCACGTTCCCGGCCCCGACGGCTGCGGACTCGGAGCCGAAGTGGAAGGCGCTGCGCTGGGGAAGTCCGCGAAGCCGCAGGACCGCGTAGACGGACCGCTGAGTCCCGGCGCTCCCGCACCCGCAGCATCCGCCCGCGCGCGGCTCGACGGGACGCACCGGCTGCGGACGGGCGGTTGGTCCCGCGCACCGTCCCTGCCGTCGTGTCGCGCACGCGGAATGCGCGTCTCGCGGAACCCCCGTGACGTGGCGGTGACGTGCGAGGACGTGACGCGGGGAGTTAAGGGTCAGCCGGACGAGGAGCTCGTGAGCAGCAGCGCATTCTCTTGAAAACGTCGCGTTTTGGGGCGCCTGGGGGCTCAGTGGGTTAAGCCGCTGCCTTCGGCTCAGGTCATGATCCCAGGGTCCTGGGATCGAGTCCCGCATCGGGCTCTCTGCTCTGCGGGAAGCCTGCATCCTCCTCTCTCTCTGCCTGCTTGTGATCTCTGTCTGTCAAATAGATAAATAAAATCTTAAATAAAAAACAAAAAAACGTCGCGTTTTGCCCAATGTCATGCGGTGACGCCGGCTCCGGGTGCGGGCGGGAAACGTCATTTCCGGAGGCCCCACGCTGGGGACGCGGGAGGCTCCGCGGGACGACGTGCGGGTTCGCAATCTGCACTGCGGCCCGCGACGGAAGCGGGAATATTCGCACTTCCGGCAGGTTGGGGCGCGCGGGGGCGGGGCTTCGGCCGGCGGGGGCCGGGCTGCGGCCGGTGGGGGCGGGGCTGCGGCCGGCGGGGGCGGGGCTGCGGCCGGCGGGGGCGGGGCTTCGGCCGGCGGGGGCCGGGCTGCGGCCGGTGGGGGCGGGGCTGCGGCCGGCGGGGGCGGGGCTGCGGCCAGCGGGGGCGGGGCTGCGGGTTAGGGTTAGGGTTAGAAACACGGGCCCCGCAGGTGACCCCGCAGGTGGCCCCCGGTGCCTGCCGCTCTCTGCAGCCGAGGGACATAGTTCGGTCCCGAATGCGGCCGGAAGCCCCTCCGTCGAGGCTCCGGTGGCAGCGGGCGGTCCCGCAGGGGACGGAAGGGCCGGGCGGCCGCGGCGGGTCCCCGACGCTCTGAGTGCGGGAGTCGAGCTTCCGACCTTGCGCGCTGTGAGGTGCTCGCGGGACGCGGGGACGCGCGGGCGACGCCTCCGCTGCTGTGCGGTCACCCGGCGGCCTCACCGCGGTGGCGGCGGGCCCCACGCCGGCCTCTCCGGCCCGGGCCGAGGCCAGCGCGGGGCGACGACCGCGAGGCCGGAAGGAAACACGTCGGGGCGATGCGGGGAGCGGCCTGGAGTAGCGGGACGGAGACGGCGCGGCCGGGCGGAGAACTCGGGGACTCGGGAGGTCGGTTTGGAAACGGTCGTCACGTCCACACTTGCCCCGACGGACGCGACCTTCACGAGGAGACGTTAAGTGCTGGACGGTGACGACCGCCCGCGTAGACCCGTGCCTAATGAAGCTCCGACCAGGAAGGAGCAGAGGACACTCATTTACGGAGTAAGAATAGCTACGAACAGACAGAAGTCGGAGAATTCGCGTGGGTACTTCACCAAGTAGGACTCGGCGCACTTGGTCCCGGACCGACTACCGCGTCTCGGACCAGAGCCCCTGCGCCACGTCACTTTCATGTTTACTGTTCCTGCTTGATTAGTTTTATGTTCAGATCATTCCCATGGGTCAACAGCTCTCCTCTTAGGACAGAACTTCTCTGTTTTCTCTGTTCAGTGGAATCACTCCTCAGTTGGTGTGAATGACTTCTTGAATACGTTTTGCAGGACGAGGACGTGAGTCATGTACCTTACGTAATCTTGAACAACCTGAATTGCCCTAAAACAGCTTTCCCAGGTACACCACAGTTTGGCTCACTAGAAACTGCTTGGATAAAAATCTTTCTCCTCTCACCCTAAAATATTGCTACACATCTCACAGTGGTCCGTGATATAGAAGATGAACTCTGAGGCCAGTCGAATTTTTAGTTCTTTATATATTAGTAACATTGAAAGCAAATCTTTGTAATAAACACTTCCACCAGGATCATTTCATGAGTTTTCCATTTCTATGTGCTCATGACTTTTCCAGTTACCGTCTTCTCACTGATTTTTAGTTTCATGCTTTTGTGTTCAGAGAAGATACTCGGTATGATTTCAGCCTTCTTGAATTTTCTGAGACTTGTTTTGTGGCCTTATTCTAGAAACATAGCTTCATATCCTAGCAAACAAGCCTGACATCCTAGGAATGTGAGCTTGAGAAGAGTACGTGTTATGCTGTTGTTGATGGTATGTTCTGTATGTACCAGATCCCTTTGGTCTACAGTATGGTTCAAATCTGCTGTTTCCTAATTGATTCTCTGGATTAGCTGTCCATTGTTGAGACTGGGTTATTAAAGTCCCCAACTATTATTGTATTATTGTTATGTCTCCTTTTAGCTATGTTAATTTTGACTTATTATTCATTTAGGTGTTCTGATGTTGGGGGCATAAATATTTACAGTTGTTATACCTCTTTGATGTATTCACCCACTTATTATTATATAAAGACATTTCTGTAATTGACTGAAGTCCATTTTATCTGATATAAACATAGTTACCCCTGACTTTTTTTTAATTACTATTTGCCTGAAGTGCATTTTTCCATCTTTCACTCAGTTTATACATCTTTAAGGCTAATGTGAGTTTCTCTTTTATTTTTATTTTTATTATTATTATTATTTTTTTTTAGTAAACACAGAGCTTGAGCTCATGACCCTGACATCAAGACCTGAGCTGAGATCAAGAATCAGATGCTAAACTGAATGAGCCATCCATCCCTAAAATGAGTTTCATAAAGACAGCATATTGTTGGATTTTCTTTTTATCCATCCAGCAATTCTGTATCTTTTATTTGGAGAATCTGATTTGTCTTTAATCATTGATACGTAAGAACTTACTATTGCCATTTTGTTAATTGTTTTCTGGTTGGTTTTTTTTTTTTTTTTTGAACATTTTATTTATTTATTTGACAGACAGAGATCACAGGTAGGCAGAGAGGCAGGCAGAGAGAGAGGAGGAAGCAGGCTCCCTGCTGAGCAGAGAGACCAATGCGGGGCTCGATCCCAGGCCCTGAGATCATAACCCGAGCGGAAGGTAGTGGCCCAACCCACTGAGCCACCCAGGCACCCATTTCTGGTTGTTTTGTAGATCTGTTTTTCTCTGTTTCTTATCCTCCTGTCTTTTTGTGTGTGTTTTGGTTTCTTTTGTTATTAGTATACTTTGATTTCCTTATGGTGTTCTTTTGTGTAATAACTACAGGATTTTTTTCTTGTAGTTAATAAGGCCTACAGAGCATATCTTAACATTGGAACATTGGACAATTCCAACTGTCCAAAAATGAAGTTGGGCTTTTATCATGTTTGAAGATTCCCATCACAGAAAACAATTAAGGGCATACTGAATTGGCATATTCTGGGAATACTGCAGAAGGTTTTCTTGCAGAAGTGAAAGATTATCCTAAAGATCCTCTAAGGGACATTTTTGCTTTCTTAGAGTCTATAATTATCAGATGAATGTTCTCTTAAAGCTTATTTGAACTAGTTTCCTCTCACTGTTTACTTGCTTGTAGAAACCATGTCAAACTTAAGATTTATTATATAATTTTCAGTGGAATAATCTTTCCTATAAAAATGAGAATGGAAATATTACCTTAGTTGTCATACTAAAAAAAAAAAAAACCAACATACTATTTTTGGGAACCTCATGGGCTGTAATATTACCAGGTTAAATATTTGACATTAGGGTCTATGTAAAAAAGAAAATTAATATTTTAAGAGTGTCTTTTTTGTCTTGTTTCATTCTTGACTTGGAAAATACATTCAGTCTGTATCTTTTCTTTACCCTCCAGATGGTACTTTTTGTGATGTCATTTTGACACTATTCTTAACTGTATAACAGGAATTGAATTCAACTGATCTATAATTTGATTATTGGAAATTGCCTTTGTAACAAATGAAAATACTTAACATTCTTAAAGTAAAGCCATAAGAATATTATACATAGAAAAATATTACATTTCTAAGCAGAATGAATGAAAATGTGGTATGTGTGTGTGTGTGTGTTTTCATAGTCAGAAAAAAAAAAAAAAGGTACTTTGACCTAACCCATGTGGAAAATCTCATGGGTTTTTGGTGGTGCCCTGCAGCAAACAGTCACATGAATACTGTCCCCTCTTTTGATGCCCAAAAGTAGTTTCCTGAACTTCACTGTATAGTTTTAGATATCTTTAGTCAATATTGGCATAGGTAACTAAGGCAAAAAAAAAAGGGAAGGGTTTACTGTGCCTCCATGTCTGGCCCCCAGTGATTCTCCTGTTTGGAGTATCCAGTGAATGGAGGGCAGCATGCCTCACTGTACCCCTGTTTGGAGCTATCTGGATGGAAGTGGACAATGCATTCAACAAGGGTGCATAGACAAGTCTGACTTAGTGGCCTGGCTCATGAAGACGACCTAGGCTTTCCTCTTTTGAAACTGAGCTAATACTCAGGGGGAAGCTTCTGGAGATGATCGTGATAAGCAGATCTGTAAGATGCTTCATAGTCACACTAATAGCAGAATGCTAGAGTAGAGCTCTGTGGACTCCTGATGCCACAGTCTTGGGAGCTACTATGAATCTAAACTACTTTACAGCCCTAACCTCACAGAAGACCATCCCTATTATGGTCCCTCCTTCCAAATTATTGTCATTTCCCACTCACTCATGTCAAAGTAGTTCAACAAGGAGGCCATTAGCCAAATCAAAACCTAAGGCGGAGTCAATGCACTCAAATCTGAGAAAAACAAACAAACAAACAAACTCTAGAACACCCAACCACTGCTAACAAAGCTTTCACAAATAAGGTAATTACTTAAGGTATAGCCAATCAAATAATTTCCTTGCTTTGCTGTGTCTTCTCTGTAAAATCTTTTCTCCTAGCTCCCATAGGCAGAGCACTCCTAAACACCTCTGGTTTGGTGCTGCCTGATTCAAATCAATGTATGCTCGAATAAACTCTTGAAAATTTTGATGTGCCTCACTTTATAAAGCTCACTAAAATAAATCCTCTTGCTTGAATTAGCCTCAGTGAGTCTCTGCCTTTTTTTTTTTTTTTGGTGACCAGATGAGTAACTAAAAGGAGGTTCTGGATTAACTTTGTTTGAGGAGATATTAAAAAAAAAAAAAAAAAAGATGGGTCTCACTTATGGACTCAAAATGTCTTAGAAATCAGTGGGATTTGGATGATAATGGGAAGACCCAAAAACAACTGTCAACTTGCTGGGACACAGAAGAAAGACTAGGTTGGGCAAGAATATTTTGAGTCTAGGTTTAAGTGTGTTAAGACTGTGATGCCTGTTGGACTTTTAATAGAGATACATACTTAATAGCAGGATATATCGGTCTGGACTTGTCCTAATGCAATGTCCTCCCCCCCTTTCATAGCCTTACTTGCTATGAAATTTCTTTCATATTGAATTATTTATAATTAAGAATTTTGATAATGGTTTAACTGGCAAATTGACATACTAAGAAACATCAAACTAATATAGCATCATACTATTAATAATTAATGTTTAAGTCTTTTAAAATAACTTCATTATTATTATTTTTGTCTTCTGCACTTTGATCATAGAATTGCAATTCATACAATTTGAATATTTCATTCAATTGGTAGTATGTTTACTTTAAGTTAATAAAGTATGGTGCTTTTTTTACGCAGCAGTCTTTTGTGTATTTTTTAAATTTAGTATGAGCTAGTTGTTAAAAGGCTGAGAAATTATGAGCTAGCAATAAAATTGTGTTTCTGGAGGCACAAACTTGAGGAATCAAATATAAACTTATAACATCTCCATGATAATTTGGTGATGGAGGTGGACAGTTGGACTCTAGATATCATTTTTGGTTCTGTTGCATTAGAACACTTATAAACCCATATCTGTATTATATTTAGGCTTTTATTCTTAGTGACCTAAGTGGTAAAGAAAAGCTCTTAACTGTATAGAGATACAAGTTTGCTGCTTGGTGAATTAAAGATACAAATAGAATTACCTTCCCAAATTCCACTGGGCTGTATAGTAAGGGAACATTTTAAAAGGCATGAATTCACAAATACAAAAGATGAAAGTGGAGACAACAACATAATTTTGAAAATGAAATGACCAACGAGTGGCAGACATTGTAGCACACTGGTAAAAGCTGTATACTGAGCTCGGGTTATAAAAGGTGAGAATTAGTCCAGTTTACCTCGAAGAATTGCAAAAGAGACTGGGGATTTATGGGCTCAGCGACTTCTGGAGTTGGAAGGGGCAATGCGATGATATTCTAAAAATTAAAAAAAAAAATGATTAAACCTGCCAAGAAGGGAGTTACAGCCCCAGTTCCACTTCCTCTTTTTGAACATTCAGATAACTGCCTCCATTCAGGTAAACCAGCAGAAATTTAGTCTCTGGAGGAGGTGACACAGAGGGCTCTACACTGGGGAACCTTGTGGATACTCAAGGATGTTTACATCATACTGAAAACAGGTATTAAGTGAACATATGCATATTAGAAACAGAGTCCCTGTGCTTTATCCACAAATAGATCACTGGTTGTTTAACATTTACTTTTTTTTTTTTTTTTTAAGATTTTATTTATTTATTTGTCAGAGAGAGTGAGCACAGGCAGACAAAGTGGCAGGCAGAGGCAGAGGGAGAAGCAGGTTCCCCGCTGAACAAGGGGCCTGATGCAGGACTCGACCCCAGGACACTGGGATCATGACCTGAGCTGAAGGCAGCTGCGTAACCAACTGAGCCACCCAGGCGTCCCAAGCATTTGCTTTTGAAGAAGGGAAAAAGAATGAATCTTCTTTAGGGAATCTTCTCAGCCCTAGATGAAAGATCTAAATACCATGCAATGCAAAGCAATGCAATACGATACGGATACAATGCAATACAGTACAATACAGATACAGATACAATACAATACAATACAGATACAATGTAATACAGTACAATACAGATACAGATACAGTACAATGCAATGCAATGCAATATGGTCTTCCCCATGACAATGACAAGACCTGGCAAGATCACTTATAGTGACAGAGTCAACGAATCCACCTGCATACTCAGAGTTTTGAACTAGGGTTTTCCATCACCCACTCTTTTTTTTTTATTTTTTTAATTTATTTTTTTAAGATTTTATTTATTTATTTGACAGACAGAGATCACAAGTAGACAGAGAGGCAGGCAGAGAGAGAGGAGGAAGCAGGCTCCCCGCTGAGCAGAGAGACCGATGCGGGGCTCGATCCCAGGACCCTGGGATCATGACCTGAGCGGAAGGCAGAGGCTTTAACCCACTGAGCCACCCAGGCGCCCCGCCATCACCCACTCTTAATGAACTGGTAAATATGAACACAAAATAGGGAACCTAAGGGAGGCCTTTAACATAAAAACAAATCAAATAGCCAAAAGCAAAAAAATTTGAGGTAGAAACAGAGACTCTGCAGGGGGAAGAAAACATAAAACATTTTGCATAACCTTTTTAGAGCATTAAAGCTATCAAAATAATAAAAAAAAGAAAAAACCTACAATAAAGAAATGGAAAAAAAGAGCTTTTAGTAATTTTAAATAAGACAGAAGAAAACTCGAGAGGATTGTAACAGCAGAAGAAATCTCTCCAAATGAAACAAACATGGTAAAAACAAGAACAAAAAACAAAACCTGAGTCACCACCACCACTATCAAGAAACAAAAAGGTTGAGTTTAAGTGACATTGTAATACTTTATGACACAGTAGAAGAGGTCTAAATTCTAATTAATAGAAGTTCCAGAAATAGATCAAAGAAAGGAGAAGAAAATATTAAAGAAATAATTCCAAAAACATTTTCTGGAACTGAAAGGCATGAGTTGACCAACTGGAAACGTAACCCATCTGCTGAGGTAGTTAGGGTTGGGCCTTGAGCCATTCCAAGGGGGCACCCTGCATGCATAGGGGCAGATGTGCAAACCACATGTGTGTGCTTTACGTGGTGTTCCCGAGTGCCTCGCTCCACGGCTCACAAATGTGGAATTCTATGATCACCGGGACAGAAGCTTCTCTACTGTGTGTTTGTATGGGGCGGGGGGAGACCGAGACGATAAAGGGTCTGGAATCAGACTCGCTTTTCATTTCTCATCCACACCGGAGCTCAGAGGCATGGCGCAATGTGTTCAGGTTTCCGGGAGCCGCGACGTCCGAGCCGGCGACATCCGAGCGGGCGACCTCCGAGCCGGCGACCTCCGAGCGGTCCGGCCTCGCCGCCGGTGGTGCGGATGGGACAAGCATCTCCAGGCAGGCAAGGCTCGGAGTGTTTCCTCCCACCCGACCTGCCCGTCCTCGGGCCGCTGCCGGCGTCCGGGCTCCACCGGAGCAGACGGAGCGCCCCGGGCCGACACGCGACGGGACAGGAGGGAGGAGGCACCGCCGCGCCCCGAGGAGAGGAAACCCCGGGCGGACCCGAGCAGTTCCCACGGCGCCGGCAGCTGCGCTTCTTCCGGAGCCAGAAATCCAGAGTGAGTATGTGACGCGCCTCGGAGTTTTACGGTATTTTAGCGTGATTTGCGTGATTCACTCAGAAGTGAAGGGATCCCCAGGGACAGAAGGTTCAGCATCGCCGCAACGGACCGTCCACGACACCGTCTCGGGTCATCTGGGTCTCGGCCTTCGGTGGCCGCCGGGCACGGGGTTCCTCATGCGGCTCCGACCCGCCGGCTCCGCCCCACAAGCCGGTCCTGCTCAGGCTGGTCGCGTCCGTCGGGTGCGGGTCCTCGCGGCCGAGCGTGCGGCCCCGCACCCCTGCGCCGGCTCCGGCAGGTGCGTTCTCGGGACCCGCCCCGGGGAAGCCACGGGCAGACCGAGACCAGCCGGGCTCGGAGATGCTGGACGCCGACGGCCCTGGGGAGACCGCGGGGGCTGGAGCCGCGTCGCCTGCGGCCGGTTCCGCGTCCCGAGACCTGACCTGCCGGGCCCCACGGGACGCCGCCCGCACCGCCTCCCGCCTCCCCTAGTGGGGTCCCTAAGGGGTTCACCCCTGCAGAACGCGGGCTGTTTTCTGGGAACCAGGCTTAGGGGCCAGCAGGTGCCTCCTCAATAATGATCAGTTCTAGGAATAAAAGCATTAAGCAGAAATTTGAAGTTTAATCATAGCTTTACTCTGACGGGTTTACATGTGGATGACACGTTCACGCACACAGCGACCTGACGAAAGCTCGACGGCACCGGTCGGGGAACTGAGGGGACGCGGGGCGAGCGCGAGCTGCGGCGCAGGTGAGAGAAAGACCCTTACCTTCACTGCGGGAAGTAAATGAAAATTAAGAAGTTGTTGGAAAATTAAAAGTAATAATTAAAAAAATAGACACATAAAGTCAACCCAAATACTTTGAACTATTTGCTGTTGGGGCAGGAGAACAAGGGTAGAGGGTCCAGGACAAGCACTGATTCTTGGACTAAGCCCAGGTACAAGCCCGTGGACGACTGCTCAGCTGCCACCGTGAACCAGACTTCGCGTCTGCTGCGACAAGTCTGATGGGCACCATGTGGCTGAGATGGAGAAATTCGGTAAGTTGAAATTGAAGACAGAAATGCCTTCAGAGGAGACGCCGGAACCCAAGCAGCAAGGACAGCAGGGCCACCAGGTGCTGCGCCTTCCACCTTCTCTCGCGCCTGTGGCTGTTGACCTCGCAGGGCGGGAAGAGCTTAGACCAGGCTTACAGGACTGCTGCCCCTTCCCCATCACAGAATCTGAACTACTGACCACGAACACGGAGCCTTCTCTCCCGCCGGCCTGGCTGGCGGACAAGGAAAGGAGCTTGTGGGTGTGGGGAGAAGCGGGGTGTGGATGACCCGTAAACTAACGGGTCCAAGGCAGACTGTACAATGCAGGTCAATCCCAGAGCCGTTTTTTTCTTCAAATGATTTTAATTATTGGAATGCACAAATTTTAAATATGCAAATAAAAAGTTTCAAATGTGGTTGGTATGTAAAAATAAAAAAATAAAAAATAAAAAACTTGGATCAAAATAAAATGAACTCCCTGGCTACTTTTAAATAATCTAGTTTTCATCGAATTTGGTGAAGTTGTATTACTTGAGATCTAACAGCATCCAATTGCTTTCAAGTAACTTCTTAGCAAATTGGCCCCAAAGCTTCATCATCGTTTGTCACATATTTAGAATATGTGTATCATGCGATTTGTATTATTCATTCTATAGGTTAATTTAAGTGTAAAAACTAAGAATGAAGATCTTGGATCGGGTTTTTCATCCACTAGGTGTCAGCATAACACTGTGAATTTGAATGTTATTGGGCAACAAGGATTAAATCCTTGCTTGTTCAAACATATTTTTATTTATCTTTCCAAGGATGACGATATGACACTTAGATTTAATAATGTAATCGGTTTTTATTATAAGAATTATTGTCTACCCAAATGTTCTTTTTTATTGTACCTACTCAAATGAATGTCAGCTGCTTAAATTAGTTAAGCTTTGGTGCTAATCAACATCAAGAGAATGGAAAACGAAAACAATCAATTGCACACAGGAATGACAGCAATGAGTATGCTTCCTGCATTGTGTTTTGGGTTTTCAGTCAGTGGCTTTTTTCTTCAATAAGTTATGAAAGACATTTGGCCGATACATCAAAAGTATAACATGTCCCTCTTGTGTTATCTAGTTCATAAATATACTTTAAAGGATATGAGCAATAATTGACTAGGTTAGTCCCATGTTGACTGATAAGCTTTTCCGTTAAGAGAACGTGTTGGGTGAATCGTAAGTTAGATACTATTAATGTATTTCTCCCTCTCTGACTACCCAGTATAGCATTAGAGGCTTTGACTTTGTGTTGACCTTGATTCATTAGAACACAAGCTTCATCTTCTATTAAATAGGGAAAACATGAATATTCATGAAAATTATTTCATTTGAGTTCTATTTTTCCTTAGTATCCAAAATTTTTTTTGCTTAATAAAACAACATTTTACTTTTTTTTTTTAATATGCTCCATGCTGAGATCAAGAGTCTCATGCTCTAGTGACTAAGCCAGCCAGGTGTCCCACAACTGTTAACATTAAAAAAAAAAAAAGATTTATTTATTTTATAGAGAGTGAGAGTGAGCCCATGTGAGAGAGCATGAGAGAGAGAGAGAACACGAGAGTTTGGGGGACGGGGCAGCAGGAGACCGAATCCGACAGATTCGTCACTGAGTGCAGAGCCCAACCCAGTGGGGGGGTGCTCCATTTCATGACCCTGAGCTGAAGCCAACAGTCCCACACTTAACTGACTGCACCATCCAGGCACCCCACAAACGTTAACATTTGTTAGTATTTTTCAAATAACAGTACATAAAAATGCATTAAAGTGTGCTATTTTGGGTAGTTTGTAATGTGGTCAATATTTTATTAAGTTTTTAGCCAAAGGCAATAGGGAGATATATATATATATACTGACTTTAATGAAGTATTATAAGTCTTTCACTAATAAAGTAATTTTCAGTTATAATTTTCCTCAGAACTCAGGAAATTCCACTTCTTCTTGCTATTTATTTAAATTTAAATGTATTTATTTAATTTAATCTAATTTAATTTATTAATAATAAATAATTAAATTACTTAAATTTATTTAAATTAAAATTATTTATTTATTTAAATTTCAGTTAGTTACCATACAATGTAACATTGATATTCAGGTATAGAATTTCGTGATTCTTGACTTACATACAACACCCAGCGCTCATCACAAGTGCCATCTTAATACCTATCACCTATTTAACCCATCCCCTACCCTCCACCTCTCCAGCAACCTTCAGTTTGTTCTCTATACTTAAGAGTCCGTTTACTATGGACTCTGAAAAACAATCTGAGGGTTTTGAAGGGGCGGGGGGTGGGAGGTCGGGGTACCCGGTGGTGGGTATTAGAGAGGGCACTGATTGCATGGAGCACTGGGTGTGGTGAAAAAATAATGAATACTGTTTTTCTGAAAATAAATAAATTGAAAAAAATAAAAAAAAGAAAGAAAGAAAATATATATACTTTAAAAAAAGAGTCCATTTAATGGCTTACCTCTTTTTCCCCATGATGTTCACCCATTTCAGTTTTTAAGTTCCACTTATAAGTGAAATGATATGGTATTTCTTTCTCTGACTGACTTGTTTCACTTGGCATAATATTCTCTGGCTCCATCCACATTGTTGCAAATGCAAGATTTCTTTCTTTTGATGGCTGAGTAATGTTTCATTGTATATATACACACACCCCACTTCTTTATCCATCCATTAGCTGATGGACATTTGGGCTCGTTCTATAATTTGGCTATTGTTGATAATGCTGCTATAAACTTTGGAGTGCCTGTATCCTTTCAAATACAATTGTACAATTGCTGGACTGCTGGGTAGCTCTATTTTTAACTTTTGGAAGAAACTCCACACTGGTTTCCAGAGTGGCTGCACCAGCTTGCCTTCTAAAAACAGAGTTAGACGTTCTCTTTTCTCTGCATCCTCGACAACAGCTGTTGTCTCCTGTGTTGTTAACTTTGCCATTCTGACAGGTGCGAGAGGACATCTCATTGTAGTTTTGATTTGTGTCTCCCTGATGACGAGTGGTGTTGAGCACCTTTTCATAGATTTGTTAGCTATTTGGATGTCTTCTTTGGGAACATGTCAATTCACATCTTCTGCCCATTTTTTGACTGGGTTGCTTTTTGGGTGTTGAGTTGTACAAGTTCTTTTTTGGTTTTTAATCCTTTATCAGATATGTCATTTGCAAATATCTTCTCCCATTCCATGGGTTGCCTTTTAGTTTTGTTGACCTTCACTGTGCAGAAGGTTTTTATCTTGAAGTCCCCATAGTTTATTTTGGCTTTTGTTTCGCTCGCCTAGTGACACACCTAGTGAGAAGCTGCTAAGGGCTGATGTCAAAGAGATTACTACCTGGGTTTTAATACAGGATTTGGATGGTTTCCTGTCTCACATTTAGGTCTTTCATCCATTTTGAATTTATTTTTGTGCATTGGGTAAGAAAGTGGTTTAGTTTCATTCTTTTGCATGTTGCTCTCCAGTTTTCCCAATATCATTTGTTGAAGACACTATCTTTTTCCATTGGGTATATTTTCCTGCTTTGCCAAAGATTAATTGCTCATATAGTTGTAGGTTCATTTCTGGGTTTTCATTTCTGTTCCTTGATCTATGTGTCCTCTGTTTTTGTGCCAGTGCCATGCTGTCTTGATGACTACACCTTTGTATTACAGTTTGAAGTCTGGAATTTTGATACATCCAGCTTTGTTTTTCCCATTTTTTGGAATAGTTTGAGAAGAATAGGTAGAAACTCTTCTTTAAATGTTCAGTAGAATTCTCCTGTGAAGTCATGTGGTCCTGGACTTTTGTTTATTGGGAGATTTTTGATTACTGATTCAATTTTTTTGCTGGTTGCCAATCTATTTAAGTTTTCTATTTCTTCCTGTTCAGTTTTAGTAGTTTTGTATGTTTCTAGGAATTTATGTATTTCTTCCAGGTTGTACAATTTGTTGGCATATAATTTTCATTACACTCTTTTATATTTTTTTGTATTTCTGTGGTATTGGTTGTGATTTCTCCTCTCTCACTTGTGATTTTATTTATTTGGGTCCCTTTTCTTTTTGATAAGTCTAGCTATGGATTTTTCAACATTATTAATTCTTTCAAAGTATCAGCTCCTGGTTTCACTGATCTGTTTTATTTATTTATTTTTTGGCAAAATAATCTTAAAAATTTAGATTGAAGAAATTCTATGTGTTACAAATCTAAAGTGGAGGATATGTACAAAGTATACATATGTCTATGAATGCAGATATGCACATACACACAACTAAAAATACAAGGAACATCCTTGGGGCACCTGGGTGGCTCAGTTGGTTAAGTGTCTGCCTTTAGGTCACATCATGATCCCAGTGCCCTGGGATCGAGTCCTGCCTCAGGCTCCCTGCTCAGCGGGAAGCCTGCTTCTCCCTCTCCCACTCTCCCTGCTTATGTGCTCTCTGTCAAATAAAACAATAAAAGTTAAAAAAAAATACAAAGAACATTCTGTACATTACAGAATGAATGTGCATTACATTCTGTTCATTATGTTTAGAATAGCACCTGGAACATAATAGGTGTGTAATAAATGCTTGTTAAAGGGACACGTTAATAGGTGTGACTCAAGAAGATACATGTGTAAGAGATTTGATCAATAAAACTTGGTCACTCATGGAAGTGTGAAGAATGGAGAAGGACTCTCGGGGTTTCCTAAGGTTTTAGAAGGCTTGGTGGTGGTAGTCCGTAAAATGTGAGACTCCAGGGAGAGGCACAAATTTGGCAGGAAATATAGTGAGCTCAGATTTTACAATTTTGAGACAGTGTAGCAGACAGCAAAGTGAAGCTGTCTGACAAGGTTTGGGTGTAAAACAGATGCATTTGGTGGAAAAGTTTGAGCTGGAGATACACACGTTATGATGTAAGAGGGGTCAGGAAGGTAGACTAGATCATCCAGGTGGACCTGTTCAGTGAGAAAAGAAGCAGAAACCTTGCAGAACAGTATTTTAGGACCAAGAGTATAACAGGGTCTTGGAAGACAGGCTGGAAAAGCAGGAATAAAGCTGCAGACTCAGAGACTAGAGAATTTCAAGAAAAACAGAATGGTTATTAAAGTCAAACTCTGCAGGTCAGTCCAGCCATCTGAGCAATAGCGGAAGTGGAAGGACCCGTAAACTAGGAAATTTTCTGTGACTCTTACATGTGCTACTTCAGTGGAGTTTTGTCAAGGAATTACTGCCTGTGCTTACTGCATGATTGCGGAATTAGTAGGAGGTAAGAAAGTGAAGATAGAGAATACAGACTACACTACATCTGGGGGCACCATGGATATTTTAAAAAAGGGAGCAAGAGAACATGTTACTCAATGTTTGCTGAAGTCCGCTGACTTAGAGGTGGGGCTTTATGGGGCCATGGATCAGCAATCTTCAACCAATATATGCAGTCTCAAAGCCCACAAAGACTTTACGAAGTTCATGGGCTTGAATTTTCAGAGATTCAATGTCCACATACTCAACTCCCAGACTTACTGTTTTCTAAGAGCTTCAGTTAAAACATGCTGGTCTTTTTTTCCCACTTTCCTTCTGTAACCATACTTCTCTCATTTTAGAAAACAAAATCACCTTACATCCAGTCTGGTATTCATCACCCCAGGGTGTGAAAATCCCTGGCACAACAAACAAAAGGAAAATTTATATTGATAGTAAGAAAATTAATGTGTCTTATGACTCAAAACAAATCCTTCTGAAAGTCAAGACATTTCTAATTCTTTGCTTTCAAAACAATTGAAGAAACTAATAGGTCATTAAAACATACTTTTTTACAATAGATCACCGCGTGATTTTGGCGTACACTTGAAGGGAGTGCGAACAGTTGAGTTACTTTGCTAATATCAAAGCTTCATTGCCCTCGGTCCCTTTCCATATTGTTAGGCGTACAATTTTGCTCAGTAAAACAACAAAGAATTAAATCCAGGCTTAACACTGCCTTCTACCTTAATAATATTCATTGTCGCATAAACTAAAACACAAAACAATAAGGAGAATCCCAGAGTGCATAAAGGGAAGTGCTGGGGAAGACAAGGCACTGGCAGTTAAACCGAAGACACGCTGAGGTATCAGACGAAAGGAAAGGTCGATGAGGAGTGAGTGTGATGCTCGACTGGACGGACAGTGACGCTGGGATTGACAGCCCAGGTTTCACGGTTCTAAGCAGAGACTGGCAGAGGCCTCAGGGGATATGACCGGCCCAGAGAGGCCAACTACCTGTCACTCTAGTTCCTCCTCAGTACCGTTCCCATTTTAGTACAAGTGTTGCCCCAACAAGCGCCTGTTCTTCCTCAGGACTCGTGATTCAGGGAGCAATTCAAGTCAATGTTGACTGTGACTGAATGAGTCCTGAAGGGAGCCCTCTCACCAGGCAGTGTAAGGAGATTCAACACACATAAGAAAACTCAATTCACCACTTAAGAAGTAGGAATGTGAGTATTTTCTTCAATGTGGTATTCAGAGTGCTTGGAACACTGCCTGCTGTGGCTCAGGTACTTTCTGTCGAACGAACTGTCAGTGACTGAAGGTAGCCAAGACTCCCAAGTCTTAACTTAAGGAACTAACCTGTGTTGCCAATTTGTAAGAAATCCTACTTGAATTTGTATATATCTTGTTCACTCCGCATAGATTGGCACAAAAACAGGTTCCAATTATACATTTATGTTTGTATAATTCAGTTTGAAGACTCTCTTCCAAATACATCTCATATCTCTTTCATTACCTAAAATGAGGGCTAGAGGTGCTATGTACTACCAAAAGAAGGATAAGTCAAGTGCAAATATTATTAAATTATACTCTGCCTGCCATAATGAACTGTTTATGGCATTGTGTGGGAAGGAGTATTTGTATGTCTGGATGACAGCAGAGAATAGGCTAAAACTGCAAACCGGACTTGGTGTCATCAGGTTGAAAATGTCACAGTTTTAGCTTTTCATAAGCCAGAATGATCGTGTAAAATAAAACAACTAGCAACAATCTCCTACTGATGTTCTCGGGAAGATGGGATGACTTTGAAGATAACTATTTTCAGATTAAAAGACTTGATATTTTCTGTCGATTAAAATGACTATAATTAACAATGACTAGAGTTATTTAATTGCAACTTATAAAAATCCAGCTTTAATTAGTTTTAATGATAAGTGGGAATTTTTTGGCCCACAGTGTGGGAAGCCCAGAATGCATGTAGCTTTAGCACAGCTGGACGCAGGAGCTTCACTAATGTCATCAAGTTCCCCCTCTTTCTTCCTCTCTTGGCTTTCTTCTCTTAGTGTTGCATTTATTTCTAAGCGGATTTTCCCCACTTGGGTGGCCAAGAGAGCATCAATAATCCAAACTTGCTTAGTACTTAGTGCTTTTAAACTCTGAAGGAGAAGATTAATCTTTTTGCTGATAGTTTTAACAAAAAAAGCTGGGAGAGTTTTTATGTGCCTGACACAGGCCATGTATCTGGACATGAAATGTTCATGGTGTTCAGCACAATACAATACTCCTGAGTGGTCAGATCTGGATTTTTTGGATCCCTGAGTTCCTTGTATTTTGTTGTTTCTTGTTTCCTACTGCCAAAGCTAGCTTATAGGCAGCAGTCCCTAAGAAGGAGGAAAGGGGATACAGAAGGAGACAAAAAAAGAGAAGCAAATTCTGTTTAAGGAGATGAACCAGAGGTAACACACACAAGTTCTGGTTATATCCCATTGGTCAGAACATGGTCATATGACCATTTGTGATGGCAAGGGAAGCATCTGCTGTGTGCCAGCGTGTTCAGGGGGCTCCGTTACTAAAAGAAAGAAGGTAGAAATGTATAATGGGAAAAGTAATCGTTTCTTCAATGGTTCTTCTTTTAACCTTTACAAACTTAAATAAGGAAAATTTCTTAAATTACTTTCACTATGGAAACCATTGCTAAAAATCATGTATTTATATGGGAAAAGAGTAAAGGGAATTTTCACTTTTGTAATAGAAGAGAAAGTTTCAGTATAAGCATTTAGTATATTTTAAAGTCTCTTAGATGGTGGTACTATTGAAGGATGCTTTAATTTTTGACATTACTATGGATATTTTAGAGATAATATTAAAACATATTTTTCATTTACAAAAGAACGGAGGGATGCCTGGGGGGTTCAGTGGGTTGAGCGGCTGCCTTCCACTCGGGTCATGATCCCGGAGTCCTGGGATCAAGCCTCACGCCGGGCTCCTTGCTCAGTGGGGAGCCTGCTTCTCCCTCTCTCTCTGCTCACCCTACTTGTGCGTGCTCTCTCTCTCTCTTTCTCTGACAAGTAAATAAATAAAATCTTTAAAATTATGGATATTGATGGTCTTAAAATTATAAACATTTTGGTTTTGAACTTTTTATATCATTGACTAGTATATCTATATTTTTAGAAAACATGGAATTTACTATCTTGTTTTTGTAAAGAATCAAATCGTTGTAATATGTGCTATAAAAGAGTAGATTAAAAATTCAAGTTAAATGGAATTGCAAGATTGTATCTCTTTCTAAAACTAAAACATTACTGAGCTGGAAAAAGTATAATTTAGCAGATCACCAACTTGCCAAACCAAAAAAAAAAAAAAAAAAAAAAAAAGATGCCTGGCTTGGAGGCTTGGATTTCATCCAGGAAGACATCTGTTTGCCTGGAACTAATAATAGTACAACCCTAAAGATATGCCAAACAAGTTATTTTAATAGAAATGCTTTGTTTTAAGAGGTTGAGTTTGGTTACTCAGCAGAACTGCTGTGTTGATAAGGGTATTATGTTTGATGCTGCAACTAGGGAGCATAAAGCCCACTGAAGGCAAGCTTGGGAAGTTTGGTGGGAGTTTCTGTACATTTCACAGCTAAACCGACAATACTCCTGATCTCTAAATGACCTCTCAAGATTGACCGCATTAGAAGGTTGTAGGAACGAATTTTAAAATAGATATTGGAGATTGTCCATTGCTTTTAAAAAGCACCAATATTCATTCAAATGCCTATCGGCTATTCCTCAAAATCTACTCAAAGTAAAAATTCTGCTTGGTTCATTTTAGTCCCATTATTTCTTACGCTTAATTTTTCTGCTCTAAAATGTCAAAAACATTTGGATAAAATGAAGGAATAGTCAAATGTTTAAATGCTTGGTCTATGTGATTTTAAACATCTAGATTTTTAAAATCATAGAAAAGATTGAATTTCTCAGATTTTATTCATAACCACTATTATGTATATTTAATATGTTAAAACTTTTTAGAGAACCACTACCATGTGAACAAGGCCGAAAGGGGTAATGTTGTAGGGAAAGTCATTTATAAGCATAAGCCTAAGCCTCTTGCCTAATTTTAGTGACTGCTCTGCTCAATTTTCGTTGTGCCAATACTATTTAATTTAAGCCTTAGACCAATGGGTAATACACATTCAGAAATATATTTATCTAATTCTATTTTGGTTGTTAATTCAGAGGCCTCATCTAAACCAAAAATGGGAAGCTAAAGTGTCTCTTTTAACAACATTAAGAAACAGGCTTAGTACTTCAAAAAAATATTCAGGGGGCAACTGGGGGGGTGCAGTTGTTTAAGCACCAACTTTTGGTTTCCGCTCAGGTTGTGATCTCGGGCCGGTGATGTGGAGCCCTGCACTGGGCTCTGCGCTCAGCAGAGACTGTTCAAGACTCTCTCCTTCTCTCTCTCTGCCCCTTCCCCCAAATAAACAAAGAAATCTTTAAAAAAAACTTTAATGTTTTATATTTTACTTTCTTCAATAGATTATTGCTGTACTCAAAGAAGTATAAAGAGGCTAAAATAAGGTTTCCTATGTAAGAAATTTCTATGTAAAGAAACTTTGTAAGAGTAACATTTTCTAGAAGTTTTTACACTAAAATGTAACTATTACGTGTAACGGATCACATTTTTATGTTGAGGAGCCATCCTCTAAAGGCACACGAAGTTCTGACTGCTGTGCAAAGAGAGAGCTGCCAGAGGAATACTTTCTGGCAAAGTCCGGTTCCACATGTTGTTGCTGACCATGGGAAACAGATTATGGCCAAAACAAATGCTAAGATTATTCCAGGAACTTTCTGGCACACCTGGAGCTTTTTTCTTAATTACCCAGTCTCCACTGAAATGATTTTCTAGCCTTGGCTAATTTGGGGTACAGTTTTAAAATGAATTACTTAATTCTAGCTCTGTGAGGAGTTTCAGAATAGGCTGAGCATCTCGGGAAGAAGTAATAATGGAGTTGTAATATACAGTGATAACTGCCTTGGCATGAGAAATCTCTTTTTTGTGGTTTATTCAAACATAATTTATACTTAATAAATACAATCCTTTTTGGGTATACAGTTCTATGGATTTTGACAGAATTATAAGTAGTTTAAAATCACAGTCAAGATAGAAAAGATTTCCATATCTGAAATTTTTTTCAGGTGTTTTTGTGAGCAACCCCCTTCCTACGTCTGGAAGCCATTGGTCTGATTTCTGTCCCTATAGTACTATCTTTCTTAGAATGTGATAAATCAAATCATACAGTCCGTGGCCTTTTGATTCTGGCGTAATGCTTTCATTCAGCGTAACATTATATTGCCCATATCAGTTTATTCCTTTTTTCCCCCTTTTGAGATTAGCCTTTTAATGCTAATGGAATCACTCGACAGTGGCCTGAACCAATCATTTGTGGTCTGGGATTCACATTTTCCTTAGCCAAGTGGCCCCTTTTCCATCATCCTGTGCACTCAGGGATGGTCATATGACACTGTTTAGACAATTGAGAAGAAAGGAGAAATTGTTGGAGAACATTTGGGAAATATTTAACCCTCATTTACAAAACTAAATTTATCATACTCTAGTCCCACCGCTTGCTTCCCTCCTTCCAGACTCCTTTAGGCATCTGATGTCTAGAACTAGGGGACCCATTCGCAAGCCTGAAGGAAAGGCCAAAAGAACTGTAGACAAAAAAATCCCAGAACCTTGTCCTTTTTAGCTTATCAAGAAACCTTTAAACTGCCCAACTTCAGATTTCTCAGTGTGTATGATGGTTAACTGTGCTTGTTATTCGTGCCATTTTACTACGTTATTCGCAGTCAACGACATCCCTCGCTGAGAAACTGCCATCCAGAGCCAGTTTGGGTTGACTTTGGGGCTCAGTTTTAGGACTGTGTAATTCTGATTATTATGGTCAGAAAATGTTCACTACTCTTTCTATCATTACCTCCTTGTTGTACATGAAATGGGTTGCCACCTAAACATTTTGCTGGAGAATTGCAACCTTTCAGTTCACTTAAACAATGATAATTTTATACCATTATGGTCTGCCTTAATTCACTTACTAGGTTTGCTCCAGTGTTTTCTGGACTGGTTGAAGAACTGTGAAAAGGATATTGTTCACTGATTATGATATTGCCACTCTCTTCTAGAGTGAAATGTATGCATTATTTCAGATTATTCTCTAGAAAAGAGAATTAACCACAAAATCTAATGAGTCTTGATAGGAGCGTATTGTTCACGACCCCGTGGTTGCAGGCTCACAACGGCAGACACGGAGTTGCTCAACTGGCACGTTTGACTATATTAGGTTAATTTTAAAACAACAGAACATACCATTACTTTTGGGAATTAGAGGAACACAAGTTGATGTCTTTAAAACAAAACAGAAAATGAATGAAAATTACTTCTCTATGTAGGCCCACATATTAATCTGGGGTCTGTCGAATATATGCTATTATTACTTATTATTAAGTACTTATATCAAAGTTATTCCAAACTAACATCCTTTTAGTTTTACAGTCACTGAACAGGAAATCCTGTCCTGAAAGAATTGTTCTCTCTGCTATTAATGAAGGGATGTGCCCACTGGGAATAGCCCGAGAGGGCAAGTGGTCCTGCAGAAATATTGGAACAAGGTAATATAAAAATTGGAAATATTTCTGTTAATAAAACATTTTTTTAAAGATTTTATTTATTTATTTGACAGACAGAGATCACAAGTAGGCAGAGAGGCAGACAGAGAGAGAGGAGGAAGCAGGCTCTTCACTGAGTAGAGAGCCCAATGCGGGGCTCGATCCCAGGACCCTGAGATCATGACCTGAGCCGAAGACAGAGGCTTTAACCCACTGAGCCATGCAGGCGCCCCTAATAAAACATTTTTATCCCAATAATTTGAAGAAAATTTCAGAATAAAGCCTATTTTATGTCAAATACTTTTGCAAAGATGGCCAAAGTTTTCGACTGAAGGAAGTGTCCGTATTTATCTATGCGCCCCAAAATAAACTCAAACAATGTTAGAACTATTCTTCTTATATAAGATATTTCATGAATTATTTCTTGAATTAGTGTTAAGAATAAGGAAGTAGGCTGTGCTTGGAACTGAATTATAAACTCCATATGCCTTCATCAATATTTCATAAAATAATTCTGCAAATGTTAATAGATAAGGAATGATTTTGTAATTTTATTAGCTTTTCAATGAGTCTGAGGTTCAACCACTTTGCTTTTTTCCCCAATGCATATGGAACACATTTTCTTGAGAATGTTTACCCAAATTTTTGTTCATTTAATATAAGACCATAGAATTACTTGAGAAATGTAGCAAATTTATGTTACTTTAGATTATCTAAAGGATCTTTTTTGAACATGTCTTGAGATTTCTTCAAGTTATAAATTATAGAGAAAACATTTTAGAGATCATCTGTTTATGTTGTTTCAAGTGCCCTGATTTACTCACTGATAGATATATATGTTTTTTGAGTTGGACGAAAAGGAGTGAAATTACAAAGAAAGTTCTAAGAATTTCTCATTCTGTACTGTCCGTCTCACTTGTGATTTAGTCTACAGAGAAGTGTTGTGCCTGTGAGTGGCTGTTGGCCACAGCTGCATGGGGACAGAGTTTGAGAAACATTGCTCTGTAGATTACACAGTTGAGGAAACCAGTGATCGGAGATGTGAAATAAATTGTGTGGCTTAAAACAACTATTTAGAAGCATAAGATAGAGGAAAAGTCCTCAAGTAGAAATCAGTCCTCTTTGGTCTAGCCCTATAGGTGCCACGAATTTGTTGGAAACAGCAGCAAAAAAAGAACTGTAACCATAAACAGTAACTTACCAAGAGTATGCAATTTATAGATTCAGGACACGGTGCCAAGACAGATCTATTGCGTGTGTGATGTAGCGTGTTCACAACTCTTAGACACTACTACCCTTCGGGTCTCAAAATCCTGGCATGGGCAAATATTATTTAAGCCACAGAAGAGAGCTGACCCGATAATAGCCATATCACTGTGTTGTACCCTCAACTAGAATGACAAACTAGGTGGGGAGAAGGACCTAGTGGTGGTGATTATAGGGTCTGGGCAGCAACCAGGTTGAGTCCGAGTGATTCACTGTAGACAAAGAAGCAGAGACCAAATCTGACAACTCTAGGGCACTTATTGCTTACTACATACGACATACTACGTACTACAAATATTAGTATCTCTACGGTCCTGTATCTTTATGAGAAAGGTACTTCTTCCCATTTTTTTAGACAGAGAAAATAAGATGTGAATATAGTAAATGGTTTATTCGTAGTGATGTAGATAGCAAACGGTGGAACAAGATTTTGGGCTTCGGTAGTCTGACTCAGGACACACAGTCCTAAGCAGTGAGAGAAGCAAAGACAGGAAGAGTCACCTGATATTGATGAACTTCTGGATTCTAGGTCTGCTTTTATTCATGCTTTGGGATCCTGTGAGACTCTTCGTATATCCCCTTCTCTGTTTTTTACATGAGCCATGTGCTCCTTAAACAATAACAAAAAAGCTTTTACTAGTTGTTGAGAACTTGGGAGCTGAGAGTAGGGACTGCAGAGACGCTTACCAACAGGCTACTGGAGCTACTTCCACAGCGTGCAAAATAGCAGACACGGTAGATTTTTAACAAAGCCATCTCTACTTGAAATACTCTTTCCCTAATCTACTTGAGAAATAAAGATTACGGAACAATGCAGAGAAGTAAAGAATGAGGATCCTTAAATGATTATGTTGAAAATCTAGAAATTCTGAGAATGGATGTGTGCTAGATTCGGGCTCAGAATTTTAAACTATTCTGGAATCTAAGAGCCAGGAGTGGAGTGATATGTCAGTTGTATGGGGTTTTTAATAAAAAGGGGTTGCACAATTTGATACTTGTAAGATGGTCAAAATGTGTTGTAGACATCACATAACACAGACTTACATTTTCCCTGGGTAACTCTTGAGAACACGACACATTGACACAAGTGCTGTTGTACTGACTGTTCTTTGAATCACATCCTTGGATCGCAGCCACATTAGGTAAAGTGATTTGTGTCTATGCAAGTATTATATACTTTTCACTCCTTAAAATTTTTAAGTGTACAGTACAATCTTGCTAACTATAAGCACAATGTTGTACAAAAAACCTCTAGAACTCTTTCACCTCATGTGATAACTTTAGACCCGTTGAATATCAACTCCACATTTCTCCTTTCCCTCAGCGCCTGACAACATCATTCTACTTCCTGCTTTGAGGAGTTCGACCGTTTGAGACACCTCATGTGAGCGGAATGATGCAGTGTTTTTTCTTCTGTAACTGATTTATTTCACTTATCATTATGGCCTCAAGGTTAATCCATGTTGTAGCATGTGATGGAATTTTTTATGGGTAAATAATGTTCCAAGCCATGTATAAACCACATTTTATTTATCCATTCATCTGTCGGTAGACATTTAGGTTGCTTCTACCTCTGAACTATTGTGAACAAAGGGGCACTGAACATGGAAGTGCAGATGCCTCTTTCTGATCCTGGTTTCAATTCTTTTGGATAAGTACTGAGAATTAGGGTTTCTGGGTTATACAGGAAGTCCATTTTGACTTTTTGAGGAACTTCCATATTGTCCTGCATAGTGGCTGCACCATTTTACATTCCCAGCAAAGGTACATAGGGGTTTTAATCTCTCCACATCCTTATCAACAAATGTTGTTTTCTGTTTCCTGGGTTTTACACTTTCATGTCTCATGTTTGTCTTTAACCCACTTGGAGTCAATTTTTGTGTATGGAGTAAGAGAAGAGTCCAATTTCATTCTTTTGCCTGTGGATATCCAGTTTTCCTAATACCATTTGTTGAAGACTCTACCCTGTCCCCATTGTGTATTCTTGGCACCCTTGTTAAAGATCACTTGATGCGTGGATTTATTTCTAGGCTCTTTTTTTGTTTCGTTGGTCTCGATCTTTATACGAGTACCATGCTGTTTTGATTATTGTAACTTCGTAGTATGTTTTGAAATAATGATGTATGAGACTTCCAACTTTATTCTTTCTCAAGATTCTGGTTTTTTGGAGTCTTTTGGGGTCCCATATGATTTTAGGATTGTTTTTTCTATTTCTATAAAAACGTCATTTTTTTTTTAAGATTTTATTTATTTATTTGCAGAGACAGAGGGAGAGAGAGCGAGCAAGCACAGGCAGACAAAGAGGCAGGCAGAGGCAGAGGGAGAAGCAGGCTCCCTGCCGAGCAAGGAGCCCGATGTAGGACTCGATCCCAGGACGCTGGGATCATGACCTGAGCCGAAGGCAGCTGCTCAACCAACTGAGCCACCCAGGCGTCCCGTCATTGGAGTTTTAAAAGGGATTGCACTGATTCTGTATATTGCTTTGGGTAGTGTAGTCGTTTTAACATTGTTATGTCTTCCAATCCATGAACATGGGATCTCTATTTACTTATGTCTTCTTTAACTTCTTCAGCAGTGCTTTGCAGTTTTCAGTATACAAGTCTTTCACTTCCTTGTTTAAGTTTATTCTTAAATATATTATTCTTTTTGGTACTATTGTATACAGAATTGTTTTCTTAATTTTCTTTCAGATTGCTTATTGTCAGGCTATAGAAACACAAGTAATTTTTGTACACTGATTTTGTATCTTGCAACTATATTGCATTTGTTTATTAGGTCTAACAGTTTTCTTATGTATATGAATGTGGAGATGGGGAGGTAGCCAGGAGATTTGAATGTGCGACCATCAGTATGCTGCCTGATAGAACTTCCTGAGAGACTGAGTAAACTTAGTTGGGAATAAATCTGTTGCAATTTAAACATAAGTAATATCATACATTTGTAGTTTATAAGCAAGATTAATAAAATTTTGCATTAGTTTTAACCTTTTAAACATTTAATAGATTTCAGACTCAATTTCCAATACTGACAGCAAGTTAATTCTTTAGGTAAAGAGCATTTGTCATAGTGGTGCAAGAAGGTAATTTATTGCGTTATGCTTTTCCTGGTACTTTCTTCAGTTTATCTTGGTAGGGTTTCATTGTCTAGAAGGCCTGAAATTTGTAAAGTGATATTCTAGTGCCATAACCAAAAAGATTAGCAGTGACAGTTTTCTAAAATATATGTTTCCTACCAGAGGTAGGCTTCTCAGCCCATTTCCTTCAATGATATCTGGAGAGGATCTGATAAGCTTTATTCTGCTTTACACAGGTTAAAGGGCATTGTCTTCCCTTTCACTCCAGCAGCCAACAACAAAGTCAGGCATATGTTATCACCATCACACAGGAAGCTGTGGACTAGCTTGTGTTAAACAGAGCACAAATACAGGAAAAGTGTCAGACAGGTTAAAAGCTGGTAGAGCTCTGCTAAGAGAATATTATGCTAATAATATTTCAGGAAGATATATGTTATTAGATTTCAGCATAAAGTACTCAGAAATAATTAAACATGTAAAACCAGATTGAGAGTAGTCATTTTACTTTCCTTGCTTTGGAATTATGACCCCATTTTGTAAAGATAGAAAAATAACAGTTAAATTAAAAACAGTTAAGTCAGGAAATGACACAATTTCTCAAACATACAATTAAACAATTTCTTAATAATTTAAAAATTGTTCCCCTCTGCTTTGTGTGATAAAAATTCTAATTATATTTTCTTATTTCAAAAGAAAAGGGGATTTCCATTTTGTGGCAAAAATTTTGTCATAGATAAAGAATGCTCGTCTTTTGGAAACTAAAGAGCTTGTTTCATTCAGGGATTTTATGTTGTGGGTTTTAATTGCGGTGTGTGTCTGGTTTTAAGCAGTCGTGGTGGATGTATTCCAGTTGTATCTACCAATGTAGTGCTGTGTATCATACTGCATTTGCTAATGGTGGGTATGTCCGAGTAGTATCTACCAATGTAGTTTTACATACCATATTGGGTTTGTTAAGAAAATGATCTCAAGGGGCTCCTGGGTGGCTCAGTGGGTTAAAGCCTCTGCCTTCGGCTCAGGTCATGATCTCAGGGTCCTGGGATCGAGCCCTGCATCATACTCTCTGCTCAGTGGGGAGCCTGCTTCCTCCTCTCTCTGCCTGCTTGTGATCTCTATCTGTCAAATGAATAAATGGAATCTTTGAAAAAAAAAAAAAGAAAATGATCTCAAGCATTTTGCAAAGTGATTTCTAAATCCCTTCTTTTAAAAAAGCTTACAAACAAAATGAATTACAAAACTTCTGAAGATAAAACAAAAATAATAATATATAGTTTTCAACTTTGACATAGCCACTATCAGTATTTTGATTCATTTTCTGTTCATGTGTATTTTTCAATACACTTTCAAGTCTGCAGTCAAATGTGTATACACACAGAAATGTATATATGTATTTATAGTTATAAATATAACTTTTCTTAAAAATCAGTATTGTATCATCCATTTTCATATATTCTTATATTTTTATAACCTTCAGTTTTAATGGCTATATAAGATTTGATGTTTCAACAAGCCATAATTTATTTATTCAGTGAACATTTGTATGGGATGCACAAGTATCTTTGTTAGATTCTTTCAAATCTTCTGATTACCCTAGGGAGAGTGCCTCCCTATATTTTGTATCTACTTTTTTTTTTTTTTTAAGATTTTATTTGTTCATTCATGAGAAACAGAGAGAGAGGCAGAGGCAGAGGGAGAAGCAGGCTCCTCACAAAGCAGGGGACCCAATGCAGGGCTCAATCCAGGATTCTGGTATCCTGACCTAAACCAAGGGCAGACACTTAAAGGACGGAGCCATGGAGGGGCAGTATCTTGTATCTTCTCACGACCGTGACCAGGAAGGGCCATATCATGTGGATCGACTGTCGGATTTAATGGAGCAATTGTAATGTACATGTCCTCAGAATAAAGCATTAAATATTGAAATATTAAGTTAATTGTCTCCAGGGGTGTTGCAGAGAAGTGTGGTGGTTCTATACAAATGTAGGAGCCATTCCTAGTTTGGATTCAAGCAGGAAAATGTTAAAGACTGCTAAAGAGGCTTAAAATCTCTACCATCCAAGCATCAGAGCAGAATTAAGCTGCCATGCCAAAGTGCAGACAGAGAAAACTCATGTCTGAGACAAAATCAGGGTTAATAAGTAAAAATAGTCCCCTGAAAAGTATTTTAAAGTGTGTTTTTTGTCTGGATGTGTTACAAACCACAGTAGGGCCATATGTGATCTCTATATATTTATCTGTGTTGGAAAAACTATGCTGCTTGGTGATCTTGCTTTTAGACCCCAGGAATATACTAGTAATCACACATTGATTGTCTTCTCTGGCTATTGCTTATGAAGAACCAAATACAAACATCCAAATACACACCACACTTTATCAGGGGGTGTTTCTTATCGTCCTCAAAAATGTTACTGTACGGCCTTGATACTAAAGAATGGAAAATTTATTATTGCTTTATACCTTTATTTTTCCCCTAATTTTTTTGTTTCTTTTTGTTTTCCCCTCCCTATTCTTTTTATTTAAGGGGATGAACTTGACAACCAGATTTTTAAGAAATCAAATACACTGAAGCAGTCGAATATCTTTTGCCTTAGAGTGTATATCATAGAATAACGGGTTGTTTTTACCTTCATGAGAATAATGATTTTTCAAATAATTACATCTTTAACTTTCTTTTGACTTTATTAGGACTTCACCATTGAAAGATTCCACTTTTCTTATTTATGGCCATGATTTCAAGTAGTTTATCAGTGACTAAGTATCTTTCATGTTTCTCCACAAGGGGCTGTTCTTTAAAAACTGTAATAAGCCGATTAACACAGCTTGATTAAAAAACAAACTTTACCTTATTTTTAGTTAGGAAAATCTCACATGGAAATATCAAAAGACAGACAACATTATTTAGTTAGTTTAATTTTGTGCTCGGCTGATGCTGGACACAACAACAAAGAGAAGAGTCTTTCTCTGCTGCAGCCCAGATGTTACAAGACTGTTGAACTTGGGTTTAACTGACCCAGGAGAATCAGTTGGCTGCTACAGAGGCCCTACTTCTGGCTTTGTGGAGACCAAGGAAAGCCCTTTCAACATGTCTAAGAGCAGATCCAGGGTGTCTCAGGCAAACTAGGCAGCACTTTGGCAAAATGTCCTGAATTGTGCAATCTCGGACTCTGTTTTTTTCCAGCTTTTCCCTGTGAAGATCACATGCTTAAATTGGGCCATGCAGCTGTGTGTGGGTGGAGTGCTTGTACTCAGGAGCTCTGAGGTCTGAGGTGCACAGTCAGTGGTGCACTATTTCTTCCCCTGCCCCCACCCTGAGAAACTTCGCAGTAATTCCTTGAGGTTAGTAGTTGGTAACCTGATCTGTTCACCCCAAATGTTAAAACCTTCTCTTGGTTTTATGCATGTGTAGTTTGTATCTATTAGGCAGTTTGCAAATGTTTCATTTGTTTTTAGAAATCTAATGAGAAATGTTATATCAATAGTTTTCAATCAGAGAAGAATCTCCAATTTAATTGTCAAAGAAGTCACCATTTCTGCAATTTTAATTCTTAAATTCAGTTTTACACTTTATTAGAATGTTGTTTATTGTATTTGTAAAAAAAAATCCTCATATTATTCGCTGTTTAAAAAACACATTTTTTAAAAGATTTTATTTCTTTATTTGACAGAGACAGAGAGATCACAAGGTAGGCAGAGAGGCAGGCAGAGAGTGAGAGGGAAGCAGGCTCCCCGCTGAGCAGAGAGCCCGATGTGGGACTCGATCCCAGGACCCTGAGATCATGACCTGAGCCGAAGGCAGAGGCTTAAACCACTGAGCCACCCAGGTACCCCTAAAAAACACATTTTGAAGTACTCCTAATAATCCTTGCCCTACTTTCTTTGAATTATGGAGTAGTTGTTTAGTCATACTTAAAGGACCTGGTTCTTAGGACAAGGTTAACCTTGCAAGTTCAAAGCACAGTTTGTTAGAGAGTAGCTATCATGGTCCCCAAGAACGTTATTCTGTGCCCTCCTGGATCCAAAGACATTGTGTTTCGTTATCCTTGAGTCTACTAGCCATCTTCTTTCCTCTCCTTCCTTCTCCTCCTCTGCCTCCCAGGAAAGGAAGAGACTTGATAATCGGATGAAAACTTTCACATGCAATGATGTTATTTAGTTTCTAATGTCTTTCGCCAGGAAGGGTGGGCTGTAGCAATAAGAATAATCAAAAACTTAACAGGAACATCAATGACATGTATGAATCTATTGTGGTGCATATGATTTAATCTCATAGAATTCTGATTTTATCACTATGAGTCAAGCTTTAGGAGTGTGACTTCACCAAGTTGGTGACATAGGTCATTCCTGACTTTGCTTCCTCTCAAAGAACAACTAATAAGTACTCAAGAACACAACACCACTGAGAGAATCCTAGAAAATGAGGGAGAGGCTGAAGCGCCCACTGCACACAGACACCAAGACAGATTGCATTCAAAGGTAAGAGACGCACACATTGACCACATGCCCCCGCCCGGGAGCATAGCACCCCCATAGAGGTCTTCCCTGAGCCTCCATTCCTACAGTGGAAGAGAGAACGAGAGAACCCAGTGGGGATTACCAGCATCCCTCAGCATTGCGGTCGCTTTAGGGGAGTCCCTCCTCTGATAAACCAGAGGGATTGCGGGACTCTGGCTATGATGGAGAAGGGTGAGGGGTTTGCAACCAGCGCGTGCATCTTGGCGGACCAAGTTCATACCTACGATGCCCGGGGACTGATTCCAAACCACGGTTTTGCTCGTCAGCAGAACCAGGCTGGGGGACACTCTGATCAGGGAATTTAGATCCGCCTCCCTGGGCTCTCAAATGAAACATCTTGTTGACTCTGCAGCTTGATTTGCCCATACCCAGGCAAAGAGCTGCCTCACAAGCACCTGTTGCAGAGAGGCCTGTAGACCCCGTCGGGCCAGAAGGGCTGGTGGGAACACTGGCAAGATGTTTATCCCAGCACATCTGAGCTGAGAGATGGGTGGAAAAAGCTGAGTGCGCCCAAAGTAAGGGTAGTCCTAGGCAGGAAGAGTTACCCTGCTAGGCATAGACAGGGGATTACTTCAGAGCAAAGGTTGAGGGCAGCTCCCAGGCTTCTCCAATTAGATAGATTATTTGAGAAGTAGAGAGTAGCCTGTAGTCACCCCTTCCCTTCCTGCCCAAGCAAGGAAGCTGAGAGAGCCTCACCCACTGTGGCTCCTGGGGCCCCTTCAGACCAGAAGGGCTGGTGAAAACAAGTGGAAGCTGTGTGGCCCAGCAGCACTCAAGTAGAGAGGCCGGAGGGCAGAGCTGATCACCCCCAGGGGGGTGCTGAGGGTCCCGGTGCTGTGCACAGGCAGGGGATTAACTCACAGGCAAGGGCTCGGTATTTTTCTAGCAATTCATGTTCTGTTTAAATATTCTTGTCACTGATAAATGGAAAAACACAACTGTGTTTTCAGAGTGGTACTTAAAAGATTTATTTCCTAAGTGATAGGTCTTTTCACTTGTAAGTGAAATTTTAAGAAAACTTTTCATTTTCTGTGAACTTACTCAAGTCAAACCAAAAGGGAAACGGATAAGGGAGGGAGAGTCACTCAAACCGACTTCTTGACTTTTAAAGAATTAATGAGTATTTGTGTGTATTTGGATAATAACATTGACCAAGTACATTTACTTTCATTTGTTCATTAAGTTTTTAATAGCATTTTTAAACAAATATCTATTGATCACTTAATAATGCCAGACACGAAGATGCTCCAAAGAGCGAATAGTACTTTGGAGTCCGTACCTCATTCTCACGCCATTTGAGGTATATAAATACTCTCTGTAAAAAAGATTGATATTAGAGTTGGAAGTGAATAAAAATGGGTGGATATTAGCAAAAAGCTTTTTAATTAAGGTTTTTCATAAATTGGCCAAGTTCTTCATATGCTGAAAGTAGCTGTAAAGTAGGTAAGAGAGTTACTCTTACTGAAAGAAGGACAGTGGGAAAGAAAGAAGGAGAACCGCGTGCTGTGCTCTACGGCCGGCTTCTGTGTGTGCCTGAGCGCAGTGACAGAATCAAGTCCAGTAAATGGAGTGCAACTAGAAAAAAAATAATAAGATCTGTGTGTAATGGAGAAACCACTAACATAAGCAATAGAGCAACCCGGAAAACCCAGAAGAGAAATACCCAGACATAACAGCGTCAATGGACAGTGTATCTAATTTGAAGGCAATTAGTAAAGATTTAAGGCGGTGTTTGATACTTCAAATCCAAAAGCAATAGACAATTAAATGACTGCCTTCAGCTCAGGTCATGGGCCAGGGGTCCTGAGATCAGGTTCCATATCTGGCTCCCTGCTCAGTGAGGACTCTGCTTCTCCCACAAATCAGTCAATGTGATATAGCAGATAAATAAAATGAAGGGTATAATCATCTCATTAGCGACAGAAAAATCATTTGATAAAATTCAATATCTATTATGATAAAACTCTCAAAAAAGTGGGAATAGGAGAAACATACCTCATTATAATGAGGGCCATATGTGACAACCCTCACAGCTGACATTGTACTAAATGGTGACAAGATTAAAGCATTTCCCCCAAGATCAAGGATAAGGCAAGGATATTCCCTCTCTCACCACTTTTTCATTCAAAATTGTATTGGAAGTCTTAGCCATAGCAATTAGGTTAAAAAAAAAACATCAAATTGGAAGAAATAAAACTTCACTTTTACAAATGACATGCTATTACATTAGAAAACCCTGAAGATTCCATCAAAAAATTTGAACTAATAAGTTTAGTTAAGTTGCAGGACACAAAATCAATACACAAAAATCTGTTGCATTTTTGTACAGAAAAATGAACTAATCATAAAGAGAAATTAAGAATAAAGTCCATTCATAGTAAAAAGAATAGACTAGTTAGGAATAAATTAACCAAGGAGGTAAAGACCTGTACACTGAGAACTATAAGACATTGATGAAAAAAAGTGAAGATGACACAAATAAATGAAAGATACCCTGTGTTCATGGATTGAAAGAATATTATTAAATATCTACTACCCAAAGCAATCTATAGATTCAATGCCATCCCTATCAAAATTTCAATGGCATTTTCCACAAATACAGAATTAAAAATCCTGGAATTTGTATGGAACAACAAACCCTGAATAGCTAAAGCAATCTTCAGGCAGAAAAAAAAGCCAGAGGCATCACACATCCTGATTTCACACTGTATTCCAAAGCTCTGGTATTCAAAATAGTATTGTACTGGTATAAGAACAAATTATTGGAACAGAATAGGAAGCCCAGAACTAAATTCACACATATATGGTCAATTGACGGACAAAGGAGCCAAGAATATGTAATGGGAGAAGGAGTCTCCTTAGTAATGATGTGGGGAAAACTGGCCCAGTACATGTAAAATAGTGAAACTGAACCACTCTCTTACATCACGCACACAAATAAACTTAATGGAGTAAAGACTTACACAAGAGACCCGAAACCATGAAACTCCTAGAAGAAAAAATAGAGGGGAACTCCTTTACAGTTCAGTAGTTGGATTTAACACAAAAACAAAATCGACAAGTGGGAGTGTGTCAAACTGAAAACTTCTGCACAGCAAAGGAAACCATCAGCAAAAGGAACAGGCAACCTACTGAAGGAGAGAAAATATTTGCAAATCTTAACCTGTTAAAGAGTTAATATCCATAAAATGTTAAATCTTTATATAATGCAATAGGGAAAAAATCCAATTAAAAAACAGGTGGAGGATCTGAATCAACATTTTCCCAAAGACATACAAATGGCCAACAAGTCTATCAAAAAGTGGATGGAACTAGAGGGTATTGTGTGAAGCAAAATAAGTCAGTCAGCGGAAGATGAATACTGAATGACTTCACTTGTATGTGGAATTTAAGAAACAAAACAGATGAGTATAGGAGAAGGGAAGGAAAAATAAAATAAAATGAAAACAGAGAGGGAGGCAAATCATGAAATTCTAAACTATGAGAAACAAACTGGGGGTTCTTGGAGGGGAGTGGGGGGGATGGGGTAGCTGTGGGAGGGGCTTCAGGAGGCACTTGATGGACTGAGCACTGGGCGTTGTACACAACTGAGGAATCACTGAGTTCTATCCCTGAAACTAAACAAAACAAAACAAAAAACTGCTTAACCTTAATAATCATCAGAGAAATGCAAATCAGAACCACAAAGATATTTCACCTTATACCTGTCAGAATGGCTAGAATCAAAAAGATAAATAACACATGTTGGAGAGGACGTGGAGAAAAAGGAACTCTCCTGCTCTGTTGGTAGCAAACGCAATTTGGTGCAGCTATTGTGGAAAACACTATGGAGGTTTCTCAAAAAAAGAAAAAATTTTTTTCAGAATAATGTTTTTTTTTAATAAACATATATTTTTATTTACACACTTTACAGCACTCACCAAAACACATACCCTCCCCAATGTCCATAACCCCACCCCCTTCTCCCAACCCCCCTCCCCCAGCAACCCTCAGTTTGTTTTGTGAGATTAAGAGTCACTTATGGTTTGTCTCCCTCCCAATCCCATCTTGTTTCATTGATTCTTCTCCTACCCCCATAACCCCCCATGTTGCATCTCCACTTCCTCATATCAGGGAGATCATATGATAGTTGTCTTTCTCTGCTTGACTTATTTCACTAAGCATGATATGCTCTAGTTCCAATGGAATACTATGCAGCCATCAAAAGAAATGAAAAAAAAATTTTTTAATAGAAATACCATATGATTCAGTAATTCCATCCCTGGAAATTTACCCAAAGAAAATTAAAACACTAATTTGAAAATTTATATCATCTCTATGTTTACTGCAGCACTATTCACAATAGCCGAGACATGGAAGCAAACCATGTATTTATCAATAGATGAACGGGTAAAAGGAATAGAGAATGGAATATTACTTGGCCATAAAGAGAACGAGCTCTTGCCGTTTGCAACAACATGGATGAACTTAGAGGGAATTGTGCTAAGTGAAGTAAGTCTGAGAAAGAAAAGTACCATATCATTTCAATTATATGTGGAATCTAGAAAAACAAAACAAATGAACAAACAAAAAGCAGAAACAGACTCATAAATACAGAGAACAAACAGATAGCTGCCAAAGGGAGGGGGCTGGGAAGATGGGAAATTCATGAAGGGGAATGGGAGATACAGGCTTCTACTCATGGAATGAGTTAATCCCGGGGATAAAGGTGTAGCACGGGAAATACAGTCTGTAGCACTGGAATAGGTTGTATGGTGACAGCAGCTACATCTGTGATGATCATAAGCATAAAATACACTTGTTGAAGGACCCGTACTGTACACCCCAAACTAATGTAACATTGTGTGTCAACTATACCTCAATAAAAAATTTTTGAAAGTAAAAATAATTAAAAATAGAGCCATAGGGGCACCTGGATGGGTCAGTGGGTTAATCCTCTGCCTTCAGCTCAGGTCATGATCCCAGGGTCCTGGGATTGAGCCCCGCATCAGAGTCTCTGCTTGGTGGGGAGCCTGCTTCCCCCTCTCTCTCTCTGCCTGCTTGTCTGCCTACTTGTGATCTATGTCTGTCAAATAAATAAATAAATAAATATATAGAATCTTTAAAAAAATACAGATCCAGAGAACAGATTGGTGGTATCTAAAAGCAGGGCATGGGATGAGCATCATGGGTGAAGATGAACAGAAGTTGCAGCCTTCCAATAATAAAGTTAGTAAGTCCTGGGATGTAATGTACAACATAGTGACTGTAGTTAACAATACTGTATTATATATTTGAAACTTGATAGCAAAGTAAATCTTAATGTTCTCATCACAAGAAAAAAAATTATAACTTGTGGGGATGGAGGTTAACTTACGGTAGTAATCATTCTGCAATATATACATATATTAAATCATTAAGTCAGACATATAAACCTAATGCAATTTCATATGTCAATTATATCTCATTTAAAGAGAGAAATAATTAGGAATAAATTTAACCAAGGAAGTGAAAGATTTGTACAATGAAAACTATAAGACCTGATGAAAGAAACTGAAGAAGATTCAAATAAATTGAAATATATTCCATGTTTATGGATTGGAAGAATTAATACTACAAAAATGTTCATGATGTGCAAAGCCATCTACAGATTCAACACAATCTTAACCAAAATTTCAATGACATTTTTTCACAGAAATAGAGCAAAACCCCAAAATACTCTGAATAGCCAAAGAAATCATGAGTAAGAATAACAAAGTTGGCAGCATCACACTTCTTGATTTTAAATTATACTATAAAGCCCCAGTAATTAAAGCGGTCTGGTATTGGTATAAAAATAAACACATAGACTAACGGAAAATAGAAAACCCAGAAATAAACCACCACTAATATTTGATAAGGGAGCCAAGAAAACTCACTGGGGGAAAGAAAGTCTGTTCTACAAATGGCGTTGGGAAAACCAGACAGCCACATGAGGAAGAATGAAACGGTCCTGTTTTGCACCAGTCACTAAAAAGTCTCTATAATAGCAATAACTCTTACAAGAAACCATATGGAAGAAGCTCCTTGATGTTGGTCTGGACAATGAGTTTATACATATCACACCAAAAGCATTAGTAACAAGAGCAATGATCAACAAATGAGCTTACATTAAACTAAACAAACAAACAAACAAAAACAGAAAAAGATTCATCATCAAGGTAAAAATACAACTTATGGAATGGGAGAAAATATTTGTAAACTGTATCTTGGAGAAGGGGTTAATATCTAAAATATATGAAGAACAGGACCCCTGGTTGGCTCACTCGGTTAAGCAGCTGCTTTCAAGTCAGATCATGATCCCAGGGTCCTGGGATCGAGTCCTGCATCAGGCTCCTTGCTCAGCTGGGACCTGCTTCTCTCTCTCCCTCTGCTGCTGCTCCCTCTGCTTGTGCCCTCTCTCTCTCTGTCAAATGAATAAATAAAATCTTTTAAAAAATTAAAAAAATATATATGAAGAACTCATAAAACTTACCCAAATGGTCAAGAGGTATGTGAAAAGATATTCAACATTCCAATTGTTAGGGAAATGCAAACCAAAATCACAATTATCATATGGTCTCGCTTATTTGTGGAGCATAACAAATAGCATGGAGGACATGGGGTCTTAGCGAGGAGAAGGGAGTTGAGGGAAATTGGAAGGGGAGGTGAACCATGAGAGACTATGGACTCTGAAAAACAATCTGAGGGGTTTGAAGGGGCCGGGGGTGGGAGGCTGGGGTACCAGGTGGTGGGTATTAGAGAGGGCACGGATTGCATGGAGCACTGGGTGTGGTGAAAAAATAATGATACTGTTATGCTGAAAATAAATAAAAAATAAATTTTAAAAAATCACAATGAGATATTACCTCACACCTTTTAGAATGGCTACTATGGAGAAGTTAAGAGTTAACAAATGTTGGTGAGGACATGGAAAAAAGAACACTTGTAAACTATTCATGTGCATCTGAACTGGTACAGACGCTAGGGAAACACTGTGGAGGTTCCTCAAAAAATTGAAATTAGAACCACTATATTATCCAGCAATGCTAGTTTTGGGTATATATCCAAAGGAAATAAAAATAGAATATTTGAGAGATATACATACTTCCACATTTATTGCAGCATTTTGTTTTAGAAAAGCCAAGATATGGAAGCAACCTATGTCTGTCAATAGACAGAGGGATAACGATGCAGTGTGTATCCCCCATGGAATATTATTCAATCACAAGAAAGAAGAATTTGTGACAACATGGTTGGGCCTTCAGGATGTTGTGCTAAGTGAAGTAAGTCAGACAGAGAAAGACACACATTCTACGATGTTATTTAAACATGGAATTTTTAAAGATGTTATATTTATTTATTTATTTATTTATTTATTTGACAGACAGAGATCACAAGAGGCAGAGAGGCAGGCAGAGAGAGGGAGGGGGAAGCAGGCTCCCTGCCGAGCAGAGAGTCCGTTGAGGGGCTCGATCCCAGGGTCCAGGGATCATGACCTGAGCTGAAGGCCGAGGCTCAGCCCACTGAGCCACCCTGGTGCCCCTAAAAATGGAATTTTTAAAAACCAAACTCAGTGGAATAGTGATTACCAGGACGGGGAGTGGGGAAATTCGTAAATGTTGTTTAAGGGTAAAACCTTTCAACTGGCAGGTAAACAAGGCCTAGAGACCTAATGAAAGATACAGTGATTATAGACAACAATATTATAAACTTTAAAGTTGTTGAGAGACTAGATTTTAATTATTCTCACCACAAAAAAGAAATGATATGCATGTGATGTGATGCGATAGCGGTGTTAGCTAAGGTGATGGTGGTAATCCTACTGTAATACACAAATGTATCGAGTTAGTTACATACCTTTAACTTATACAATGTTGTATGCCAATTATATACCAATAAAATAAATTTGAAGAAAAGAAGAATGAAAGGTAAAATCTAATGTGAATTAATATTTACTCAAGTTTAATCACATAGTAAACTTTGGTAGTGTGGTATTAGAAACAAGCTGCTAAGGACATACATTAGTAAGAGAGTTTTGAATTTCAACAGTTACTGTCTACCAAGAACCTCTGGCAGAATGATTTTTCATTTCACAATTCCATGATGAAATAACCCGATGCTGTGTAACCTTTGGCATGACTCCAAATCCCAGGGGACGAAGATATTGAATAAAGTTAATTTTCAGAAAATGAAAAAAAGCTAGATATATATTTCCCTAACAAGGAAATAAATGATCTAGTGACTAAGAAAATTTACCTAAATGAATGTACATTGAACATATATTTAGTATGTTTAGGTTAATCCGAAACAAATGTTCTTAGAAACTCTCTGTATTGATAGAAACGGATGTATGTGAGCAAACAATTCAGTCCTTAGATAACTAGAAATGAGGTTCTTATTAGTTTAGATAATTTTGATACTAGGTCATAGAAATAAAATTATTCTTTTTCTTTTAAGTTTTATTTATTTATTTGACAAAGAAAGAGCGAGCGCAGAAGCAAGTGGAGTGCCAGGCAGAGGCAGAAGGAGAAGCGGGCTCCCCGCTGAGCAGGGAGCCTGATATGGGGTTCAACCCCAGGACCCTGGCTGAGATCAAGACCTGAGCCAAAGGCAGCTGCTTAACTGACTGATCCACCCAGGCACCCGAGAAATAAAATTATTCTCCAGTGAAATATTTTAAAGTTGTTTTTTTGGTATAGATGAAAATGCTAAATAAATGATTACCACATGAAAACATAACAAATTACAGGGATCTGCCTCTTTATCTTTTAGATAAAATCTTAAAAAAAAAGTTTCTTTGAGAGACTATGCGCAAGAGTGTGCTGTTCGGAGAGAGCACCTGCACCGGGGAGAGGCAGATAGAAGGGGAGAGGCAGATGGAGATGCAGAGGCACAGGCAGAGGCAACTCCCAGCTGAGCAGGGAGCCTGAAGCAAGGCTGGATCCCAGGACCCTGGGGCCATGACCCAGACTAAAGGCAGAGGCTCGGCTGACTACGCCACCCAGGCGTCCCACATAATCTCTCTTTTAAAGAAAGTGTGTGTAGTCTACAAACAAATTTTCTACAATATTTAGTAATGATAGCCATCATTTATTGAGTACCTACTCTGTGCCAGTAACTATTTTTGTCATTAGTTTAATCTTCCTAATATTCCTATAAAAATTACTATCCACATTTCACAAATTAGAAACTGGGGATCATATAGAAGCCATAAAGCTAATTAGGGATGAGCTGATAATTAGCTCAGGTTTATCTGTTTCCAAAGTCTGTAACCTTCCCTTCATGCTGTAACGTTGGGGAATTTTTAGCTCTGTGTCCCTCTGCGTCCCTCTGCATCAACTCTGCCTCGACATCCTCCCTTGGCCACACAGCCCCTTCGACCAAGCTTCACTTTCACACCTTATTTGGCCATGATCAATTGGGTCTTTGTACCTTAAAAGGCACTTGCCTAGACTCTGTTCTCTCTTGTTTTCCACTTCGGAAAATCATATAGTGATTGCATCCAGGGCAAATTCCTCCTTTTCTCACCCTTCCTTATCCATACAGCTATCCAGAACGTGGTTAAGATCCCACTCACTTGTGTGAGTGGAGGAGCTGGAAGATGAAGATTGTGGAAGGACAGGTAGATTGCCCGTGCCTTCTCATCCGTCTCATTCCTGGTCTTCCCAGCAGAACACAGCACGAGTGGTCCCATACTTCCTCTGGTGTTAGGGAGGGACGCTTGGATTCTCATTCTCCTCTTGGTCCTTGCACGGATTTCCCTGTCCCTCTGCCTTCCAGCCATGGGAGGAAGGCTGCTGGGCAGTGCAGACTTCATCCATTCCTGGAAATATGTGCTGGCACCATTAAAATATCTTAAAAATTTTGATTTAAATAAAGTATATTTTCTCCCCTTTTCTTCATCATGATTGAAATGCTTTCATTTTTAGAAAGCACAGGATTTGATTATTGTAAACATATCGCTACAATAAAAAAAATCTGTAATTGTGGTAATTTCTTTTGATTATTTTTCTTGTGTAAATTTATCACGGGAGGAGGAAATCTTGATGTAAATGTTCAGTTATAATGTTCATATATTGATCACATTGAGAAACCCTGACTGACAGAATGAGAGTCTATTATTTGTGTTGTAGCTAATCTCTTTTTATGAACAAAGAACTCCATTATGGAGGTTTGGAAATGTTGAGGTTGGGGAAACCAGCCCATCAAATTTCAAGACGCCAAAAAGTCATACAGAGTAGAATTACAACATTGGTGATTTCACTCTGATCCAGCTCAAGAGATTCAAAGACTCAATCTTGTCAATACCCTACAATTAGTCAGATGTGTTGGATGACTCACACTGACTAAACACACAAGAGACTGAAATATATAAATCAGAAAGTCAGTGTGTTATTTGACAATAAGAAATATAATAGTCAATATAACCCAACACTCCCGGTTTTCTAGCCAGAGTGTTTTCTTCCAGAAAGTAACCAGAAGTAAACTTGGTACACATAAAATCAGAATAAGTGACATATTTGATCTGAGGATTTAGAAGTATTTCTACAATAGAAATAAGTTCTACTCAACACAGCTTAGATGGGCCAGCACTGGCGTTTGTCTTTCTGGTTTTCATATTGCTGATATACTCCTCATGATTTAACATTGTTTTATTTGTAGTTTTCGAAATACTTTTGCTCCAGTTACAATCAAGTGTTTTTGGAGCTTCTTTAAATGATATTGCAACTAATAGTGAATATAAGAATAAAAGTTGCATTTGACCATTGCAGAGGAAGATTTGTATCGATTTAGTTCTTAACAACTAATTTATACAGTGAAAACATGGTTGGGAAATTAGATTCTTCAATTGTCAGAAATATGTCCCTAGTCAGTCAAGTCTGCAGATATCAGTGAACATATAAATATATTAGAATTGACAAAATGCCAAAAAAATTCTGAAAGGAAGGGAAAAAACTTTCATGTTAGGTCAGAAAACAAATATGTATAATTTAGAAAACAAAGCAGACATCACATATCTACTGTATTTCTAAAAGGTACATTACTTAAAATTTAAAGATAAAATTTCAAAATTATGTCAACTACATGAATTATTGGTGTAACGTGAATCAGTCTTGAATCACAATCAAAGGAATTACTGAAATGCCTAAAAGAGCTCATTATGATCGTCTTGCTGAATGGGATGGTTTTGTAAAGAACTGCAGTTACAGTCGAACCTAACCTCAAGAAGTTCCTGTTGTAACACTGTCAAATAATATCTAGTGTCATATACATTTTTTTCCTTTGGACCAACTAGTAGGAACTAGGATATATTTTAGAGCCAGGTTAAATTGCTAGAATTATCTGCCTTCCCACTGCTAACCTTAACAAGTCACTTGAGGTAGGTAAACTTCAGGAAGAAGAATAGTTTCTTATTAAGTGAATATAAGCACTGAAAAAAACGGTAGGCATACTGATTCATGTTAAAATTCATATTCATAGAAGGACATTTGCTTACACTGAAAGCTGTTTTCTATATACTATGTTTTATAGATAACTGATATAATATACTCATGTAAATACAGATGTCTTTTCCCCTCCTGGAAAAGTCAGTGAAATCATCTGAATTTATTTCATTAATACCACAGGTTTCATGTTATGAATTAAGTTATATTATGCATAAAAATGTAAACAATGAAAATATTTTATAAATACATATAAAGTAACTTTTAGGTTCATTTCAGGAGTTATGTTATAGAATTTATAATATGAATGATCATATTATATTATATCAGCTTTATACTTGTCTTATAAATCTAAAAATAACTTAAATGAAGCAATTGACTCACAATCTTTACTGATCCAAGTTTGGCCATCTCCTTGAATAATGTCAGGGTCCATGTGCTTAACCCATTTGGCTCTCTGCTCAGGTCCTTGATTTCCACATTGTTCAGGCAACCATTCCCTCAGCCACATCCTGGACCTTTTTATCACTCATTACTTCTTCCCCTTTCACATGTTAAAGTAAAAACAAAACAAAACCTGCCCCTAATCTTAAATCCTTAAAACTCAATAGTTCTCAGCTTTGGCTGCACATCAGAGCTACCCGGAGAGTTTTTCTTAAATCCTGATGCCAGAGTAGGCCCCATCTTGGATTAATTAAATCAGAATTGCTATAATCTCTAGAAGTGTGATTCAAGAATCACTAGATCTTAAAACTCCCAGGTGATACCAATATGCCACAAAGATTGAGAACCACAGTTTTAACTTTTCCACTCAGTTACTCTACTACACCTGTTTTTGAAACATTGCGCTCTCAGCTGTCTCCCATCCACATTCCCCCTTCCTTTGTTACATTGTTTCATACTCCGTTACTTTGTTTCATTCCCTAGCTTGGCATCAAACTGCACCAACCCAAGGCTCCCCTCTGTACCTCAGCAGGGAGACAGCTGTGCCCGCGTGGTGAAAATCGCATTATAGGTGAAGATGTTACCAGCTGTTTTTCTTGTCAGCTGCACCTGGGTCCTCCAGGACGCCAGGCCAGCCAGCCTTATTTTGCTAGTCATTTCATGTTCCCATGCTCTACAACACTTACTCAAAATAAGCTTCATTTTTCTCAAACTACAAACGGAGAATTTAAGAATTCAAACTAACTTCCTTTCTCCTGAATCTCAAATGTTCTCATTTTCCCCACCCTTTATATAAACTTTTCTCTTTATTGTTTTGCAGCTCACAAATGGTATTTTCATTCCATTGAATATCTCTTTTTTTTTCTCCATCCTTATATCAAATACATCAAAAATTCTGTGACTTCTGTATTGTGTAAATTGGTCTGCTTTTCAGTACTGCTGCAGTTATGAGCTCAGATCAAGCAACCACTGACTCTTCTTGATTGCTGAAATGGTCTCCACCAGGCCTCCCTCCACTCCGGCCTCTTTCCCAGCAGTCCTGGAGAGTGATTCTGTCTCAGAGCCGTGCAGATCGAGTCTCTCCTTCATCGGGTTAGCAGCGTTGCCCTTCGGATAGTCCCAGTTCCTGAATTTAAAGGTCTTCTACAATCTGTCCTCCAGCTTTCTCTCTTGCTTTATATTAAAGCAAATCTTTAGATTAAAGATCTCACAAAAGTCTGTTGTTTACATGTCTTAAATATTTGCCTACTTTTCAGTGCTGTTCCCTGTATGAAACATTGCTTCCTCCCTTCTTTTATTTGCTTAGTCTGGCATCATCTTCTCCTGGAAGCTACTCTCTAATTGCCTGGGACTGTTGGCCCTTCTTTGTTTCACTCATCTTTGTTCTTCTACCTCCTTCCCATTGCTTTGAAAGTTTCTTTTTTTCTTATATGTATTCTCCACTAAAATATAATGCAGAGTCCATGACAATCGTCTTCACCATTAGCATAGGTTTTATATAACATAATACAATATATATAATGGGTTTTGATTATAATTTCAATAAGTCATTGGAACATAAATTTAAGTCAATGTTCAAATGCTTTTAATGATGTATAATAAAATTCAACCAGGACTCCACAGAATTTCATAATGCAATAAAACACCCCACAGAGGATTATAAATAATAATAATGAAAATCCTGGGACTTCAGTGAAAATGACTTTAGTGATCTCATAATCATTTGTTTAGTTTTGAGAACTCTTTCTGTATTTGATGCACTGAGCATGATTCACAACTCACCAGAAGATCACTCAAAGATGGAGAAGACAACAACCTTATTTAAGGCCTGAAAATCACCTGAAAAAACTTTGGGTCCAAAAATACATCATTATTTGTTAAAAGTAAGTAACACAGACTTTAGAGCTAGACAAACCTGGTGTGAAACTTGGATCCAGTATTAACAATAAAACCACAGGTGAGTGACTTCTTCTTTTTAAAATATTTTATTTATTTATTTGACAGAGAGAGATACAGAGAGAAAGGGAACACAAGCAAGGGGAGTGAGAGAGGGAGAAGCAGGCTTCCTGCAGAGCACGAAGCCTGATGTGGGGCTCGATCCCAGGAACTTGGGATCATGACCTGAGCCGAAGGCAGAACCTTAGCTGACTGAGCCACCCAGCTGCCCCTAAATTCTTTTTTTTTTTTTAAGATTTTATTTATTCATTTGACACAGAGAGATCACAAGTAGGCCGAGAGGCAGGCAGAGAGAGAGAGAGAAGGAAGCAGGCTCCCCGCGGAGCAGAGAACCCGATGCGGGACTCGATCCCAGGACCCTGAGATCATGACCTGAGCTGAAGGCAGCGGCTTAACCCACTGAGCCACCCAGGCGCCCATGCCCCTAAATTCTAAAGAATATTTATACTCTAGTCAGGTTTGGGAGAATTTTATCAAAAGCTCTGTTGAAACTTTAATGCAGCATTTACATTTCATTTACTGGTCACAAGAGGGAGTAAGAACACTGCTAAAAATTACATATTTTCAAACACTTTTCAAGATAAGTTGTATGAAAAGAATTTCCTTGACTTTTAAGGATGAAATGATTTCTCTTTTCCCTAGTTGGTCTAAGAATTTTATCAGCTCTTAATTTTGAACTGATACATTGTATTTAAATGATAAAATCTAAATTCATAAAAATATTAGAATCTTTATGTCTAATAAAGGATCATTTTTGAACAGTCTGAAAAGGTCTGGAGGTACTTTTTTTAATACTGACTGATATGTCTGAGTCAGCTATCATGTTTTCAACATTGAAGTGAGTGTAAACAAAGCTCTGTTTATTGATAATGACGTAACACGATGATGAAATATGTTGCAAAAGTAGATCTTTTAGAGGAAAATCTGAGATTCCTTTCCTAGAATGTCTGTAACTTATGACAATTTGCTGTTTTCTTTTCTGATTTTATCGTTTCCTTTAAAAAGCTATGTGATAAAGTTCAAGATATCTTCTGTTGAAAGTGCAACACTGTGGACCTTTGAAAATGTTCTTAATAAAAATTTGTACAATTTTCTCTTCAGAGTTTAGGTCTCCCAGAGATCACATGGCAGCTTATCTTACGTTCTTTGACAGAATGAATATAATTCCCCCTGATGATTGCTTCTTACCACTTTGATATAAAAGTACCCAAGTTCCTGCTGGCTATTTAAGGAAGGAACTCCCCAAACTTAGTATTGAATCAGGGTCCTGTATATGCTTTGCTTCATGAATACAGGACAGACTTGACGACAAACAGATGACACGACATAATTTTTTCAGGTTTAATATAAGCTACATATTTTTCCCTCAATTTGAAAGTTTCATAAGGATAACATGTGGGAAACAAGATACATACTAAGATGAAATATGTAGCTTAATATATTAATCCTTTTATATTTGGTTAAATATATGGATATTAAATGGCCTAGACATTTTGTTCTTTGAAATACCCGTGGAAACTATTCAATAAAAATGTGGGGTTTGGCTACAAGTCACTTCTACTTAAATCTGTCTGAAAAGTTTTGCTGCCTACTTTTCATCTTTAAACTTTATGAATTGCAAAAGAAGCACTTGTTATTGTTTTTAATGCCTTAGCTATTACAAGTGATTGCTAACTCCATGCAAACTTCTGGGAATCCTGAAGAAACACAGAGCTTCCCCACTCCACCCTCTACTCCCAAAGTTTCCCACAGCTTTTTTGTTTCCCCCTCACGTGGCTTAAAATTATGAAAGTATGAATACTAAGGGTCATTTGTAAGAAAAATCCAAAAGGAGTGACTTTAAAAACATAACCACAAGGCAGTTAGATCATGCTTATTTTACATGGGTAAATACAAGCTATAGTTTAATAACACAAATCTAAAGTCTCATTATTTAGTGAATTACTAAATTAAAATTATCTTCTGGAAAAAATTTCATTACATGTACCATGTTACAAATGTAGACCAGAATACTTATACAGAGTAGTTTTAACACTTCATTTTTGTTGTATCTGTAACTTTTGTTATTGACCTTGAATTGATGATAGAAAGTTAAAAAATACCTAAGAATTTACCTAATGTAAAGCAAGAGAATTTAAAAGGGTATACATGTAATGTCAATTTAATTTTAAATTCAACATAGTATTCCATTCTTTAATTATTGAAAAGATACTTGTTTTAATATCTGCTATTTGCTTTATCATTTTAGCCAGTTTATTTTGAAGTGGCTTTAAAGTTATTTACATAAATATAAATAATTGAGGAAGAGAGACTGGTTTGAAATTATTAGAAGAGATGAAAAAAGTAAAAACAATGAAGCAAATATGAGATAGAAAGAGGAATTGAGTATTTTATACAAAGTAAATGCCCTGACATTCTATGCACTTGTTATTGGAGCATATAAATTGTTTTTTTTTTTTGGTTGTTTGTTTTCTAACAGCTATTGGGAAAGAAGGAAACACAGAAACTTTATTCCTTGTAAGATAAAAATAATTTCTCAGAAAAGCACAACTATTTATGATAGTGAGAGCAAACTGTATTTCTTCTTTGGGTTCTCTTAGGGACAACACTGTGTGATTTAGTAAATAACAGCCTTAGGGTGCCTACAAGGTTCAGTCGACCAGTTAAGTGTCCAACTCTTGATTTTGGCTCAAGTTATAAGTAAATTAAAAAATAATAGCCTCAATAACATTTTTCAGTGAGTTACTGCTTTCTTACAGTCATGTGTTAAGCACTGGGATTCAAAAATGATTTTAACAAAAATAGAACTATCCTATGACGCAGTAATCACATTACTAGGTATCGACTCAAAAAATACAAAAACACTTATTCAAAGGGATACATGCACCCCTACATTTATTGCAGCATTATTTATAATTATTTGGCCCAAGTGTCCATCAATAGATGAATGGATAATAAGAGGTGGTGTGTATAGATACGTATGTCGGTGTCTACACACACTATGGAATATGACTCAGCCATGAAAAGAATGAATGTTGCCGTTTGCAATGACGTGGATGGAGCTACAGAGTATGAGGCTAAGCAAAGCAAGTCAGTCAGAGAAAGGCACAGGCCATGTGATTTCACTCATATGTTGAATTTAAGAAATAAAACAAACGAGCAGAGGAAGGAAAAAGAGAGAGAAGGCAAATCAAGAAATGGACTCCTAACTGCAGAGAACAAACTGGTGGTCAGCAGAGGGGGTGGGGGTGGGGGAAGGAGGTGACGGGAGTAACTTGCCATGCTGAGCACTGAGTAATGCGGAAAACTGCCGAATCACTGTATTGTACACCTGAAACTAAGAGAACACTATATGTTAACTATGTTGGAATTAAAATAAAAAGTTAATAAAAATTATTTTGACAGAGATCATGCTCTCAAAGGAATTGTAACTTACCTAAAGAGACAGACACATAAATACAGAATTAATATACAACATAGTAAGTTTGTGATACAGGTTAAGTCAAAGTATTGCAGGTGCAAAAAATCCTACCAGGAAAAAGCCTACAGTGAGAAATTAAAACATTTTTGTTCTTATTCAATAACATACAATGATACAGAAAGGGTCGTAGTCTCTCCATGATTAACATTTAATTCCACAGCCACAGGACCCCGTCGCTCATTGTTAAACTAGTGCAGCATTTCCTGGATGATCTGTTCCCTTCCAGCTCTTCTCTGTATTGCTTCTAAATAGTCATTGGATTAAAGCTCACAAATAATTTGTGATTTAAAGTTTGTTACAAAATAAACTTGAAACTCCTTGTTCTCTCTTCAGTTCTTCATATGATCGGACGACAAACAATATCTTTATAAAGTCTAAATATTTTTATTATTTGTATTTTTATGTTTAAAATATTTTATTTATTTATTTGAGAGCAAGAGAGAGCCGAGTGAGCGTGGGCAGGAGCAGAGGGAGAGGGACAGGCAGAGTCTGCCCAGCTCAGAGTCCCACTCAGGGCTCAATCTCATGACCCTGAGGTCTGACCTGAAACTATATGAAGAGTTTTGTTTCTAAAAGAAACTAAATCCTTCTAAATGAAGGCTGTTTACATGACTGAGCCACTTAGACGCCCCTCTGAAATCATTAAAAAAAAATAATCTTTGTATTTGTCTTATTTCAAGGATCTACTCCAGTGCCTTGTATTTAACATGTGTTCAAAAACACTTGTAAAAAGCACTGGATAAGTGATTTCAGCAGCTTAAACAATGCAATGTTCCCTTAACATTCCTCTTAGCTGGCATGTTGAAAAATATATCAAAATGGTACTCATGCTCTTTAATTTTCTATTGCAAAAAATATTTCTATTAAGTATATAATAAAATGCTCTTACTAATATTATGTTTGGTGATTACTTATGAAAGAAATTCATATTAAATTTAGATTTACTGGAAAAATTATATATTCTTTTACATACATATGAAAATACCCAATGAGGCCCGTGATTTCTAAGCCTGTCACTATTGTATATTCATAAGTATGTTTGTATACAGACATTTCAAAAGTTATCAGCAAGAGAATCTTCAAGCATACTCCCTGCTCAGTGGGCAGCTTGATGTGGAGCTCAGTCCCAGGAGCCCAAGATCACGACCCGAGCTCCAGTCAGATCTTCACCCAGCGGAGTGCCCAGGCACGCTGGGATGTAGACGCTCAAGTGACATAGCTGGCATCAGAATCTAAGTGGCTTTTGCTTCACTGTTCTTTCCAATAAAAATGTCTTGCCTTGCTAATTTAGAAACTGCATGCCTCCACTTGTTTTATATCATTTTATTTAAGCTATATAACCAAGCTGGCATTTGTTTTTTTATTTTTTTTTATTTTTTATTTTTTTTAAATTTATTTTTTATTTATTTTCAGCATAACAGTATTCATTGTTTTTGCACCACACCCAGTGCTCCATGCAATCTGTGCCCTCTCTAATACCCACCACCTGGTACCCCAACCTCCCACCCTCCCCCCGCCACTTCAAACCCCTCAGATTGTTTTTCAGAGTCCATAGTCTCTCATGGTTCACCTCCCCTTCCAATTTCCCCCAACTCCCTTTATTTTTTTTTAATTTTTAATTTTTTATAAACATATATTTTTATCCCCAGGGGTACAGGTCTGTGAATCACCAGGTTTACACACTTCACAGCACTCACCAAAGCACATACCCTCCCCAATGTCCATAATCCCACCCCCCTTCTCTCAACCCCCCTCCCCCCAGCAACCCTCAGTTTGTTTTGTGAGATTAAGAGTCACTTATGGTTTGTCTCCTTCCCAATCCCATCTTGTTTCATGCAACATGGGGGCTTAAGTGGGTAGGAGAAGAACCAAGCTGGCATTTGTAAATGCTCAAAAAATGTTGGCTGTTAGGTTTTGGTAAATCACATGAAATTGTTCAAAAGTTCAATCCTGTTTTTAATGGCGCTAGTCCATAAATACTCAAAACCTTTATACAGCTTATTCTTTTTATCCATAGTTAATTTGTTTTCATATGAGAATTATTTATACAATGTTCATGTAGTAACTAATTACTCTGTGTATTCTCTATTACATAAAATATTTTGAAATGTTTTGTTTTTAATCTCTGAAATATTACTGATAATTTTGTTGCAATTCTTAATACAGTCAGGAGTTTAAATTTGAGATTGTAGTAGCACTTCTATCTTTCACATCTGCCTTCCTACCATAAAAGCTTTTGTGAAGGGGATTCCTGATTCTATTTCTACCATTTGCTCTCATATTTTCTGTTCCAAGAGGGCACACCCTGAAGTGTGGGAATCAAACTCTTCTGGGCAGAGATTCCAGTGCTGCAATTACATCAGATGAGGCTGCTGGGTTGCTTGATTTCTCTAAGGACTTGGTGATGCAGCTTCAGTGCTTCCTCGTCACACTCCAGCTGCACTTGCTTTGCTGTGTGCCATCGTAGCTGATTCTCTCCCTCTAACCTTGAACAACATGAACCCTCTCCTTCTGTCCCATCATTTAAATCAACTCTGGAAAAACTTTACAATAATGATTTTAGAGAGGAAATTCCAGTTTCAATGCTGCCAATCAGTTGAAATACTTCTAAAAGTCAATTTTAAATTGTTATAGATATTATGAGAAACTCCTTTTTGATCTTGTTACCTTATAGAAAGGAAAAGAAATCTAACAGAACCAGTTATGCTTTGACTTATGCTTTTTAATTTAAATTATTAAGATTATTTGAACTATACTAATTGAACATGGGTCTAACTCTGTGCATGTGTGAATATTAAGCCTTTTAAAGTAACTTTAAAATAAACAATTTCTAATTTATCATTTTTATCATTAAATGAAAATGCAGAATTATCAATACCTGGTATCAGAACTAAGAAGCTGAGTGATTGGTTATTATGACAATAGATATAACTGCCATCCGCATAAGTTTTCCTGTGTGTGAAGCAATGTATCTGCATCATACCCTCCACCCCTCACAGGTGGCAATATTACGGTAGAGGCACTTGAGGGTCATAATTAAATGACCCTCTGGAGCCAGGCTGCTTGAGTTTGAATTCTGACTCAACCACTGATGAGCTCTGTGACTTTGATCAAGTTACCTAACCTTTCTGTGGTTTAGTTTTCTTATCTCTGAATGAGGGTAAATGATACCCCACAAGATTTTGGGGAGGATTAAATGAGTTATTATGTGAACAGTGCTTCAAGCACAGTTCCTGTTCACTGAGCATTGCCTATTATTACTCTCACTATTTCACTGACTGATTAGTTTAGATGCCTCTTCAGATTTTACTTCTTACAAAAGTTGTCATTACAATAGGAAACCTGAGCTCTGGAATTCCCAGGCAGTGTGGGTGACTCCCAGGCATGCTATTATAGAGCACTGGCAACGTTTTCAGAGCACCTAGAAGTACGAAATCGAGACGCAGCAGGGTGAAAGAACAGATTAGACTGACGTTTTCCCATTGAGAGCTGTCGTAACTTTTTTTTTGCCTAGTTGCAATAGACATTTTTGTGTGCCCTTGATGGGTGAAGCACTCAGTGGGGTCTTGGGAACACAAAGAAACAAAAGTAAATCCCTTGCCTTCTAGGATCTTAGGGTCCAGTGGGAGAGACAATGATCAAGGAATTATTGTAATTCAGTACAGTGATTTACACAATGGGGACTGTGCTCCGTGTTCAGGGGGAGCAAAGGGGAAACGCAGCCCATGCCGCTTAGTGCCCCATGGAAAGTCACACCATTTCAGTGGGATTTGAAAGACGAGTAGGGAGTTGTCAGGGGAGCAAATGAAGAGAGGATTCTGACAGACGGAAGAACACATGTGAAAGTGAGGAGTGTGAGGAGAGGTTGGCGTGTTGGCGAACACCCTGCGAATTGTTTAGATTTGGTGGAAAGTGGAGTGTGTTCTAGGGAAGGACGTGGAGTATGGGAAGTGGCAGGACATAGAGTCGGATAGGCCAGCTAGTGCCAGGTCAAAAGGGTTTGTATGCTCTGCAGTTATGTCAGGTTTTCACTGTGAGAAGAATTATGAAGTAGTAGGAATAGATTCTGCAAAAGGCAACTTGCACAAACCAAACCTGTGACATAATGTGGAAGAAATCCCCAGGTAAATTGTTTGTTTAATCAAACAGATTTTATTTTGTGCCAGTGTTAGGAATTATGGAACACAAAAAATAACACACAGCTTCTGTCTATTCGTTTTCTACTATTCAGCTGTGTAACAGAATTTGATGATTTTCCTTGTTCATAAACGAACTTGAGACTATGCCTGTCACACAAACATACACAGCCTCCTCATTATCAACATCACTCAACAGAATGGGGGTCTTTTTCTTTTTTTTTTAAACCAGGGATGAACCTACATTAACACTTCATAATTTACCTTAGGGTTCACTCTTGGTGTTGTGTATTCTATGTATTTGGGAAAAAAGTATAATAACATATATTCATCATTACAATATCACAAAGGGCATTTTCACTGGCCTAAAAATCTTCTGTGTGGTTACTATCTTTAATACACCAATAATTCAGTACAGGAACCAAGGAGATTGCACATCTTCATAAAATAAATTCCCTTTTTATGTCAAGTCAAATCCTCCTCTTCAACTCAATTCCCTCCTTATTTTTATTTCATGATTTGGTTACAAATCACCATGATTTCTTATTGGGGATAAGTCCAGGGTAACAAGAAGTTGGCATATTTAATTTATTGGAATAAATTTCTTCATATATAATGTTATTCAGTTTTCATATGAAGAATTGGATATAAATAGATTGGTTAGATTTGCTTTGTCTTTGACTAAATAACAGCAAATCTGAGTAAAGCAGCTGAACTAGAAAAAGTGGCTTGATAGCAGCAAAGTTCGATAACATGACCAACGGTGAGGCTTTGTAATTATAGTCTACTGATGGTCTCTCTGAGTCCAATCTAGAGTTTATTCTGTCCTTGGAACTTTTAGAGTGACTTCATTTCTAATATCCACTTTTTTTCTATTTGGTTGTTTTTTTCATGTCCACTTGGACTTATTTTATTTCTGTCTATTTTTCATTTAACTTTTCTTGCTTGTTTTGGAATCCTGGGAAAGCTGGCAAAGTAGGAGGATCCTGAGCTCACCTTTTTCCCACAGACACACTGAAATAGCAACCTTATCAGTGCAACTAACTCTGAAAATGACCTGAAGACTGCAGGACAGAATTTCCACAGTTAATTATAGAGAGGAAGCCACATCTAAAAGAGTAGGAAGGGCAGAGACAAAGTCATGAGCCAAAGCTGCAGCAAGACTAACCTCAGTCAGGAATGACAGCATAAACATGGAGAAGTGAGACACCACAAACCCCAGGCACAGAGGACCTGTACAGGGAAGATGAGAAACTCTAACCTTTGGCTTTGAAAACCAGTGGGGCTTAATTCTGTGAGGCTTTTTTTGTTTTTGTTTGTTTGTTTATTTATTTATTTATTTGACTGATGAACAGAGATCACAAGTAGGTAGAGAGGCAGGCAGAGAGAGAGGAGGAAGCAGGCTCCCCACCAAGCAGAGAGCCTGATACAGGGCTCGACCCCAGGGCCCTTGGACCATGACCCAAGCTGAAGGCAGAAGCTTAACCCACTGAGCCACCCAGGCGCCCCATTTCTGTGAGTTTTTATAATCCGTGGGACTTAATTCCAGGTACTTATAGCTGGTTTAGCTCTGCGAGCACAGGAGGAATAAGAAACTGAATCCACACACTTAAAGAGCCACATAACAATAACCCAACTAAGATGCAGCATAGAAACAGCAATTTGAAAAGCACTCGGGTATACGTGAAGGAGGTATATTTACTAATCTCAGAACATACACTGAAGGGGAAGGAATCTTTAGAGGACTTCACGAGAACACAAGTGCTGGTGGTTGCCTTTTCTCTTCACCCCTCCTGCCTAGATAGCAGGACACATGAGGGAACCAGTATGAATAGTCTCCACCTAACTTGCTAGCACTAGGTTCTCCTGCAGATCTGCACCATCTAATTTGCCCCACTAATCAGGTGTCCTTTCAAAGATGTTTCTGCCCTGACACATCCTGCAAGCAACCTCAGCAGGGACTAATGCCATTCCAAAGTAACTCTTGCCCTGGAACGAAGAGAAGCTAACCAACGACACACACACTAGTATGCCTACATTCTAGCACCTGAACCTTATAACTAGGAGTGTAGAGAGAGTGCCCTGCTGATCAGTGTGACTGTAGCTCCAAAGAATGTTGGGGCACAGACACCTGCTCTGACTGGAAGCCCCACTCAACTACAAGCCTGTGGTGGTCCTAGACTGGCCCCTTATCAGCACAGAAACCAAATTTTTGCCCAGAACAGGCAAAGTTGGCCATTGCAGCTGACTGGATTGAAGGCAAATGTGGCTTAGCCATAACAGTAGGGTGCATTCAACCCATATGGGAGACACTTCTGAAGCACCTGGTTCTGATGAACTAGGGGCATTGTGCTGCGGGCACCACAGGACCTCTTCTTCACAAAGCTACTACTTTCCAGATAATGAGATACAGCTGACTTTTCTAATATGTAGACTAAAAACACAGAGAGACAAAATAGGGAAACAGAGGAATATGTTCCAAATGAAAGAACAGGGTAAAACCACTGAAAAGAGCTAAATAAAGTGGATAAGCAATATACTTGATAAAGAAATCCAAGTAGTGGTCATAAAGATACTGACTGGACTTGAGAAAAGAGTGGGGAACCTCAATGGGACTTTTAAAAGAGATAGAAAATATGAAAAAAAAAAAACCAAGATGAAGAACTTAGTAACTGGGGAAAAACAACAGCAACAACAACAAAACGAAAAACAAACAAACAAACAAAACCAAAACACTAGAGGGAATCAATACCAGATTAGAAGAGGTGGAAAATGGATCAGCAACCTGGAAGACAGGGCTATGGAAAGCAACCAAGCCAAATAGCAAAAAGAAAAAAAGAATAGTTAAAAAAGAGAGAGAGAGAGAGAGAATAGGTTAAGGAAATTCAATGCCATTACAACTGTAATAACATTTGCATTATAGGGATCCCAGAAGAATATAGAGAGAAGGAGGCAGAGAATTTGTTTAAAAAAGTAATAGTTGAAAATGTCCCTAATCTGGGGAAGGAAACAGACATCCAGATTCAGAAAGCCCCCAACAAAATTAACCCAATGAGGTCCACACCAATACACATAATAAATAAAATGACAAAAAGTACTGAGAAAGAGAAATTTTAAAAGCAGCAAGAGAAAAGAAAACGGTTATATACAGGAGAAACCCCATAAAGCTATCAGCTAATTTTTCATCAGAAACTTTGCCAGCCAGAAGAAACTGGCATGATATATTCAAAGTACAGGGGGGAAAAAAGAAAAATAAAAAGAAACAACCTGCAACTGAGCATACTTCCTCCTGTAAGGTTATCATCCAGGAAGGAGAGATAAGCGTTTCCCAGACAAACAAAAGGTAAAGGAGTTCATCATTACTAAACTAGCCTTACAAGAAACATTAATGAGACTTCTTTAGGTGTAAAGAAAAGGCCATCATCAGGAGGAGAAAATTATGAAAGGTAAAAACTTTACAGGTAAATGCAAACATATGATATGGAAGTTAAAGCACAGAAGCAGTAAAAGCGATCATATCTACAAAAATTAGTCAAGGGAGTCACAAAATAAAAGGACGTGAATTAAGACATCATATCCATAAAATATACAAAGGAGTAAAAATTTAGTGTTTTAAGAAAGGTTGAAACTCAAGAGAATCTCAACTTAACATAGACTACTATACTTGTAAGATATATACAAACATACTGGTAATCACAAACCAAAGACCTAAAATAGATAAACAAAAAATAAAGAGAGAGATACCTAAACATATCAGAAAGCCATCAAACCACAAGGGAAGACAGAAAAAGAAGAAAAATGAAACAGAGATGAACAATATAGTAACCATAGTAACAAAAATAGTAACAAAATGGCACTAAGCACATATATATTAACAATTACTTTAAATGGAAATGAATTAAATGCTTCAGTCAAAAGATGCAGGGTGACTGAATCAATAAAAAAGCCAAGACCTGTCTATATGCTGTCTTTAAGAGATCTATTTTCAAACCTATAGACTATATGCAGATTAAAAGTGAAGACATGAACAATGACTTAGGGTGCAAGTGGAAATGAAAGCTAGGGTAGCAACACTTATATCAAAACAGACCTTAAAACAAAGACTGTAACAAGACACAAAGAAGGACACTACATCATGATAAAAGGAACCATCCAACAAGTGGGTGTAACAATTGTAAATACCTATGCATTCAGCACGGGAACATCTGAATACATCAAGGAACTATAAACAGACATAAAGGAGGAAATTGACAGTAATGCAATAATAGCAATCAAAGACATTCCACTTATATCAACGTATAGATCATCCAGACAGAAAATCAACTAGGAGCAGAGGTTTTGAATGACACACTAGACCAGATGGACTTAACAGATATATTCAGAACAGTCCATCCAAAATCAGTGGAATATACTTTTCAAGTGCAAATGGAACATTCTACAACGTGGATCACATGTTAGGTCACAAAACAAATCTCAATACATTTAAGAAGATTGAAATTACATCATTCTTCTTTTCTACCACAAGTTTCCATGAAACTAGAACTCAATTACAAAAAAGAGGAAAGAGCGTGAATACATGGAAGCTAAGTAAAATGCTTACTGAACAACGAATGGGTTAACCAAGAAATCAAGCAGCGAGTCAAAAAATACAGGGAGACAAATGCTAATAAATACATAATGGTCTAAAATCTTTATAATACTACAAAATTTGATTAATGAGGGAAGTTTATTGCATTATAGGCAAGCAAGCAAAATCTCAAATAAACAACCTAACCTCACACGTAATGGGACAAGAAAAGAAGAACAAACAAAGCCCAAAGCCAGTAGAAGGGAGGAAGTAATAAAGATTAAAGAAACAATACTGAAATACAGACTAAGGAAAAAAACCCTCATAGAACAGATAGATGAAACCAAGAACTCGTTCTCTGAGAGATCAATAAAATTGATAAAACTTTAGCCAGACTCATCAAGATTAAGAGAGAGGACTCAAATAAGTAACAACGGAAACAGGAGAGAAATAACAACACCACAGAAATACAAAGGATCATAAGAGAGTATTATGACAAAAATGTATCGGCATACATTTGGACAAATTGGACAACATAGAAGAATGGATAAATTCCTAGAAACATATCACCTTCCAAAACTGAATCTATTTCCAAGAAGAAAAAGAAAATTTGAACAAATTTTGAACAAATAGAAAATTACAACAAATTATTAGCAATGAAACTGAATCAGTAATCAAAAATCAACAAACAAAAGTGTTTTTCCCTGATAATTAGTGATTTGGTAGTGATTCGAGGCATCTTTTCATGTATCTGTTGGCCATCTGTATGTCTTCTTTGGAAAAATGTTTATTCATTTCCTCTGCCAATTTTTTAAAAATCAGTTGTCTTGTTTGTTTTTACTGTCTGTTTGGTGTGGAGTTGTATAAGTTCTTTATATATTCTGAATATTAACCCCTTATTGGATGTAACATTTGCAAATATCTTCTCCCATTCGATAGGTTGCCTTTTAGTTTTGTTGATGGTTTCCTTTGCTGTGCAAAAGCTTTTTTATTTTGTGTAGTCCCAGTTCTTAATTTTGCTTTTGTTTCCCTTGCATTAGGAGAAATATCTAGAAAAATGTTTCTACGGCAGATATAAAAAAAAGTTACTCTCTCTTTTCTTCTGGGGCTTTATGAATTCAGGTCTCTTGAATAGGTCTTTAATCCATTTTGAGTTTTGCGTGTGTGTGTGGTATAAGATAGTGGTTATACAGTTCTCCTCACACCATTTGTTGAAGAGACTGTTCTTTCCCCCATTGTATATGCATTTTTTGCATAGATTAATTGAGCATCTACGTGTGGGTTCATTTCTGGGCTCTCGATTCTGTTCCACTGATGGATGGTTCTGTTTTTGTGCCAGTACCATACTAAAATTTTATTTTTCTTCTAGTTATGTGAAAATGTTGGGGTATTTTTTAGAGATTGCAAGAAATTTGTAGATTGTTTTAGGTATTGTGGACATTTTAATAATATTCACTCTTCCAATCCATGAGTATAGAACATCTTTCCATTTGTTTGCACCATCTTCAATTTCTTTCATCAGGGTTTTATACTTTTCAGAGTATGAGTCTTGTACCTCCTTGCTTAATTTTATTCCTAGGAATTGTATTCTTTTTGGTGTAATTGTAAATGCAATTGCATTTTTAATTTTTCTTTCTGCTACTTCATTATTAGTGTACAGAAATGCAACATATTTCTGTATATTTTGTATCTTGCAGCATTACTGAATTCATTTATCAGTTCTAGTAGTTTTTTGGTGGAGTCTTTTAGGTTTTCTGTGTATAGTATCATGTCATCTACAAATAGTGAAAATTTTACTTCTTCCCTACAATTTGGATGCTATTTATTTATTTTTTTTCTTAGCTGATTGTTGTGGCTAGGACTTCCAGTATTTTGATGGAAAAACATAGAAAAAATGCACATCCTTGCTGATCTTAGCAGAAAAGCTGTTTTTCACCATTGAATATGCTGTTAGTTGTGGGGTTTTTTTAAAAAATTTTTTATTTTTTTATAAACATATGTTTTTATCCCCAGGGGTACAGGTCTGTGAATCGCCAGGTTTACACACTTCACAGCACTCACCAAAGCACATACCCTCCCCAATGTCCATAATCCCACCCCCTTCTCCCAAACCCCCTCCCCCCAGCAACCCTCAGTTTGTTTTGTGAGATTAAGAGTCACTTATGGTTTGTCTCCCTCCCAATCCCATCTTGTTTCATTGATTCTTCTCCTACCCACTTAAGCCCCCATGTTGCATCACCACTTCCTCATATCAAGGAGATCATATGATAGTTGTCTTTCTCTGCTTGACTTATTTCGCTAAGCATGATACGCTCTAGTTCCATCCATGTTGTCGCAAATGGCAAGATTTCATTTCTTTTGATGGCTGCATAGTATTCCATTGTGTATATATACCACATCTTCTTGATCCATTCATCTGTTGATGGACATCTAGGTTCTTTCCATAGTTTGGCTATTGTGGACATTGCTGCTATAAACAATACGGCCTTTATTATGTAGAAAAATGTTCCCTATGAGCCCACTTTTTGGGAGTTTTTATCATAAATGGATGCTGTACTTTGCCATATGCTTTTTCTGCATCTATGGAGATAATCATATGGTTTTTATCCTTTATCTTTTTAATGTGATGTATCATGTGGATTAATTTGTGAATATCAAACCATTCTTGGATCCCTGGGGAAAATCCCACTTGATTAGGGTGAATTTTTTTTAATGTATTGTTGGATTTGGTTTGCTAATACTTTGTTGAGGATTTTTGCATCCATGTTTATCAGAGAAGTTAGCCTGTCCTTCTGTTTTCTGTAATGTCTCATCTGGCTTTGGAGTCAGAGTAATGCTGGTTTCGTGGAATGAATTTGGAAGTTTCCTTCCTCTTCTGTTTTTTGGAATAGTTTGAGAAGAATAGGTATTAACTTTTCTTTAAATGTTTGGTCAAAATAAGAAAGACAATAAATAACAAGTTCTGGCAAGGATGTGAAGAAAAAGGAACGCTCCTGCAATATTGGTTGGAACGTATATTGTGCAGCCACTGTAGAAAACAATACTGAAGTTCCACAAAAGTTAAAAATAGAAATACCATATGATCCAATCATTCCACTACTAGGTGTTTACCCAGAGGAAATAAAAACACTATTTTGAAAAAGATATATTAACCCTCATGTTTATTGTTGCATTATTTACAATAGCTAAGCTATGGACAGCCCAAACGTAAATCTTAGATGAATGGATAAAGAACTCTTTCTCTCTATATATATACATATATATACACACACATATATATAATCTCATATACACATATATACGCACACATATATATAATCTCATATACACATATATACACACACATATATAATATCATATACATATATATGAAATAAATATGTATATGATAATTTGTACATAATAAATATACATAAAATGAAATATTCAGACATAAAAAAATGAGATCTTGCCATTTGCAGCAGCATGGTGGACCTAATGGGTATAATACTAAGTGAAATAAGTCAGTTAGATAAAGACAAATACCATACGATCACACTGATAGGTGGAATTTAAGAAACAAAACAAAGAAATAAAGAGACAAACAAAAAAGCAGACTGTTAAATCCAGAGAGAAACTGGTAGTTGCTGAAACGGAGGTTGGTGGAAGGATGGGGGAAATAGGTAAGTGGGCTCAAGGGTGTGCTTATCTTGAGGGGCACCGAGTGATGCGCACAACCGTTGGGCTCAAGGGTGTGCTTATCTTGAGGGGCACCGAGTGATGCGCACAACCGTTGGGCTCAAGGGTGTGCTTATCTTGAGGGGCACCGAGTGATGCGCACAACCGTTGGGCTCAAGGGTGTGCTTATCTTGAGGGGCACCGAGTGATGCGCACAACCGTTGAGCTCAAGGGTGTGCTTATCCTGATGAGCACCGAGTAATGCGTAGAACTGTTGAGTCACGATAACCGCATGCCTAAAACTGACATAACATTGTATGTTAACTACATACCAGTTTAAAAAAAGAAGAAAAGAGAGAAAGAAAAAATAACAAAAACAGTTTCTTCTGTTTTAAGTGGCTGTTTTATTTTCAAAAAACTATTTTATTACGGTCAATACTTAATATAAGATCTACTCCCTTAGCAAATTTTTAGGTGTATGTTATTGTGTACAGGCACAATGTTGTACAGCAGGTATCTAGAACTTATTCATGTTTTTAAACTGAAACTTCATGCCCACTGATTAAGAACTTTCCTTTTTCTCCTCCAAGCTGTTGGCAACCATCAATCCAATCTTTGGTTCTGTGACTGGATTTTTTAATGATTGGTATTTGCCTTTCTGTGAATGGCTTATTTCTCTTAGCACACTGTGCTGAAAGTTCATCCATATTATTACATATTGCAGAAAGTCTTTGGTAAAGGATAAGTAGTGTCTACTGTACGTATATACCACACTTTGTTTATCCGTTCTTGTGTCAGGGGACATACAGGTTTTTCCACATCGTGGCTATTGTGCATAGAGCTGCTTTGAACACAGCAGTGCTAAAAGGCAACCTATGAAAGAGGAGAAAACATTTGCAAAGCAAATATCTGATGAGGGCTTTATCCCCAACATATAAAAGGAACTCCTACAACGCAACAGCAGAAAAACGCCTAATCCACTGATAAATAAATGGAGGTGATTGAACAGACGTTTCTCCACAGAAGACGGATAAATTACCAACACACACACAACAGGACGCTCAAAGCTGTCAGTGAAATGCAAATCAAAATCATAATAAGACCCCTAAGGATAAAAATACATTATATGTTTATTAAAAAAATAAAAATATTTAAAAAATAATAAGATATTACTTCATACAGATCAGTGCGGCTATTAAGAAAAAAATAAATGACAATAAATGTTTTTGTAGGATGTGGAGAAATTGTGATCCTTGTACACTGTTGGTGGAAATACAAAATGATAAAGCCACTATGGAATTTAGTATGATACTTCCTCAAACATAAAAATAGAACCCCCATATGATCAGGAATCTCACTCCTGGATATTTACCTAAAATAATTGAAATCAGGATCTTGAAAAGGGTTAGCACTCGAGCGGCTGTATTCTTTAATCTGCCTGTTTGAGCACCAAAAACATAGTTGTTTTAAAGATTTTATGAGTCTGCTCCCTAAAATTAAAATCATCTAGAGTGAATTTGTTATCATTTTTCTGTTTTTTGAGTTTCTTTCTTAGCATTAACTTTTAGGGCTTTTTAGGGGGGAGAAATTTGAGATTTTCCGCTATTTTCTGTGGCAGCTTTCTTTCCGCCATTTATCACTCTCACCCTTCTCTCTTTCCTTACCCCCTTCTCACTGGTTTGTGGTTGCTTCCACTCACCCTCCAGGCTTTCAGCCCAGCTGAGATCACAGAAGGGCACTTTGGGCTCCTGCTCTTCAGTGATGGTGGAGACCCCACGGATCCACACAAGGAAGGACTAGATGGCTTCAGCTCAGTTTCGTTTGCATTACTGAGTCCTTGTCCCATTTTCTGCCCCAGTAGAAGAACAACAGTCTCCCCTATTTTTCAGCTTCCTTTCCTTAATTGGCAGGAAATCTACAATCTGGTCCTTACCTTTAGGGAGCCTGTCAGTATCTTACAAAGGACATTTTAGTTCCTCTCATCCTGCTCTAGCCCAGCTCTGAACTGCCACTACCTGCCTTTGGTCCACAGAATTGTCACATTTTTGTCTCAGTGATGTCTTCTTGTTTTTTCTCCTACATTTTATTTTCATTTTACATATTCCTGATTATTTCTTAATGGACCTCATACTCAGTAATTACCTATTTGTTTGTTTGTTTGTTTGTTTTGTCTTGAAGCTAAGTTTCTTGGGGTAAGAACCTTATTCATTGATATCTCACTACTTTTTAGAACAATTTATTGGATATAATTGTCTTTGAAAACAAATTCCAATCCATGATATATTCTACTTACAGGCAGAATAAATAAACAGGAGCTAAATGTGCCAAAAAGAAACTCCCTATTTCAAAAAAGATTTCATCAGATAATTTATATCATTTTCTTTTACCTTCAGTATTCATTCTTGTACTGTCCATCTCACCTTCCTTCTGAATCGTCTCCCCAGAATACACACATGAGCTAATAATTCCCATCTTAAAAAGAAACCCTCCTTGGTCTCCTATTTCTATATTCCTCTCCAGACGCTCACACAACGTTTGTACTACTTCCCACATCAAAATCATTTCAAAACAACAGTTCCCTTAACTCCACCCCTACATATTGCTTAACGCTGCAACCCTCTCCCTTCCTCACTACTCCGCTGGAACTACCCTTGGTCAAGATTACCAGCAAGCAATCCGCTTCTCTGCCCTCCTCTAGCAGAGAGCAGTGCTCTGCGTGGCATGGGACAGAACTGACCACTCCCTCTTTTGGGAAGCATTTGCTCTTCTCAGGTTCTATCACATCACACTTTCCTGGATTTTCTCCCACATCACTGGCTGTTCCATTTCAGTTTCTATGTAGGTTCTTCTTCTCCTGGACATTTAGATACTGAAGAGGCTCACGGCTCAAGCTTGGGCTCCTTTGTATCTGTCCTTTCTTTTCCTGGAGGATGTTATCTTTTCTCATTCCTTGAACTACTGCATCTGCTGATGACTATGCCATGTTTATCTCTATTCCAGAGCATTTCCTAAGCTCTAAACATGTATGCAACTGCCTATTTGACATCTTTACTTGGCGCTTAGGCATCTCTAATTAACTTGTCCAAAACTGAAACACTTTTGAAATTTACTGCATTTTCCCTGCTTAATCTTCTTTCATAGGAATTTGAAACTCTTTTACGGTATCTTTTAGTTTCTTTATTTTCATTTCCTCATTTATATTTATCACTATAATATATTGATGACATTCTTGGTGTCATTCTAAATTGTACTTACTTATTATTTAATTGCATATATTTACTAGACAGTATATTGGACATCAGGTAATCTTCTGTCAATAAGGAAAAATATAATTATCATTCTTCTGATAAATTGATGAATTTTTCTTAGGAAGAAGAGAGTAACAAAGAAATCAAACATCTACTGCAATGTTTTATATACCTCATGAAAATGTGGTCAGGGCTTATAACTTTAATTTTTGAACTGTTAAGATAAGTGATTGCTCTAATATTAAATTTGGGAATAAAAATGTAAGAATTATGTGTAAAATAAGCTTCATGGGGTTCATTTTGTAAAGACAGCTATTTCAGCACCAGAATCATGACAGCAAATGTCGCTTGCTTTGGGTTGACTTAGTGCATAAATCTTTCTGTAATTATATTTGAAGAGTTTAACAACAAATAATGAGTTTTCCAAGAATACTAAGCTGAGAACATGCAGCAAACAAGAAAGACCTGGTCCCTACCCACACAGAGAGGATTAAATGATTCTAGAACCCATTAGTAAGAAAACAGATCAATAAACACACCTGGCATAAGACCTGAAGGAAGAAAGAGAGAATAAGGAGGGAGAAGTTGGTTTAGATTATGTGGCCAAGAAAATCATTTCTGAGGATGCTTTAAGATGAGCGGATATTTAAACTGAGAATAAAGCAAATTATAAGACCAAATGTGTGGCGGTTTTAAGGAAACCAAATTAATTCTCCATAGATTGATACCGTATAAAAGTGCTAAAATTTGTTCATTATGTAAAGTTAGTAGCAATCTTTTCTTCTTGTTTTTGCTAACTTGTTTTTCACACATGTTGGCTTATGAGTTGATGCATAAATTGGTGAAAATCACAGTGCATATTTAATTCATTTGGAAAATAATAATTCTTTTTGAGGCATTATTGTTTTTTTATCTTTATATATAGTAGTATTATATAAATATATTTATATTTTTTAAAAATTTTATTTAAATTCCAGGTAACATTCACTTTTATACTAAATGATAAAAGTTTTAGTCATAAAAATTTTTTGGTCATGAGCTGTACATTCTTTATGGATGTTGGGTATCAATATTTTTGTGAGTGTTTTTTTTATGATCATTCACCAATCTATTATAATCTTTAATTTACATTATATGGTGGGCATTTCTGTTTGATTTCAGGATAACAGAACTATTTGAATTTTGATTTATAGATGTTTTGACTGGGTAACTTATTTTTGTTCATAGAATCTTTCCATAACCATTGAACCATAGATATCACATGAGGACAATTAAAGCTGTGTTTTGATTTAATTAAACATCTCAGAAATAAGTTTAGGAAAATTATTCTGTTGCTTTATAACCTTTAGAAGCTTGTTCCTTCCTCTGGAAAATCTTTTCCTCTGGTAGAGTGTTACATCTTGGCAAGGATGAAATAAATTGAATCATCTGAGATTAGATTCTGTTGAAAGGTCAAGATGATTTTATGTTTTAAAAGTTATGATATTTGAGTTCTAATTCTATTAGGAATTTATTATAATTCTTTTAGAAATTTATTAAACTAAATCATATGTTTGTTCTGTATCTAGTGATAGAAGAGGTTGTTAAATATTGTTTGTATCCAAATAAGATATGTACACACACACACACACACACACACACACCATTTTGTAGCTTTAGGGATTTATTGTTTGGGTGAGTGTCATGAATTTCTAGGAGTTATAAGTTAAGTAAACAATAGATCTCCACTTTTCTATTCAGAAACTCTTCCTGCATAGATAATGTTATTTTTTGACTTTTTATTCTTATTTTTGTTAAAGTACAATATGAATAGACTTCATGTTTCAGATCCATATTTTTAGATTTGATTTTAATAATGACAAAATCTTAAAGAGGGCTTCATAGTTCATTAGTATTATAAATTCTAATAACGTTTTAATGAGAAAATATTTTAAAATTTATTAAAATACTTTTTATTCAGTTTATAAAGTACTATACTATAATTAAATTATATTAGAGTGAGATAGATAAGATACTTTTAAAGGAATTGTTAAATCTGACAACACAGCAAGTTCTTTTTGAACAGAAACTACAGTTGCGATTCAGAAAGTTTACTGCTATGCCTCTACCTTCTTTCTAGGAACAACGTTGCACGAGGCACCCACTTATGTGGCACCCTGTAACATCCGTTGGTAAGTCCCAGCTGTCTCCTAATCTCTCTTCACATGTGGAATTGGGAAAATTGGGAATTCCTACTGTTTTCACACCCCAGATGCTTATCTAAAGAAAATTCAAAAACTTCTGGATGTTGTTAAGAGCTTAATAATAAATATTATTAAATATGAAAGTGTTGTTATTGCAATGATTGGTCCAATATTGTATGTTAGGGCCACAGGGAGGACAAATGAAAGTGAGACAAAAGTTAAAGTTTGGGTTAAGAAAAGGTCTAAAATGAAGACAGAAATGAATCGAAATGAATTTTTCTTCTTTAGCTTGTCTTGTGCAGCATGTGGCTGTTAACTTGGGCTTTCACATGAGATTTTTGTGGTCTTCAAAGAATTTTCCATGCAGTTATCAGTTGTTTTTAGAATTAGAGATATGATGATAACTAGTTACCAGAGTGATTGACTAATCATTCTTACGATTTCATGTATTCACCTGACACTTGCTCGCAGATGGTCTTTACGTTTAATTGAACAAAATTGTGTTTTCCTGATTGAGAGCTTTAGTTTGTGTAATCAGATTTTAAGACTTTATTCAGGATACTCAATAAGATATATCATCACTCTGATCTTAGAGTCATACACTTGAACATGTCAATGTAGGGGTGCCTGGGTGGCCCAGTCCATTGGGCGTCTGCCTTTGGCTCAGGTCATGATCCTCGAGTCCTAGAATCAAGCCCCCCCACCACCACTGCCAAGTCAGGCTCCCTGCTCAGTGGGGAGTCTGCTTCTCCCTTTTTCTCTCACCCCACTTCTGTGCTCTCTGTCTCTCTCAGTCTCTCAAATAAATAAATTAAATCAAAAGAAAGGAGGGAAGGAAGGAAGAAAAGGTCTAGGTAACTGGAAATGTTTCAGCCAGAAGAACACACTCGAACGGAAGGCAATTAATTCCGTCTCTCTCTGCTTTCCTAAATCATGAAAAAAACTGTTCTTAGTCACTTTGTTTTTTTAACAGAGAAGAGGAAGGTGCAATCCAGACATGATATATCATTTATATCAATCCTTGATATATGACTTGGAGTTAATGACTCATGTTGTTGGTGCTAAAGCTGACATAACCAGGCACGCAATGGTTTTGGTTCAATGGCGCATACAGCGTACACTCACAACCTGCACTGCAACCTCCCTCCGTGTAGACAAGTGACCACATTAGGGTGTCATAAGCGTGCCATTTCTCCTTTCTGCAGAGCAGTAAATTGTGTACTCATTCCAGACATTTCATCATACGACTTGTTTGGTGAAGAGCAACTACACAGATGGTCTCTCCTAAACCCAACACAACTGTGGCTTTGTGGCCCAAACTGCATGCAAGAAAATGTCCAGGCCAGAGAAACGCAACATATAATTTGGTCTATTGTTTATTCTGAGCACTTCCGTCTACTCAAAAACCACAATAGTGAGAATGGGCTTCTGAAAAACACTCTCCTGTATTTCATTTTTAAGGATTTTTTTTTTTTGATGTAGTATTTGCTTTGAACGATGGAGTCATATGTGTGTATAGTCTTAGAAAACTCTTAACTATTAAGATATAATATTTTCTATTATTCTAAGATGTGTAGTTTGTAGCCTCGGAGTTTTTTCTGAAACTTATTTCAAATTCCAGTTAGACACGTGAGGCTTTCGAGTCTATCCTTCAATGAAGTTAACTTCTCCTCCACATTTTCTATCTCCTTATCCTTTATATTTTAAGTAATTTCTTCAAATACATCTGTAGGTATTTTAGTTTTTCATCTTTCTTCCATTTTTCTTCAATTTGCTGTTTAACCTATCCATTGAGTTTAATTTTTTTTTTTTTTTAAAGTAAGCTCCAAGCCCAATGTGGGTCTCAAACTCACATCCCTGTGATTAAGAGTCACAAACTCTACTGACTGAGCCAGCCAGGTTCTCTTGTGTTGAGTCTTTAATTTTTTTTATTTATTTTCAGCGTAACAGTATCATTATTTTTGCACCTCTCCCAGTGCTCCATGCAATCCGTGCCCTCTCTAGTACCCACCACCTGGTTCCCCAACCTCCCACCCCCCGCCCCTTCAAACCCCTCAGACTGTTTTTCAGAGTCCATAGTCTCTCATGCTTCATAATTTTAAAAAATCATGCTTTTTAGATTGATAAATTATATTTCATTACTGTCAAATCTTTTTTGATCATTTCTGATCAAAATGGGGCGGGAGATTCTTTTGTTTCATGCTTTTATTTATCCCTACTTTTCTTTCAATGTTTCACACATGATTATGTTATAATCTATATTTGATCATTCCTGTATCTGAAGTTTTGGACTGTTACCTATGATGAATGATGAATGCTAACCTGTTCTTACTCACTCTGGATGATGGTAGTTTGTTTCACTGTGTTATTTGATGATGATGGTGATGTTAGTTTTTTTTTTTTTTTTCAGACATGAACTCATATTTGCCTAGAATTAATCTGTGGAAATGTGCTTGATTAAAAATCTATTTTTCAAGGCAGGATTGTGTTTTACTTTTAAAACCCGGTTCTTACCAGTCTGTGAGGAATTTATCTACTCCTGTCTGGGGGTTCCTTGACTGGGGTGGTAAAATACACTCAGATCAGAAACTCACATGAAAGTAGGTATGTTCTTACAAATTCTCACAAAGGACTGTGTTTTTCTTTCTTTAGTTTTTAATCACCCAGGGCAATATTGAGTATGAAAAATTGCTACCTGGTTTTAGCTTAATATTTGAGGATTTAAAATATTTATGTCTATTTTTGCCCTCAGGAAAATTTCTCTTAATTTTTTTGAACTCATAAGAGTTTAGTTAAAAGTATATTTATAGTAATTTATCCAACATCTGAGTGTTTTATAGTAGAAGGCTTTTTAGAATTTGTAGTCTTATACTGCTGAAATCAGAATATTAAACCATTCTTTTCCTGTGGTTCTGCTTAAAACCCTGCTACTTGACTTGAGGAAGTGTTTAAAAACAAATTTTTTTTTTTTTTTAGATTTTATTTATTTGACACAGAGAGAGATCACAAGTAGGCAGGGAGGCAGGCAGAGAGAGAGGAGGAAAGGAAGCAGGCTCCCCACTGAGCAGAGAGCCCAATGCGGGGCTCGATCCCAGGACCCTGAGATCATGACCTGAGCTGAAGGCAGCGGCTTAACCCACTGAGCCACCCAGTGCCCCTAAAAACAAAATTTTTATTTTGGAATAATTTTAGGTTAACAGAAAAGTTTCAATATTAAAAGAGAAATCTTGTCTACCCTTCATATAATTCCCTCTATTACCAACATCTTATATAAGCACGGTTCATTCGTAAAACTAAGAAACCAGCATAGGTGCATTATTGTTAACTCAGCTCCATGCTCTCTCTATTCAGATTTCACCATTTTTTCTACTAGTCCTCTTTTTCTGTCCCAGCACCCCCTCCAGAATACCACACTGTGCTAGCTGTCATGCTCCCCTAGCCTCCTTAGGTCTGTGATAGTTTCTCAGACTTTTTTCCTGACAACTTTCAGGATGGCTAGGGATTTTATAGAATTTCCTATGTTTGTATGATTTTCTCCTCATTATTAGAATTATAATTTTTTGTAGAGAATGTGACAGAGTTGAAGTGCCCTTATATCATCATATTAGGAGGTACTGACTATCAACATGACTTATCACTATGATTACCTGGCTAAGGGTAGTGTTCACTAGGTTTTTCTCTGTGAAGTTGTTTTGTTGAATAATAACTTTTTAATATCTATGCTCTTCAGATGATACTTTTTTTATGAAAGCCGTATTGTTTCATATTTTTCTGAGGATATAAAATACACATCTCCAAGTACTCTTCTGTACATTTTATTCTTACTGTTGTAATCTCCACATTTTGGGAGAGTACTCTTGTTTTTGGCTTTGACTTTCTAAATTGGCTAGTGATTTTAAAAAAAAATAAGCTTTTAGGGGCACCTGGGTGGCTCAGTGGGTTGAATATCTGACTCTTGGATTCTGCTCAGGTCATGATCTCATGGGCCATGAGATTGAGTCCCACATGGGGCTCCATACACAGTGGGGAGTCGGCTTGAAGATTCTCTCCCTTTGCTCCCCTGCCCCCAGCTCACAGGTGCACATGTACATACACTCTCTCTAAAACAAATAAATCTTACAAAAATTAAACTACTAAATATTTTTAGCTTTTTAGATGTGTTTGGCCATTTAAAAAAAATTATCATGGTAAGTGTACTCTTTAATCTCCAACACCTAGTCCACCCAGTCCTCCTACCCACCTCCCCTCCGGTAACCATCAGTCTGTTCTCTATAGTTAGGAGTTTCTGTCTTGGTTTGTCTCTCTGTTTTGTTTTGTTTTGTTTTTCTTTGCTAATTTGTTTTGTTTCTTAAATTTGGCATATGGTGAAATCATACAGTTAATTTCCTTTCTCTGATGCACTTGTTCACTGAGCCTTACACTCCTACCCATGTCATTGCAAGTGGAACATTGTGCTCTTCTTATGGCTGGATAATATTCCATTTATATATATACCACTTCTTCCTTATCCATTCGTCTACCCATGGACACGTGGGCTGCTTCCGTAGTTTGGATATCATAGGTGATGCTGCAATAAACGTAGGGGTGCATGTATCCCTCTGGATCAGTGCTTTTGAATTTATTAGCTAAATACCCAGTAGTGTGATTACCAGATCGTAGAGTGCTTCTATTTTTATTTATTTTTTTGAGGAACCTCTATATTGATACCTATAGTGGCTGCACCAGTTTGCATTCCCACCAATAGTGCAAGATGGATCCTTTTTTCTCCACATCTTTGCCAAAACTTGTTGTTTCTTGTGTTTTTGATTTTAGCCATTCTGGCAGGTGTGAAGTGATATCTAATTGTGGTTTTGATTTGCATTTCCCTGGTGATTAGTGAGGCTGACCATCTTTTTATTTGTCTCTTGGCCATCTGTAAGTCTCTTTTGGAGAAATGTCTGTTCATGCCCTATGCCCATTTTTAAATTTGATTGTCTGGGATGTTTTTTGTGTTGAATTGTTTAAGTTCGTTATTTATTTTGGATACTAACCCTTTATCAGATATGTCATTTGCAAATATGTTGTCCCATTCCATAGGTTCTATTTAAGTTTTGTTGATTCTTTTTTTTTTTCTGTACAGAAACATTTAATTTTGGTATGGTCCTAATAGTTTATTTTTGCTTTTTTCCACCTTATCTCAGGAGATGTATCTAGAAAATGCTGCTGTAACTGATGTCAGAGAAATTATACCCTGTGTTCACTTCTAGGATTTTTGTAGTTTCAAGTTTCACATTTAGGTCGCTAATCCATTCTGAGTTTACTTTTGTGTATAGTGTAAGAGAGTGGTCTAGTCTCATTCTTTGCATGTAGCTGTCCGGTTTTCCCAGCACCATTTGTTGAAGAGACTGTCTTTTCCTCAGTGCATATTCTTGCTTCTCTTGCTGAAGACTAATTGGCCATATAATCGTGGGTTTGCTTCTGGGCTCTCTTTCTGTTCCATTGAGTTATTTGTATATTTTTTGTGCTGGGAACACACTGTTTTAAATACTACAGCTCTGCAGTAGATCTTGAAATCTGGGATTGGGATACCCCCAAGTTTTGTTCTTCTTTTTCAAGATTGCTTTGGCTATTTAGTGTCTTTTGTGGTTCATTACAAATTTTAGGATTCTTAGTTCCAGTTCTGTGAAAAATGCTGTTGGTATTTATAAGGATTGCTTTGGGTAATGCAGTCATTTTAACAATTTTAGTTCTCCCAACCCATGAGCATGGAATATCTTTCCATTTGTTTGTGTCATCTTCAATTTATTTCATCAGAGATTTACAGTTTTCAGAGTGTAGGCCTTTCACCCCTTTGATTAAGTTTATTCCTAGGTATTTTAATGTTTTTGGTGCAATTGTGAATGGGATTGTTTTATTAATTTCTTTCTGCCTAATTAATTTTCTTAATCTCTTTCATTGTTAGTAGAAATGCAATAGATTTCTGCACATCAATTTTGTATCTTGCAGCTTTACTGAATTCATTTATCAGTTCTAGTAGTTTTTCAGTGGTCTTTCAGGTTTTCTGTATATAGTATCATGTCATTGGCAAAGGTGACAGCTTAATTCTTCATTATTGATTTGGATACATTTTCTTTCTCTCTCTCTTTCTTTCTCTCTTTCTTTCTTTCTTTCTTTTTTTTTTTCTTTTTGGTCTGGTTGCTGTGACTAGTACTTCCAGTACTTTGTCGAATAAATCTGGTGAGAGTGGAATCCGTGTCTAGTTCCCTTAGGGGAAAAGCACTCAGTTTTTCAGCATTAGTATGATGTTAGCTATGGGTTTTTTTATATGGCCTTTATTATGTAGAGGTATATTCCTTCTAAACCCACTTTGCTGAGAATTTTTATTGTGAATGGATGATATACTTTGTCAAGTACTTTTTTGCATCTATTGAAATGATCATATGGTTTTTATCCTGTCTCTTATTAATATGATGTGTCATGTTGATTTGTGAAAACTGAACCACCATTGTATCCCAGAATTAAATCCCACTTGATCTTTGTGAATGACTTTTTAAATGTATTGTTGGATTTGGTTTGCTAATATTTGATGAGGACTTTTGCATCTATATTCATCAGAGAGATTGACCTGTAGTTCTTTTTTTGTAGTTTCTTTATCTGGTTTTGGTATCAGGGTAATGCTGGCCTTAGAATGAATTTGGAAGCTTTCCTTCCTCTTCTAATTTTTGGAATAGTTTGACAAGAATAGGTATTAACTTGTCTTTAAATGTTTGGTAGAAGGGCGCCTGGGTGGTGCAGTCATTAAGTGTCTGCCTTTGACTCAGGTCATGATCTCAGGGTTCTGGGATTGAGCCCTGCATTGGGCTCCCTATCAGCGGTCAGCCTGCTTCTCCCTGTACAACTCCCCCTACTTCTGTTCCCTCTCTCACTGTGTCTCACTCTCTGTCATATAAATAAAAAAAATCTTTTAAAAAAACGTTTGGTAGAACTCACCCGTGAAGACATCTGGTCCTGGACTTTCGTTTGTTGGGAGGTTTTTTTTTTTTTTTTTTTTTATTACTACTCATGGATTATCTTAAGTCCTTCTTTAAGAAGGCATTTGCCAAGGCTTCACAAATACCTTGAATAGACTGATTTTTTAAGGAGGTAATATGATAGTTAAGTACATAACACACTTCTACTTACTAATTGTGTGATGTTTGGGGAATTTAATATGAATTTCCCATTGTCAATATTAGTTTAATTAAAATATATAACTCATGAGTATTAAAGGAATATATCATAGCCTGATACATGGTAGATACACAGTACATGTTAGTTAATAACATTATCTTATACCTCTCCCTCAGGCCAAAAGTAAATTGGAATAGAGTCCATGAAATTTTGCTGGCAAAGAATGGGCTAGATTTAAAAAATTTTAATATGCAAAAAAATTTGGATAATCCTGACTTCGTCTTTAGTCTACATGGGCCATAAAGCCATGGGTGAAATTAATATATGTAATTGTTATTTGAGTTCTTCAGTTATAAGTAGCTAACACTGACTGATGACCTTAACCTTAAAAAGGGATTTTTTAAAGGATAAAGCATTACTCACAGAACCAAGGGAAGAGATTAATGTTTTTTGACCTGTGGTATGACTATTGCAAATGTATTCTCCATATAACACGTATAAACATATAAAAGAAAAGAAAGGAAAGAGGATGAAAATGTGTGCACATTTACACAAATCCTCACATACACACACGCGCATTTCAAAGTACGTACTCGGAGAGTGAGGAATCTATGTATGGGGTAGAGTTCTCGTTTCTGCAGACGGCGCATCTGGTGACTTCCACTTCCCTTCTCTGCCACCTGTTCTATGTTTCTCTTGCATTTACACATAATCTTAGCTTCTGGGTGCTTTTTTCTTAGTGATGTCATCCAATTCTTTTTTTTTTTTTTTTAAAGATTTTATTTATTTATTTGACAGAGAGAGAGATCACAAATAGGCAGAGAGACAGACAGAGAGAGAGATGAGGAGAAGCAGGCTCCCTGCTGAGCAGAGAGCCCGATGCGGGACTCGATCCCAGGCCCCTGGGATCATGACCTGAGCCGAAGGTAGAGGCCCAACCCACTGAGCCACCCAGGCACCCCGATGTCATCCAATTCTTCATCTTTTGTAGGATTCAGTGGTCCTTTCCACAACTGATTTTCTTTATCATACAGCACTCCTTCAGGTTCTATCCTAACTCTTCCTAGCCCCACTGTAGAGTAGAAATCCCATCTGCTCTTGATAAGCAATGCCAAACAATAGCATAGCTGCAATTTTTAAGTCTTTACCTAATGACAGATTAAACCAAAGTTATTAGGGTGCAGCCTCTGTTTCAGAGAAATATTTCAGAGAACCACTCAGAGAAACTGTTATCATGTTCATTGGTACACATGTATCTGCCTTGGGTATTAAAACTTACATAAAAACTCTTGGACTCAAAAACCAACAATTTATAAAGAAGAGTATTAAATCTAATTCTAGAAGACATCTTCACTGCTTCCCCATTATACTAAGATTTGCATTTTCTTGGGAAAATTTTTAATAAGGCGTTTGGCTATTCCATAAGGATTACTGCTTTTGAACATTAGCTTGCTAATTTAAAACTTGAAGCTGGTACCTTGATTGAAGGCAATATTTTACGATTGCTTCCTTGGCAATGAAAGGCCACAGTTTCACTGAGCAGGTACCAGATAGCTGCTAGTTCCTTCAAGGCATCACGTTTAGCCTCCTGGATGGCTGACTTAGACATTCAGTGGTAACATCAGCTGGCTGAGCTCAGATGCAACCTCCATGCTTGTCTCCATGATGCTTTGCTTGAAACCCTGGGTCAGTCATGGAAGGCAAATGCTCACGTTCATAGTCTCCTTATACATCTGGGTTATTAAGGTCCTTTATGAGGAAGAGGGCATGTTAGAGTCCATCTGGGGTACAGACATATCCATGGTCTGGGAATTTTCATTCACATGTTCCTTCCCAAGTCTCCTTTTCTCCAATATTCAGTCTCACCAATTTTTTACCATCTGGCCAGATAGTGGCCACTGTCCAACTGCCAAGAACCCGAGTAAAATCTTAGCTCTATGGTAGTGGTTGGGAAGCATCCTGCCTATTGCTTTGTCCATTGGGAATATTTCATGAATTACGCTTTTTAATAAGAACACAAAGCTTCCAGTAATTTGTCCTCTCATATTTACAATATGTAAATATTTGTGTACATCTCTGTACATCTCTGTGTATGTCTATGTTATTAATAAGCACCATTAGGATGTAACAGAACATTATATAATCCAAATAAGAAAACTATTAAAAGGCATAAATTATGAGTTATGGAATTGCAAAATCAGTTAATCATGTCTCTAGTAATAAGTGAAATGGTTTACATATATAACTGGATGGTAGAAAGGCCACAGTTGAGATATGAAAAAGTAAAAGATGACTTTCCTCACAGCCTATAAATAGGCACGTTACATATTAATTTACCAGTCTGTCTCTCAATAAATTTTGATACTTTAGGTTTAATGCATCTTGAAGGCAGTTTAAGTCCTATGAGCTACTGAACACATCTTTGAATTAAATTTTGTCTTTCATTCTGGTTCTTATTTTCCAGCTCAGTTTCTGCTAATCTTACTGTATTCCCCCCCACACCGTTTCACTCTAGATCCATTGGCCATTCTTAAATAGCATAATGCTTCAAAGGCTTTTAACATATCACCTCTTCTAGAGAGATGGGGTTTGTTTTAAGATATTGTGTTTATAGTGGATGCCTTTCAACTGCAGATGCCCAGAAAAACTCTTGAGCCTATTGAAGAAAGAACTCAGGGCAGAGGATGGTAGCTGTGGTCTCTAACACTTAGTCCTTCTTTCCTCCGCACTGAGGCACACCGTAGGTGCTCCATTCTGCCTAGGTGGAAAACCTATACTCACAAACACTCTATCCATATTACAGAAGAACAGAAAAGTAAGATCCTCTAGTAAAAGGTCCCCCCCCCTTTGGAGCAATGTTATTGAGATATATAATTCATATGTCATACAGTTCATCCATTTAAACTGTATAATTGAATGGTTTTTAGTATATTCACAAAGTCCTACAGCCATCACCACAATCAATTTGAGAATGTTTTAATTATCTTGAAAAGAAGACTCATGCTCTTGGCTATCATTCCTCAAACTCCCTCCTCCATCTCTCCGCAATCACTAATCTCCTGTCTCTCTAGACTTGTCTATTCTGGACATTTCATATAATTGGAATCATAAAATATGTGGTCTTTGTGACCAGCTTTTTTGGGGGAAGAGTTTTGATTACTCCAAAAAAGCACCCGATTAATGCAGCTATTTAATAAATATTGATTCAGCGTATCCTATGTACATTTTTTATTTTAGTAACTGTTACAATATTGCTGCCTTTAAAGGTCTAGCCGAATTTCTACCTCCTCAAGAAAATTTTTCATGTTTGCCAACCCCTTTTGTAGTTGGCATATAATGGCTAATAGTTATAATATTAATATTGGCTAGTGTTCAACATACCATAGGTTAGGTATTGTGCTAGGTGCTTAATAAGGTGTGTTACTTAATGCGCCTTGTGAGGAGATATTATTTCCCCTTAATGGTTGAAGAGACATTTTAAATGAACCTAAGTAGTTTTTCTAAGGTTTCATAAAAAATTATGGAGAAACCTTCAAACCTAGATCTATCTGATTCCACAAATGAGAAGAGTTTATACCTTTAAGTCCTTACACATTATTTTTTTAATTGGAGGAACATGACTAATTAACTAGTTAATTGACTAAGCAAGTACAAAATCATATAAAATAATCATCCCACAATGATCTGCTTTCAATTATTTTGCATATGAAATAGCATTTATTCAAATTGCTATTTATAAATGTAGTCATTCATTTATATATTTCAAAGTAAGTTTATAAAGTATACAGTTTGGTAATAGGTGTTTTAGTACTTTATTTTTTAAAGCAGATATTTAAATTCTCTTTCTGTAACAAAATACTTTATAGTTCTGCATAAGAAAACTTCAGTGTTTTAAGCTGTTTTTAAGCTTCTGAAACAAGTTTTCCTATCTGGATTAGAGTACCTTTAGGTATTCATTCTTTGGAAGAATTCCCAATGGGTTTTCCTTTAAAAAAAAAAATAATGTTTTCATTTATTTGACAGGAAGAGCGAGAGAGAGCACAAGCAGGGGGAGCATCAGAGGGAGAGGGAGAAGCAGACTCCTCACTGAGCAGGAGCCCGACGTGGGGCTTGATCCCAGGACCCTGGGACCCTGACCTGAGCTGAAGGCGGCTGTTTAATTAACTGAGCCACCAAGGCACCACTCCCCCAACAGATTTTCAGTACCTAGTTTAGAATCAGGGCAATTTTTGAGTTTCATATTGAAATACTGAGAGAGGCTTAATTCCTTACTGAGATGAGTTATTCGTATGACTCTCTTGTGTGCCATTGGCAACAATCTTTACGATTATTTGGATTAGACTTTCTGTATTGATCTGATGGAACATAAGCAAGCCTGGGATGTATCAGTATGAAAGTAATTTGCCCATCACTATCCTTCACCCTGGCAGTCATAATGCTGTTAATGTTACGAAAGCTGAGAGTATATTCTTGCTACAATTTCTAAGATAGTACTTATTTAGTCATGATTTAACATTAGTGTCTTTTATCTTTGCATTATATTAGCCAGGTGCATTTTTCTTTATTTATCTAGGGACTAATGCAGTGATGCCTCAAAGAGAAACTTTTAGCTTTTATAACTTGAACAACAAAACACATTATCAAAATTTCTGTGAAAAATTCTGTACAAAATTTTTATTTTCTTTTTTTTTAAGATTTTAAAATTTATTTAACAGAGAGAGAGAGAGCGCATGCATGCACACAAGTAGGCAGAGAGGCAGGCAGAGGGGGACAGGGAAGCAGGCTCCCCACTGAGCAGAGAGCCCGATGCGGGACTCGATCCCAGGACCCTGAGATCATGACCTGAGCCGAAGGCAGAGGCTTAACCCGCTGAGCCACCCAGGCGCCCCATGTACAAAATTTTTCTTTATTGGTAAGTGCCTCTCTCATGTACCTCAGCTTCAAGGGAAAGACTGTATTAGAATTTTGAGCTTTTGTCACAAAATTAGATGCAAAGCTACCTTTCTATTCCCTACTCTTTACTGTTCCAAACTAACTTCTCTCTGAAAGTGCGTACATGAGCTACGTGAGCTGAGCCTCGAAGTGTTCTCTACTGACATGAGTTAAAGTGTTCACTAATTAAATCAACTGCACAAAGAGAGCCGAGGTTCATGGCAGCTGGCCTGCTGGTCGATCAGTCAGATTTACGTATGTTATATTCCCTTGGCCTCAGGCTTCTGTCCCCTTTCTAAGTAGTCCGCAGCAGGAGAGAGCCAGCTCATACTCCTCACAAAAGTAGGTTTATATGAATCATCATAGACAATCCCTTTAGGAACTGATTTTTTTTTCGATGCAAGAAAAATCAAAGATCATCGACACGTCTCTAACTCGGACTCCATTAACTGAAGCCTCTTCTGCGAGCATCTGAGGGGCCTCAGTTCTTTGGAAGAACGCCTGCCACGAGACAGACCCGAACCAGCCGCCTAGTTTACAGGCCTGGGTAAATAGACTCTGGCTCCCTAGGAAAAGACAGGCTCTACCTAGAGAGTTTCTCTTCCACACCACTGCTCTCTAAGAATTCTTCCTTACACATAACACTTCATTACAAGAGTCTTTCTTGCCTTTCTGAAACCAGATTTAGGGTCGTGGGCCTGGTCTTTCCCTTCCAGAGGACTCTGCTCTTTGCTCCTCCAAACCAACTATCCTATATCTCTCTTTGGAGAGTTTTTTGAAAACTGAACCCCTGTCAGAAAAATGTGAGTAAGAACGGCAAGACTTAAATATTTAACTAGTCTCACTAATTCCAAAGGTTCTTTCTATTAGAAAGTTTATTTCTATATTTCCATTAAACACTTCTCAAAAATATAATTAAATTGTAACATTCAGAATAGTCCAATTTTCTTGTGAGTTTATGACACTAAAAGTTTTAAACTGAACACATGTGATTAGAATAATTAATCCTAAAACACTTCCATGTTAATGAATTACTAACTTGGTTTCTAGGTCAATGTTTTAAGATGTTCAATTCAGAAAGTTATTTTATACCATTTTTAGTAGACACTGATTTAGTATTTAAGTTAAAGCAGGGGTGCCTGGTGGCTCAGTGGGCTAAGGCCTCTGCCTTCGGCTCAGGTCATGATCTCAGGGTCCTGGGATCAAACCCCGCATCGGGCTCTCTGCTCAGCGAGGAGCCTGCTTCCTCCTCTCTCTCTGCCTGCCTCTCTGCCTGCTTGTGATCTCTGTCTGTCAAATAAATAAATAAAAAAAAAGTAAAGCAAAAAAAAAATCAGTTAAATTTGGGAAAGTCAAATAGCTTAAGCTGTGTAGACAACTTGTTCTTAAAAAGTTTAATATAATTTAAGATCTATACTTTATACCATAGAAGTATGCACTAAACTTATATTTAAATTTAAATTTTAGCTCTATATTTAGTGACGTGTTTGGCATTTGTTTTGCTCATTAAGGCAATCAAGCAGATAAATCTCATGTTTATTTTATTTTAATAAAGTTCAAAGAACTCATCAAAATATGAAACCAATGCAGAAAATTAATTACTCCATAATAAAAAGAGGAATCATGCACAATTCTAAACAATCAGGTAAAGTAGAAAATTCCCAAAATTATATAGTTCAATTGATTTTAGAAGTGAGAATTATTTATTGTCTGTGCAGGTCAAACACGCAGGGAACAGCAAAACCTTGACTTTGTTCTAAGCTGTCGTCTTAAGTTGGAAATGTGAAAAAAATAGAAAATAAAGAAAACTGCTATAACTTGGAGTACTTTGCGCAGCTTTCTGGATCGATAAAGCTGCGGCCTTCCTCCGCACGTGCTTCTCAATGCAGAGTGCAGAGTGGCCCGAGCTCAGAGCCCCAGCGGACGCTGACAGCTTCAGAAATCAGAACTACAGCAGAGACCCGTTTTTTGGTCTTTATGGAACAACCACTGTGCCAGGCTCACAGTAGTCACTCAACAAATATTTCTAGTAAATTAATGAACGGGTTGGGAATGAATTCCAAGAACCTTGACAACTAGATTGTGAGTCGTCTCGGGCTCTCATCAAAGAGAAGGAAACAGGCTTTGAAGTGCGTGCTCAGCAGAATCCCGGGTGAGGAGTTTATTTCTAAAAATGTCATTTTTTAGTACAAGAAAGCCTCAAATAAAATTTTTTATAGCTCATCTCACACATAGTTTATTCTGTCAATGATTAAGCACTAATATCACTGGAAGTAAGGTTTATAGCTTTTTAATGTGATAAAACCCCTTTTAAAGAGCTTATCTACTCATCCTCTTCCTAAAACCTAGACCACTGCTACAGCAAAGACAGATGATCTGTATTTAAGAGTTTCAGCGAACACAAAAAGTGCAACAGTTCTTTATCATAATTTTACTGAGTTGGGTAATGAATACACTTTGTGTTTCTTTCCACTTCCTAAGGCTCTGTCTTTTCTTTTACAGTTTCTTATCAGAGCCAGCAGACATCCTACATCTGTCTTCAGACCCTTAACAGAGTTTTGAAGTTTAGGAGGAGCTTCATATAGGGTTATCTCTCTTTGCTTCTTGCAGCCTGAAGTCAAATAATTTGAGTGTAAGAAAGACTAAAAACAAATAATATATTGTCTCACGCCCTTGGTTTTTCTTCCTTTTCTAAATAAAACTGCATTGTGTGGTGTGGCTGTGGAATTTTACAGTTTCCTACAGTGAAAGAAATGCTGAGCAGACCCTTACTATTCTTCAGATATCTGGATCCTTAAGATAAATGCGGCATTTGCATTCGGAGGCAGCTGTAGTTGAGGGAGTGAAGTGACTCGGCAGAGCGCTTTGTAAAGTTTCAAAAGTACTTTGTGATGGTTTGACCTCAGTCATTTTGGCTCTTCCTGAATTAAGGGTGAGAAAACCGGGTAAACAGCACGAATGCAAGGCAGCCCTCCACCGACCCCCATTTGGTATAGGATTGCTCAGGGCTGGACAATGGCCTGCAAGTTTTAAATCATTCTACCTAGTTGAGTGACTTAATCCTAGTTTGCTCTTTTCCTTCAGGAAAAGAGCAAAGAAACGCCGTTTGTTTTCCTAACAAATGATTTCCTTTCCCTTTTATTTTCTTTGCGTTTTCTGTGGTGTTGTGTTAATAGGAGAAGCATCTATTTCACTGTCCTCCTACGGGCGGCCATGACTGACCTCAGGAGGGGCCAGGCACAGAGGCGGGCTGGGGGCCACTATCTGTCTTCTCATCCTAGTTCCTCCCCTGGGCAGCCCTTGTGCCCCGGGACCCGGCATCTCTCAGCTGCTCAGGAGGTGATCCAAACCCCCCATTTCACTATCCTGTTGTTGCCACGCATCTGCACATACCCGAGGTGTAAACTCTTCCATGAACGTCAGTCAAGGATGGTGACCGTCGTCCCAGAGAAGGCGAGCATTGCCGCTGTCCTCAGGGTCTGCCGGGAAGACACACGCACTGGGCAGTCCTCTGAGGAAGGCTGTGATCAAGGCAGCACTAGGAAGAGCGAAGTCACGGCCATTCCTCAGGCTAACCCTCTCCTCAGCCCTGCAGGGCTGGGACTCTCCCCTCACGTCAGGCACCTCGGAAGGAAAAGGTGCAGTGGTGAACTAATGGGGACAAAAAACGAATTCACAAGAAAGACGACGGTCATCCAAGGTGGGAGGCAGGTCGGTTTAGACCTGTTCCTTCCCTTCCTCTTTCCCCACAGGCAGCGTCATGCAGGCCTCAGCTCTTACAGCTCCTTCCTCGGAAACGGCCCCACTTGGACCCCTTTATTTGTGCAACTTTAGGGCTGTCTCTACATAGTATGCGTCTGACTGGACCAAATTATGTCATCTCAAGTAACGAGACGCCCCTCTTTTTCTCTTTAATTTCCCCTGCACACAAGAGTTACATTAAAGGGAGTCAGCCAAGTGGTGTGTGCGCCTGGCTCCACTTACCGCACAGGAACCAGTCACAGACGTGCACCAGTGTTGTCACTATTCTATAGAACATGTCTTCTATCTATTTGCATTATGTACATACTCTGTTTTGAGTGACAATGTGTGCGTGTGCGTGTGTGTTTTAAAGATTTATTTATTAATTTTAGAGAGACAGAGCACACCCAAGAATGGGAAAGGGCAGAGGGAGAGAAAGAATCTCAAGCAGATTCCCCACTGAGCACAGAGCCCTACACAGGACTTGGGGCTTGATCTGAGGACCCCAAGATCATGACCTGAGCTGAAATCAAGCATCAGCCACTTAGAAATAAGTCAATCAGAGAAAGACAATTACCATATGATCTCACTGATATGAAGAATTTGAGAAACAAGACAGGGAACGTAGGGGAAGGGAGGGAAAAATGAAACAAGACAAAACCAGAGCAGGAGACAGTAAGAGACTCTTAATCTCAGGAAACAAATTGAGGGCTGCTGGAGGGGAGGGTGGTGGGAAGAATGGGGTGACCGGGTGATGGACCGGGTATGTGCATGGAACTTAGGAAGTTTCTTTTTCTCTTCATCACATTAGGATTAATGACTCTTTTGGATAGTCCCCTTGGCTTATGCTCAGCTTCTTTCTAGGGCTTTTGCTCTTAGGTCACCGTCACCGAGGTTTGGGCTCTATGGTTCTTAGGAGACTGAGCGTTCCTCCTTTACCATTCCCAGCATCCCGGTTTTCCTACCCTCATATTCCAGGGCCACGGCTTCCACTTGTCCAGGAATATTTTGAATGATGAAAATTAATCGGAAATATTATTTAGAGGATGAAGAGATGTAGTTGGAAAAAATTCCTAGAGAACAAACGACTGGACATACAGTTCGAGGTTTCTTGAGAGAGCTGCCACCACGGCCTGCAGCAAGACTGCATGTTGGAAAACTTTGGTAAAATTTCACTTATCTTCTGGACATGCCTATTGATCTTACCCTTTTCTTCCCAGAACTTTCCCTCAATACTTCATTGCCAAGTCCTTTAGTTTGTGTGTTTTTTTTAAATTTACCACTTTAATCACTAGTAATCTCTTACGATCCTTTCTCAATTACTACCACTCTTTCCCTATTTTATCAGACTCCTATTTCCCAGGTTTGTTTATCTCAGCCATGCATTACGCAATTGAAATTGAGATGGGAATCACTGGTATAATTAATCTTCCAGGAAAATATTTCATTATAGAAGAGGAAACTGCCAGGCCAAATAGGAGTCTGATTTATAGATGGTGTCATGGGAGATTTTGTGTATAAAACCTTTCCATGCATCTTCCCAAATCTCATGTGGTTGACCTGTGCCCCTGGGTTCTGTCCTACTTAGACACTTTTCCAAAGAAATTAAAATACGTGAAATTGACATTGCTTTGAAGCACCACGGCCCACACGCAAGGCTGACTCCTCTGCATTTCCAGGAAGCCCCACAGTTTTTCCTCACCTTGGCAGCACTATTGGTAAGAGAAAAGGAAAGCATTCAGACTTTTTGTTCCTGTTCTAAAGTATGGGTTGAATTGACATACAATTACCCAAACTTACTTTGTGAATAAAGATTGCTTTCAGTCAAGGTTTTATTAAAAAATAGAGAGCAGAGGATGCTTAGAATGGTCTTCCCACGGTGCACTACATTGTTTAAAGTTTTAAAATTTGAGCATTTGAGGGACGCCTTGTTGGCTCAGCGAGTTAAGCGTCTCCTTCGGCTCAGGTCATGATCCCAGGGTTCTGGATTCGGTACCCCGTTGGGCCCCTTGCTTGGCAGGGAGCCTGCTTCTGCCTCTGCCTGTTGCTCCCCCTGCTTGTGCTCTCTCTCTCTCTCTTTCTGTTGCTCTCTGTCTAGCAAATGAATAAATTAAAATATTTTTTAAAAAATAAAATTTGAGCATTTGACATTTCCTTTTATTCTCAAATAGAATCCTGAAGGGAATCTGACAATTTTTATTACGGACCTGAGTTAAAATATTTCTCTCAAAAATAATCTCATACTGGGACGCCTGGGTAGCTCAGTTGGTTAAGCAGCTGCCTTCGGCTCAGGTCATGATCTCAGGGTTCTGGGATCGAGTCCCACATCGGGCTCTCTGCTCAGCAGGGAGCCTGCTTCTCCCTCTGCCTCTGCCTGCCTCTCTGTCTGCCTGTGCTCACTCGCTCTCTCTCTCTGATAAATAAATAAATCTTAAAAAAAAATAATCTCATACTAATATTACATGACTTTTAAATTTTTTTAAACTATCCAATTTGGGCAAATTATAAAATTGTTTTTTTTAAAGGTTTTATTTATTTATTTGACATAGAGAGATCACAAGTAGGCAGAGAGGCAGGCAGAGAGAGAGGAGGAAGCAGGCTCCCCGCTGAGCAGAGAGCCTGATGTGGGGCTCGATCCCAGGACCCTGGGATCATGACCTGAGCTGAAGGCAGCGGCTTAACCCACAGAGCCACCCAGGCGCCCCAAATTATAAAACTCTTTTGAGCCTTAGTTTCTTCATCTTTAAGGGGAAGAAGGTTATATGTGAGGATGAATGCAATCTACCTGTCAACTAAGAAATGGTAATAGTGATATTAAGTATTTTATTATTCTCAATTTGCTAGCATAAATATTCCACAATTTCAGGAATCTCTGTGTACCATAAATTTAGAGATCCACTGAGGACTTAATGAAATCATAGGCCAGTTACAGAATAGAGAGTTGCAGAATCGTCAAAAGGAGACAAAGTTAGGGAAGGAAGAGGAAGAAGACAAACGTGGGGAGGGAAGATTAGACGCGCTTTACAGAATGTGACTCGAAGAACTTGGGTCATTATTAAGAAACTCAGACATCAAAAGGACTTTAAGTTATTTATATTTGCTTACTTTTTAATAAATATGAATTTTAGATATTGCAATAATAAATTGAGATATGTTGTAATCAACTCTTGATAATGAGTAGTAAAATATTTTAGAACATTATCCTAGAATAATAAAAATATTAGAAAGGAGCTTGGGTATATATTCCATTATGAGACCATTGCTTTCTAAAGCACTGACTTTGCTTGCATTTTTTTTTTACTCAATATGATCTTTCAGTGCCTTTTCTTTGAAGAAATCAGAGTTTATAAGAAAGAAAATAATCACTCAACCTTCAAATCAGATATAACTACCATTTGCATTTTGGTATTTATTATTTCAAGATATTTTTATTATGCACATACTTTTACAAACACATAAATGTCTTTTTTAAAAAACTGAAATGCTATAATTTACATACTCTAGAATTTTTCAAAACAGACTGATATGATATGTGTATAAAAACAAAGAACGGCATCGTGTCTCTGTAGTTGCACTACTGCCCAATGCAGGTTTACTACTGACTTAGCTTACCCAACTTAGTTGGATATTAGGTTAATTTTCCTGATGTAAATTTTTCTTCCATGAAAATACATAAATTTTATCTTGCTAGTCTTATACCCTTAAGACAAATTCTTGGAAGCGCAATTTTGGGGGCACAGCACACGTCCAATTTAGTACCTATGTCGACACCATTATCCATCAGTATCTTTTTCTGACTCTGCACCTGAATCTGAAACTGCATCAATATAATTGAATAGTCCTTCAGAAAAATCAGAACTTTCTATATCCATCAATAGTATGTGACAGAGCAGCGGTGTTTCCCTTTTGACCTAATCATTTTTTCTTCTCTGAAATGTTAAATGTGTGTGACGTCTCGTCTGTCTTTGTTGACTGTCATGGTTTCTGCCTTGGTGTCATGCCTAGGAAAACCTCCCCTTGTTTGACTGAAATCCAATTCTTTTATTTTTCTTTGCATGAAGTAAAATATTTTACATGGCTCTCTAACTTCTTAACAATTTAGCAAATGTCCCAGAATCTGTGAGGCATAGATGGAAACTGCTCTCTTTCCTTAGTAGGCTGGCTAGGGGAGCCTCCAGTTGGAATACTTGAGTTAAACTGATGTAATATTTATCTATATATTTATAGTATATGAAGCTGATAAGAATACTTCAACTGAATGAGATACTTAAGTGGGGGTACATTATCTTTAATGGTCTCCCCCACTGCAGTCTCTGTACTTAATCGTCATTGTGGATTTTGTGAGGAGGGAGGAAGGGAAGCTAAAGGTAGTTAGGGACAAAGAGTAAGAACAATAGAAGAGTATCACTGGGATCAAGAGTATATAGAAGAAAGGAAATAGTGAAGAAAAAATTGGTTTCATTAAAAATATATCAAATATTACCATCTCAATCACTGATTTTTATCGGTTTAATTTTTAGAGGCAATTGTTATTCAGGTAGCTTATAATCTTCTAAGTCGTTGACTCGAGTACAGAGTCTCTCTGTCTGCCTCCCACCCTCTCCTTTTACTCTAATGCTGAATATGTGCATTTCTAGAAATTGTGGCTAAATGTTTTTATTCCCTAGCGGGTTGGAAAATTAATAATAGTTTAAGCTTCAAAGTCTTCTTTTGCAGAACAATAATTTGAAAAGCTTAAGAAAAATATCAATGGTTGTGTTTCTTATCCTGACCACCTTGGAAAAAACCATAAGGTGCATGACTCAGTCTAGCGAGAAATAAAAATTACCAAAATGTCTTATTTACAAAGTCCCATGTTGAAAGGTTAGTATTAGTCACAATTAATGATAGTTCTTCAGAAAAGAATAATGTTAATAGCATGGACCTTAAACAAATTAACCTAGAAATATTAAGCAAAAAAGTTAATGGTTACAAGACCTGGTTCTAGGAGATTTTTTTTTTATTAACATATAATGTATTGGGACGCCTGGGTGGCTCAGTTGGTTAAGCAGCTGCCTTCGGCTCAGGTCATGATCCCAGGGTCCTGGGATCGAGTCCCACATCGGGCTCCTTGCTCGGCAGGGAGCCTGCTTCTCCCTCTGCCTCTGCCTGCCTCTCTGTCTGCCTGTGCTCGCTCGTGCTCTCTCCCTCTGTCTCTGAAAAATAAATAAAATCTTTAAAAAAAAAAAAAAAACATATAATGTATTATTTGCCCCATGGGTACAGGTCTGTGAATCATCAGGCTTACACAATTCACAGCAATCACCATAGCACAAACCCTCCCCAATGTCCATAACCCCACCCCCCTCTCCTTACCCCCCTCCCCCCAGCAACACTCAGTTTTTTCATGAGATTAAGAGTCTCTTATGGTTTGTCTCCCTCATGATCCCGTCTTGTTCCATTTTTTCCCTCCCTACCCCCCATAACCCCCTGCCCTGCCTCTCAAATTCCTCAGATCAGAGAGATCACATGATAATTGCCTTTCTCTGATTGGCTTATTTCACTTAGCATGATACCCTCTAGTTCCATCCATGCTGTTGCAAATGGCAAAATTTCGTTTCTTTTGTTGGCTGCATAGTATTCCATTGTGTATATATACCACATCTTCTTTATCCATTCATCTGTTGATGGACATCTAGGTTCTTTCCATAGTTTGGCTATTGTGGACATTGCTGCTATAAACATTCGGGTGCACGTGCCCCTTTGGATCACTATGTTTGTATCTTTAGGGTAAATACCCAATAGTGCAATTGCTGGGTCATAGGGCAGTTCTATTTTCAATATTTTGAGGAACCTCCATGCTGTTTTCCAGAGTGGCTGCACCAGCTTGCATTCCCACCAACAGTGTAGGAGGGTTCCCCTTTCTCCGCATCCTCGCCAGCATCTGTCATTTCCTGACTTGTTAATTTTAGCCATTCTGACTGGTGTGAGGTGATATCTCATTGAGGTTTTGATTTGTATTTCCCTGATGCCGAGTGATATGGAGCACTTTATCATGTGTCTGTTGGCCATCTGGCTTTCTTCTTTGCAGAAATGTCTGTTCATGTCCTCTGCCCATTTCTTGATTGGATTATTTGTCCTTGGGTATTGAGTCTGAAAAGTTCTTTACAGATTTTTGATATTAGCCCTTTCTCTGATATGTCATTTGTGAATATCTTCTCCCTTTCTGTTGGTTGTCTTTTGGTTTTGTTGACTCTTTAAAAGATTATTTCTTTCTTTTCTTTCCCTCCCTTTAGCAATGGTGTCTGGAGATTATAAGACACAGCTTCTCAGAAGATGGAAGCAGAGTTCAAACTACCCAAACAAAACTTTAATTAGTGGATGCTTGACATATAAATGTAGCATTTTAATGATTTATTTGTTCATTCAGCAAATACTTACTGAGTGTATATACTATGCCAAGCCCATCCTACGGACTGTACTTATATCAGAGAAAAACACATTGAACAGATAAAGCATCATAACTTTCTCTGCATAAGTTTTCATGGCCTATAAATAGGGGTTTTATTTGGTCTTTTTCAGTTATTATTACATTTCCTTCTTTAACCCCAAGCTAATACAAATATTTAGATTTATCCTAATTCCCTTTTTCCTTGTTATGTGCTCAGTATTATGACCTGCAGATGAACTGACAGGTTATCAGAAATTATAATTTATTTTATTTTTTTAAAAGATTTTATTTATTTATTTACTTGACAGAGAGAGAGAGAGAGATAGGGAACACAAGCAGGGGGAGTAGGAAAGGGAGAAGCAGGCCTCCCACTGAGCAGGAAGCCTGATGTGAGGCTCGATGCCAGAACCCTGGGATCATGACCTGAGCCGAAGGCAGATGCTTAATGACTGAGCCACACAGACACCACAGAAATTGTATTTTAAAGTACATTTTATTTTATGATTCCTTCATATCTTCAAATATGTCTTAACAGCTAGCTAGTGATAGAATTCTGTTTATTGATGTTGTGTGAATTCACAGACGACGACATGAAATCTTGTCCTGTATCAGACTTAGAGCATGCCATTTATAGTTTGGCAGCTAAGAGAAGACACAGGAAAGAAGCCAGTCAGGAAACATATACATCTTTGGGCACAAGATGGAGTCTAAAGTGTCATAAGTAAGAAAGGGTATGTTTAAAATGGAATCTAATATTCAATGTGAAATGGATGGAGAGAAATGACTCCAGAAATAACAAGATCAGAATCGATACTTGCATGGCTGGTTAGGAGACAAGAGCAAGAAATTAAGTAGCAAACAGTGTTGCTATTGTCAATTAAGCTAAAGGTACCATTAAAAGACAGGAATAAAGGCAGCTTTAGAATTTCTGAGGTCAGGGATGCCTGGGTGGCTCAGCTGGTTAAGCAGCTGCCTTCGGCTCAGGTCATGATCCCAGGGTCCTGGGATTGAGTCCCGCATCGGGCTCCTTGCTCAGCAGGGAGCCTGCTTCTCCCTCTGCCTCTGCCTGCCTCTCTGTCTGCCTGTGCTCACTCTCTCTCTCTCTGATAAATAAATAAAATATTTTAAAAAATTATTTAGAATTTCTGAGGTCAGAAGAAACATGATCACTTATGGGGTTTCTGTGTATCAGACCATTAAGCCCTCTTGTCTCTATATTATCAGAGCACAAATTTCAACGTAGAACACCTTTAGGTGGAAGGACCGTGTCTCTTCATCCTTATGTCATTACGAATGATGTCTGAAAGCAAGGATGCGCTTCCCAGTCGGGTGAACGACCAGCAGATGCTCAGTATTCTCAAGAGAGATGAGTTAGGTCAGATGGGAAAACTTTTCCTGGGTTTAGGGGTTTGACTTTATCACTTCATTTATCACCCTTCCCCATCTGATGTGAAGTTATAGGTACTATCAGAGGAAGTTCTGATCTAAAACAAAGTGCAGAAGAAATAAAAATAGCCAAAATGTCTTATTGGCAGGTCAATATTAGTCACAATTAATGACACGTCTTCAGAAAAGAATAATATTAACAACATGACTCTTAAGCAAATTTAGATCCTAGCCATTTAAAGAATGTAATAGCTCTGAATTATTATATATTTTTGATATTAAATTTTACTATATTTGATATTTTGATATTATTTTTAAATATGCATGACTTCAGATTTCACTATGTCTATGAAGGGTTTATATCCTCTCCACACATAGACCAAGCTTTCAAATGAGTGTTTTGGAAGAGAAAGCAGTAAAATGGATAGGAATTTCCTATAGAGGAACTTTGTTCCTTACTCCTTGTAAGGTAGAATGTTAACAAAAAAAGTTCAGGGAAAATGAAGTCCTTGGAAAATAAGAATCAAAAAAGCATGTGACTCTTAAAGCCATTTTTGGTACATGTGTAAATATATTCAAAATTCTTATATACCAATTATTATATTTGATAATCATATATCAGATAGAAATAACTGATAGAAAATTCCATAGCCATTGCAAGATCATAGAAAAAATGAAAACCTGTTTAAAAAAAAGCACTGTGCTCTTAAAGATATAGGAGTTCCAAGAAATTTGAAAAATTGGGTAATTAATAATCTCAAAAAAGATAAAGGACCAATTTGAAATAAATATTTATAATGCTGTCAAACTATACTGCGGGTCCATGTTTTCTTCTTGCCTTACTTGATACAACTTCTGGAGGGGAGGACTCTCTTCTTGTTTATGACAGTATTCCTCTGAATTAGCCCAATGTCTGGTTCATAGTAGGTATGAAATTAATACTTGTTAAATTAATGAAAGTGTAAAGGAACAAGTAGAAGTTTTAAAAAAACATCAGAATTGGTAATAATAGCTTTTCATTCTAAATTGCAAAATGGGGATGAAAATACTTTTCATGGCAAAGACATTTTCTCCACTGAGTAGTATGTTAAATTCTTGATTTATTTGTTGAAATTATCATTAGTTGATGAAAATTATTTGAAAAAAGAAACCTACATTTATCAGATTTTTCTCTTGGTTTGAGGGTATGGATTTCTGTAAAGTTTTTCTTGCATGTATTTCCTTAATTTATTATCAATTAGACATTAATAAAAAGTTACTGTTATCAAAAGCATAATAAAAACTTATGTTGTAATAGGAAAGTTGTGTTAAAGTATATTTCAATGAGATTAAACTCTCAAAAGTGGTTTTAGGTCAATGTTTGAAATTTAACCTCATAATTCCCTAGACTCCATCCACTATGTTTAAGTAGTTCTTAAGTCTTTGAGATGACATAAAATAACCGGCTGGTTTTTACATTAAAATATGTTCAACATATGTATATATTTATGTATAATATAAATTTATAATCTTCAGTTAGGTTGTTAATTCATGATAGTAACCAACACTGTAAATATCTTTTAATTTATCTAGAATCTAGATATGTCTAGAAACGGAAAACCTAAGAAGCCCTTTCTGTAAGTAATTATCAAATAATAAAACATATTGCCATTTAAACATTTGATCAAATCTATAAAAATACATTTCTCAAAATAATCCTCTAATTTTTTCTAGTGTTGTAAGAAGCAGTTCGTATTTTATTACCAACATGTGCTTTCATAAAATCAGCTCAGATATTTATAGCAAGAGCCAGACGTAGATGGACTCAATCTTCTTGCAACCCATCTGGCAGAGAGAAACACAAGGAAGACTATCAGATGTATTAAGTGCGACACACAAGGCCACTGAAGACCCACCTATTCTCTTAGGCTGTGCGAAACAGACGCTAATCTTTGGTCATTTGTAGTTTGTACACTGTGTTTTCCACAAAAGTCTGACTCACAGACCTCTTTCTGGAGGTACAAGCATGTGTGAAAATGCCGTCATCTAATTGCTTTCCTTTGCATAATATAGATGATAGCCTTAAATAATGGGACCAATTTTCTACTATTAAACTCAGCTCATTTGCTTTAATTTCTTTATTCATGGACTGGAAACTTGACATTCACAGTCTTTAGCTATTTGCCAATCAGGGAAGAAAAATTATTTCAAAGCCAGAAGAATTAGAGTTATGAGACATGAAAACTTGTAAGAAAACAAGCAGTGTAGACATTCTGTTTCTGTCAGCTAGCTGCTTCCTGCCGTGAACTGCATTAACAAAATCTTTACGGTGGGATAAAACTGCACAGAACTGCACACATGCACACACAGATGGAGATGAATGTATGTAAAAGACGGTGAAACCGAGTAACATCTGTCAATTTCCTGGTCTTGATACTGGTCTATAGTTCCACAAAGGCACCACTGGGGGAATCTGGGTGAAGGGCACACTAGACTATGTACTATTTTCTCTAATTTATCTGAATGTGCAGTTATTTAAAATGAAAAGATTTTAAAAAGCCATTGAAGGAAGGCTGAGATGCATGGCTCAGTTGGGAGAGCTTGCGACTCTTGATCGCAGGATCATGAGTTCGAGCCCAGAGCTGGGTGTAGAGATTAATAAATAAATAAACAAATAAATAAGGAGGGAACTTATTTGATGACAATGGTCCTAGAACAAAAATCAGAAACACATACAACCTTGAGCAAGTCACTTTACTTTAGGTTTATGTTTCATTCTTTGTAAAAATGTGGTGAATGCTACATTACTAAGAGAAAAGGTAAGGACCATATGATCCTCTCAATAGATGCAGAAAAAGCGTTGAGCAAAATGCAGCATCTATTCTTGATAAAAACCCTTAACAAAGTAGGGATAGACGGAACGTACTTCAATATCATAAAGGGCATGTAGGAAAGACCCACAGCTAATATCCTCAGTGGGGAAAAAGTGAGAGTTTTCCTCTAAGGTCAAGAACAAAACAGGGATGTTATCTCTCACCATTCCTTTTTAACACAGCACTGGAAGGCTTAGCCTGAGCAATCAGACAATGGAAAGAAATGAAAGGCATCCAAATCAGCAAGAAGAAGTCAAACTTTCACTATTTGCAGATGACAAGATACTCTATGTAAAAAACCTGAAAGACTCCACCAAAAAGTTGCTAGACTTGACACATGAATTCAGCAAAGTTGCAAGATATAAAATCAACATACAGAAATCTGTTGCACTTCTGTACACCAATAATGAAGCAACAGAAAACATAAGCAAGAAATTGATCCTATTTACAATTGCACTAAAAACCCTAAGATATCAAGGAATAAACTTAACCAAAAAGGTAAAAGATCTGTACTCTGAAACCTACAGAACAATTATGAAAGAAAGTGAAGTGAAACAAAGAAATAGAAAAACATTCCATGCTCATGGATTGGAAGAATAAACATTGTTAAAATGTCTATACTACTCAAAGCAATCTGCACATTTAATGCAATCCCTATCAAAATATCACCAGCATTTTTCACAGAGCTTGAACAAACAATCCTAAAATTTGTATAGAACCACAAAAATCCCGAATACCAAAGCAAGTTTGAAAAAGAAAAACAAAGCTGGAGGCATCATAATTCCGGACTTCAAGCTCTATTACAAAACTATAATGATCAAGACAGCATGGTACTGGCACAAAAATAGACACACAGATCAATGGAACAGAACAGAAAACCCAGAAATGAACCTAAAACTATGTTTTTTAACTAATTGTGGACAAAGCAGGAAAGAATATCCACTGAAAAAAGACAGTCTCTTCAAAAAGTGGTATTAGAAAACTGGACAGCAACATGCAGAAGAATTAAACTGGACAACTTTCTTAAACCATACACAGAAATAAATTCACAGTGGACGAAAGACCTAAATGTGAGACAGGAAATGGGCAAAAATCCTAGAGGAGAACAGAGGCAGAAACCTTTTAGTCCTCAGTTACAGCAACTTGTTACTAGAGACATTGCCAAAAGCAAAAATGAACTATTGGGACTTCATCAAAATAAAAAGCTTCTGCGCAGTGAAAGAAACAATAGAACTAAAAGCAGCCAAAGGAATGGGAGAAGTATTTGCAAATGCCCTATCTGATAAAGGTTAGTGTCCCAAATCTATAAAGAACTTACTAAACTCAATGACCAGAAAGCAAATAATCCAGTTAAGAAATGGACAGAAGCCATGAATAGACATTTTTCCAAAGAAGACATCCAGATGAGCGACAGACACGTGAAAAGATGCTCAACATCACTCACCACTGGAGAAATACAACTCAAAACCATAATGATGCACCACGTCACACCTGTCAGAATGGCTAAAATTAACACAAGAAACAACAGGTGCTGGCGAGGATGTGGAGAAAGGGGGTCCCTCTTGCACTGGAGGTGGGAATGCAAGCTGGTGCAGCATGGAGTTTCCTCAGAAAGTTGAAAATAGAACTACTGTACAATCCAGCAATTGTATTACTAGGTATTTACTCAAAGGATACAAAAATACACTATGAACCTCAGTGTTCATAGCAGCATTATAAGTGTAGAGATCTCTAGCTATATACCTAGATCTACCTGATCTATCTAGAGGAATATTACTCGGTCATCAAAAGGATGAAATCTTGCCATTTGCAAGGATGTGGCTGGAGCTAGAGAGCATTATGGTAAGTGAAAGAAGCCAAAGACAGACGAATACCACACGATTTTACTCACATGTGGAATTTAAGAAACGAAACAGATGAACATGTGAGGGGGGAAAGAGGGAAGGAAATAAACCACAAAACACTCTTAATGACAGAGAACAAACAGGGCTGACAGAGGGATGTGGGTGGGGGCTGGGCTAGAAGGGCGACCGGTGTTAGGAGGGCGCTCGTTCTGATGAGCAGAGTGTTGTAGGAGTGACGGACCCCTGCACTGCTCCTGAAACCGGCACCGCACTGTATGTTAACTACCTAGAATTTGAATAAACATTTAAAAAGAAAAAAATGCTTTGAATGGACTAGAAGATTAGGGGAATAATTTTAGTTTATAATTGAGGTTATAATTTGAAAGAATTGGTGAAAATTTTGTGGTTCAGAATACATTTTTAAGCAGATCAAAAGTTTTCGTAAAGTATTTTTTTCTAGATTATTTGTTTTTAGAGAGAGAGCGAGAGAGACAGCACGCGCACAACTGCGGGACGGACAGAGGATACGGACAGAAGGAATTGAAAGCAGTCTCTGGGCTGAGCATGGAGCGCAACTCGGGGCACTATCTCATGACCCATGACATCATGACCTGAGCAGAAGTCGAGTCTGATGCTTAACTGACCGAACCACTTGGGTGTCCCAATTCATAAAATTATTTTCTAAGGTAAGACATATGTGAAACAAATTACCATAAATATATAGCCATTTGAGTGAATAATATTTCAGGAGCTTTTACCATAATGCCTGTCTGTATAAATTAAAATACGTTCAAATATCCTTATTAAGCTTTACCTTTGTAGTGTGGTAACACAGGTAGCCTGTTACGGCTGTAGCCATATATTGATAAAATACATGTGATGAGGGGTTCCTGGGTGGCTCAGTTGGCGGAGTGAGTGGCTCTTGGTTTTGGCCCAGGTCATGATCTCATGGGTCCTGGGACTGAGCCCCGCATTGGGTCTATGCTCAGCAGGCATCTGCTTGAAGACTCTCTCCCTCTGTCCCTCTTCCCCCTTGCGAGCTCTTTCTCTCTAAAACAAATAAATCCATCTTTAAAAAAAATGACGAGAAAACTGATTAACCCAACTTTAGTTCAGATATACATGCAAGAGTTAAAAAAAAAAAAAAAAAAGAACATGTATGGCTTCAAAAAAAACACTTTGCATGTTTTTAGTGTTTACATTTTAGGATAAAATTTTCCCATTTACTTCTGAAAGTCATTTTTAAAGAAATAACACTCGTAGGACTTTCTGAGTCTCAGCAACTTTATGTACATTGTGTCACTTAACCCTCACTACAAAATTGGAAATAGGTTTTATGATTCCCTGAGGAAACGGAGGCAAATGTTTAAGCTTTGTGACGAAGACGCTCCCGCTGCTCAGTGGTTGGGCTGAGAGAAGACTCGTCTGACTTTAGACGGAGTGCTCTGTCCACTGTGCTCCTGCGTACTGTAAATATGTGTCCTTGAATACCAGAAACTCTTAGCCTAGTGACAAACTTCTCTAGTTCGCACTGTTAGCTTGTTTTCTAACACTTGGCACCGCTTACAGACACAGGAGCAAAGCTCAGTAAGCTCCGTTAGGTATTTTTAGATACTGAGGTTTAAATATTTAGGCTGATTTCATTTCCAGACACCAGGAAAGCATGGTGTTTAATGATGTAAGCCGTGAAGACAACAGACTTAGAATGAATTCCAGCCAACATTACCTAGCTGGGGAACTTGTTTAAAAATTTTAAGCCTTAATTTCCTTATGTTATAGGAGGAATCGTATCTGCCTCATAGGGTTGTTGTAAGGGTTAAAGTTGAGGTTGTTCCACTTCAGCTGTACATCCTGACTGGTTCATGCTACTCACTGATAGCTATGATTTTGGTTTTGAAATTACACATGAGTAGTTAGATGGAAATGTACCCCACTGTCACATAATTTTATCTATTATATAAATTTATATATATATTAATAATAAAATCTATATTATTATATTATAAATTATATATATAAATTATATATAAATTATATATATTATATAATAAAATCTATTACATAATTTTATCACAGATTTGAAAGCAGGAAATTGTATCAATTAAATATTTTCAGTTTTTTACGTTTTCTGATTTGGCCAAATCTGTAAGTATCCAATTATGAAGTGAACTGTTGCTATACAGCTATTATTAATGGTCTTTTTATGTGAAAAATATCTAGGCTAGGTAAATTCCAACTCTAGATTATCTACAGCTTTCTGATTATTCAAGGACTCCTTTCATTAGCGTAAGGTTTATTACACTGCAAAATGAGGGCTATATTTGCATTACTGGCGACCATGATAGTGGGCAGATGTCTCCTCTCCTTCAGTTTGCCTTAAGAAAGTCTCTGTATCGTGAAGTGGGATTTCAGTAACATCAGGCAGGCAAGGGAAAATGCATATAAGGATTTGGAGAGACACTGTTCTGAAGACAGGGTTTGCTCCAAAGCACTTATTGTTGATAAACTGTTGGGTTCAGCTCTGCAGTGTTAACTTCTCAGGACTGTTACCTTTTTAAAAACCCACACTGCCATATGGATATTACGTGGATAACACATGAGAAATTAATCATTTTCTACAACATCTCAAAGTCTTACAGGGCAAAATAAATAAAATAAATAAAGTCATAACAAAGTGTCTTATGCATGGAAAGTCAATATTTCAGTGATAACTTTTAAATAAGGTATGAATTTCTATAAGTGACATTACTATTCGATGGAACTAAAGACAAAGAGTAAGAATCAAGGAGAAGTAATGAAAATAATCTGAATAAAAAAGACTTTCATATAATCTTTCTAACAATGTCTTTCTTTGTGTGTGTGTGTGTGTGTGTGTATTTTGGCTATAGGTTTTGCAATTACAAGCAGGATCCTCCGTTCAGTGAAAAAAATTGGAATGCTTGCTGAAAATGGTCACTAGTGACAGAATAGAAAGTGAGCCAGGACTTAACTTCTTCTCTCATCACATAATTAAGCATTTCTCACTATGGTTTTGAATCTTAAATATGGCCATTATCTGTCCAGAGACCAGAGGGAAATAAGCAATATGAGACAGTCGGCAATGCATATAGTCAAGGATTTTGAATAAAGACACATGGTTCCTTGGATAAGGAAGTAAGAATATGATGCTGTATGAACTTCTCTGCTTACCACAGTTTTTTGTGATTTTTTTTTTTTGTTATGTAGAGAAATCCATATATAGATATGTTGGGGACAAAACTCTCCACTGTTTACTAAAGCTTTATTAGTAAATATTAAAATAAAAGGAAAAATAACATTTTGGGGCAGATTTTAGGTACATAAGATGCTGGAAACAGAAAATTAAGATATTAGATTTTAAATATCCTGGGAAATATTATAGAATTGTGATAGCATAATTTTATTAAAAAATAAATAATTTGTGTCATGTCACACCAAATTCTGTATCAAAACATATATACATACATATGTATGTATCATTAGGTTTTGAGCTACGAGAGCTATTAAAGAGTAACACAGGACACACATTTGCCAAAAGATAATGATGTGGAGTAAATAACCAATATGAGGAAAAGTCCCTTTAATGATAGAGACAAAATAAACAAAAAAGAGAGATTATTTGACTACTTAGAAAAGTTTCAAGGAGGGGCACCTGGGTGGCTCAGTGGGTTAAGCCGCTGCCTTCAGCTCAGGTCATGATCCCAGGGTCTTGGGATCGAGCCCCGCATCGGGCTCTCTGCTCAGCGGGGAGCCTGCTTCCCCCTCTCTCTCTGCCTCTCTGCCTCCTTGTGATCTCTCTCTGTCAAATAAATAAATAAATATAATCTTTAAAAAGAAAGAAAGAAAGAAAGAAAGAAAGAAAGAAAGAAAGAAAGAAAGAAAGAAAGAAAGAAAAAAGAAAAGTTTCAAGGAAAAGTTATGAGCATGAAAACTCCTGGAGAATATTTACCTATTTTGGTATGTACAGTAATGATGTGCACATGTCCCCTAAACACATCATGTCTTATCACTTGGTAGTTAGATGCCTAAGGACAATAACAGCTTTCATCAAATGTTTCTAAGAATCTTCTAAATACCTGAATCGCTTCGCATTGCATTTTACTATTTGCTTATTCATATCTCAGTCTTGCAGACAAGAGTACTTTATCCCTTGTGTTTGACACTACTAGAATTTAGTGATTCCTAGAACTTAAGGATTAAAAAACTAACACTACATTTTCTTCATATACTTAAAGGACTATTTCTATAGACATTATGCAAACAGAAATAAAAGGAAGAAGGGACTTTGCATTTATTGTTACCATTATCATTTAAAGCCATTTATGGAGTCTTTGTGGTGGCAGGGATTCTGACACGTTTACAAGTTGAAACAAGAGCAATTAGAAAAATGTTAGATGAGGGGCACTTGGTTGGCTCCGTTGGTAGAGCATACGACTCTTGGTCTTAGGGTTGTGTGTTCAAGATCCATGTTAGGTACAGAGATTACTTTAAAATAAAATCCTTTAAAAATATAGCAAGACGTTAGATGAGGCCTTTGAAAACTATAAAGAATTACAGAAAAATATTACTGCTTCAACTACTTGATTTATACCAAAACCAAGAACTTGAGTAGGTAACATAGAACTGCAGCTATCAAATTTTATTGACCCTTTGCCTTAAAGATGGCTCCAAAATAATTTTGGATTCTCCTGTTTGGGAGATTACATAATTTGCAACTTTAGCAAAAATTTCATTCCCATTTCCCTCTCGCCAAACATTCCTTTTTTTTTTTTTTTAACCGATTTTTCCATATTATTTTTTGTCTTTCTTCTTATCTAGAATGTGAACTCCAAGGCTAGGAATCTTTATCTGTTTGTTAATTGGTACATTCCAAACATCGCAAAGATTCCTGACACATTGTAATCATTTAATAAATATCTATTAACTATTTGAGCTGCAACAATGCTTTCCTTGATGTCCAGTTATTAAAATCTATAAGCTGAATTACTTTTCTTAAAACATCTTATTTATTTATTTGTCAGAGAGAGAGAGAGAGAGAGAGAGCAGGGCACCATCAGGGGGACCAGCAGACAGAGGGAGAAGCAGGCTTCCCACTGAGCAGGAAGCCGGATGTGGGGCTCCATCGCAGGACCCTGGGATGACCTGAGCCCAAGGCAGAGGCTTAACTTCCTGAACCACCCAGGCATCCCAAGTAGAGTTACTTTCAGTGCATCATTACCTATATGGGGTTAACTTAAAATAGTCAGCAATATATGTAGAAGCATGCGTTATTCCAAGTAATGTAGAATTTTCTTATTTGGTCTTCTCCCACAACCTCTACCCATCTTCTCCAGAGGCAGCCCCTAGTTACGTTTCTTCACTGATTTCCACTTAAACATAATCTGCCTCTGCTGCTCATCTATCCTCTGTCCAGACCTCTCTGTTCTCCCCTTTGAGCCAAACTTTACCCTGTTAGGTGGCAGGTGTCCTAAGAAGGAAGTTCCAGGAATTACCTTCTTTGACTCCTGGCTTTCCTTAAAAATGCTGAAAATCAATAAAACTTTTTCACATTTATGGAGGATTTGAAACGGTACAGAAATACTGCTATGTTGATTTAATTTTTGTATGCCTTTATTTGGACAGACTATTTCTTTTTAAACAATACGGTTTCAATCCCAATTCGACTCTTCTGTTATTCCAACAGCAGATGTCTCTCTAGTGCCAGTCTCACTTTGCTACCTACACCGGCTCTTCAGCCTAGAGTCTCCCTGGGTTCCACAGCAAGGAGACATTTATTTACCCAGGATTTCCCTAAAGAAATGGGGACATCTTCCACAATGTGCATCCTCTTAGAGTCCGTGTGTCTACGTGGCAAAATTTTAGCTACAGCCTTTTCTGACATTCCGATCCGATAATAGTATTTAAACTTGTATGGCTGTGGCAAGTTTACAAACCCTTTCAAGTGCATTATTTCATTCTTTTGTCGCAGCAGTTTTGTAAACCAGGTATTGCTATTATCTCAACTCCTGCAGGGAAGACACCGAGGCCCCCAAATGCTACGAACATTTATAAGCTGACAGAGCAACTCGTAGTCACTGGCCCCCATATTCACCCGCCGATTCTCTAATTCTCAATCCGTTTGCTTTTTCCTCTCCATAAACTACCTTTGCCTGGATGAGCACAGTAGATGATTCCTTGTTACATGTTTTCGTGTACGGGGTCACACATGCTTCCACACATTACAGTTTAGAACACGCAGCATAACCTGGGGCGTCTCTAGGGCAGATGCTAGTTCCTTCCCTTCTTTTGGTAATATAAAGGCGTTATAGATCGGCTGCGTTTGATTCTTTCATAAAACTACTGGAAAAGCAAATGTATTTTATTTTATTTTTTTACAAATGTATTTTAATTAACACTTTTAAATTGGTTTACATGTTCAAATGATATCTAGGGGTGAGACTGCCCCCCACCCCTTTAGTCTGAACCTTGGGTAACCCGGTCTGTGATAAACTTTAAAGAGGTATACGTGTGAGCCTGCATTCCTCTGCGTACTTCACTTGCTGCCAGGAGAAACATTTAATTTCCTGATGAGAGAACATTATCTTTAAAGGAAACGTTCCATTCTTTCTATTGTTACTCCGAGGTTCTCTGGATGATTTCAATCTCAGTAAGGTACAAATAAGAACTCGCTTAGATTCTGGTTAAGTAAATATATATAGGAAATGTTCCTTCTCATTAGTTTGTGTAATTGTAAAAATGTCCATGGGTGTTACAGACCTAACAAAAAAGTACATGATAATAAATCAGTACCTTTTGGATAGGTCTGTAACACCCATGGACATTTTTACAAAAGTGTCTTAGTAAAGTTATTGCTACATTACTTTTCTCAAGGATCACATTAAAATATAAGAAAATGAAAAATGAACATTTGATAAGCAGTTTTATACACTTCATAATTAGAGATTTAGAACTTTCATATAGAACTCCTAATTTTGAAGTCTTGTGTAAGGAATGAGCAGAAACCTGCTACAGGAGTTTAAAACACTTAGTAAACCTTCCCAAACACTTATTAAAACTTTCAATATTTCTTCTTTAGTATAAGAGTAAATAACTGCTCTCAAATTACAAAAGGAGAGATATGATCATTTTAATATATAGAATAGGTATTTTAAACAAAAGCTGTACATTTTCATGAAGAATTCTAATTTTTATTCATGTTTTAGTTTTATATACAATTTATTTTTGCTACTGGTCAAGAATTTAATACCTTTTCTCTACAGCATTCTTGAAGTTTTCGTTTATTTTTCAGGTTTCCCATTTTCAGGATGATCTAGATTCACGTAGCTCTTTTTATAGAACAGATTTGGTTCTCCATTTTCTAGTGATTGGTAATGGTTTGCTGGACAGTCAAGAGGATTATCCCTGAAGAGAGACCTGTGCGTGAATCTCCATTTATTGCTAATGTGATCACGGAGAAATTACAGAACTTCTCTATAGCTCTGTCTCACTATCACATTTCAGTGAAAATACTCAGAGTGTTTTGGGTTGGAGACTGACAGAAATCAGGACTGGTTGGAAGGATGGGGTGCTAAGCTAATAGCCTAGAATACAGTGAGCGGTCAACAAACGGCCCAACAATTGTCATTAGTGGTACTTCTCTAGGATAAAACATGTATTTTCCTGTAACCGGTTGGTCTCTTCTCCCAATATTACACGTTGTTGCTTATTAGTCCACCCATAAAGATTATTTAAAATGCCTCTTTAGGGAACATAATAGTGAAGCAATGATAAATGTATTATTAATATGTACCTATAATCTCTTTAGGAGAATAGATAACAAAATTTTTATAAAAAGTATTTTGATCATCCTTGGAATATTTTACTTTTAAGAACCTATAAAACATGGTTTCTTTTTTTTTTTTTAATGATACAGACACCATAAGTGAAGAATAAATTTGATCAGGTTTATTCCAAGTGTAGCTTAATTGGCACTTGCGCCACCCATTAGTCGTTTGGTGGGAGTGCTTTTCTTTAAAAGAAGAATCTGTCAGAAAAGAGATTGTTAATACAACACCATGATGTGTTGATCTTTAAGCTAGTCTTCAAAATAAGAGACCGAATAGGGAAAGATAAAGGACAAAAGGAAGGAAAAGATATACTCATTGTACAATCAGGAGACAACAGGGTTAAAAAACGAGAAAATGAAACAAGAGGAAAAGAGTTAAGACTAGAACGGACAAATAGAATCGATTGTTCTACTAATGTTTTTAGTGGCAGCAAATTCAATTACAAAAGCTTACCCTCCTCCTCCTTATACTCAGTGGTTTACTAGTGCAGTAAACCTGGAGAAGGACATTGTCTCCGCCTCTCAGGATTGCCTGTTACGTCCCCAAATGCCTCACATGAAACAAAAAGCTAGTATCAAAAATCTCCTGAGTATGAGGCAGAAATGCTTGATAGTACCTGCATCTGTATTTTTGGAAATGCATGATGTTAACAGACAAATTTCATCAGTGACTAATTCAATATTTTCCTTTTCAGTACATTATTTTTTGTAATAATTATCTAAATAATTATTTAAACTGAAAAACATAAGGTGTCATCTAGAAAAGGATGGATAAATAAGTTTGAATGTTTAATACTTTAGTTTCAGAGCTTTGGAGGTTGTGAAGTATTTTGAACTCAGAAATAGAATTTTAATAAATAAGAATATTAATTTTTATTTAAGTATGATTTAAACATTTTAATGAAAAGATGACATAGTAAAATTTATGGATTATAAAATCCTTTCATTTGAATTTCGAAATTTGTGCTATAAAACAATTATTTTCAACAATTTTGAAGTGTTTTTTTTTTTAATACTCATTCTTGTTTCATTTTTTTCCTCCACCTCGTCTTCCCTCTGACTCAAAGTTTAAAAGGAACTGAAACATGTGACATTAGTTGGTTTGGGATACTTTCCCCTCTGGAAACGTGGGCTCAAGGGCATTTTAAATCACAAGTGGAATGAGTCAGATGACCCCAATTTGTTCTTCTATGACTTTCTGTGTTGATTTCCGAATGACTCTTGCAAACTCAGTTTGGGAGGAGCCCAGTGATGAAATAACAGGCGTTGAAACCTGCTTATTTAGAAGAGGCTTTAGCTACTATTCAAATATTCTCATTTTGTTTAATCAAAAATTCAGTGAAAGTTGGTAAGAGAGCAGGGTCGCAATCTTGGATACAAGCAGGGCATGCTTAAACTTGTTATAATTTGGCTTGTGTGCACGTATGCGCGTGTGCATGTACACTCTCGTGTACGTGTGTGTGTGCATGAGTAGTTATTAGATCACAAGTAATACATGTGTTTACTAACAAAGCTGTTTAACACCACAACGGCATTTCCCGTCACCGATGCGCGCTTTCTGAAGACCGGTCGTCAGTCTGGGATGCTGCGGCCAGTATGCTAGTATCAGGATGCTGCGGCCAGTATGCTAGTATCAGGATGCTGCGGCCAGTATGCTAGTATCAGGATGCTGCGGCCAGTATGCTAGTATCAGGATGCTGCGGCCAGGCCACAGGCGAGAACGGAAAGTGACCTCTCGGCCAGCACGGCCAGCACGGCTTGCTCGAACCCTGTTCCAGGTTACAGACTTGCTGCTTCTTCACGTGCTGGTGGGTCCGGGGTCTGGACGGGGCTGCTTCTGTCGGAGCAGTGATCTGAGTCTTGGGGGCTCCCTCCTCAGGGCCTAATGACCTCCCAAACGTCCCATTTCTTCATGCCGTTCGGGTCCGTCATCAAGGGAACGAGACTGATGTAAAGCGAAACTCAAACAAAGCTTTACTTCACGCCGAGCATCCAAAATCACACTGACCGGTCAGGACTGTCTGCTGGGACGGCGACGACGGTGACCCCCAGAAGGCCGCTCGGACGAGGCCGCTCCGGACGAGGAAAAGGCGGCGGCGACAGCGTTGGTGACAAGGACAACTCCGATGACACAGACTCTGCTCCCCGTGACGTCACTCCGACGAGGCCGCTCCCAACGACGATGACCCTGGCAAGGCCGTCGGACGAGGCCGCTCACCGGATGGCGCAGCCCCGGGAGGCCGCGGCTCGGTGGTGACGCGGCTGCTGCTGTCCAGGCTGTGGGTCGCTCCCCGTGGCGCCGCCCCGAGGGCCGGGGTTCCAGGCGGTGGGACCGCTGGCCGCTGGGGACGGGACAGCTGGTGGTGTTGGGGCCGCCGGCCGCTGGGGACGGGACAGCTGTCCGCAGGGCCGGGGTTCCAGGCGTCTCGGGGCCGCCGGCCGCTTACAGCTCCGACAAGCGCCGCTACAGCTCTCCTTCTGTCCGCACCGACTCGCCTCCCTCCCCCGCAGCTCTCCTGCTAATGCCCCTGCCGGCCTCGCAGACCCCTCTATGGGGTGGTCGAGCCCCGCCCCTACCCAGGAGGCGGAATCCCAGTTCACCCCAGTGGGTATACGCACGCCCCACCGACGGGACGCCTCCACCCGGCCTGTCCCACCCTCCGTCCGGGTCCACAGCAAGTCCCTATGGGAAGGGCAGGCCCTTACCCTACCGCCACACTGGCATTAGGATTTCAACATATGAACTTTGGAGGGACACAAACATTTAGACAGTAGCGGAGCTTAAAATGACAGCATCTCAACAATGTCATTGTTTTCAATCATTAATAATTAAATACATGTATATGAACTTATTTAAATGCATTGGTATTACCCTATGTAAGGAGGATATAGGCTTTAATTAGTGAAAATTATTCTCTAACATTGGACATTTTGATCTGACACTACACTAAAATGATGGGTAAATATGAACTTTTAAAATATGTAACTATCTCAAAGAAAGACATTATCCAAGTGGCAGAAATGAGAAGAAAATTTTAAGCCAGTTTCATGAGAAGGTGCTGAAGTCATAGGAATCCATGTGGTACTGAGGCTGAAATAGTATATGGGCCTTAAAGACTAAGGTTGGAATCTCAGCATCTCACTGGACACTTGGAGTTACGGCTTCAGCAAGGACAAGTAGAACCTCTTAAGCTGTACTCTGTCTATGACACAGGGACTGCCTAAACGTTGCCACTAGCCTAAGGAAGTAATAAGTACTGTTGTTAGGAATTACAGTTAAGAGGAAAAACAAAGAGAAACTGAGAGCCTGGTCCGACCAGACCTGGACACTGGCATCCCCTATGGGAAACAACCTTAAGTTAAGAAATCAACTGGGGCCTCAGCAGACACAAAAATAAAAACTTATAATTTTTTGATCCCTTCCCTGAATGTTACTTAGATTCTTTTGGTTTTATAGAGAAGCAACAACTCATTGGGACATTAACAATTTTTTTTAACAGTTGGTTGTCACGGGATTCTGAAGACCCAGAGACAGAGAGCCTTCCGGTCTCTGTAGCTGCTGCCGTGCAAACGGATGTTATTTTGTGGGACACATCAACTGGTTCTTCAGGGAATTCTACGGGTGTCTGTCCTTTGCTCTGTCTCTGCTGGGGAAACCCGGCTTCGGTTCCTACTTCAGGACTTCCCTTTTAGCTCTAGTTCTACTTTGTGTACCGATGAGACAGCTGAAGGCTGTAGAAAATTCTGAGACACTCACTGACTCCCCATGAAGCCAAATGGCGGAAGTGTTGGCTGCTTCACAAAGATTTCTTCTTTCAGCATGAATTTTTGGTGTTCCTGTTTCCCATCCAAGCACTAACCAGGCCCGACCCTGCTTAGCTTCCGAGATCCTGTTCCTATTTCCATATCCCAGGCTCTCTCTGGCCAAAACGTAGCTTGGATAAGTTCAGATGAGAGATGCTCATGATGAACAGACTTACAGGACAATAAGTAGTTTGGAGAACCTCAATTTGTTTTAGCAGTTTTCTTTATTCATTCCTTTTCTGGCTTCAGGGAGGAAAAACATGACATTTCTTCCACATGGAGGGGGGCAAGTGAGGAGAAATACAAACTTTTTTGATGAATTGTGCATCCCACAAAAATTCACCTTCCATTTTCCTAAACCTGCTTATTTTTTTTTAAAGATTTTATTTATTTATTTGACAGAGAGAGATCACAAGCAGGCAGAGAGGCAGCAGAGAGAGAGGAGGAAGCAGGCTCCCCGCTGAGCAGAGAGCCCGATGTGGGACTCAATTCCAGCACCCTGGGACCTGAGCCAAGGGTAGAGGCTTAACCCACTGAGTCACCCAGGTGCCCCAAAACCTGGTCTTAAACTGAATGAAGAGTAGGAGTGGCATCCTTTCATGGGTGGGTGACATCAACAGCCAGAAAATTAGTGCTTCTACACTTGTAGTGCTTAGTTGGTGCTCTGCCTCAATGGTGAGGCTTAGAATCCACACCTGGTATCCAGGACCAAGTAATATCTTGTTATAGAAGAGCAGGGACAAAATACAGACGTACTCAGAGTAATGAGGACTAAGAGGATTACTACTCAGCCCACTAAAGGGAGCATCAAAAGATGCACGTTTTGGGACGCCTGGGTGTCTCAGTTGGTTAAGCAGCTGCCTTCGGCTCGGGTCATGATCCCAGCGTCCTGGGATCGAGTCCCACATTGGGCTCCTTGCTCGGCAGGGAGTCTGCTTCTCCCTCTGCCTCTGCCTGCCATTCTGTCTGCCTGTGTTCGCTCTCTCTCTCCCTCTCTCTCTCTGACAAATAAATAAAAAAATCTTTAAAAAAAAAAAAAAAAGATGCACGTTTTTAAAAAAGAATCGGGCACAAGCAAGAACCAAGGACAGTGATTAACATGTGGATGAGCATGTCTGTAAACAAACTGATTAACTAAGCAATGAATGCTAAAAGCAATAATAAAAATATGGATGATGACAAATTTTGAGTGCCTCAAAAGCCAGGGCTCACATTGCCTGGAAAATCAGAGAACCATTGGAGCTCAGGCTGTCTCAGATCCTTTGATCTTCTGGAGGGAAATAGTAATATTGACTGAACTTTCACTCTGCAGAGTCAAGAATGTATGTTAATGCTTTAAGGATAAACACTATACATAGAACAACAGAGAGTGAAACAATAACAAACCAATACAAGTTTCTGTCGCTCAATAAATGAAGGAGGAAGGAACAGAGCAAATGAATAAGGGAAATAATAAGTTGTAATGAAACAGTAATAATGGATCTTAAACTACCAGCTAAATTTAAGTAAATTAGGGCACCTGTGTGCCTCAGTCGACTAAGCATCATCTGTCTTCAACTCAGGTCATGATCCTGGGGTCCTGGAATCAGGTCCCACACAGGGCTCTCCCTACTCCGTGGGGATCCTGCTTCTCTTTCTCCCTCTGCTGCTCCTCCTGCTTGTGCTCTCTCTCATTCTCTTTCTTATTAAATAAAGCTTTTAAAAAAAAATTTAAATAAATTAAGATTTGAGTCTAAATGCATTTCTTAAAAGACAAGTGGTTTGAAATAAGGTTTTTAAAATGCTGGTTATGAGAAATACACCTAAGTATGATATACAGAAAATAGCAAAATGAAAAAACATGTACGGCAAAGATGAAATCAATTAAATTCATTTTTGTGATATTAATAAGACAAAATTGAATTTGAACCAAAAAAGGACTTGTGGTGATTGAATTCCATAATTCACTAAAAGATACAACTATGAATGTATATATACTGAAAAAACTGTAATGCCTTGAAAAGTGCATAAGCAAATATTAATAGTATTAAAGTTGAAATCAATAAGTTATCAACTGTATTAGGAGATTTGATGTAACTTCTCTGAAAAATGACAGATTGCACATATCAAACATTAAACTGAATAGAAGCCACTACCTTGAACAGGAAGACAAATTATTCCCGAACACCCATCAAATGTTTTTAAAATGTGTTTAAAAATTTATATACAGCGATATTTTCCTTTTGTAGTATAGAGTTCTATGCATTTTGACACATGCTCACTGTAGTATCGACACCACGACAGACCAGGTACAGAACAGTTCTGTCACACCAGAAGAAATCAGCTCACGCTGTACTTTGCAGTCACACTTCCCCTGTAGTAATATCTGGCAACCCCTGACTGGTCCTCTAACTCTCTCATTTTGCCTCCTCATGTACATATACAAGAGTTTCACTAGAGCATCATCCCTAGCAGTGGAATTTCTGGAATATGCATTAAACTTATACTCTATGTTGCTTCATTGTCTGTTTTTTCAAAGTGCTTGATTAATTTATAGTACTGCAGTTCCAAAACTGGATATGACAGATTTTGTTAGAATTTGTTTTTCCACGCCTCCAAAACTGGTACTGTCAGAGGTTTCAATTGTCAGAGGCCTGCCAATGCTGAAATATAAAACAGTATTTCGTCTTCAAACGAATTTCCCCCTCCACTATTCAGATTAAATATCTCTTTTCCATCTTTGCCATTCTAGCTTCTTTTTTCAGACTTTTTAGTCATATTATTTGCCCATTTTCCTTTTTTTTAAAGATTTTATTTATTTATTTGACAATGGAGATCACAAGTAGGCATTGTATCATTCTTGATAAAAGAAGAAATTGGGAAACCATACAAATATTTGCTGATAAAGAAATGACTGGACAAATTATGGTATGTTTAGTATAAAATACTATTTAGCAGTTAAAATAAATGATAGAGGGCTACACATACCAACTTTGCTAAATTTTAAAGCATAAGGCTAAAATAAGAATTAGGCTGCAATTATATATCATACAAAAATAAAATGATTTAAATGCTACCTATACATTAGATGGTGTTACACATATATGGAAAAAGTCATAAAAACCAAAATAGGAAAAGTTGCACAATCTATTAATAGATGGGTTATCTCTGCAAAGGTAGGGAGGCAGGTAGAAGGGAAGGTGTAATTCAGGCTATCAGACTGAGTAAGGGGTTAAGAAACTTTCTCTGTATCTGCCATTTTTCATTTCTTTACAAAAGTTTCTGAAACAGTTCAAAATTTAACATTTGTAAATACTGACACTTCCTATGTAATTTATGTTGAGTGATGAAGAACTCTATTAATGATACCATTAACTAGCGAAGGGTTTCAAATTTCTGCTGACTTTACATGTGACCCGGCACTGAACCTCACAGAGGGAATGTATAAGCTAGAGAGGTCAAAGCCAAGAGGGAGGTTACTACTATTGCTAATTATTAAAAAGAAAAGAACCTTAGGATTCCTCACATTAACTCATATAACTATCAACCTATTATGGAAATTAGTGTTATTATTTTTCATATTTACTTTTCTCCTCTAGGAAAGGAAAGTTTTTGCAAAATATATTTAGGTAAAAAGTGCAATTTTTTTGTTTCCAAGAAAACCACATGATAATATACAGTCATATGGGGTAGTTTCATTTTCTCTTCTATAATTAGTTTAGTTGGTGTAATTTAAAGTACGTCACTTAGGGAAAACACTGGTGCTGAATTTAAATCTTTATATTATCTGTCTTTTCTATATACATTTGACTTAGAGTTTCAAAGTATAAATGCCCAATTGAATTGACTACTAGACAGAACACAATTTAGTTTTTGTCAGGTAATAGTGCCATCTCTTGCTTGCTCTCTCTCTCTCACACACGTGCCAAATTCCAAAACAAAAACCTCACAAATTATTATTTTATTTTTAAACAAAGTGATTATTGATAAAAACTAGGTACATATTACCAGAATTAGGCATTCGGATCAATTAAAACAGTTAAAATTGCTGTTTGTGATACCCCACAGTGATGCTTTCCAAATTTAATATAATTCCACTGCATTACAATTTTAAATACTTAGTCTGCCTGTGAGAAGCAAAGTCACTGTTACCTGGTGTGACGGTTAATTTTATGTGTCAACATGGCTAAGCTATGCAGTCTAGATGTTATTGTCAAAGTATTTCTTAGGTGTAATAACATTTAAATCTGTAGACTCTGGGTAAAGCAGATGTGGGTTGGGCCTGATCCAGTCAGCTGAGGCTAAAAAGCAAAGACATTTCCTGAAGAAGTAATTCTCCTCCAAATGGCGACAAAGAAGCCTGAGTTTCCAGCCTGCTGACCTCTGAAATTTAGCTTCAAGACAGCATCAACTCTTACCGGTTTCCAGCCTGCTGCCTGTCTCACGGCTTCACACTTAGCCGCCTCTCTAAATGGTGTGAGCCAATTCCTTAAAGTCGATCCATCTCATTTTCAGTCACTCTTTCTCTCCATCCTCTTGTTCTGGAGAACCTAGGGTAATAGAGCTGGCTATTAGCCAATTGAATTAACGATCACCAGCATCAGAATACTTCAACCATTTTAACAAATCCTATGTGTACATACACAATTTGGTAAATACCTAGGCCATATTAGGTGATCAGGGCAGTTTTTATTCCTCCAAATAATTTGACAGTACTTAATGCATATATTAGACAAGAACTGCCCATATTTGGGATTTGAATGGTACAAAGAATTCCCCTAACCCTAAGCTGAATCCTATTATGTGCTTCTCTCCACTCTTCCATGACGTATAGATGCAAAGAACAGGCCTTTTGTCAAGCAAAGCCATCCTGATGGAAACAGCTGTCACGTGAACATAACTATTTTACACGGTGGGGGGGGACAAAAGAGGGAAGGCCAGAGGGAGTCTTTGGGATGTCGGCTGCCAACCTTCCAAAGGAAGAAAGGAAGAGAGAGAGAAGGGAGGGGCCGAAGGGAAAGGAAGAACACGTTCCATCCCTGTGGGTCCGCAGATCGGGCAGTGCGGCCTGCGCGCGCAGTCAGGCGTGCACGCGGTCAGGCGTGCGCGTGCAGTCAGGCGTGCACGCGCAGTCAGGCGTGCGCGCGGAAGCAGGAGGAGGAGAAAAGCTCCGAAGCCCCGGAGAAAGGAGGAGGTTATCAGCTCCGCCCTTTCCTCCTCCTCAGGCCCGAACCGTTCTTTGTGTTCTATTTTGGGAAATGATTTTTCTGGAAAGAGAAATGAGACTGTTTGCAGAGGGAGCCGAGAGGGAAGCTGACTAATAACTGCGAATTTTAAATGGCAGAACACATGATTTACACGGTTTCCCACACAATTCTGCCAGTAAGTAGGTGAGAGCAGTTTCCCCTCCGTGGAGCCAATACACTGGATGTCTGCAGGTGGCGGGCGTGCGGGGCTGTGCGAGCAAAACCAATGAATACTGTTGTGCTGGAAATAAGTGAAAAATAAGTTAAAAAAGAAAAGAAAGGAAACTGGCTGATCCCTGCGGCGTCTTCCCGACTGAAAGCTCTACGAGAACGGACACCGCAGAGAAAACGCTGGGTCCGGTCTCTGATTCTCCTTCACGGAGGGAACAAACGACTGTAATTTTGTTCCTTCCTGACACAGACTGGCTGAGACGTGAATAACGAACAGATACAAATTTATTTCAAAAAACTGAACAAAGCACCATTCCCACGACCACCGGGTCGGCCAGTTTTACGGCATTATTCACTTGTATTTTTAGCTTTTCAAATAAAAGCAAGTTTCATATTAGTTTAAGGGGAACTTGGCGAAACACCGCGTTTTAGCCGCGGACTGGAAGTTGCTGCAAACCCGCCTGCACCTACACTCCTGTAGGCGTGGAACCGAGGAGCAGCCTCCTCCGACGGCAGAGACGGGGATCAGCGAGGATCCGACCGCCCCGACGGCCTCGCGCACTCACGGAACTTTCCAGAACGGCCGCCGCCCGCTGCGCTCATGCGACGACCGACGGTCCACCCGGCAGCTCCTCCGGCGGGCGCTGGGCCCTCGGTCGGCCCTGAGCGCTGCAGCCACCGGCCCGGTCTATGCGGTCGCATTCTGTTTTCCCGTCGTTTATTGTTCACCCCGAGGCTCTCGGTTCCAGCCGCGCTCAGCGTGTTCGGGGGGAAGGAGGGCCCCGCGCCGCCCGCCCTGCGGGACACGGACACACCGGCCCAGAGAAGGGGTCGCCCCCACGACCTCTGCGCTCCGGAAATGCAAGCGGGGCGCCCGCTGGCTCCGGGGCGAAGCGTCGGCCCAGGTCACGGTGTCAGGGTCCCGGGGTGACCCACAGTCCAGGGCTGCCGCGCCGACTCCTGCGAGGGGAGAGAGAATCCGGAGTGCGCGTAGACGCGGCCTCGGAGCGCGCGGACTTCCGGGGCAGCCGTCGACGTTCCGGGCGCGCCCGGCGGGCTGAGGGCGGCTCGCACGCGGCTGACCGGAGCACAGGCCCCGCCCGCGCCGCCGGAAACAGTCCGCCCCCGCCGCGGGCCGCCGCGAGCCCGGAGCAGGCCCGGAGCCTCACGCGGACGCCGGCCCGGACCGCACGTGGCTCGTGGCCCGCGCACGGCGGCCGTGTCCCTGCCGCAGGGGAAGCCGGAGCGCCGATGGCGCTACCGAGGACACGACGGGAGGGGGCACGCGCACGCGCCGTACGAGCACGCGCACGCATCCCCGCCCTGCAGCTCGCGCGCGCCGTCGGAAAGTGGGCTGTGCCTCACGACGCCCGACGACCGCACAGCCCGTCAGGTCCTTGTCGTGCGCTTCCGGCCGCAGATGCGTTGTCGCGCGGCCGGGGACACTGTCAGCTCCTCACGAGTCCACACCTCACGCAGCAGGGACAGCGTCGCTTCTCCAGCCCTAATGCAGCTCTCCGCGGGGTCGGGTGCCGGCCGCCGGCTGCTGCGCCGACGCGCGCCTGCTAAGGGCCGGCTCAGCGTCTCTGTGCGTGCGCGTGCGTGGGCGTGCGCGCGCGTGCGTGGTGACGTCAGGCGCCCGTCCGCGCGGGGTGGGAGCCGCTCGGTGCATGCGTTCTGCGTCTCTCCCGCGAGGGAGGCGCCGCGAGGTCGGGCCGGCGGCTCGGAAACTGTCCGGGCGCCTCGGGGCCCCGCCAGGCCCCCTCAGCCGGGCTCTTTGCAGCTTCCTGGGGGCCTCGTCCCCTCCTTCGCGCCCCGGCAAACGGCGCGCGCCCAGCTCCGGGCTTCGGGGGCAGGAAGCGCCCGCGCCGGACCCCGCACGCCCGCGGCCGCGAAGGCGGGACCGTCGCGGTTTGGGGAACGCGGTCGCGCGTCCGAGAGAAGGGCCTCCCGACGCCTGTCCTCCGCGCGGGCGCTCGGTCCGGTCGGCCTCCGAGTGTCCCGCCGCGGCCCCGGTCTGCCGCCGCGCGGGGTCTGCCGCGTTCGTCGAGTGACCACCGAGGGAGGGAACCGACGCCCCGGCCCGGCGTGTTCTCCCCGCGCGCTTTCCACAGCCGGCACCGGCCTCGGCGCTCGCGGGCTGCGGCGCGAAAGCGGACGGAGCCTGTGCTGCGCGGACGGACGCCGGCGGGGCCTCCGCTGGTCTTCGGGTCCCCCCGCCGCCTTCCTCGCCGGGCCGCGGGTCCCGCGACGGCTGTGCGCACCGCGTGGACTCGAGGGCCGGCGTGTGGAGTTGGTCGGCGACCAGGAACACGCGCCTTCCCGCGTCCTTCCGGGAACCCGCCTGCGGCGCTTGCAGAAAACCCGGACGGGGCGCCCGGCGGCTGGGGTGAGCCTCGGCCTTCGGCTCGGGTCCTGGTCCCAGGGTCCGGGGATCGAGCCCCGCGTCGGGCTCTCTGCTTCCCCCTCTCGGCCTCTCTGCCTGCTTGTGATCTGTCAGTCAAATGAATGAATAAAACCCTCAGAAAACCAAAGCAGCCCAGACAAATCGATGAAATGGGGGTTTCTGGGTGTGATCTTCTCTAGGGTTGGTTTTGAAGGAACAGCTGACGGGAACGTACCGCCGCGGTTGCCGGGGCGGCGTCCGGAGGAGCCGGCTGTGGGCTGTGGGATTCCGGACGGCGACGAGCGGCCCTGACGGGACCTTCCGCGTGAGGGGCTGAGGACCGGCGCCGGGTGAGCCACAGGCAGGACGTGAAGGGAGACTAGCCGAGCAGTAGAAGCAACCGGGAAGGAGCGGCGACGGCCGGAGTCAGACCGTGAGGGAAAGAGACCTCGTCGAAACCGGGGCAAGACGAGGACGAAACGAAGGGTTCGGCGTTTCGCAGCCGCCGCAGCGTGGGAGTCTAGCCAAGGAGACTCGGAACTGAAGTGCTCCGGCGGACGCGGGGCGCCGCCGCCTTCCTCACTGACCGTGGTGAGGCTGACGTCATAAATTACGTAGTCGTCTCATCTCTTCCCTCTGAGGGGAGAAATCTCATTCATCAGCGACGGGCAGTGAGAAAAGTCCCTCTCTAGCTGACTGTGCAGAGAAACGGACCAGGAACATGGTCCTCTGACACAGAGTCCGAGGAGCCGCCCTCTGTCCAGCTCCTCACTCTCGCCTGCGGCCTCTACGCAACGGCTCCCTGCGGCCTCCTCTCACGCCTTAGGTCGTCTGCTGCTCGGCCTTGACCGCTCGACTCCTGTCCCACATGTTGAATCTGTGTTTCTATTATGATTATTTCAAATTGAGACTTGAAAAGCAGCCTCAAGTGTGATGTAGGATAAGGATCTTTGGAAAGGGGTCGTTCAAGTGCTGGTCACTCCTGTGACTCCTCGCCTTTCCTGGATAGGTTCAGGCTCACTCAGTGTCTCAGCCGCAGCCGGCCTCAGCCAACCGAGCGGGTGCTCAGCTCTTCACAGCTGAGACACTAACGGCAGTGTTCTCCTCATGGGCGCTTTCCTCAGCCTGCCAGACAATGAGGGGATTTCCTGCAAACCGTGGGTTTTAGCAGATTGGATTCCTTTGCCAATAAAGTGATTACGGAATAGTGAGAAAAGACTGTAGAACCGTGGCTGACGGACAAAGATTCAGATCTCAAAAAGCAGTAAAACGTTTATTTACAATCGGGTTGGGGAGATAACTCAAAGACGACAAATGTTGTGGGGCATAACCAATAACATAACATGGAGGACATGGGGTGTTAGCGAGGAGAAGAGAGTTGGGGGAAATTGGAAGGGGAGGTGAACCATGAGGGACTATGGACTCTGAAAAACAATCTGAGGGTCCTGAAGGGGCGGGGGGTGGGAGGTCGAGGTACCCGGTGGTGGGTATGATAGAGGGCACGGATTGCATGGAGCCCTGGGTGTGGTGCAAATATAATGATACTGTTACACTGAAAAGAAATAAAAAGAAATGTTATGAAAAAGTTCAGAGTAAACTTAGCCTCTTTGAGATGATAAGTGTGACTCTTGGTCAGGTAAGCTAAACACTGAAACTTGGAAAAAATGTGAAGGTAAGTAAATATTTAATGAAGCAAAAGAATCCTATAAAATTAATATTTTGGTATTTAGCTTTTAAGAGCAGCATGATAATATGAATAAACTTTGATTAAGATTGAAAGATTGAAATATGATAGGTAAGAAACATAGACATAATGGCAAAATTTTAGTTTAAAATGCGTAGAAGAATTTTATTTGTACATTTAAGAAAAACCGGATTTACATGTGTGTTTCATTCCTTAGATTTACAGAAGTCACTTAAATACTTACAAGTAATTTGCACTTCAGGCATTTGTATTAGTTTGCTAGGGCTGCTGTAGTAAAGTACCACAGGCTTACGGGATGGCTTAAATAGACACTTACTGTCTCACAGGTCTGGAGGCTACAAGTCCAAGAACAAGATGTCAGCAGAGTTGGTTCCTTTGAAGGTATGTGAAGGACAAATGTGTTCCAATGCCTCTCTCTTATCTTCCGGTGGTCTGCTGGCAATCTTCGGTGTTCCTCGGCTTTTGAAGTGTCACCATGATGTCCGCCTTTATCTTCACATGGTGAGCTTCCCATGTGCTTGTCTGTGTCCAGAGTTCCCCTTTTAATAAGGAAACCAGTCCTTTTGGATTAAGGACCCATCTTACTCCAGAATGACTTTTTCACCTTAACTACTTGCATCTATATTGACACTATTTCCAGATAAGGTTGAATTCTGGGGTACTGGAAATTACAGCTTCAACATACAGAATTTGACGGGACCACAATTAAATCCATAATAGCATGTAATTCTGGCTTACTGGAAGCCTGAAGTCATGACCATCTGCTATAATAAAGATTTTTAATCTTATTAAGTTAAAACACGGGCAGTTTAAAGTTTTGCTTTCTACACATAAATCCTCCCAGATATTAGACATTTAAATGGTGGTTGTTACCAATCCAAGGCCAGCCAAGCATAACACCGTAGAGTATGGCCATGGTTAGCAATAGTTTTTTACATGCATTCAACCTGCTCATAAGGAAGAAATAATATACTTGGGTATCTAGTTCACCCTAGAAAAATATGAATCTATGTGGATTTATCTTTATTTTGTAAATAAACCCAACAAAAATCATTGACTAGTTTGAAGTAGTCCATTTCCACAATGGAGACTGGAACCTGGCAAGAAGACTTTGCCTTCATTATGGCATTAAAATAATCTGGGACAAATTGTCTCACAATCTATACAAGATTTGATAAAACCAATAGTGATACAGTTCATTTTATAGAACTGATAATTACTTTGACTCCCTGATAGACCAAATACAAAAAGATTTAGCTTTTTCAGAAAGTCACATAATTTTGCATTATTAATTTTTATGTATTTTGACATAACTCTTCTACAAATAATGTTCCAAAGTAAACAGGCTGATCTGATTAAAAACCATATGCTTGGGTTTGTTCTCAATACTGTACAATTAGCACTTTTGAGTGTATATTGTATCTATTCAATAGCAAATATATTTATGCTCATTTTTAAATGGGCTAGGTATAGTCTGTGCTGACTAATGATGTTTGGTACGTAAATTTTGTGTAGTAGTAGATATTGTGAAGAGGGCTTTTCTCTTTTAGAGTGCTAAAAATTGGTTCCTAGTCTCTCTCTCTCTCTCTCTCTCGCTTTCTTTTTTTAAAGATTTTATTTATTCATTCAATAGCGACACAGCGAGAGAGGAAACACAAGCCGGGGGTGGGGGCTAGGAGAGGCAGAAGCAAGACTCCCACTGAGTAGGGAGCCTGATTCTGGTCTTGATCCCAGGACTCTAGGATCATGACCTGAGCAGAAAGCAAATACCAAAGACTGAGCCGGGTTCCTAGTCTCTTGATTTATTACTTTTTTTATTTATTAAAAATATGTATGACTTTAGGTATTAAATTTGTACAATATTCTCACAATAAACAATCCCCAGTCTTGTTCTTTAATGTTATTTGCCGTATCAAAAGAAAGTTAAATACCATCACCAAATAAACAAAATTTAATATTAAATATACCTTTTAAAATCTTTTCAAGTTTAATATTGGACATAATTTTTCAAGTTTAGTACCGAATATAGCCTTTGAACCTCTTGCCATTTTCCTCCTGAGCATGAACATGCATGTGTGAAATGAGGTAGCGTAGCCTCTTTCTCTTTATCCTTTCTCCCAGACTGAGACTCACTGACTGAATTATGGCAGCAGAGGTGATTTGTTGATTTATTTTTATGTGATTTGAATGTAAAGAAGTCTATTTCCTCACCTGGAAAAATGAGGATGGGGTCCGGGGGAGAATATGTCAGTTTGAGGTGTTGCTCAGAGGAGCGTGAAGGTTTGTGCACGTCAGAATCAATATCACAGTCATTCTGGAAACAGGAGAGTGCTGTGAGCTGCGGCCTTAGGGAGCATTGCCAACCAAAAGGAAGAGCAGAGCAGGGACGGCTAAGGTTTTTTGATTTAGATGTGTGTCATTGTAAGAATTTGGTTAGAGTGGACCACAGTACTCATTACTGCATATAAACGCAACATGATTCTATGGGGAGAGAGTTGTCAGATTTTGTGAAATCTGGTGTTTTTTTAGACTATGCTTTCTTACCTTCTATTGCATTCAGAGTTTTACTCAGTAAAATTTACTATATGAAGTGTTCCTGAGATGCAGTTAGCATTTTCTCAGCAAACTACATCCTTACAGTCTAGCCTGGAGAAGTCATTCAGGGGAGGGTGGACAGTGCCTTAACTTCTCAGTATTTCGTTTAAATAATAGTTGCACAGGGAGAAAAATTATTTGAAGAATAGATTTGTCTTTCTTGGTCTTTCCTGAAGAAGAGTTTTAATTCTTATTTTAGAGCTCTTATCTCTAGAATTTTATAAATTAAGGTATCATTCTAAGCTATATTTAACCTATAAAAATATAGTTTAATTCAGGGTTAGGAGGAATGGTGGTGTCAGCTAGATAGCTATCTGGTAAGTCATCAGTCAAATCCTAGAGATACGAATGAAAATATTGATTGTCTTTGTAATAATTTGGAATTGTTAGAGGTGAAGGCTCAAAATATTCTAATAAATTATAGATAAAAAATGAAATCATAGGAAGGCCATAAATAAAAAAATTATCAGAAACCTAGCTATCATCTGATGCTTACCAATATTCAGGTTTGTCTCTTTATCACAGTGATAGGTACAATTATGCCTGTTTAACACACGAGAGGCCTAAAACCCAGAAAAATGATAGAATATGACCAAAATATAAAGTTAATTAAGGGAAAACTCAGTTTGAATTCACTTTTCATTTCAAAGTTCTATTTTTTTCCCATACACCATGCTGCCTCCCAGAGGTAGTATTATAAATGAGAGAATGCTGTTGCTCATCCCCATGATATACTCAGAATAACCATTGTTTAATAAGTAGAAAAAGGCCAAAACACATGCCGCAAGGATTTCTCTCCCTTTCTTTCTCTGTTTTGTCAGCTGATGTAGAGTTCTGATGCTAAACCTAAAAATGAAGTTTCCATTCAAGAGAAAGCTCCTGAGCACAGAACCAAATGTTCTTCAAGGGAATCTCATTTATTTGTTTTTCTCTAACAGGGTGTGCGCACTCAAAACGTGGTCTTGATTTTTTCCTGTTTTTCTTTTTCTTTTTTTCTGCCAAACATTGATGGGGTGAAGCTGAAAGAACAAAACAAAACAAAAACAAAAACAAACAAACCAAAAAAACCCCAAACCAACAGCTTTTTTAAAGCTGAGAGCCATGGAGGATGTGAAGCCCTGAATCTACCTTTCGGGTCGTTTGCTTCTGGACAGCACCCCCAAACCCCTTCAGCTAAGCAGACGCACGTGAAGTGGGAAGAGTTTGAATTAATGTGAACACATATATTTTTGCCTGAAAAGCTAAGAGTCCTGAGGACATTGTAAATTGTTGAGTGTGTATTTAAGTCAGCATCACAACCCTTTACAGTGGTTGCTTCTTTGGAAAGAAAATTTCCTTTCCTTGTATGGTGCAAATTTTTTGGTATGCATTTGGAGATAAGTTATTTTTGTTCGGTCTGAGGAATAGGCTGAAACTGGTCCTCAGTCGAGTAACTGTGGATCTTTATAGAACTTGCGAGGCATTGCGCAATACGAATAAACAGGCTATACCGCCCCACTAATCTGCTTATGTAAGTTGCTAAGACAAAATGTTTATAATGCATTGCTAAAGCCATTTTACGGCTAATATATTGAAGATTCATGTCCACTCCACTGGCCAACACATTAAGTAAGACATAAACAGAAAAGTGGGTATGAAATCAATGACATGAGACTATGGAACTGTACAGAGCAGCTGGAGACAAGCTGTCCCTTCATGCACAGCTGAGATTTTACCCGAGTGTTCCCAAGAAGAAGTGGGTCATTTCCTACCGAGTAACTGTTAGATGCATTCTTGCTCTAGGGGTAGGATAAATAGCTTGTGTTGGGGAAAGTCCTTAAGTTTGGACGCAGACACTGCATTGCTGGCTGGTCACATATCTTTTAATAAAGTGCCGTATTGCTAAATATGCCTGGACGTAACTACTCTCACCACTTGAAATACCTTATTAACTGAGGCAAACAGGTTCAAAAATATAGAGACGCTGAAACAGAAGTCTCTGGGAAGGTCCAGCAGAATGATCCCAGGCTTTCGGGTTTCTGTAAAAATCCATTTGGACTAGACTCGGCCCTTTTCAGTGTATACAGGACTACTGATGCCCTTGCGCAAAGTACTATTTAAACCCAAATTATGTTTGGATAATAATGAATGTTGGATTATTATGCTCAGATGTAAATTTCCAGTTGGGTAAGTGGTCTAAACCATACCCAGTGACTTTTGTTATTTATTTTCTTTTTCCCAAAGGAAAACATCATGTGAAATGGCTCACTTTGAATTTGGAAAATAAAGAATGGCGAAGGGGAACTGAGACCATGATTTTTTTTCCCTCTGAGCCATAGCTATTGTGCTTGGAACTTAGGTTATGGGCATATTAATACTATGTCTAATCTCCTGATTGAGCTTGAGCCTGCTACATAAAAGTAGGGATCACATCTGTTTTATTTACTAGTGTTCATTATAATGATTTCCGTATTATCTGGCACAAGATATGGGCTTTCCCTCCAAAGAAGCTTTTTATTGAGGTATAATTTACATAATAACAAAATATGTACGTTTTGAGAGTACAGTTTGATGGATTTGACAAATTCATACATCTGTGTGGCTGCCACCCCAGTCAAGGTATAAATGTTTCACCACTCCAGAAAGTACCTTCATGCCTCTTTCCAGTCAACACTCCCTCACCCCCAATCCAAGCAGCAACTCTCCTGATTTCTTTCAGTCTTGAGTTAATTTTGTCTGTAGTAACAATGATGTAGTGTGTATTCCTGCACACACTGTTACTGCATAATAGCGTGTTCCTTTTTATTTTAAGTAGTACTGCAATGTATGAATGTGCCACAAGTTTTTAATCAATTCATTTGTTGGTGAACCTTTGGTATATCTCTAGTTTGGGGTTATAATGAACACATCTACTAAAAACACTCTTGGGGCGCTTGTGGCTCAGTTGGTTAAGCAACTGCCTTTGGCTCAGGTCATGATCCTGGAGTTCCGGGGTCGAGTCCTGCATCAGGCTCCCGGCTCCATGAGGAGTCTGCTTCTCCCTCTGACCTTTTCCCTCTCCATGCTCTCTCTCACTCTTCTCAAATAAATAAATAAAATCTTAAAAAAAAAAAAAAAACTCTTGTACAGTTTAAAAAATATATATTTATTTATTTTAGAGGGGAAGAGAGTACATGTGGGTGCCTGCCAGGGCAGGGGGAAGAGCAGAGGGGGTGGAGACAGAGGGGGAAGAAGTCTTAAGCAGACTTGCACTGAGCACAGAGTCAGGGGGATCCATCTCAGAATGCGGACGCCCTCACCCTGAGATCAGGACCTGAGCCAAAACCAACAGCTGGAGGCTTACCTGACTGAGCCACCCAGACACCCCGCTCCTACAAATCTTGTTTTAAAAATATGTTTCATTTCTCTGGAGTAAATATCGAGGCATGAAATTGCTAGATAATTTGGTAGTTATATATTCTACTTTGTACCACACTTCCAAGCATTTTCCTGAAATGGCTGATAATTCTATGCTATCAGTAATGTATGAATGAGAGATGTAGTGATGCTACACTCTCACCAAGAGCTGTATTTTAAATCTTTTAAATTTTAGCCATTGTTTAGGACAAAAATGTTGATCTCATCGTGGTTTTAATATACATTTTCCATTGACTGAAGATATTGAGCAACTTTTATATATTTATTGTTTATTCATGTATCTTTCTTTGTGACGTGACTATTAAGGTTTGTCCATTTAAAAAACTGGATTGTTTGATTTTTTGTAATTCAGTTGCAAGAGTTCTTTATATATTTTAGATAAATTCCTTTGCCAGAGAGCTACATTGTACATACTTTTTCCTACTTTGAAACTGGATTTTCAGTTTTACTAGCAGTATTATTTTATGATGAGTAAACATCTTAAATTTTGATAAAATCCAACTTATCTTTTTCTTTAATGGTTTGAATTGTGTTCTCTTCAAGAAGGCTTTGCCTGTTCCAAGCTTGTAAAGATATTCTATGTATTTTCTTAAAAATCTTCAGTTTTACTTTTTATGTTTATATATATGATCTATGTCAAATTAATTTTGTACATGGTGTGAGATAGGATCCAAACCTATTAAAAGTAGGCTGAAAAGTAGGCAGGGAAATCCTCAAAGAAATATGAGGACATAACTTACTCTGTAAGTCCTAAGAATAATTATATGGGTGACAATTTATTTTTTTATGCTGTCTGTCTTTATAGAAGAACTTTCAGAAAACTCTTGTTAAAGTTGCAGCTTGCTCTCTGGACTGCTGTTGCACACAGGGAATTGAGGAGCAGAAGGAGAACACAACCTTCTCCCTATCATCCAGACTTACACACACTTGAGGAACAGCATCTTGAAGGAGGACTGTAGTCCCACAGCTGTTAAAGACAAGGAATGATGGTTCTTGTCATATCTTAAGAAAAGGCTGAGACAAATGAGCCTCAGTAGCTTCTGTTCTTAAGTACAAGGGGAAAGCCTTTTTAAGGACCGTCGGACTATCTAGAAGACTGTAGAGATGAATACAGTATTGCATTTAGACTGTGGGCACTCCAAGTTATGACAGCTTGAATAGTAGGGGAATGTGACCTCGTATTTTTGCTCTCTGGCCAATGAGGCCTGAATAGTGCTGTTCTATGCCTCTATTAAGAGATGCATGGAGAGTTAAATACATGGCTTCCTACCTAACTGAAATGAAGTTTACCTCCATTTAATATTGATGTTTGGAGATGCAATGAAGATAATTCCTGGCATTTTAAATAAGAGTACATTGATGATGAGTGGCATGCAAAATCTAACTGGAAAACCTCTACCACAAGAAGTGCCTGGTTTCTTCCGTAAGTAACTTTCAAGGAAGAAAAGAAACAGGTAGTGAAGGAGCGTGCGGGTAAAAATAGATGACAGCCACCAACTACTGAAAATGTACGGCCTTATGAGGACCCTATTTCACACAAACTGTAAATACAGGACAACTGAAAAGCTTAAACATTGTTTAGAAATTTGACAGCAGTAAGAAATTACTACTTATTTAGGGGGCATAGTAATGATAATATCATTGAATTGGTGGTTGTTGAAGATCAGTAACGTGTACATGATAGTTCATTGTGCTCTTTACTGTGTGTTTTTAAAATTTTCCGTAATAGGGACACCTGGGTGGATCAGGTCATGATTCCAGGGTTCTGGGATGGAGCCCCCTGTAGGGCTCCCTGCTCAGTGGGGAATCTGCTCCTCCCTCTGCCCTTCCCCCCACCTATTCTCATTCTCTCTCTCTCTAATAAATAAATGATTTTTTTAAATTTCCACAATAAAAAGTAAAAAAAAAAAGTAAATTGATACATGAAATATCTTTTCATTTGACAAAAATAGGATAAAAGTTTGATAAAATATGAAGATCAGGGCTTAGACTGCATCTTGTGATTCCTTTTAAAGTTTACTACAAATAATGTGAGAATTCATTTTTATGTTTAGGACTATTACTATTAGTAATGACCAGTCAGAGCCATGGCCAATTTTTTAATGAAATTTCCTGATTTCTTTAAAAGGAAATTTGTATATTACCAAATGCGGTGTGGAAACCTCAAACCTATTAAGATTTTACACTCACTGGAAAAAAAAAAAAGATTTTACACTCACTGAAGTGCTTTTCTCAAATTATTTTCTTAGGTAACTCATCTTGACTTTTGATCTCAATTTCTACACAGAAAGAGAAAAATAATTAGGCTTGCTTGTAATACAGTTACCGGGCCAAACATGGTCAAACATTCCTATGTTTAAATTGAGAAACATTCTAACTGGTGTAAGGTGATATCCCAATGTAGTTTTAATTTGAATCTCCCTGATGGCTAGTGATGATGGACATTTTTTCATGTGTCTGATAGTCATTTGTATGTCTTCATTGGAGAAGTGCCTGTTCATATCTTCTGCCCATTTTTTTGATATGATTGTCTGTTTTGTGTGTGTTGAGTTTGAGAGTTCATTATAGATCCTGGATATCAACCTTTTGTCTGTACTGTCATATATCTTCTCTCATTCCGTGGGTTGCCTCTTTGTTTTCTTGACTGTTTCCTTTGCTGTACAGAAGCTTTTGATTTTGATGAAGTCCCAAAAGTTCATCTTCGCTTTTGTTTCCTTTGCCTTTGGAGACATATCTTGAAAGAATTTGCTGTGGCTGATATCGAAGAGATTACTACCTATATTCTCCTCTAGGAGTCTGATGGATTCCTGTCTCATGTTGAGGTCTTTTATCCATTTTGAGTTTATCTTTGTGTACAGTGTAAGAGAATGGTCGAGTTTCATTCTTCTACATATAGCTGTCCAGTTTTCCCAGCACCATTTATTGAAGAGACTGTCTTTTCTCCACTGTATATTTTTTCCTGTTTTGTCGAAGATTATTTGACCATAGAGTTGAGGGTCAATATCTGGGCTTTCTACTCTGTTCCATCACCTTACACCAGTTAGAATGGCCAAAATTAGCAAGACAGGAAACAACATGTGTTGGAGAGGATGTGGAGAAAGGGGAACCCTCTTACACTGTTGGTGGGAATGCAAGTTGGTGCAGCCTCTTTGGAGAACAGTGTGGAGATTCCTTAAGAAATTAAAAATAGAACTTCCCTATGACCCTGCCATTGCACTCCTGGGTATTTACCCCAAAGATACAGATGTAGTGAAAAGAAGGGCCATCTGCACCCCAATGTTTATAGCAGCAATGGCCACGGTCGCCAAACTGTGGAAAGAACCAAGATGCCCTTCAACGGACGAATGGATAAGGAAGATGTGGTCCATATACACTATGGAGTATTATGCCTCCATCAGGAAGGACGAATACCCAACTTTTGTAGCAACATGGACCGGACTGGAAGAGATTATGCTGAGTGAAGTAAGTCAAGCAGAGAGAGTCAATTATCATATGGTTTCACTTATTTGTGGAGCATAACAAATAGCATGGAGGACAAGGGGTGTTAGAGAGGAGAAGGGAGTTGGGGGAAATTGGAAGGGGAGGTGAACCATGAGAGACTATGGACTCTGAAAAACAGTCTGAGGGGTTTGAAGGGGCGGGGGGTGGGAGGTTGGGGTACCAGGTGGTGGGTATTATAGAGGGCACGGATTGCATGGAGCACTGGGTGTGGTGAAAAAATAATGATACTGTTATGCTGAAAATAAATAAAATAAATAAAGAAAGAAAGAAACAAAGATGTTCCTCAGTTTAACATAGGAAATCTGGGGTGGAGGTCCTCATGAGCAGATGTTAGACTTCTGGCAGTCCTTGGTGTGCTCAGCCCTCCAAAGTTTGATACCAGCCTCTTGCTGCAGCCCTTGGTCCCAACTACATGCCCATATTAGTTTTACCACACTGGTTAAAATGACTGGTCAGTTCAGGGTGTAATGAAAGATAAGGGAAACTATTAACCAACTACTATTAAAAATTATTAGCTAACATAGATTGAGTGCTCATAGTGTAACTGATGGACAGTTTTATTTCTTAAACTTTATTTCTCACCATAAGTCAAGTATGTAGGTATAATTCTTAAAATTTTACAGAGGAAGCTGAGACTCAAAAAATTTTACACAGGTTTTCTATGATCATATTGCTGGTAAGTGTTGATCTTCAATTTGAATACAGAGATCATTTGCTTAATATTTGTGAAGAATTTGCCATTGTCAAGGGTACTACCTTTTTATTTTTTTTAGAAGTTGAAAAATAGCTCAATTATATATCCTACAGTAGTATTTCAAAAAGATTCTCAAGTTAGAAAGAAATAATAAGGACCTGTGATGCTCGGGAGACCTTTAAGTATCCGATCCAAGCCAAGGGACAGGACTAATGAAGACACGGAGATTCGGCTGTTTGGAGGGCAAGGGTAGGACAGACCACGCAGTGATTCTACCTTTGCCGATCAGGTAAATGGATCTCTGGCCTCAGAGAACACATAACAGGAAAAGAGAAAATCTTCAAAGAGCATGATTGAATTAGAAAAGCGAGAGGTTTATACCATGAGTAAATTAGTTGATTTTAGGGTATTGAATGGATTGAAACATTGGTTGTCCTCCTCATTCCGCTGTGCATCTAGTCCGTTCCAGACTAATTAGCTCAAAACTCTCCGTCCTCTCTCTGATCTGTGGGACCGGACATACTGCACCCTGGAACATACTAACTTTGTGTGCCCTCTGATTCCTTGACTGATTCATTAGTTGTTCTATTCCTCCTTGCCTTGCCTTGTTATTCTTTCTAGTGTCTGTGCTAAAAGGTTTGAAAGAATTCGTCAACCAGTGGGCTGTGTGTCTACCACAAAAAAAGAGAGGTCTGACAGGTGCTTCACATGTTCAGGAGAACCAATCAGCCAAAGAACAAACCAATAAATTGTGGTACCAGAGACTTCCACTGATAAGCCAGAATGATTTCATGTGGCTCCCCTTCCCCATTCTAACCTTCCCAAGGAAAATTCTGATTCTGATATTGGCTATAAACAGACCAGTTTTAAACTGAGTAGTTTTCACTTCTTAATATATGTTAATAAATTTTTAAAAATATTTTTATTGTAAAATTACATACAATTTATTATTTTTAAGTGTACAGTTTGATGTAATTAAGTACATTCATATGGTGCAACTATCACCACTATCCCTCTCCAAAACCTTCAAATCATCCCGAACTGAAACTCTGTATCCCTGAAACAGTAACTCCCCATTATCCTGTCTCATCAGCCCCTGCTATTTTTTTTTTTTCCTTTTAGAGAAAGAGAGTGGGAGTGGAGAGGAGTAGGTGGAGGGGGAATGAGAGAGAGAGAATCTTAAGTTGGCTCCGGGCTCAGTGCAGAGTCCAATGGGGCTGGACCCCAGGACCCTGAGGTCGTGACCTGAGCTGAAATCAAGAGCCAGATACTCAACGGACTGAACCACCCAGGGGCCCTCCTAGTATTCTTTATTCTACTCTCTGTCTATGACTGTGACTGTTCTGGGTTCCTCATATAAGTAAAAGTACAAATCTATCCTATTGTGTTTTCACAAAAGGATATGCTTATTTCATGAGCATAAAGTTTCATTCATGTAGAAAATAGCAGAATTGTTCATACATGTTCTAACTGCACCAGGATTTCCCATCTGGCTCATCTGGAAATGTAACCATTGCTGAGAAGATACTTTTCTGAATCAAAGGATTAATAAGATAAACAAGATTTCTGGTTTTAAATAGCTATATTTACTAGGTTATTTAACCACATTTCAAAAATCTTTCTTATAATAAGTTTCTGAAAAACTACATAGTCAATTATTTAATTGCCTAAACTCTCTGGAGGAGGCAGGTTCTGAATGCCCATCTTTATAAAAGTGGTCATAGGTCTCTGAAATTAGGATATTTTTCATCATAAATGTTATTGTGATCTAGAGGCTATAACCTTAAACTTGTTCCTTTTTGTCAACTTCAGGAAAAGATTCTTGGCATGATGTGATACCATTCAGACATCGAAGTTAAAAACAGATTATCTCTTTTATTAAAGCAAAGGGAGTAAGACTGAAATGCTTTAAGTTTTGCTTGCTTTTAAAATATCTATCACCAGAATATTTGATTATGTGCCTAAAATCTGACAGTCTACCATAAAAAAAACCATAATTTAATTAATATATTTATTTTTTAATATAGCATGCACATAAAATCATCAAGACTATCCATTTTATCTATTACTATTTTTGTATTTTCCTGACATGTAAGTTATAAGAAATATATTTTAATTGGTCATTTGAATTGATGCATGAAGTTCTGTCATATTGCACTTTGCACATTTTTTCACATAACCATCTTATTCACTAGATCCATTCAACTGATTATACCAAGCACCTATACAATGTCACTTTTCTGTTCTAGAAAATTAAAAATACAATTGTAAAGAAGACAGAAATGGACTCTGTCTCACAGAAATTTATTAACTACTGGGGAAAATAGAAAAACAATAGGCAGTTATTACATAGAGTGAGACATATGTTATGATAAGTGCAGAGGGCTAGCAAGTGCATAGAAGAGTGTACAAGAAACACATGGTAGACTCTAAGAAGAATATATGCCTGAGAGGAAGACCATGCCAGCCTTGCTTTGTGGTGAGCCAAAGGAGTGCCTATGATCAAGCCAAGGTAGTCTTCAGAAAGTTGCTACCAATCTCATTAATGGAAAAATGAACCATCAATGGCCCAAAGTTCTTTTTCTTAACTGAGTGATGGTTACTGTAATGAGATTTGAGCCTGAAGAGTTAAGACAGCAATACCAGGCAGCCACAAAAAGCTACTTAGATCAGGAACGGTACTTTTAAGTGTATACACAAAACTATTTGAAAAATGTACTCCAAGGAGACTTGTATGACAGTTATGCTAAAATCACTTGAAATTTGGTGAGTATTCCCTAAAGATGATCACTTTAGCTGTAGAATCTAAATCTTCTAACTTAATAGAAGCCACCTATTGAAGGAAGAAGCTGCCACTGAGGATATTAAACATGACAATGTTGACTTTGTTGCTTGCTAATGTGGAGAGAGCCATAGTCCTAGGACACAACCTCTCTGAATGAAGCCTTAAAGCAAACGCACACGTGCACCGATCACTTGCATCAACAGTTCCTTGTTCTACAGCCAAAGGACAGTCAGTCTTTTCCTAGGAGAATAGAAACCTTTTATTCTAACTCCTTAGTCACTGTATATTTCTTCCAGACCCATGTAGGTCAGATCAGTGGACTAGCAGGTAGACATTCCCATTAAGGCAACAGTCAGGTCCTTTTAGCTTTGTTTTGTTTTTCAGGTCCCCTTAGTTCTTGAGATGTTTTTGGGTGTGAATGTTTTTGGGTGTGAAGCCATTATCTCTTCAATTTTTAAATTATTCCTGATTCAATAAGATTATTAAAAAGTTCTACAGTTACAGATTACTTATGCATTTTCATGTCATCACCCTTTTCCCAAATAGGTAAAGATTTTTCCAAAAATGGTTTTAAACGGTTGTAGGACTGATTGATTTCTCTTTTCTGTCATCACTTTACTTTTTCTAAAATCCCATTAGTAGAAAAAGGTCATTGGAATCTGTTCTAAATAGAATAATTATTTCCTCTTCAGGTTATTAACATCTGTGATCATTCAAATTTCAGTTTTAGCTGAACCAACTGGTTAATTTAGGGCAATTAATAGAAATAAATGGGACTGGATTTTTTGAAAATCCTTTAGTCATATGTAATTATAGATGTATATGTATATATGTCCAAGGAGAGAAAGTGAGAGAGAAATATGATATTGTTCTTAAAAAATCATTTTATAAATATAATAACTTAAATACTTGTTATGTATTAGAACTATGGGTTAATTTATTTGATAAGGTATTAATGTTTGCATATAATTAGGAGGACCACTTCTTTTACCAGCTCAATGGTGTATTGTTGATGTAATTTATCCATTATTATACACTATGCATCATTTAAAATGTTCATATTTATTGCAGCATGGTTTCCAGTCACACTGTATCATAAGAATAAATGTATTGGCACAGGTTAAGAAGGGTTTTATCATTATAGTGCTCTTTCTGAGCACAGAGGGGATAAATTAATCAATTTATGACTTATTTTATTAAATCACTTGGGATAATTTTAAATAGGAAAATATTGGAAACCACGTAACTTCCCATCAATCTATAAATAGATAAAATATGATACATCTGTACAAAATTGTATTTAAAGTAATAAGCCAGATATATGTCAGCATAAACACATCTCAAAATCAGCAACATGGGGGCTTAAGTGGGTAGGAGAAGAATAAATGAAACAAGATGGGATTGGGAGGGAGACAAACCATAAGTGACTCAATCTCACAAAACAAACTGAGGGTTGCTGGGGGGAGGGGGTTTGGGAGAAGGGGGTGGGATTATGGACATTGGGGAGGGTATGTGCTTTGGTGAGTGCTGTGAAGTGTGTAAACCTGGTGATTCACAGACCTGTACCCCTGGGGATAAAAATATATGTTTATAAAAAAAAATTAATTTAAAAAAAAAATCATAATATTTACAGAAAAAATCAAACTTTAAAGATCTATACATTATATTAGAGTTATAGAAAGGTATAAAACAATGCAAATATATGTTTTTATGAAATATATATGCAATTAAAATATAAAAATGTGGTCAGAAAGATATAAACAAATTTCAGATAGTGATTATCTCTGTGGGGACAAGGAGAGTGATATAAAATGGATTCGTAATGTTTTGTCTATTCAGGAAAAGTTTGGGAAATTTCCAATTCCAGGTAAGACAGAGTAAGTACACTTTCCCCCCTCACTGAACTCTGCTTTCAAATCCGGAAAGAATGCATTAAGTGACTTATATACAGATCTTTCTTGACTTACAGTGGGTATATATCCTTATAAACTTATCCTAAGTTGAAAATATAGTAAGTTGTAAATGCATTTAATGCATCCGCTCCACCAAACATCGTAGCTCAAATGTGCCCAGAACACTCACATTAGTCTACAGTTGGGCAGAAATCATCTAACACAAAGTCCGTTTTATAATGAAGTGCTGACTACCTCACGAAGTTTATTGAATACTGTACTGAAAATGGAAAACAGAATGCTTGTCTGGGTACAGAATGGTTGTAAGTGTACTGGCTGTTTCCTGTCATGATTGCGCAGCTGACTGGAGAGGTGCTGCCTCACATGAGGGGAGCTGCTGCCTCACCTGACCACATCATGCACATATCACGAGCCTGGGAAAAAATAAAAATTCAGATCTCCAAGTGTGGTTTCTACTGAATGTGTATCACTTTCGCACCACTATAAAACCAAAAAAATCATACAGTCACACGTTTGTAAGTTGAGAACCACCTGTACTTTGAAAAGTAAATTACGAAAGGGGGGTCTGGATGGCTCAGTCTCAAGCATCGGCCTTCCTCTCAGGTCCTGATCATATAGGGTCCCGGGAACAAGCCCTGTGTGGGGTTCCCTGCTCCATGGGGAATCTGCTTCTCCCTCTTTCTCTGCTCATTCTCTGTCTCTCAAATTAATAAAACAGTAAAAAAAAAAAAAAAAAGAAAGAAAAGTAAATTACAGTTGACAGATTGGGGAAGATCAAAATCTGGCAGCTAGTTCACCTTTTTCCCCCTTTAGTTCTCCTTAACTGGAGAAGATAATCTATTGTGGTGTACTTTAATACCTTTAGTGTTACAACTCAGTAGCAATATTCTTTTTCATCTTTTTAAATAATTCTTTAAATTTTAAATTAACATATAATGTATTATTAGCCCCAGGGGTACAGGTCTGTGAATCACCAGGTTTACACACTTCACAGTACTCACCATAGCACATACCTTTCCTAGTGTCCATAACCCCACCACCCTCTCCATACCCACCTCCCCCAGGCAACCCCCAGTTTGTTTTGTGAGATTAAGAGTCTCTGATGGTTTGTCTCCCTCCTGATCACATCTTGTTTCATTTATTCTTTTCCTACCCCCTTAAGCCCCCATGTTGCATCTCTACTTCCTCATATCAGGGAGATCATAGGATAGTTGCCTTTCTCTGATTGACTTATTTGGCTAAGCATAATACCCTCTAGTTCCATCTGTGTTGTCACAAATGGCAAGATTTCATTTCTTTTGATGGCTGCATAGTATTCCATTGTGTATATATACCACATCTTCTTGATCCATTCATCTGTTGATGGACATCTAGGTTCTTTCCATAGTTTGGCTATTGTGGACATTGCTGCTATAAACATTTGGGTGCAAATGCCCCTTCAGATCACTACGTTTGTATCTTTAGGGTAAATACTCAGTAGTGTGATTGCTGGGTCGTAGGGTAGCTCTATTTTCAACATTTTGAGGAACCTGCATGCTGTTTTCCAGAGTGGCTGCACCAGCTCGCATTCCCACCAACAGTGTAGGAGGGTTCCCCTTTCTCTGTATCCTCGCCATCATCCATCATTTCCTGACTTGTTCATTTTAGCCATTCTGACTGGTGTGAGGTGATATCTCATTGTGGTTTTGATTTGTATTCCCTGATGCCGAGTGATGTGGAACACTTTTTCATGTGTCTGTTGGCCATCTGGATGTCTTCTTTGCAGAAATGTCTGTTCGTGTCTTCTGCCCATTTCTTGATTGGATTATTGGTTCTTTGGGTGTTGAGTTTGCTAAGTTCTTTATAGATTTTGGACACTAGCCCTTTATCTGATATGTCGTTTGCAAATATCTTCTCCCATTCTGTCAGTTGTCTTTTGGTTTTGTTAACTGTTTCCTTTGCTGTGCAAAAGCTTTTGATCTTGATGAAATCCCAATAGTTCATTTTTGTCCTTGCTTTCCTTGCCTTTGGCGATGTTCCTAGGAAGAAGTTGCTGCTCCTGAGACCGAAGAGGTTGCTGCCTGTGTTCTCCTCAATGATTCTGATGGATTCCTGTCTCACATTGACGTCCTTCATCTATTTTGAGTCTATTTTCATGTGTTGTGTAAGGATATGGTCCAATTTCATTTTTCTCCATGTGATTGTCCAAGTTTCCCAACACCATTTGTTGAAGAGACTGTCTTTTTTCCATTGGACAGTATTTACTGCTTTGTTGAAGATTAGTTAACCATAGAGTTGAGGGTATATTTCTGAGCTCTCTATTCTGTTCCATTGATCTATGTGTCTGTTTTTGTATCAGTACCATGCCGTCTTGATGATGACAGCTTTGTAATAGAGCTTGAAGTCCGGAATTGTGATGCCACCAACTTTGCCTCTTTTTTTTCAATATTCCTTTGGCTATTCGAGGTCTTTCCTGCTTCCATATAAATTTTAGGATTCTTTGTTCCATTTCTTTGAAAAAAATGGATGGGATTTTGATAGGGATTGCATTAAACGTGTAAATTGCTTTAGGTAGCATAGACATTTTCACAGTATTTGTTCTTCCAATCCATGAGCATGGAATGTTTTTCCATTTCTTTGTGTCTTCCTCAATTTATTTCATGAGTACTTTATAGTTTTCTGAGTATAGATTCTTTGCCTCTTTGGTTAGGTTTATTCCTAGGTATCATATGGTTTTGGGTGCAATTGTAAATGGGATTGACTCCTTAATTTCTCTTTCTTCTGTCTTGTTGGTTTATAGAAATGCAACTGTGCATTGATTTTATATCCCGACACTTTACTGAATTCCTATACAAGTTCTAGCAGATTTGGAGCGGAGTCTTTTGGGTTTTCCACATATAGTATCATATCATCTTCAAAGAGTGAGAGTTTGACTTCTCCTTTGCCTATTTGGATGCCTTTAATTTCTTTTTGTTATTTGATTGCTGAGGTTAGGACTTCCAGTACAATTTTGAATAGCGGTGGTGATAATGGACATGCCTGCCATGTTCCTGACCTTAGTGGAAAAGCTCTCAGTTTTTCTCCATTGAGAATGAGATTTGCTGTGGGTTTTTGATAGATGGCTTTGATGATATTGAGGTATGTGCCCTCTATCCCTACAGTTTGAAGAGTTTTGATCAGGTAAGGATGCTTTACCTTGTCAAATGCTTTTTCAGCATCTTTTGAGAGTTTCATATGGTTCTTGTTCTTTTTTTTATTAATGTATTGTATCACATTGATTGACTTGCGGATGTTGAACCAACCTTGAAGCCCTGGAATAAATCCCACTTGGTTGTGGTGACTAATCCTTTTAATGTACTGTTGGATCCTATTGGCTAGTATTTTGGTGAGAATTTTTGCATCTCTGTTCATCAAGGATATTGGTCTGTGATTCTCTTTTTTGATGCAATATTTGTCTGGTTTTAGGATCAAGGTAGTGCTGGCCTCGTGAGTTTGGAAGTGTTCCTTCCATTTCTATTTTTTGGAACAGTTTCAGGAGAATAAGATTAATTCTTTAAACGTTTGGTAGAATTCCCCTGGGAGGCCATCTGATCCTGGGCTCTTGTTTGTTGGGAGAATTTTGATGGCTGCTTTAATCTCCTTACTAATTTTGGGTCTGTTCAGGTTTTCTGTTTCTTCCTGGTTCAGTTGTGGTAGTTTATATGTCTCTAGGAATGCATCCATTTCTTCCAGATTGTCAAATTTTCTAGCATATAGCTGCTCATAATATGTTCTTATAATTGTTTGTATATCTTTGGTGTTGGCTGTGATCTCTCCTCTTTCATTCATGATTTTATTTGGGTCCTTTCTCTTTTCTTTTGGATAAGTCTGGCCAGGGGTTTATTGACCTTATTAACCCTTTCAAAGAACCAGCTCCTAGTTTCATTGATTTGTTCTATTGTTCTTTTGGTTTCTATTTATTTCATTGATTTCTGCTCTGATCTTTATTATTTCTCTTCCCCTGCTGGGTTTAGGCTTTCTTTGTTGTTCTTTCTCCAGCTCCTTTAGGTGTAAGGTTAGGTTGTGTATTTTGAGACCTTTCTTGTTTCTAGAGAAAGGCTTGTATCACTATATATTTTCCTCTCAGGCAGTAGCAACATTCTTTCCCTGTTGTATAACTTGTGGGTTTTTTGGCAAATCTTAAACAACTGGCTCTGAATTGGTATAGTTGTTGTAGTTGTTGTAGTGTGCAACTGAGCCAGGTTAAAAAAAAAAAAAAGAAGAAAAAGAAAAATAAGAACAACCTAACTTTCTGTTTGGAAGACCATAAAGACCATAAACTGAAAGGTACTCAGGAGATCGTGGCAAGGAAGGAATTTGAGAAAGTGATCTTAAAAAATTGTATGCACATTCCTGAGTTCACCCTTGAGATATGCATGCACAGATCTGATCCTGAGCATACAGAAGATTTTAAGAACTAAAAAATCACACCATGAACTGGGTTCCATGCTGCCCATCGGGTGGTGCACATGGAAGAAATACTAATAGCACAGTGAAGATTTTGAAAATTGAACTGACACGACTTATTAAACACAAAATGTGGTTGGAACTTAACTGGATCAGTTGTCTACTAAAACAAAATTTCAACATTCTCCATAGGATTTAAGTAAGACCTGGATTCTCATAACATAATGTTCAAGATGTCCAGGATGTAATCCAAAATTACGCAACATAAAAAGAGCCAGGGAAGTCTCAACTTGCGTGGGAAAGAGACACCAATGCCAAGATGACACAGATGTGGAATTATGTGACAAAGACTTTATTGCAGCTCTTTTTTTAAAAGATGTATTTATTTATTTGTCAGAGAAAGAGAGAGAGAGTACAAGCAGGCAGAGTGGCAGACAGAGGCAGAGAGAGAAGCAGTTTCCCCACTGAGCAAGGAGCCTGATGCAGGACTCAATCCCAGGATCCTGGGATCATGATCTGAACCAATGGCAGTGGCTTAACCAACTGAGCCCCCAGGCATCCCTATAGCAGCTATTTAAAAATGCTAAATCATGACAGCTCTTGAAACTAATAGAAATTAAAGAGTTTCAGTGAAGAAATGTAGGAGTTAAAGGACACTAGATGGAAATTTTCAAATTTTAGAAAGAAACTACAATAATTGAAAAGCTTACTGAATGAGCTCAATTGCAGAGATGACAGGGGAGAGAGTCAGTCAGCTCGACAGAGCAATAGAAATTACCAATATAATGGAGAGAAAAATACTGGAAAAAAAAGAACAGAGGCTCAGTGAGCTGTGGAACAATAACTGAAGGTCAAGTGTTCATGTCTTCATCATCTCAGAGGGAAAGCAGGAAAAGTATGGCACTGAAAAATATTTGAAGAAATAATAGGTGAAAACTTCCCAAATGTAGTAAAACTCAGTGAATACTAAATAAGCTAAATACAATGAAATCTATTCCAAGAATGAAATATCTAAATGACAAAACAACTTGAAAGCAGCTAGGGAAAAATGCTGCTTTACCTATAGGGAAACAAAGATTTGGTTGACAGCATATTTCTCATCAGAAACCATGAAGGCAAAAAAAAAAAAAAAAAAAAAAAAAAAAAAAAAAAAAAAAAAGTTCAATATTATAGTACAAGTGCTTTAAAAACTCCAAAGCCAGAACCAAGAAATTGTCACCTCAGAATTTGTTGAAAATAAACTTCTGAAATTAATTTAAAATAAAGATATTCTCAGAGGAAGGAAAATTAAGAGAATTTGTTGACAGCAGATTTGCTCTGAAAGAATTTACTTTCCATTTGTGCTAAGCAGTTAATATTCATTGGCAGCAGCATGTCTGGTGGAACAAACAATATTGTCCTACTCAAAACAAGAGAGTTTCAAGAGAATTAGGAGTTGTGTTAAAGGTAATCAGCCAGTAGATTTGGTGAGGAAAGACATGTTGATGTAAAAGAACTCCTTCATGAATAGGGGGCCTTGAGGACATTTTATTCCAAGAGAAAGGACAAAAATCCAAGTCACCTGAAATGATAACATGGTTCTAGAAAAATAGAACTTGCAATTAGAGCAGACACTGAAATAACATGCCCAAACCCACTGATGGAGATGAGCTTGCATGTCAACATTAGATGACTTATTAGATATTCAAATGATGTCTGAGGTATTTCAGGCACAAAGGGCAGTAATTGTCACAGTGGAAGACCAGAATAGGCACTTTAGCAGTTTCTGAGTCACCAAGTATGTGACAATATATAACTGGAGAATATAATCTACTGTAGCATACTTTAATAGCTTTAGTGCCATAACTCAGTGCTAACCATTCTTTCCTATTGTTCAATTTGTGGGTATTTCATAAAGCTTAAATAAAACTAGAGTGTTTTCCATGTGAGATGCATGTGCCCTGTTGTAGGACTCCATTCATTGGGAATCCTCATCTGTCAAACTATGAAAACTGAGAAAAGATTTTCGCTGTGGAATCCTGAAATAACAGAGACATCCATGGCCTGTACTATATACTAAGATCCCTATACTAACCTATACAAACATACCAACTTGTGACCATACAGTAACTTATACTCCTATAATACATCCCTATACTAACCTATACAAACATACCAACTTGTGACCATACAGTAACTTATACTCCTCTAATACATCCCTATACTAACCTATACAAACATACCAACTTGTGACCATACAGTAACTTATACTCCTCTAATACATCCCTATACTAACCTATACAAACATACCAACTTGTGACCATACAGTAACTTATACTCCTCTAATACATCCCTATACTAACCTATACAAACATACCAACTTGTGACCATACAGTAACTTATACTCCTCTAATACATCCCTATACTAACCTATACAAACATACCAACTTGTGACCATACAGTAACTTATACTCCTCTAATACATCCCTATACTAACCTATACAAACATACCAACTTGTGACCATACAGTAACTTATACTCCTCTAATACATCCCTATACTAACCTATACAAACATACCAACTTGTGACCATACAGTAACTTATACTCCTATAATACATCCCTATACTAACCTATACAAACATACCAACTTGTGACCATACAGTAACTTATACTCCTCTAATACATCCCTATACTAACCTATACAAACATACCAACTTGTGACCATACAGTAACTTATACTCCTATAATACATCCCTATACTAACCTATACAAACATACCAACTTGTGACCATAAAGTAACTTATACTCCTATAATACATCCCTACACTAACCTATACAAACATACCAACTTGTGACCATACAGTAACTTATACTCCTATAATACATGGTATGTAGAAGAAGGTAGACTTTATAGAAGGAATGAAATAATTATATAAAAGTTATTCCTGCTTTTTATGGCAGCCAAGTATTTACAATATGACATGATACTGTTCTATAGTATAATATAGGAATCATAGATAATATTATAGAAACAACAAATTTATTATATATTACTGATGATCAAATATATTGTGAGATTGAATTAAAGACTCTACAGAACAATTTTCCTATGGAGGTGAATTGGCTTGAAGAAGATTTAAGCTTGATTAGTAATAGATTGATGATTATATTTTTGAATCTTCAGTAGATATATACTATGAAGTACAGACAGCTGTAGATCAGGAAGGCCAAGAAAACTCCATAAAGTTAGTAAAATGTTTACAAATTTTGTTCTGGTAGCATTGGATGGCTCAGCTGACTGTTTATATCCACACCAACCCTCCACTGATTATTATGAATGCTTAGAATCTGTATGTACTTTATGATTGTTCATAAGATGTTTGATATGTGATGTTATAAGGTATGTATTACTATCAAACCAAGGGTGGTTGTTTTTTCATAAAAAGGCCTTGATCATGGGTTAGGAGGGGGACTACACTGTGAGAGCTAATTCCAACAGCTTGGAATTATCCTAAGTTTTTCTACTGAAATATGAATCACAGCTCTGCCTGCCTGGGGTCCTGACCCCAGGCTGAGGCACTAAACATCCTGATTTATAATACTGCTTTGTAAACATGGGTTTGAGAGGAATTGTACCGGTTTGTCAGCATGATTTACTGATAACGTTGAAACTGATGATTTGCATCTGGTCTCCGTGAGCTCCGTAGGCTCTGCTGTTATATAGGAACATACCTACATAAGCAGCATCAGATATGGACCCCAAGTTGAAACACCCTTTTGCCTTCACTGGTTTGGAGGCATCTCGTGCATATGTCAGTGATTCCTGATCTGATAGTGAAGAAGTATCTGGCCTGGCCTTTAAAGAGGAAGGACAATTGAAGCCCCCACCTGGCCCGCCTTGGACACCTTGCTCAAAGACATCCTTTGGCTTGTGATGCATATCCATTCTCTAAGCTATTGTTTTATTGTACTGTTTTCTTGTAGATTTGTAAGCATTGCCATTTGGACCTGTAAATCTTCTTTAGAAATCAACCCTTCTGTAACTGCCCCTGTCAGAATTCCAATGATGGTATTGGCCATATGCTATACACTTGAAGGTCAAGTAATGTTCTAATATGAACATACCTAAAATCTGAGAGAGGCTTCTACAAAGACTTTATAAGGTGTAGCAGAAGAATAATTTTCCAAGTTCATGTCCAACTTAATACAAAAATTATCTGTAACTATGAAGGAGTAAGGACAAAAATGTTATAGGGAAAGAAAAAAATAACTCATTTATTGCGGATATTTTTGCATTTATTCAGAGACATTTCTCATACTAGAATGTTTAATGGTATGGTCTTAAATTGATATTTCATTTAAGCTTTGGCTGCGTATTGTGGTCATTCAGATTCACTATTCAGGTTTCCTACAACAAGAAGCTGCCATGGGGGCACAACTGACCGGGACTTGAGCCACTACCTCCATGAATCCAAGGCCAAGCAATCCCCAGACTCCTTCTATGGCTGAGCATGGGAGGGTATTAGTGACAAGCCATTTCTGCCCCATGCAGGATGCCTCTAATGTCCATGGAACATAACACAATTTGGTCAAATTTGGGGCCACAATTTAGCAAGAGTAGGATGAAAAAGTTAATACATAGTATAGTACTGTTTTCTGGTCTCAATCTGATAACATCAAAATCAGTAGCAGACCTACAAAAGTCCAGAAAATAATGAAAACATTCTATCAAAATGGTAAAAAATATCTAAAATAATTAAAAAATGATACATTATGATCTACGAGATCAGCTAAAGTAACTTAATACGAACGACTGAAGTTTGTACCCCCCAAATCACAGCAAAATAATTGCATTAGAAACAAGGAAGAATGAAAACGATGCCACGACTGAAAATAAATTCAGCTGAAGAACATTTATAAAAACAAAAAACAAACAAACAAAAGACAAGACAGCACAAAGAGAAGTAATAAGCATAAAAGGGGAAATCAGGAGCAAAGAATACAAATAATAAACACATTCAAGTTATTTGAAAAAACAAAACAATAAATATATCTAATAAAACAAATCTGAAAAGAGATTCAAAAAAGTAAAAATGGCATCCTCATGCAAGCGATTTCCATGTTCCTTCTACTCCGAAAATTAATCCTTCTGCTCCTTCAGAGTATCTGGAAATGGCTACGAGCTGACTGCCTGAACCTTGGGCAATGGGAGAGTTCTGAAAGACAGGGCCAGCCAAAGGCTTGAGCCAAGACTACAACAGATCCTAAAGCATGTCACTCTACTCCTAAGACACTGGGGAGAGGCTGAATGGTGGAGTGACGCCTCCTACAGCTAAGATCACAAAATAGGCATCCAGAGAACCTGCACTGCAGGAGGTAATGGAAAACAATTCCAGCAACACCTCCCTCCTACCTCACTCCCCAGCCCCAAAAAACAAAAACAAAACCAGGTTTAATAAAATTCAGGTACAGCAGAAAGAAGAGCTCTCAAGAACTTTTTTTAAAGCAGTATTTTTGGGGGTGCCTGGGTTGCTCAGTGGGTTAAAGCCTCTGCCTTTGGCTCAGGTCATGATCTCAGGGTCCTGGGATTGAGCCCCGCATCGGGCTCTCTGCTCATCAGGGAGCTTGCTTTCCCCCCCACCTCTCTCTCTCTCTCTCTCTGCCTGCCTCTCTGCCTGCTTGTTATCTCTGTCAAATGAATAAATAAAAATCTTAAAAAAAAAAAAAACCACAATTCTTTCAAGATCTGTTCTTTAAAAAAAAAAGGAAAAAAAGCAGAATTTTTGAAGCAAATTATCCTGTCGATGATTAAAGTGTGATTAAAGTTGAGATCCAAAATAGCAGTAGTCCAATGCAGAGAAAACTTATGAGCAAAACACCTGACTAGAACAGAGGGGCCTGACTGGCTCGGTCATTGGACCATGACTCTTCATCTCATGGTCGTAAATTCAAGCTCCACATTGGGCATAGAGATTACTTAAAAAAAAATATGAATAAAATAATAAGCAGAAAAATAAAGTAATTAAAGAGTATAAAATAAAACAATAATAAATAATAAACAAAAATGTAAATAGGGCTCCATGAATAGAAATAGAAACAGTTGTAGAAGGAACAATAATTTAAAACTTAATAGAAGAAAATTTGATTCAACAGAAGAAGAACAAATATCTATTATTTTCCGTGATAAAAGTCACCCATTTAGGGTTAAGTGGTATTAAAAGTTTCATTATAAAGAAGAATAAAAATAAATCAGAACAGTTCCTTAACTGCAGCCCTGGCTGTTACAATGAGATTCTTTAAGAAATGGTGATGATTGAGGGAAGAATTAGACTCAACCAAAGCCTAATTTGCATTTATCTGCCAGACAAGAGAAAGACATTGGAGAACACAGAAATATTTAGTGTATGTATTATGCATACATACAAATCGTGTGATCATGTGAAACAAAGTACATAAGGATTAATTCTAATTCAACAACAAGTGAGTCAAAACCGTCTTATCACCATGGGGGAAAGAATGAGCTCGAGAAACGTGTGTTAGATGATGAATGGTATACAGATGCACACAGTTGCAGCTGAGCGTTCCGGGTTGCGAATGCGCAATGTAAGGCCAAAGAAGCGTCCCTGAAACGGAGAGCACATGCTGCAAAGAATACTATCGTCCTAGTCCAAGAAGAACATAGATAAAAGAGGAGGAAGTAAAACAAATATTCTGAGTTTCATCTTACTAAGATGTAGCAAGTGGGAAGTTATGGAATAAGAGTTTGTTAGTGTGGGAAATTGGTATTTTTTTTTTCAGATAATAATATAAAAAATATGCTTTGGTGCTAGGAAAAAGAAAGGGAGAGAACCAATAAATGTATAATGACCTAATTAAATAGCATTTAAATAAGACAAAATGAAATAAGTAGCAATTAGATAAATCAGCAAAATTAAGGAAAAGGAAAACAAGAACATAACAAAGAACAAAGAACAACAGGAAATAATGATTGATAGAATAGAATACGTATGTATTAGTCATTATGCTATATACAAATGAACTGAATTTACCAATTAAAGACAGTTTGACTCGGGGTGCCTGAGTGGCTCAGTGGGTTAAAGCCTCTGCCTTCGGCTCAGGTCATGATCCCAGGGTGCTGGGATCGAGCCCCGCATCGGGCTCTCTGCTCAGCAGGGGAGCCTCCTTCCCACCCCCCCTGACTGCCTCTCTGCTTACTTGTGATTTCTGTCTGTCAAATAAATTTTTAAAAATATTTAAAAAATTAAAAATAAAAATAAAAGACAGACTGACTCAAAAAACAAAACTCACATATTTATTTCTGAGAAAAAAAAATAAGTAATAAAGGGATGGCCAAAGAGATGAGATACACACAAGCATAGGTAAATCAGCAGTGACTGTACTAATAGGAGAAAGAGTATAACTTGTCTACAAAGGCAATAAATAAAGACAGAGATGGACATAATATCATTATGAAGGATGCATTTTATGAAAAACATAATAATCTAGAATACAGAAAAAAACTGCAGGTAAAGATAAACATTAATACATTTAGGAATAAAAGGATAAATGTATAAGATAATTATGTTGAGAGAATTTTGTTACAGTTTTTGATACTTATACATGACCAGTACACAAATATAAGCAAGAAAATTTAATTAAGTTATTTTAAAACTTGGCTTCATAATTTTATAAGATCTCTAAATCTCTAGACATTATGGATTTTTTTCATTTTTCTACTGGTTGACCAAAAATTGATCATATATGGCTATATGAATGCATTTTATGAAGAGTTTTATTAGATAATTTCTCTGATCATATTAACATAAAATTAGAAATAAATAAAACATTATTGAAATAGTAACTACCTGAAAATTAATAATAATTTTCCAAAGTAGTCTGTAGATAAAAAAGGAAATTTCAAAATCATAAATGATCTAGTGAACAATAAAGAAATAAAATACTTTGTATCAAAGCCCAGCAAAGAAACTCACTTGTATTAGAAACACACACACACATGCAAATCCAAAGAAAACTAGAAAGAAGCAATTAATAAAGTTAAAAGTAGAAATTAATGAAATAAAAGACAAAATCAAGAATAAAGGTTAAGTTCCTCCAATAGTTTGTTCTTTGAGGAAGCCAACAAAGTAGACGAACCTCTTAGAAATTTGAAGGAAAGCAAGAATAAATGAGGAAAAGTACATAGCCAAAGAATTGGAAATTATTAAAAGGATTTTAAGACATTACAACATATAAATCTATGGGGAAATTTTGAAAATCATGAATTGTTTGCTAGCAAGATACAAGCTAACAAAGAATTGAAAATCTTGAATGAACCAATTACTGCTGACAAGAAGAGAAGATTTCTTAATCTACCATTTGAGATAGAAAGAGGACCAGGTGGTCCTACTCACTTTTAAGGAATAGGGAATTGCAATATTATGCCATGTAAAACCCCAGAAAAATCTGAAACTCTCCCTAATCCATTTATAATCTTAATATGTCTTATATGTTACCTTATATACCTTCTGCATCCATGTATTTTATGTAAGATACACACACACACACACACACATCTTATATGTATATCTTATGGCTATATTAATCAGCTAAAAATGTATTTGATAAAATTAGCAGCTACTCTAAATAAAGTGGGAACAATATGAAACAAATAATTTTAATAGAAGTTATCCTACACAACCTACAAGCAATGGTATTCTAATTGGCAAAATATTAAACCATTTAAATAACAATAAAAACTGCAAAGAAACTCTTGATGTAGTCTTTATCTTTCATATTTATTTTGAAGATTCTAGCGAATTCATTGAGAAAAGAAAGATGGTAGGTACAGACTTTGGGAACGAAGGGCATAAGCCGTTTTTTATTTTTCTGATGACACATTTCATAACAAGAAAACATACAAGCTTCTAGTTAAAAACAAAGAGAAATTAGGGGCATCTGGGTGGCTCAGTCAGTTAAGTGTCCACCTCTTAGTTTTGGCTCAGGTCGTGATTCTACAGGTCCTGAGACTGAACTCTGTGCTCAGTGGAGAATGGGCTTAAAGAGTTTCTCCCGTTGCCCTTCCCCACACTGTGTACGTGGGCTCTTCTCTCTTTCTCTCTAAATAAATAAATAAATCTTTAAAAAATAAAGATAAATTAAAATAATTTGGTGTGTAACTGCACATAAAATAAATACAAAAAATATGTGTATATATAGCAAACACTTATACTTATGAATGAATTTAAAAATAAGGGCAGGACACATAAAAATCATAAAATCTAATTTAATTTAATCATAAAGTGAGATTTGAGAAAATGGCAAGACATAAAAAAGGCTGTCCAAGTAAAATACCATCCATGTTTTTGCATATTTAATATCATAAAATACCAATTCTCCCATAATTAATTACTTTTCAAACTTAATGCAATTCCAAATAAAGTTCACCATTCATAATATATAAAATGTCTAGATATAACATAGATATAAAGTCACTAAATATATTACATATATATCCATACATAAAAAGAATTTGTTAAAATGATCTTAAGGCACATTTGAAAGTGTCTGAATATGCCTGAGAATATATAAAAATATTTAGGGTAGAAGGGATTCGCTTTTATCAATAAATTAATTGTAATGTGTCAAAGAAAATCAGATCCAGACAGTTGAGTGGTAATACTAGATTTATTCAAGAACTGCTGCAATAGGGGGAAAGAGATCTCAGCATAGAACTAGGCTCGAATGTGAAAGTTGGGTTAATGTAGAGCATGAAATCATCCACAATACCTGTCTTGTTAAAATGTGACACTTCCCTGCTGGGGGCAGGGAAGGTTTCAGAGAAGCCTGGAGGCCTTTGGAGTGCCCAGGGCCTGCAGTGGCCTCTCCATGGTAGGAAGGCCATGCCTGCCTTCCGGAAAACTGTCTTAGCCCAAACAGCCGTGTGATCCCAGAGATGTATGCACTGTCCCTTGGCTATGTTTAGCAGCACTGCTGGACTGCACAGATTAGCATATTGTATCTTTCCCATAAACAGATCCTCCTAGTTGCAGTAAAGACCCCTTGTCACACAACACGTGCTGGAGACACAGAGATAAGGATTTGTGATTATCCTGAAGGACCCATAAAGGCAGGACAAAGAAGGGTAAAGGTCTTGGTCTCCGAGCATCGACTCCTTTCACAGCAAAGTCTGGAGAAAGTCTGGAGTTCATCCACTGGTCCAGGAATTGCCGGCCATTTCCAGCGTCCAAATACAACAAAGAAGTGGGGATTTACAGCCCAGGATCAGGGTTAGGGGTTGTGGTCAGTGAATAATTACTAAGAGGAAAGACATCAAGAGTAAGGTGACTCTTACTAAACAAACTTAAAGACCAGAGAGACCCTTACTGAAGGCTGGCAGGCTGACCAGATACCAAATGTGGAATGAAGAATTTAAACAGGTCAGTGGCCGGCAGGGGATAGGGGTGTCTCACTACCCTGACTTAGCAGGATTCTTGCTAAAACTGGGCTATGTAGGCCCCAAAAGGATGGGGGCCAAGGTGAGACCTAGTCCAGAAGAGAGCACAGAGGGGCCTGTCTAACATTTGCTCAAATGAAAACACTATTTTGGCACTGGCATGGAAAAAACAAACGATGAAACCAAAACTGATGCTAGTATATATTTGAATTTAACATATGACAAAGGTGGTGTTTTAGTCCATGGAAAAATAATTATTTAGTAAGTAGTATTACTATACTGACTATCTGGGATATAATGAAATTAAATTTATGCCTTAAATACAAAAATCAGTGTAAAACTAAAGCTACAGAAATGCTCCAAGGAAATGTTACAATAGGCGCAATTTAGGGATGAGGAAGATCTTAACTAATGAAAACAAGAAAACCACAACTATAAAAAAAGTTTTAGATGCCTTTAATTAAAAGGTAGAAGTCACCATTATGAGTCAGTAAACAAATAATGAATTTGGAAGAGTATATTTGGAATGAAAATAATAGAATGTTAATATCTATAATAAATAAGAAATTCTTACTAAGTTATAAGAAACTCTTACTAAACCAAAGAGAAGTGGCAATTGTAGAAGAGGAAATCCAAGTGTCCCACAAATGAGATGTTAAAATCCACTAGCAGGAAGGGCGGATGTAAAATTCAAGGAGATGTTACTCAAGCCCATTAATCTGGCAGTAATTACAAAGACATGTTGTCAGCATGGAGGCAGGAAATATTTCTTGTGGAAGTACAGACTATTACTACTTTTTGGGTGAAAGAATTCTTATAACATCTATTAAAATCACCTTAACTCAGTCATTCCACTCTTTGCGAATCTTTCCCATAGAACATGATAACGTAAACTTAAGGATAATACAGATATTTATTGACACCTTGTGCACAGAGGGGAAAAAAACTGGAAACAAAGCCAAAGTCTACTGAGAAAGGATGGGTAACAAATTAAGCTATAACTCTCTTAATTTTACACAGCAATGTTATAAAGTGAGTTAAAGTTATGCAAGTTAACTTGAAGTAATGTTACATGGTAGTTTTAAGTAAGAAAAGTAAAAAGATTTTAAGACAGCATTTTAGAAAATGGTCAAAAATACCCCTAATTAGAGTCATGGGTGGAGTGAAGGTATCTGATTGTAACTTTCTGTGTGTGTACACACACAGCTGAGTATTTGTGTATACCTATATGGACACAGAAAATTACACCTATATGTTAGATTGTTAATTTGTGTTATTTGTGCTTATGGGATGTGTGTGGGAAGGGAGGGTCAGGAGAAGCTGCTCTGGGTGAAAGGGGGTACAGGACGGAGGAAAGGGCAACCGGAGCCAACTGACTGACTAAGAAGATTGTACCGGGGCGCCTGGGGGGCTCAGTGGGTTCAGCGTCTGCCTAGGCTCAGGTCATGGTCTCAGGGTCCTGGGATCGAGCCCCGCATCGGGCTCTCTGCTCAGCGGGGAGCCTGCTTCCCCCTCTCTCTCTGCCTGCCTCTCTGCCTACTTGTGATCTCTGTCTGTCAAATAAATAAATAAAATCTTAATAAAAAAAAAAGATTGTATTCCAGAAATTCACATGTATTATATCACTCCCTTCATTCATATCAAGTTCAATATGTGTAAAATTATAAAATTTTTTATTAAATATAAATAGCAAGATTATTTTTTTTTAATTAGGAAATAGGCAATAGGAAAGAAGAACCTGGGAAAGCTTTGAGAAAGGGACTGGAATTCTCTTGCTGGTTTGGTCGACCATCTTAGAGTACAGTTTTCCCCTTATCAGCCTTAGTCAGTCAAAAACCTTAGAGAGAAAGATGGTCCCTCAGGAAAAGGGAAATCTGCTTTTAAGCTGCTTCTCACACAATTTTACTCTGGGTCTCCAGACTGACAGCCTGCCCTGAAGGTTTTGGTTTCCAGCCTCCAAAACCTCGAGAGCCAATGCTTTAAGAGTAAATCTCTCTCTATTACACACACATCGTATTGGTTCTGTTTCTCCAGAGAACCCTGAGTAATACAGTGTGTTTAAATAGGAGGTAATTTGGGGGGAGGCATTGAGAATAATTTTATTCCCATTCTCAACCCCACTCCTGTTCCTAATGTTTCCTACTATAACTGCAAATTAAAAATTTTAGATTTTTTTTTTCTGTTGGCAAAAGTATGAGATCTTTGTGTCCCCAATTCAAGATGTTATTTTGGGGACATTTTGGGCCCAGTTCTCAAGGTGTCTGCTCTGACATCAAGTCTAACTTCTGGTCTTAGATGGATGGTGGATCTGAGTGTTTTTCCAGAAGGAAACATTCAAGGTCTGGCATGAATATTCAGACCTATTTTGGAAAGAGAGCAGGAATGATGGATTTCTTAAGTTGTTGTTGTTGTTTTTCAAATTTTGTTTTCATTTTTGTATTTTCTGATTTCATACCCAACAAACTTCCAATTATTTCACCACTCTGTTTAGTCTTACGAGGAATCTAAAAATATTCCCAGTTACAAAAGTAATTACATTTTTGTTTACATGAGACAATAAAATGGATGAAGTGATTTGTATGAGAAAATGAAGTGGGGAATTGAATATTCTTTGAGTTAGATCTGTTTTCTTGTTTTGTTTTGTTTTGTTTTAACCTTGAAGTCTTCTGAATGCAAGCTTTGGGCCCTTTGATCAATCACGTTGGGAAGTACCTCTGCTTCCCTCTTCCTTTTGCTGTCCTCTCCAGCGGTATTTACAGTCACTGCTTGTGCTGTCTTAGTTTGGACTACTGAAACGCAGTACGGGGCTTTGGCCTACTGAAAAAAGACTGGGTGGCTTATAAACAACAGAAATCTGTGTGTCACGGTTTTGGAACCTGGAAGTTTGAGCATGGTTGAGTGGGGAAGCTTGCTTCCTGGCTCACTGATGATTGCCTCTGTGCCAGGACCTCACAAGGCCAAGGGGGCAAGGGAGTTCTCTGATGCCCCTTTCATAAGGGCACTCATGCCTTTCCTGAGGGGTCCAGCCTTATCACACAATCACTCCTCAAAGGCCCACTTTCTGATAGGAGACTAGGATTTCAACATATGAATTTTATTGGGGCACAGATATTCAATCGATAACACATACTCTCTTTTTATTATTGTGAAAAGTTTACAAATCATTCTACTTCACCCCACCCACTTCTTTTAAGGACGGTACCTCGTAAGTTGAGAATATAAATGAAGATAATGTGCACCATGTTTCCAACCTTTGCCTCCTGCAGTTTGTATTATGAAAAGAAAAGGAATACTCGGGGCGCCTGGGGGGCTCAGTGGGTTAAGCCTCTGCCTTCGGCTCGGGTCATGATCTCAGGGTCTTGGGATCGAGCCCCGCATCGGGCTCTCTGCTCAGCAGAGAACCTGCTTCTCCCTCTCTCTCTCTGCCTGCCTCTCTGCCTACTTGTGATCTCTCTCTGTCAAATGAATAAATAAAATCTTTAAAAAAAAAAAAAAGAATACTCTTCAGATGGACATGTTGTGGGGGTTTCTATCATTTCCTGAAACCTGACACAAGCAATGTTTAAGGTTTCAGATAAAACATTTTTTTTTAATAATCTCTCAGTCTAGGATGGAAGACAGCAATTACTTCAACATCCTAAGATATCAAATATTCACTACAGGATTGATCTTTGCCATACAAACATCAGAGACTCCCAAGGCCAGATCTCAGAGAGGCTTTGTCCCCTTCTCTTCTCCATCCTTAGGATGGGAATGTTTCCCTTTCTCTCCTCACCCTGCTGTCACACAGCTGCAGTGTCTGGCAAAAGAGAGCTCTCGGTGCGCAAAGTCCTTCCTGGAGCCCTTAGATCAGTGGGGGTCAGTAAGCGGTGGGAACCTTGGAGCTGGGAGGGGCAGTGAAGAGAGCCAGGAAGACAAGTGTGCAGAGAGCTGGGGTGTGAGGTACGTTCCCAGGGTCCCGGACCACCGGGGGTACTGTTCACCGTGCGGACCTTCTGCAGCTGGGTCTCTGAGGAGGAGGTTTAGAAATCTACGTTTTATGCAGGTGTTAAGAAATACTTCTTTTGGTTTCAGGTAGGACAGAACTCAGTGTGAGCTGTTTGTACAAATCGCTGCTGACTGCCCTTCTGCAGACTGACTGCTTGAAGTCAAAGTCAAAGAAAGTATTTTCCATTTGTGTGCATAATTAGCTACAAAGGCCTGTGTGTGTGTGTGTGTGTGTGTGTGTGTGTATGTGTATGAAAAACCCTCTCTTGTATGATATGTGGAGTGTAGGAAGATACCTTCTGGTTAGGTGACAAGTAAAACGTGATGCCCCCAAAACCAAGAGACATTACATATTTCCAATACTCTTTGTTAGTTTTATTCTTTCCGATGCTATAGTGTAACCTTATTTCCCTCACTTAAATGCTTCTGGGGGTGCTCGGGGTTGGAGGAGGCAGTTCCATAAATTATTTCCATTTTATGTTCCCCAATCTTCATGCTAATGATGACTTTTATTTTTAAAATAAAATGATTTACTTTATTTTTTAAAATTAAATTAATTTATTTATTTTCAGCATAACAGTATTCATTATTTTTGCACCACACCCAGTGCTCCATGCAATCCGTGCCCTCTCCAATACCCACCACTTGGTACCCCGACCTCCCACCCCCCGCCCCTTCAAACCCCTCAAATTGTTTTTCAGAGTCCATAGTCTCTCATGGTTCACCTCCCCTTCCAATTTGCCCCCCAACATCCTTCTCTCCATCTCCCCATGTCCTCCATGCGATTTGTTATGCTCCACACATAAGTGAAACCATATGATGATTGACTCTCTCCACTTGACTTATTTCACTCAGCATAATCTCTTCCAGTCCCGTCCATGCTGCTACAAAAGTTGGGTATTCGTCCTTTCGGATGGAGGCAAAATATGATTTACTTTAAAATATTTTTAAAAGTTTCTTTTAAAGATTTCATTTATTTATTTATTTGAGAGAGAGAGAGTGCCAGTGGAGGAGGAGGAGGGAAAGGGAGCGGAAGATAATCTCCAGGCAGATTCTGTGCTCAGCACAAAGCCCGATGTGGGGCTCCATCCCAGGACCCTGAAATCAAGACCTGAGCTGAAACCAAGTTGGACACTCAACTGACAGAGTCACCCAGGCACCCCAAAATACTGTTTTAAATTTTTCTTTAACTTACTTTATTTTATTTTTTTTCCAGTGTTCCAAGATCATTGTTTATGCACCACACCCAGTGCTCCATGCAATGTGTCCTCCTTAATACCCACCACCAGGCTCACCCAAATTACTTTTAGCATGACTGATACAATTTCTGTGTAATAGCCAAAAAATTCTCCACAGAACTTTCGAAAACATTTTCAGAAGCATATGCCAATTTTTAAATAATATTTTGCCTTTAGTAAAATTGTAGTTACTTACTGTGGATCATGAAAAAAATCTGAAAAGTATAAAGAGTTAAAATCATCTGTAAATTAAACCACTGATAGACTTTTAATACGCAGTTTTACTTATATATGTAAGCACATACACTACCCGCACATACACCTGTATTTACCAAATATATATAGTGGGGTTATAATCTACCCTAAAAAAATAGTGATCCTTTTAAATTACCAGGTCGTGAACATTTTTATATGCCATTTAAAATTGTCCTAAAATATTATTTTTAACAACTGCATAAGAGGCCATCATATTTTTAAACAACATCGCTACTTAAAGTTTAAGTTAGTGTTGTTAGCGTTGTAGCATTTTAAGAATGCAGTAGATGTTCAGCTCAGAAAGCCTCTGTGAGACCCTTGCCATTATCACGACTCAGTCTACCCATCCGTTTGAAGTGTTCCCAGGAACAGTGATCCCTGGAGGACAGAGGCCACAAAGGAGTTTTACATGTATAACAGAGTTTCTCGGTCTGGGCACTATTCATATTTTTGGCCTTTTGGCTAAATAAGCATTCACTGGGGGGGGACTGTCTTGTGTGCTGTAGGATGTCCAGCAGCAGCCCTGGCGTCTGCTGCCTAGACGTCTGTACACCAGCCAGTCCCTCGCCAGGTGGGGAGGAAAACCAGGCTGCGTTGAGAACCACTGTTCCCAACAGCTGGTCCTTGGTTGTCTGTGCTTATAAACCCACACAGCTGTGAGTGACTTTATCGCTCAGGTGTGCCCTTCAGAAGTGAGGAAAAAAAAAAAAAAGTAAAACAAACAAAACAACAACAACAACAACAAAAGTGTTGGAGAACTGCTGTCAGTGAGGTTTGAGTCACGTTATGAGCTCTGTTTGAGGGGCTCATTAGTCTCTGTCCGTAGCTAGAGTCGGGTACATTCCACATCACGGTGAACAGCTGCCACAGGTCAATACCAAAGGGGGCCTGAATGGAAAACGAGAGATTCGTGTCAGTCATCTTACCTGGAAATATACGTCGGAGCGAGTGTTCCCCTTGGGGGTGCAGCTTTGTCTTCTCTGACAAACGTTGAGTCAATGATCTCTAATGCCTTAGACACATTTTCCCTTAATCTAGATTTCTATGACTTTTTCTTCTGATAGAAACGTTGGGTGCTTCATGGATTAATAAGACTAGGACAGAAGGTCGGATGCACAGGGGCTGTGTGTAGTCACGCGTGTTATGTGCGGCTCAGATCCTGCCTCACTGAAGGCCCCGGGGTGTCCCAGGTCTGCGGGAGTTGGGCAACACCTGACTGCGGCCTGGGGCATTTGTCTACACTGTGCTCCCTCCTTTGACAGCACCGCGTCTCCGTGTTCTAAGAGTCAGACTCCGACTCTGTGACAGGCCAGAGCGTGTAGACGGATCCAGTCCGAGATGCTCTTTCTCTTCTTAGCGTGTCGTTTTCTTCGACGTGTCTCATGGGGTGGTGCTGAGTTAGGGAAAAACAAAACACAAAATAACCAAACAACAACAAAAAAACCTGTTTCCTGGATATGTTTCCTAGTGTCTCACAGCAGATTTCATCTCAGTAAGTGCCCGTGGGGACGTGGAAGCTCCGCCGGGAGCGCATTCGCATCCGGAGTCGGACAGCCGGGTGTGGACGCGGGCGGGGTCGACGTGGTCCTGCCGCGGCCGGTCAGGAAACGGAGCCGCTGGGAAAAGGGCGGGAGAGTCCGACAGCCGCACCGACGGTTATTCTAACGGCTGGTATGTGAATAAAAACTGCAGTGTGACTAGAGGAATATTTTTTGAAAATTTTTGGCGTTTTATCAAGTTTCTGTAAGAATCGTGAGATGGTAAAGAAAAGCTGGTGTTTGGTGTTGATTCCAGCCTCGACGCCGCGTTGTTCTGGCCGCGGCGTGGGCTCCGTGTGGGAATCCGGCTCCGGCCCACATGCTGGTGCGGCCCCGACCGCGACGCCGGGCCAGGGGGACCCTGGACCCCGCCCGGACCGTCGGGAGACAAAGGCCCGCAGACGTGTGGGCCCCGCAGGCGGGTGTAGACGCGGAGCCGTCGAGCGTGTTCTACGATCTCGGAAGGGGAGAAAGCTGCGAAGAAATCGGCTTTAGGAAAAGACAAACTCAGATTATTAACCATTGTACGAGTTTCCTCGAGCAAAATCAGTTCGACCCGGGCAGCCAGACCGGAAATGGCGAGCGGCGTCCCGCTGGGGGAGCCGGCGGGGGGCGGTTCGCGAAGACAGCGGGGGGCAGAGCAGCAACATTGTTTCCTTGGGTGTGACTTAAGGGCGTGTCTTCGCCTCGTTCGCGTTGCGTCGCCCTCGGGTTCGGATTTCGTACTCCTCCGGCCTGTGTAGGCCTGGGTTCTGGGTCGCTCACCTCGGCCTCCCCGGTACTAAAATCCGCTCAGTCCGTGAAGTCTCCTGGTCCGGCTAATTTAACTCACCAGGTGACTAAGTGAAAGGTTATTATTATTTAATTAACCAGGATCTTGAATTGGATCTGACATGTGAAGCAAAATGGAAACATGAAAAAATTAAACGTACTCTAGAGGCAATGGTTTAATTTGATAATCTTATCGTTACTGGGAAAGGCTATTTGGGTTCATGTCTTTTAGTCACGGTAAGAATTGAACATGCACATGATTCTTCTTTTCACTTTTTAGTTTTTAAAAAAGGTTTCCTTATTTATTTGAGAGAGAGGCCCTGGTCGCAGGCACATGTGCAAGCAGAGGGAGACGGAGGGAAGCGGAATTCCAGTGAACACAGATCCTGAGGCCTGGTTGGATCCCACAACCCTGAGCTGAAATCGAGAGTTGGATGTTTAACTGACCGGAGCCACGCAGGAGTCTCCGATTCTGATTTTTACTTTTAACCAAATGAGAGATGGGGAAGATAAAGTCTGAAGGGAGTCCAAAGCGGTGATCAAAGGTCAGCAAGAGAGATGGGAAGTGGAGTTGGGCATTTCCAAAGAGGAATGCAAGGACCCTAAAAACTTAGATTACTTGATGATGTTTTTCTATTTCAGTAATATAGGTGGTATTGTTGGCCATAAATCTATAGTTCATTTGTGAATAATACAGTTGACTTATGAACAATACAAATATTTGTAAGACTTATAGTTTTTTCTGATTGAATGTCAGCATAATTCTCCATTTAGTTTTGTGATACCAGTGAAATCAGTTTATTGTATGAAGTCAAACTATGGCTTCTGATGAAAGGTCATGCTATAGTATAAAGAGTACCCGAATCTGGAATTGCAGTTTTTAATCTTGATTGAACAACTGATACATGATCTGACTTTGGTGCCTTATTTCCCAATGGGTATGTACAGTACAGATAAAAATTCCAAGCATTTTTATGAAAAGAAAAATTTTTTAAAGTTGATTAAGAAATGTGAGCCATATAGAAATATAATTATTATTATGAGTTATTTTGTGCCAGTAAAAAAAATAAGTAAGGAGTTACGAAAATCTGTTTTTTTCTATACACTATGTATTGTGGCAATTTGATACAGTGATTACAGAAACTATTTTTTCATAAGATTCCTCAGCTCCTGTTAAAAGGAAGATAGCCCATTTGTTTTAAATTTTCTTTTTATTTTAGAGCAAAAACAGCTGAAACGTCCTGCAGCCAGAAATGATGTCACAGTTCTGAGAGCCACTCTGTACACTGTTTCAGATTAGAAATCATCATTTAATCAAAGATTAAGTCACAAGTCATTTTGTTAAACCATTTATAGATGAGGAGATGAAATATGATAGAAGCTTTAATGACTTGTTATAGATCTCCCAGGTTTTCTTGGTTTCCAATACGGGTTTTTTTTTTCCCTATAAAATATAACATGAATGTGTTCTAAATTCATTGTCCACCAAATTTAAGGATGCTTGGGCTCAGTGATTGAAATAGCTGATGAAAGTACTCAAAATTTGGTTATAAACCATAGTCAACTTGAACATAAGGGCCTTTTGGTAGAAATATTCTGACATTTCAACTATTGCAGCTTTCAGGCAGTTAAATCTCAATGGTCTGTCAACCTGGTACCATGCATGGTTTGAGTGAAAAGAACTCAAAATTGTGGTAGCATTTTGTAGACAGCAGATTGACTGGACAGAAATCATAATTGACAAGCTACATTTCAGAGTGTTATGTTTGTGTCACAAAGACCTAATTCTAATTTCACTTTTTACTTATTTTTTTAAAATTTTTATTTATTTATCTTACAGAGAGAGAGAGAGTGTATGTGTGGGGGGTGGTCAGGGAAAGGGCCATAGGCGGGGAGAGAGAGAGAGAGAGAAAATCTTCAAGTAGACTCCCCACTGAGTGTGGAGCCCAGGGCGGGGCCCAATCCCAGGAACCTCCCAGGACCCGGAGATCATGATCTGAGCTGAAATCAAGAGTTGGAGGCTTAACCACTTGATGCCCCAAGACCTACTTCTAATTTTTTTTCAAGATTTTATTTATTTATTTATGAGAGAGAGAGAGAGAAAGAATGAGTGGGAGGGAGGGTTAGAGGAAGAGAGCAAAGCAGATTTCCTGCTGAGCAGGGAGCTCAACATGGGGCTCGATTCCAGGATCCCAGGATGGTGACCTGAGCCGCAGGCAGATGCCTCACTGAATCAGCCCCTCAGGTGCCTGCACCTGATTCTAATTTTCCATGTCATATTTAGAATGTGAAATCAAATCAAAGTGTTTGGAGATATATCATTGTGGGGGGATTTCTGTTCCGACATCAGTAATTGTATTAATCAGTTTAAGCACAAGATTCTAAATTTTCCATTGCTTAAAGACAGTGGGTGAATGTTTCCACTAGGACATGAATATTTGAAAATTTAGCATTGTAGGGAAGAATAAGAATTAAAAGGGGAAAAAAAAAAAAGCATGAAAAGGGCATAGAAGAAGGAAGAAAGGACAGTGTGAAAGAAACAATGTAGCATCAAAGTAGCCATGTAGGAGACACTGGCGGTGTCCTTCTCATACCCTCTGTGCTTGATCAGAAAGTCATCCCTCAGCCATACCAGTGTTGAGGCTGACTCGGAAGAATTGTGCTTTTGCTGAGCTGATCCTCATCCGCTAATGTCTGTGAGGTCACACGCCTCCCTATCCCTGGGGAAGCCAGTAACTGACCAACACAAGGTAAAAAAATCCCAGCCCTGGGGCTCCTGGGTGGCTCAGTGTGTTAAAGCCTCTGCCTTCGGCTCAGGTCATGATCTCAGAGTTCTGGGATCGAGCCCCGCATTGGGCTCTCTGCTCAGTGGGGAGCCTGCTTCCTCCTCTCTCTCTCTCTCTGAGCCTGCCTCTTTGCCTACTTGTGATCTGTCAAATAAATAAATAAAATCTTAAAAAAAAATGCTTCCTCTTAAAAAAAAAAATCCCAGCCCTTTTGCTTCTGGGTCAAACAACTCTTAGTGCAGTTCACACTTGGCACTAGCCTCTGCCTGAATTCACAGGCTCGCTGGCCTGTTCCGCTTCTCTATGCTTCCCTCTGTCTCATACAGATTTTTCTAAAGAGAACTTCCCCAATAAATCATATATGCCTGAATTCTTATCTCAGACGCCACTTCTAGGGGGTTCTACCTAAGATAAGGAAGAAAAAGAAATAGAGAAAGAAAAGCAAAAAGCAAAAAACAAACAAACAAAAAAGCAAAAAAAAAAGCCCAACTCTGCTGTCTAACCTTGTGAGATGTTTTTTAAACCATTAGCATTAGGCAAAATGCAACACCTGATTTTTTTCTTTCACTCCAATTCACTAGTGAACCTAGTCTTTTTCCAACCATCTTTAAAATTTTTCATTAAAAACTTCATACAAGTACCCACTTGTGTCAAACATGCAGAGTTCAGGTCTACTGCCAAAAGCAGATTCCCCATGAATTTCAGACAAAGGAGAAGGAACTAGGGAAAGAACAAACCTGATGTCCTTGTTGAAGCCTATTTATTTCATTTGTAGGGATTAGTGTTAGGATAAATAAAGGTTGTTTTTACTTTATCCAGTGCATAACAACAAATACAAAGAAACTTGTCATTTGAAAAGGTTAAAATAAATTTCACAGAATATTTACTTAGAGAAACGGTATCCATGTTGATTAATAAAGTGAAGTCAGAGGGTACATTTCTAATGCAAGAAAACCTTATCTGACATTCTAAGGACATTTACCAAGATTAAACAGAGAAATAAGATCATGTTTTAAGGGTGGTGGGGGTGGGGGTGGTTATGGTGGAGTAACTAGGAACATGACCTAATCTCTGGAATTTGTGAATAGGTTGTTAACCAGGCAAAAGGGGGGTTTTCAGGCCAAGTTTGCCGATCAGTTAGTTCCCTGTAAAACTGGGAAAACACCTGACTTGCTATAGGTGGGCCCAACACAATTGTGAGTTCTTCACAGAAGTTGTGGGAAGCCAAGGCAGACGGTGTGAGAGTGACAGTGGCACCACTCGAGGAGGCACTGAGTGTCTGGGACACTGCTGGCTCTGAGAATGGAAGGGGCCAGGAGCTAAGTAGTTCTGGCAGCTTCTAGAATCTGGAAAATGCAAGAAAATGGATTTGCCCTTAGGACCCGAAGAAGGACCTGACCTACAGAATTTTAAGATAAGAATTTGTGTTATTTTAAGCCACCAGTTTGGTGTAAACTCTTACAGCAGTGATGGGAAACTAATGCAATATGTGTACTCATATAGTTTAAAATTAAATGCTATTAGACTCTGCGACCATAAAAATAGACCACAAGGTGACTTCCACAAATTAAAAGATATATATATTTCATATATCTATGAACTTAGTAAGTTTTCTTTGTACCGTGAACACCCTAGATGTCCATTCTCTATGTTACGTTGCATGTTATTCTCTACTTTTTCTCTCTTGTACAGAAATCCTCAGACACATCACACGCATGGCTAGTCTTAAAACTAATTAACTAATATTGGCAAGAAATTGGGATTAACTTTGCTTTTTACACTTAACTGTAATGTGGACTTTATTCCAGGGCAATTGGCCTAATAAATCCAACCCTTCCTTTCTCGTATCTTTGAAATTTTCTATAGTGTTGACAAGCATTTCTATTTCTAGTTCTTTGTTGTTGTTGTTTCCTTTTATGCCATGGTTTAGAATGCCATACTGCGTTTTGGTAGGCAGATCTACATATTCATAGGATTAGTTTACAAAAACTGAGAGTGTTGAATTTTTATTTTTTCAATTTTGTGCTTGCAGGCCAAGTATGTCATCAAAGGCAGCAAAGACAATCTCTGACCCTCACTTTAAACATTAATTTTACTATTTCTTTCTGCTATATTTGTATTTCAGCTACTGGTATATAAAACAAAACAATTGACCGGTTTTTGTTGTTCTTTTTAATTCCTAAGCCCATTTTACTAAAAATTATGTTAGAAAGGAAAGAACACTTACAGAAAGTCTGCAAGCAAAGGAAAGCAAAGGGCTTGCATATTTGCTTCTGTGGTGATTACCCGGGAAACAGCTCTAATTATCAGCCTCTAGATAATACATGCCCCAGTTTGTTTTCTAACTTTGCCACAGTATTCGGTATAAGACGTGCTGATACCTCAGTGGAAGCGCAGAGTGGTGAACCAGAATATATGCCCCACTAGAGAGCTGTTAAACCTGTTACAGTATCTCCCCAATGCAAATTTGATCCGCTCTGATCAGGGAAGTAAGCTCTGGTGTCCGTGCTCTCTACAACACGTGGCAGCACAGGCGTACTAAGGGTGTACACAGTATGCGAAATAACATGTGGGCTGGAAACTGATTTTTACCTTTGCCACCATTTTTTTGCTTGTTTAGATTTCTTCTATCCCCTGGCAACTCCCCGGCCCTGGGTGAGATCCTTGATAGGACTCATATTTCCTATAATTATCTTAGATAACCAGAAGTTCTGTGCAAATCACAGACTCATTTCCATGATTAAAATATTCAGTTCCACATAGTGTGCAAAATGGAAAACCCCATTGTGAGTTAAAGCCTTTCCCTCCCGCTGCCATGTGCATTCCAGCCGGAAGCTCACACCAGAGGCAGAGGTGGACGGCGTCTTCACCTCACGGCTATCTTCTCAGCATCGCAGCATCCGTCCCACTCCCTGGACTCTTGCTGGCTTGGCCAGGGCGGGAGTACCGGAAGGACGGGGCTAAGAGGCGGGTAGCTCTTGTATGAGCTCAGGTAGTGCTGATGTTGGCATCCTATGATCTTTGCTGTTGTTTTGAGTTGATTTTTTCCTGGGTGTCTCCTCGGGTGTTGACTCCAGTCTTCCTGAAGTCCTCTCTGCATGGGTAGTGATTTTCCTTCTGTCCCGTTGCGATTCTCACACAACTTCTGCAGCTTGCGCCATACCTCCAGCATCTCAATGACATTGTCTTGACCCTCACTAAAAGCCCTCTTGGAGACGGTTCAAAACCACTTCAGGCATGGGAAGCTCTCTTTTCCATGTGGCTGGCCCATGCTTTGTTCTCGGGAACCTGCTGTGGGGAATGGGCGGCTTCCCTGGTCAGCCCTCCCCTCTGCTGTCATGGGCTCTTTGACCAGCCTCCTGCCCCTTTTACAGTCAGACTTGAGTGGGAGACTGGGCTGCATGTCGCTGAACTGCAGGGGGCTCCGTCAAACTCAAGGAGTGGTTCCTTTGAAGTTTCCCTCTCCTGACGTGGGATGGGGGGCAAACTTACCCTGTGTGCCCCATGCCGCCTCCAGCTCACTAGCAATGTCTCCAAAGAAAGCCCCTTCCTGTTTCTCAATGTAAAAGCCTCTCTAAACCAACCCCCCTTAAAAGCCAGAGATGAGTGGAAGTCAAGAGTGAGTTGAAACTGGTTCACAGACAGCCCTCTTGCAGTCCTGCTAGTGCTTCACATGGGAATGTTGAAGCCGTCGGCACCTACTGTCCTGGATCTCAGTAGAAACTTGAGTCAGAAGCTGCCCCACTCAATATCCTATTACTATAATCAGACGTGTAGATCCTGCAAAGCACACAGCCATTGGCTACAGCTATAGAAAATGAGAATTATGTCCTGGAGGTGGTGCGGCTGGCAGAAGTAAGACGAAATACTGGAATACCAGAGCAATAGGGGGGTGTTTAATGCAGAATTCCAGTGCCAGAACTGGGTGTATAGTCAGAAGTTTAGAGCAAAAACTAGTTCTAAGTGGGCAAAGAGTAGATCCAGGAGGGAAAAATCTGCAGGCTGGTATCCAGGCAGTTTGTGGCACACAATGCCCACTTCGCGCACTGTGTGCACTGAGTGTTAATGACATCTCTGTTGAGCACCTGAATGGTGCCGGCTGCTGGGCAGTGAGCCCGTGCTCTCGAGTGAGGTCTCTCTGAGCCTGGGAAGGGAGGACAGGCAGTATGGCTGCTTTTTGTCCTTACGCTCTTCAACTCTTCTGCTGGCTCCTGTCACATTTACAAGGATCTCCAGGTTCAAGGGAGCATTGGCAGATAAAACTGATTAAATGGAGGTGAATTCTGACACTACAACTTAGATGTGATTTGCTTAAGAATCTGGAAACAAAACGAGGGAGTTAGAATTATCAGGCAATACAAATTGCTAGTGCTTCTATTTGTATGAATAACTTAATGCTTTCCAAATTATTTTGTAATAATTGAATCAGAAAACAATAACAGATTATTTGCTTTCTCAAATCCCAAACATTAAGGGAAAAACAAAGTTTTCTTGTCTTAGCCTTCTTAGATTTCATTCTATCCTGTTGCTGTGTTTGCTTTATTTCCAGACCAGTCTGTGGCAGAAGGCCATCTGCAGTCTGAAAGAGATCAGTCACAGTCTTCGGTGTATTAAGAATATGTTCGTGTTAATAGGTGCCCTCTAAGGATATCTCACATCACCATTCTGGAGCCAAGTTTAAAACAAAATGTGTAATACTTTGAATACTGAGATTTAATGAAGTTGAAGGTGCCAATCTGTGTATGTTTTTACGACTGTAATTGAGTGCGTTTAAGTCCATTCAGTATGAAGTTGGCTCTTTGGTTTTGAGTCTCTATGAATTGAAATAGAGCTGAGCAGCCTCGCATTTTCATTTTTCACTTTTTGTTGCTGGAAGTAGCATATCAGATAGGAACGTACACTCTTAGATGTAAGTTCTCTGGAGAGAAATGGAGGTCAAAAGGGCACAGTGTAATTAAGTGCCAAGGTCAGAGGTACAGGCTGGATTCTTTCACTCCCCTTCTTGGAATTAAAACTTTTAAATCTTCAGGGTTGGATGGGACTGTAGAGATCATGTAATCTGATCGTCTAATTTTACAGATGGGGAAATTATAGTTCCTAATGGGGACTTGACCTTGATTAGCCCAACAGATTTTGAAACATTAATACTTAGCGTCAGTTTTACAAGAGTGGAAGCTGGAGGTGGTCATATATGCATTGTTTACTTGAAAAGGTATCACTTAAATATGATTATAATCACATACAAGAATCATATGTAGAGGGACGCCTGGGTGGCTCAGTTGGTTGGGCAGCTGCCTTCGGCTCAGGTCATGATCCCAGCGTCCTGGGATCGAGTCCCGCATCGGGCTCCTTGCTCAGCAGGGAGCCTGCTTCTCCCTCTGCCTCTGCCTGCCATTCTGTCTGCCTGTGCTCGCTCTCTCCCCCTCTCTCTCTCTCTGATAAAAAAATAAAATCTTAAAAAAAAAAAAAAGAATCATATGTAGATTAACAATAGTTCGTGCGTAAATTATTTGGTCAGTGATATTAGATCTAAGGTAGTGAGAATATAATTGGCAACTGGCTCAAAATTGTCAGTTTTTTTCCTCCACTGTAATATAAATTTATTTTTTTTCTAAAAAAAACAGAACTAATGAACAAAAGACTTAAATACAGAGGACAGACTGGTGGTTCTCAGAGGGAGGTGCTGGAGGGTGGGTGTAATAAAGAGGATTGAGAGGTATAGACTTTCACTTATAAATAAGTCATGGAGATGAAAAGTACAGCATGAGAAATGCAGCCACTACTGAAATGTGTGATGAGGGACAAGGCACACTCGTCGTGGTGAGCACTGAGTAACATGCGGATTGTTGAATCAGTGTTGTACACTCGAAACTAATATAATGTGGTATGTTAATAATACTTCACAAATGTTTCCATTTACTTTTTTCTTTTAGTGAAGAAAAGTAAAACAAATAAAAAATGTAGTATAATTTTAAATGGAGTATTTCTGAAGGAAACCATACAGTCTAATTATCTGAGGTCTGGAATAGGAATCAAGGATGCAGTGTTCTGTGCATAAATTTGTCTACGACAGCTATTTGAGAATATGATTATGACATGCGTGGGGGAAGGGCTTACTGCCTTCGATACCTCTTTGTTTACCTGAGGTAGCTGCCCATTCCAGGCTGCAACCCCTCACCAGGAAGCTGGGTAGCAGTGCAAATACAATCACTTATGATCCAAATGAGGGTGCAGTTAATGAGAAAGGCAGACACTCAAGGGAGGACATTGTTTACCTTGCCTTTGGGAACTGACCCCTGGATATTTACACCATCACATGGAAACTGAGCCCAACATTTTATCCTATCCTGTCTTTTTCAGTTACCTTTTGATTTTCTCTGAATCACAGATTGCTTTTTGCAGAAGAGGAAAGTGGGGAACTAGCCTGTGTTCTTTCTTTTCATCACAATGGTAATCAATCTTCAGGCTTTAATGACATGAGATATCCTAAAGCATAAAGATCTTCAAGGTATTATATGGGAGTGTGACCGTTTCATGTAATTCTATTCAAGAATTTAAGAGCAATGGAAGATTCTAAAATGTTTCTCTCTCTATTGTAAATGCTGTCATCTTTGCTGTTTTACCTTTTTGACAAATGTAAGGATGATGTGCTAGCATAGATTGATTTTTCTTTCAAACCTCTGTCAGTTCCAAAGAATGAAAACAGTACCAAAATATATGTATATAATAGGAATATTTATAACCTGGCAATTTCATATACAAAAGAGAAAATACATCTGAGAAAGAGCTGAAATAGTCTTCTTTTAAGATATTTTATTGAAATATTTTATGTCTCCAAGGCAATTTATACTTCTTGTGACATGTTTAAAAATTAATATAGTGAAAAATATGCCAGTATGTATCTTGATAGTCCATTGTGTCTTTCAAATGTAAAATCATTATTTGAAGTATTGTCACACTTTTTGAAACTTAAAATAATGGACTAAGCAGGTATTTCTGAGCATGTACTGAGTTTATGTGGCCTTGCAGGAGGAGTTGAAACACCTAGTCCATGCGTTTGTAATGATGTAAAAGGACTTTTAAAAGACAGATCTTGAAAGAAGCTGCTGTGGCTGATGAGGAGATTACTGCCTATGTTCTCCTCTAGGAGTCTGATGGATTCCTGTCTCATGTTGAGGTCTTTTATCCATTTTGAGTTTATCTTTGTGTACGGTGTAAGAGAATGGTCGAGTTTCATTCGTCTATACATAGCTGCCCAATTTTCCCAGCACCATTTATTGAAGAGACTGTCTTTTTTCCACTGTATATTTTTTCCTGCTTTGTCGAAGATTATTTACCCATTGAGTTGAAGGTCCATATCTGGGCTCTCTACTCTGTTCCACTGGTCTATGTGTCTGTTTTTATGCCAGTACCATGCTGTCTTGGTGATCACAGCTTTGTAGTAAAGCTTGAAATCAGGTAACGTGATGCCTCCAGTTTTATTTTTGTTTTTCAACATTTCCTTAGCCATTTGGTGTCTCTTCTGATTCCATACAAATTTTTGGATTATTTGCTCCAGCTCTTTGAAGAATACCAGTGGAATTTCGAAATATCTGCAACTGAAAAGAATTATAAATGTTAGTAGTTAACATATGCAATGTAATGCATTATGCTTTTCATAAATATTGGCTCTTTTAAATTTGGCAACACCCCTGTCCATATGAAATAAGTGCTTTTGTTTTCAGATGAGAAATTTCAGAAGAAGAAAAGTAACTTGCCCCGCTAAAGTTAGATCATGGAGGGGTGCCTCTATGATCAGTTGGTTAAATGTCTGCTTTCAAGATTCCAGGGTCCTAGGTTGATCCCAGAGTCGGGCTCCCTGTTCAGCCGGGAGTCTGCTCAGCCGTCTCCCTATGCTCCTGCCCCCCTGCTGTGTGGGTGCGCTCTCTCTCCCTCTCTCTCTCTCTCGCTCACTCCTACTCTCTCAAAGAAATAAATAAGATCATTAAAACAATAAAGTTGGGTCACAGAAAGATGGAATCAGAATTTTATATCAAATTTGTCGGACTACGAAATTGAGAGTTGCAGTTGAGAGAGATGGACGGGGACTATGTTTCTTTCTTTCAGGAAAAGCATTGACTCCATACATGGTATTTTTTCCCTCTTTATTCCATAGCGTGTTGTTAAGCCATAAGTCTTACCTAAGGCATAATGGGAACAATGAGTAATGGTGGTGAGAAATCTTACAACACACCTCTCCATTGAACCCCCGCTCAATCCATTACTAAAACCTCCCTATTCTCGAGAAAGCACACGTCAAATATATCTACATCTCTATTGTTCTGTTACTATGACCCTGGTCCAAGTCATCATATTTTTGCCTGGACATCCACAATATTCTCATTCTCCCTGGATCTGTTCTCTCTCTCTCTCTTTTTAAAGATTTTATTTATTTATTTGAGAGGGAGAATGAGAGAGAGCATGAGGGGGAGAAGGTTGGGGGAGAAGCAGACTCCCCACTGTGCAGGGAGACTGATGTGGACTCGATCCCTGAACCCCAGGATCACGACATGAGCTGAAGGTAGTTGCCTAACCAGCTAAGCCACTCAGGCACCCTCCGTGCTTCTGTCCTTGCCAACGCCAATGTATTCTTCAAATGCTAGCAGGGCAAATTTTTAAATTGTAAATTAGAACAAACATGTCAATTTACTGATTAATATTATTTAATATTTTTCCAACCTATTTGGAATAAAGTAAAAACTTCTTATTTTGGTAGACAAATTCCTTAGTTCTGTGGCTTTTGGTACTTCTCCATGCCTTCATTTCATACCATTCTCAACATATTCCATACTTTGGCCACACCTTTCTCTCTCCTGTATGCCAAGCTTGATTCTGCCTAGGGACTTTATATGTGTTACTTCTGCTTGGAAGTTTCTATCCCGTTCTTCCACAACTAGTATTTTTCTTTTCTTCCTTCCCCATGGTTTATTAGATTAAATATCAACTATTCAGAGAGACTTTCTTTGATTATCTAAAGTAGCTTAACTCCCTTTATGCTTCTTTTAACATTTAAACATAATTTGTGGGCACCTGGGTGGCTCAGTTGAGTAATCGTCTGCCTTTGGCTCCGGTCATGATCCTGGAGTCCTGGGATTGAGCCCCGTGCCAGGCTCCCTATTCAGCAGGGAATCTGCTTCTCCCTCTCCATCTGCAGCTCTCTCTGTCTCTCTCTCAAATAAATAAATAAAAATCTTAAAAAAAATAAATTAATTTGTCATTTTATGCAGACTTGTTTATATACCAATTCTACCCTACTAAACTCTAAGTTCTATAAAGCAAAGACTGTATATTTTGATTTCACCACAGTATATCCTGCCTTCTAAGCTAGGCACAAAGTTGGTGTTCAGTGAACAAAGTGAATAAAATTACTGTAATCAACTTTGTTTTATTCTGTGATTCTTTTTTTTTTAATATTTTATTTATTTATTTGACAGAGATCCCAAGTAGGCAGAGAGGCAGGCAGAGAGAGGGGGAAGCAGGCTCCCCGCTGAGCAGAGAGCCCGATGCGGGACTCGATCCCAGGACCCTGAGACCATGACCTGAGCTGAAGGCAGAGGCTTTAACCCACTGAGCCATCCAGGCACCCCTTATTCTGTGATTCTTATTAACTAAATGGAAACTTAAATCAACTAGTAAATGTCTTTGTTAACCATTTACATTATATCCAGTCTATTGGGAGGTAACTATGCAAAAAGATCAGTTACAGTACACAATTATAGTGCAAGTACTCGTTCAGAGTTAAAGATCACCTACTAGGGGCGCCTGGGTGGCTCAGTGGGTTAAGCCTCTGCCTTCAGCTCAGGTCATGATCTCAGGGTCCTGGGATCGAGCCCCACATCAGGCTCTCTGCTCAGCGGGGAGCCTGCTTCCCTCTCTCTCTCTCTGCCTGCCTCTCTGCCTCCTTGTGATCTCTCTCTGTCAAATAAATAAGGAAGATCTTAAAAAAAAATCACCTACTACAAGGAATGTGGAGGAAGGAACAACCAATGTTGTCTTGGGAATGAACTCATTGACATTGTGACATGGGAACCAGATCTTAATGATGAGTTATAATATAATTCAGAAGGTTGAACCGGAGTGTTGTGGGACATTTGGCTTTGGATGTGTGGCAGGAGCCTAGCCTGATCAGAATGCTGGTGTGAGAGGAGCCCATAGCGCTGAAAAATTTTCTGTACCAGACCATGAAGTGTTTAATAGGGAAGTGATCTGATCCATATTATTTTATGGAAAGGTGATGTGTGAATTTTAAAAAATTGAAATTAGAAGGGAAATTAGCTACACAAAAGGCAACATGATATTCACTGGGAATTCAGAAACAGTAACCTAAAAATTAGAATATATTATTTATCTGGAGTTGTTTCAATCTTTATCTTTTATCAGTCAGTAGCTTGACTTTTCCACATTTGACTTTAGTATACATTTTCTAAAATACATTTGAAAATATGGTATTTCTGGGCACCTGCGTGGCTCAGTTGGTTAAGCAACTGCCTTCAGCTCAGGTCGTGATCCTGGAGTCCTGGGATGGAGTCCCACATCGGGCTCCCTGCTCAGCAGGGAGTCTGCTTCTCCCTCTGGCCTCCCTCCTCTCATGTTCCCACTCTCTCTCAAATAAATAAATAAAATCTTAAAAAAAAAAAAAAAGAAAATATGGTCTTTCTCTAGCAGGGTGTATATAATGCAAGTAACAAAGAATATGGTCAACTCTACAGTGTTTGAGAAACAGATGGGAAAAAGACTTCATAAACTAGGTCATGCTTGAGCTAGGACCTAAAATACAGGAGAAGGCTCACTTCAGGCAGAGGGATCAGCATAAACAAAGGGATGGAGGCGTTGTACGAGCCAGGGATGGCAAACGATGTAATATGCTTCAAGTACAGAAGCGACCATAAGGATTCCCATGTGTCCATTGATTGTGGATTTTGGATGAACAAAAGGGGGCTCAGATAAAAGGCATAAATTTCATCATTTTGGAGCTCAAGTTGAGCATGTGGTCCTCCAGTGGTGAAATTGCAACCTTAATTGAGTAAGTTTCACGACCTGTTTAAATGTATCTGGGTTCTCATCACTGCTAAGGATGTGCTAAATGTTCTTTCTTACTCCTTGCAGTGACTATCTTAAAGGTTTCCACCCTTCTTGAACTCCAGCCTTGCCTCACCCAGTGTCTTGTAATCTATGGCTTTGACGTGGGAGCCATCTGACAAGGGGTGATGCAACTTCCCATCTCCGGGTTTCTCGCTGCCTGTTGGACGCCCACATTCCCCTCCTTGATCTCTGTTACTCCACCAAATTCCATTAGAAATTTGCCGCCACAGCGTCTCACCTCCCGCTCACCCCTGACCTCTTGTAATTCAGTCACCTTCTTTACTGGTCTTTGGAAATTAATTATTTTGTGATTTCTTACATTCCAGGGCAAACGAGCTTTTTTCAGCCCATCTAACCTTTAGCTCCACCTTCTTGACTCTCCTTTCCATCTTAGCCTTCCTGCTTGTTGTCTTTGATTATCCCCTTTTCACATCTTATCTTTTGTTTTTTCATGATTAATTCTCCAAAGTCCTTTCTTTAACCAAATCTCTTCTTTCTCTAGATTCTCCTTTAAACTAGTTTTGCAATATTGATATCTCCTAATTAAGTATCTTTTATGGTCCATATACACGTTTCTAAATGGGTTTTTTAAAAAAACAAAACTTCTATATTCTATTCTTTAAAATCAAGAAATATTTAAGATTTTAAGCCAACAACTCTTCCTGCTTTCTTCATTCTGTTAGAAGGCCAGCAATTTTCCAGTCACCCATGTGTTAAATCGTAAACGATTCCACCTCCTTCACCTCCCACATTTAATCCTGTCAATTGAATACTGAGACAATCTTTTTCATTTAACTTTTCTCTTTACATTCTTAGCTATATGTTGGCTCAAACCCTCATTTTCTCTTGTCTCTACAAGCATGATGCCATTCTGTTTTCACCTTTATCCTTTCAATATACCATAGTTCCACCCCGCCCCAAATTTTAAATCACTGGGAAAAAATTCCCTCCACTTCCTGGGTAATAAAATCTTCACTGGCTCTCTATTTCCTAGCAAATTTAGAGACAAAAAACTGAATTGTAACTGAAGTCCTCTACTATATTTGATACTCTCATATATAAAGATAATTTCTGCTTTTAAGTTGTTTTTTTTAAGACAGCCTCTTTATTTAGTTCATGGATGGTATATTAGTAATCTATTGTTGCATAATAAGTCATCCCAAAATTAAGCAGCTAAAATAATATACATTTATTACCTCATAATTTGTGTGGTTTGGGAATCTGGGCATGAGTACCTGAGTCTTCTCCTTCATAGTCTTTCATGAGACTAAAAAAATTGCCCAGGACATTCTCTTCTGAAGGCTCTGAAGGATTTCAGTGGGATTTCATATTTGGATGGTTTTTGGAATCAGGGCTTCTGTTTTTAGCTAACTGCAGGCTACCATTAATTCCTTGCCATGGGGACTTCTCCAACATGGCAATTTCCTTCAATTAAAGCCAGAAAAAGAGAGTCTGACAGCAATACAGAAGTTACTCTCTTATGTATCCCAATCATAGAGGTGTCCTGCCCTTTTATTGTCATTGTCATATCTATCGATTAGAAGTAATAGTTCATGCTTGCACTCAAGAGCGTACGCAAGGTGGGGGATTATGCAAGAGGGTGAATATCAGGAGACAGAGATCACTAGAGCCATTTCAGCACGTCCTGTGTCAGAGCTACTGGAACAAGATATGGGTATTAGGCTGCAACTAGAGAGCAACTGTACTGTAGCCCTAACGAGGGGTAGTCTTGGTAGTGCGTAGGGAAAAGAGGTTTGGATGATGCGCCTGACCATCCAATATGTGTGGAACGAGAAGTGGCCTGTGGTTAGACATGTACAGACTCATATACAGACTCTTCTATATATCTGTGTGTATAATCTGTAGGAGTTTGTGTATGGATGGGGATAGCCAGTGACAAGTGGCATGGCTAGCTCTTCAGGGGCACAGAAGGAGAACAATTAGAAAATTGAAGAATTGGGGAAGAGGCATTTGGTTGTGCACATGGAAGTAGGTATGAAGTTTGAAAATCTTCATATCAAATGTTAATGCCAGTCAGAGCCCCTGTAGGGTTAGAGGCACCACAGAACAAAGTAGATAAAAAGACTTGGCCATGAGCCAGAATGTGTCACCAGCCATTCCCACGCTGGCATAATGAGCACATGACTGCAGGGAAGAGTGGAGGCTATGCGTGGATCCAGCAGCATGGGCTCGACTTCCTGGGACTGCTCTACCTCCTGCTGCTACAGAGTATCTCCCCTATTGATACAAATGCCAAAACTAGTCTCTGGAGTCTCCTCTTGAGGTGAGGAGACTAACTGGCTAGTTGGTGGCCAGTAAGTAACATTGGATCCTTTCTTTCCCCCAAATGCCAGTGATTAGCTCTGATAAGACACTTCAGGGATGGGTTTGCGTTTCCTACCTGTAGGATTTCAGCCAGCACTACTGTCTGAGTTAGGATTACATAGTGTTGGGCCCACCATCAGGGATCCTGATAACATTGTGTCTATCCACAGGACCCATTTTTATACCAAAGGAGGTGTAAGAATGGGTCCATGACTGTCGTGGTTCACGTATAATGATAAACTCCTGCACAAATATAAAGATCTTTCATTCTGGCCCAATACAATACACTTGGAAAGTTCTTTATCATTTCAGAACTGCCATTCCAGCTGAGGCTGTTGGAACTGCATTACAACTCAACTTCTTCCTCTGCCTCCCCCTGCTATGTCCCTCCCACCTCTACACAAATGTTGGTTCCAAGCAAACTTGTTATTAAGCATTTTGCATACTAAAGTTTGTCTCAGAGTCCACTTTTTGGGAAATCCCATTTGCATAGTCAACATGCTAGGAAATACTTCATACTAAATATATAGCAAGGGACAAAGTCTTACCTCAAAGTATGCCCTGAAAAAAAAGTTCAAGGAAATATTTTAATAAAAAATCTTATGAAGATGTTAATAAAATGAATGGATTCATGAAATTATAGTGTTAACTTATAATTACAGTTCTAAAATAAGTTGAATAGTGAAGTGAGATTTTGATAGAATACATAGGCCAATTATTTTACTAATTGAGATGGTTTTGCCAGCTATAAGGATTTTTTAAATTCTAGAATTGACAATAGTTATGGCTTACCTTATGTTTGAAAAGAAATTAACTGTCAAAATTCAAATAGGTTGTCATAAATATATAGACAGTCACTTTTTTGGAAAAATATAATTGTTGGGTTTTTAGTTTATAAATTTAAATCTCATTTCAAATAATGTGAAATAAAGTTAAAATCTTGTCTTTTACTTTTTCATTTGCTCTATCTTCACATTATATTTTGAATACTTTTCTCTTTATTATAGTTGTCAAAATCTTTTCTATCTCACTTGATGCTAAGATAATGAAATGATCGACAGCTTTGACTGTACTGTGTTCTGTCAACTAAAGGAAAAAAAAAATTATTACTCCCACAATATGCTCTCTGTAAGTAAAAAGATCTAAACTTCCCAACAAAGGCTCTTTTGAAATTATTTTAGTTATTCATGAAAAGAGCAGCTAATTGTTTATATTTTATGTGTGATCTAGAATCAAGGAAAAATCCGTTAAGATGTCTGGAATCATTTATGTGCCTATACTCATCCGGAAAACTCTGGGACTAGACTGTCCAAGAGGCTACACACACACGCGGGCGCCCGTGTGTGCACAATCTGGGATCTTGGCATTGACTGCTGGCTAGGGTAACTCCTTTCTCCATGTGGCCTCTCCATGTGATCTTTCATCCTTCAGTACTATAGCCTGAGCTTCTTTCATGGTGACTGGCTTCCAAGAAAGCCTGCAGAGAGGCTCCCAAGACCTAGAACTGAAGCATACAGCATAACTTCTATCATACCATTGGTCAAAGGAAGTCCTAAGTCCTGTCCAGATTTATAGGAAAGAGATAGAACTTTTACCCTTTGATGGGAAAAGTGTCAAATTTATATGCAAAAGGGCATATTCCATGAGAAGAATTATTGTATCTTTCTTTGGGAATAAGCTAGAATACAAAGGTTATAGATGAGGCTCTGCCTGCTATTGAAGGTCAGGGGAAGGTCTGTCTGAGCAGGTGAAGTAAGACTAACAAGTCAAGTGAAATGAGGGAATGAGCTTTGCCAACATAAGGGAAGAAAGAACATCCTTGACAAGGACTATCAACTGCAACTGGCCTTGAAGTGGGAACAAACAAACGTAAGCTTCTTATGATGATTAGGTAAGAGATGGCTGTTCTTCTTAAACTATGGGGATATTTGAGAGTGTTGTAGTTTCTTTCATTCAGTAGATGTTTTGAAATAGAACTGATAAGACTTGGTTTCAGATTACATGTTGGTTTGAGAAAGAAGAATCAAGGAGGATTATAAAGTTTTGGACTAAAATCTGGGCAAATAGTATTACCATTTAATAAGATGAGATAGAGTCCCTTATATGTTATGTTAAGGGACATATATATGTTAAGGGATATAACATATATGTCCCTTAACATATATGTTCCTCAAGGTGGAACATATATGTTAAAAATTAGGTTTTTTTCAGATTTATTTCGGATTTATTTCAGATTCCTATGGATATCCAAGTGGATGTGCTGAATTTGAAACTGCATAGCTGAGTCTGGAATCCAGTAGCAAGGATGGGTCTGATATTAAAATGTAGGACTCATCATGTATGATTTTAAAAAATAGGGGGATTGATGAGATTGCCCAGAAAGTAATTTTAAAAGGAGAGAAGAAGAGGTGTGGGGAGTAAGTTCTGGAGCATTCCAACATGTAGGGGGTAGGAAAACAGAAAGATTTAGCAAAGAAAGCTGACAAGGGAAGTGATTGGTGTAGACCATTGGCTAGTGACACAATGTCCTGAAAATACATGAGGGAGGGAATTGCAAAAGGGGCTTATCAATGGTGAAATGGTGCTGAGAAGGTTAGAGGCGATCTGTTGAGTATGTATGGAACTTTGAATTTGAATGGACTATTTTGGGGAAGAGTGCAGCTAAGAAAGGAAGTGAAAATGTATACAAGTAATACTTACACATTTTTTGCTTGCTTAAATTTTTCCTGAAAATGGAAACAAATAAATGGGGCATGTTTTTTTGTGGATGGAAATGATCCACAGGGAGGAAAACATGATGATGAAAGAGAAAGGAAGATGGTAAGAAGAGGTATTTGCAATGGTAAGAGAAATGAGAACAAATATTCAGGTGGCCTATTGTAACTTAGGGATAAAGGCTTTTTATCACTTTAACAAAACGGAAAGTATAATTTGGGATTAGAGACCTATAAATAGGTAGATTTAATGGTGGAGGACCTGAAATTTCTCCATGAAATTTTTATGTTTTCCAAGTGAAGATGAAAGCAAGGTGATAAACTAAGAGTAAGTTATGTAGTAATTATAGGGTTTTGAAACTGAGAGGGAAAAAAAGGGTGAAATAATTATTTTGTAGGAATTAAATGTGAATTAACTAAAGAAATGTATAATCACTATACAGTACTAGCAGGCCGCTTGAGGTTTGTGGTCATAAATTAAGTAGGCCGGTATAAGCTTGTTTTTCTTTAGGTGGACTCAATTACCTAGGTTCAGGGGTAGAATTGTTAACTGGGTCACTTGGTTCTTGTTTCAGATGCACCAAAGAATTGGAGACCTGAGGTCAGAATGGGGAGGTAGAGTTTATTGAGTAAATAAGCATAGTACATTGTCCCAAAAAAAAAAAAAAAAAAGGCAGGCCATTATTGGAACAAGAGTGGCTGTGGCACCAAGAAGCTCTAGTTGCATCTCTTAAGCTTATTTTCTTCATCTGTAATTGGCTTTGATTGACATTTTTGATTGACAGCTGGTAGTTATAATTTGGCTTCTATGCATGCACCTACCCATGATGCATTGTTATAATTGTATTTATTATGTATTGTATATTTATGAGTGTCCAATACTCATGCTGTGACCTTAAAGTTATTTGAGGGCAAGCTGCACTTTTTGTTCACATGCTTAGCTCTTGGACGTCGTCTCAGGCTTTTGAGCCAGCTCTGTGGCTAGACCTTTCCTGTTCTGTTAACCCTTGGGGGTGGCTCTGAAGCTATGGCCAGGATCTGTTTTATCCCTCCTCACTGATGTGTAACTAACTGCCTGAATGGGTGAATGGGTGGCTTTCACAGACAGAGGTTTCCCCAGGTGAGATGGAATGGATAGGGGAGATGAAAACTCCAAGGATATGTGAAGAACAGCTAAAATGATGAATCATAGAATCCAAGCTAGGTGAAGAAGGAAGTGGGAGAAATCAAGATGGTATTGGGGAGGAAAAAGAGGTAGAGTGGTGAACTGAAAATTCTGGTTGAAAGAGACTTAAAATGGTGTGAGATTTCACAATTAACTTCCTTTCAGAACTCTGAAGATGTGACACTTTTTGAAGAGGGGCTTCCACAGGAAAAAATTAAGGCAGTAGCAATGAGAGGTGTCAAGAGTCCTGGGGTGGGAATGGGATAGGCAAACCCTGAAGTGCAGAATTAAGTATCCTGCCAGCCTAAATGGATGAGAATTGGGATTAAGATTTAATTTAATTTTAAGGCAAGAAACCAATGTAGACGTTTTTGTACACCTATATTTGTATGTGTGTGCATATCTGAGAAGGGCAGTGGAAATTTGAAGGGTTGAAAGTTTCCCCCTTTTAAAAGATATTTATGTCTGTTACAATTTATGCAATTTAAAATATGATTTTAACTCATCACAAAGAAACAAAGCTTTACAGGCTATATAAATGAGTGAAACTTGATGTAGAGCATTAAGATACCTAAAGAAAGAAAGTCGATTGGATGCAAGTTGGTTAGTCATGGGAACCTTTGAAAAAGGAAGTCATGAAGGCAGATTTGGCAATTTTTATCCAAGCATTACCCAGGAGAAAAGGTTGCTCAGCCAACAGACTTTGAATGTACTGACTCCTAACTCCTTTGGCAAGCCTACCACTGTTTTAAGATGAATTAATCAGTTGTCTGAGCCTAATGCCATTAAAAATTGGAATCATCTAACTTGTTGTTTCAATTCCACATTTATTGAACAGCATTCTTATTATTGTCTTTCTGTATGTGCCTACAAGGACAAAATGTGTTGCTCATATGAGTTTCAAAAATTTTATTCCCTATAACAATTATTTCACAATGTAAATTAAGTCACATTCTGGTTTCATCTATGTACCCCAGGAGCTTGGGTAATGTGATCTTATTCTTGTGAAGAAGATTTACTTTGGGAATGCTGACAAAATCAAGTTACTAGACATGTAAAGCTACAGGCCAATTCACGGGCCACAGTGAACCCACCCAGGTAATGAATATTATTACCCTCTGAGGCCTCTTGGGAGGAAGCCAGCATTGCTCCTGGCCAACTCCCCTGCAATCACTGTATACATCCTCTACACTTGGAAACCTGGCTAAAAGTTTGCCTCTTCAGGGATGCCTTCTCTGGGCTCTCCATCTACTTTAAGCCATCTGGGAGTAGTCTGTTTTATGGATCACACAATCTGCTGGGCTCACGGAGAGGCTTGCCCACTCACAAGCAGAAGTTCCTTTCACAGGAAGGATATATGACTGGTTGATGTCTGTCCTTAGAATCCTCCAAGCAAGTTATGTCTTCACATTTTTGGTTTGGAAGAGAAGGCTTTAATTACATCATTATTCAAATACAGTATTCCAAGATTTCTGCAGGCCCTGCATGCAAGTTCTCCTATTGCAGAGATGGAGTAATTTGTGAAAGGGCAAGAATACATATTAGGACTACTTGTGTTAATGAAAATAGAGATTTTGATCACTGGCATGTACTAGGAGGCTTCAGCGAAATATTTGTCATCTAGTTCTCAATGAAAGTACTGCTGTTTGATATTCCGAGGAATCATTTATGTCTGTGTATATGTAAGTCAGGGTGACAATATAATTTACCATTTAAGCTAGGACACTTCTGAGAATGAAGGTAAACACTATAAATTACACCAGGAGAGCAGTTATAAATTAAAACTGTTTTGTGTAAACAGGGAGGTGTGGTTACCCTGTATAGAGGCTGGATTGATCATCAGTCGGATAGGCCAGTGCAATCATACTCTTTGTAAATAGCCATTATCTGCTATGATTGGTCAGGGCTTTATTTTGATATGTCGCAAGCTATACTAGTTGAAAAACTTAAAAAAAATATGTATTTATTTCAGAGAGAGAGAGAAAGAGTGCACAAGCAGGAAGAGGGGCAGATGAAGACAGAAACCAGGAGACTTCCTGCTGAGCAGGGAGTTGGCCAGTGGGGCTTGATCTCAGGACCCTGAGGTGGGGACCCCAAAGTGGGACATTTAACTGACTAGGCCACCGGGGTGCTCCTAGTTGAAAAACATACTTCAAACATCACTCTGGCATATAAGGATAAAAATAATTGAAAAAAAAATTACACCTGCAAGCTTATTTAGGTAGTGAGAGAATATACTCCAAGGGAGATTATTTTAAGCAAAAATGTATAGGAGAAATCGCTTATTTGTCATAAAGGACCCTATTAGATTATGAATAATATGTTTTATATTAACCTTCTTAATACCAGAAGAAAGATTATATTAGGCAGAGAAGTTACATTAAAAATATGTCACTTTGGGGGAGGAGCTTTTTCATTTATACATATTTTATTTATATATTTTTTATTTCCAAGGTAAAGGAATAATAAATTCTGAAGTAGCATATCACAAGCTCATCCTATGTAATTTGTCATCTTTTTATTCCTCTATTTTTCAGTCATATTTTTTTTAATTCCATAGATTTTCATTAAGAAAACTCTAATTTCTTAAAAGGAGTGCCTAATTCAATTTCAGCTTTCTTGCGCAAATTCTGTACTTATCTAGGAAATAAGACTTGTAATTAGGTTTTCAAATGTGTTTGCACAGATGTCTAAACCCCCTTCTTAAACTTTACTTTCTGCCTCTCTTACTTCCATTTCCTGTGCGGACGCCCGCACCCTCCTGGCGGGGTTCCTCCCGCGGGGGCCGCAGCAGCGGGGGCCGCAGACCGCCCGGGGCGCGGGCCGCGGGCTGCGGTCGAACGACGGAGCAGGCGCGGAGCGCACCGTAGCCCCACCCGGAGGCGGCCCGCCCCGCGCCAGGCGGAAGTGGGGCCGCAGCGCCCCCGAAGCCGCTCCTTGCCCGCAGCCTCCTCGGCCGAGGCCCGCCGTTCCCGTCCAGTCTCTTCAGGAGCCCCGCGCGGGGCGTCGAGGGCTGCCGTCCGCGGTGCCCCGACCGCCGCCCTGCCCCGCCGGAGCCACCAAGCGAGCCCTCGTGTTGCCGGAGGGGCAGGGCCCCGGGGGCACCCCAGGGTCGGGCTGAAGGGAGACCGCTCTGCGGGAGGCTGGCGGCGCCCCAGCGCCCGACCCCGCGGGAAGCCGCGCTCCCTGCCGGCCGCCCCGGCCGCGTGGAGAAGGCCCCGGGGCCACGCGGCGCGCGGCCGGGGTGGGGTCCGCGGCAGCAGCGGTACTCGAGGCCGCGTTCCCGGCTGCGCAGCGGCGACAGGCCCGGAGCTGCCCGCACCAGCCCCCCGGGCCCGCCGGGCGCACGAGGCCGCGACGCCGCTTTCCCCTCGCGGGCCGGCTTCGTCCGACGGCGGGGCCGGGGCGTCCCGAGGGAGCTCCTGCTGCTTCCGCCGCGGGGCCCCGAGGCCGCGGATCGGAGGCGTCGGCGGGGCGGGCGGCGTGCGCGGCTGCGGACCTCGCTCCTCCGGGCGTCCCCCGCTCCTCCGGGCGTCCCCGCCTGTCGCCCACACGGAGCCTGAGCCGACGCCGGCGCGGCCGGGAGCAGCGGGGACGCCGAGGCCCCTGTGCGGCGCGGGAGGCCGGGAGGGCGAGAAGCCGCGGTCCGGCGGCGACTGCTCCGACGCGCGGGGCCGCTGCCGTGTGTCCCGGGCGGTCGCTCGCCGCCGCGTCCGCCGGAACCCGCCCCTGGGCCGCGCGGACGGAACGGGCCCGGCTCGGAGGTGCCCCGCGGTCGCGGCGCTCGGCCCCCGGGCGTCCCTCCCGCCGTCGCGGAGCCCCGGCCGCTGCCGCGGAGCGCGGGCGACGAGCGGTCGCAGGAGCAGGACGGTGAGTCGTGCGACGGCGGGGCCTGAGGTTCGACGCCGGGTCAGCCTCCCGCGCGGACGCCGGGGGCCGCGTTCCGGGTCGCGGACGGCGCGTCTCACGCGGCCCGGCCCTGCGTGCGGACGCCACCCCGCAGCCTGGTCCGCAGCCGACGGCCCCAGGCCCGGTCCCCCGCACGGCCGCGGACGTCGGGGTCCGGCGTCCCAACCTGGTGCGGGGCGGGGACCGGGACGCGGTGGTCCGTGCGCTGCCGCCGCCGCGCAGACCCAGTGCGTGAGGAAGCGCTGACCGGGCCCCTGCGGACAACGTGCGGTTTCCTGACACGAAGGTAAGATGCGGCCTCTGCGGTCGTGCGGTCGCAACGAGAGTAAGAGATCGGGTCCTCGACGGGGCAGACCGTCATCCGGAAGCGGTAGAGCCCCTCGGACAGCAGGCGCGCCGGCTGGATCCCGCACACGTTTCCGGACACCCGCACAGCTTCCTCGGAGTCTGCGGGGAACGTTCGCTGCTCTGTGCCCGGCGGTTGTCGCGGCCGGTCACGCCCTTGCCCTTCCGACTTCCACGGGAGCCACGGCTCGTGCGGGTTCTGGGCTCCGCGCGCGACCCTCGGAGCTTGTCCCGGCCCGTGACGTGGCCGCCGCGACTGTCTCAGCCCCGCATCGACCGCCGGGAGGCCGTCGCGGCGCTCGGAGTGTCCCATCAGCCGTGCGGGGAGTCGTTGCTGCGCCTGACGGGGCGGCCGCGCCCCTCCGCGTGCTTGCGCCCATTCGAAGCGCTTGGCCTGGAGCCCGCACCAGCCGCCCACGCGCCCGGACGTCCCGTGTTGCTCGGCCCCGCTCGCTCGACTCCGCGGAAGTCGGGCCGGAGGAGACGCACGTGGTCTCCGTTATCGGGAGGAGCGGAGACTGGCCGCTGCTCCCCGGGGGCAAGACCCTGGGGAGCTTACCGCGAGGAAGCAGGACTGCCGCCCAGGAGTGCCGCCCAGGATCGCCGTCGGCTCCCGGTCAGCGTCGCGGAGATCCTACTCAGGGGAATGTAGCGCCGGGAGGCGGGGCTCCTTGTAAGGGCTGCCCCTGCCCCAGGATCTTGTGGACCCCGATGGGGCGGGGCGGGCCCGGTGGAGCGTCCAGTCCGCGCGGCATGTGTGTATCCACTGGGGTGAATTGAGATCCGATTGGCCACCTGTGTAGGGCGGGGCTCAGCCACCGCGTGAAGGTCGCTGCGCGAGGCTGGCAGGGGGAGGAGAGGAGAGCTGTGGCGGAGCGGAGGGAAGAGTCGGCGGAGCGGAGGAGCTGTAACGGCTCTTGTAAGAGCTATAGCCGCCGCCAGTGGTCAGCCACGCGAGGTCCCCGCACCGGCAGCCTCCAGCCTCGCGGTCCCGCCTCCAGCAGCCACCAGCCGCCTGCAGCTTCCAGCTGCCCAGACACCCGCGGTCCAGCAGACCAGCGGTCAGCAGTCCCCACGCCTGCAGCCCCTAGACGCCAGTGGTCCCTCCCGATGCCTGCAGCCCTTGGATGCCAGCGGTCCCAAGATGCCAACAGCCCCTAGCTGCCAGCAGCCTCGCTGCAAAATGCCTTGCCACCCCGAGCCACGAGCGGCCTTGTCCGCAGCGGTGGCAGCCTTGTCAGAGTGGCATCGTGGGGAGCAGAGTCTGTGTCATCCGGGTTGTCCTCCTTGTCATCATCGCTGTCATCATTGCCTCTTCGTCGTCGGGAGCGGCCTCGTCCGGGGAGCAACCTCGTCTTGGGAATGGCCTCTTCTTGGGAGCGGCTCCGATCATGGAGCGGCTTCATCTGCGGAGCGGCCTCATCTAGAGCAGCTTCATCTGGAGCGGCCTTCTTGGGAGTGACCTTGTCCGGATCGTCATCGCCTTTTCGTAAGAGACAGCCCTGACCGGTCCGTTTGATTCTTGATGCTTGGCGCGAAATCAAGTTTTGCTTGACCTTCGCTTTGTATCAGTCTCGCTCCTTTGATCGCAGACCCTAGCATTCCTGTCCTCCGTTGTGTCGCGCACCACTTTCTTGCGAGCGTTTCTCGAGGTCGTCCTTCTGTAGCGTGTGACCAAGCAGCACCGGGTGTGCAGTGCAGGGACGGACGGCCTCAGGCCTTTGTTGTGTTTCACAGCGCGTCACTTGGAGAGTAAAGTGGAGAAAATCCAGATGGCTGATAGAATTTCGGTGATTGTTTTCACTGTTGAATAGACTTTACTGATTTGTAATATTGAAAGCCAATTTTTCAGAAAATTTTGGAACAATCTCTGTCAAAGGGAATTGTGGCATAGCTAGTTCACTGCCCCAGAGAAAACAAGATGGAATCAGAATAAAGCTAGAAAAACTGCCCAGTTTCGCCCAGTCTAGATTACAAGCTGCAGTATGAGCTGAATAAATGTTTATTGTTTTGAAGCTGTATTTGCTCAGTGGGGTCTGCATACGAAAATTAAGCCGTATAGAAAAAATATTTGAGTGATTGTTTTCTCTGTTCTCCCAAATGGCACATAGTTAATTTGTTAATAAATGTCTTAGGGCATTAAGGCTTAACTGTATTCTGGAATCCTACTTAGGAGGGGTGTTTCAAGCCATTGCGTTGTGGATGGTTGTTGGTTAATGTAGCAATAGATAACAAATGCAACCATAAATTAAAATGCTTTATGAAGTCCTCATTCTTAGAATAATGTGTCACCAAAATGGCAGATCAATGGACCAAAATTACATACCAAAAAAGCCTGAAATCTATATAAGATACAAAATATAAGTGGACATTTTAAGAAAAGAAAAAGAATATGTTCTGTCTTACTGATTCCTTTGTTTGGGATGCATGTAGATTCCTCCCCACCCAGCTTTACTGAGGTATGACTGATGATAAGAAGAAAACACCTGTGTATATTTGAAGTGTGAAATGTGATGATTTGATACACATTGCAAAATGATGACTACAGTCAAACACATCCGTCCCCTCACATGGTCACTCTGTGTGTGTAGTAACATTTAAGTTCTCTGTTAGCATATTTCAAGTATGTAGTACAATATTCATTGGATTTACCATCCTGTACATTAGCTCCTCAGATCCTGTTCCTCTTATAACAGAAACTTTTCACACTTTGATTAACATCTCCCCATTTTCTCCCTCCCACCCCCATGCCTCTGGAAACCATCATTTTCTCTGGTTCTAGGAGTTCAGTATTTTTAGATTCTACATATGAGATTATATATTTTTCATATAGTTTTTAATATTGTTTTAATATACATACTAATAAAATAGTTTTAATATACATGAATTCAACTTGTGAAGCAAATATATTCAATATAGAAAGACATAAAAAAATGAGGGAAATGTTTGTTTAATTCTTATTTATTTAAGCAAATTATCAAATGAAGATTAAACCCTAGGTTAAAACCTTCAAGCTGGCAACTTGTTGAATTTTGTGCACCTCAAATGGAAGTCATTATTTTCTTTGAGGCTCCTTTGTCTTTTCTGAGATACTTCAGAAGCTCTGGCTTCAACAGGAATATGTAAACATAATTGTAACACTTTATTAAGAACAATAATTCTTTTTCAAATATAGAGTGCCTCTCGTTCTTTTCGTATATGCAGCATCTAGACCAATACCTGGCAGAGAGCAGCTCTTGATGCACATCTGTAGACTGAATGAACTAAACAATGTGATTTGCCTCTTTTGGATGGTTTAAGCTTTTTTTCCTTTTCCATGGCAGAACCCAATTATGGATCTTAAATTACCCAAATCTGGTTTATTGGGGGCAGAGCATGTACTAGAGTTTTAACAGAATGTCTGATGAAAAGCTATATTGTCACTTGATAAAAATCTTCAAATCCCTTAAGAGACGTGGGTTAGATTTAGTAAGACATTATCAGCATTTGAAAGAGTGGAATCTAAATATTATTTTTAGATTTGCATGTGAAAGAATTAGTCCAGAAAATATGAGAACATAAAGGCAAACAAATGTACCTGTCAGTGAATATATGCTAATTGTTTAACAAAGTTACTTAACAAATTAAAAAAATATATATTTTAATAGACTCAAACCCATTTCAGACAATTCTGGGTGTAATTATTTACCATTCTTGATAAAAGATAAAAGTGCATTAACAAGTTATAGGAGATCAGCCCAGCGCAGATAGGTTGTTGCTTTGCTGTTGCTTGGGAGTAGGTACAGCATCCTCTGAGCAGGGAGCCTTCTCTGGTAGAGCAAGAATTTAATAAGTGGGATGGGAAGTCAGCAAAAGAAACCTTTCTTAAATCCTTGTTATCTTTATAAAGTTAAAATACCATAAATTCTTACTGGAAATGAATAATACTACAATAATATTAAAGAATGCCAGAAAGTTCATGCTTTGTGAAAGCTGACCCTGGAAAGAGTATAGGAGGTTAGGAAGATCAGCAATGTCCGGCAAGTGATGAGCAGAGAATGTTGTCTGGTTATGCAGAGAGCTTCAGAGTGTGTCTGCATTATGTAATTTGAAGTACTGAGGCTATCTAGAACTCCAGACATGCTGTTCTTCCTTTTCTAAGGCAAAGCATAATTAATTGGTTATTTTTTTGGTATTATTTAGCACTGCTGCTCTCCAGATCATCACAAACTATCTGCTCACTAACCAAGCTGTTCTCTTATTTTATTTTCTATGTCTGAAATAAAAATAAAGAATCTTGATAAATGTGATCTATGATGATCAATACTTAGGATAAATATTTGTTTAATATAGCATCCTTATGCTTAAGAACTATTTCTCATAGGTTTGAATATTAATTCCCACTTGCTTATGCTTGAAATTCTGTTTGACACATGTTTTCTCCTTGGCGTTTGAAAATATTGACAAATTCTTAACATATATCATTTTGGACTCTCGTGGGTAAACCAGCCTCTTTCTTAGCAGTTAACAAAGTCTGCTCTTATGTGATCAGCCAACTGGCTCTCTTGCTGCCTCTGAACTCCAACTTTTAACAAGTTCCAAGATACTTTGGGGGAAAATTGCAAGTGGGAGAAATATGAGCATTTGTTGAGATTCTCTACTCTCTGATTAGAATATTATGTTTCTTGTCTCTTGTGGAGTAGAATTCTCACTTAGAAAAATGTTCCCCATCCAGTAATTTTTCAAGGGCCTCAAGAGAATTCCTGTTCAATTAAAACTGAGAACTCTTTACAGTCTTCCTGACGTCCAGGATCTCGCAGAGTGTTTGGGTAAAGAATAACATGCCAAAGTACATATTTTTATTATTCAGAACAACAAATCCACAAAAACTGAAAGAAACTGTAGCCAAAGCTTTGTTTATACACCAGTTCAACTTCTAGAATGCAGTGATTTACCTACCTCAGCAGAGTAGGCAAACTCATCTTCAAAATGTAATTCACCTTCACTCTTCTCTCTGAGCATCCGCTCCTGTGAGACGGTTAGTACTCGAATGGGCCCAGACGCCACCTGCGTGGAAAATGTCCCTACATGGACATCTGTAGTCCTTGTATGTTGGCATGTTCTAGTCCAGTCCTTATATTACAAAGCCATACAGTGGGATCTCATAGTAACCAGTGCCTTATAGTTACACAGTGCTTTTGACCTTTAAAACACTTTTTTAACCTTTTTAACATTCAATTTACTTTACTATTAGGATAATGCCTTGTGATATTTAAACATGTTAATTAGCTATCACTATAATGAATCAAATTGATTACTAACCAAATTCTTTAACTATTTATTTTAAAAACTGTAACTATGTTGATTTCACCATATTCCACATGAAGAAAATATCAATTCTACCTTGTGTTTAAATGCTTGTGCTATGTCTGAAATACTGTTGTTAGTTCAGGATATTACTTGGTAAGAGCAACAGGTGGAAGCCATCCAGAATAAGTACATTCTGCAAAGCAGTCGTATGAACAACAGCTCAAGTCCAGGAATGGTTACCTGGATAAAGGGAATGCTTGGGACTTCTGTGCAGTAGTACAGGAGTAAAGAGCAGTAGATGGAATTTAAAAGGAGATGGAATTAAGTTTACCTGAAGGAACACATTTATTACACATGCCTGTAGCCTGGGTGCCTAGAGTTATGTCTGGCAGATACTGAATTCAAGAAAATGTTTGTTGTCAGAGGTGACCAAAGATGAATATATTAAACTTTCTATAAAAGGAGTGAGCTCATTGTCACTGCATGTATTAAGCAGAGGCTGTGTAAACTTTGTTTGAAATGCTGTAGAAAGAATTCCTGCATTGGGAGTAATGTTGGATATGCTCCACTTCTTAGTTTCTTTCCATATTTATGTATCTAGAGTTCTAGAAATTCTTATCCACATTAAAGAGCCTTATATTGGTATATCTAGGTTAAATATCACTTTTATGAGATAGAATTTTCCTTTTTAATGTGAAAGATTTTACCCTGACCTGACTTTGTAGATTTGAAAGCTTAATTTAGATTTTTAATGGCCTGAATATCTTAGGAATTCACAGACTGTCTTATTCAAGAGGATCACAACATCAAAATCACCAGTTCCAGACCATAGGATTCTAAGTTGTTTCCTTTTAAGCCTCAGTACAATTCATGTTTCTAAGTGGAAAATGCCCTAAATTATGATGGGAATTTTGACTTGGATATGCAGTGTCAGGACCTAATCTGATACCACACAGAGCAACAATAGTGATCAATCTTGCTTCTTACCTTGGTCCCATTTATGCTACGTGCTCTCCTTCCTGGCTTCAACAATCCTTAGTTATTTACTAAACACAAGCATTCAGTAAGTATTTGCTACTTTGGTTTTCCCAATACAGGAATAAATGTTGATGAGACAAAAAGGGACATGAGGAGGGTAGTAGTGGAGCGCGGAGTGAGACAGAGTTTTCCAACGCTGCTCCTCTCCTGTGCCTTACTCTCTGCGTCTTGCCCTCATCCTTCTGTTTACCTTCAGAAAATCTTTTATAATACTACTGAGACCACACATTCCTGGACATATAAACACCATATTAACAAGTGTTTCATTAATATATTCTCCAAGAAAACATTTGGATGTTTCCAAGTCATCTGACTTGGAATATGCTAGCTTTTGTTCATTCTGTATTTGCAAGTGTGTGAAGCTCGGTTTCTCCATGGAAGATGCTGGTGGTTTTTCCCTTTTCTTTCTTAAAAATAGACTTCATGTTTTTAGAGTAGTTCTGGGTTCATAGCAAAATTGAGTGGAAGGTGTAATATTTGCCTTATACTTCTTGCCCCTATTCATGTGTAGCCTCCTCCAGCAACACCCCCCCCCCCACAGGGTACATTTGTTATGACTGATGAACCTACACATCTTTACTAACTTTACTCTGCAGAGTCCGTAGTCTACATTAGGGGTCACTCTCTGTTACACATTCCATGTCTTTGGACAAATTTATAACGGCCTCGATCTGCTATTACCGCGTCACGTAGGAGAGTTCCATTGCCCTGCAAACCCTCACTGCTTCACCCATGTAATTCTTCCTCTTAAACCCCTGGAACCTCTGATCCTTTCACTGTCTCCACTTTTGGTTTTTCCACCGTGCCGCATAGTGGGAATCCTGTGGGATGTAGCCCTTTGAGATCGGCTGCTTTCACTTAGTAATGCATACTTAGATTTCCTCTGTCTTTTCATGGCTGGACATGCATCTCTTTTAGTGCTGAATGATACCCCACTGCTGGCTCTCTCAGTTCATTAACCCATTCACCTACTGAAGGACGTCTTGGTTGCTTTCATGTTTGGCAATTATGAATAAAGCTGCTATAAACATATGTGTGCAGATTTTTGCGTGGGCATGTATTTTCGACTCCTTTGGAAAATACTCAGGAGAATGTTTGCATAGTTGGAGTATGTTTAACTTTATAGGAAAGTCACAAAATGCCTTCCTATGTGGCTCTAAATTTTGCACTTCCAACAGCAATGAATGAGATTTCCTCTTGTTCCATATCCTTTCCAGTATTTCGTGTTGCCAGTGTGCTGGATTTTGACTATTTTATTAGGTGTGCAGCAGTATTTTAGCATTTTCATTTGCAATTCCCTAATGACAGATGATGCGGAACATCTTTTCATACGTCTATTTACCATCAGTATGTCTTTTTTGGTAAGTCATCTGTTACAGTCTTTGGACTAGTTTTTAATCATGTTGGTTATTTACTTATTATCAAATTATAAGTGTTCTTTGTATACTTCAGATAACAGTCCTTCATGAGATGTATCTTTTGCAAATATTTTCTCCTAGTCTGTGTCTCAACTTCTTTGGACAGTGCCTTCAACACCAGTGACTTAATTTTAATGAGGTCCACTTAACAGTTTGTTCATGGATTATAGCATTGGTGTTGTATCTAAAAATTAACTTAATAATTCCCTGCCAAACCCAAGGATTATTTACACTTTTCCTATGTTATCTTCTAAGAATTTTTTAGTTTTGCATTTTGCAGTTTGGTCTGTGCCCCATTTTAGTTTGTGAAGGGGGTAAATTCTGTGTCTAGTTTTTTTGTGTGAATGGACAGCCACTTGTTCCAGCACCATTTGTTGAATAGACCATCTTTTCTTCACTGTATTTCCTGTACTCCTTTGTCAAAGATAAGTTGGCTGCATTTATGTAGGTCTGTTTTGGGCTTTCTTCCATTGTTCTGTTTTTCTAGGCTTTCAATAGTAACACACTTTCTTCATTTCTGTGGCTTTGTAGCAAATCTTGATGCACGGTGCCATCCCTTCAATATTGTATTGACAGTCACAAGATGACTTGCTGGCATTTTGATTAAGGTCAAAATGAGAATTGATATCTTGATAATTTTGAGTTTCCTTATCTATGAACATGAAATGTCTTTCCATTTACTTAGATCTTTGATTTATGTATCAGAATTTTCCATTTTTTATACAGATTTGTACATATTCTATTAGATTTATACCTAAATATTTCATTTTGGGGAGTGCTGATATAAACAGTATTGCTTTTAATTTCGAATTCCACTTGTTCATTGCTGGTATGTAGGAAAGCTGTCGAGTCTTGGTATCTCGTGACCTTGCTTTGTTACCACTTCCAGAACTTTTTTTTTTTTTTTTTTCGGTCCTTTCAGATTTTCTACAATCATGTCCTCTGCAAAAACAGTTTGTTTCTTCCTTCCACAACAGTGTTTCTTCTTTTTTTTTCTTTTCTTACTGTATTAGTTAGGACTTCTAGTCTGATGTTGAGAAGGAGTGGTGAGACAAGACTTTGCTTTGTTCCTGATCTTGGTGGGAAATCTTACAGGTTTTCACCACTAAATATGATGTTAGTGGTAGGGTTTTTTTTTTTTAATAGTTATTCTTTATGAAGTTGAGGAAGGTTCCCCTGTCTTCCTAGTGCTGAGTTTTTATCAAGAATGGCTGTTGGATTTCATCATATGCTTTTTCTGCATCTATTACTTTGATCTTATTTTTCTTCTTAACCTATTGATGTGATATATTGCATTAATTGATTTTTGAATACTGCAAAAGCTTTGAATAATTATTTTTGCACGTTATTAGGGTTACTTGCTATTATTAAGGATTTTGCACCTATGTTTCTGATAAATATTGGTTTATAGCTTTATTGTAATATCACTGTCTGGTTATGGTGTTACAGAATCTGGACTAGATGGCCCAATGAAAGAACCAAGCAGCATTCGGAGATCTTGGAGGATGGGAGGTTGATTTAACACAGGGTGTGGGGGGGGGGTGGTGCTCAGAGGAAAGTTTTCCTCAAAGGGCTGAGCCAGAATCACAAACAAAGGTGGTGGTTTATACACTTTTACTTCCATACATAGGGCAGTTTTACTCCTGCTGTGGGCAGGGCAGGAGGGAAAACCAAGAGTAGCCTTGGGGCCAGAACTGGGATTCCCCTGCTGGACTGTTCAGCCACCTTAAAACAGAGATTTCCCTTACCAGTGGTGTTAGAGTAGTGCTGGCCTTGTAGATTGAGTTCCTCTATCTTTTAAAGAAGATTGCAGAGAATTGGTATAATCTCTTCCTTAAATGTTTAGTAGAATTCACCAGTGAACCCATCTGGTGGGCGCTGGTGCTTTCTATTTTAGAAGGTTATTAATTATTGATTCAATTTACATAATACAGATAAGCCTATTCAGATTGTCTTTTTCTCCTTGTATGAGTTTTGGCAGATTGTCTTTTAAGAATTGGCCCATTTCATCTAGGTTATCAAGTTTATGGGCATAGAGTTGTTCATAATATTATTTTATTATCCTTTTAATATCCGTGGAATTAGTAATTATGTTCCTACTTTCATTTCTAATGTGAGTAGTTTGTGCCCTCTCTGTTTTCTTCATAAGCTTGACTAGAGGCTTATACATTTTATTAGCATTTTCAAGTAATGTTTTTAATTTTGTTGATATTCTTTATTGACTTCCATTTTTCAATCTCATTGGGTTCCTTTTTAAGAAAGATTTATTTTTTTGAGAGAGAGAGAGGGCATGCACATGCATGAGTGGAGGAGGGGCAGAGGAAGAGAATCTCAAGCAGACTCCCTGAGCCCAGAGCCCAACTCAGGGCTGAATCTCAAGACCCCGAGATCATGACCTGAGCAGAAATCAAGAGTTGGACGCTTAACCAACTGAGCTATACAGGTGCCCCGATATCATTTGTTTCTTCTCTGATTTTTGTTTACTCTGAATTTGCTCTTTTTTTTTCCTAGTTACCTAAGGTGAAGGTTAGATTAGAGCTTTCTTATTTTTTAAAATATATGCATTTTATGTTATAAATTCCCCTCTAACCATGGCTTTTGCTGCATCCCACCAATTTTGATAAGTTGTATTTTCAACTTCATTTAGTTAAAAAATGTTTCAAAAATTTTCTTGAGATTTCTTCTTTGATTCATGTGTTAATGAAAAGAGTGTTGATTAATCTCCAAGTATTTTCTAGCCATCTTTCTGTCATTGATTTCTAGTTTAATTCTATTACAGTCTGGATACAGACTTGATATGATATATATTCTTTCAAATTTATTAAGGTGTCTTTTACAGTCAACAGTGTGATCTGTCTGAGTAAGTACTCCATGTGAGCTTGAGAAGAATGTGTTTTCTGCAGTTTGTGGGTAAAGTAGACTTACCAATTGTATCAGTTGCTTGATGGGGCTGTTGACTTCAACTATCTCTTTACTAATATTTTGCCTGCTGGATATGTCCATTTCTGATAGAACAGTGATGAGGTGTCCAAATATCATAGTGGCTTCATCTATTTTTCCTTACTGTTCTACCAGTTTTTGTTCTGTTAGGTGCATATATGTTAAGAATTGTTATGTATTCTTGGAGAACTGACTCCTTTATCATGTAATGTCTTTCCTTATTCCTAACAACTTTCTATGCTTCCATGTCTGTCTTTCTGAAATTAATATAACTACTTCCTTTTTTAAAAAAAAATTAGTGTTAGCATGGTATATCGTTCTCCATTTATTTTACTCTGAATCTGTCTTTGTATTTAAAGTGAATTTCTTGTAGACAACATAAAAGTGGGTTCTGTTTTTTTACTTACTCTGACAATTTCTGTCTACTAATTGGTATATTTAGACCATTGACATTCAAAGTGATTATTGATGTAGTTGAATTAATATTCACATATCTTTTTTTGATACCCTTTTTCTGTGTTTTCTTTTTTCTTTCTTTCAAGATTTTCTTTCATTTGTGGTTTCAATTGTGCATTTTTTTTCTAATTTTTTATCTTTTTTAAAGGGCAAAAGCTAGAGTGGCTAGATCAGGCATTTTTTTTTTCTGATGAAATTTTTTTTTAATTTTTTAAAAATTTTTCATAAACATATAATGTATTATTAGCCCCAGGGGTAGAGGTCTATGAATCGCAAGGTTTACACACTGCACAGCACTCACCATTGTACATACCCTCCACAATGTCCATAACCCCACCCCCCTTCTCCCAACCCCCCTCCCCCCAGCAACCCTCAGTTTGTTTTGTGAGATTAAGAGTCTCTTATGGTTTGTCTCCCTCCTGATCCCATCTTGTTTCATTTATTCTTTTCCTATCCCCAAGCCCCCCACATTGCATCTCCAGTTCCTCATATCAGGGAGATCAGATGATAGTTCTCTTTCTTCGATTGACTTATTTCACTAAGCATGATACCCTCTAATTCCATCCAGGTCATTGCAAATGGCAAGATTTCATTTCTTTTGATGGCGGCATAGTATTCCATTGTGTATATATACCACATCTTCTTGATCCATTCATCTGTTGATGGACATCTAGGTTCTTTCCATAGTTTGGCTATTGTGGACATTGCTGCTATAAACATTCGGGTGCACGTGCCCCTTCGGATCACTACGTTTGTTTCTTTAGGGTAAATACCCAGTAGTGTGATTGCTGGGTCATAGGGTAGCTCTATTTTCAACTTTTTGAGGAACCTTCATGCTGTTTTCCAGAGTGGTTGCACCAGCTTGCATTCCCACCAACAGTGTAGGAGGGTTCTCCTTTCTCCGCATCCTCACCAGCATCTGTCATTTCCTGACTTGTTGATTTTAGCCATTCTGACTGGTGTGAGGTGATATCTCATTGTGGTTTTGATTTGTATTTCCCTGATGCCGAGTGATATGGAGCACTTTTTCATGTGTCTGTTGGCCATCTGGATGTCTTCTTTGCAGAAATGTCTGTTCATGTCCTCTGCCCATTTCTTGATTGGATTATTTGTTCTTTGGGTGTTGAGTTTGCTAAATTCTTTATAGATTTTGGACACTAGTCCTTTATCTGATATGTCGTTTGCAAATATCTTCTCCCATTCTGTCAGTTGTCTTTTGGTCTTGTTAACTGTTTCATTGCTGTGCAGAAGCTTTTGATCTTGATGAAATCCCAATAGTTCATTTTTGCCCTTGCTTTCCTTGCCTTTGGTGATGTTCCTAGGAAGAAGTTGCACTCCTGAGATGGGAGAAGTTGCTGCCTGTGTTCTCCTCAAGGATTCTGATGGATTCCTGTCTCACATTGAGTTCCTTCATCCATTTTGAATCTATTTTCATGTGTGGTGTAAGGAAATGGTCCAGTTTCATTTTTCTCCATGTGGTTGTGCAATATTCCCAATACCATTTGTTGAAGAGGCTGTCTTTTTTCCATTGGACAGTCTTTCCTGCTTTGTCAAAGATTAGTTGACCATAGAATTGAGGGTATATTTCTGAGCTCTCTATACTTTTCCATTGATCTATATGTCTGTTTTTGTGCCAGTATCATACTGCCTTGATGATGAAAGCTTTGTAATAGAGCTTGAAGTCTGGAATTGTGATGCCACCAACTTTGGCTTTCTTTTTCAATATTCCTTTGGCTATTCAAGGTCTTTTCTGTTTCCATATAAATTTTAGGATTCTTTGATCCATTTCTTTGAAAAAAATGGGTGGGATTTTGATAGGGATTTCATTAAATGTGTAGATTGCTTTAGGTATCATAGACATTTTCACAGTATATGTTCTTCCAATCCATGAGCATGGAACATTTTTCCATATCTTTATGTCTTCCTCAATTTCTTTCATGAGTACTTTATACTTTCCTGAGTACAGATTCTTTGGTCTTTGCTTAGTTTTACTCCTAGGTATCTTATGGTTTGGGGTGCAATTATAAATGGGATTGACTCCTTAATTTCTCTTTCTTCTGTCTTGTTGTTGTTGTAAAAAAGTGCAACTGATTTCTGTGCATTGATTTTATATCCTGACACTTTACTGAATTCCTGTACAAGTTCTAGCAGTTTTGGAGTGGAATCTTTTGGGTTTCTCACATATAGTATCATATCATCTGCAAAGAGTGACAGTTTGACTTCTTCTTTGCTGATTTGGATGCCTTTAGTTTCTTTTTGTTGTCTGATTGTTGAGGCTAGGACTTCTAGTACTATGTTGAGTAGCAGTGGTGATAATGGACGCCCTTGCTGTGTTCCTGACCTTAATGGAAAAGCTTTCAGTTTTTCTCCATCGAGAATGATATTTGCGATGGGTTTTTTCATAGATGGCTTTGAGGATATTGAGGTATAAGCCCTCTATCCCTACACTTTCAAGATTTTTGATCAGGAATGGGTGCTGTACTTTGTCAAATGCTCTTTCAGCATCTATTGAGAGTTTCATATGGTTTTGTTCTTTCTTTTATTAATGTATTGTATCACATTTGATTTGCAGATGTTGAACCAACCTTGCAGTCCTGGAATAAATCCCACTTGGTCATGGTGAATAATCCTTTTAATGTACAGTTGAATCCTATTGGCTAATATTTTGGTGAGAATTTTTGCATCTGTGTTCATCATGGATGTTAGTCTGTAATTCTCTATTTTGATGGGATCCTTGTCTGGTTTTGGGATCAAGGTGATGCTGGCCTCATAAAATGAGTTTGGCTATTTCCCTTCCACTTCTATATTTTGGAACAGTTTCAGGAGAAGAGGTATTGATTCTTTGAATGTTCGGCAGAATTCCCCTGGGAAGCCATCTGGCCCTGGGCTTTTCTTTGTTTGGAGATTTTTGATGACCGTGTCAATCTCCTTTCTGGTTATGGGTCTGTTAAGGTATCTGGTTCAGTTGTGGTATTTATATGTCTCTAGGAATTCATCCTTTTCTTCCAGATTGTCAAATTTGTTGGCATAGAGTTGCTCCTGGAATGTTCTTATAATTGTTTGTATTTCTTTGGTGTTGGTTCTGATCTCTCCTCTTTCATTCATGATTTTATTTATTTGGTTTCTATCTCTTTTCTTTTTGATAAGTCTGACCAGGGGTTTATCAATCTTATTAATTCTTTCAAAGAACCAGCTCCTAGTTTCGTTGATTTGTTCTATTGTTGTTTTGGTTTCTATTTCATTGATTTCTGCACTGATCTTTATTATTTCTCTTCTCCTGCTGGGTTAAGGCTTTCTTTGCTGTTCTTTCTCCAGCTCCATTAGGTGTAGGGTTAGGTTGTGTATTTTAGACCTTTCTTGTTTCTTGAAAAAGGCTTGTATCACTATATATTTTCCTCTCAGGACTGCCTTTGCTGTGTCCCACAGATTTTGAGCCATTGTGTTTTCATTATCATTTGTTTCCACGAATTTTTTTAATTCTTCCTTAATTTTCTGGTTGACCCATTCATTCCTTAGAAGGATGCTGTTTAGTCTCCATGTATTTGGGTTCATTCCATATTTCCTCTTGTGGTTGAGTTCTAGCTTCAGAGCATTGTGGTCTGAAAATATGCAGGGGATAATCCTCATCTTTTAATACCAGTTGGGACCTGATTTATGACCCAGGATGTGATCTATTCTGGAGAATGTTCCATGTGCACTAGAGATGAATGTGTATTCTGTTGTTTTGGGATGAAATGTTCTGAATATATCTGTGATTTCCATCTAATCCAGTGTGTCATTTAAGGCCTTTATTTCCTTGTTGACCTTTTCTTTGGATGATCTGTCTATTTCAGTGAGGGGAGTGTTAATGTCCCCTATTATTATTGTATTATTGTCAATGTCTTCCTTTGATTTTGTTATTAATTGGTTTATAAATTTGGCTGCTCCCATATTAGGGGCATAGATATTTAAAATTGCTAGATCTTTTTGTTGGACAGACCCTTTGAGTATGATATAATGTCCTTCCTCATATCTTATTACTGTCTTTGGCTTAAAATCTAATTTATCTGATAGAAGTATTGCCACCCCAGCTTTCTTTTGATGTCCATTAGCGTGGTAAATTGTTTTCCACACCCTCATTTTAAATATGGAGGTGTCTTTGGGTCTAAAATGAGTTTCTTGTAGGCAGCATATTGATGGATTTTGTTTTTTTATCCATTCTGATACCCTGTGTCTTTTTATTGGGACATTTAGCCCATTAACATTCATGGTAACTATTGAGAGATATGAATTTAGTGCCATGGTATTGTCTGTAAGGTGGTTGTTACTGTATATTGTCTCTGTGCCTTTACAATCTACTACTTTTAGGGTCTCTTTTTGCTTAGAGGATCCCTTTCAATATTTCCTGTAGAGCTGGTTTAGTGTTTGCAGATTCTTTCAGTTTTTGTTGTCCTGGAAGCTTTTTATCTCTCTTTCTATTTTCAATGATAGCCTCACTGGATATAGTATTCTTGGCTGCATGTTTTTCTCATTTAGTGCTCTGAATATATCATGGCAGTTCTTTCTGGCCTGCCAGGTCTCTGTGGATAAGTTTTCTTCCAATCTAATATTTTTACCATTGTAATTTACAGACTTCTTTCCTCAGGCTGTCTCAGGATTTTCTCTTTGTCACTAAGACTTGTAAATTTTTCTATTCGATGATGGGGTGTGGACCTATTTTTATTGATTTTAGGGAGATTCTCTGCACCTCCTGGATTTTGATGCTTATTCACTTTGCCATATTATAGAAATTCTCTACAATAATTCTCTCCAACATACCTTCTGCTCCCCTCTCTGGAATCCCAGTTATTTTAATGTTTCGTCTTATGGTGTCACTTATCTCTTGAATTCTCCCCTTGTGGTCCAATATTTGTTTGTCGCTCTTTTGCTCAGCTTCTTTATTCTCTGTCATTTGGTCTTCTATGTCACTAATTCTTTCTTCTGCCTCATTTATCCTAGCAATAAGAGCCTCCATTTTTAATTGCACCTCATTAATAGCTTTTTTAAATTTCAACTTGGTTAGGTTTTATTTCTTTTATTTCTCCATAAAGGGTTTTTCATCTCTCTGGAGATGGTTTCTCTAACATCTTCCATGCCTTTTTTGAGCCTGGCTAGAACCTTGAGAATCGTCATTCTGAACTCTAGATCTGACATATTACCAATGTCTGTATTGATTGGGTCCCTAGCCTTCGGTACCGCCTCTTGTTCTTTTTTTTTGTGGTGAGTTTTTCCGCCTTGTCATTTTGTCCAGATAAAAATATATGAAGGAGCAAATAAAATACTGAAAGGGGGGTAAAGACCGCAGGAAAATGTGCTTTAACCAAATCAGAAGACATCCCAAATCATTGTGGGGAAAAAGGGGATATAAAGAAGTTCAGAGAAAAAAAATTTTTTTAAAGTAAACAAATAAAGAAAAAAATATAAAAAAAGAAAAAATATATTTATATTGGACTGGTGACTAGAACATGGTCACCCACTTAATTCGGGGAGTATTTTGGTCTCTTAGAAGAAACTACCTCCCAAAATTTTAAAGAATGAAAAACTTATATAAGGGTAAACACAACGAAGGGATGGAATATGCCTAAAATGGTGAAAAAATTTTTTTTTAATTTTTAAAAATGGAGTTGATAAAGTAAGTTGGTCGGGAGAGTAAAGAAAAAGAAAGTGGAGAGAATTTCCTCGGGCTGGAGAATAGAACAAGATTTAGATTTAGGGTATATTTTGATCTATTAGAAGAAGTTGTACCCCAAATTTTTTAGAAGAAAAAACCCTATGTGTAAACAAAAAATAAACTTAGATACAATGAAGGATAAAATATGACTATAAGAATGAAGGTTCAAAAAAGATTATTATTATTTTTTATGAAAGGTATTGTTAATATAAACTAGTTAAAAATGTTAAAAGAGGAAAGGATAAAAGTTAAATTAAGCAGAAGAAAAAAATAAAATTAAAAAAATTAATTAACTGCAAGACTAAAGAATCATGGGGAGAAAGCGATGAGTTCCATGCTTTAATTTCTCCTCCTCTGGAATTCCACTGTTCTCCTTGGTAAATGAACTTGGTCTTGGCTGGATTTCCTGTTGATCTGCTGGGGGCGGGGCCTGTTGTAGTGATTCTCAAGTGTCTTTGCTGGAGGCAGAATTGCACCACTCTTACCAGGGACCAGGCTAAGTAATTCACTTGCTTTTGCTTTCGGAGATTTTGTTCCCTGAACACTCTCCGTAGAGTTCCAGAGGACAGGCATGAAAATGGCGGCCTCCCAATCTCCAGCCCAAAGGAGCTGAGAGCTCAGTGCCCCACTCCTCAGTGCACCCTCCGAGAAAAGCACTCAATCACTCCCATATCCCTGGCCTCCGGCCACACTCCGAGCTCACCCAGCCTGTGACCAAGGTCTCTGCCTCTGGCACACAGCCCTCCTGGAGCCTCCAAACCCAGCAGACCCCTGAGCTCTTCCAGGGGGTGTTGTGCTCTTCCCGGATCTTGTGGGGACCGCACTCACAGAGCAGTGGCCTGTGCCATGGATCACAGTTTAAGGTAATCCCGAGTTGAGAGCTCAGTCCTTGGCTCCATCTCTGTAGCCAGCTTTCCTGCTCTAGTACCTGCGAGGTCTGTGACATTCAGACACCCCCGATCCTTCTGTGACCCCACGGGTCACAGGCCATGCTGTCCCCATGTGGGCTTCACCCTGGTTTAGCCTCTGGAGTGATGTCCCTCAGTGGAGCAGACTTTTAAAAGTCGTGATTTTGTGCTCTGTTGCTCCGCTGCTTGCAGGGAGCTGGCCCCTCCCCCTGCAGTCTATCTTCCCCTCGCTTTGGATTCACTCCTCTGCCAGTCCTACCTTTCAGAAAGTGGTAGATTTTCTGTTTCTAGAATTGTTGCTCTTCTTCTCTTCAATCTCCTGTTGGATTTGTAGGTGTTCACAGTGGTCTGGTAAGCTATCTAGCTGATCTCCTGTGACCTGATGTCGTCTCAGCCGCTACTCCTCCACCATCTTGACTCCTCCCCCTCAATTGTGCACTTTGTATATTTCATTTTTTTCTTTCTTAGCACATCTGTTTTACTTAAAAAAAAAAAAATAGTGCTTGCCCCAGAATTTGCAAAACACATTTACAGCTAATCTAATTCACTTTATTTTTTTGAGTTTTTATTGTTTATATTTATTTGACAGACAGAGAGATCACAAGTAGGCAGAGAAGCAGGCAGAGGCAGAGGGGGAAGCAGGCTCCCTGCTGAGCAGAGAGCCGGATGCGCGGCTCCATCCCAGGACCCTGGGATAATGACCTGGGCCGAAGGCAGAGGCTTCACCCACTGAGCTACCCAGGTGCCCCAAATTTACTTTCAAATAACACTCTACCACTTCACTGGTAACTGTGAGTATCTTTATAAGAAAATAATTTTCATTCTTCTTCCTATCCCTTGTATCATTGCTATCATTCATTTAAAAATTTTATATATATATATATATATATATATATATATATACACACACACACATTTTCAAATACTCTGTTGCTATTATTTTGAGCAAACTTATCTGTATAACCAATTAGGAATAAGAAAGGAGTTTTTATTTTACCATCATTTCTTTCTTTCTGGTGTTTGCTCTTTATGTAGATCCAAGTTTCTGATGTATATCATTTTCTTACTTTATAAAGAATTTCTTTTAACATTCCTTGCAAGGCTAGTTAGCTAGTCTATTGGCAGCAAATACTCTCAAGTTTTGTTTGTCTGAGAAGATATTTTATTTTTCTATCACCTTTAAAAAATATTTTATTTATTAACTTGACACAGAGAGAGCAGGAGAGCACAAGTGGTGGGAGGGGCATAGGGAGAGGGAGAAGCAGGCTTCCCACTGAGCAGGGAGCCTGATGTGAGGCTCCATCCCAGGAACCTGGGATCATGACCTGAGGTGAAGGCAATTGCTTAACCAGTCAAGCCACCCTGGCACTTTTTATATCATCTTTGAAGGATAATTTCACAGGGTACTGAATTCTAGGTTGGTGGGGTTTTCTTTTTTTCAAAACTTTAAATATCTCACTGAGTTCTCCTTGTATGTGCGTGGTTTCTGAGGAGACATCAAATATAATTCTTATCTTTGCTTCCCTATAGATGTGATTATTTTTCTTCTGACTTCTTTCAGAACTTTTGCTGTATCTTTGATTTTCTGAAGCTTGAATGAGATGTGCCTAGGTATATATTTGGCATTTATTCTACTTGTGTTCTCTGAACTTCCTGGACCTGTAGTTTAGTGTTTGACGCTAATTTGGAGGAGTTCTTAGTCATCATTTCATCAAATATTTTCTCTATTCCTTTTTTCTCCTGGCATTATGATGACATATATTATACCTTTTACTAGTTATCCCACACTTTTTGAAATATTCTATCATTTTAAGTCATTTTTTTCCCCCTTTGCTTTTCAGTTTTAGAGGTTTCAGCTGAAATATCCTCAAGCTGAGAGATTCTTTCCTCAGTCATATCTAGTTGACTAATAAGCACATCAAAGACATTCTTCATTTATGTTAGTGTTTTGATCTCTAAAATTTCTTTTCGGTTCTCTCTTAGAATTTCCATCTCTCTGCTTACATTGTCCATTTGTACTTACATGCTGTTTACTTTATCCATTTAGTAAATGGATATTAATCATCGTTGTGTTAAATTCCCAGTCTGATAAATCCAACATTCCTGCCATGTCTGGTTTTGTTGCTTATTCTCCCTCTTATATTGTATTTTGCCTTTTGGTATCCTTGTAATTTTTTCCCTGGTCGTTGGACATGATGTACCAGGTAAAAGGAACCTGTATTTAGGCTATTCATAATGTAGTAGTAAGGTGTGGGAAGGAGGTCAATCCTATAGTCTTATGACTAGGTCTCAGTCTTTTAGTGAGCTCATGTCTCTGGATTGTGAACTTCCTCAAGGCTTCCCAGTAATCCTTCTCCCTTGAGTAGCAAGCATGGACTGGAATTGGGTATTCCCATCCTCCAGGTCATTGAGGCTCTGACAAAATCCCAGCAGGTTAGGGTCTGGTTAACTTCTCCTCAGGACAAGACTTGTTAAAAAAAGAATGACCTCTTGTGTTGCAAAATGGTTCCTTTTCCCTTTCTCTAACTGGAATTTCTTTGATACTTACCATGAGAACCTGATCAAGCTTCTGGAGGTAAAACACAAAAATGTTCCCCTCCTTGCCTTGACTGTGTTCTTGTGGAGTTTTTGACTCTGAGTTGCCTGCATTGGGACTCAAGAAATTTATCTATTACTGTTTAGGTTTTCCTACCCTGTTACTGGTTCTGTCACCCTATGGCAGTTTCTACTTGTGCATTTCTGCTTTGTTAAGTTGCAATTCTCTGTATTTGTCTGTTGGTCTCTCCAGTTTGGGGGGCTGCAGTTTGCCCTATGGCCTTACTTCTTTTACAGATCTAAGAAGGGTTGGTGATATATCAATTTGTCTCAGCTTTTTGCTTGTTAGGATTGAGTGGTGACTTCCAAGCTTCTTATATATTGAACCAGAAACCAAAAGTCTGCCTGCGGTTTTTCAAAGTACTGAGAATATATCAATTTGGTGATGTTTTCTTCTAATATTGAGACTGATTAATATTAGTTATTTTCTTTCTTTTTCCACCCCTAAGTTTCTCTTTAATTCCAGTTAGCTAACTTCCAGTGTAATATTAGTGTCAGAGGTAGAATTCAGTGATTTGTCACTTAAATACAGCACCCACTACTCATAGCAATAAGTGCCCACCTTAATACCCATCACCCAATTAACCATCCTCTTGTCCACCTTCCCTCCAGCAACCCTCAGTTAGTTCTCCGTAGCAAAGAATTTGTTTTATGGTTTGTCTCTTTTTTCCCCTCTTTATCTGTTTTCTTTATTAAATTCATCATATGAGTGAAATCATAGCAGCATTACCAATAATAGCCAAATTATGGAAAAGGCCCAAATATCCATTGACTAATAAATAGATAAAGAAGATATGGCATGTGTGTGTATACACTTATTATATTATTATATTATGTTATGTTACAGTACATGCAATGGAATATTACTCAGCCATCCAAAAGAATGAAATCTTGCCATTTGCAATGACATGGATGGAGGTAGAGAGTATTATGCTACATGAAATATTAATTATTTTGTTTCAAAATATGTCCCTATCTCTGGCAAAAATCAACTTATTTTTATAAGTAAGAGCACATTTAAAACATTATTTTGTGTTTTGCAGGATAATTTTCTCACACAAACCTATTCTAAGCATTATTTTAGGTCACACAATTGATATTCTAACTCCATTTCAGAAAACATGTGGCTCTTTTATAAAAAATGGATTACACAGTCTCTCTGTAGCATGAGGTATTTGTTTATTCTACTCCTCCATTGTGTGTTGGTATTTTAGCTAGGATTAGCCATCCTAACTACATGATTAAATCAATCAGTGAACCATATGTTGCCAGGCCATAAGAAGTCACTTTTGATCTCCTTAAGAAACGTGTATTATGGCAAGATCCTGGACTTGAAGTTGGCTCAGCAACTACATGAAACTTTGAATTCCTTCTGAGATATGTTAGATGCTGGCATTATGTTAGATAGGGCCATTAAAAATTATTATATAAGAAAAAGATGTGTGGGTATTGGCCATTTAAACAGAAGTCAGTTGCTATACTCTGTCTTTGACTTCTCATATATATCCCTTCTTCCTCTGCAATTCTCTTTATTGCTCTGAATCCAGTTCCTATGGTATTATTGGGTGTGATCCAGTTTCTCCTTCCATCAGGATAAACGTGTGATCTAGTTTCGTCACTGTGTTTTAAATTTGAGCACATCATCTAAACAGAGCTAAACAGTTTTTTTTTTAAGGGGGCAGATACAGCATAGGCATTGTTGAACTAGTGTCATTCTTCTTTGGGATATTAAGGTTTAAAATTGCATATTCCATAATACTGTCTCCTTGCTTGCACAATTAGAAGAAATTAGAGGCCAGTGTGGGTAGGATGCAGAGAAAGAATGAATCCTGACAATATTGTCGCTGGCCAGCAAATCAGCAGCTGTGCCTAAAGTAAGAACACAGGGCAGCCAAATTAGCTGCTTGAGAAACTCACTCAAATTAATATCATACATGAGTATACTATCCCCTGTTAAGTTGAGAGAGCTTTAAATTAATATTCAGATTTGAAGAGTGTATGGTGCTATATTTATAATACCTGCAATGGAAGTAGATGTGATTGACTCCAAGACTATTCTGAGAGTGGTAGTTTCTCTACCATTGATTTTTACTAGAATTCTCCTTATCATTATCAAGCTGTTATGATCGTCAAGGGTCACAAAATTTTGTTCCTGAGAGCACAACACACTGACTTCTCTTGGACTATTGGCACCTATCTTTGTCTTTTCTTCAGAGTAGGGATATACATTTCAAGTGCAGATCAAGTTCTCATACTTCAGAAATCAATTAAGTTGATGCTGGCTTAATAAAATCACTTGAAAACAGTATTATCACAGGATATGCACTTCGTGTTTAAAATTGTCCTTTCGCTGTTTTGCCTTTTATGATTTTCTTTTGTATCTTTTTCTGTTGTTGAACTGAGAAAATATATGAACATGTACCACATGTATGAATATGTACTTCATGTATAATGTCCTTCATATAAAATGTATGAACATGTAATTCATATAAAAATACTCCTTTTTCACTGATTTCCACTAAAGAGCTGTTTAGCAATGGATAAGATCAACATGCTCTATGTTGTGGACTGAAATATAAATAAGAAAATAAGGCAGTTTCTCTCCTTAAACTTCACTAAAAAATTCTCATTTCTGATTTTGCAACTTAGAGAGATAGTCTTAAAATACACAAAATCAATAAGTAATATGCTTTAGAATATCTTTTATCACACAATTCAACTTTCTTAATCGAAGAAGCCATTATCCATTTAGTTTCATGGATGATTTGGGAGTGAGACCATAAATCAATGGGAACTGTCATTACCAACAAACTGAGAAACACTTAGTGGGTGTTTCAGTACACTTTGGTTGTATCGTATAGATTGATCTTTAAAAAACAGTTACTTATTTGAGTGAGGATAGACTATATATAGTTTATTTTGATAAGGATGATGGGCATTATTCAAATTTGTATCAGAAAACTGAATTATAAAAAAATCTACTGATTTTACAGAGAAATTGAGTAAGCAAGTGTGAAATGTCGAAGAATATGGGAACCACCAGGGTGATGCATATGGTGAATTGGTACTCTAGGCTTCTGTAAGAAAGGGGTCACTACTCTGAATCTTGGGCACCCAAATATAAATCCAGCAGTGACTTGTACTCCTGTTCTTGATAGTTTCCTAAATCTGTGGACCAAAGGAGGAAATAAGAAAGCTTTAATGGTGATGTTTAGCAATTCAGATAATGCCACACTGTGAATGTGTTTGGCCATTTGGTGATTTCTAGATCCTTTAAGGAAGAAACCTTTTTTTTTTTTTTTCTGTGTCTCACTTTGTTAGATTTAGCTAGTCCTCTCCTTTATCTAATGACAGTTGATTATCTCTTCAGATAGAAAATCCTTAAATAATATATCAGTATCTTTTCAAGGAAATGTAAAACTAAAACAAGTTATATTCTTTTATTATGTAAAGAATTCTTTATTATTTTATTTTTAAAATTATTTTTATCAACATATAATGTATTAATAATAATACATTAGTTAATAACTATAATACATTGATTAATTAATACATTACTTAACACATTAACATATAATGTATTATTAGCCCCAGGGGTACAGGTCTGTGAAACATCAGGCTTACACACTTCAAAGCACTCACCATAGCACATACCCTCTCCAATGTCCATAACCCAAACACCCTATCCCTACCCTCCTACCCCCCCAGCAACCCTCAGTTTGTTTCACGAGATTGATTCTATTATGGTTCGTCTCTATCCCCACCCAATCCTTTTCCATTTTTCCCCTCCCTACTCCCCATGACCCCCTGTCCTGACTCTCAAATTCCTCATATCAGAGAGATCATATGATAATTGTCTCTCTCTGATTGACTTATTTCACTAAGCATAATATCGTCTAGTTCTATCCACATCGTTGCAAATGGCAAGATTTCATTTCTTTTGATGGCTGCATAGTATTCCATTGTGAATATATACCACATCTTCTTGATCCATTCATCTGTTGATGGACATCTAGGTTCTTTCCATAGTTTGGCTATTGTGGACGTTGCTGCTATAAACATTCGGGTGCACGTGCCCCTTCGGATCACTACGTTTGTATCTTTAGGGTAAATACCCAGTAGTGAAATTGCTGGGTCATAGGGCAGTTCTATTTTCAACATTTTGAGGAACCTCCATGCTGTTTTCCAGAGTGGCTGCACCAGCTTGCATTCCCACCAACAGTGTAGGAGGGTTCCCCTTTCTCCGCATCCTCGCCAGCATCTGTCATTTCCTGACTTGTTGATTTTAGCCATTCTGACTGGTGTGAGGTGATATCTCATTGTGGTTTTGATTTGTATTTCCCTGATGCCAAGTGATGTGGAACATTTTTTCATGTGTCTGTTGGCCATCTGGATGTCATCTTTGCAGAAATGTCTGTTCCTGTCCTCTGCCCGTTTCTTAATTGGACCATTTGTTCTTTGGGTGTTGAGTTTGCTAAGTTCTTTATAGATTTTGGATACTAGCCCTTTATCTGATATGTCATTTGCAAATATCTTCTCCCATTCTGTCAGTTGTCTTTTGGTTTTGTTAACTGTTTCATTGCTGTTCAGAAGCTTTTGATCTTGATGAAGTTCCAGTAGTTCACTTTGGCCCTTGCTTCCCTTGCCTTTGGCGATGTTTCTAGGAAGAATTTGCTGTGGCTGAGGTCAAAGAGGTTGCTGCCTGTGTTCTTCTCAATGATTTTGATGGATTTCTGTCTCTCACTTTGAGGTCTTTCATCCATTTTGAGTCTATTTTCATGTGTGGTGTAAGGAAATGATCCAATTTCAGTTTTCTGCATGTGGCTGTCCAATTTTCCTAACACCATTTGTTGAAGAGACTGTCTTTTTTCCACTGGGCATTTTTTCCCGCTTTGTCAAAGATTAGTTGAAAATAGAGTTGAGGGTCCATTTCTGCACTCTCTATTATGCTCCATTGATCTATGTGTCTGTTTCTGTGCCAGTACCATACTGTCTTGATGATGACAGCTTTGCAATAGACTTGAAGGCTGGAATTGTGATGGCACCAACTTTGGCTTTCTTTTTCAACATTCCTCTGGTTATTCGGGGTCTTTTCTGTTTCCATATAAGTTTTAGGATTATTTGTTCCATTTCTTTGAAAAAACTTGGCATTTTGATAGAGATTGGATTAAATGTGTACATTGCCTTAGGTACCATAGACATTTTGACAATATTTGTTCTTCCAATCCATGAGCATGGGACATTTTTCCATTTCTTTGTGTCTTCCTCAATTTCTTTCATGAGTACTTTATAGTTTTCTCAGTACAGATTCTTTGCTTCTTTGGTTAGGATGCCTTTTATTTCTCTTTGTTGTCTGATTGCCAACGCTAGGACTTCTAGTATGATGTTGAATAGCAGTGGTGACATTGGAATCCCTACCATGTTCCTGACCTTAGGGGAAAAGCTTTCAGTTTTTCCCCATTGAGAATGATATTCGCTGTGCATTTTTCATAGATGGCTTTGATGTGATTGAGATATGTGCCTTACATCCCTGTGCTTTGAAGAGTTTCGATCAAGAAAGGATGCTGTACTTTGTCAAATGCTTTTTCAACATCTATTGAGAGTATCATATGGTTCTTGTTCCTTCTTTTATTAATGAATTGTATCACATTAATTGATTTGCAGATGTTGAACCAAACTTGCAGCCCAGGAATAAATTATATCCGGTCATGGTGAATAATTCTTTAATATACTGATGGATCCTATTGGCTAGTATTTTGGGGAGAATTTTTGCATATGTTTTCATCAAGGATATTGGTCTGTGATTCTCCTTTTTGATGGCTCCTTTGTCTGGTTTGGGGATCAAGGTAATGCTGGCCTCATAAAATGAGTTCGGGAGTTTTCTTTCCATTTCTATTTTTTGGAACATTTTCAGGAGAATAAGAATTGATTATTCTTTAAATGTTTGATAGAATTCCCCTGGGAGGCCATCTGGCCCTGGGCTCTTGTTTGTTGGGAGAATTTTGATGACTGCTTTAATCTCCTTAGTGGTTATGGGTCTGTTCAAGTTTTCTATTTCATCCTGGTTCAGTTGTGGTAGTTTATATGTCTCTAGGAATGCATCCATTTCTTCCAGATTATCAAATTTGCTGGTGTATAGTTGCTCACAACATTTCACAACATTTCGTCTTATGGTATCACTTATCTCTTGAATTCTCCCCTCGTGATCCAGTAGTTGTTTGTCTCTCTTTTGCTCAGAGTCTTTATTTTCCATTATTTGGTCTTCTATATCACTAATTCTCTCTTCTGCCTCATTTATCCTAGCAGTAAGAGCCTCCATTTTTTATTGCACCTCGTTAGTAGCTTTATTGATTTCAACTTGGTTAAATTTTAGCTCTTTTATTTCTCCAGAAAGGGATTTTATTTCTCCAGAAAGAGATTCTCTAGTATCTTCCATGCCTTTTTCGACCCCAGCTAGCACCTGATAATCGTCGTTCTGAACTCTAGTTCTGACATATTACCAATGTCTGTATTGATCAGGTCCCTAGCTGTTGATACAGCCTCTTGTTCTTTTTTTGTGGTGAGTTTTTCCACCTTTTCATTTTATCCAGATAAGAATATATGAAGGACAGAATAAATACTAAAAAGGTGGAAAAGACCCCAGAAAAATGTGTGTTAACCAAATCAGAAGGAATCTGAAACCAGGGAGAGAAGAAAGGGGGGGATATATATATATATATATATATATATATATATATATATATATACACACATACATATACATACATACATACATACTGGTGAATAGAACAGAGCCACCCACTTGATTTTGGGTGTATTCTGGTCTCTTAGAAGAAACTACCTCCCAAAATTTTAAAAAAGGAAATCTTATATATATACAAAATCGTATGTAAATACAAAAATAAGGGTAAACACAATGAAGGGATGGAATATGAGTATAAAGATGAACATTTTAAAAAAGATTCTAAAAAAGGAATTGATAAGATTAATTGGTTGGAAAAGGAGAAAAAAAAGAGGAGAGAATGTGATCAGTCTCAGCTAGATTTAGGGTATATTTTGATTAGGAGAAATTGTATCCCAAAATTTTAAAGAAAAAAAACCCTATATATATACAAAAAATAAGGTTAAATACAATGAAGGGATAAAATATGACTATAACAATGAAACTTTAAAGTTTTTTAAAGGTATTAATGATATAAAATAGTTTAAAAAAGTTACAAGAAGAAAAGTTGAAAAAAATAGAATAAGAAAAAATAAAATTAAAACAATTTGACTCTGCAATACTAAAGGATGGGGGGAAAAAAAGCCACGAATTCTATTTGTTGTTTTCCCCTAGCTCTGAAGTGTTGCAGTTCTCATTGATTGGTGAACTCGATCTTGGCTGGATTTCTTGCTGATTTTCTGGGCAGGGGCCTGTTGCTGTGATTCCCAAATGTCTTTGCCAAAGACGGAATTACACCACCCTTGCCAGGGGCCAGACTAAGAAATCTGCTTGCGTTCACTCTTGGTAGCATTTGTTCCCAGAAGGCTTCCTGAAGAGCTTTGGAGGACGGGAATGAAAATAGCTGCCTCGCAATCTCTGGCCTGGAGTAGCCAAGAGCTCAGGCCCCACTTCTCAGTGCACCTTCAGAGAAAAGCAGTCAGTGCCCCCTGTCTCCCTGATCTCCAGCTGCACTCCGTGCTCACCTGGCCTGTGACTGAGCATTTATATCTCTGGTGCACAGCCCCATTTGGAGTCTTCAAACCCAGCAGATTCCCGTCATGCACTCCCATGCCACTCCTCCTGGAGGAGGAAGGGGGGGTTTCTCCAGATCTGCCACTTGTGGTGTCCCTGCTCAAAGAGCAGTGGTCTGCCTGTGTGTGGGATCATGGTTTAAGGTAACCCCGAGCAGAGAGTGCACTCATCGGCTCTGTCTCTGCAGCCGGCTTCCCTGCTCTGATACCTGGCAGCTCTGCCACACTCAGACACCCCCGGTCTTTCTGTGACCCCGAGGGTCCTGAGACCACACTGTCCTAGCAGGCTCCACCCCTGGTTAGCCTCTGGAGTGACGTCCCTCAGTGAGGCAGACTTTTAAAAGTTCTGATTTTGTGCTCCACTACCTGATGGGAGCTGGTCCCTTACCCCATAGCCTATCTTCCCATCCCTTCAGATTCACTTTTCTGTACATCCCACCTTCCAAAAGTGGTCAGTTTTCTGTTCCTAGAATTGCTTCTCTTCTATCTTGTGTTGAATTTGTAGGTGTTCAGAACGGTTTGATAACTATCTAGCTGAACTCCTGGGACCCAATGCTATCTCAGCCTCCTACTCCTCTGCCGTCCTGCTTCCTCCCTTAAAGAATTATTATTATTTTTTTATTTTAAAGATTTATGTATTTATTTAAGGGAGAGAGAACATGAGGAGAGGGGACGGATACAGGGAGAGGGAGAAGCACCCTCCCCACTAAGCAAGGAACCCAAAGGAAGGTTGGATCCCATAACCCTGAAATTGTGACCTGAGCCACAGGCAGATGCTCAACTGACTGAGCTAGTCAGGCGACCCTTGAAGAATTCTTTATTCACCAATTTGTCTATCAGATTTTTTTAAAGATTTTTTATTTATTTACTTGACAGACAGAGATCACAAGTAGACAGAGAGGCAGGCAGAGAGAGAGGAGGAAGCAGGCTCCCCGCTGAGCAGAGAGCCCGATGCGGGGCTCCATCCCAGGACCCTGAGATCATGACCTGAGCTCAAGGCAGAGGCTTTAACCCACTGAGCCACCCAGGCGCCCTGTCTATCAGATTTTTATATAAGACCTATTAATGCTAAGAACTATTCTAAACACGGGGATACAAAGGTTAATGTGGACGGCCCTGTTCTGTTATATAGATGGGAGAATGAAGGAATCGAACACATAAATTCATTAAAGTAAAAACTATTGTAATATAAGTTCTAACGGACACTAAAAAGAAGATGCATTAAATTGCCTAGAGAGTGACATACTTAATATTTTTAAGGTGCGTATGTGTTCGATGCCTAGAAAAATGTAAAGAGCAATCTAGGTCTGTGTAAAGGACTGGGAACTAGAAAGCACACAAGACTTTCTGGGAACCACAAATAGTTCAGACTGGCTAAGGAACAGGCCGTGTGTGTGTGTGTGTGTGTGTGTGTGTGTGTGAGTGTGTGAGTATGTAATACCAAGAAAGAAAACCGTAGATGTGGATAGAAGGAAGAAGTAATTAAATCCTTATTTGTATTCCTTAAGGAGTTTGAGGATTGTCTTATGTTAAGGAACAGATTTACCAGATTTTAAGTGAGGAAGAAACACAGTCAGATTTTCTCTTTCAGGTATGCCGTACTGGTTTCAGTATGCCTTATTTGGAGCTGTGAGGAATTGAGGGTTGGAAGGCAAGTTAATAGCCATAGCTCAAGTCGATGGAAATCTGTACTATGTGACCGGTGAGAGGAATGGGGGAGGGTATGTTTGGACCAATGTTCGGGGACAGAGGACAGTTGAGAATGTGAAATGAAGGTGATGGAGATAAGGAAGTGGTTTAGATTCCTGGCTTGGGCTAACGGATGGACTAACTTGCTATTTACCTTCACAAGCAGTGAAGAATGAGGAAGCAGATGGAGGGGAAAAGTAATGAATTCAATTCTTGACATACTGTGCTTGAGTTACTTCGGGGACAATCAGGTGGACGTATCTAGAAGACAGCTATGCATGAGTTCAAGACCAGAGGACAAGTTACTGACTAGGATCAAAGTCACTAAGAACATGTGGCAGTTGAGGTCACCGGTGTGAGTATGGAGAGAACAAACCTGCAAGGCTGGCACTGTGAGTAACATGAAAAATTAAAGGAAAATGCTACTGAAAATGTTAGTCTGACAGTAGGAAAAAGTAAGAAAAAGTAGTGCCTTGGAAACCATGAGTAAGAAAGATATCCAAGAATTAGGAGTGGTCAGTATTATGAGATACTATATTCAGATCTGGGAACATAAAGGTTGAAAGAAATCCAGTGGATTTATTGTTTATAAAATTGTCAGTGTCTTTGACAAGCGACTGTTGCGGTGGTTATGGACGCCAAAACCCATTTTGAAAATCCTGTCAGCTAAATGAAAAAGAGCCCTGACAATTTATAAAAAGATGCAGGTGTTTATCCTGCTTGTTTCTTTTTCTTTGCTTTGTGGAAGAACTAGAACAACCAGAGAGGTACAGCTAGTGCTTCGGTGCAGAATATTATATCCTTTATTACTTAAAAAAAATGTAATAAAACATAATGTAACTAGATTTCTATTTTCCCAGCGTAGGCCTGAGACGGTAACGGCTTCCAAGTGGCTAGTAAATCTCGAATAGAAGCGGAAGCCAAGCATAATGTACCATTGTTATTCCTATCTAAATGCATTTGATTTCTTGGTGCTCTTTGTTTTATACTTGGAGGACAGATTTTTTTTTTTCCCATTAGAGATGGTTGGTACTCCTACACTTTATGTAACTGAAAACATAAATAAATTCAGATGAATTATTATATGAAAAGGAGATACTTTACCCTGGTACAAACTTGGAACGTATTAGAAAGATTTTGAAAGGAATAATGTAGCACTCTGGGCTCTGAATAATGTCCACTAATTGACTCTAAAGTCAACATTTAGAGATATAAGCAAATAACCACTGGTGAGTAAAAAGAGATGTTTGCAAGAATTTATGGCAAACTTGTGATCTAATTCTTAGTCCTTGTATATAAAAATTTCATTTTTATGTTTACATGTCTGCTATAAAATTTTTGTTACATTATTTTTGACATAAAAGCAAGTGGCCATTAAGACAAACATTTCTTAATGCTCCAAAATGCTATTTCTGTCAGATAATCAAACTCTGAATTCTTAATTTAAACCACTTTTCTTGTCCTCCTTCCCCCAATTATACAAACATTATTTTGTAAAATAATTCAATTAGGAATGAAGTGATATAGAGTTGATTTGAATGGTGGTTTTTTGTTTGTTTTTGTTAACTGTATTTGTGTCTTGATGTTTTGCATCTTAAATTTCTTCTCAGCCATTCTGTTTTATAAAAGCGCCTCCATAGCTTTTAAAACTATTTATTTTCTAAAATAATTCTTCAGTGTTTTAAATTAATTAATGGATAGTATTTTCTTTCCCTAGAATTTGGTTGTGTGATCTTTATCTTGGCTTTCATTGTCAAATCTACAGATCCTACCTTTGTCATCTTCCTAAATTTATTCTTTTTTAATCCCTAGTGTACTTTGTAATATTGGAATTTGGGAAACTGTTCTGCATATTATTTAGGATATAATTGTAATTCAGTTCTCCAATCAATGATAACTGCAAAACTTCAGAGCTAGGGGAAAGCAACAAATAGAATTCATGGCTTCTTTTTTCCCATCCTTAAGTCTCACGGAGTTAAATTGTTTTAATTTTATTTTTTTCTTATTCTATTTTTTCAACTTTTCCTCTTTTAACTTTTTTAACTATTATATATCATCAATGCATTAAAAAAAACTTTAAATTTTTATTGTTATAGTCATATTTTATCCCTTCATCATATTTAACCTTATTTTTTGTATACAATTTTTTTTCTTTAAAATTTTTAGATGCAATTTCTCCTAATCAAAATATACCCTAAATCTAGCTCCAGCCTGATCTCATTCTCTCCTCTTTTTCTTTTTTTTCTTTTCCAACGAACTAATCTTATATTCAGTCAGGATATGAATTGTGTTAGCAAATTTGGGTCTAATTTTTATTTATTTATTTATTTGACAGACAGAGATCACAAGTAGGCAGAGAGGCAGGCAGAGAGAGAGAGGAGGAAGCAGGCTCCCTGCTGAGCAGAGAGCGCGATGTGGGGCTTGATCCCAGGACCCTGACCTGAAGGCAGAGACTTAACCCACTGAGCCACCCAGGCGCCCCCAAATTTGGTCTAATTTTAACATGACTACTAGGAGACTCTATTTTGTATGCTAATACAATTTCCATCTGGCAGTGAAGAAAGAGAAAATAGTAGATGTTTGTTAGGAAGCAAAACAAAATGGTTTTCTTCTTGGTCGGTGGAAGATGTCTTGTGTAATAAGGGATGTAGACTATTTATTGAAATTCCAAAGCACAGAAAGCATACAGAGAAGTAATTTTTAATATTAAAATATATTCTAAAAATACTTTTATAACTTCAATTGAACAGTTTTCTGCCACTATAGAAACACATTTAATATTATTTAGTTTTTAGGATTTAATATTGGTCAGGCATGTTCATATTTAATATTATAACAAAATACTTAGTTTGCTAATATTAAATAATTAAAACAGAGCATTTAGTTTTAAAAATGTTTATTAACTCTTAACATAGTCACTTTAATTGAGGGAATTAAAAACAGTAAAATACAGAGTAAAACCTGACCCTAGCTGGGGAGCGGGGAACAAATTACAAATTATTTTTGTTTCTATTTTGTTCTATTTCATAATGCTCTTTCTCTTTATGTGTAAGGTATAATGACAGAATAGCTTCTTCTAAGTTGATTTTTTGATTAGTTGACAAATGTTTACTCCATATTTACTGTGTGCTAGGTACTTAACCAAATAGAGTGAACCAAAGAAAAGTGGGAATTATCAGAGTCACGAGAATTTTTTCATAATGTTGTTATTCACTACTGTCTGCTCTAGGCAGTTTATACATTTTTAAATAGAAATACTTTAGATATACATTGGTAGAAAGTTAAATTACCGTACATAGTAGAACACATCTGTTAATGGTGTTTGGGCTGATGTTCCACAGCTAAAGTGAAAGAACTTTAGAAGATTGTTGCAGAAAGCTCCTCTTGTGTCTCTTTCTGACGTCATTTGAAAGGGACTAAAGAAAGGACTGGAAAATCCATCAACCTGAAGTTGAAGAACAACAGTAAAATTAATGCCTATCCTGCCAATGCTGCCAAATGAAACTTTTCCAAATACACTCAAAATAAGTAGTTCTCTTCTGTTTGGGAAGTTATCTACATACCAGTTTGGCGCAGAACCACCATCGTGAGGACTACATGGTTCAAGGAAGAAAAGCCAGAAAACTTTTAAACCATTCTTCTACTTCTACGTGAGTAGATACCTCTACCTTTTTTGAAATGTATTCTTTTTGAATTCTCTCACTTATAGATTCCCTCTGAAAGATCTGCTGATATAATAGAAATATTTTTAAACAAAGAAGTTCAAGAAATCCAGAGTATTTAGTACAATCTTCCCAGTTCATGTTTATTTGCTTGCTTCATTAGACAAGCTTTCAAAAGCACCCTTCTTACCGTACTAAATTTATTGTGTTTTATTTGTTGTCATGGCCTGTTATTGAGATGGCTAAGATCATCCTCAGTTAATTCATGAACTCCTTTTCTTTACTACAGAGTCCAGAGAAGAAAGAGCCAAATGCATATTTATCATTCTTAATTAGAAACAAATTTAGCTTTAAACTCCTAAGTAGAAAGCCTGACCTTCATGTGATCAATGGAATCATTTCAGAGATTTTTCTTAATTTGGTTACAATGAATAGAAAATAACCCAAATTATCTTATCTAAAGCCTAGTGGAAATTATTAACAGGCTATTGGTTTACTTCATGGGATCCAAGGAAAATTGAAACAGCTAGTTCTTAGGAAGAGCAAAAAACAAGACAGTGCTGTGATTCTTAGCAGCTGTAATATACTCAGTAGTTTCTTAGAGAAGGGGGCTAGGGTGTGAACCTGGAAAGAATTCCTATTATGCTCTGCACTTCTGGCCCAGAATCTATGCTACGTATACACTGAGTAGCATGTCAGGGCATCTGTGCTTTCATACTCATACCATGAAACTGGACCACTAAAAATTATTACTAAGAAGGTAAGGGACAATGACCTCAAGGAAAGAAAGGCAAAGGGAAATTGCTCGAAGCCCAGAACACGGATTATTTACATTGTATACCCAGCATTCTTCTAAATGAGGCGCATCTTACTCATCAAAGTCTAGCCCTTGGTTCCATGACCCTAACCTACCCCTAGACTTGATCCTTCTCAGAGATAACATCACCTTCTTAGGGAATGGAGTGGAAGTGATTGTTTAGAAAGGCTTGATATCTCCGTATAGTCCAGCTTACTAATCATCAAAATTTCATGTTTTGGGAGAATGATAACATGAAGTTATTGGATTCTTTTTGTTTTGTTTTTATCATTATTGCTTGATAACCTTCTGAGTTGTGTTCCATAATTCTGGTTTTCCTTGAGCATCTCACAAGCTTTCTAGTCCTACGTGGCTTTTTCCATTAAATTACCAGGATGGCACGTGCAGTGGCCACTCGCATCCCTGTATTTTTCGAAAAAAAACCTTTTTCTTTCTGTCACTTCCCACTGCTTCTGGAATTACCTTTTTCACCTTAACCTTCTATTTCGTGCTCATTTTTTCCCTTCATGTTTTATTACAAAACATTTTCCATCAACTTTAATCCTTTGGTTTCTCTTCTGGTTCTGTTTTCCTGACTTGGACAATGGCTCTTCTCTTTCATAACACATTGGGCGTGTTTATTTTGCCTTAGGCAACCGAGGATCATCGGTCCTCCGTTCACAGAATCCTTGTCGGTGGTTTCCTCACTTGTGTCACCACAGACACAGAAGCTGAATACAAAATTAACTGAAGGGCCTAGAGGGAAATTCTTCGAAAAATCAGTTTTGAAACAACAGATGAAGAATGACAAGAGAAACCTATTTTTAAGTTTGTAGATAATCTCTGAAATAGAACTCAAGAATTTTTTATATTTTTCTAGTCAACTATATATATATATGATTTAGATACAACACATTAATGTCTAAACATGTACATTAAATTGAAGCTCTCATGATCTGTGATATTATTAACATCCAAATCATTTTGGAATTGGCCTTTAAAATCCTCAAAATATCTTTATTCATTATACATTAATCTAGTAGATTAGTTGCATGGATAGTACTTGAGGTTTAACTGGTCCTTAAATAGGATTTATAGTTTTTTTAAATTATCAGAAAATCAAATTTATATAAATTATTACTTAATTTAGGACTACTGAATGAATAGGGAAAGGGTAGCATATTTTCTTTAAGTTGTTTTCAGAACTCTGATTAATGTTTATTTATATGACAAAAATACTATTAGAATTATAATTTGTTCCAAGTATAATATATTAAACATATTTATAAAAACATAAATGTTACCTGGTCACAAAATCTGTTCCTTTTGAAAAGAAAATGTAAACGACATTTAATTCCCAGGGGGGCAGTTTATTTCTTCTAAAAATAATAAATTTGGCTATTAAAAAATTAAGATTATGTCTTGCAGCATCAAGATGGATTGTTAAAAATAAAATTAATATAAATTGTAGATTTGGTGGACAATATTCTAGGCATGGTTATGAAGGTTCGTATTTGATCCATCGGAACTCTGGCCATTGGATGGGTGGTGGTAGATACTTAGAATTTCTTCTGTTTTATCTAACTGGGAACCGGATGGGGTCTCACCAACTCACATGGAAGTTCCTGTTTGTTCACAAAGGATTTTACATGAAGTGCCAATCAAGGACTTTGGGAAGTCTCAATGGGTTGAATCAAATGTATAGAAGAATGAGTTCAATCATTCTGGGCATTGTGTACTTCTGGCACTCAATTTTTCCTGGACATTACAATTATTTCCTAGAGTACAATAGTTTCTAAGGGCTACAGTACATGGTAATGTGTGCCACCAGAGATCACTAGATACCTCTTCCTTCCCCTGGGCACTACTGCCCTGGTGCTAGTACACCGAGATCTCCTAATAGGCGCTTCCCATGCTTCCCCAATCACTGGATCTTCATGATGCCAAATCTTCCTCACGGTGTCCAGGAAAGTGGAAAGTGCATCTCTGTTTACATTATACTATCTGAAGGGTCCTAACACGGTTCTATTTTCACTCTTGTGTTCCCGAAGGCCCTGAGCATTATTTCTGCTTAGCAAAGCAAATGGAGGCAAAATGAGACGTTACTGATATCTTCATTACTCTCTTATTGTCCTATGGTTTCTTCTCTGTCGACCACTTCTAGTTCTCAATTTAATTTGTGGAACATTGTGTTGACTACTATATAGATCATACTGTTTTATTCTTTGTGAAGAATTAAAACTGTGACAATTTCTACCCCAAAGATCTTACAATTTAGTGGAAGATTTTTTTTGAAATTCATTTATTCAGCAAAGATTCATTGGAAATACTGTCTTAAGGGACCTAGACCAGTTGTTAAGGGAATTCATATAAAATGTTTATTCTTATAGGGATGATGGGCATTTATGATGAAGGCAGAATTAGGGCTTGTCTTTGAAAAAAGTGAACATTTTCAGTAAGTTTGTTTGGGGTAAGAAAAAAGAAAGGACAGTCTATTTAAGGCACATGATTCAGAAAAACAGATGTGGAAAGAAGTATTAGGATGGTGGGTAGTACAGGAAAGTAGAGCCATCAGGGTTTAAGAAGATATGCTGAGGTATGACAAAAAGATAAGCTGGGACTAATTGTAGGAAATTAAAATTGCATGCTGAAGGGTTTACATTTTATTCTAGTTGTATTGTAGAGAGATTGAAAGTTGTATATCAAGGATTTATGAAGAACTTGGTTTTAGGAAGAATAAATTTGTGGTTTGATGAGCAGGAAAGGCTAAAACTGGTAATAAGACTCAATTACAAGTCTCTCATAAGAATCGAGGCAGCCACTGGGAGCCAAATAGAATATTTTCTATTATTCCTGAATTGGCTAAGGCCTGAATCTGAGAACAAAAGAGCACTCATTTTAATAATACCACAATCAACATTCAGTTGGAAATGACCACCTCCTGGCTGGACTTGCTGAACTGGCCAAACCCTGACAGTATTTTTTTTTAATTATTATTTTTTTATTTGACAGACGGAGATCACAAGCAGACAGAGAGGCAGGCAGAGAGAGAGAGGGAAGAAGGCTCCCCGCTGAGCAGAGAGCCTGATGTGGGGCTCGATTCCAGGACCCTGAGATCACGACCTGAGCCGAAGGCAGAGGCTTAACCCACTGAGCCAACCAGGTGCCCCACCCCGACAGTATTTTACTGTCTTTCTTCCCAGTTACAATAGGAAGTAACAGGAGAGAGGCGATTAAACATTGGTCCCGTGAGTTGAACATTATTTCAATGGAAGCTCATTCCCTCTTTTCTAAGGATGTAGGTGCTTTTTATAGTATGAAGCCACTTAAGGAAAATACCGGAAAATAAGGATTAAAGGTATCTGAACAAAGAGTAGCACCTGAATCTTCAGCTGGAAGCACAATAAGCTGCAAACAAATAGGTCCATTCTGTTGTCACTCAAGGATCAGAGTGTGTAGCGAGGGATTCCTTAGGAGATAATTTTGGGATTCCAGGAATATGAAGTGTTTTCCTTTCTAGTTCCCTCCTTGTGCTATTTGAAAGAAAAGGGAATTGAATCATATGCTTTCTGAAGTTGGGTTAAGGAGGGTTCTGGAACAGGAATTAGAGTGACCGCAGTGAGCAGGACTTGAAGGACTGTAGAGTAAAGAATGCATTGGGGAAAGTTTAGGGAAACTCACATTATGGAAGAGGACCCCATTTCTTCCCATAGCTTCTTGTGAGGATGAAGAAGGTACATGAGGAGCAGAAGTCAATGGACCACTTGATGGGCAAATCCAGGTTAGCAAAAGCACTAAGGGTCTATCAAAGGCAGACACAGACATCTCCAGGAGTCTTCAGCTTAGGACTTTGGTGCAAATTAGACAAAATCACCATTCTGGGTGCTTTTGACAGAGCCTTGAGAAACGGAATGGGGACTGAATTTCAGCATCCAGTCATCGTATCAGCTGGGAGTTTTTGTGCCCAGCAGCAAGGAGGGCAGGGGTGGTGTTGACCATTGTCTCAAGAAAACCACATGCATCAACTAGGTAACGCCCACTCTGTCAGCATAGAAGATCAGCATCAGAGAGAACACACTAAATCCTAGTGATGCGAGGAACACCTCTTACTGGTGTGTGAGCGGTAACATTAAGATGTCCGTGTCCTCTCTGTCTCCCTCTGCGCCTTCAACAGCAGTGGAACGAGTGTCTGGAAAACAACGAGGAGAGATTTCTGCACCTCCTCATTCATAGTAAGTGGGACTCAGTTCTGCTCCTTCATGTGGAAGGTGGGACTAGGAACACAAACAAGGAATCAAATTTGAGAATGAACTTTTTTAGAAAAGAGGAAAACTGAGCCCTAAAAAGAGACCACGATAATAGCCAAATATAACAAGAAAATGATGGACCTTAGCCAAAGTGGAACATAACATAGCTGCAAAGCAATTACTGGGAAAATTTAAATGATTTGATGCTTATATTCCAATGATTGAAACTCTTCAGTAAACCGGTCACAGTTAAACTATGAAGGCTAGTATTAACAACGACAACAAAGAAAGGGGGATATAAGCCAAAATAATTATTTAACTTCATCTATAAATTCCCAGCTATTAGATGTATTATCTCTTCTCTATTCTCCCATCTCTAGCTTACTTTTCTTTCTAAATCAGCAGTTTTACAGATACTGCAGACCACATCCACGTTGCCAAGTTTCATAATTTTTGGATATTTCCCAATAAGCCTTTTAAGATGCAGCACGCTCAGTCTCTATCGACTTCAGTTTCTGAAGTCTGGTCATTTTAAAATCTGGATGGCATTACCTTTTTATATATAATTATATTTAATATTTAGTATGTATAAAAGAACATACTCTTCCTCAAACACAGGATAAAATAATACTATCATTTCCACATTTTGATGATCCTCAATTTCTCTAATGACATGTATTTTCCTGTGCAGTTTCTTTTTATTGCTTGTTTTTGCTCTCAAATGGGAGAAGAAAATGACACTCTTTAAGGAAACTGAAAAGTGGATCTAAAATTTTTTAGTGAATTTTGTTTTGTGAAGAACAATTTTGGGGGTCATTAATTTTCCTGGTGAACTACATTTTAGGTTTCATAAATTAAAGACAGAAAACATGTATCAAATCCATTTATTCAAAGAAATATATTGATCTGAAGAACAACTGATTTTTTAAAAAATTTTATTTATTTATTTGAGAGAGATAATGAGAGAGAGAACATGAGAGGGAGAGGCCAGAGAGAAGCAGACTCCTCGCCAAGCAGGGAGCCCAATGTGGGGCTGGATCCTGGGACTCCAGGGTCATACCTGAACCACAGGCAGTCTTTTAACCAAGTGAGCTACTCAGAGTACCCCCTTCTTTTTTTTAAGATTTTATTTATACAACTGATCATTTTTATGTAACTTTTAGAATCACTGGTTTATTTTGAAATATACTATATGCATCACTGGATTTTTTTTTCATCCAAAGGAATCCTAACAACATGTCAACACAAGTAAAATAATTTACACATAAATTTTACCAGAATTAGAAATATATAAATGCAGATAAGTTTGACTTTCCATGAAGAAAATGAACCTAACTCTAATGTACAGTTTAAGAATATTAAAAACAGTCAAAATACAGCTCTTTTATATTATTTCAGTACTAAATGTACTGGGTTTGAGAGAAACCTTATTCTCACAGGTGATATATTTACTTACCAAGTATGATGGTGGATAATTTCTGTGTATGGCTCACATATGCATCTTAAGTTATTTCTTAATTGTTTCAAGTTCAAGGTGAAATTGTTTGACAACACATCAAATTATGAGACTACACATTTTTCAGAGTTAATAGAACCCTATGCATTGGCTACGGATAGAAAGTTAAGATCTAATCTAATTCTCCTTTTTAAATGAGTTGAGAGTTATGTCATTATCTAACATCAGAACCTGAACTTAGACCAAGGAATAAAAAATTCTCAGTTTAGGGGCGCCCGGGAGGCTCAGTGGGTGAAGCCGCTGCCTTCGGCTCAGGTCGTGATCCCAGGGTCCTGGGATCGAGCCCCGCATCGGGCTCTCTGCTCAGCGGAGAGTCCGCTTCCTCCTCTCTCTCTCCCTGCCTCTCTGCCTGCTTGTGATCTCTCTCTGTCAAATACATAAATAAAATCTTTAAAAGAAAATTCTCAGTTTAGTATTGTATTTCCCCTGCTCTCAACCTGTCTTCTAAGCAAACATCTTTTTCTTTTTCTCAGGAAAATAGACTGATGTGACTGAATTCGAGGTGTGTGTCTCTTCCACCACGTGAGAAAGATGCTGAAATTCCTGGAAAATGAGAAAACAGTAGAAGGTGATGGAAGATTGTCACTCGCTCTTTCTCCTTAGTTCTCTTTCCTGACGCCCCTCGCAGTCAGAATATCTCACTTACCTTCCTCCTTCCCCAGCAGCCAAGACCAGTCCTTCGAGACGCGAGGACAGCGGCCGCAGGAGGAGTCTCGCTCTGGGCGTTTCTAGCACCGAAGGGACCGGGCTGTCGCACGACACAAGACGCGCGTCTCCTGCTGCTGGGGGTTCGCCAGGTGGGGTGAGAAGGAGCCCCGGGGTGACTGACGCAGCCGTCGAACGTTTTATAGGAGTTTTAGCAGAAACGTGGAAAACGCAGTTTAAAGAGGAGCCGAGTTCACTTTCTGAGAGAAACGGTGACCTCGGTCCTCGGGAGCCTGAAATTGTCAGAAGCCGGCGCGGTGCGTCGGGCCTGGGCGCGGGGGTCGTGCGGTCGGGGCGGCGGGGGTCGTGCGGCCGGGGCGGCGGGGGTCGTGCGGCCGGGTCGGCGGGGGTCGTGCGGTCGGGGCGGCGGGGGTCGTGCGGTCGGGTCGGCGGGGGTCGTGCGGCCGGGTCGGCGGGGGTCGTGCGGTCGGGTCGGCGGGGGTCGTGCTGTCAGGGCGGCGGGGGTCGTGCGGTCGGGTCGGCGGGGGTCGTGCGGTCGGGTCGGCGGGGGTCGTGCGGTCGGGGCGGCGGGGGTCGTGCGGCCGGGTCGGCGGGGTCGTGCGGTCGGGGCGGCGGGGGTCGTGCGGTCGGGGCGGCGGGGGTCGTGCGGTCGGGTCGGCGGGGTCGTGCGGTCGGGGCGGCGGGGGTCGTGCGGTCGGGGCGGCGGGGGTCGTGCGGTCTGGGCGGCGGGGGTCGTGTGGTCGGGGTCGGCGGGGGTCGTGCGGTCGGGGCGGCGGGGTCGTGCGGCCGGGGCCCGGGTCCAAGCCCGCCCCGCGGAGCGTCGGCCTGCAGACCCCCCCCCCCCGCCCCGCCGGACGCCCCCGCCCCCCGCGCGCCCCCTCGGAGCGGCAGGACACCCGACGCGGTCCCCGACTCGCCCCGACGCGTCTGCCCCCGAGCGGCGCGGACACAGCGAGGCGGTTCGGCCGGAACGACCGAGAGTCACAGAAGTCCACATCCCGACAGCTTCGGATCGGTCTTCCCCGCACGGTCCGGGGCCTTCGCACCCGCGTGCGTCGGGTCTGGCTCCGTCGGGTCCGCGTCCTGCGGCCCGAAGAGACGCTCACGTTCCGCAGGAGGGGGTTGTGCAGAGGCCGCTTCACCACGGGGACATCACCACCTCGCGGACGTGTGACACATGACGTCATTTCTGTATTTTGTCCCTGACTATGCTCTGTTTTTCGCTGATAAGTTTTGCCCATTTCGGAAGAGATGTCCTATTCAGTGAGAAGCTTGATTTCTACTTCTTGGTTTGGCCCAGTGAGTTTTGACTCAAGGCCCCAAACCTCTTTGCTCTGATGTTGTTTTCCACATCTTGGAGAGTTTTATATAGCAGTTTCCGAGAGCAGTGGTTGTAGGATTTATTGAATAAACTGAACTTAAAAGTCATTGCAAAGACTCATAAGAAGCAATTTATTATTTTTTAGTTCTGAGAGAAATCTGCTGCTTCTTCCTTTTTTAACAAGTGTGGATGCTTTTTTTAAAAAAATCAAGTTTAAGGTTAGTTTAATCGTAAACAGCAAATTCCACACATAAGCATGTATAATGAGCACATTTTAAAAGCCTCTTTGTAGAATTAAATTCTGATTCCAGAATTTTGTCTTTAGCAGGTCCCACTCATAATGTACAGTCACAGGAGGAAGGCGCCAATGTCTAAATCTCGGGTCATAATTTTCAGAAAGGAGCGATTCTAATATAAATCTGGGAAAAGACGAGACTGACTTAGATTCTCTAGTTTCCCTTGCTCCTCCCCTCTTGCATATGCTTAAACAGTAGCAGCACCTTCCTTACTGTCGTTTTTCATGAGGAGGGGACCACGATCTGAGTGTGCGTCCTCGCTAATTCGATGTTGGAATCCTACTGCCCAGTGTGATGGCCTTAGAAGGCAAGGACTTCGGAAACGATGAGGTTCTGCAGGCGGAGCCCTCAAGCATGGGTCAGGGCTCTTGTGAGGGAGTCCAGGGCGACTCCTGAGCCCCGTCTGCCGGGGACGGAGTCATGAGAAGTCTGGGTGACAGCCGTCATCCAGCCGGGAGGGCGCCTGATCTCACACACCCAGTCTAGAACTGTGAGGAATACGTTTCTGTTGTCTCAAGCCACCGAGTCTGGGGTATTTTGTTGCAGCAGCTTGGATGGACAGAGGCAGAGCCAAATAATTGATAAGTCAAGACCAGGAAGAAGGATATCAAAGAGGAAAAGTATTTACCAAGAGTGTAGCCTCATAGGAAGAATATCTCTTAGCCTGTTTCTTTTTATTTATTTTCCTTTCCATCCTACAGTGTAGGTTCCTGTAAATACTCTTTGTAGGTTCAGTTAATGCATCAAAATAGTGATATCAAAGTTCTGTTTTATAAGAAATTAAATATCTCATGGTACTTTACAAGGCACATTGGCATTGATTATTGACACTTGAAGTGAGTACAAATTAATTATGAACATATATATTACTGCAGCTATATTTTTTATAGGTTCAAATTCTATTAAATAGTTTTATCATAAGGTAGATACAGGCTACAGTTGGGGCTGAAAAGGCATTAGAAGATGTGTCAGGTCTACAGATGGGATAAGCAACTCTGTCTCCCTCTCAGGGGTAATCCTAAGTCTCTCTCCTTTTCCTGTTCGTCTGCAGCGTTGTTTTTGTACAGTCTTTCTGCTCTGATTTCCCATTACTTCAGACAGGGCTGGTCCTTGAATTTTTTTCCTTCTGATCAACCTAATTTTTCTTTTCCTCATTGCTTCTGGCTATTCATGACTACTTCTGTTTAATGACATTACTTTTGTTTTGTTTTGTTTTGTTTTTCATAATTCTTCATGGCTTCTAACTCTCCCTCGATTTTTATGGCTTTAACTCCTCTTCAAATCTTTTCTTGGCTTTAGCTCCTGCTGCGCACTGCTTTGCTCTCTTTCCCGTGTTAAATACCAAAAAGAGACTTCACTGGCCCCGTTCCTTTTCTGGCATCAGGCCATGCTGTGAATCCGCTCCAGTGTTTACATCCGACGCCCTTCGGGTCCGTCAGATGTAGATGTTGGAGTCACGCGTCATGGGATGCGATCACATTCAGAAGAGACCATAACAGTATTAAGAGTAAAGTCGCAAAGACTATAAACTCTGAAAGAGGAGATACCTTTAATCTGTAAGACTGTCAGCTCAGCGCCACTGGAAGAAAAGAATTTCTAATTCTGGTCATTCATTCAAATAATATATATGTGATTTTATGCCCATGTGCCAAACACTGTTCTAGCCTCTGATGTTATAGTACTGATCAAAAATTAAAACGAATCACCTGCTCCTCGAGAGCTGGAATCTTTGGGGAGAGAGGCAATGCTACAAAGAAAAGATAGTAAGTGCGAGGAAGAAGGCGGTAAACACTATGAAAAACAGCCAAGCAGGTTAGAGGCACCTGGGTGGCGCAGCTGGCTAAGCACCTGACTCTTGATTTCAGCTCAGGTGTTAGGTATGATATTAGGGTCTTCAGACTGGTTCCTGCATAGGGCTCTGTGCTCAGCGGGGAGTTTGCTGGAGGCTCTCTCTCTGTCTCCCTCCGCCGCTCCGTCTCATACATGCTCTCTTTTCTCCCTCTCTCTAAAATAAATAACTCCTTAAAAAATGATAAATCAGGTTAAAGGGATAGAGACCCATGGTGTGTCTAGGATTATGAGACTGATTGTTATTTTACGTAACACTGTGAGGGCTGTTCTCATTAAAAGATGCCATTTAAATGGAGAAATGACTGAAATCCCTCCTTAGCTTAATACCTCTGACCTCAAAGGAGTTTGCTCATAACTTACAGGTTTTAATATCTCTAAAATCAGAAAGAATAGGAGTGGGGTGTTCTGTTATTTCTGTTATTTGCTTTAAACTACTGAGGAAAGATGTTAACAAGAATATGTTCTGCTTTTGCAGTGGGTAGTGTATGGATTGGAACCAGAAAAAATAGGAAGGATTGTGGTACTGTCCAGGAGAAAAACAAGAGTATCCAAGTCCTCAGTGATGCTGAAAAGAAGGAAGCCAGGCAGTTTCAGCCTGAACCTAAGATGAGGCCTTGGGTGTTAGATGTTAGCTATATAGTGACACGATAAAATGTAAAATGGAACTCATCCTTTAGCCCCGGACCAGTCTTCTGTTTTGATGAAGGATGGTATTATATCGAATCTATCAAATTAGAAATCTCGCACTCAACTTCACTCTTGCTTTGTCTCGCCTTCCTTATGTACACAGTTAGCCACTAATTCCTGTCCATCGTCTTACAGAACCATTTGCAAAATATGTCCCTTGCTTTTCTCTTGCTCTTGCTCTGGCATTCTTCTAGGCTTTTACAGATTCTTTCTTGAATTGTTGCTACATCCTCACAACTAGTCTTCCTGATATCAGTCCTTTTTTTATCCCAAAATATGCACTGATCCCAGAACCATTTTCTTAAATAGACAGAGCTGCTCTTTCTATGCACTGACTTCATGTCCTCTGAAGAGTCTTCCTTGTCTCATATGGTGATTCAAAACACAGGCCTAGATTTGAACATGGTTATCATTTCACGTTTTGTTTCTCTTATCTGCCACTACAACACCCCATGACTTGGAAAACCCTTACCCTTCCTTCAGGATCCAGTTCACATGTCACCATTGAGGAGGAGGGGAAATACTTCTACACACTTGAGCCCTTTCATTTGGAAGGATCTCTACAAGCATGACTTTTGTGCTTTCTTTATATTTCTTCTTAGGAGAAGTGGAAAGACTCTCGTGTTGGTGAGTTTGGGAGGAAAAACTGGGCATGCATGGCTGCAGTCCCCTATCCCCTCTTTTTGGGAACTGGCCTGTAGCCAGGGCATGTTTTTTCTTCTTTCTGCCATGTGGTAAAAGGGCCTACTAATTTCAGCTCTCTGGTTAGGAGGCTCAGTATTACTAAGCCCATTGTCACTACATCTATGAGGCACCTGGCATAGATTAGGTGGTCAATAAATGATTGTTACATGGATATTGAATGCATAATAAAAGTGAGATTTGTTCTCTGTCGACTAGCAGAACTCTGACAAAGAAAAGTGGTATTTTGCTATTCCCCTTTCGGTTCCTATAATAGCGACTTGAAGAAGACTTCAGCATCTTCAGAAAGTAGAGATTTCTCTTCAGAGGACCTTGGTTGTCTGTACACTAAAAAACATGTTGCGGCGCTTGGAAAATTCCCTACAGAGTCCTGTGTGCACCCTCAAGATTATAGTTCAGGTTTGAAGTCCGGGCTGAGACGGATCGTTTTAATAAGCACCACAGAAGTTTCTTCAAATGCAAATTGGCTACTGTCTTTAGGTTTTTAAAGAACAGTGCTTATATCTCATTACTGGGTTTATTCACATGCCTGTCTTCCCCAGCAGGTTATGTACTCATTAGGAGTATTTGTCTCAGAAGTGCAAACATACAACCCAGAACCTGGAACCTGGTAGCTAGTCAATCCATGTTTACCGAATCAGTGTTTGTTGATAAAGACACACATGGGATTTGTACTTCCTTTTTTATTTATAAAGCCAGCATCTGGGGATATTCAAAAAGAACACAACGAAGACATCATCATTCTATTAAATGAGCTCACCATTAGCTTATGAAGAATTCATGAGTTTTTCAAACCATGTAGCTTGTAGCACGTTTTTTAAAAAATAGTAAACATCTTTTTTCCTATATCTAATACATAATTTTACATTAAATTGTCATGAAATCTTCCTTTAAAAAACATGGTAAAATTATGTCATAAAAATCCCTACTGTATATAATGAATTATTTTTATTTTATCCTGAGAATTGTCCATATCTTAAACATATTAAATCTTCTCTGTTCTCCTAGCTTTCACTCGCATACCTTTTTCATTTGACCCACAACAGCATGTTTGCTAAGCAACAAAAAGAGGAAAATCTTTCAAAACATAAATCCATGAATTCCCCCCAAGAGAGGAAAAGCCAATACTTGTTGCATTGCTTAGGGAGTAAAAGGAAAGAGAAAAAAAAAAAAAAATCAGATCAGCTTCTTCGCAGCTGTGCTTGGGAATTCAAGGCCACACCTGGACCGGGTGAAACTCCTCTGATTATAAACCTTTGGCTGAAAGGAAAAGTTGCTGCCTGAAAAAGCAGGCTGTGTCTTTGGGGATTCCCTCTGGCTGTTTTAGTATTTAACAAATGTAATAGCTGAAGCTTTATGTTCTGAAAATATCACGAAGCCTGTAGGAGCTCTGTGTTTCTTCTTGAAAATTCCCACTGTGAATGTACGTGTTTAAAATGTATTCAGACGGTGGCAATGTATCAATTAGAAACATCTCCCTAAATCTCTCTCATTTTAGAGGAAAATTATTTATCATGTAGGTATGTTATGAGTATGGCATTTGATATGCTAATTACAAACATACAATTTTGCAAATGCTTTATAGTTTCAGGTTTAGATACACACATATTTTAAGTCTGAACATCGAACAGCACATTTACATATGAGGTGTACCCTGACGAAAATAAAACACACATATTTGTTCTTGGCATCCAGAAAATAAGTCCTCATATCAGTGGTAAAATGATGTCTTTCTGACTTTATCATTTTAATACAACTGTTAAATACTTTGTGGCATGATATTCGTACTCAAAATTGCTAAGATGAGGTTAGGCGGTAAAGTACCTTCCTTCCATAAACATGCACTGTCTTCACATGAAATTAAAACGTGATTTTGATCAAAATATTCTAGAGACACAAGAGTAAGAAAGCATATCTAATAGTAAATGCTATTTTAATGACATTAAGTTATGGGAACTTTTGTATTGAAAGCAAGCATTTAAGAATTATTTTCATTAAAATCAGTGATTCGCAGGAGATTACAAAGAGACGTACAGTTTAAAAAGCCACCCAGGAAGAAGTGCCAAAGTGTTTGAACTAATATTGCCAATTACATCGTCAATGTTTGCCCTGGAATTTAACATAAAAATTGGCAGGAAAACTCCATTATTTTGAGTTTTTATTAATAGTAATAATGAATAAAAACACCCTAGAGATTTTGGAAATACATCAGTATCATGATCACTAACTTTCATTAGAATGAGGAATACTTAAAAGCTTAATAGATGGGCTCCTAGACCATTACAGCATTCCTGTTAGTTCTTGAGATTTATTTTGGTGGTCATAAGAAAATACAAAATACCAGTCACGTAAACTGATCTTATAGGATCTTTATAAATAATGTGCCAGAGAGAAGATTTTATAAATATTTACAGACACATGAACCATTTGTTAAGGAATAAAAAAGCAAGTGATAGAAATTCTTGATTATTAGCCCTGGTGGACAATACCCAAGAAATAATTCCTTGACTCTTCTTGTCTCAGAGTCAAAGTAAGTTTTCATTAAAATGGGCTGCTAAGGTGTCAGAACACATATTTACTGGTCTGGAGAGTCTCCCAAAGTTCTGTAGTATTAAATGGCATTTTTCACAGTTTATAAGATCATATTGACTCTTTTCATCCTATATTCCTTTCAGTTGAAAACATAAATTATTGACAATGAAAACAACTTTAGTGAGGAAATCAGAGAACTTGGGTTTATATGCGGATTTTGGCACAAACTTGATATTAAATCTTTAGAAGTAACGTTTAATTTCAGTCTTAGCTTTAATGCTGTAAAATAAAGTAGATGGACTACATAATATAGTGTCCAATTATTTCTTGAACATTTTTCAATCAACAGATTTATTGAATGTTTCTTGTGGGCCTGGTGCCTTCTATGTGAGGCACACCCCTGGGTACTTTGAATATTGTCATAAAGCAGATTAGATTCACCCAGTGATGGAGTTTACACTCTGCTGGGGTTGACAATGAACAAATAATTAAATAAGTCTGTGATTTTCAATAGCAGTAAGTGTAATAGCAACCAAGGAAGGAAATAACAAATCACTGGAACAAGGATCTATTTGACTAAAATTGCGAAGGATCCGATCATGTAAACACTTCCCCCGCAGAGGCAAGGTGAAGTGCCGTAAGTCATACAAATGAACTTGTACCAAGGACAAGGGTACATCCAGTATTGCTTGAACATGGTAATCTAAAGGGAGGTGGCCATAAAAAGGTGTATGAAGTAGTTTGGGTTATTAGAGTTTGGTGAGGAGTTTGGATTTTGTTTCAAGTGCTATGGAAAGTCATCTGAAAGTTTAAATAAGATTGATGTCCGATGTGCTTAATTTAGCTAGCAAAAAGACTGATATGCGGACTGTGTGGAGAGGACCATTTTGTGCTTTGTGTCGTGCTCAATTCATGTACATGCTTATGTATATGAATGCATGAACACGGACAGTAATACACATACACATATCTATACATGATGAGATGTCAGGTTGAATCATTTAATCAAATTGGTTTGATGAATTAAATTGAAATGATTCCATAAATTTTCCCTCTAATATTTGAAAAATTATTATGAATCCAGTTGAGTAATAAGGATATTCAATAGAAACCTAGTTGTTGTATGTGAAGAAAGACAGTATGAGTTATTAATTGGTACTTGGAGGTCGGCTGCTGTCTGCCCTGGCTCTGCAGACAGGCAGTAGATCAGTAGCAATGATGAACAGATAGAAAACCTGTAAGATACTTTTTTTTCTTGCAAATTGACTGATTAAAGTTTTTGGATGAAGAGGACAAAGTCCAAACAACTAGAATAAGCATCTTTTAAAAACAAAAGTTATAAAATTGAGCTGTCAGACCTCTAAAGAAGTCTTCTATTCAGCAGAAAAGGGGGTTTGAAGGAACATTGCTAGTAAATGTTACTGGAAAATAAGATAATTTCACAGTTAAGTTATACATACTTTAGTTTTAGATTATATGTAATTCTAAGTTACATCATATTCTTTTGAAGGCGGAATGACTCATGAATGACTGAGTAAATACAGTCTAGTTTGTAGTCTGTGTACTTACATGCTTAAAATGGAAATTAGTTTTCGTAACGTTACTAATTTAGATGCACTTCATAGGAGCGCTTGAGCTACTGACCCTTTTTAAGCCTTTGAACCTAGTTGGTGGCACATGTTTTTAAATGACACAAACTCAAAGTGAAAACCAGACTTCTTACCCTCCACGGGGTTTCTCCGTCCCTCCGACCCCTTTCTCCTCTCTTTTTATATTCTTGGGTGACTAAAGCATTTAGAGCTGTGCCTGGTATATACTAAGACAATGGTCATAGTATTAGTTACCACAATAGTAGTTAATGACACTATTTACTACATCTACTGACCCAGAAATTTCAGTGACCTTTACTCATTCCTCTTAGTTCACAGCCATTTCATATACTTGCCTTGTGTTGTCTGTCATCATATGCTCTAATTAAATCTCATTGATCGGAGACTGGCCTTTCTTCTCTGTTCCATTCTCACTGCGTTGGTTTGGCCCATATCACTCAAGGAAGAGGACCCATGTTCTGGACTCTACTTTTTTTTTTTTTTTTAAGATTTATTTATTTCTTTGGAGAAGAGAGAGAGCACATGAGCAGGAGGGACGGAGGGAAAGGGAGAAAGAATCTCAAGCAGACTCCACGTTGAGCTTGGAGAAAGACACAGGGCTCAGTTTCATGACTCTGAGATCAGAACCTGAGCTGAAACCAAAGGCAGTTCCTTAACTGACTGTGTCACTCAGGCCCCATGGACTGTACTCTTTAGGGGACACCTTCTGGTCCACCCCCAGCCAATGCCCCAGGGGTGAGTCATTTATAGAGCCAAAGGGAATGCACTTTCCTAACCCTAACATCCTTCTAAACCATACTCCAGGATCCCAGGACTTTTAAAGAAACTTTTTGCTGGTTCTCTCTTCCCAAGGTTGTGGGAGGGACTCACAGAATTGACTTTTGGCCAACCATTGTTTGTTTTTTTTGTTTGTTTGTTTGTTTGTTTAAGATTTTATTTACTTATTTGACAGACAGCGATCACAAGCAGGCAGAGAGGCAGGCAGAGAGAGAGAAGGGAAGCAGGCTCCCCGCTGAGCAGAGAGCCCGATGTGGGGCTCGATCCCAGGACCCTGAGATCATGACCTGAGCCAAAGGCAGAGGCTTAACCCACTGAGCCACCCAGGTGTCCCCTGTTTTGTTTTGTTTTCGTATCATGGAGGTAGGTAGTAGTGGCAGTGGATGGTTTTGGTCTGGGGTCCTTGTGGTGAGCAGGAATAGGAGGAGGGAACTGAAGAGAGACACAGACGGGGCCTCCGTTCACACCCTTGCCCTATCCCAACAACGTTCGTGGAAGGTCTGTTTGGACAAACGCAGCCATTACCTCATAAGACCTCTTCTCTCTAGTCTGGATGCTTCTTTCTCTAGTTGAACGCTTTCTGGTGTCTTCTCACTGGTTACAGGGAAAGTCCAGCCTTGGCAAGACATACAAGGCCTTCATATTCTGTCTTGGGTTCATCTTTGGGGTCATTGTGCATCTCAGTCTTGACATTCCACTTCCCATGCCTTCGGCACGTTGTAATTCTCCACACACTGCGCTCCTTCAGGTTCGTGTGTAGAAACTGCAGGACTTTCCACTTCCCGGAAGACCTGTCCCGATGTACTGCCTTTAAGAATATGTTCCTTTATTCCTCTAGACTCAGGTTGAATACAGCCCTTTCTATAAAGATTTTCTGGTTCCCTATAGAGTGTTTCTAGCTCCTCTGCATAGTTGCCCACTTTCTAGCTTTTTTGATTATAATGTGTTTTCTCTGACATTGTGCTTATTTCTTTGAGGACCTGCCTCCTTTGCTGGAACCTGAATTAGTCAAGGACAGAGGTCTCACTTATCTAAGTCTCTAAATTATCTTCCTCCGCAACCTGCCTCCTTGTTCCTGTAGTAGAAACTCACTGCATGTTTTCAGGGAAAAATAAAAACAAGGGAAGGGAGAATGATGTATCCCTTCTGTCTCATCCTCTCTGCAGAGGCTGCTCTGCTGTTCATCTTCTCTCTCTCTTTAATTTCAATCTATCAACCTGGTCCTTTGTTAGTGGAGAATGGGGTAAGGACTTGCATATGACTTATGCCTTCCAAATTTAGAAATGACTATAAATTTCTCAATATTCACCACCTTATTTGTCAGAACTGATAGTCATGAGGAATTATTAATATGTAAATATATGTAAATTTGCTTTTTTGATAAAAGAGAAAATATATTATTTTGCCAGGCTCTTTATTTTGCTTTGGCAAATTGCATACTCTACTCAAGATCTGAACACCAAAATTTGTTTTTATTCTTAGTTCAAGTTGAAGCTGTAAGGCACAGAGATTCTATAGGTTTGGGACCTTAAATGGAGATGTTTTACTGTAAGGTGAGCACAGCAAAATCCAGAGACGACCACATACTGTGTTCAAGTGCATTCTGTGATTATCTGGACATAATTGTACTAGCGAAGTAATATGAGTTCTTAACATGTGAAATTTGAGAGGGTTTTAATATAGGGGAGAGTTCTTAATATGGAAATAGGTAAGTCCTTGTTTCATAAAATTTTTGAGAAAAAAGATGCAAAAAAGCAATTATTAAATAATGGAAACATTAATCTATCTTCTTTTGTAATTTTTAAATTTCTGGAAAATTTAACAGTACCAAATGGAGGGAACCGAATTAAGCACCAGGCACTGTACTAACCGCTCCGCACGTTATTTTATTATTTCATTTAGTCACTGTTAATCAGGAAGGTATTATCCCCATATTATGAGATGGTTACTTGAATATACTAAGTAATCTGTTCAAAGTCATAGAGTCATACTTTTAGAACCAAGATTCAGAGGTATTTTATATGGCTAAGAAAACCTACATTAAAATAAACTGCAGTTAGTTACCATTCAGTGTTACTTTGCTCTCTGGTGCACAACCCAGTGATTCCACTGTCCCGCACGTCACTCAGTGCTCACCGTGTGCCCAACCCCCCTCACCTATTTCACCCCCCCACGTGCCTTCTGGTAACTTCCGGTTCATTCTCAATATTTAAGAGTCTTTTTTGGTGTGTTATCTCTTTTTCTCTTTGTTTGTTTTGAAGAAAGCTTTTAACCATTACACTGTGAATCTTAGACTGCATGTGGTGAGGCTACACAGGTGTGTAAAGGGATGCTGAGAAATGGTTAAAGAAATCTGAATGTCCGTGAGCTGTAGTATGTTTAAAAGAAAAAACAAGTCATCTGCCATTTTCTCTCTGAAGAATTTTAGTGCGTTTAAATAGCAGAAAAGTTAAAAAGAAAATAGCAGAAAATTTGAGGATATTTCCTGGGGATTAAGGAATGCCTAGAATTAAAGGCCAAAAGCTTTCAACAACTTCTCCTAATCAAAGATAAATTCTCGGGAAATGCCTTGTATCCTCATCATCATTGTTTAATTGAAAGTTCCTTACTTGAATTTACCACCTCCCTCAGCTTTTGTTAATTATTACTGTTGAGGCCTCAGTAATAAATAACCTTTCTCTGTGATTTAATATCCATATACTCCTCCCATTCCCAAATGTGTTCCTGGAGAAAAAAAAATCTTAAAATACTTTATAAAATGTATATATTAATTTATTCCTTAATTGTAATATATGATAATATTAGTTTGTCCCAATGATATTTAAAGCAAAACACAACTTAAAATCTCTACCACCATCCTAAAAATGACGTCCTTGCCTAGCAGAATGACACTATTAATTTCCAAGTCATCTTGAATCCAAATCACTTCCTGTAGAAATCTTATTTATAACTGTAAGACTACTGAAAGAGCCCAACCAAGACAGTTTACTTTTACTTTTGGGGGAAATGAAAATCAAGACAACTACTGAATGATTTGCTCATTTGAACACTGACTGAAAACCCCATGTAGGAGGAATGGAATTCTTTGTTTTCAAACTACAAGCAGAGTTTGTTTGTTTGTTTGTTTGTTTTTTGCTTTCCCTGCCCCCCTCCCGCGCCCCCCATGGCTCTTCAGCTAAATCCTCTTTTACCATTTTAGAATGCATGCGGGGCCGTCTTCAAGCTGTTTCCTTGGCCGCATGTGAGACCAGCTGACACGGGAAGGAGGTATACACACTTGGTTTGTGGCTTCAGTGTATTATTATTAGTGGCTGCCTTTGATATGGATTCTTTACAAAATGTAGTCTGAACTCCCTGTCAGGGAGCTCTGGGAGTGGGTGAATAATGAGGCCGCGCTCAGGAAATGTCAGAGGAAGGTGCGTCCTGGGAGTGTGTCTCTCCCTCCCTTTCAGGAAGTGACAATCGGGTCCTCCGTCAGAGTGGTGTGCACGGGCTTCTCCCTGTGGCCAGCTTCCTCCGATTCATGCCTCGGTCAGTAGTCATGGCTCGGATGGGAGGGGCTCTCCTAGGTTTCAAACTCCCCTTCTAGGAAAATGTTTCCATCATCCACCATTTCCTGCAATTGTTGGACCTCAAGCTGAAAAAGCTGTGCTTCGCTGGGAACAGGCGGATCCTGGAACTCTGCTTTTCCTGCCTATCACCTGAATTAGAGCCAGAGGGAAGGGAAGGGGCTTTAGCGCATGAGGACAGCTCCACTGAAAATGGAATTTTACAAAAAAGTTCTAGAAACTTACAGCTAATTCCTGTATGGGTGCCTCAATTTACACAGACATAGAACCAAGCAGGAAAGAAAGGTCGTCTTTCCAGACTTGGGTTTATACTTTACTTGAAATATTCTCTCCCCCCCACTTCTTTTTTTACACATTGTGGCATTCTAAGCTACAATACTTGAAAATGATTAAAGAGAACTGGAGACGAATCCCATTCCTATGTTTCCTCTTGGTTTCCTACTGCCAAGTAAAAGCCTTGCGTAGTGGCCGTCCAGCCGGTGGCCGACTGTGTAGTCGGACTGCTCCAGAGACTTTCTGTACATTTCTCAAGCTCTCTGTCAAATCTGTTGTTTCTACGGAATTTTTGATAAAATGAGGGTTAAAAAATAATGAACAGTAGTCCACAAATTCTTCCTGGTAATCTTTTACCATAGGAAATTGTACACGCTTCTTTGCAAACTTCTATCCATCATATCCTACATGGAAATCACAGTCATCTTACCCAAAAGAAAAAGACTTCTCTTATTTTCCATCAGTATGAAAATAGTCTTTAAATCAAGAGTGACATTTGATCCAGTGCCAGTGTAAGCGTATAATATCTATGCCTTTCTTCTACCCAACATAAAAATGGAAAATAACATAAAATTAAAGACTCTTTTTATTATCACAGCAAGTGGGGATTTAGTCTTGTTAACATAAAATTTCTTTTTCATTAGCAATTTTCACACATAAGTAGAACTTTAAAGGTTGTATGGCTATGTCATGGCATAACAGAGTCTGATAAATAAACAAAACTGACCCACATGTCACGCAGAAATTTGTATGTTAAAATTCTGGCGGTATAAATTGCCTAGAACTTTCATGCTTCTGTTTTGAAAAGAGAGAAAAAACTTCTTTTGACATATTTATCTGTTTGCTGTAAATTAGAATTATCAGTTAAGCAAAAATATTAGCGAGGGAACCATGAGCATCATTATATTCCAGGCGTTTCTTAGTCTTAGTTAAATATGGAAAGGAAACTACGGACGCTCATTACGAGTATTTAAGTCTTTAAAACCCTCACCTCATTTTCTTGATGTTTCAGAGAGAGGATTTAACAACAAAAAAAGTCATTTGCCATCTTTCTTGTTTGCTTTTTAATTTGTAAAATAAAACTGTTGTTCCAAACAGAATTGTTTTGTTGGAACTATTCTGGAGAGAACTTAAGCAGCTGTGATATGACTCTGATATTCGGTGGACCCTTTCTGGAAGTTTCTTTAACCACCAGGGAGATCCCCCAGAGTAACGTCTGAAACTGTTGACCCTGCTTTCCTAAGCCTCCACGCAGCCGGCCAGTAGGGCGCAGTGGCTTTCTTGGCTTTTGCTTTATTTTTCAGGATATTTCCTGGCCTCGTTGTGGTCACTTTTTCATTGTCAGCCAGCTTGTGAACTCGCGGGAACAGACATCCTCACAAACAAAATGACATTATGAAAAACAGACCCTGGATATCGGCGCGTCAGCAAAACAGATGGGGATTTGGAAAACACAAAAAGCAGGGACTTTTTTGGGAAGATTGGCATGGATCTCCTCATGCACACAAAGTGTTGCTCCATTCCTTACCACCCGGGGCAATACAAATTCTAACTCAAGCAGTGGCATTCTAATGTAATTACATTAAAGGAGAACATATTGCATCAATTGATAGAAGGGATTTAATTATAAGATTTTTAGAAGTTGCTGGACAGATCTCTGGGTTATTGGTAATGAATTTATATTTAAGAACCTCAGAAGCTCAGTAAATTTGAACAATCAAACCAAAATTTCTGTAAGATTTGTTTTATGTAATATTAAGTATTTATTTTGAATACAATCCTTTGTCTAATTCACCCAGTTCAAAATAATGATTGGCTAAAGACTTGTAAAGATTTTTTTCCTAACGTTGAGATCTAACATTTATTTAGAATTTACAATGGATTAGGCACTATATTAAAATCTACATTATCTCAGACACAATAACACCATGATGAAGGTAATTTATTGTCTCTTTTTTTTTTTTTAACAGTGAAGAAACTGAGGAGTCGGCGGTGTGTTCTCGTCCCCATTTAGCATGCAGGAGCTGGGCCGGGCCCCTTGCAGCCCGTCCAGAGCCGCGCTCTCAGCCTCCTCAGCACTCCGTCCATCAGCCCTTCTGGATTCCCGTGCTTTTCTGCTTTGGTTACACACTGAATAATCTGCGGAATAAAGCAAAGCAAAAACTAGAATAACTTGTGCCTAGACCTCACCTCAGACAATTCAATCAGAATTTCTGTAATGGGGGATTTGGTCTGGGGGTTAGTAGTTTTGAACAGTTTTGTGCATTATTCTGAATTGCAGCGAGGTTTAGAATCCGCGTTTGGAACCAACAATGTTCTAGGTGTTGAGAATACAAGAGGAAAATGATCAGGTTCTTTCCCTCACGTGGGAGTACCTCAGTTCCCTGTGACTGGTGTCACAAATTACCAGAAACTTGGTGACTTAAAACACCAGAGAGTTACTTTCTCACAGTTCCAGAGGCCAGAAGTCCAAAATCAAGCTTACTGCAGCGCCATGCTCGCTCTAGAGGTCCCAGGGGAGAATCCATTTCTGGTCTCTTCTAGTTTCCGGTGGCTGCCAGCATGTCTAGGTTTGTGTCCACACACGTGATCGCGTTAGGGCCTGTTTGGGTCATCGAGATCATCTCCCATGTCAAAATGCTAATCAGTCTGTAAAGATTCTTTTTCCAAATAAGGTAACATTAAAAAATTCCAGGGATTAAGACCTGACATCTTTGCGTGGCCATTATTCATCCTTCAATAAGGAGTCAAACAACTGAAGATAGAATTTAAATACAAATTTTAAAAATGCTATGAAAAAGAGAGACCTTTACAATAGATCCAGAGAAATTATGCAGCTAAAGGAAAGCCAGCACGTAAAGTTTTTAAAACCATTCATGTGATAGTCTCTGTCTCTCTCTCTTTTTTTTTTTTTACAAAGATCTGTGAAAACATATGCAAAGTTTTCTTTCTTTTTTTTTTTTAATTTATTTTCAGCGTAACAATATTCATTATTTTTGCACCACACCCAGTGCTCCATGCAATCCGTGCCCTCTATAATACCCACCACCTGGTACCCCAACCTCCCACCCCCCACCCCTTCAAAGCCCTCAGATTGTTTTTCAGAGTCCATACTCTCTCATGGTTCACCTCCCCTTCCAATTTCCCCCAACTCCCTTCTCCTCTCTAAGTCCCCTTGTCCTCCATGCTATTTGTTATGCTCCACGAATAAGTGAAACCATATGATCATTGACTCTCCCTGCTTGACTTATACAGCCTACTCTGTAGTTTAAAGGCTATTCTTTAAGTGACCATCACTTTCCAGAGTTAACTTTATATTTACTCTTTTTAAAATGTTTTAAAGATTATTTTAGAGAAGGAGAGCGTGCTGGGAGGGGTAATGGGGGGCGAGGAGCGAATTTTGAGCACACTCTCACTGCGCGTGGGGCCCGATGCTGGGCTCTCACAACCTTGAGATCACGACCTGAGCTGGAACCAAGAGTTGGGAGCTTAACCAACTGAGCCACCCAGGCACCCTTAGATTTAACTTTTGTGGTCATATTTTGAACTTTCCAAAAATCTTGGTTTTCAGAAAATAGCGTTACACTTGGAATTTGACATTTCTACTGCGAGTGTGATATTAGTGGAAACAAGGTGTGGATGGGATAACAGGAGAAAAGAAATTTGATGTATTTATAGTCACTTAAGAATTTAATAGACTGGGAAGAGAGTGAGGCTGGGTGTGTGAATACATGACGTTGACCACGAAGTGTCCTTTTTCTCTTTTTCTTAGAGTTAATATTTTCAAATTTTTGATGTTTTAAGCTTCCAAATAATTAATGATCCCTAGAAAGATGATAGGTGTGCTATAGAATATCTAATACAGGAACTTTCTCCAGACGAAGTAATGTATGTCTTTATTGCCCCAACTCTTGTGGACACTTGGAATTGCCTAGCAATGGACAATAGATTTCTCAGCCACCAATGTGACTGACGGTGTAAAACCTTCCCCTTCTTATGAAATTCTTCTTCAGTTCAAGTGTAAAGACTGTAGGTTTTGGAAAGAAATAATATAGCTCTGCAAGTTGTCAGTCAGACGACCTTGAACAAGTTATTTATCCTTACCCCAGTATAGGGTTAATATTGCTTATTCACAGAACTATGAAGATTAAGTGATAAGACATACTTAAAGTTTATAACACAGAGACTACATGGATTAGGCTCTTTAAAGAGTTATTTGTCAACTGCAGAAAAGGCCTTAGCTAGGTGATTACAGGAAAGAGATAGTCCTTTCTTATTGGAATTCTTAGTTATCTCACAGGAGCTTAGAGGCCTCCTAGCAGGTAATCAACACAGGCGAGATAATGTTTAACCAGGCCCCAAGTAGAAAAGACCAGAGGAACAAAGTCATTGGTTCTAGAAAAGTTCACTTTATTACAAGTTTAGATTAAATTTGACTCTGTTCTACACAGAAAGCCCAAGTATGCTCTCCTCCTTACTAAACTTCAGCGACGCAGAGCTTTTGTTCAAACGTTCATGGTTATTTTGAACACAAATTTATGTTCTAAAGCATGAGTTAGGATCTAAATTTAGTCACAGATCATGGACATAAAGAATATAACATGCTTTTGATTTTATCATTCATGTCATCCAAAAGCACTCACTGTAGCAAATTTAATTTTACTTTCCAAGTAAATAGATTTGATCAGCAAAGTCAAATGATCTTGGAAACAATAACTTCAAAAACATACAATTGAACTTTAGCCTGTGCTCCAAGCATTTTATTTTCTGAGAAATACTAAACAAAATCTTTAGGAAAAATTAAGTAGATTCAATTCACCAAATACTGCATCTAGACTCCCCTTCAATTTACACAAGGTTATCCTTGTGTATCTTTGGTTACCCTTGTGTATATCCTTATGGGAAAATGATAATATTTTGACATATTTTATTTCAAGACTTAGTAGTTTCTAAACTTTATTCTGTACTAACATCTTGAATGTCTTGAGCATAGAGAAGAAAACTGAATGTCCTACGGGGGAGATATTTAGATATCTAAAGTGCAATCTTATTGTTGAATAAATGGATTTAGGTATTGCGTCAAAACCAACAATGAGAAAGAGGTATTAGAGATAGGATCTTAAACGTCAGTTCTTATATAGAACGTATTTTAGTAGTCTTTAAAGTATAGGGTAAAGTTGAAGGATAAAGTATATGAAAGGAATAGGAATAGGTATTTAAAGGAGTAAAGGTCTATAAATCACCTCTTTGGTATTATAAAATCTGGTTTAGTGACTTTAACAGATGTAAACAAAAAGTTATACATAATTTAAAAACAGACATTAGTTTACTCTTTCTGTTTTCCATCCAAAATGAGTGTAGTGTGTTTTTTGCTATTAAAAACTTGATCCAACTTTTTCATGGCTGAATGATCATTTTCTCAGGGTTATTCTCTTAGAACATGTTAAAAGTGTTTTAAATGCTCCTATGGTACTTGCTGAATGATATTTGAGACAGAGGCAGATACTCCTTGCTTTTGATCTCAAGCAGGTAAGATTAATTCATCCATAGCTGTAAAACTTACCCGGAGAGATGTTCAGGTTTTATGGCGTTAAGTTATTTGCACAAATGATTGTCTCACATTTGTGCATTCACATATGATTGCAAGTTATATTTCATGATTTTCTTTACATCAGTCCTACATATAACCTAATAGGAAATCTGGACACTAATTTTTTGTTCCTCCATTTTATCATTACATTCAAAAGGTTTAATTTTTTTAAATTCCAGTATAGTTTGTAGTGTTAACAGTGTTCTATAAGTTTCAGTGGTACAATATAGTGATTTGAGAATTCTGTGCATTACTCAGAGCTCTTCAAGGTAAGTGCACTCTTAATCCCCGTGCCCTGTTTAACCGTCCTCCAACTCACCTCTCCTCTGGCAACCATCACTTTGTTTTTCATAGTTAGAAATTGGTTTTTTTGTTGGTCTCTTTTTTTCTTTGTCCATTTGTTCTGTTTCTTAAATTCCACAAATGGGTGAAACCATATGGTATTTGTCTTTCTCTGACTGACTTATTTCACTTAGCATTATATTCTCTAGATCCATTCAAAGGATAATTCTAAAAGTTAGAAACAAGGCTTTCTTACAAATACAAGTCAGCGCATACTAAACGTTTATTTAAGTCATTAATGAGGGAATCAGTTAGAAGGTACAATGCTAGTTCAAGGAGCACTTAGGGAACAGAGATTGATATAGAAATATAGTGATTGATAAAGAAATAGATATTGAGACAAGTTGAAGTAGATTTGTCAAGTTAGAGGTAAAACAACTTAATTTCTGCAGGGTGATACATTACAACCTTTGGGATTGCCTTTCTTCTAGAAAGATATTATTTACGACTCTAGTTTTCCAAAACTGCAAGTGAGCATGTAACTTCACAAACTCTTGGCTTTAATCAGTAGTAAAAAGCAAAGCAAACAAAGGTACATATTCTAGGAAATTAAATTATTTTTGTGTGATCCTGTTAAACAGTGTTCTAGTATGACACTGAAATTATATGCAAATATTCTATTTCTTTAGTAGCTGTTTTGGATAATTTTTCTTAAGAGTTTGCTCTTGTGGTTATAAATAATCCCCAAAGAATATTTGTCACAAAAAAGGCTAGTCTTCTTGTGTTTTGGTGTGATTGATTAATACAGGTCAGTAAAAGTCATTAATTAAACATATAAGCTTCTTTATAGGCAGTGAGTGTAGAGACAGTTAGTTTTGAGCAACTGTTATTGTCAAAGAATTAACTTCTTTCTAGAGACTGAATAAGGATAACATTAAAAGTAGTAAGAAACCAAAATAAATTGCATTGGATACGATATGACCACAAATTCTTTTTTTGTTTTTTTCATCCAGTCTTATTTCCCCCTTTTAAGTGTGGGCTGGTCTTTTGACTTTGAGCCAAGAGAGTTCGGCCCACGTGGGCGGCTGGGAGTCTTTTACCGCCTCATCGCCTCGGAATCACTTCTAACACGTCTGTTCAGTAAATATTGGCTGCATTAAAAGCCAAGACCCTGAAATTTGTCTTACAGTGTCCAGTTGACAAATGAATTATCAAGGCATAATTTTTACAGGAAGAAGATTATAGGTTTTACATCTACCCTGCGGAGTTTCCTAAATACACTTGAGCGAGAGGTTTATCTCTATCCTCCTGTCTTTCTGCCTCAGTTCAGAATTCTTGGGCTTGGCAGCAACAGCCCATATTGAGTTCTTTACTAGTGCTGTCACATTATCTTTTAGTACCTTCCTTAATTCTACTCTCACCCTTTGAAGTCTCTGCCAAGACCTGACGGGTAATGAGACAATCAGGTGCCCTGATCTTTGCCTAGCTCTTACCCGTGTAGGAGGAGGCACAGAGTAACGATCATGGGGTTTGGAGTCAGACTCAGAAATGTGATGTGAGTCATCGTAGCACCCTGAAGCGAATCATGTGACTTTAGACCCATTATTTTATTTCCTAAGCCTCCATTTTCTCGTATGTTTGTTGGGGAGCATAATTCTACCTAGTAAGGTAATTGTGAGAGTGAAAATAAATTAAGTACACATAGTTCCTATTATGTACTAAAGGATTAAGTAATTGTAGCTATTGTGAGGAGCAGCTTCCCCCCGCCGCCCCCGAAATGTTGTATTACCTTTCACTAGATACCATCCAAAGAAGTTGAGGATTTTAATGTTGAGAGATGGCGGCATCCTGGGTTAGGTGCCTTCTTCCTGGATAGCTAGCTATCCCAACCTTCTCCTCCAAGGACAGACGCCGTTGCTTGGGAAGAAGACACTTTGAGACATAAATAATGAGTTTTTCCATTGTGGTTGACTAATCCTAGCCAAATAATCAGAAGAAGTTACAATTTACAAAGAATAGCTGCAATTTTTGAATCTGCAATAATTATAAAATTTGGAATATGTATGGTAGAGAGTTTACAGTAATTTATAATTACAGCATATATGATAGAAAAACTTGACTAGAACTTCTTGATGTAATTTTCTTTTGGGTCCTCAGCCCTCAAAGAATCTGTTAACTCCTGTGACCGTTTCCATGTCGAGAACAGTGGTAGATGCACACTGTGTTTAGAGCGTATTTATTGAATCTTCCCTATTCTAGCAAATTGTCTGCTTTCTAGGTTCTTCAAAAATATAACCTGAACAGGCCATGCTGAGTATGTGAAGGTAAAATGCTGCATCGGGAGGTCCAAAGTGTGTGGAATTAGTGAGTAGAAGAACAGAACAATTTTTTTTTTCTTTTGACTCCTGTGAAAATTTAACTATAAAAGTGTTTTTTTCTAATTCCTGAAGTTTGTATTATTTGAAAATGAAAATCCTAGAATGTATTTCAGGTAATTTGGTTCATCTAGATTCAGCTCAAGACTATGCTATCATATCACTCCTTTAGTTACAGATTAGCTTGTAATTGATAGAGATCTATATCCATAATTGGGTTTCCTTTCATCAAAGTCAGCTGCTGCCGATTTTCAGCTGACAAGTTCATCTATTACAATATTCTACAGCTAAGAACTTAATTTCGAGTTTTATTTGTTTATTTATTCCTTTAAAAAATAAATTTCAGAACATAGATCAACAGCACATTTGAGGCACTTTGTTATTGGAATATATTTACTTCTCTTTAAAGTTTCTGAGGCTCTTTCGTTTTCCTCGTTTTTATTTGTGGCATTACACTTATGTTTTAGTGAAGTAAGAGATTCTAATTAGTGTTAGAGTCAATACGGCCAATGCTGATGCTGAGTTCAAACTCCTCGTCTCAGTTTGGGGGACTGTGTTATTCTGGAAATCACTTTAACTCATTCCCTCTGTTTGGTTTAGGAACAGCCTGACATTGTTTTAAAGAACATAGCTTTAAAGTACTCATATTTTCCATGAAACTCCATTTGCTCCATTTAAAAGAGTCAGCTGTTCTACCTTTGTTGCAGCTGTCCTTGCTACACTCACTGTGGTGGCAGGAATCACCTTTCAGAGGTCACACAGAGCCAGTGAAAAAGCCATTCACTCAGTGCCAGTGGTGTTCGGGGTCCTCTGTGGCTAACCCACCATTACGCAGTGCGTATTCTTAAAATCCATTCACTAAAAGCATAACAAAGGGGGTGGGGGAGCAATTTCCTTTTTGGCTTTAGCTGAATACATTGTAACTCCTTGGTTTCTATATACCTGAAAGATATTTTAAGAGGTCAGCTGAACTGAGTCAGCTTTTTATGACTCAACCAACCCACAATCTTCATACATTTGCAGCATTTGTAGCTTATCCTTGGTCATTGCTTACAGTTTAAAAATTCTCTTTAAATGTTCAAATTTTGCTTCAGTGGTTTTTATTAAAGATATTACTAGTCTAGTTTTCTGATACCTAAAAGCTGGTCACAACAAAAATGAAACTATGTAAAATTGTTTCCACAATTAAGCCAAAATGAAAGAAGAGGAAGTCCACTCAGTAGAAGATTGAGGTGTGTCGTAGGGGAGTTTCAGTGTCTTCCTCATTTCCACTAGCAATCCCCCCCCCCCACACACACACGCACACACACATATGCATACAGAGGTGACTCTTTCAATAAGGACAAGTGACTTTTTCTTACCTTTTGTAAAAAATTATGCACATGCAGCATAACTAGTCTCCTAATCTCATCCCCTTCCTAGTAAGCCTCTTCCATATAAAACTTAGAGCCAACGTCACCGTCACCAGTTTCCTTGTATGTGTTTTGAAGATGCTGAACTAGCTGATATCTGATTTCTTACATCTTTACATTTCTATACTAAATGTCTTTATCCAGTGGTAGAACCATATGAATAATGAGATTGAAGGGAGTTTAAAAGTAAACTACAATTTGGTGCAAAGCGCCTGCATTTTAGTAGGAAGTTTAGAATGATATCATTTCCATGGTTTCCCTTCATGGACGCTGGCCGTGGTCTACTCCTAGATGCTGAACACAAACTTGTCAATGACCATAATGTAAGAAACATAGAAAACACATTCCTTTAAGAATATCACTCTCTACTGGAGGAAAAAGGACAAATACATACGCTACATGGACTTACTAGGCGGCAGGCGATGGGGCTGTAACTATGTAATAAAACATAGTTCCTGTTACATAAGGGAGAATATATAATTGTTGAATCACCTAATGTTTTATCTTGTTTGTTAAATTTTCTGATACATAATTGACATAAAGTTTTATATTCGTTTCAGGTGTACAGCATAATGACTTTGCATGTCTGTACATATCGGGAAAAGATCACCTCAATGTCTACTTAATATCCATCACCTCACATAGGTACAAATTTTTTCTTGTGATGAGAACTTTTGTGAACTACTATATTAGAAACTTACAAATATATAATATAATGTTATTAATTACACTCACCATGTCCTACATTACATGCCCAGGATTTATTTATTTTATACCTGGAATTACCTACCATTTTTGAAGATGTATAGCTTGATTATTCTTTCTGTGTTCCTTTAACAGAAACATGACATCAATGCCCAGCTTACACCAGAATGCTGAATTTCTTGGCTTTCTTTTATTTGGCATGTCCATCCAGTTATCCGTTGAACTTGCCCACTTCTCGCCATCACCACTCCACTACCGTAGTTGAGAATGCTGTACTTCTCTCCTAAGTTACAGCAATGGCTTAGCTCAGGTGGACTCTCTTCCTTTTGTACTGTCCTATAATTTGCCTTCCAAATTTCATTTATACTGAAGTGTTTTTCAGTTTCTAACATTTCCCATAGTTTCTTTGTTGTTCTTCTGGTGAGATATAACTTATTTCTGGTAATTTTTTTGAACCCCACAATCTGGGTTAATATCTTTCTTCCTACCTACTTGTATAGAATATGGGATTATCTCCATTGTTACAGTTACCATATTTTAATTGTCTGATAATTTATTTATATCAACGACTAGACCATAGACCATAAGCTTTGAGAGCTGAGAATCTGTTTTGTTCAGATTGTATGTTCATCTCACATGATGCCTGTTATGTCACAGGCCTTCAATAATCATTTGCTGAATTATTAAAAATTAATTATTAATTAGGTCAAAAGTTGGCAAGCTGTGGGTTGTGAGCCGGTCATCTGTTTTTGTAAGTTTTCATTGGAAAATACCCGTGTCGATTAGTTTGTGTATTGCCTACAGATTTTTTGTACTACAATGGCAGAGATGAGCTATTGGAACAGACATTCTATAGCCTGTGAAGTTTAAAATAATTACTGTGTCATCCTTTGGTGAAATATTTGGTGACTGTTGATGTAGGGCTATGAAGGCTTTTTATTCTTGAGTGAGCTTTGGTGATTTGCATCTTTTAAGGGATTTTCCCTTTAATCCAAATTCTCAAATTAATTCATATAAAGCTCTTTGGGATATTCCTGAATTATCCTTTTTAATGTATGAGGATCTATAGTGATGATCCCTTTTTATCTTGATATTTATGATTTATATCTTCTCTCTTTTTTTTCTTCACTAATTTGGCTAGATATTTATCAAATGTTTTACTCTTGTCAAATTAACCAGATATTACCTTTTGTTTTCTTTACTATTTCTACTGTCTCTCTTATCTTTACTATTTCATCTTTTCTGCTTCCTTAGGGTATAAGTTGCTCTTGTACTTATAGTTTTTAAACGATGTTTATCTTATTTGAAGTTCTTGAATTCTCTGATCCATGGTTTTTTTTTTTCATTATTTTTTGAAAATTCTCAGATTCTGTTTCTCTTTTTTTTTCCCCTGTTATGTTCTCTTTTTTCATCCTAGGCTACTAATTGTACATATGATAGACCATAAGACATCACACAGTTCTTAAATGCTCTGTTCTTTTTTTTTTTTTTTTTGCCTACATTTTTTTCTCTTTGTGGTTCTTTGTGTTCTATTATATGCTATTAACATTTGAATGAGTAAATTCTGAATAAAGTGGATTGCTATTCATAATGAGGATGGGTCTCTTACAATCATTGGAAGTCTTTTTTTTTTTAAAGATTTTATTTATTTATTGGACAGACAGAGATCACAAGTAGGCAGAGAGGCAGCAGAGAGAGAGGAGGAAGCAGGCTCCCCGCTGAGCAGGTAGCCTGAGGTGGGGCTCGATCCCAGGACCCTGGGACCATGACCCAAGCCGAAGGCAGAGGCTTCAACCTACTGAGCCATCCAGGTGCCCCCAATCATTGGAAGTCTTAAGAGAAAGAAGACTGTAATCTTTCAGTGAAGAGGGGATACTGCTTCTAGACTACCTTGAAACTAGAGCTGCAAGATCTATTCTTCCCTGAGTCTCCAACTTGCCAGCCTGCTGGACAGATTCAGAACTTGCTGGCCCTGACAACTACATGAGATAATTCCTTGAAATCTCTGTCTCTGATACATGTGGGGTGTTAGGAGGTGCATGTGCACGTGGCTGTGTGTGCATGTATCTCCTAATGGCTCTTTTTCACTGGAGAACAATGATGCAATACGTCCAGCCCACCACCCGGTCACCAAGGCGATGTCACAAGTTTCAGGTGTTTGTAATGGTTGCAGCTCATTTCTAGAACCAATTTCTTTTATTTATAAGTTGTTATGTTAACAAACCACCTTAAACTTCAAGAGGTTAGAACAATACCAATTTTTTTTTTTTTTTGCTTTTTTTCCTTATGATTCTGTGTGTCAAGAATTTGGGCCAGGCATAATCTCTGTTCCAGGATGTCTGGAACCTCAGGTAGGATGGCTCAAGTGGCTGGAAGATGTGAATAGGCCCATATGTCTATGGCCTCCATTCTGAGTGTTAGCTGAGTTTTTTGGTTCTCCTCTATATGGTCTCCCAATCTCCTGAACTTGAACTTCTCACAGCATAATGGTTTTAGGGTCCCAAGAAGGTTTTGATTTACAAGTACTTATCAAGACTCTGCTTTCATAGTATGTACTGTACTGGTCTGCTAGGGCTGATAAAACAAAGTGCCACAGATTGGGTAGCTTAAAGAAGAGAAATATATTTTTCACTTTTCTCTGGAGACTGGATATTAAAAATCAAAGTACCAAGACAGCATGGTGCTGGCACAAAACAGACATATAGACCAGTGGAACAGAGTAGAGAACCCAGATGTGGACCCACAACTCTATGGTCAAGTAATCTTCAACAAAGCAAGAAAAAATATACAGTGGAAAAAAAAGCCTCTTCAATAAATGGTGCTGGGAAAATTGGACAGCTATGTATAGACGAATGAAACTTGACCATTCTCTTACACCGTACACAAAGATAAACTCGAAATGGATAAAAGACCTCAACGTGAGACAGGAATCTATCAGAATCCTAGAGGAGAACATAGGCAGTAATCGTTTCAACATCGGCCACAGCAACTTCTTTCAAGATATGTCCCCAAAGGCAAAGGAAACATAAGTGAAAATGAACTTCTGGGACTTCATCAAGACCAAAAGCTTCTGCACAGCAAAGGAAACAGTCAACAAAACGAAGAGGCAACCCACGGAATGGGAGAAGATATTTGCAAATGACACTACAGACAAAGGGTTGATATCCAAGATCTATAAAGAATTCCTCAAACTCAACACACACAAAAGACTATCACGTCAAAAAATGGGCGGAAGATGATGAACAGACACTTCTCCAATGAAGACATACAAATGGCTATCAGACACATGAAAAAATGTTCATCATCATTAGCCATCATGGCGATGCAAATTAAAACCACATTGAGATATCACCTTACACCAGTCAGAATGGCCAAAATTAGCAAGACAGGAAACAAGTGTTGGAGAGGATGTGGAGAAAGGGGAACCCTCTTACACTGTTGGTGGGAATGCACGTTGGTGCAGCCACTTTGAAAAACAGTGTGGAGATTCCTTAAGACACTAAATATAGAGCTAAGCTATGACCCTGCGATTTCACTACTGGGTATTTACCCCAAAGACACAGATGTAATGAAAAGAAGCCATCTGTACCCCAATGTTCATAGCAGCAATGGCCACAGTTGTCAAACTGTGGAAAGAGCCAAGATGCCCTTCAACGGACGAATGGATAAGGAAGATGTGGTCCATATACACTATGGAGTATGATGCCTCCATCAGAAAGGACGAATACCCAACTTTTGTAGCAACATGGACGGGACTGGAAGAGATTATGCTGAGTGAAATAAGTCAAGCAGAGAGAGTCAATGATCATATGGTTTCACTTACTTGTGGAGCATAAGGAATAACACAGAGGAGAAGGGAGTTGGGGGAAACTGGAGGGGAGACGAACCGTGAGAGACTGTGGACTCTGAGAAACAAACTGAGGGTTTTGGAGAGGAGAGGATGGGGGTTGGGTGAACCTGGTGGTGGGTACTGTGGAGGGCTCGTATTGCATGGAGCACTGGGTGTGGTGCATAAACAATGAATTCTGGAACACTGAAATGGAAAAAAAAAAATCAAAGAACCTGCAGGGCTGGTTTCTCACGAGAGTGCTCTCCTTGGATTCCTACTGTGTCCTTATGTGGCATTTTCTCTGCGCACACGCACACCTGCTGTCTCTTCCTCTTTTATAAAGACAGCAGTCACGTTGGATTGAGGTCCTGCCTTTATGAACTTACTTAATTTCAATGACCTCTTCAGAGGCCCTCTCTCCATATACAATTACACTGGGGTTTGGAGCTTCAACCTATGAATTTTGGAAAGACAAAGTTTAATCTGTAGCATCTGCTAATGTCTCATTGGGCAAAGCAAAATATATGGCCAAGCCCCGAGTCAACTTGGGGAAGTACTACACCAGCAGGAGCACTGCAGGTCGGAGTTGATAGAGGTGTTTATACAAGATGTGTTTATAACTCAGAGAGATAGATACTGTCTGATAATTTTTTAAGTTCCCTTTTTACATAGTTGCTCTGGTGGTCTTTGTCTATAACAAAAGTCAGCATGGTGTAAGTTACTTAACATTTGAACTACTTTTCAAGGTAATATTAATCTTCTACTCAGAAGTCAAACTTGGTTTATCAAGCAGTTTATATAGGGAGGGGAGAATTGAGGTGGTTCATAGATATTTAAGGCCAAGGTAAATTTGTGTTGCTGTCATTACAATATTATAGAGATGGAATAAGTGAGGCTTTATATTTTAGTAAAATAAATTATCCTAAATTATTTAATTTAATTTTATTTTGAGGGATTTCAGCATGCCTTATCAGCGTGCTAGCCAGCAACTACCAGGAAGGCATCTGCATTTGAGCCACTTGGGTTATTACTCATCGCGGTGCGAGAGAATGCACACCATGAAGAACTATGGGGTACCTTGGAAATAGGGTGCTAGAATGGACTTTTTATAGGATTTGAGCATTGGTTGGGTGATTTGGGGAGGAGTGCAAGGAATTAGGAGTTTGCTATATATTGACTGTTACTGGAAACGGGGGGCAATTCGATGACTGAGCTCTAAATAAATCTTACCTTTAGGGAGGATAGTGAAGAGGAGGAGTAAAGCAGTGATTGTTAAAGCACGCATTTAGGCTGGGAACGGGGAATGTCTAGAATTTTGTGCTGGGAGAGTGCCCATGTTTTATCTGTGTTCCAGCAAGGTTGTGGAGTGGCCCTGTTTTTGCCTGGCTCCGTCGTGATTACAGGGTCCAGGTCTGATACTGATGTTCTGTGAGATCACGTTCACCAGCAGAGTCGCGAGGTCCGGCTGTCAGCTCCTGGATGTCCGGGGCTGCATTTTCTTTTTAGTTCGTGTCTTTTCCCTTTACCTTAGTTGGGCCTATGCTGCTTGATACAACCTCCTGTTTCGGTACGTTCAAAGTAAATATGTTTCACACGACAAATACTAAGCTCTTCAGAGTTTCGCCGTATTCATTCTAAATTTTATTCTCTTAATTTCCTGGCTTGGACACAGAGTGAGCTTCCCGGGAGATACAGAGGAAAGCCCTGTGCCCTCCTCTCTCCTCATTCTGTAAGGACCCATGCGTGTGTCCTTAGGTTTTCAGAGTCCAAACTCTGCCTGGGAAGCACCACCCTCAGCCTGTCCTTTGGAACCGAGTGCTTTGAGCCTTTCCTCCTAATCACCCATCAGGATATACTTGCCCTGTCTCATTTCCTCAGTTCCCACAGCTGCATTAAAAATTTGGCTAACAAATCCTTGATAATGTTTTATTACTTTTGTACACTTCATGGCAAATCCTTTTTTATTGTGACTTCCTGGAAATAATTCTTGGCTTCAAAATACTAATGGTTTCTGGACTAGACGTGCAAAAGTTATCTGGGGCCCGAAGAGCACTTTCCTCCCTCACATTTCCCAAACAAAGTTGGTGGATTTCTACCCTGTTGGTCCTGTTATAAACTATTTCTCTTATGAAGTGCAAGTGGTAGATTTTGCTTATTAATGTGCTGCCAGGCTTGGGGATGTATAACCCCTGGCTGTGTCATTCTGGGACAAGTGGAAAGGACACTCCGTACTTTGGAATGGTAGTTTCTGATAGAGGTTAGGAGAAAGAACGTTCCGTTGTTTCATGGCTAGTTTTCTAACCATGGGCTGGTCCTCTCCAAAGCCTACCTTTGATGTATTTGAGATACGAGATTACTCTAGGGACTGTTGTACTGTCATGGGATGTCCATACACTTATTTCAACAGACGGCTATTATTATTCTCTGTAACAAAAATCTGATCTCTCTAATCAAAAAGTAAGTGTTCTGTGAAGAGGATTCAGAGAATCGAATCACAGTCTGTGTGGGTGACTGATGATTTTGATCAGTATGTCTTAGCGTCACCGAGGATTTCACACTTGTCCTGAGCACCATATGTTGCCTTCGTAACTGTTAGATTTGCTTTCAGGGATGAAAAATTTAAAGAGTCTTATTACTGAGTAACGTATTTAGCACGTGTGCTAGAATGATTTCCAGTGGTGTTGGAAGTTCTCTTTTTACAACACTGACTGCAGAAAAGGCTGTCGGCCACTGCTGCGAAAAACACGTGAGGCGGATCCCGTCACTTGGAATGTCGGCCCTACGCAGGGTGAGGGGTAGGTAGGGAACTGTCAGAGGATATATGAAAACATTCATGTAATCCTGCCATTCCTGCAAAAGAAAGATACCTATATCATGGCTTTTTATAAAGAAACTTCCAGTAAATAAAAACAAAAAGTATAGCAGAGACAATTCCTGAAAGTTATTTTTTCAAATATTTGTTTTATCATTAATTAATACAGTAAATCTGGACAATGCAGTAATTTTTGGCAATTTACTTAAGAGTGAGGAAATATAAACTTTATAATACATTGAAACTGAAGCTCAGAACTAAACTTCTAGAAAAGTGTATGGTGTCATTTGAAGATACGGCCCAAACACTAGGTGTCCTTGCATTTTTACTGACTTCAGCACTATCAGTGTTACCAAGAAAAATCTGTTAATAAGCTTGTCTTTATAAATAAATTAATTCAAGGAAAGCTAATTCTTATGAGTTGAATTTTGCCCTTCCATAATTGGTATGTTGACGCTCTAACCCCTAATCCTCAGAATGTGACCTTACTTGGAAATAGGGTCTTTGCCAACATGATTAGTTAAGATGAAGTCTTACTGGAGTAGGGTGGGCCCCTAATAAAAGGGGTCCCCTTCATAAAAGGGGAGCTTGGACACACACACACGCACACGCACACACGCACACACATGCACGTGCGCACACACACACGTACACACACACGCACGCACGCACACACACACGCACACGCACACACGCACACGCACGCACGCACACACACATGCACACACACGCACGCACGGAGACACACACATGCGCACACACACACGCACACGCACACACGCACACGCACGCACGCACACACACATGCACACACACGCACGCACGGAGACACACACACACATGCACACACACACACACGTACGCACACACACATGCACACACACACACGCACACGCACACACGCATACACACGCACGCATACACACGCACGCACACACATGCACGTGCGCACACACACGTACACGCACACACGCACACACATGCGCGTGCGCACACGCACGCACGCACACACACACGCACACACACGCACGCACGCACACACACATGCACACACACAGGCACGGAGACACACACACACATGCACACACACACGTACACACACACGCACGCACGCACACACACACGCACACGCACACGCACGCACGCACACACGCGCGCACACACACGTACACACACACGCACACACACACGCACACGCACACACACACACAGACGTATACACACACAGACGTATACACACACGTACGCACACACGTACGCACACACACGCACACACACACACGCACACACACGTACACACACACGCACGCACGCACACACACACACGTGCACACACACTCACGGAGACACACACACACGCGCACGCGCACACACACGCGCACGGAGACACACACGCGCACGGAGACACACACACGCACGGAGACACACACACGTGCACACACGCACGCGCACACACACACACGTACACACACACACGTACACACACACACGCGCACACACACACGCACGGAGACACACACACACGCACGGAGACACACACACACGCACGGAGACACACACGCGCACGCGCACACACGCGCACGAAGACACACACACGCGCGCACGGAGACACACACACACGCGCACACACGCACACACACGCACACACGCACACGCACGCGCACACACGCGCACAGAGAACACCACATTAAATAATAACTTGCCTTTTCCATCCTCCATGTCCATGGAAACGTCGACCTTCTGTCTTACGAATTCTAGGTGCCTCATAAATTAGGAATCATAAAATGTTTGTTCTCCTGTGTCTGGCGTATTTCATTAAGCATAATGTTACGTGATCCTTTCCTGTTAGGGTATATAATACGGTATATAGTTTAACATGTTATACCTAAATAATATTCCATTATACATATGTACCACATTTTATTTATCCGTTTTATTTACCCATTTATCCCATGATAGACACTTGGACTTTTCTCGTCTTTTGGCTGTTGTGAATAATGCATGAACATTGGCATATGAATATCTTTTCTGATCCCTGCTCTCAGTTCTCTTGGAGATATACCTAAAAATGGAATTGGTGGTTCATCTGGAAGTTCTATGAACGACCCTTCGGAAAACCACCAAACTGTTTTCCATGGAAGCGACACCATTTTACATTCCCACCAGAAAAGTTGGAGAGCTTCAGTTTCTCCACATCCTTACTAATACGTGTTATATTCTATTCGTTTTTAGTCATCTTAGCAAGTGTTAGGTGATATTTCATTGTGATTTTGATTTGCATTTCCCTAATGAGTAACGATGTTGAGTATCTTTTCATGTGATTATTGGCCATTTGTTTATTTTCTTTGCAAAAATGTCTATTTCAGCCCCTTGCCCATTTTTAAATTGAGCTGTTTGGTTTTGTTGTTGTTGTTGTTGTTACCGAATTTGGGGAGTTCTTTATATATTCTGGATCTTAATCACTTATTAGGCATAAGATTTCCAAATACTTTTCTTGTAGATTTTTTTTTCACTTCTTTGATAATATTCCCGATGCACACAGGTTCTTAATTTTTATGAAATAGTTTATGCGTGTTTTCTTTTATGACGTGCTTTTGGGTGTCATGTCCATGCGATCCTTACCAAACCCGGTGTCATGAAGATTTTTCACAAGGTTCTCTTCTAAGAAAATTTTAGCTCCTAAAATTAGGTCTTTGGTGCATCTTGAGTTAATTTTTACACCTAGTGTAAAGTAAAGATCCAGCTTCATTCTTTGCATGTGCATATGCAGTTTTCCCAGGATGATTTAGAGAAAAGACTGTCTTTTCCCCCATTTAAACGGCCACCTCACCCTTGTAAAATTCAATTGATTTGATGTGAGAGTTTATTCCTGGTCTCTCTACTCTATTACATCCATTTGTATGTCTCCCCTGTGCCAGTGCCATACTGTTTTAATTACCTTAGCTTTGGAGAAAGTTTTGAAGTGAGGAAATACAATCCTCCAACTTTGTTTTTCTTAATCAAGATTGTTTTGCCTTTTTTCAGGCCCCTTGTAATTCCATAAGGACTTGAGTATTGGTCTTCCCAGTTCCATGAAAAGGCTGTTGGAATTTTGAGGGAGATTGTAGCAAATTTGAGAAGTACCCTTTTGCCACCTTTCAGCCAAATTTGCCTTCTCTTACCACCACGAATAACCACAATTCTGGCTTCTAATGTGAGATCTTCATTCTGCACGTATTAGCCATAATTTTGTCACAAAGAAATGAAGGCTTGATTTAAAAATATATATATATATTTGAAGTTACTAGAAACAAACTTTCTTTGTGGAATATTTTGGCAGCAGTTTAGCCACAGATTTTCCAGATTTTTAATTTTTATAACTCAAGAATTTATGAGTTCAAATATAGTTTATATTTATCTTAAAATGATATCAAACTTACAGAAAAGTTACATGGATGGTATAAAATATATTTTTTTCCTGATCTGTTTGAGAGTAATATGCCAACACAATGATCTATTACCCAGGAATATTTGGTGTGTAATTCCTATGAAAAAGATACATTTTCCTACATAACCACAATCCAACCATCAAAATCAGGAAACAAATAAGAGTACACTGACACATTATTACCATCAAATGCTCAGACTCAATTAAACTTTCACCAGATGACCTAATAATGTCCCTTGCAGTGAAACCATCTGTTAAGGGGTTTCATGTTTCCATAGTGGGTGTGTCTCTCCAGTCACCTTAAATCTAGCACCGTTCTTTAGTGTTTCCTTGACTTCATGACCATGTAGCTTTTGAAAATTCAAGCCATTTGTTTGGTAGAATGTTCTGCACTTCGGCTTAGCTGATAGTTTTTCCTTATATACTCAGGGCGTGTATTTTTGTCAGGAGTATCCCACACGGGAGGGTTTCTTCTTTTTCTGCTCAGGCGGGACACAGTTCTGATTTGGTTCGTTAACTGATTTCATCACTTGATTAAACTGGTATTTCTCAGGTTTCCCCTGTATTTTTTTTTCTTTTTTTTCCCTTTGTAATTTATAGCTACTTTATATGGGAGGGGCTTTGAGAACATATAAGTACTCCATCCCTGATGAAGTTTTTCTGACAAACTTGTTTTAGTGTCCACTGACGCTTCCTAGCCGAGTTAATTATGACGCTTGTCCCTGATGATTTTTAAATCTTTCATTCCTTCTGCATTTATTGGTTGACACTGTTTTGTTAAAAAAACAATAATAATAATAATAATAAGTTTTATCTTTTCACTTAAATTAATTAAAGTAGGGAGTCATGGATTTATCTTTTATTTAATGAAGTGTATGACCCTTGAGTGCCACTGTTAACTTTGGTATTCAAGCGTTCTTGGATCTGACCAGTCGAGCCCCCTCACATGGTTTCTGCATCCTTTGGCATGACCCTGTCTTCTTTTGAGCAGCGTCCTACTGTCACCTGAAGTAAAGGCTCACTTGTGCTATCTCAGTCTCAAACCTGGAATTCACCATTTGAAAAACATTCACTTGTGTTTGGGTTTTTTCTTTTTTTAGAAAAAAATATTTAAAAATCGAGATTAGATGTCAAGTGAGCTTGTGACTGTTGGGATATTGCTGCTCCTCAGCCCTCTAAAAGGACACCTCAAGGAACTAATTTATATATTTTTATAAGTTCCATATGTGCGCTTGTAAGTCTGTGTACAAATGTGTATATTCAAATACAAGTTACGGACAAGAGACTAACACACACACACACACACACACACGTTTAGTTGTGTCTCCCTATCTCTCTATCATCCGCCCAACACTGTGAATTCGCATCAGTACGAATTCTTCAACACTAATACTAATTCAACATCCCAGGACTCATGCTAGTTTTTTGTTCTGTTTTGTTTTTCCTTTTCATTTTTGGAACTCTTTTCTGACAGTGGGAACCCTGGCTTCTGTTATCTCCAATATACTAACTTCTTGGGCCAGTGAGCCCTGCAGTTGTGACCAACATCTTATTCCTGTTTCCGCTACCAGCCACCAACACCCTTTTACCTGAGATCACGCTCTAACACCGATTCTGGGCACACCTTTGCACAAGCACCGCTTCACACTCCCCAGGCTCTGACGCTTCCTGGAGGCTGAAAATGCCCTATCCTTAGAGCCCTAAGTGCCATGGACCTTTCAGCAATGATATAGGATAATTGGATAATATTTGCCAGTCTTTTCATAATGCTGACAAGAAACTTTTCAGAGAATAACTGTGTTTCCATCTCAACAGGCCCTTCACTGCATTACAGTGTCTAAACCGCTTTCTTATTCCTAAGTGAAAGCTACATTCGGGAAAGTGTGGCTTTTAGAAGTAAATGACAAAGTTTTTGTTTGTTTGACAGGTTATTTTTATCTTTGGTTTTAGAAGAATTAACTGCACTGTGATCTTGTTGAAACTACCTAGGAAGCCCATTATAATTTATAAAGCAAAGTTCTCCAGGGCAAACCAGAACCAAACCAACATTTGCACCAATCTCACTGTTGGTTACCGCAAACAAACAAAAAGGAATATTATGAATAAACTTATTTAGTCCAGTAAACTGATTTTCTCATAAAAACTACTTTAGTAAACTAAAGTTTATAAAGTTACATTTTAAATAAAATTCAACATTTTCTAGGTGGATAAAAATGAAACACTTTCATGTTGATGTAAAATATTTATGCGATTTTAAACACGTACTCTGATGGATAAGTGTGTCAGATGCACTGTCACTCCACTTCTGAAATTATCTAAGGCACAAGATTAATAGTATTTTAGTCTCAAAACACAGATCCTATTTTGATAAAGATTTCATTTAGAAAAACACCCTATATTCATTTAAGTCATTTGGGGAAAAATAGGTTATTGAATCAGAAAATCCAGGTTTTGTTAAGAATGGAGGCATTATAAAATAATACATATGTGTATTTCATGTTGAGTTGTATATTTCTATCAAATTAGACTTCTGGAAAGCTACATTTTTAGATGAGTTTCTTAGAATGCATCATTTGCATAAAATTTATTTAAAATATTGGTTAATTTTGAAAACAAATGATCAGTTCCTCTTGTGAAAGGGCTCATGGAAGTCCTCTTGTAAATGTGGTGCTGGTGAAGTTTTTCTTTCATTTTAGCAGATTCTGTCCCATCTTTGTGGAGTGGATAAGGATTGCACAAGCCCCTTGTGTTTCCTTCTGCCAGGAATTTTCTTGCTAAATCACATCAATGATATCAACCTCAATGGGAAATGTATTTGCAACTGTTTCTTCCCACATGCTTTTGGCTTTTGTGAAAGACCTATATATACTTAATATAGTCTTTTATTTTAAGTTTTCAGATATTAAATATTTGAAATTATGTATTTATTGATCAGTAATTTACATATAAGACTGATTTTCAAGTGTGAAGCATGCGCAGCTTTGACAGACCGTGTGGGCACTCAGGACGGCAGCGTTTTTCTATAATTAGTGGCATCGGTGTCCTTTTGGTTATGTGGTATGTTCAGCATCTGTGACAAATACGCCGGTAGCAGTAGCTTAAACAATTTAGAATTTATTTCTCCCTCATGTGAGAGTGTGGGCGTACGGGGTCCAGATCTGGTCCCATGATTGTGCAAGGGCTCCGATGCTTCTGTCTCCTTGCTCTCCCGACCCCTTGCGTTTTGTGAGAGACGTGCAGTACACTGGTTCCCTGGGGAAGGAGTCGTCCCTGGTTTGTGGTACCTGCTGCTTATGGTGGTACTCGCTGGTTATATTTGCTGACTTTAAGCTATCAGTGGCGTAACCACTTGGAAAATTCCTGAAAATTTAACAGTCAGCTCCAACACATGGGCCCAGCAGCACGAAGTGTCGCCTTCACTGCTGTGGTCATGACGCTTCACCAGCAGGACCATATTCCAGTCAGAGGAAAAGGGCCCTTCTCTTAGGAGTGTGACTTGATGGAGCCCACACCATTTCCTTTTGCGTCCTGCTAGTCAGAAGTTAATCACATGCCATACCTCCAAGACAGGTTAAGGAATGTCTTCTTTCTGTTTAGCTGATTATGAGTTGGTTCTTATACAACAAAGGAAGAAAAGCATTGGTGACTAATAGTAGATTGTGCCACAGACGTGCATGAATAAAAGCCAGTGACATGAGTCATGGCTACGAGAATGACAATAAGGACTAGGATGAAAAAAGATGACATGAGTAAGTTAATACATAGCAGCTGTTAATTTGAAGATTTTCCACTTCAATTAACAATTGAATGAGTAGGGCGCCTGGGTGGCTCAGTGGGTTAAGCTGCTGCCTTCGGCTCAGGTCATGATCTCAGGGTCCTGGGACCGAGCCCCGCATCGGGCTCTCTGCTCAGCGGGGAGCCTGCTTCCTCCTCTCTCTCTGCCTGCCTCTCTACCTACTTGTGATCTCTGTCAAATAAATAAATAAAATCTTAAAAAAAAAAAAAAAAAATTGAATGAGTAATAACCAAAAGTGTCTCTTTAATAACAGGCAAAGAACAATGCAGTGCTACATTAAATCAGAAGAATCGTTGAGACGTTTTCAGAAGTAAAATATTATTTTGTGTAATTATCATCACACATTTTCACAAGGTGCCCTCATGGAGTTTTTAAAAAAGTTATCCAAAATTATATATTAGCAAGCTGGATTAAGAAAAAAGTTCAACTCAGAAGTCTTTCGCACTCTCCAGCTGTTTATTGCTGAAAATATAACAACTACAGCATTTGAAAATTTTATATTCCTAAGAGTTCAGATTAGAGAATGAGTAATCTGAGAGGTGGTCTGTAAATCACAGTACAACCACTGGGCTGGGTTGTTTATAAAGAAAAGTAAATAATGGTGTCCATGACGACCGGTGTGTCTCACACGATATTCTAGAGTTCATATTAAAAGCATATTTAGATTACTCTTCGAACCTACAAATCAAAATACCACACTCTGCTACTCAGTGATACTCTGTGCAGCAAATTTCTATGCAACACCACCAAAGTTGTCTCTGTGCTTTTTCAGGTGGTAAATGTAATGAGGGGTAGTTGCTTCTTCTTCCCTTTGGAAACCATCACAGGATCCTCAATCATATCAGGTATTAATTTATACCTTCCAATTTTCCCCCAGGTTTATTGAGATAAAATTGACAAAAATTGTGGATATTTAAGATGTACAATGTGATGGCTTGATATACACCCATATGTTGTGAAATGATTACCACAATCAAGTTAATTAACATATCCACCACCTTCCATGGTTCTCATTATTTTATTTTGGCATGGTGAGAGCACTTAAGGTCTGTTCTCTTAGCAAATGTCAATATAATACAATAAAATTAACTGTGGCCACCATGCTGTAAGTTATTTTCCAGAACGTATTCATCTTGTAAATCTATTTTAATTCTTTATTAGTTCTTAAAATCCCATAAAAGGATTCTTTTTAATATCATATTTTTTCTTATTGTTGAATAAAGCAAAAATCAGAAGTATTTTTTTCAGAAATAATTTTTAACATAAAGGATTAATTCTAGAATAATTTTATATAGATAAACCTGTTTTCTATGTGTAAATTTTCTTTATTCTTAGTTGTTCTATAATCCTTAATCTATTATTTTTCCATCTGAGTTATCAAAGTCTTGGGTACAATTTTCCCTTCTAAAAATCACGATCATTTGTCTTGCTGAAGGGACCTATTCTTTGCTTCCAAGGTCCTAAATATGTTCATATCCATTCATTCAACATATGTTCATTAAATGGCTCTTTTGTGGGTATACAAAGTCTCATAGTGAAGCAATGTTTACATTCTGAAAGCCACCAAGGATACAGTGTCCTGTCCTCAAAGAATTGGAATCCAGTAGATGAATACACACATGCTTAGAAGGAACATAAGCAAATGTAGAAACTAAAGAATGCAGGTGCTTGGCGAAGGAGCAGTCTCTTGAAGCACGTTCATGGTGTGTGTTACGGGCGCCATGGAGAGAAAATCGCAGCAGAAGTTGCTTAATACTCAACATCTAGTTCAGTCTTCACGAATGTGCTTCCTGTAACAAAGAAGCTGGAAATGTAAAACTCCATTTCTCATAAGCCTTTGTAAGTAGGGTCCTATACAATTTACCTTTGACCAATGACATCCTTGCAGGCAAGATTTGGAAGACAACTAAAATGAGGCCTGATTATACGGCTTCTGCTGCCAAGTTCATCATGAAACAATCTTCCTTCTTCCTTGGTAGGGTTGTCAGAGATCCTAGGATCCTGCCACTAGCCCCAGGGGTGGGTTTGTTTGGGAAACAGAGCACACGGAATCAGATTGGTTAGTCTAGCTGTCTCAGTGTGGTGCTGAGCCTGCCAACGTGGTGGTGACACTGGGTAGTAGCTATCCCCTGATTTTGGCAGGTCCCTCTGGCAGGGTCTGGAGCCAGTGGCCTTCACACCAAAACAACATTTGATGGTCTGTTTCAATTGTGCTGGTTTGAGTATCAACCTAGAGCCTGGTTTGAGTATCAACCTAGAGCCAGTTAGTACACTGTAATAAACCCCCCTTTTCCTTTTTTTTTTTTAAATTGACATATAACGTATTATTTGTTTCAGGGGTACGGGTCTGCGAATCATCAGTCTTACACAATTCACAGCTATATACCCTACGTATATAGCACATAGCACATACCCTCCCCAGCGTTTCTACACAGACATGTCTCTCTAACTGATCACTGATCAAAATGTTAATACTGTAAAATCTTCTCTTTTTTAGTGGGAAAATATGATTGAGTAGAACACTCCAGACAGAATGAGTAACTCAAGCAGAAGCAAAAAGTACAATATTTGTGTAAGATCCCTTTTAGAACCAAGCAGCTAGAGTTAAAATGTTAGAGCACTTTGGAGTTTTGGATAGAAGTGCAGTTTGGAGAGTACATATCAGAAGGCAGAGGAGACCCTCTTCTATAGGCCAGACGATGGGGAGTCAGGTAATTTGGGAATATCAGTCTGGAAATGGGATATGGAGTAGATGTGGGAAAATGGAGACTGAAAAGGGACTGATTCATTAGACGAGTAAGGCAACCTGCGGCACCCAGGTGTCTCAGTTGATTAGGGGTCTACCTTTGGCTCAGGTCATGATTCCGGGGTCCTGAAATTTTGTCCTGCATCCGGCTCCCTGCTCAGCGGGGAGACCTCGCCCTTTCCCTCTGACCCTCCCTCCTGCGTATGCTCTTATTCACTCTTTAAAAAAAAAAAAAAAAAGAGTAAGGCCAAAGGATAAAAAGGACAGAATAATGAGAAAAATCTAATGGGACAATTCTGGGTAAGTTCTTGTGTTCATTTTAATTGTGATGTTCCAGATAAATGTGTTCTGAGCCTCCAATTTTGTTATCTGAATAATAATAATAATTAATAATTATTAATAATAATAATTATTAAGCAGGCTTAAGAAATGCTTGATGCACAAGGTAGGAGAAGGACTATGGTGAAATGCCATCAAGTGAAATGCACCAGTGAATGTCAGAAACCTTCTTCATAAGCAGGAGCTCTAATTGGACCACATTGTTGGTTTCAAGTTGAATTTATATAGAAAATTAACTAGTTGCAGATGCATTCTTCTTATATCATAAAAATTTCTTATAGTAAGTTACCCCTAAGTTAAGGACTTGTCTATTTACTTATGATTATTCTTTTTTTTATTTTTATTTTTTTATAAACATATAATGTATTTTTATCCCCAGGGGTACAGGTCTGTGAATCTCCAGGTTTACACACTTCACAGCACTCACCATAGCACATACCCTCCCCAATGTCCATAATCCCACCCCCTTCACCCAAACCCCCTCCCCCCAGCAACCCTCAGTTTGTTTTGTGAGATTAAGAGTCACTTATGGTTTGTCTCCCTCCCAATCCCATCTTGTTTCATTTATTCTTTTCCTACCCCCCTAATCCCCCCACGTTGCATCTCCACTTCCTCATATCAGGGAGATCATATGATAGTTGTCTTTCTCTGATTGACTTATTTCGCTAAGCATGATACCCTCTAGTTCCATCCACGTCATCGCAAATGGCAAGATTTCATTTCTTTTGATGGCTGCATAGTATTCCATTGTGTATATATACCACATCTTCTTGATCCATTCATCTGTTGATGGACATCTAGGTTCTTTCCATAGTTTGGCTATTGTGGACATTGCTGCTATAAACATTCAGGTGCACGTGCCCCTTCGGATCACTACGTTTGTATCTTTAGGGTAAATACCCAGTCATGCAATTGCTGGGTCATAGGATGGCTCTATTTTCAACTTTTTGAGGACCCTCCATGCTGTTTTCCAGAGTGGCTGCACCAGCTTGCATTCCCACCAACAGTGTAGGAGGGTTCCCCTTTCTCCGCATCCTCGCCAGCATCTGTCATTTCCTGACTTGTTAGTTTTAGCCATTCTGACTGGTGTGAGGTGATATCTCATTGTGGTTTTGATTTGTATTTCCCTGATGCCTAGTGATGTGGAGCACTTTTTCATGTGTCTGTTGGCCATCTGGGTGTCTTCTTTGCATAAATGTCTGTTCATGTCCTCTGCCCATTTCTTAATTGGATCATTTGTTCTTTGGGTGTTGAGTTTGATAAGTTCTTTATAGATTTTGGATACTAGCCCTTTATCTGATATGTCGTTTGCAAATATCTTCTCCCATTCTGTCAGTTATGATTTGGTTTTGTTAATGTTTCCTTGCTGTGCAAAAACTTTTGACCTTGATGAAATCCCAATAGTTCAATTTTGCCCTTGCTTCCCTTGCCTTTGGAAGAAGTTGCTGTGGCTGAGGTCGAAGAGGTTGCTGCCTGTGTTCTCAAGGATTTTGATGGATTCCTTTCGCACATTGAGGTCCTTCATCCATTTGAGTCTATTTTTGTGTGTGGTGTAAGGAAATGGTCCAATTTCATTTTTCTGCATGTGGCTGTCCAGTTTTCCCAGCACCATTTGTTGAAGAGACTGTCTTTTTTGCATTGGACATTCTTTCCTGCTTTGTCGAAGATTAGTTGACCATAGAATTGAGGGTCTATTTCTGGGCTTTCAATTCTGTTCCATTGATCTATGTGTCTGTTTTTGTGCCAGTACGATGCTGTCTTGATGATGACAGCTCTGTAATAAAGCTTGAAGTCCGGAATTGTGATGCCACCAACGTTGGCTTTCTTTTTCAATATTCCTTTGGCTATTTGAGGTCTTTTCTGGTTCCATATAAATTTTAGGATTATTTGTTACATTTCTTTGAAAAAAATGGATGGTACTTTGATAGGGATTGCATTAAATGTGTAGATTGCTTTAGGTAGCATAGACATTTTCACAATATTTGTTCTTCCACTCCAGGAGCATGGAACATTTTTCCATTTCTTTGTGTCTTCCTCAATTTCTTTCATGAGTACTTTATAGTTTCCTGAGTATAGATTCTTAGCCTTTTTGGTTAGGTTTATTCCTAGGTATCTTATAGTTTTGGGTGCATTTGTAAATGGGATTGACTCCTTAATTTCTCTTTCTTCTGTCTTGTTTTGTTGTAAAAAAAAATGCAACTGATTTCTATGCATTGATTTTATATCCTGACACTTTACTGAATTCCTGTACAATTTCTAGCAGATTTGGAGGGGAGTCTTTTAGGTTTTCCACATATAGTATCATATCATCTGCAAAGAGTGATAGTTTGACTTCTTCTTTGCCAATTTGGATGCATTTAATTTCTTTTTGTTGTATGATTGCTGAGGCTAGGACTTGTAGTACTATGTTGAGTAGCAGTGGTGATAATGGACATCCCTGCTGAGTTCCGGACCTTAGAGGAAAAGCTTTCAGTTTTTCTCCATTGAGAATGGTATTTGCAGTGGATTTTTCATAGATGGCTTTGATGATATTGAGGTATGTGCCCTCTATCCCTACACATTGAAAAGTTTTGATGAGGAAGGGATGCTGTACTTTGGCAAATGCTTTTTCAGCATCTATTGAGAGTATCATATGGTTCTTGTTCTTTCTTTTATTAATGTACTGTATCACATTGATTGATTTCCGGATGTTGAACCAACCTTGCAGCCCTGGAATAAATCCCACTTGAGCACGGTGAATAATCCTTTTAATGTACTGTTGGATCCTATTGGCTAATATTTTGGTGAGAATTTTTGTACCTGTGCTCATCAAGGATATTGATGTGTAATTCTCTTTTTTATGGGATCCTTGTCTGGTTTTGGGATCAAGGTGATGCTGGACTCATAGAATGAATTTGGAAGTTTTCCTTCCATTTCTGTATTTTGGAAAAGTTTCAGGAGAATAGGAAATAATTCTTCTTTAAATGTTTGGTAGAATTCCCCTGGGAAGCCATCTGGCCCTGGGCTTTTGTTTGTTTGGAGATTTTTGATGACTGTTTCAATCTCCTTACTGGTTATGGGTCTGTTCGGGTTTTCTATTTCTTCAGGGTTCAGTTGTGGTAGTTTATATGTCTCTAGGAATGCATCCATTTCTTCCAGATTGTCAAATTTGTTGGTGTAGAGTTGCTCATGGTATGTTCTTATAATTGTTTGTATTTCTTTGTTGTTGGTTCTGATCTCTCCTCTTTCATTCATGATTTTATTTATTTGGGTCCTTTCTTTTTTCTTTTTGATAAGTCTGGCCAGGGTTTTATCAATCTTATTAATTCTTTCAAAGAACCAGCTCCTACTTTTGTTGATTTTTCTTTTTTTTTTCTTTTTGTTTCTATTTCATTGATTTCTGCACTGATCTTTATTATTTCTCTTCTCCTGCTGGGTTTAGGCTTTCTTGTTGTTCTTTCTCCAGCTCCTTTAGGTGCAGGGTTAGGTTGTATATTTGAGACCTTTCTTGTTTCTTGAAAAAGGCCTGTACCACTATATATTTTCCTCTCAGGACTGCTTTTGCTGTGTCCCACAGATTTGGAACTGCTGCGTTTTCATTATCATTTGTTTCAATGAATTTTTTCAATTCTTCCTTAATTTCCTGGTTGACCCATTCATTCTTTAGAAGAATACTGTTTCATCTCCATGTATTTGGGTTCTTTCCAAATTTCCTCTTGTGATTGAGTTCTAGCTTCAGAGGATTGTGGTCTGAAAATATGCAGGGAATGATCCTAATCTTTTTACCAGTTGAGACCTGATTTATGACCCAGGATGTGATCTATTCTGGAGAATGTTCCATGTGCTCTAGAGAAGAATGTGTATTCTGTTGCTTTGGGAGGAAATGTTCTGAATATATCTGTGATGTCCATCTGGTCCAGTGTGTCATTTAAGGCCTTTATTTCCCTGTTGATCTTTTGCTTGGATGATCTGTCCATTTCAGTGAGGGGACTGTTAAAGTCCTATACTATTATTGTATTATTGTTTGTGTGTTTCTTTGGTTTTGTTATTAATTGGTTTATATAGTTGGCTGCTCCCTCGTTAGGGGCATATATATTTAAAATTATTAGATCTTCTTGTTGAACAGACCCTTTGAGTATGATATAGTGTCTTTCCTCATCTCTTATTATAGTCTTTCACTTAAAATCTAATTTATCTGATGGAAGGATTGCACCCCCCCCCCCAGCTTTCTTTTGATGTCCATTAGCATGGTAAATTGTTTTCCACCCCCTCACTTTAAATCTGGAGGTGTCTTCGAGTCTAAAATGAGTTTCTTGTAGGCAACATATTGATGGGTTTTGGTTTTTTTAATCCATTCTGATACCCTGTGTCTTTTGATTGGGGCATTTAGCCCATTAACATTCAGGGTAACTATTGAGAGATATGAATTTAGTGCCATTGTATTGTCTGTAAGGTGACTGTTAATGTATATTGTCTCTGCTCCTTTCAGATCTACTACTTTTAGGCTCTTTCTTTGCTTAGAGAACCCCTTTCAATATTTCCTTAGAGTTGGTTTAGTGTTTGAAAATTCTTTCAGTTTTTGTTTGTCCTGGAAGCTTTTTATTTCTCTATTTTCAATGATAGCCTAGCTGGATACTATTCTTGGCTGCATGTTTTTCTCGTTTAGTGCTCTGAATATATCATGCCAGTTCTTTCTGGCCTGCCAGGTCTCTGTGGATAAGTTTGCTGACAATCTAACATTTTTACCATTGTATGTTACAGACTTCTTTTCTCGGGCTGCTTTCAGGATTTTCTCTTTGTCCCTAAGACTTGTAAATTTTACTATTAGGTGACGGGGTGTGGACCTATTCCTATTGATTTTGAGGGGGGTTCTCTGTACCTCCTGGATTTTGATGCTTGTTCCCTTTGCCATATTAGGGAAATTCTCTCCAATAATTCTCTCCAATATACCTTCTGCTCCCCTCTCTCTTTCTTCTTCTTCTGGAATCCCAATTACTCCAATGTTGTTTCGTCTTATGGTGTCACTTATCTCTTGAATTCTCCCCTCGTGGTCCAGTATTTGTTTGTCCCTCTTTTGCTCAACTTCTTTATTCTCTGTCATTTTGTCTTCTATATCACTAATTCTTTCTTCTGCCTCATTTATCCTAGCAGTAAGAGACTCCATTTTTAATTTAACCTCATTAATAGCTTTTTAAATTTCAACTTGGTTAGATTTTAGTTCTTTTATTTCTCCAGAAAAGGGGTTTTATATATCCAGAGAGGGTTTCTCTAATATCTTCCATGCCTTTATCGAGCCCAGCTAGAACCTTAAGAATCATCATTCTGAACTCTAGGTCTGACATATTACCAATGTCCGTATTGATTAGGTCCCTAGCCTTCAGTACTGACTCTTGTTCTTTTTTTGTGTGGTGAGTTTTTCTGCCTTGTCATTTTGTCCAGATAAGAGTATATGAAGGAGCAAATAAAATACTAAAAGGGTGGCAAATACCCTAGGAAAATGTACTTTAACCAAACCAGAAGAGACCCCACATCGTGGAGGGGAGAAAGGGGATAAAAAGAAATTCAGAAAAAAAAATTAAAAAAGAAAATAAATAAAGAAAAAATATATAAAAGAAAAAATATATACATATGTATTAGACTGGTGACTAGAACAGGGTCACCCACTTAAATTGGGGAGTATTTTGGTCTCTTAGAAGAAACTACCTCCAAAACTTTAAAGAATGAAAAAATTATATAAGAGTAAACACAATGAAGGGATGGAATATGCCTATAAAGATGAAAAAAAATTTTTTTTATAATTTCTAAAAAAGGAGTTGATAAAGTTAGTTGGTTGGGAGAATAAAGAAAAAGAAAGTGGAGCGAATTTGCTCAGGCTGGAGAACAGAACAAGATTTAGATTTAGGGTATGTTTTGATCTATTAGAAGAAGTTGTACCCCAAATTTTTTAGAAGAAAAAACCCTATGTTTAAACAACAACAACAAAAAAAGTAGGATACAATGAAGGATAAAATGTGACTATAAGAATGAAGGTTCAAAAATGATTATTATTATTTTTTATGAAAGGTATTGTTAATATAAACTAGTTCAAAAATGTTAAATGAGGAAAGGGTAAAATTAAATTAAGCAGAAAGAAAATAAAATTAAAAAAATAATTAACTGCAAGACTATGAATCATGGGGAGAAAGCCATGAGTTCCGTGCTTTGCTTTCTCCTCCTCTGGAATTCCACTGTTCTCCTTGGTAAATGAACTTGGTCTTGGCTGGATTTCTTGTTGATCTTCTGGGGGCGGGGCCTGTTGTAGTGATTCTCAAGTGTCTTTGCCCGAGGCAGAATTGCACCACTCTTACCAGGGGCCGGATTAAGTAATCTGCTTGGGTTTGCTTTCAGGAACTTTTGTCCCCTGAATGCTTTCCGTAGAGTTCCAGAGGACGGGAATGAAGATGGTGGCCTCCCAGTCTCTGGCCCGGAGGAGCCGAGAGCTCGGGGCCCCACTCCTCAGTGCGCCCTCAGAGAATAGTGCCCAATTACTCCCATCTCCCTGGCCTCTGGCCATGCTCTGAGCTCACCTAGGCTGCAACCGGTTTAAGGTAACCCCGAGCAGAGAGCTCACTCCTCGGCTCTGTCTCTGTAGCCAGCTTCCCTGGTCTAATAATACCTGCGAGCTCTGTGACACTCAGACACCCCTGATCCTTCTGTGACCCTGTGGGACCTGGGGTCATGCTGACCGCGCTTGGGCTTCACCCCGGTTTAGTCTCTGGAGCAATGTCCCTCCATGGAGCAGACTTTTAAAAGTCCTGATTTTGTGCTCCGTTGCTCCGCCGCTTGCCGGGAGCTGCCCCCCCGCCACGGTCTATCTTCCAGTCGCTTTGGATTCACTTCTCCGCCAGTCCTACCTTTCAGAAAGTGGTCGATTTTCTGTTTCTAGAATTGCTCCTCTTCTCTTCGATCTCCTGTTGGACTTGTAGGTGTTCGGAATGGTCTGATAAACTCTCTAGCTGATCTCCTGCGACCTGATGTCATCTCAGCTGCTACTTCTCCACCATTTTGCCTCCTCTCCTACTTATGACTATTCTTAAAGGCCACTGGACTTAGTCCAGGTCCTGCTTTACTTTTTTTGTGTGTAATTTTAGACTAACCCCCTGAATTCTCTGTCTGAATTTCTCCGTATGCAAGGTGGGGATTCTAATACCTGCCTTAATGGTTTGAAGTGCTTATTTTAATAATCATTTTGTTTTGAAGAAACATCTTATTCAGTATTCTCTTCCAGACTGAATTGAATTGAGCTCTTATCACATTTTATACTACATGGAAAATAACTTATATTGCAATAAGATAGTCTTACCATAATTTTTAAAAAATCCTTAATTGCAGTAGAGTAAGACAATGGGAGTGAAATATTTATTCTAGAAAATACTATTGCAGGGGACAGTACTTTAACAATAATAATAATCTATCAGGTATTAATTCATTTGATCCTCAAGAAACCTATGAGGAAGATATTAAGTGATAAAATAGGAATACTTATTGAATGTTTAAAACAAATGCAGCCAATAGTCTTTCTGTTCAAATTCAGCCTGAATTTAGTGCCTGAATGCTAATTATCCTATGTGTGTTTACTACTTTTCTTTTTACCTTTAATTCTTACTAAAAATTCTATTAAAGTTACACCACTGGCTTAGTTTCTGTGTGACTAAAAAAAGCACCCACATTTTGGTGTGGTAGCTGAAAACTATTATTTGTATAACTCAAAAAATTTCCAGTTTAAACTTTCTCTGGTTGTGCTGCCCCAGTTTCATTCTTATTCTTATTTTCCTGATAGAACTTCCACCTTCTTGCTCTCTGTGTAACATTTCTTTTAAGTATGTGTTTGATAAAGTGTATAAGATGATTTTTTTCTAATCTTGTCTTACCGGATGATATAATCAAGCTATATTTTTTAGAATTACTCATTTTTATTTCCCAACTTGTCTGTGTTTTCTGCGATCCAGGCATCTTTTTTGTCTTTTATTCTTTCCCTTTTGTACATCCTTTTTGCTCCCATTTATTTTTTTATTTGATTTTCACATGTTTTAACCATTATGTTCCAAGAACTGGTTTTATTTGAATGTAACTTACTGTGGTTTGCAGTGCCGTTAGAGGACTCATCTGTTTTTAAATTTTTGTGGCCACATTCTGTTCACATGTTGCCTCTATCTCATTCTTCTTCTCTCTTTTATGGACTCCAGACACCCATTACTGACCCTTCCCTGTGACTCCTATATCTTTACACATTCCTCTTATTTTCCATTCTTTTATCTCTTTGTACCTCAGATTGGATGTTTTTTCTTAATCACCTTCCAATTCACTGCTTCTCCCTTTAGAACTGTGTCATCTTTTAGAAAACCTAAGTATTTTGATTATTTTCTCTTTTGAATTATAAAATTATTTGATTAGTTTACATAGTTTTAGTTCTTGGCTAAAATCCACAGTATTGTCATTTAATATCTGTGCATATTAATCTCTGTTGTTTGAAAATTATTTTCTCCAAATTCTAATATCTGGATCTCTGGTGGGTCTATTTCTATTAGCTGAATTTTCTCTTCATTTCATTTTCAGTTAATTCTTGTTCTTTTTTTCCCATGCTTCCTCCTTTCTATTGAGTGTCATACTCTATATATGAAAAATGTTAGATGTAACATTATGTTTCTGGATTACATTATCTTTCTCTAGAGAGGATTTTTCTTTTCCTTCTGGTAGGTAAATTGTAGCTGATGCAGCTAATCCAATTAGACTTTTAGCTGATTCAGAGTTGGTCTTGAATCTGTGTAAGGACCAGTTCATTTCTCACATTTACTCCTAGAGTATATCTCTTTGGGAATACAAACTAAATACTCTGTGTCTGTAATAAGGTTCCTCTGTCTTTGGTTGATCCTGGGATCTGATTTTTGTCTTTAGAATTATGAAATTGCCAAAAAGAAAAAAAAAAAAAAGCTCTGCTTCCTGGCCTCTGAGCTGTACTTTCTGCTTTCCTCTTCCTTCTCAGACTCTGCAACAAACTAACAAATGACTCCGGGGGACACTTCGTCTTCCTCAGCCTGACGTCAGATCTTCTGCTGCCCATGAATCCTCTCAGCCGCTGCGTGCTTCTCGGGCGGAGGGAGAAGCAGGATATTACAGGCTTGGTTTCCTTGCTACCCTGAAAGGTAAACCTTTTAGTTTTATATTTACCTAAGCTTTTAAATTCTACTACATAGGAATTTGGGTGTAAGTGGTGGTTGGCTATGAAATGTAATCTCTTGAGCAATTTGGGATGCTAGGTCACAATTCTTTCTGCTCGGTTCTTTTTTTTTTTTTTTTTAAGATTTTATTTATTTATTTGACAGACAGATCACAAGCAGGCAGAGCAGCAGGCAGAGAGAGACGGGCAGGTGGGCTCCCCACTGAGCAGGGAGCCTGATGCGGGGCTCGACCCCAGGACCCTGAGATCACGACCCAAGCCAAAGGCAGAGGCCCAACCCATTGTCTGCTCTGGATTCTTATGACCACATGTGGAAGAGATCTATGCATAAGCACTTCTATTGTTCCAGTTAACTATCAGAGCTTAGCCTAGAGTTCAGGTCATTGGGCTCATCCTCAGAGACTCATCAGTGTTTAAATTCCAGTTGTGTCCTTCCTGATTTCTCTCTCTTGCTCACTTGTCCAAATCTTACCATTTCGGAACAAGGAACACCTCTTATCTCCTCACTCTTCCTATTATATACATTATGGCTGACACGTCTATGTTCTGTGTTTATACATTCATTATACATTATACATTCTTGTTATTTAAGGTCAGGTTTTTGAAATTATTAACAATATGTAAACAATACCATTCTCTCTCAAACATCTGTTCTTTCTTTCTTTTCCAACTGAGCTACCCAGACACCCCAAACATCTGTTCCAGAACTTATAAAATTACAGTATGCTATAATTTCATAGAAGTCAACTTTGGGGGAACAGTGATCCACTGCTTGTGAGACACTGTACTTCCCCAATCCATATATTATTTTTCCCTTGAAAGAACAATATTAAACTTGTTACTAAATTGTTTTTGTTTTGTCTTTTGGTAGTCTTGGTGATGAGATCGGACCTGAAGTCAGCTGCTGAAGATTCTGAAGATGGTTCCTAGGAGCAGGTGAAGATATCCACAGAGCCTCTTTGTTTACAGCCTCTTCAGCACTCTCCAGAATCTCTGGTAAGCTGTTCACAGATTAAACTCTGCTTATTTTGCATCTTGAGCTCTTCAAGTTTGTTTTTTCTAATATGTCTGGATGGGAAATTGTAGTGTGAGACTCCAGAATTTTCACAGGATGAAACTGGGATGTGAGAAAACCAGAGTTTCATGGTGAGATTTAGTGGGCCACAACATTTGGGTTTGTAGCCAGCCTCATCTATAAGGTAAATGCCTTTGGGAGGTCCTGCCAGTTCTGAGGAACTACACACAGACAGCCAGAAACAGTAAGTCTGGTTGAATCTAGCAGGATTATTTTAAGGGAAAGTAACACCTATGCTTCAGTCAAAAGAAAGCAAGATGGCAGCTATGGGGAATCACAAAGCCTTAAGGTAAGTCCACAGCATAATTGAGACTAGGGGACTTAGGGAAATAAATTAAGAAATTCGGACTTTTTTGACCAATGTCTCATCAAAACCTAAGTAGGCAGAAGTCCGACTATAAAAAGCCATTAGGGTATCTGTCACTATAAAGAAATCTCTTGAAAGGCATAACAGATCTACTGCTAGTGGGAATCTTAGAAGCTAAAGCTGAAAAACTGGTAGGCACTGGTTTAACACTGACATACTGACAGAGGGCTGGCCGCCTAACTCTGTGACTGCCGTGGTAGGACACATTGATTATGGGTATAGGTTAGATTGACACTAAGTACCCCCCAAACTCAAAACTTTCAGTGCAACAAGATATGCTGTAAAGTACCACAAATGTCCAGCTCAGAAGCACATCTCCCTTAGGTGTTCATTGGGCTCTGAGACACAAGGCTTACCTGAAGAAAGAGGGTCCTCAAATTTCAAAGAATTGAATGGAACATTCAATTCAATGTTCCACCTTCCAGCACACCTGCTTATTTTATGTCTGAGAACTATAATCCTGGAAGCTATAGATATCTACAAAAGTGGAAAAATCTTGCTAAGACCACCTAGAATTATAATGGTAATTATAGGGAATATTCCAATTAGACACGATCATTGACTTAGGAAGAGCTCTTTAAGGTAAGGGTTTCCAAATCAAACAAACAGAATGGGATACTTATTTTAATTGGAAGGCAAAGACTGCAAAAAGCTTCAAGATTCCAAAATAGCTTCATTGCAAGTCTCATTGTGAAGGGTTAATGAGAAGGACACAACAGGTACCTAAAGGAAAATATTGTGAGACTGACGTGTCTCCTATTACACCCCTCTATCCTTCTTTGCCTCAGTCCTTACAGTCTACTAATCTGAATTGTCTTTCCACTTGCAAGAGGCTACAGACTATACACGTAAGTCTGCCAAGTCAGTGGCTTTATAGTTGTGCCCCGATCTGTCTTCGAAGGAGGGCCTCTGTGAGTCCCTTACACGCCTGATGCCACTCTGAGGGAAACTGCCAGTTATTTCTTTAAATGCCCAAGGATAAACTGAAATTAATAGAAAAATTTGCCAAATTTTGGTAGGTGTATTTTGTATGTTAAATTCCACTTGCTCCAGAGTCTGAAGATGGGATCCTGGGAAAGCTGGATCGAGCAAAGTGTGAGAATTCTTACTAGAATCAGCTCTCCCAGATCTCTGTCTGTAGTGTTCATTCAGAGATGAAGGTAAAACTTCACATTGTCTCTTCCTTTCCAAATCTATACCCATTGGTTGTCAGTCCTTTCTCTCCCAGAGACAGCTATTGCCTTATTGATTGCCTTATTTTGTGTCCTGAGAACGTGGCTCGGTAGCCATCAGGTTGGGAGCCCCAGAAGATCATCAGGCAGGAATGTCCATTGCATCCCATTTGCTGCTGGATATGGCTGGGCAGAAGTGTGGCTGGCACTGCAGTAGCAGTGGGGTTCCACAAACTATTGCTAGGTCTTGGAGGAATCATCTCAGTCTCTCTCTCTCTCTCTCTTTTTTTTTTCTTTCCTCCACCCCACCACCAGTCTTTCTTTTAACTATCTTTAGGAACAGTTTTGGATGTTGGAAAGGTAATATCTTTTGTATGCCTTTGATGCCTCTCCCAAGGCAACCTTGAGGTTGTTCAGTACTGCCAGAAATATTTGGCATTTGTCCCTGCTAAAACCTGACAAGATATTGAAATATTTTTCTAAAGTAGCTCTATGGCCAAAAGTTGACCAAATTGGAAGTTGGTATTCAGAGCCTGATAGGAATTCTTAAAATACCTTCTCCCTTAGGTTAAATAAATTCAGGGTGGGAGGGGGCAGTGAACATTCCAAAGACAAAGGTCTAAATCAAAGAAAATGTAGTTGGATGGATGGATTTTCCCCTTGCTGTCATTCAGGTCATGATCCAGGTCTTTGAGGACTTAAAAACAACTGTCCTTGTCTTAGAAATTGAGTCTTTACAAGAATAGAAATGCAGCTCTGGAAGCAACTCAAAACCCACTATCTTTTTTACCGATTCTAAAACCCCCTATATTTATCTTGAAAGACTTGTAGTTATTGTAAAAATTCTGGCCTTGTGAAAAGAGAAAGTTCTTCTTGGAGGAACTTCTATACTTTTCCTGTGCCTTTGAGATGTAAATGTTCTACCTGGTCTTCTCTAGGAACTTTTTTTTTTTTTTTTTAAGATTTTATTTATTTGTCATAGAGAGAGGGAGTACAAACAGGGGAAGTAGCAGGCAGAGGGAGAAGCAGGCTCTCCACTGAGCAGGGAGCCTGATGTGGGCCTTGAACCCAGGTCCCTGGGATCATGACCTGAGCTGAAAGCTGACGCTCAACAGCCTGAGCCACCTGGGTGTTCCTTCTCTAAGAACTTTTATCTGGGCCATCTCTTTGAAATGCAGACTTCAGGGATGTAATTCTTACTGGAAGGGGAAAAAAGGGTGAAAGAATATTTGGAAACTAGGTGTGAATTTTAAGTCTTATCCACAAGTATTACCTCGAGACATCTGAAGAGGTAACTGTAACTTAATCCATCTGCTAGAAACACAACTTAAATCCAGTAGTTATTCTTCTATAACCTAGTGAGTTTTGCATCATCATGCCTGTCTCATGGCTAAAATTTTAACAGAAGGTAAAGATCTCTGTTTACCTCTATCTCTGTGTTGATGAATATTTATGTGTGCATGTTGTAAATGTGTGTTTTTTTCTACCAACAGATGGTATTGCCCAAATCAATCTGTAAAGAGCTCTATTTAATTGGCTTAAAGAAATTGAAGCATTTATATAATCAGCTATATATTCAGAAATATAGAAATTGACCTAAATGCTTTTCAAGTTCACATGATCTAGGATAATATTCAATAACTAGCTTAAGGTTGTTGGTTTTACTAGAATAGGCATTTATTCAGTTATCAGCAATGCATATAATACTTTTATTCTATGTTTACTAAAAGTCAAATAAGCTCATGTTTTCTCTCACAGAATTTGTGCGCAACAGAGAAAACTCATAATAACTCAAAACTTTTATGAATAATCTAGACATAATTCTTAAGAATAAGAAAATTAAATAGACATTGATAAAAACCTTACAAATGAATTCTTCCAACAATAAAAAAGTCAATTTAAATGTAAATGCTTTAAATCTTTGTTTTTCCTACTCCCACATGAAGGCAGTACACATAAAATCCCTTATTGAAGTCTGGGTGATTGGAGGGGCCAGATTCGAAGAAATCTTCAGTTCAGTAGAGGGCTAAGTGTGTGGTATTCCAAAATAAATAGTTGAGCTAGAGTCACAATGATTATGTCAGGGATTCATTCCATCCTTACATTGTTTCTCAAGTGCCTGAAGTGTTTTGTGAATCTATATGATTTCCTTAACAGCCCTGTGAAGTTAAGATAAGTACAGGTGAAAATAAGTCTTTGGGAAGGGCAAGTAACTTGCTTAACTCACCAGTTAGTGGTAGTTCTGAGATCTGAGTTCAGGTTTGTCTGACTCCAAAGTTCAATGTTATGCATGCCTTTTTGGTTCATTAGACTCTATTTTATTCCTATCAAAATAACAGTGGTAGTATGGAGCATTACCTGGGAACGACAATTCAATTTATAAAATTATGATGTTCAAATGAAATTTTATCTTGCATTTGATAAAATGATTTGTGGGCCTTTGCAATGCTTTCTTTGTGTGTGTGTGTGTGTGTGTGTGTGTGTGTGTGTGTGTGTGTTGCATGTTCTGGATTGGAAATTTGGGAAGGCAGGCTTTTCTTTTTTTTTTTCCTTAAGTATTTGTTACTATTTTTATCATGGCAAAACCTAAGCAAATTCTTGGTTCCTATTCAGTTCTTATTCAGACAAAAGAGAAAAGTTTACAAAATACTGTTTCTCATAATTTTACCTGGAACCAACTCTGGAAGTTACCATGGCCCGTCAGTTGAAATAAGGGTGTTATATTTTTTTTCTTTTTATATCTGTAGACCAGGGCAGTGAGATTTACCTCTGAACAGTGATCAAGGGGACTTCCACTTACCGTTTTTTCAGAAGGCAAATTTATTTTGTGATGAAGGGGTATAGTATAGGAACACAGAATCAAAATACAACTTCAGGAACTACATATGAATAAATGCCAGAGTGGTGGGGGAGAGAATGCTGGAATCAGACCTAGGAACAACAACAGTAATAGTAAAAACAACAGTATTCATGGAGCAGTGACTGTTTGTGAACACTATACTAACATTGCCTCACACAGTCCTTACAACTCACTAGACCTTTTATGCAGAGGACGGAATGGTTTTGGAGAGGGTAGGTCCATCGTCCAGCATTGCACAGGTAGTGATGGACAGAATCAGGGCTATGTCATAGGTCTACCTTACTTCAAAATGATCTATTTACTACTAGGTTTATATTGCCTCTCAAATGCCCTCTGGTCTAATGCTATTTTTGTATTTTTTAAAAACAGCTTTCTTGTTTTTAAAATGTAAATAATGTCCTCACAAAGGGTTGTATGCAAACTGACAGGCTCAGAATAGTCATAAACTATATCACTCCTTTCTAGTCATACCCTAGACTGCCCATCGTCATTATTGCTAAGACTACTGTCAGTTTTAACAGTCAAATATACTTAATAATAAAGTACATTTTAAGTAATCCCAGCATAAAATCTCTACATCTTAATTTATCAGTAGACAGAAAAGGAATGAAAATTCAGTACTTGATATTACCTAATTCCATCCAGGTCTCTCTGTGCTCCTACATCCTCTGGGTAATAATCTGAACTTTCCCCTTAAACTTTGATTTTGTTTTGACATTATTTTTAGGTTTCTGACATTTTCTGACATTTTCTTTTCTCCGTCACCCTCATTTTGTTCATATCTCCTCTCCTTCACCCCGTCTCCCTAGGTAACAAAGCAAACAAAGGAAAACCTTTTGTTTTCAAAAAATTTAAAAATGTAGATAAAAGTTGAAGAAAAAAAATATTGTCTTTTCAGATGCTTATGAAAGTAGGAAAAAAAGCAAAATCCTTTCTCACTTCCATTCTTACATCTATACACCAGCTGTTGCCTCTCTAGGAACTCCGAGTACGCTGCTGACCCAGACAGCAACTGACCTTTGATCTTGAGCATCTCTCTATTACGTATCTCTTTGTTTTCCTTGATTTTTTCCTTTATGTGAACTCATATACTCTGTCAGGATAAAATCATTTCACATGTTCAAAGTAAACAAAACTGCTCATCTTGGTCAAATATCCCTCAGAAGTTTCTTCCAGGGAAACTCCAAACCAGATAAAAATTTTATGTGATTTTTCAAATCATGATCTCTGTATCTTTTCATATGATTTACTTTTCATAGTAGCTAAAGTTTTGCTTGAAAAATGTCTAGTGTCGGGGCGCCTGAGTGGCTCAGTGGGTTAAGCCTCTGCCTTCGGCTCAGGTCATGATCTCAGGGTCATGGGATCGAGTCCCACATCGGGCTCGCTGCTCAGCAGGGACCCTGCTTCCTCCTCTCTCTGCCTGCCTCTCTGCCTATGATCTCTGTCTGTCAAATAAATAAACACATCTTAAAAAGAAAGAAAGAAAGAAAGAAAAATATCTAGTGTAACTCAAGAAATCCTTGTTATATTTAAAGAGAGAGAGAGAAAGAAAAGATACCAGTGAAATTTGTTAAATAAAGGACCAGTTCTGGACTAAATCAATCGTCAAAAGTTCTCATTAGATTTAGTTTCTAAAGCACGGTTGTTGGGGTTGGGTATGTGGCCAGGGCATCTGCAGTCATCATAAAAAGCTTCTGTAACCTCTGCTCAAGTTACAGCAATATTTTCTTCATGAAAGCTGTGTCTTTGACCCTTGTACACTATTAGAAAACTTTAGCTATTTCAAACCAAACTTGGCAAAAAGAAGTCAGGAAAACACCAAGGTAATTGTTGCTTTTTTATAGTAGGATAGTGGCCCACATAAAAATTTTCTTCAGTATAAAAATAATAAAAACTGAAGCTACGTATCTGTCAGACTCATGTCAGGAACTTGAAGAATCAGTTGTGATTAATCTACGATTTCATCACGCAACGTATTTTCAGCCCCAGAAAGCATAAGTGTACCTTACTTATAACTCCAGCCAGTAAAGGAAAGCTTCCCCCAAGAACCCCCAAAATTAGATTATGAAACGAATATCCTGTCTAGAGTCAGATCACATCTTACTCTCGTCTGAGACTGGCAGGTAACCCTCTGATTATGCTTGTAGATCCCACTTGCAGCATAAGCTTCTGGGTTGCCCTGACGACCACAGGCCACATCCGGACGCCAGAGTGGGCCAACAGTCGAGATGACCGCTCTTTCAAGTGAGCACCTACAATGTTGTCAGGCTCTGTGGTTTATAACCATTTCTAGTTTGTCTTCCACATTTAATATTGTTTCTCTAGTATGTACGCAAGAAAATTAAAATTTGAGGAGGTTCAGTAGTTTGCCAAAGTACATAGCTATGGAATGGAAATCCTTGGATTGAAATACAAATCTCATCTCCTAATCTAGGGCATTTCTACTACAGTTCGTTACGTACAGAAGTGATTGACAGAATTAAGGAATCCCTAGGGGGCGGGACAGGTGGAAATGGCCGTATTTCATGCTCCAGATGCAGCCTTCGTTTTTGGTGAATTAATACAGGACAGTCATTTCTTTTTCTTTCTTTCTTTTATTTCCTTTCTTCCTTGCTTCTTTCAGAGAAAGAGATGGGGGAGGGGCCCCAGGAGAGGGAGGGAGAGAGAGAATCTTAGGCAGGCTTCATGCTCAACATAGAGCCCAGGGCAGGGCTTGATCTCACGACCTGAGCCAAAGTCGAGAGTCAGACACTTAACCAGCTGAGCCTCCCAGGGGCCCCAGGACAGTCATTTCTTTATAATTATGAACTCAAATATTACTACCCAGTTTCTGGTTTGTGTGTCTGAAAGGTCAACATGTTTGAGGAAAAAATAGTTTATTCAATTTAAATATGTTCCAATATATTGAATTTATAGTACCTGTAAGGATACCAGCTTACCTGTTTTCATCCAGTGGGAAGGAAACTCTGCAAGGAAGCCATGACCGGTGCACGCGGTACAGTACCCGTTGACTGTGCTTTCTGTGTAAGCACAGAAATCCTACAGCGGCCTTTCTAAAAAGTGTCCTTTGAGTATCAGAGTGAGTCGCTGTAAAAAGACAAACTGGGTCACTTTTCAAAGCTGCCAGCTGGAATCTTCACTGGAAATTCTGCAGAAATACCTGTTAATGTTTCCAGTTGTTCATGACCTTAAAAAAATAAAAAATAAAAAAAAAATTGCTGGATCATTCATTCTTAAAAAATTATTATTGTAACTGTATTGTTTTAGTGATGTGAAGGTTCATTTCCTGTTTCTTGTGATTTATGGTTCTACATCTTTAGGAATGGTAGCCATTCTCCACAGGCAAACTGTATATTGAAAGGAAAGGAGTAAAAGATAGTTATCCCATATCCCATAGAGTTGCTTTTATCTGTGTGAAGAATTCCCTTTTTCTTTGTCATTACCTTACTCACCCGCTTCTATATGTTGTGTAATCGATGGACATTTTCCCACTTACGCTCAGCATTATACAAGGCAAATACCTAGATTACAGTGACTGATTTTATAAAAGGCAATGCAAAGTACACATATGTAAAGTCATGTGGATACAGATTATCAAAAATTCACAGTCTAGAGATCTGGTTCTTAAAGTTGTAAATAAGAGATTTTGGGATATTTATCTTTGACTGCTTTTATAATATACTTTGAAAAAAGTTATTTTAATTGGATCTATTCTGACTGTAATAGAAATGTGAACTAGAGTTGTATTTTCCTGAATTACCAACAAGTAGAGCCCAGAATCTACAAAGTTCTATAAATTACCTTTAAACCCTGATTTAAACATAAATAGATAATTTTAACTTTCACTCTGTTAAAGCATGTATATAGACTAGATGTTTTTAACCTTTATTTTAATATATTTTAATTAATTTATTTAATATATTTTAAAATATTATATTTTAATATGGCATATAGTATGTCTATATAAATATCATATTTAAAATGTCAGTCTTTTCAATCTTATAGAACAATTTTACCCAATTTAAAATAAAATTAGACCCATTATACTAAAAAAATTAAGTTTTCCAATTTAAATAGTTTTTCCTCTTCATTCACCACAGCAAATACATATCTAGTCATCAACTTTCATACTGACTCACAACATGATTTTCTTAACAAGTTCACTGGGAGGTCATTGATGTTTTGCTTTCCAAGTATGTCAGTCTCATCGGGTATTGTGTATTATAACGGAAGTTTAATGGGGGGTGATGAAGACTTTGCATAAAACTACAGGCAGTTTTACATGGCAGAAAACATACATTATATTAAATAAAGTGACTTGAAGTTTTCCATGTTTTATTCTGTACATTAAATGTGAAATATCATTTCAAATATCATGTTCAAATGTCATTAAACCATTCCCTTAGAAGTAGAAAATCTAGAGTGTGCATAGGAATGAAATGCACGAAGTGGAAATCATCTGTGAATGACTTTTGACTGAGAGACTGTCCCAGTCACAGAGCGTCTGTGCGGTTTGTAGAACACAGCACGTCACTAACATCCTCCTGTGCAGTCCTTGAAATTTACCGTGAAGAGGTAAATTTACCTCGAAAAATATAAAACTTCTGGTTCGTGCATTTCCTGGGTCACAGGCTCCTGATAGTGCTGGCCCCAGACACAGGGACTATCTTATGCACAATGGACAGATTTCTAGACCACCCACAGCCTGTAGACCATAATGATGAACGTCTGTGTGCCTCAACAGGGCAACAGACATCGTCTTGGGGCACTTACAGCTTTTGCCATCTGTGAATCACATTTGTGGGCAGTATGAACACTATGTAACATGGTAGTTTTAGCTACAAAAGGCAAAAAAAAAAAAAAAAAAAAGTCTCTTAAAAAATAGGAGCGACCTGAAGGCACTTTCTGCTTCATAGGGTTGGTCATTTTCAGGTTCCTACTTCTTCATCTTTTATTTCCTCATGCCAATATTCCAGAAACAGAAAAAAGTTGCCTGTTTACAGAATGTATAATAGATTTTCTAGGTTATTTGATGAAAGTGCACTTTTAGTTCTATCACTCTACAGAGACCAAATGAGCTTTGTTCTTACCTTTGAAAGACAAAAAAGTAAAAGTAAGCATATTGACATCAAAGAACAAAATTTGTATTTAAATCATTGAAATGAGAAAAAAACATTTTTGTATTCTTTTAAAATTCTATTTTATTGTGGTAAAATCTACTCTCAACAAATTTCTTTTTTTTTTCACCACATAAAGTTTACTTTATTTGTATAATATTTCTTCATGAATCCTACCATTACCCAGTTTACTATAAGAGAGAATCAATACCATGTGATGGTCTTTAACAATATAGGAAAGGGCTTACTTTATGTTTTTAAATAAAAGGTACTGAGGTTGAAAACTGTGTACATAACAAATAGGATTGTCAATCACTCAGAAATGATCTCTCTTTCTTTTTTTTTTTAATTAATTAATTAATTTAAAAAATTTTTTTTTTTTATAAACATGTATTTTTATCCCCAGGGGTACAGGTCTGTGAATCGCCAGGTTTACACACTTCACAGCATTCACCAAAGCACATACCCTCCCCAATGTCCATAACCCCACCCCCCCTTCTCCCAACCCCCCTCTGCTGGGGGGATTATGACATTTTAATAATGTTTTAATTCCAATCTCTAAGTATGAAATATTTTTTCATTTCTTTGTGTCCTCTTCAACTTTTTTCCTTAGTGTTCAATTTTTTTTTTAATTTTTTATTTTTTATAAACATATATTTTTATCCCCAGGGGTACAGGTCTGTGAATCACCAGGTTACACACTTCACAGCACTCACCAAAGCACATACCCTCCCCAATGTCCATAACCCCACCACCCTCTCCCAAACCCCCTCCCCCCAGCAACCCTCAGTTTGTTTTGTGAGATTAAGAGTCACTTATGGTTTGTCTCCCTCCCAATCCCATCTTGTTTCATTGATTCTTCTCCTACCCACTTAAGCCCCCATGTTGCATCACCACTTCCTCATATCAGGGAGATCATATGATAGTTGTCTTTCTCTGCTTGACTTATTTCGCTAAGCATGATACGCTCTAGTTCCATCCATGTTGTCGCAAATGGCAAGATTTCATTTCTTTTGATGGCTGCATAGTATTCCATTGTGTATATATACCACATCTTCTTGATCCATTCATCTGTTGATGGACATCTAGGTTCTTTCCATAGTCTGGCTATTGTGGACATTGCTGCTATAAACATTCGGGCGCACGTGCCCCTTTGGATCACTACGTTTGTATCTTTAGGGTAAATACCCAATAGTGCAATTGCTGGGTCATAGGGCAATTCTATTGTGCTAAAATCTACTCTCACCAAATTTCTAACTGTACAATACATACTGTGGATTACAGTTAGAATGGACTCTAGACCTCACTCATCTTGCTTTGGTGAAAATATGCTGTTGATTAGTAACTTCCCGTTTCCTTTCCCCCAGCCCCTTGCAACCACCACTCCATTTATTGATACTATGAATTTGATTACTTTTGAGCTCATTTAAAAAATTTCAACCAAAATTGAAATTAAAAAAATTTAAGGCAATATAAATGCATTTTAAAATGAGATTAAATTACACCAATAATACTAGTTCTTTGTGCTATTTTCTAGCATTATTGTTTCTAGCATTATTATAAAGAAGCCATATGACTCAATTTAAACATCCATATCATTCTGTAAGTTATGGAGAGCAAAACTTGGGCTGACAACTATTTCCCTAAAGTAGTTAAGGTGATTTTTGCCAATGCTAATTAAGGGCATGGAATGTGTCCGTGAATAAGCGGTTAGTCCAGCTTTCAGAAAATGTATTCTTCCTATTTAGGTAAAATATGCATATATTAATAATTATTAAAGTACAAAATGGTATATCTATTCTCTCATCTTTCTTATGAGATATATCTATAAAGTGAGGTGGGTTAAATTGAGAAAATACAAAATAACAAAAGAAATGTGTACATGTGAGCTATATATGTGTGTTAATATGTGAGCTACTTTATATTTGGGATCATTTATTGGTTAAAAAATCAGGTGAAAGTAGAATTTCAACATATTGTAAAACAGTAGATGTAAGTCACTTTTTAACGTTAAGTGCATTCCTATTTACATTAACCTAGTACTTTATAGGTTCTTAGCTGAGGCCCATGGCTGATCTTGAGGGGACTATAAATCCCTTGAAATTCTAATAAAAGTTGTTGTGCAAAAGTGTTGTGTACACATGCATTTTTCAGGGAAAAAAGTCTTTTTAGTTTTCATCAGCTTATAAAATGTATCCTTGACCCAGGAAAGGCTAAAGGTTAGTTACTACATTATCTGTCCTGATTATTCAATGTAAATTTGAAAAATAAATAAATCTAAAACATTGATGTGATTGTTTATTTCCAGAGAGCATGAAATAAGACTAATTAGACTTCTTTTGATGGAATGGAATTACTGAAATGTTCAATGTAGAAAACAAATACTAGCCCAGAGTAATGTGATGAAAGTTTTCCATAAACCTAATAAGCCAAAAGAAGACAAATATGACTGTGAGTCAAAGATGACGAAATCCATTTAAAGCCGCACTCATCAGGAAGATCCTTATTAAGAATGAATATACTTTCTCAATATTTCATACACTCTCTATTTCCTTGGAATTAGTGTTTTCTTCCCAGTTTAGCTATTATTGTGCTAATCTGTTAAACAACTGGTATGATCAGGAGCATATTTAAGTTTGAAATTGTTTGAAGTTGGTGATGATTAGTTAGGTAGAGATTGTCCTTTATTTGTTAAGTTATCGAGAGATACAAATAAATTATGCTTTTTTTAAGTGTTGAAAGAGTTATGATGTCAAGTATGTTACAGGATCCCCAGGTAATGTGAATTACAGATAAATATAAATGTGAATATTCAAATGATGAATAATTTTTAGTATAATTATGTTCCAAGTATTGCATAGGACCTACTTATACTAAATAATGATTTGCTGATGTTTATCTGAAACTGAAATTTAACCATGTATGTTATATTTTTATTTGATAAATCTAATAACTGTACATATATATTAACTGCTGAAAATTATTTCAGAGGCAACAGAATATAATTTTATTGCATTATAACTTAAAATGAACACTATGAGGAAGAAATTCCCTTGAGAATGAATATTCTATTATGAAAAACATGGAAGTAAATGCTTTCTCTATGTCCATAACAGCTGACAAATAAATATACACAGTAAAGAAGTCACAACAAATTTAAATTTTAAATAGATGTATTATGATGTTTGGTAAAGGAAGGATTCATATATTGCATATCATGGGACTCTATATCTTTTATATTGTAAGAAGGTGCCTGCTAAGAATGAAGTGGATTCCAGCATTGGAATTTGCATGTCCAGAAATGTCTGTAGGAGGTAGAATGTAAGAACCAATGGACAGTGTTGAGGTATTGCAAGGTTACTAAAAATGGACATATCATGATTATGTTAAAATTAGTAGCCATAGAAGTCTCAATGTAGAAGGGCACTGGGAAATTGAGGTAGAGAGAAATAAGGGAGCAAAACATAAACTTGGCAAGAAAGTATAAGGGAAAATGAAATTCAAAGAGACTCAAAGATAGGCAAAAAGTTAAATTATCAATTTCGATTGAAAGTGTTCTATTTGGAAAAATACAGCATCTGTTCCTGATTAAAACGATTCAAAGTATAGGGATAGAGGGAACATTCCTCAGCTTCCTAAAATCTATTTTATGAAAAACCCACAGCAAATATCATCCTTAATGGGGAAAAGCATACAGCCTTCCCTTTGAGATCAGGAATATGGCAAGGATGTCCAATCTTGCCACTGTTCAACATAGTACTAGAATTCCCAGCAACAACAATCAGACAACAAAAAGATATAAAATGAAAAAAAAAAGAGAGAAAAAAGAAATAAAATGTATTCCAATTGGCAAAGACAAAGTCAAACTCTCTCTTTTTGCAGATGACCTGATGCTTTGCATGGAAAACCCAAAAGACTCCACCCCCAAATTAGTAGAACTCATACAGCAATTCAGTCATGTGACAGGATACAAAATCAATGTACAAATCAGTGGATTTCTTATACAGTAACAATGAAAAAATAGAAAGAGAAATCAGAGAATCGATTCCATTTACTACAGCACCAAGAACCATAAGATACCTGGGAATAAACCTAACCAAAGAGGTAAAGGATCTGTACTCGAGGAACTACAGAACACTCATGAAAGAAATTGAAGAGGACACAAATAGATGGAAGACCATTCCATGCTCTTGGATAAGAAGAATAAACATTGTTAAAATGTCTATACGGCCTAGAGCAATCTATACTTTCAATGCCATCCCAATAAAAATTCCACCAGTATTTTTCAAAGCAAAGAATCCTAAAATTTGTTTGGAACCAGAAGAGACACCAAACTGCTAAGGAAATATTGAAAAAGAAAAACAAAATTGGGGGCATCACACTGCCTGATTTCAAGCCTTACTACAAAGCGGTGATTGTCAAGACAGCATGGTACTGGCATAAAAACAGACACATAGACCAGTGAAACAGAGTAGAGAGCGCAGATATGGACCCTCAACTCTATGGTTAAATAATCTTCGGCAAAGCAGGAAAAAATATAAAGTGGAAAAAAGACAGTCTCTTCAATAAATGGTGCTGAGAAAATTGGACAGCTATAAGTAGAAGAATGAAACTCGACCATTATCTTATACCATACACAAAGATAAACTCGAAATGGATAAAAGACCTCAAAGTGAGCCAGGAATCTACCAAAATCCTAGAGGAGCACATAGGCAGTAACCTCTTCAACATTAGCCATAGCAACTTATTTCAAGATATGTCTCCAAAGGCAAAGGAAATAAAAGCAAAGATGAACTTTTGGGACTTCATTAAGACCAAAAGCTTCTGCACAGCAAAGGAAACAGTCAACAAAACAAAGAGGCAACCCACGGAATGGGAGGAGATATTCGCAAATGACAGTACAGACAAAAGGCTGATATCCAAGATCTATAAAGAACTCCTCAAACTCAACACACACAAAACAGATAATCATGTCAAAAAATGGGCAGAAGACATGAATAGACACTTCTCTAAAGGAAACATACAAATGGCCATCAGACACATGAAAAAATGTTCATCATCATTAACCATCAGGGAGATTCAAATCAAAACCACATTGAGAAACCACCTTACACCAGTTAGGCCAAAGTGAACAAGACAGTAAACAACGTGTGTTGAAGTTGTGGGGAAAGGGGAACCCTCTTTCACTGTTGGTGGGAATGCACGTTGGTGCAGCCACTTTGGAAAACGGTGTGGAGATTCCTTAAGAAATTAAAAATAGAGCTACCCTATGACCCTGCAATTGCACTCCTGGGTATTTGCCCCAAAGATACAGATGTCGTGAAAAGAAGGGCCAACTGTACCCCAATGTTCATAGCAACAATGACCACGGTTGCCAAACTGTGGAAAGAACCAAGATGTCCTTCAACAGATGAATGGATAAGGAAGATGTGGTCCATATACACTATGGAGTATGATGCCTCCATCAGAAAGGACGAATACCCAACTTTTGTAGCAACATGGACAGGAGTGGAGGAGATTATGCTAAGTGAAATAAGTCAAGCAGAGAGAGTCAATTATCATATGGTTTTACTTACTTGTGGAGCATAACAAATAACATGGAGGACATGGGGAGATGGAGAGGAGAAGTGAGAAGGGGGAAACTGGAGGGGGAGAGGAACCATGAGAGACTGTGGACTCTGAGAAACTAACTGAGGGTTTGGGAAGGGGAGAGTGTAGAGGGTGCGGTGAGCCTGGTGGTGGATAGTGTGGAAGGTGCATATCGCAAAGCACTGGGTGTGGTGCATAAACAATGAATTTTAGAAAAAATTAAATTTAATTTTAAAAAAAGGAAAAATTTTCTATTTGGAAGGTAAAGGGAATATAAATAATAGGGTTTCTCCTGGTAAAGAGCCAGTTGGGAAAGGCAGGCTAACGGGCGGAGGCGGGAAGGAGGCAGTAGTCGCGCCGGTTCAGGTGAGCTGTGTAGGGGCGACACGATACGCGTCTGCAGATCCTACGCTTGAGGGTATAGCTGCTAGGAGGTGGATTCGAGTGAGTAATGCGATGAGCTGAGTGTATCATACACAGTTTTAGTTGTTAGAAATAGCTTAGGAAGGGGCGCCTGGGTGGCTCAGTGGGTTAAGCCGCTGCCTTCGGCTCAGGTCATGATCCCAGAGTCCTGGGATCGAGCCCCACATCCGACTCTTTGCTCAGTGGGGAGCCTGCTTCTCTCTCTGCCTCTGCCTGCCTCTCTGCCTACTTGTGCCTCTCTCTCTCTCTCTCTCTCTCTCTCCTGGCAAATAAATAAATAAATAAATAAAATCTTTAAAAAAAAAAAGGAAAGAAATAGCTTAGGAAGAGTATGTGATCGTTATGGTCAATTAGTGGTTGCTATGTGTGTATACCAAATACGATTGTTTATTGGTTAATAGAATATGAGACTTGTCTACATTGCATAGTCTTACTCTCTACAACCTTGTTTGGGTAAAAGAAGGTATGAATAAGTTTCATTCTTTTATACACTTATAGTTTGTAGAAGAGGCACCTGTCTTGTGATCCAATTCACATAGCACATGAAATGAAAAAAGTTCAATACATATTAGTTGAATGAATGAACGCAAAGGAATTTTGCGAGGTATTCACAAACACTGCACTAAAGCAATTCCATTTCCCAAATAGTTACAGAGTTTCCTCCTATATATAAGAATAGAGTTTAATGAGGGAAATTAGTTTTTTAAAAAAGAAAAGAAAAAAACCTCTGCCTCTTTAATACCAGTTTCAAGATCAGTGTTGATAATCACTAATAGAGATTAACGAACCTAATACCAAATACATTTTCAAAGTACCCAGAGTATTATCCCCAATGGAATAGGCATATGGGAACCCATGCTGAGGTAATTATAAAGAAAACATTAGAATTTAGATAATATATTCTTGAAGAGTTCATGATGGTTTGACAAAAACAAATACTCTTCCACTTCGGTTCTCAGGGCTGTCAGCTGGGTGTAGCTCAGCTAGTTGTAACACACGCTCACTTAAATTAGTTTTTAAAATGTATTATCATTTTTAAAAACTATCTTTATTAGGAGTGCCACAATTCTAATTTAATTCATTTATACCGAAAACTGATTTACAAAAAAAAAAAAAAAAAAAGTAAGCTAAGATACATGGAGATATCATTTAATGACCTCTAGATGGGGAAAATTCATGAAGTTGAACAAAATCAAATGTTGGAGAGTGTATGGATCAAAATTGCTGTTGAGAGTCAAAATTTGTCCAACTAATTTCAAAACAGTTGAGCACTTTGTGAAATTATCTTTTAAACTCATCTCTGGAAGCATCTTTTCATAAGTACACCATAAGACATGTGTAAGACTATTTTAGCAGCATGGTTTACAAATGAAAAATACTGGAAGCAAACCAAATGAGCACTGACAAAATTAATTTTAAAACTGTGATGTTTTCGTAAGATGTGGGCACTCCACAAAGGGAATGTTAATATAGATACTGTGGTGCACCACCAGATTCTCTGCTTCAGCCCTGAGGCACTCATTGTTTTTCCCAGCTGTGAGAAGTATTGTTTGATAATAGTAATAGCTGAATTGCTCCTGGGACATCACTCTTCGTCAAAGACACAAAAACTATCTTCACAAAGGTAGTCTACATCTAGTAGGCTATGAAGGCCTGGCCACATTTTTTTCAATTTGGGACTTCTCCAAAGAGCCACTGTAGCTTCAGTGCTTTCTTGGATTTAGCCAAGTTCTCTGTTGTAAGTGGATTGCAATTAATTCAGTGTCTCCCTTACCCAATTCCCCTTTCCTCGTTTCTTAGGGTGGTTCCTGAGAATACGTCCCAATAAACCACTTCCAAACATATTTTTCTCAAGAGTTTATTTTCTAAAAAGCTGAGCTATGGCAGATGGTATCAAGAATAGTGTTGAAACAGAAAATAAATGGGAATTTTGTAGCTGGATCACCAGTTGGTCAGCTGTCACTGAGGACCTCACTGCAGATAGCAGGTGGAACATGTATAACGTAAGGCATAATGTAGTGGTGAAGTTGCTGAATTTTATTGGTTGTGAACAGGAAACAAGAGTAACAGTGTAAGTAATAACCCGAAAATTCAGTATCTCATTATTAGAAAGATTCAAGGGAAACAGCAATTATAAGAACTGAGGAATCAGACAGCTACTGATAAGGAAGAGGTTGGAAAACAATGCATGAAAGAAGAAATGCATTTATGACTGAAAACTATAATTGACAAAGATATAGATGAAAGATACATTGTATTCTTAGGTCAGAAGAATTATAATTGTGAAAATTTCCATACTGCCCAAAGTAGTTTACAGATTTAATGCAATCTTTTTCAAAATTATGAAATCATTTTTCATAGAAATAGAGCAATTCTGAAATTTATATGAAACTACAAAAGACCTCAATAACTGAAACAATCTTAAGGAAGAAAACCAAAGTGGGAGGCGTGACATGTCTTGATTTCACACTATATTACAAAGCTATAGTAATCAAAGTGCTATGATACTGGCATAAAAAGAGACACAGAGCCCAATGGAACAGAAAACAGGGCCCAGAAATAAACATGCACATACAGTCAACTAGTCTATGACAAGGGTACCAAGAATACACAACAGGAAAACAAAAGTCTCTCCAATAAATGGTGATGGAAATTACTATAAGTAATCTATTCACACAAAACTCCTAAATGTATCCCAGAACTCATGGGTGAATACTGAGAATATAGTCTATATTTAAAATATGCCTGAAAAGAGAAGAAAATTCATTTACATTATCTGGGAGTATTTGTCCACAAAATGCTTATTAAATATAAAGAAAAATGTAATGTTATAGTGGAGAAACCTAGCAGTTACCACCTTAAGTGATCAAAGCTAATGTCACTAGTAATGTTACATTGTAATATATTCTTGTGAAGAACATAGCAACGCTTCTGGGAGTATTCTGGTTAAAATGAATCTAGTTATGAGTAAACATCCAACAAACCCAAAGTTCTAGAAAATAATTGACCCATACACTTAAAAAACAACAAGGTTACAAAACATAGGGAATACAGAGAAATTGTACCAGATTGAAGGAGCATGAGACATGACAATTAAATGCAACATGGTATCCTGCACTGGGTCTCTGACTATAGATGCTATTTACTTACTGGTTGGTTGGTTGGTTGGTTGGTGTTTGCTATAGAGTTAGGGTTCGGGTTAGGGTTGCAGATTGATGATGTACTGTATCAGTTTTATTTTCCTGATTTTGATGTACTCTGATTATGTAAGGAAGTATCTTTGTCTTTTAGGAAATACATATTAAAATCTTTGGCAGTAATAAAGTACCTGCAGCTTATACCCTAGTAGTTTAGAAAAATGTATATGTTATATATAAATTACATAGAAAGAGAGAGAAAGAAACGTAAATACTTAAAACGATTTTAAATGTCAGTGATTTGGGTATTTTGTGGCAGTAATGGGAATACTTGGACTATAGCAATGTTTTTATAAATTTAAAAGTGTTTTAAAATAAAAAGTTGAAAAGCTAACCTCTAAAGTGGGACATAAGAGAGATGTATAATAATTTGAAAACTGAGATTCAAACAACAAACTAAAAAGTTAGATTTGATTTTCCTAGACAAGTGCATAAGCTGACTCTTTATTAATTTATTCAGTGAACTTCAAAACAGAATCATACACTTTGTTTCTTTATTAGTAAGCGGGACTGTGGGTTTTGTGATTTGGATTTTATTTACAGTATTATTTTGAGATTCTGTTTCCTAATTCATATGCAGCTTTTTAAATTTGCCATGATTCATAGCTTCTTGTTCATGTTTCCTGATTTATGAGACTGAATTATGAAATCTCGTAAGTCAGAACATATGTAATGGAGTCACATTTATTTTACGGGCTCCATATTGAGTATTTAGAACTGCTGAATTGCTGTAAGTAGAAAATAAATATAAAGAACATTCAGAGGTTAAAAATGCTTCAGATAGAAATTGCCTAAAGAATTTTTGTGGGTAAAACTAGTAGCCTCTTTAAGCAATACATTAAAAAAACATATATGGAGCGCCATAGTGACCACCTACAGACTCTGAAGTGATTCTGTTTATATCAAGTCAGCTAAATAGTAATATGTTTATTTTTTTATTTTTTTTTTAAGATTTTATTTATTTATTTGACAGAGATCACAAGTAGGCAGAGAGAGGGGGAGAGAGAAAGGAGGAAGCAGGCTCCCCACTGAGCAGAGAGCCCAATGTGGGGCTCGATCCCAGGACCCTGGAATCATGACCGGAACCGAAAGCAGAGGCTTTAACCCACTGAGCCACCCAGGCGCCCCATAAATAGTAATATGTTTTTAAAAAAAAAAAAAAAAAAAAAAGAAAGAAAACCTTAAATGACTCAAGTTACTCCCCCTGCTGTTTTAATCAGATCCACTAGACAAGTTTTTTAAGTAATATGGCAGCACTCAAACATGGTGAACATCCCATATATATCTGTTCAAGTTTATGATTTTTTGGAAACCTAATACTCTATTAGAATCTGTGGGAACTTCTTCTACAAGGTGCTGCTTAAGACTTAAGAGTCTTTGGAAAGACTCTTAAGTCACCTTCTGATCCAAATCTTCGATGACCTCTAGGAGAAATAGTGCGTGTTTTGTCTACAAGATTTGCCTTGGTCTTTTCCAAAACCTTGTGAGTGCAGTATACAGCGTTTATCTGATGCATTTGATCAACATGGAGAGTAAAAACTTTTCCACAAACTCATTCATCTTGACTACCATTTTATGAAAATATATATATGTTATCCTAAATTTTCCACATTACAATATGAAGCCAAATGGAGTAGAAAATCTAGGCTGGCGCCCCCAACACAGACCACATGTGAGGCACATTGGAGTGGAGTGGAGCTGACACCGTACTGAGAAAGGCAACGACTACAATTCTCTGAGGAACAACATCAAGGATGTTTGGGAGGAAAATGACATTCTTAAAGATGAAAAAAGATTTCATAGTAAGGTTAAGGAAAAGTAACAGTAAATGCTATTAGTTTGGGAACAGAAGAGACTACAGTTTTTAATTCATTTTAAAATATGATAGATTAACGAGGCTGTAAGTCAAACAGGAGTCAAGGGAAGGGTTAAGAGGAAGTAGAGACAACGGATTCAAAAACACATTCCTCTAAAAATCATTTGCACACATTGATTAATATTCTTTATAGGATTTTATCAGTTAGATAATGCTTATAATTCACCCATTAGTCTTAATTATTGAATCACATTATTCTGAACCAAATTATTGTCCCTCCAAGACCCAGTGCTATAAAAAAATTAAACATAAATATACTGTGCACATCACCCTAACAAGCACAATTTAAAACATGTATTAAAGGTCCTTCTTTTTCAGCTTTTCAGGTAAATCTTTATTAGGGAGAAAAATCATTGAGAATGTAGTTTATTTGAAAAATGTGCCTGAGAAAACAATAACTTCGTAACTATGTTCAAAAAGATGTGTGTCTCATCATAACATTTGACCAGCCTTGATCTGTTGAGGAGTTGACTATAAATCATGACAATGGTAGGAAGTGCCCTGGGATCAGAGACTCCTCCAGTGTTACAGTAATTGCTACAAAGTATTTCCTCTTTGTTATTACTTGTTTATGATACATAATTTAAAACCATTTCTCCTCCAGGCACAGCAAGTAGAATTCTTTGCTTTTCCAATTACTTAGAAGAAAATTTCTCAGTAATCATCTTTCATTGTGTAATAAATGTTATTTCACATGAGAAAGTCTGATTTATTTATAAATACTTTAGCTTCTGTTTATGTGTTAGTTTAACCTTTATTTGGGTTTCATGTTGTAATGATCTGCTTATTTCTGCTTTCACTCTTGACCAGATTCTAACTTCAGGTTACCCTTACTTACTCTTTTTGTTAGAATCTACCAGTGAATAAAAACATGGGATTGTTTAATCCTCTTATAAATGGCTAAGTTCAGTAGGGGTCACACAGTGGTAACACGCCCATTTGGGGAAATTAAACTGATTATGAAAACATGCTACAATTTTTTTTTTAAGCTAGTGCTTTTTAAATAATTGAAAGTTATAATTTTATACTAAATCATGTAGATCCATTTTGAACATTGTTTATGGGAGGGTGGGATAATCTGGACTGCAGTCCTCCCTTGTCTCAGTTACAGAGTGTGAGAATCGGACTCCATGACCTCCACGTGCCCCACAACCCTGTAATCCCGAGATTTGCCTCTTTTCTGCTTCAGGAGTGTGACTGCAATACAAGTAAGACAAAACCCTTCCGGAAGTAGAGCTCCATGTCTGGGACATAAATAGAGGGTCCTTTGAAAGGGAATCGATATAACTTTAGCCTTCGCATCTTTCAGTTTGTCTTTCCTTCGACTGGGATTCCTTTCCTTGTTGTTCACACGGCAGGTTCAGCTTCACTCTTACTGCAGATCGAATGTCATTTACTATGTGTTGTCCTTTCTGACCACCGTCCCAGGGAAATGGTGGAAAATCCCTTAGAAATATGTTTTTAAACTTGAGAAATATGTTTTTAAAACTTCTCTAGGAGGGGTGCCTGGGTGGCTCAGTGGGTTAAAGCCTGCTGTCTGTCAAATAAATAAATAAAATCTTTTTTTTTAAGTATAAAAAATAAATTTAAAAAATAAAACTTCTCTAGAAGATTTATTTTCAGAGTTATTTGCTTGCCCTGCTAATCATAAACACATTATTTTTTCATATGTTAGTGTATTAGAAAGAAATGAACATTCAAATGTAATGAGTTTAATTGATTTAAAGAGAGTGTTCATTGGAGATTAAGCAATAGTTGCAGATGTTGTGTTTACTGCTTGAAATGTGCTGATTCAGGGAACTTAAATGTTAGAAGTATTTGATTGATTATTAAACACTGCCTTTAAAATACATAAAAATAATTGATTCAGTTCTTTTTTTTGGAGGGGGGGTCCAGCATTGCAGCATCTATGAAAAAGGATTAATGTATCAGCTAAAGTCCTATTTAAGTAGTATATTTATTCTTATAAAACTGGGGCAGTCACCTGGCAGAGTTAGGATCCTCTAGACTGTGAATTCCTTTGCTTTTGATGATCTTGACAGTTTTGAGGAATGCTGGTCAAGAATTTTGTAGACTGTCTCTCAATTTGGGTTTGTCTGATGTTTTTCTTATAGTTAGATTATGGTTATGAGTCTTTAGGAGAATGACCATAAAAGTGAAATGCCATTTTCATGCAATAGAGTTTTGTATTCTGTTTATCATGATAATGCATCACTCTATATAATGATCTGATATTATATTATACAGATTATATATTATTATATATTATTTATTTGTGTAATATCTGCCTCCCCAAATAGATCATATCCATGAAAGTCGATACTTGGCTGTCTTGTCCAGCACTATCCCTAGAGTCTTGAAGAGTATAGAGCGTCTGATAGCACTTTGAGAAACTCTGGAGTATCACTGAATGAGTGAATTATTTTCTGTATAGATAGCTGAATGCCATCTGCACTCTGAATGTTGTGGTCAATATATCAAATAATATACTAAGGCAAAGTCTTTGAATTTGGGTATAATGTCAAGAAGAAGGTACCCTTTAAGCTTTAAACTAATATAAATCAGTAGATAGTAACTGAGATTAACCAGCTCAACTACTGATATCTTAGTCTAAGAAGTCATCTTAGATTTGAGTATTCCCTAAATCAAATCAGGATGATCAGAACTTCTTAAATCCAGTCACGGAGAACAGTGTCTATATAACATATCCTTTGGGGGATATATCAAAATAGTACCCAACACGAACCATGAAAACAGGAGTTACTAGGATTTGGCTACTATGATGCTAGAAGAATATGTCATTTGCAAATATCTTCTCCAGTTCCACTGGTGGCCTTTTAGTTTTGTTGCTTCCTTCCTTGTGCAGAAGCATTTTATCCTGACGGAGTCCCAGTAGTTTATTGTTTGCTTATGTTTTCCTCGCCTCAGGAGACATTTCTAGAAAAAAGTTGCTACAGCTGTTGTCAAAGAGGTTACTGCTTGTATTTTTTCTAGGATTCTTTAGGGTTTCAGGTCTCACATTTATGTCTTTCATCCATTTTGAATTTATATTTGTATATTGTGGAAGACAGTGGTTCAGATTTTTTCTTTTGCAAGTTGCTCTCCAGCTTTCCCAACACCAGTCATTGAAGAGACTGTCCTTTCCCCATGGATATTTTTTTCCTGCTTTGTTGAAGATTAATTGACACTTAGTTTTAGTGCAAGTTGTAGGTTTATTTCTGGGTTTGTGCTCTGTTCCATTGATCTATGTGTCTTTTTTTGTGCCAGCACCATTCTGTTTGATTACTATAGATCTGATCTGTAATATAACTTGAAATCCAGACTCATGATGCCTCCAGTTTTGCTTTTCTTTTTCAAGATGGCTTTGGTTATCCTCTGTCTTTTGTGGTTCCATACAAGTTTTAGAATAGTTTGTTCTAGTTCTGTGAAAAATGCTGTTAGTATTTCAATAGGGATTGCATTAAATGTGTAGATTGCTTTGTGTAGTCTAGACATTTTGACAGAAATTGTTCTTCCGTTCTGCAAGCTTTCCATTTCTATGTGTCATTTTCAGTTTCTTTCATCAGTTTTATGTAGTTTTCAGAATATAATTCTTTCACCTCTTTGGTTAGGTTTATTCCCAGGTATCTTATTATTTTTGGTGCAATTATAAATGGGATTATTTTCTTAATTTCTTTCTGCAGCATCATTACTGGTTGTGTAGAAATACAGCAGATTTCTGTACATTCATTTTGTGTCCTGCAACTTTACTGAAATCAGTTCTAGCAGTTTGGGGTGGTGTCTTTAGTGCATTCTATATATAGTAGCATGTCATCTGAAAATAGTGAAAATTCTACTTCTTCTTTATTGATTTGGATGCCTTTTATTTATTTTTGTTATCTGATTGCTGCAGCTTGGACTTCCAGTACTGTGTTGAGTAAAAGTGGTGGGAGTAGACATCCTTGTCTTGCTTTTCCCCATTAAGGATGATGTTAGCTATGGGTGTTTCATATATGACTTTTTTTTTTTAATATTGAGATTTGTTCCCTCTAAAACTACATTGTTGAAGGTTTTTATCGTGAATTGGTATTACACTTCTTTAAATGTTTTCTCTGTGTCTTTTGAAACAATCAGGTGGTTCTTATCCTTTGTCTTAGTGATGTGATATATCACATTGCAAATATTGAACCACTCTTGTAACCCAGGAATAAATCCCACTGAGCATGGTGAATGATTTTTTAATGTATTGTTTGGTTCATTATTTTGTTGCATCCATGTCTATCAGGTATACTGTTCTGTGGTTCTCTTTTTAAGTGGTGTCTTTATCTGGTTTTGGCACAGGATAATGCTGGCCTTATAGAATGAATTTGGAAATTTTCTTTTCCCTTTTTTTTAGAATACTTTAAGAAGAATAGGTATTAACTCTTCTTTAAATGCTGGGTAGAATTTGCCTGTGAAGCCATGTGGTCCTGGACTTTTGTTTGTTGAGAGGTTTCTTTTTGGAGGGCGGGTGGGGGGAGGGGTTTGATTAGTGATTCAGTTTCTTTGCTGGTTACTGGCCTGTTTAAATTTTCTATTTTTCTCATTTCAGTTTAGTAGTTTGTGTGTTTCTAGAAATTTATCCTTTTCTTTTAGGTTGTCCAGTTTGTTGGTATGTAGTTTTTCATGATCTCTTATAATTATTTGTATATCTGTGATGTTGATTGTTATTTTTTCCTCTCTTATTTGTGATTTTATTTATTTCTGTCATTTTCTCTTTTTTTCTTGAAAAGTTTGGCTAGAGGTTTATCAATTTTATTGATTTTTTTCAAAGAACGAGGTCCTGGTTTTATTGATCTGTTCTATTGTTTTTAGTTTCTATATAATTTATTTCTGATCTAATTTTTATTATGTCCTTCCTTCTCCTGGTGTTGGGTTTTGTTTGCTGTTCTTTTTCTAGCTCCCTTAGGTGTAAAGTTAGGTTGATGAGATTTTTCTTGCTTCCTGAAGTTGGCCTGTGTATTGCTATAAACCTCCCTCTTAGAACAGCTTTTGCTATAACCTAGTGATTTTGGACTATTGTGTTTTCATGTTCATTTATTTCCATGCATTGTTTTATTTCTTCATTTTTGCTGGTTGACTCATTCATTTTTCAGTAACATGTTATTTAACTTCCATGTATTTTTGGTCTTCCCAGATTTTTTCTTTTGGTTGATTTCTAGTTTCATAGCGTTGTGATCAGAAAAGGTACATGATATGACTTCAATCTTCTTGAACTTGTTGAGGCTTGTTTTATAGGCTAATATGTGATCTACACTGGATAATGTTCATGTGCCCTTGAAAAGAATGTGTATTCTGCTGTTTTAGGATGGAATGTTCTGAATATATCTTATAAATCCATCTGGTCCAGTGTGTCCTTCAGAGCCATTGTTTCCTTGTTGATTTTTTGTTTAGATGGTCTATCCATTGATGTAAGTGGAATGTTAAAGTCCCCTACTATTATTGTATTATTTTCAGTTAATTCCTAAAAAATACTGTTTTATGCATTTGGGTGCTCCCATTCTGGGTACATAAATATTTACAAGTGTTGTATCTTCATGTTGAATTGTCCCCTTTATAAGTATATAGTGTCCCTCTTTGTTTTTTGTTACAGTCTTTGTTTTAAAATCTATTTTGTCTGAAATAAGAATTGCTAGTCTGGCTTTCTCTTGACATCCATTTCCGTGATAGATTATTTCTCCATCCCCTCATTTTCAATCTGCAGGTAGCTTTAGGTCTAAAATGAGTGTCTTGAAGGCAGCATATAGATAGGTCCTGCCTTTTTTTTTTTTTTTTTTTAAGATTCTACTTATTTATTTGACAGAGAGAGAAAACACAAGTAGGCAGAGCAGTAGGTAGAGAGAGGGGGGAAGCAGGCTCCCCACTGAGCAGAGACCCTGATGCGGGGCTCAATCCCAGGACCCTGAGATCATGACCTGAGCCAAAGGCAGAGACTTAACTCACTGAGCCACCCAGGTGCCCCAGATCCTGCTTTTTTGTCCATTCTGTCACCTTACGTCTTTTGATTGGGGCATTTAGTCCATTTATAACCAAAGTAATTATTAATATGTGTTTACCATCATTTTATTATTTTGTTGTTTCTGAAGATTTTCTTTAATCCATTCCAGTCTTTCTCATGTTTTGCTGATTTTATCTAATGGTAATTAAATTTTCTTTAATTTTTTAAAATTTGGGTCTCTTTGTCTTTGTTCTTTGTATATTTATTAGTCTTTGATATATGGTTGCCATTAGGTTTGTATATAACCTCTTCTGTATATGACAGTCTATATTAAGTTGGTGGTCATTTAAGTATTTGTTATATTTTATATATTTTTATTTTGTAAGTTCTGTCACTGATTTGTTTTTTCATAAATCTTCATTTTTACTGGCTTTTTGTTTCCTACCTTTATATTTTTACTTTTGGTTTCTCTTTTCCACTCAAAGATTCCTCCTTAATATTTGTTGCAGGACTGGTTTAGTGGTCATGAAGTCCTTTAGTTTTTGTTTTTCTGAGAAACTCTTTATCTCTCCTTCTATTCTGAATGATAGCCTTGCTGGTTTGCAAAGTTTCTGGTGAAACATTGGCTAACCATATGGCTTTTCCCTTGTAGATTACTGTCTTCTTTTTTCCTATTGCTTTTAAAATCTTTTCTTTATCACTAGATTTTGCTAATTTAATTATAATATGTTTTTGTGTGGACCTACTTTTGTTCATTTTGATGGGAGTTCTTTATGTGTTCTGGATCTGTATATCTATTTCCTTCTCCAGGTTAGGGAAGTTTTAAACTATTATTTCTTCAAAATTTTTTTCTGCCCCCTTTTTTCCCTCTTCCTTTGGGACTTCTGTAACACAGACATTATTACATTTGATGGAGTCATGGAATTGCCTAAGTATATTCTTGTTTTACATAATTCTTTTTTCTCTCTTTTGTTCAACTTGATTACTTTCCATTTCTCTGTCTTTTAGATCACTAATTCATTCCTCTGCTTCTTCCATCCTGTTCATTCTGTGAAACGTGTTTCTCATTTCATTTATTGAACACTTTATCTCTGCTATATTATTCCTTTTCTCTCTGTGGAGGGTCTCACTCCTGTCTTCTACTCGTTCTCAAGTCCGGTGAGTATCCTTATGACCATTACTTTAAATTCTGTATCAGGCATAGTATCTTATATCTGCTTCACTTAGGCAACTGGCTTCAGACTTGTTCTGTTCTTTCATTTGATAAAGTCTCTGTGTCTTCTCATTTGTCTAAGTCTCTGTGCCTGTTTCTCTGTGTTAGGAATGTCAGCTGTCTCTTGTTCTTGAAGGTAATGTCCTTATGAAGAAGAGGTCTTGAAGTGCCCTGCTGTGTAGTGTTTCTCTGTTCCTCAGGGTCCAGAAATTCTGGAAGTATTTCCAGTGTGTGTTGCGTGTGCTCTGCTGTTTTGTCTTAGTCACTTTATCCTTCAGGCTAGTCATCTACGAGGCTTTCTTTGCCTGTTGTGGGCAGTGTCTGGTCCCTGGCCTGAATGTAGCATGTTTTAACTAGGTATGCTCTGGTCTATTTGTGAAGTGAGACCTGGTACCACCACAGCAGGAAACAAATCTCTGCAAAACTGTTGTGTATGGAGACAAAGTGTCATGAGGGATAGGGCATGTCCTCTGGAGGAAGGGTCCAACCATGCCAGGACTAGGCAGGCATGACTTGGGGGGGGGGGCAGTTCCATTGGGTGGGGGGGGCAAGTCTTAGAGTAAGCAAGTTGGGTAGTGAATATGGTCCTGCACTGATTCCCATGGGTGGTCCTGTGCTTGTGCTCTCTGGGAATATCTGGGACATACTCCAGGATGAGTGAATAACATCTCCACTGTGTTCCCCGTTCCCCAGGCTCTCTTTAGATCTCTGTTTTCACAATGTATGTGCACGGGTTGTCTGTCTGCCTTCTCCCCAAGAGCAGCGCTGATGTCCTCTAAAGCCCTCCCAGAGCCAAACCCATTGACCTTTAAAACTCTATAGTTTAAGCCCTCCTGAGTTGCAAGAACTCATGAAATTTGGCCCCTCTCACTTTCTGAGCCAATTGTTATGGGGATTTGCTTTCCCTGTGCACTCCCCTGTGTGCCTGTCTGTCTCTCACTCTTTTCCACAGCTCCCCTCTGCTCAAGCAGCCATGATCTGTTTCTTTCCCAAACTACATCTCTGCACTTTCTTTTTCAATGTAGCTCTTCTCCACCTTTACTTGCGGAGTTTGTTCTGACAGTCTTCACGTCAGTGCCTGGGGTATTTAGGATGATTTGATAGTTATCTAGTTGTAATCATGGGCAAGGTGAGTCTCAGGTCCTCCTACTCTGCAGCAGTCTCCCAACTTCTATCATCTGCTAACTTACATTATTAGAAATGTAAATGTGGAAATAAATCCATTATATTAAGGCAACTTAATCTCTCAAAAAAAATAATTTTGAGTATTATGGATTTTAATGGTAGTCAAGAACAACTTTCAGTGAATCAGAAAAGCAGTTATAATCAGGAATGTTTGATGTTTTAAAATATGAAGCAATAAGTGAAAAAAACAGCAAAGGTCTTAGGCATGCTCACATGAAACAAAATGAAGTAATGATTTTTAAGGGTAATGGCAAATAAAGCTAAGACATTTGTGACCAGGGTTGACTAATAATTCAAGCATCACCATTCTTCTCTACTCCCATGAAAACTTTCTCACAAAGAATAAGGCTCCATCGTTGGTGACACTGTGCTACTTTGGAATTACCTCCACCACACCACTTAACTCATTTGTTTTATTGACTACCTCCATCTTCCTCCTAGATTATCCTCCTCATAGACTTGAATTCAAACATCCACCTAGTTATTCTTGCATTCAGAAGATATTTTTGAGTGTCTACGATTGAATAGACCAGTTGAGGCTGATTAGGAACACTTTAAGCTTGATGTGTCTTACAACTCACAAAATAATTCCCAGAAATAAATATGGGGCATATACTTCAAGTAGTTGTTAGGGTCCATCACACAGTATTTGTATATCCTATTAGTCCTGGTTTCAGGGGAAAAAAAAAACCAAAAAACCCAGTAAAATCCATATATCCAAATTTAAATTGATGTGTTAAACTCCACCTCTACTTTCTGTGGCAAGTACTATCTTACAACCAAATGGGAAAGCTACTCAAATCCACAAAGTACCTAGATACCTAGAATCTAAAATGTTTATACTGGCTATGGAAGGCTTGGTAGTATCAGAAACAAAAGTAATTGTCTACACAGTAACTTTCAGTTATGCCCTGCATTCTTACTACGGGTATCTGCTTGCCCTCCAAGCCAAAGGCTAAATAATGTGTTGGTATCAAATTGCACTGAGCATTTCTTTATTAACTTCTCACCTTCTCCTGCTGCACTTCATCTTCTCCCACTTCAAACTTAATTCAGAGTGAACATGACATTTCTTAATTCTTTCTCCTTCTAATATGGTGGTACAAATGACGGCACCCTTAGAACTCTAGAGCCTGTAGTCTCATGAACTGCAATGGATGGAGGTAGACATTCAGATATTCTTGAGCTAATTTGAACATTCTGTAATGTCTTCCAGTTTGTATGATACCTTGGCTATATGGCAAAATTTTCCACCTCTGGATTGAGAATTGCCAGTAAATCTAGATCATACTTTGACGTCTCTTCTCAGTTTTGCTTCACAAATAACCACTGATTTTGCTGGTCATGAGAACCAACACCAATTTGATTTCTGGTCCAACACTGAGAAGTGTACCTTCAGAGCACAGAGACGATGTCCTCTCCATCTTGTCTAGTAAACATAGCTGTTTCTTACTAGACAAAAGATGTCTCAGATACAAATCCTCTGGTCTACTAAATATTTAGTGGTTTCAGTATATGTTTGTCTATGGATTCTTCATTTGCCTCCTCTTATCCCTACTTTTCCATACTCAACAGGCTACAGGCTTTCACAACAAATTTAGGAATTCATTACACCTTGGCCATGTAAGGATTCAAAAACATGTCCTACCTCAAATCCCACACCATCACAAATAACATTTATACAAAATAGTAGAAGGAACTTAGTTTATCAGAAGAGACCTGGTATCAACCTCTAGTCTTAGGCAAAGTCTAATGATTCATTTCATAAAAGAAAACTCCTAGATATCATGAGCACCTTTTAAAGCATGGAAACATTATTTGGAAGATGTGGTCCTATGATAATGAACCTGGGAAATAAAATTTAGGATAAGTCAGACTGAAAAGTTTAGAAAAAAGTTTAGAAACCACTAGAGGATTTGAGTAGGAAGTAGCATTATCTGGTATGTTTGAACTGGGTTAGCAGTAAAGAGCAAAATTTAATTTATGAAGACTATTATAGGGCGCCTGGGTGGCTCAGTGGGTTAAGCTGCTGACTTCAGCTCAGGTCATGATCTCAGGGTCCTGGGATCGAACCCCGCATGGGGCTCTCTGCTCAGCAGGGAGCCTGCTTCCCTCTCTCTCTCTCTCTGCCTGCCTCTCTGCCTGCCTCTCTGCCTACTTGTGATCTCTCTCTGTCAAATAAATAAATAAAGTCTTTAAAAAAAAAAAAAAAGATTTATGAAGACTATTATAAAACTATTAAAATGATCCAGGTCAGAGATGTGGTGAAAAGTATTTGGATTCTAGATCTATTCTGAAGCTAAAACAGACAGGATGTGCTGATGGATTGAATGTAAGTATAAGGGAAAGGGAGAAGTCAAGAATTACTCTCAATACTTTTGCCGTAAGCCACTGGAAGATGGAGGTGCCATATTTCAAATGGAAAAGATGGTAGAAAGAGAAATTTGTAAGGACAGCTCAGGATTTTAATTTTGGACTAGTTGAGTTTGTTATGCTCACTAAATAGCCAAGTGAAAATGTGAAGTGGGCGTCTGAATACAGAAGTCAAATTCAGAGGCAAGATCTGGACCATAGAGATACACACAAGAATCACCAGAGCATAGATGGTATTTAAATCCAAATGAATGAAAAAGATTGCCCAGGAAGTTAGTGTAAATAGAAGAGGTTAGAGGATAAGTACCTTACTTCCTTACTAAAGCCCTTCTCTGCTTACAGGTTAGAGAGAGGAAGAAAAATCAGTGGAAGAGATTGAGGAGGAGGAAAATCAAGGAAACACTGAGCAGGAGAATCCCAGTAAAGGAAGGGATGGTGTTGTACCAAATGCTGTGCTCGGGGAGGTAGGGCGAGGAGGGAGAATCGAATGTTAAGTCGTGAGTTATCATCATATACTTTAGAACATTATTGTAGCTCTTAAACTACACATATTTGTGGACAAATCTTTTCCCATTGGCTGGACTATGATCTCAACAAATCCTGTTGTTTTTACATATTCTGAGTAAATGAACCTCTTCAGGTGTTATTATAAACAATATGTAGACTGTGTTGACTTGAGCTATTACAGTAGAGATTTTCAAAGAACAACCTATGAAAGCTACATTAACACTGTTGGTGGGAATGCAAGTTGGTGCAGCCTCTTTGGAGAACACTGTGGAGATTCCTCAAGAAATTAAAAATAGAGCTTCCCTATGACCCTGCCATTGCACTCCTGGGTATTTACCCCAAAGATACAGATGTCGTGAAAAGAAGGGCCATCTGTACCCCAATGTTCATAGCAGCAATGGCCACAGTTGCCAAACTGTGGAAAGAACCAAGATGCCCTTCAATGGACGAATGGATAAGGAAGATGTGGTCCATATACACTATGAAGTATTATGCCTCCATCAGAAAGGATGAATACCCAACTTTGGTAGTAACATGGACGGGACTGGAGGAGATTATGCTGAGTGAAATAAGTCAAGCAGAGAGAGTCAATTATCATATGGTTTTACTTATTTGTGGAGCATAACAAATATCATGGAGGACAAGGGCAGTTAGAGAGGAGAAGGGAATTGGGGGAAATTGGAAGGGGAGGTGAACCATGAGAGACTATGGACTCTGAAAAACAATCTGAGGGTTCTGAAGTGGCGGGAGGGTGGGAGGTCAGGGTACCAGATGGTGGGTATTAGAGAGGGCACGGATTGCATGGAGCACTGGGTGTGGTGCAAAAATAATGAACACTGTTGTGCTGAAAATCAAAAATAAATTAAAAAAAAGAAAAAAAAAGAAAGCTACATTAACATTGTTTTTATCTGCTAGGTTATAGATTGCTGTGATACAAAGAAGAAACATTTTTTGATTTACAGATAAAAGAAAAACGTGTATTTGCTTGGAGGTTAGACAATTCCCTTTTTCCAATTTGATGGAATAAATTTTTCTTTGTTTTGTAAGATTTATTTATTTGAGAGAGAGAGAGAGGGAGAGAGAGAAAGCATGGAGTGAAGGCAGAGGGAGAGGGAGAGGGAATCTCAAGCAGACTCACCACTGAGCCCAGAGCCTGGTCCCAGGACCCTGAGATCCTGACCTGAGCCAAAATCAAGAGTCAGAACTTTAACTGACTGAACTACTCAGGTGCCCCAGAAATTTCTCTTTTTTAGCTAAATACACTCTGAACTTCAGGTTCCTGATAGTCCAGATTTATGTGCAGTATTCCATAGGCAAGTGTCATTAATAGAATCAAATTTTGAAGGTGTTTTGTTCACACAAATTATGCTCAGAGGCTGAGATTGTCTTTGCCAATAATCTATTTAACACAAGTTCACTGTGGAATTATAATTTAGATTGTATAATTAAAATTATAACTTATAATCACAAGCCAAAAGCATACAGAGTAATATCTCCTAATGAGCCAACAAAGAAATAACATACCCTAAACCAATGATAGATCAATTATACTTATTTTTTCGGGCAAAAAAGAGGTAAAACAAAGTCCAAATTTAGTTGAGGTGTACCTTTGTACAACCTGGTGCTCAGAAGAGTAGCTGAGCCAACCAAGAGCTGACACTGGTGCTAGAGAATGATGCTACTGGAACAGAGGTGCTGGTGCTGGTGGGCAGGGTGATGTACTTCATGGGGTTGCTGCATGGTTTTCACTGCTACCAGCAAGGAACAGCCTTTCCAGGGCAGGAGCTGATGTCCCAAGGCCTTTGGAGAGTGATTTAGATAAGTAACCTAGTCCAGACAGAACACCCTCGGTTAAGTCCTCACAGATTCTTGGTGTCTACAGTACCCATTACTTCAATTCTCCATATGTTCGTATGGAGAAGCACTCAGTAGCATAGTAACTAAGATGACATTATTCTGACGTGACCTCTGCAATGTGAGTGAACTCACTCTTAGATCAAAACAACTTCTCTCAAGCTGTGAGCAAGTAGATTTGAAATCATAACAAAGCAATAGACAACCAAAAGGCATATTTCATCTCAGATCTTTAGTTCGTCAAGACTATGTTGATCCAATCACATTAATAATAGAATAAATAGATAATTACTTCTTTGGAAGATTTGGCTCTAAATAAAGCAATGAGTCACTTAAATAGTTTACACAAGAATAATCCATGTAACCTCACTGCTAAGATACGCTTTGTTTTTAATGTAAGTTTTATCTGTTGCTGCCCCTTTGTGTGAGTAGTGCATGGGCACATAAGACTGGCATAAAAGTAGTGGTAAACGCAAGACCTAAGTGTGTTTCTATGGGCAACGTTTTATAATATTCCAGCTGACCTTCGATCTTAAGTTCCTCAAGTGAGAAATCGATACAGAAAGGTAAGGCCTTTTCCAGGGCTCCACCCGAGGCTGCTGACGAGCATGTTTCAAAAGATTTCCTCTGCAGATTTTCCACTGCCTTCAGAGGAGTCTGATGCACTTGGGATGAGACACCATTTCCTTTATTTACGGGAAGTGTTGCTAAGTTGGGGCCTCGAAACTTACCGTGACATTTTGCTTCAGAAAGATAGGAGAAAGAAAAATAACCAAGACTTTTGGCAGAAGGTTTCTGCTTGATTATGAAACAGGGTTACCTGAAAAGTGTTGTATCCTAGGCGGAGTAGTGGAAACAGAAAAGCTATCAGGTAATTGTGATTAACAAATTTTAAACAGAAAAATTCTGATTTTATTTTAAATGCTATTATTAATAATATGTTAAATAAATTATCATATAATATATTAAATATGAAATTATGGCTTTAATGAACAAGGTACTGGCTCATTCAGTCCACCAGCCACTCGATTTCAGCTGAGAAATGCCAGAAGAGGTCACTGAAAAGCAAACTGACAAAGCAGCAAAATTAAATTTCTCCCCCCTTGAATTCTTCTCTAATTATTCTAAAAATACATAGAATCATTTCATTACTTAAGGAAGAACTTTAGCAACAAAAAACAAATTGGGGAAATAGCACTCTTTTTCTCATAAAGGATTAATGAAATTGGAATAACATTTTAAATAAAAATTTAACCCATATTCTAATTTATTTTTATAGTAACAAGAAATATCACTGTTTTATTTTCACTGTAGTTATCAAAATGCAAACAGAAAGGCTAAAAGGAGATAATTGTGTATTAAAATAGATGCTTCCACCCATTATTTATTTAAACTCTAGATCAAAAGTTCATCCTAGGCTTTGAAAAAATGTAATTAGATCTACATAGGAATAAAACCGGATTTTCTTGAACACAACTGAGAATAATTATAGCAGAATATGAGTACTTTAAAAAAAAACAAAATGTATGACTACAGAATAAAATTATTTTTTGGAGAGACTACCGAATGTGCTCAAAAACTTGTTTTTTCACCTTTCCTACATTATGTCATCAGACAGAAAGTGTGAAACAAAATTTAAATCACAAAAGCATTAAAATAGAGAAATGATTCTAACATGATTCAAGAGCCAGTGGAAACTTCTCAGCTATTGGTGTGATAAATGACACATTTAACTGGAGATGAGTTATCTGGTAAATATTTAAATGATTACTAAAATATCAACATTTGCACTATGCAAAGATACTGCGTACAAAGGGGAACTCAAAAAATTATTACATAACCCAGAGCCCCTTTAAAATTATTTTAGCTTTTTTTCCTAGGGAAAAAAAATGTGTGAAAAATTTCACTCAATTTTTCTAGAAATACAACAACAACAACAAGAACAACAAAAACCCTAAAAGCACTGATGCGGTGGGAAGAAGGAAAAGCAAATTAAAGCAAAAGAAAGAATTGTTGCAGTGGAGGAGAAAGTTACACATAACAGGAGAGAGAAACAAAAAAGAAAGAAAATGTGAAAAACTCTCATGTGTTCCAATTCCATCTTAAGCCTCAAGATTCAGGAGAGGACCAGAATTTAGGAGGAAAAGACAAGAAGAAATCTAAGTAGTTTTAAGATGAGTTAATGTTATTTATTGGGTTTTGTACTTCTGAGAGTTATCTCTAGTTGCTTCTTTGATTAATACCATTATAATAAAGATGGTGACCAGGAGAGCTAATATGTCAAAGAATTTGCTGTTTCGGAAATTGTGCTGAGCACTTTAAACGCAGCCTCCTTTGGAATAGTTACAATAACTCTGTAAAAGCTACAGGTGTGTAAACTAATACTCAAAAGAGATTAGGCAGCTTGTTCTTGGCCGCCTGGTTAGTAACCGCTTGTAAAGACAGACGTTGCACAACTAATTTCCAGCTCCAAAGCCTGGGTCATCACTGGTTTTGCTCTGCTCTCTCCTCAAAGGCTCTTCAGTGAAGAGGGTGTATTCTAAAAAGAATAATAATTTTAATTCACAAGTTTTTGTTGTTGTTGTCGTTTTGTTTTGTTTTTCTTTTTTCTTTTGGGATGCCACAGCCCTCATGCTTCTTGCTTTGGTTTGCAGTAGGATTGCGAATCAGCCAACTGTTTCTATCGCTCTTACAACGGATCTCTGAGGCTTACAGCATGACGGATGTCTGTGGGCAAAAGGGAAGAAGGGACAAAGACCACTCAGCTTTGCAGAATGAAGAGACGAGGAGAGGGAGAGAGGAGTAAGAAAGGACAAAAAGAGAAAACAAAACAAAACAAAACAAAACAAAAAACAAGGCAGAGAAGCAAAGTCCAAAAAAAGAGACACTGAAAATTATTGGAATGTTAATTATTTGGAGATATTCTCTTACAAGAAGAGGTTTGCATAACTGAAGTTTGATACCAAAGGAGTGCAGTTCTGTGAGATGAAGAATGTCTGTGAAATAATAGCTAATACCTAACACTCCCCTGAATTAGACACTCTTCTAACTTTAACACATATTAACCACTTTAAAGTAAATCAGTTCTATCATTAAGGTTCTATTATTATTCCCGCTTAACAGATGAGGAACCAAAGTCTCAGAAAGGTAACGGACAACCACCAAAGTCCTGCAGCTAAAAGTGGCAAGGCCAGGATACAAAACTGGAGTTGTTGTTAGAGTACATGGTCTAAAAGTTCTTCATAAAATATAAAAATACAAATATTGGTTAAGGTAAATAAATCTTTTTACTCCCTCCGTTCAAGCGTAGTAGCTTTGAGTAGAACTAGAACAATTCTTTTCAAATATTCATGTCTATGCAAATATTTACAGATTTTGTTATAATCCAGGTTCTGTTCAATAGATCTGGAGTGGGGCCCAAGATTCTGCATTTCTGATCAGTTCTCTTAAAAAATGATTAAAGAAGACAATTTAATTGATACAAACATTATTTAATAGTGCAAAATGCAGGGAAAGACAGAAAGATTGTTTAGGATAAAAAAATAAAAACAAGGAAGAGAAAATAGGAAATAGCTGATTGGTGGCGGCCACATAGGCAACCTTGCTGGGGGTGAGAACAAAAAAGGAATCAAGTATAGAATCCAGAGTGGGCTTAGCACTGGGGGGTTGGCTGACTGGGTATACTGGATTTCAGGTCACATGGCGCATCTACATGACACTCAAGTTTTTTAAGTTTCAGTTTGCGGATCTGGACCCAGGACAGGAATCGCGCCATCTGAAGCCTAAAAGGTTGTTTTAAGGCTTCCTATGTGATGCTGATGCTGTATCCACAGACCAGCTCCAAGGGTCGAGGGCTTAGAACTTTGCTGTAGTCTCCTGAGAGGACATGGGTGGTGTGGGGTGCGGAGGGTGTTGAGAAGTGACTGGGAGATTGTTCAGGGAGGGCCGAAGTAGGCAGGTTGAGTTTAAACGCATGGCTGATCATGCATAGACCTTTAGGGATGAGGTAGTCTTGGAGGGCATTACACTGAGTTAATTTACTTCAAAAATAAGGTCACACTGGAAGGAACTTGTGTCTTAATTACATAGCATGTGGGCGGCGACAACCTGTGCTGCTTGTTCCTGGGCCTTTGCTCTGTTTATGCTGCCAAGGCAATTCTGCAAGACATACCCACCCTCGTCGTCTAGCTCAGTCATTACAGAAGATTAATCATGGCTATTTCTTAAAAAAGATATTCCAGAACCTTGCTTTTTAACCTTAGTTAAGATATATTCCTGTTTTGGAGATATGTGGAGTTATAAATGAAAGTGGCTTTGTATTAGGTAGGGGTCTGCAAGGAAACAGAACCCATAGGATACACACATACCCGCACACACGTGCTCACACACACGCACACATACCGTACACATACACACATGCATACAGAGATTCATTATTAAGAAGTGGCTCAGGTGTGTAACTGGAAAACTGAGACCCAGGACTGTGGGAGTGTAGTCAAAATTTAAAAGTCAATAGGCTTGAGGCTCCAAGAAGTGATCCTTCAGTATGAGTTAAAGACCAGGGAACCCCATGTCCTAATTCCAGGCAGTCAGGTAGGAAGAGTTTCCTCTTATCAAGAGGAGGGTCAGACATTTCATTCTACTCAGGCCTTCAGCTGATTGGACAGGACAACCACATTAGGGAGGGCAGTTGGCTAGTGGGTCAGTCTGCTGACTCCAATGTTCGTTTCATTTGAAAACCCACAAACACACCCAGAATTATGTTTGACCAAATATCTGAGCACAACATGGCCCTTGGCTAAGTTGACAAATAAAATTAATCAGTACAGGCCTTGAAAACTTGACTCAGTATATTAGAAACTATTTTTACAGAGCTACGTCTGTTTTGTTCTCATACTTAACTCTTGAATGAATCAGTGCTATAAAAGTCCCGACAAACCATACCTGGTCTAGTTGCATAATTCCTAATAGGTCAGCACTGGGGACCTGTCTGTTTTTTTCAGGTGCCCAACAGGTGGTGCGATGCATTAATTTACTATGTGAATACTAGGATGACTACTGTTATTTAGTTGCTTCCTTTTGTGAAGAAAAATAAAGAAAGCAATCTTAGTTTAGCAGTAAGTTGAAAAACTGGAAAATTTTATTCATAAGCCAGTAGCTACTCAAATCTCAGTTCTCCTACTTCCAGATTCTTTGACTTTGGGAAAGTTATCTAACCCCTGAAATTGTAGTTTCTACATCTAAAAATATGGAAAACAAATGACCTTCTCCTTGTCATGATGATTAATTGAAATAATACATAAGAAAACCCCTACTGCAATGCTTGGCACTTAGCAGAATTTCAGTAAATGTTAGCTACTATTGCTATCATTATTTCTGAAATCGTTTTTTTCTAGAATGAATCATTATTCTCATTATATGGAGCATGTATGATGTATTGCATGGAGCACTGTGTGTTAGACACAAACAATGAATCACAAAACACTACATCAAAAGCTCATGAGGTACTGTATGGTGACTGACATAACACGATAAAAAGGAAAGAGATACCACACGTGTAACATGCATTCCACAGTAGAATAAAGTTTATGGAGTAAGTCCCTAAAGAGCACGCACTAGGAGAAAACATACTAAATTGTTGGATTCAGCACTAAGAAAGGTATTTTTGAATAAATAGATATTTTATAACACTTTTTAATGAAATCTCATTAAACTAAGTACTTGGTAACAAAATTATATTTCTTATGTGTAGGTTCTTTGGTGGTTTACTCTTGTCATTAATGATTTAATTCTGTTTATTCCACTTCTGAAGGGAAAATCATAATGACAAAGTTAAAATGCATAAGAATGTGTGATTTAGGGTAATTTTGTGTTTGGCATTGTTTAACAATGGCTATACTTGCTAAGGAATTCTGAGGATGAAGACTGTCAGTTTGTTGAAAAGAGTGATTATCATGTTAAGCCCCTTGTGAAGCATCTCGAAGACTATAATTAAAATGTCCAACTGATAACATAATGAGTTTCTGCTCTTCCATTAAACTTAACAAGTGGATATTGTTAAAGATATTTACTGACAAGAACGGATTCACCTTGAATCTTAGTGATTTTATTATGTAGCATTGAAGTTTTGTCAAAATGACCTAGGACTCTAGAAACATTTGATGGTAACTTTTTCTTTCAATAACTTTTTATTATAAAGGAAGTTCTAATAAAGCACAAAATTGGTTATTTCTGTATCTACTCACTTGACATTTAACCAAAGACTTGGCTATTAATCCTTCAGGGAAAGAGTGGAGTGAAAACTCTATCCAAAAGCAGTCATATATTAAGGGACAGAAGGTGGACTAGGGCCAGAGGGCTCATATTCTATTCTGTCTAGGCAACTGTTTTACTATGTGACCTTGAGTAAAAAACTTTATTATGTGGATCAGTTTTCTCCATTTCAAAGAGATGGCTAATAACAGCACAAAACTAAATGAGATTGTGAACCTTTCTGCCTATCCCAAATCCCTTGATTTAAAAAAGAAAAAGATATGTATTTCCTGTAGAATAAATCTCTGATGACATTGGAAGTACTCTGGAGCACAAATGTTGAAGCCGTTTGAAGACAGATATGGATTGATGACGGAAATTGTAGCCTTAAATTAAAAAACTTGATGTCTACTTAGGAGGATTTCTGTGACCTAAGAGCAGTTCAGACATGTATCAGGAACAATAATGGTAGAAGAATGAGGATGGTCCTAGCACAAGGACATTGAGCCACACACATTTATATGGAGAGCCCAGGTTGGATTCCCCTTCCCCACACCCAGTCCCCAACCCTTATGTTGAGTTGATTACTCACAGGCTACGGCTGGGAGTTGGAGATTTGGGTTGGAGTGTTCCAGATAATTAGTGTCCAGACAGAAAAGAGATTTCCCAAACCAGAAGATATACTATTGTCTTGGTTTTCTAACAGAATACCTAACTTGTCATCAACATTTCGCTAGGAGCATGTTCTTGTAAACAAAACCAGTATTCACAAGGAGGGGAACACAGTCTTAAAATAATGTTGAACAAGTCATTTGCACCAAATGTTTGAAGAATGTAGTGGCAGAGAGCACCCAGGGACTAATTCCCAAGACAACTCATTTAATAGCAGGAACATAAAAAGATATTAAACTAAAAACACATCTATAAAATAAGAATAGAGAATCATGTAGAGGTCTTAGAAAGAAAAAAAAATCATTAATATGAGGGTTCAAGTAGAGACTAAAAATAATTGCTGTAGCTCTTGAGAGAATTGTTCATTGAAAAACTGAACTGTAGGCATCTCCTAGAAAAAGTTGAAAAAAAAAATACAAAGTTGTCAGTGTGGCATAAAAGTCAAGTGGAAGAAATCTTTAGAAGTTTCAACATGCGTCTATTAGGACTTTCAGAGGGAAGAACAGAAAAAAAAAATAGAGAGGAAACAAACATAAAAAAAACAAAACACACAAACAAACAAAAAATTTCCGAGAACTAAGGACAAATTAAGAGGCATTAGTCCTGGGAAAAGGGTATTGAGCAGAGTCCTGAGCCAGTGGGTGAATTAAAAGGCCACACTAAGTAAAAAGAGAAATTCCTATAGTTCTCAGAAAGGAAAATCAGGTTACCTGCAAAAACTGAAAAATCAGGCTGGCAAATGCTGTCTTATCACTAGGATTGATTGTTAGAAGACCATGAAACAGTATCCTCAAGTACTAAGGGGTATACTGTGTTGGACCTACTTTCATGTACTGAGGAAAACATTAGCATTCAGGTGAAAGTGAAAATAGATATATTTCCAAAGTTTACCTATTCTTAGGTATTATTTGATACAGTTATATCAGTGTACACCCCAATAAGATGAAAAATGAATTAAAGACTGAGTATTCTTGGAATACTGGTAAACAACAGCAACAACAAAATAAACTATAAAATCTGTCCCTAAGTCTCAGTTACCACTGATGCAGAATATCAAAGCAAAGCAGAAAAAAAACTGAAATTCTAGAAGTTTCCACATGGGAGTGAGATACATGATTGAGTGTGTGTGGGTGTGAGTGGAAGGGGATTTAAAGGCCCAAGAAGACGCTTGTCTTATTTAATGAGAAGCTGGAGACTAATTAATGGTAGATCTTGATAGAAAACATAAGATTAAGTGGGTGTGATTAAGAGTAAGTGAACGTAGCCACCAGGAGAACTTGAAGTGGAATTTTCCTGAACTATTCAAGCAGAAAAGCAAAAATACTTCCAATTGACTAGAGCGGAAGAAACCACACAAAAACCTTTTATACACTAAATATCAAAGAAGATGATAGAATTAATGTAAATAAATTGGTGTTCACAATAAATGCGAATGTGTTTAATTCCCCAAAACGATAGTACATCTTACATGGGATAAAATTGTAAACTTCGCTGTAATTTTTCACAGGCAGGGCTGGCCCAGAACAATCTCATTTTACACCTGTCGTCATACTTCCTTCATACAAGATCTGGGCCTCGGGGAGATTTTAAATGGCTTGTAGAATGAGAAAAGCTTCAATATTTGCTTATTAGCAAGATTATTCTGGCAACTGAAGAGACGTTGAAGAATGGAGGCCGTTGACACGCCGCAGAGACTCGGAGACTCACACACGGTGCTACGAAAACACGCTTCGCGCAGCAGTAACAGCGAAGAAGAAGGCTTGCAGATCCGACCCTTCCTGAAGTTTTTATGTTTTATTGACCTATAATGTATCATTAGCCCCGGGGTACAGGTCTGTGAATCTCCAGGTTTCCACACTTGACAGCACTCACCACAGCACATCCTGATGTCCATGACCCCACCAACCTCCCTCTCCCCCTCCCCCCAGCAACCCTCAGTTTGTTTTGTGGGATTAAGAGTCACTTATGGTTTGTCTCCCTCCCAATCCCATCTTGTTTCATTGATTCTTCTCCTACCCACTTAAGCCCCCATGTTGCATCACCACTTCCTCATATCAGGGAGATCATATGATAGTTGTCTTTCTCCGCTTGACTTATTTCGCTCAGCATGATAAGCTCTAGTTCCATTACAGATAGTACCTTTAAAAAATGTGTAAACGATTCTATTAAATGCTATGGGGGGCGCCTGGGTGGCTCCGTGGGTGAAGCCTGTGCCTTCGGCTCAGGTCACGATCTCAGGGTCCCGGAATCAGGCCCCGCATTGGGCTCTCTGCTCAGCAGGGAGCCTACTTCCTCCTCTCTCTCTCTGCCTGCCTCTCTGCCTACTTGTGATCTCTCTCTGTCAAATAAATAAATAAAATCTTATAAATAAATAAATAAATAAATAGTAAATGCTATGGGGGATGAGGAAACTGTGTGCATTATATAAAAGAGGGACTAGAATGACCTGAGGGGTAAAGTAAGTTTTGTGGTGGACCTAATTTTAGAGTGTCCCATGCGATCAATAGGCTCAGAGAAGTGGGGTCAATGAGAGAGTGGAGTGGTCCATGAGGGGACAGGAGGAAAGGAACATGGTTCTAGGACTGAAAAATTACTAGTATGGCTGGCATTTAGGGGAAAAAAAAATGTCCTGAAATTAGAGTAGATAGGTGGGCAGAGTATGGATTAATGGTGTATTTTTTTTTAAGATTTTATTTATTTATTTGACAGAGAGAGATCACAAGTAGGCAGAGGCAGGCAGGGGGTGGGGGTTGGGTGGCAGGGTCCCTGCTGAGCAGAGAGCCCGATGCAGGGCCCGGTCGCAGGACCCCAAGACCACGACCCGAGCCGGAGGCAGAAGCCAACCCACCGAGCTACCCAGGTGCCTCTCAAATCCCCTTTAGCAGGAAAAGCCTCTCCTGTTCAAGTACTCCCCCGATTAGGTGTGGCCCAGGGAGGAGGGTCTCTCTTTCTGAACATCTACCATGGCAAGTATCAGAGCATAATTACAGGGATGATACCCGTCATTTACACTGGTCCCTTCCACAGTCTGAGGGAGGAGATAATAAAAGGGCCTGGGTCATCTGCGTCCTGACAGTATTCTATCTACCACAGTGAAATTTAGGGAGGCGTCAAGGATAATGACATTTTTGAGTTTGAGAAATCTTGTCTAAAAAGCATTTAAGTGATAATAGTCTGAATATGAATCAAATGTTTAGAATTCTGAGAATACTAATGTGCACCGTAAACTTTCAACTGTGTACCACACAAAGAAATTGGACTCCACAAAGCATTTAGGGACTGGCGTCAAATGGGAAAAATCCCCTTACGGTATAATTCGGAAGAGAAGCTATGAAGGCATCAGTCTCTGGGAGTCTGGAGGTTATTTTTATCACCTATAAAGGAAATGAAGCAGAGATTCTTTGCTCTACCACAAGAAGTTTGCAAAAATACTGCATTATTTAGTTAAAAAAAAATCTTAGAAAGGAAGCCTGCACTCAGGGAGCTTCCTGCCTTTTGCATTGTCTTGGTTCATCAAGATGCACAAAATTCCGGTTTTATTCTCTTCTCTGGACAAGTTTAAATGCTGTGAAAATTTTCTGAAGTTATGGCGGGGAAAAGATTTCTATTGTTTCTTTTTCCCCTTTTAGGTGGCTGGTATGTCGTTGTTACGGCTTTTAGTGCAATGGCTCCAGCCTATGGAAACACGCTGACGGGTTCGCAGAAAAAGTACAGGAGAGAAGTTTATTGATCATGAGCAAGGAGTGGAACGGAATACGAGGAAAACTGACCGACAGGAGGAAACCAGAGCTCAGGAGCTGTTCTCGCCTCCGGCACCGCGACGGCCCGCGGGAAGGCCGAGGGCGCGGGGGAGCCGCGAGGGCAGCGCGGCCCGGCCCGGCCGCGAGCGCACGGAGCCCCGACGGCGACGGACACCGCGGAAACAGCACCTGCCGCGGCCCTCGGAGCCCACAGGTCGCGGCCTCGGCGCGGGGAGCGCGGGCGGCTGCGAGCCGGACACCGCAGGCCCCGGGGCCGCGCTCTGCTTTCCGCCGAGGCCGATGAGACGCGGCCGAGGGCTGACCGCGGGGCTCCCGGGGCTCCGTCCGGGCTCGGCGTCGGCCCGGGCTCAGGTCGCGATCGCAGGTCCCGGGGCCGAGCCGCGCGCGGGCCCTGCTCAGCGCGGAGCCTGCCTCTCCCGCGCCCCCTCCCGCGCCCCCTCCCGCGCCCCCTCCCGCGCCCCCTCCCGCGCCCCCTCCCGCGCCCCCGGCCGCGCCCCCTCCCGCGCCCCCTCCCGCGCCCCCGACCGCGCCCCCGACCGCGCCCCCGACCGCGCCCCCTCCCGCGCCCCCTCCCGCGCCCTCTCCCGCGCCCTCGGCCGCGCCCTGCTTGTGCGCGCTCCGTCCAATAAATTAAATCTTTAAACGATAGAATAAGTCGTGACTGTAACGGTGAAAATTCGACAGTTTTATTGAGATGACAACACTTTTGTCAGAAAATGAGAAAAAGGTGAGCGAGTTGACAGTTCTCGCAAGTTCTGAGGTTCTGCCCCTGCGGGAATCGGCCGCAGGTTCAGGGCGATGACACCGTTGAGACGAGCCGGTCGCCCAGGGACCAGGGGCGGCTTCTCCTACGGACAGAAAGGGGATGTCACCGACCCACGCTCACTTTACTGAAGGAAATGTTGAATCAAGTAATTAAAAATTCTGCAAGCAGTTTGACGGCGTTAATATGTGCCCGACTCTCTACTTGCAGTCTGAATTCCGGATTCTGGGTCTTAACGACTGGGGACAAGTAAGTGGAGCCGGGACCGTGTCCCTTCTCTAGTAATTAATAATTCAAGTCTCAGGATTCCTATGAATGTTGACTTGGGCAAGAACAGAAGAAAAAATGGGAACTATATCAAAGATTTGGAGACCCACAAAATATATTGAATTACTGATGGGAAAGATTGTGTGTCCAGAAAAGATGTTTTGAGCAGGAAGATCAGTGCCTGGGGCCGGTGTTTCCAGCGGTTTGAAAACAAAGTGTTGAGTCAATAGTTTTGTCGAATGATAAAGGTATTTGGACAAGTGGTGTTTAGAGTGGGTACAAGAGAAGCTTATAACTTCAGGGAGCTTGTACTTGAATTCTGGCAGTTGGATTTACAAATTGTCTAAACTTATGCAATATTTTTAATTTTTTGCACCTAATCAGTGTACTTTTTGCATTGAATATGGAGAGATACTAGAGGAAACGAACAAATAAGGCAGGAGGAGAACCAGGAGTATAGTGAGGTACGATCATTATAAACCGGTATTTTGTCTTCAACACCAAGCTTCTCATCCTACACACTCTTCTTGGATGATTAGGGACAACTCTAATTATCATATATATTTTGTTGACTTTCAGACTGATAGCTCCAATCCAGATCTCTAAGATTCAGACTTTTATTTTCGATTTTAAATTTTCATTTATTTATTTTTTTTAAGATTTTATTTATTTATTAAATTTTCATTTATTAACACATTTTTGGCCAAGAAAAACAATTAATAGTAACAACAACATTTTTTGTTTGTTTAGAAGAGAGGACCTCAGTCCATCTTATTAACTGTACCCAAAATTCTGTAGGAAGTTCTTCAAGATATCTTACTCAAGGATAACAGAACTGAACTCTTCAATCCCATGTAACTGTATCCTTTATAAATCCTTCTTTTGTGCCAGAAAATTGGGGTCTTCCTTCCCTCTGCTTCGTCCGTTGTACATAAACAGCTGCTGTGAGTTGTTTGGGTTGCAGATGTGATTTTTGCTGATATAACCAAAGAAAATCTCAAGATCTTGTGAAATTTAGATGTTCAAAGGAAGGTCTTGTTTCATCGAGGCTTGAAATTATGAGGCTGTGAGACTGGACTGGTTACTGCTGCTTTGTCACTATGTGAGGAAAACAAAATGCCTGAAAACAGGGCTAAGCTGGGGGAGCATGGCTGGGATATGCAGCCAGGACGATGCAGAACGGTGATGTCATTCGTGTCCCTTATCAATCTGCTCTTACCCTGGACTTCGCATTCCACTTTGGCTTGTGACCTTCTGGGGTGGGTTCTCTGTCATCTGGGGCGGTGGGATTCCTGACTCACACACACGATTCTCCATCTCTATCATTTCTAACTGAGTTTGGGATTATATTATCTCGTTCATGGATTGCTCTGCAGCCTCCCTGCTGATCTTTCCTGCTGTAAAGTTTCCTGTAAGTTCTGTCCTCCACACAGTTCTTAGAATGACCTACCTCACGCACAAATCTGAGCATGTCATGACCCTGTTGAAAACATTATCTGGTTACAGAGTCAGTGTTTTCAGACACCCGGGGATCGCTGCAGGGTCAGAACTTCAGGAGAAAATCCCATCAGTTCTGCAGGTGGCATTCTGCTGAGTACCAGTCGGCACTCCAAGACAAGGCCTACCCATGGCATTGGAAGATACAAGCACCTAGTGAAACCACAGGAGCCCAAGAAGAAGAGGGCAAAAGTGGAAGTGAGACCCATTAATTTGGGGACAGATTATGAATATGGGGTTTTAAACATTCACCTGACTGCATACGACATGGCTGTGGTGGAGAGTTATGCCCAATATGTTCACAACCTCTGTAACCATCTATCCATTAAAGTTGAGGAAAGTTACGCTATGCCCACCAAAACCATGGAGGTGTTGCGGCTACGGGACCAAGGCAGCAAAATGCTCCCGGACTCAGTTCTCACCACCCATGAGCGAGTGGTTCAGATCAGCTATTTGAGTGCTACATTTGCAGAGATTTTCTTGGAAATAATCCAAAGCAATCTTCCCGAAGGAGTGAGATTATCAGTGAAGGAGCACACTGAAGAAGACTTCAAGGGAAGGTTCAAAGCTCGGCCAGAGCTGGAAGAACTGTTGGCCAAGTTGAACTAGCTCACTGCAGACTCTCATGTCAGGACTTGTGATATTGAGTGGTCAAAGTTAAGCAGAAGACCCTGACTTTTAGCTATCATAACTACCCATCCCCATTAGCCAGGAATGCCTCCTCTCTTATAAGGAGGAGTGCTTGCCAACTCTCACCACTTTCCTTTGGGCCAACCTAAGACATTCTCCATCTAATAAAAATCTACAGCTGAAAAAAACAAAAACAAAAAACAAAAAACATTATCTGGTTACGGAATAAAGATCAGTATCTCTAACCTTGTGTGTGAAGTTCTGCAAGGTAGAGCCCCCACCTAACTCTAGGACCTACTTTATCTCCATTTTCTCCCTCTTAGTATTTGTCTACGAACGGTGCTGAACAGCTTACAGTTCCCTCACAAACACACTGTGGTGTTTTTCAATGCCTTCACTTTACTCAAGTTCTTCCTTTGCCTAGAATACCCCTTTTAACTTGGCTTATTCATTCCTTTCTTAAGAATCAAGCTGCACTTAGGAAACTCTCCTGACTCTCCTCCCACACTCCACAAAACCAGTTAGGTGCTGCTCAGCTGTGCTTTCAGAGACCAGTCACTCCTTTTACCGTTGTGCTTACTGGGTAGCTTGAAAGAGGTGTTCCCCTCTAAGCAGCCCGCTTCCCCCCAGCCATCCAACCCACCTGTACTTGTGACCGTACATTATTTTTCTTTGCATCTCTAGAACCCCAATACATTCTTAATAAAAAATACCCAATAAATGTGTGTTGAACAAGGTATAACACAAAAGTACCACCTTGCTATTTGGCTATTAAAGGACTTTGTAGTTGAACAAAGACCATGGAAATACATTTTCAAAGAAATCAATATTAAAGAGAATAGATATTTCAGTAAATAAAATGTAGGATCAAAATAAACTCCCTCAGGTCCCGAAGTGAAAAACATCACCGCTGACTTTCTTTCAACCACTTCAGAAACCGTGGTATTAAATTCTTCAGAAGAGAGTTGGGTATGCTGGCCAATTTGACGGAGGTTGAATTTGTACATCAACTTAAAAACTATGTCTACACTAATCTTCCACTGCAGATGAATATATCTTACTATTCGTCAATTAAAGTCAAAATGACACTTCTGTTTTCAATTGAGCGCATGTATTGCATTAAATTTTCCTAACACCATTATAGCTTATGCACAGCCTAATGACTACAGCATATTTCAATTTTACAAGAACAGGAAGTACAGAGCCTATTCTAAATTATATTTGAGATGAATCCATTTCCATATGGCCATAGGAACTGTGTCTTTTTTCCCTTTGGGGTTTTCCTTTCCCTTTTGGGATTTTCTTCTTTCTTCTCTTTCCTCATTTCATTCACGACACAAGCCAGTGGCTTCCTGGCTTCCCGGTTCTCCAACTCCCATCCCCAAATACTCAATGCTCATTCTTCATCTCAGTGCTGTTTCGCTACATTGTAAATCAGTGTCCGTGTCAAAATTTGCAGGATTTCTGGGTAAGGTGAAAGAGAAGAAACTCTGTGGTGGTTGTTCCCATGAACCTATCTTTTGTCCAGTGTTAAAACAACCCAACTCCAGTACTGGCTTGACTGGGAGCATCCTCAGCTGAGTTGTGTAGAGTGGGGAATTAGATCCTTCTCCCATTATTTCAGTTTTCATTAAGGTCATTTTTCTAACCCTGGATATACTATGCACCAAGTTGGCCTAAAGAAAAAGCCTTATCAGCTCTCCACTCATAATTTTAAATCTTTTTTGGCAAAACTGTTATGTGTGTGTTGTTTCACAGGAGCAGAATTGCCTAAGTTTTCAAATGTAAGTTAAATGTGTTGTGAGGGACCATGTGATTATGTGGCTTTCCAGTAGAAATTTAACTACAGAAAACAAAATTATATAGGCATATATGTAAAAGAAAAAAGGTTGAAAATGTTGCAAATACCGTATGCCTACTATTCAAAAAGAAACTGTCATTGAGTAATGCCTACCGAAGAGATTCATGATTCATTTTTTATAGTGAACCATGTATTATTACAAAGCATATCTCCCACAATGTATACCTTTTTCCTAAACTAACAAAATATAATACAGTGCCTCAAATAATATTCATTTATCAGAACCACTTGATAAATATCTCTATTATTTTGTGAAAAACGATAGAGGAAAATTTCCCTGTATAATCTGTTTAACAATTTCTTTAGTGAAGCAACATTTTCTACTAAATTCTCTTAAGATGCTGTTTTCAAGTTATCATTTTCTTACAGTTTTATTTCTTACACAAATTTATGAATTAAGAGCCCAAATAGTTTTAAATAGAATTTTTAAAAATGATATTATAAACACCTTAAAATTGTTCTTTCAGTAATTTTCTACTTAATAGTAAAGGGGTCATAGTTCTTAAAATTTAGCTGGAGGAAAAAAACAAACTAACCATAATTATCACCCAAACTGATTTAATCTTTTTTTCTTAATTAGTCTTTTTAAAATTAACATATAATGTATTATTTGTTTCAGGGGTACAGGTCTGTCAGTCTTACAGTTCACAGCACTCACCGTAGCACATAGCCTCCCCAGTGTCCATCACCAGCCACCCTATCCCTCCCCCACAGCAGGCCTCAGTGTGTTTCCTGCGGTTGAGAGTCTCACAGTTTGTCTCCTCCTCTGTCCCATCTTGTTTCGTTTTTCCCTCCCTACCCTCCATGAACGCTGCCCCACTTCTCAGATTCCTCAGATCAGGGAGATCATATGATAATTGTCTTTCTCTGACTGACCTATTTCGCTCAGCATAATACCCTCTAGCTCCACCCATGTCACTGCAAATGGCAAGATTTCCCTTTTTGAAGGCTGCATAGTACTCCGTGTGTGTGTGTGTGTGTGTGTGTGTGTGTGTGTGTGTGTGTGTCTGTGTGTGTACCACTTCTTACTTATCCATTCATCTGTGGATGGACATCTAGGTTTTCTCCACAGTCTGGCTATTGTGGACATTGCTGCTATAAACATTCGGGTGCATGTGCCCCTTTGGCAGACTGATTTAATCTTATTAAAAACGACTGGTGACCTGGGTGTGAGACATGAGGATTTGAGGAACAAGGACGGATAATGAAAAAACAAAAGATATTATTTCTCTAACCTCTTCTTAGTTAATAAACATTCAGGAGGATTAAAAAAATACAAATTCCATCTTCATGAAACAAGTGACCACATTACTCCTGGATGGAAGCATTCCAGTAAACCATAGTTGTTGTTTTTTTAAGTACTCAAATATATGTATTTTTGTTGGTACAGTACTATTATTTTGTGGATTTAAAACCTTGTTTCTGAATCATTTATACCTGAAACTCAGAATCAATTACTTTATTATGTATACAAAATGTGTACTAATGGATAGTCTCAATTCTGGGCAGGTTTGTGCTTTCTAGAATCATAGTAAGCAACTAGTAACTAGAAACAGTAAGCAACTAGAATCATAGGGAGCAAAGTTTAAATTGCAGTAATTCTTATTCTCATTCAAATATTTTCTGAACATACGGAATATGATCATATAGTATTACAGTTTATACATTTAACATCAGAAACTTCATCTGTAGATGAGGAATTTTAAAATGAACAAAAATAAATACTTTTACTAAAATACTATCTGGAGGTTTTGTCAATAAATATATTGTAGTCTGTAGTCATTATGATTTGATAAGAAAAATGAAAACCTCTCCAAGTGTTTCAAACAGGAAGGGAAATTAGAAGCTAATAAAACTATTAGAAGGAAATTAGAAATAGGAAATTAGAAGCTAATAAAACTATTGGAGGACTATAAATGCAAAGCTCAGGAAAGCCACAATAGTCCCATGAAATCATGAAATAGAGGAAGAGCTGGAAACAACCAAAATGGTTCATACCAACCGTCCACACTGCTGAACTGAGTTATTTGAAGAATTATGTTAAGCTGCAAATGGATTCTCAGATATTACTGGCAATGTTTCATGTGAATTCACCTTAAGTTTATGCATAAATTAAATATCATTTTAATAAATATAGCTGTCTTATTTGAGTAAGGAAGGACCAGAGAAATTGATAAATTTTTTATGAGAAAAATAATCAGTTAAAAGCAGAAGATTTGGAAGTGTGGGAGGCAAATATCCAACAACACATCACAACACATCATAAACACTCTTTTAATGAAAGCAGTAAATAAACGTCATCCCTGAATTCTCACTGCACATGTATCCGGGAAATCAATAGTTCTTAAACTTAATTGCACATTAGAATCATTTGGATGCTTTTTAAAAATGCAAATGCCTGTGCCCAAGAAGAGACTTGTATTTATTTTATCTAAGATGAACACAGGCATTGGTATTTTGTCAGATATCCAGAGATGACTGCTATGTGCAAACATGAAAATTCTTGCTTTAGAGAAACCCTTGAGCACATTTGTGAGGAAATAGGCACAGGATACTTACGGCAGCTTGTTGAAAAATCTGGCATATTGGAAATGACTGAAATGTCTTTCAAAATGTGATTGTAAAAAATGGAATATGATAAAGCAGTAAAAATGTGTGACTGGAATTATGTGCATATCATGATGAATAAATTTTCAAAACACAATGTCACAAAAATAATTTATAGTAATAACTACAGAATATTATAATATGTAAAGTATATTTTTAAAATTTACAATTCAGACTCTGTGGGATATGACCAAGTAGAATTCATGGCATTAATCGATAAAATTTAGAATCAAGAATGAATAAAAATATAGTAAATATTCTATTCAAATCATTAGAGAAAAAATAAACCTATAAAAAAGAAGCTGAAACTAGAAATTGTATCCTTATGCCTATACTGATACATATATCATGAATGGCTTTTTATTGGAGGACATAGACAAAATGCCATCGATCATAATCAGGAAGCAAAGGGTGAAATCACACATACACTATCAAAAATGAGAATAAGAAAATTACCAAAAAGATCAAATTGATTGAGATATTAGTAAATATATTTGAAATTTCAGAAAGATTAACTCATTATAGAAAAATGCAAACAAATAAATTTGACCCTAGAAGAGAGAAATCCTAAATAGAACAATTGTATGGGAAAAAATACACCAAAATACCATGTCCCTACAAGGCATCAGCTTCAAATATGAGAAGCTTATCCTTCTCAAACCTTCTAAAACAGATAATCTGATGCTATTTAAACTACCTCAGGATTAAGACAAATGTATTTATCTATACTGATATTAAAGATCACCAAAATAAATTCAGTCAAACATAAAGGCTGTTTATATGTTACATGTTCCTACCTGAGTTTATAGAAAAGCACATTTTTATATTTTATAAGCACAAAAGATTTCTAAAATTTTACAAAAAATAATCTATGCCTTTGGAGAAGGAGCTTCAGAAAGAGATTGGCTTTTTCACTTTATGCCCTTTTATTTTCATGTAATGAGTATTTTTTATTATGACATGTAATTTTTTCAATAAAAGTAGTATAAAAAATAATTATTAGAATTTTGAGAACAAAGGGGGTCAAACTTAAGTGATCATCAACTTAATGTAGACTGCTATGTGAATAAGATGTTATCTGTAAACCTAAAGGTAACAAAGCAAACACCTATAATGGGTATGCCAAAAACAGAAAAGAATCTAAGTATATCATTAAAATATTATTATATTTTGAGAGATATATTCTTTCATGTCTATGAGAAAAAAGAGCAAGAAAGGAACAGAGAATAACTACAAAAACAACCATAAAAGAGCAACAAAATCCCAATAAGTATATACCTATCAATAATTACTTTGAATAGAAATGGTTTAGACACGTCAATGAAATAACATTAGTGACAGAGTGGATTAAGAAAAACAAGATCCAGGGGTGCCTGCATGGCTCAGTTTGTTAAACGTCTGCCTTCAGCTCCCATCATGATCCCAGAGTCCTGGGCTGGAGCCCCGTGTAGGTAGGGCTCCCTGATGAGCAGGGAGCTGCTTCTCCCGCTCCCTTTGGCCCTCCCCCGCTCGTGCTCTTCCTGTTTCTCTCAAATGAAAAAAACAAAAAACAAATAAATAAGATCCATCTATATGACGCCTACAAGAGACTCATTTCATACCTAAAGACAAATGTAGATTGAAAGTGAAGGGATGGAAAACCATTTATCACACAAATGGAAGTAAAAAGGAAGCCTGGGTAGAAATACTTGTATTAGGTAAAATAGACTTTAAAACAAAGACTGTACCAAGAGACAAAGAAGGATGCTACCTGATCATAAGGGAGCGACACAATAAGCCGATATAACAATTGTAAATATGTCCTCAACATGGAAACACCCCAATACATAAAGCAGCTAAAACAGACATGTAGGAAGTAATTGATAGTATTACAATACAGTAGGAAGTAATTGATAGTATTACAATACAGTAGGAAGTAATTGATAGTATTACAATACAGTAGGAAGTAATTGATAGTATTACAATACAGTAGGAGACTTTAACACAGTTATCAATAGGCAGATCATCCAAACAGAAAATCAACAAGGAAACAGTGGCTTTAAACGACACATTGGACCCGATGGATCTAACAGATATTTTCAGATCATTCCATCCTAAAAGCACAGGACACATACATTCTTTTCAAGTACACATGCAGCATCCTTCTGAATATATCACATATTAGACCACAAAATAAGCCTCAACAAATTAAAAAATATCAAAGTCATACTATGCATATTTTCCTATTGTAACACTATGAAACTAGAAATTAACTGCAAGAAAAAATCTAGAAAGACCACAAATACATGGAGGTTAAATAATTGCTTCCACACAATGAATGGGGCAAGTGGTCCATGAGGAGATTAAGAAATACATGGAGACAAGTGAAAATGAAAACACAGTGGTCCCAAATCTTTGGGATGCAGCAAAATTTATTCTAAGAGAGAAGTTTACAGCAATCAAGGCCTACCTCAAGAAGGAAAAAAAAAAAATCTCAACCTAACATTTTACCTTAAGAAGTTAAAAGAGAACAAACAAAACCCAAAACCAGAAGAAGGTAGGAAATTATAAAGATTAGCGCAGAAATAAGTGAAATAGAAACAATAAAAAAAGAAAAGACCAACAAATGCCAGGAGCTGGTTCCTTGAAAAGATCAATGAAACTGATTAACCTGCAGCCAGACTCACCAAGAGAGAGAGAGAGGATTCAAAGAAGCAGAACCAGAAATGAAAGAGGAGAAATAACAACTGACACCACAGAAATACAAAACATTATGTGAGAATATTATGAAAAAATATTTGCCAAAATATGGGACAACCTAGAAGAAATGGATAAATTCCTAGAAACATACAGCCTCATAAAACCGAATCAGGAAGAAGCAGAGAATTGGAACAGACCAACTACCAGCAATAAAATCGACTGAGTAATCAGGAACTCTCCACATAGCTGGGAGTCGGAGAGGGGAAGGGAGTTGTGGGAAATCAGAGCGGGAGATGAACCATGAGAGACTGTGGACTCTGAGAAGCAAACTGAGGGTTTGGGAGTGGCGGGGGGGGGGGGGGGTTGGGTGAGCCTGGAGGTGGGTATTAAGGAGGGCACCTTATGGTGCACTGGGTGTGGTGCATAAACAATCTTGGAACTGAAAAAAATAATAAAAATACAAATAAATACATAAGTAAATCTACTGAGTGGTGACGCACTTACACATGACAAGGTATGAACTCTGTAAGCACCAAATGAAGGAATGTACTAAGCATATTGTGTGGACGTTCAGAAGAAAAATAAAGTGTTTCAGATCAGGGTTGTCAACAACGAAGTCAGATCCCAACCATCCTCATTTGCCTACGACTCGGGGGTTTCTAAGGATGCAGGACCCTCAGGGCCAAAATCTAGAATGTCTATGGGAAATTGGGATGAACTGATGACTCTACCAGGAGTCGGAATCATACAGGGTCAGGAGTAAATCGACACAAGAATCAGGCGCTCCTTCAAGATGAAAGACTAGAAAAGTCTGTGGCATGACCGGACATTGAAGAAAGGACGCAGTTCTTCGATGGCATACGTACTTGCCAAAGAGGAAGTCTATTGCTTCTGGATCCGAAAGAACGAATCAAATAGGGTGACCCCGACTGCATCATGGGAAAGCAGGTTTGGTAGACACACTTATTACCAAGCCAGTGTCAGGGCTTAGTCTTCAAGAACAAATCTTTGGCAATTGCTTTTGAGCACTGTGAACAATTCAACTCTATCTATTTAAAAAAAAAAAAAAAAAAAAAAAAAAAAAAAGAACTCTCAACACAAAAGTCCAGGACCAAATGGCTTCAGAGGCGAATTCTATAAAACATGTAAAGAGGAATTAATACCTATTCTTCTCAATCTATTTTAAAAAGTAGAAGAGGAAGGGTATCTTCCAAATTAATTCTAGCCAGCATTACCCCAATTCCAAAACCAGATAAAGACATCAACAAGGCACCCCAGAAGTACAGGCCAATATCTCTGATAAACATTGATGCAAAAAAATCCTCAACAAAATGTTAGCAAACCAAATCCAACAATACGTTAAAAAAAAAAAAAAAAAGTTATTCACCATGATCAAGTGGGATTTATCCCTAGGTTGCAAACATGGCTCGGTATTCACAGATCAGTCAAAGATGCATCACATCAACAAGAGAAAGGATACAAACCATGTGATCGCTTCAATAGCTGCAGACAAACCATTTGACAAAGTACCAGCATCCATCCGTGATAAAAATCCCCAACCAAGTAGGTGTGGAGGGAACGTAAGAAAAGCTACAAGTGAAAAACTCCTGCTAACATCAAACTCGGTGAGGAAAAACTGAGAACGTTTCTCCTAAGATTCTCCAGGACAAGGCTGTGCACTGCTCTCACCACTGTTATTTGACTGGCCCAAAATACAAAGTATTTTTGCATATTCTTGTGAAACAAACAAGACATTGTAAGGTTGGCTTTTGATATATTTTTGCTTATATATAATTTATAGTTATTCAGCCTTTCAGAATTTCTTTACTACTATTTCTTTTGGAAAAAGCCAATAACTGCATTAAATTTTAGGGATTTATAAAATGGCAAAATTGATCCTTTTTGGTGAAAGATATAGTTCATTATTGTTAAGGTAGTTTGTATTTCTTCTTTCATGCATTAACAGTTTTATACAACAGCCATACTTAGTTTGAAATGTAAGAGGAGACTGATTGTAGTTTTCAGCTGCACGGCACTACTGAGGTTTCATCATGAATCATGAACTCTTCTGATCATGGATCATATTCCTTCGCATCAGAACTAGCCACTCAGTCTCTTCATGAGGTGCAACCAATCGAACCTCAAAAGGAACCAGATTGCTTTCCCTTGAGATGTCTACAGATCCGTGTAACTCTCCTGCACAGAGCCCCGGGATATTTTACAGAAGTCGAATACAGATCCACAGACGATTAAGTGTAAAATCCAATGGCTTCACTTCCTTGGAATTGTGACGGACATACACACATCAATTAAACACCCTCAGGTCACTGCAGAGATAAGAAAGCAGGCTGGACCACTGATGTTAATAATATCTTTTAAAGCCAACCTTTAAAATAGATACGTTAAATGGTGATAAATTCCTTCATCAATTTGATAATGTTCTTAATTTTGAAAAATAATGTAAAGCAAGAAATACTGTTAAAACTAAACTTACTTTAATTCCTGTGTTAAAACGGGAAATTACTCCATCTGAAAACAGCATCTGACAACAAAAATGAGTTGATAGCCTGGATCGCTGTTATTGTGCTTTAATGTGTTGTGATAGAAATGATTTCCGTCACATATTTTCACTTTTGTGAACACCTGTCGAACCTGTCTTCATTGTTATACATTTAAGCCAAAAAAACAAACAAAACAAAACGAAACAAAACAATAACAAAAAAAACAACCCAAATCTGTGGAATAGGAAATGTATTCATAAAGAGTTAATTACCTTCCATAGACTTCTAATTTTTCTCCATGCCTTAACTGGTTTTCCCAGAAAGTACAATTTCCATTTTAAAGTACCCTAGGGCACCTGGGTGGCTCAGTGGGTAAAGCCTCTGCCTTCGGCTCAGGTCATGATCGCAGGGTCCTGGGATCGAGCCCCGCATCGGGCTCTCTGCTCAGCGGGGAGTCTGCTGCCCCCTCTCTCTGCCTGTCTCTCTGCCTGCTTGTGATCACTGTCTGGGAAAAAAAAAAAAAAAAAGTACCCCATAAATGCTGAATACTCCTTTAGTCCCCATGCCTAACAAGTAAACCCAAATATCCTGGCTGGGGTTAGCGATCTCCCACACATTGCTTGTTCGTGCTGGTTGTTCCTGAACTTGTCCAGGTCTATACCTGTTCTCCTGGCAGAGTTCACTGTAGCACTCTATGCAGTCTTGAGGCTCTTCTGTTTCAGAATAGAGGCCGTCCTATCTGTAATCAAATTCCAGCCAAATTCCCCAATATATCTTTCACCCACGTGCATTTATGCATCTCATTCTCAATCCAAAGTAAATTGCTTTGTGGCTCCCTCTGTAACCGTCTCTCTCCTGGTGCCTCTGTTGGTGCAGTTCTCTGGTCGTCTTGAAATGATTTTCACCCTCAGCTGCTTCTGTCTCTCCCTCAGTGTTCACCTCAGATGTCTCCACTTGCACAAAACTTCTCTGATTCCCGCTTAAAGGCAATCTCTTCTTTCTGTAATTTGTTTAATAGTTTAACTAGATCCATTTCACAGTACAGTTTTCCATCTTAACTTGAGGTTATTCAATAAACATCTGATCTCCACTGCTTGACTCAATGTTCCTTCAAGGCAGAACTACAACATTACTATTTTGTCATGCATAGAACCTAATACCTAGGAAGTGCTCCACAAATATTGGAGAATAACTGAAAAGTATAAGTTACACATTATGGTACATCTGAAAGGGTTTATATCCAAAATAATTACATTAATCAGTGTAAAGGAACTGTAAGAAAGAAAATAAAATTTAACATTATTGATGATTATATTAATTAGATTTTGTCTCTTAAAATAATGGAGATTTGACCTCTTAAAATAACAAAAATTATATTAACTAGATTTTTGTCTCTTAAAATAATGGAGATTATATTAATTAGATTTTTGTCTCTTAAAATGATAGAGATTTGACTTATTAAAATAGTTCATATGATATGAACTATAAGGTATATATATTATGTAGAACTACAAGGTATATATATTATGTATAACTACACAATTCAGCATTTGAAACTCATCTCCTTTAAGATTTTAAGGCTTTTGAAAAGTACTTCAATTATTTTGTGTTAGTTTTAATTTGCCCTGCCTATGGGTCTTTAAACCACTAAATTCCACTCCTGCATCATTAAACTCAACAACTTTCTATAAATAACTTGAAACATGGAAGGCCTACATCAGTCTTAGGAATTGTTTGCTGTTCTTTTAGTTCATTTATATGTATCTCTAAAGTTGCTTTGCAAAGATAATACTCAAATAGTGTTTATAAATTTAACAAAAACAAAAAACAGCACAACCCCTTCTCTAGAAAAAGCAAATTTGTATTTAAGAACAACTGCTGGGGGCGCCTGGGTGCTCAGTGGGTTGAGCCTCTGCCTTCGGCTCGGGTCATGATCTCAGGGTCCTGGGATCGAGCCCCACATCGGGCTCTCTGCTCAGCAGGGAGCCTGCTTCCTCCTCTCTCTCTCTGCCTGCCTCTCTGCCTACTTGTGATCTGTCTGTCAAATAAAATAAATAAAATCTTTAAAAAAAAAAAATTTATAAAAAAAAAAAAAAAGAACAACTGCTTTGTTTTTTCATTCTAACATTTCTTCACCATTAAAAGGTTAATGTCAGGGGCGCCTGAGTGGCTCAGTGGATTAAAGCCTCTGCCTTCAGCTCAGGTCATGATCTCAGGGTCCTGGGATCGAGCCCCGCATCGGGCTCTCTGCTCAGCGGGGAGCCTGATTCCTCCTCTCTCTCTGCCTGCCTCTCTGCCTGCTTGTGATCTCCGTCTGTCAAATAAATAAAATCTTAAAAAAAAAAAAAAAAAGGTTAGTGTCACTGTAAGTCATGTATTAGAAATGAAATAAAGGAAATGTCATCATCATTTTCTAAAAGGTGAATAATAATTTTTAAAATGTAGGAATGAAATCTCAGTAAAGAGAGGGTTGTAGTGGATTTTACAATATTTACAATATTTACAATTTTATATTTGCAATATTTCTTAAGTCTATAAAAGCAAACATTTTTAAAGCAAACATTTAAGCAAACATATTTTAAGCAAACATATTTTTTGTATAATATAACATATATTTTGTATAATATAAACATAAACATTTTGTAAACATTTTATAAAATATAAACATATTTTGTATAAAATACACTATATACATATATATTAAATATATTTAAATGCTGAAGCAGAAGTTAATGTTTGTTAAGTAAATGAAGAAAACATAAACATTTTTATGAATTATATTGTCTTCAGCTATCTCATAAAATGGATAAAACAAATCATTTTATTAACATTACTTTCTGAAGTCAGTTCCTTATTGTTTCTTCCTAGGAAGTTTTAAATAATTTTTTTTTTTTAATTATCAACTCATGTCCTGAACACAAATACAGATATTTGGGGTTTAAATGTTAAGATGCTTTGATATTACTTGCAATAGAAAATGCTTCCTGAGCTGTTGAAAGGAGTCCCTTTCCCTTACCCTGAAACCCAGAGTCATAGGGAATTCCAAACAAACCCAACCTCATAAGGTTCATTCCTAAACCAGGCCTCTTCAAATCTTGCACTTTAGAAAACTGCTCAAGGTAAATTCTATACTCCAGGCCTTCCTTACACTATTGATTCTGAGGGAAACTATATATAAAGTCAGAGGGAAATATTTTGTACTTAAATAAGCAAGCCCATAAAATCAAGGGACTTGATAATAAAAATCCCTTGGCACTAGATTAATGAACAAATACCTACTATTGTGATAAGATGCATAATGAGGTTCAGAGTGAAAACAGATGCAGTCTGGTCAAGTGGTTCAGCTGCTCCAACGTTACATGGCATCAGGGACAGGAGGTCAAAGGAGATACAATCCTTTGTTCTTGGCCTGTCATTTTCGGAAGTGCTTGGGCCTCCGGATCTTTGAAAGGCGAACTTTCGTGTATGCCAAACGCTTCAGCAGACATGGACATAGGGTGAACATTGATGTGACTTTAGTTGTAACCAAAATGTGACCAAGTAATGCCTACAAACTTGATTAATTTACAAGAAATCCTTAACATCGTCACTGATAACATAGGTCTGAGGATTTTACAAGGTTATTTTTTAAAGATTTTATTTATTTGAGAGAGAGAGAGGGAGAGAGAGCACACAGGAGAACAGGGCGAGGGGCAGAAGAGGAAGGAAGGGAGTGAGAGAACCCCAAGCAGACCCCACACACAGTGCAGAGCCTGATGTGGGCTCAGTCTCACAACCCCAAGATCGTGACCCAAGCTGAAACCAGGAGTCAGATGCTTAACCAACTGAGCTACCCGGGCACCCCCGAAGATTTTACAAGCTTAAACATTCATGGCCAAAAGTTAATGTTTCAATTTATTTAACATTTTTTATATAACAAACTGATATTTTCTAAATCCTTCACAAATCATATTCTATAAATGCTGAGTCTTCTTATACCATGAAATTTCAATCTTGCATGTCAGTATAGGATGAGAGGAACAAAAGATCTACTCCAAAGACTTTTAGAGAAAGTATTAAATTTAACCAGTATTATTCTGATAAAAAATGAAAATTTAAAACTACAAAAATTAATTATGGGCAGTAGTTAACAATATGTTTTTTATATTTCAAATATTTACTCTTTATATGGTCTCTATAAATATTCTGAATATTCTTTTTGATTAGTAAGCTTCCTTTCTGCTTGAATGATTTCATCTTTTCCTCACACAGATTACTGATCTTTCCACTTTAAGCCATGATGTCTTTTACTTTATTTTTTCCAGCTCTTCTAGAAAGACTTCCTTTTTTCATCGTTTTCTTTACCTCAGCCCTGTCTTTTTATTCAGCTATTTGAAGTACAAATCAATTTCCATTACAAAGTCTTCACTGGTGATTAAAATTTGATTTAACAGTATTTGTTGTGCATATTATATCATTTATTGTCTAATTATATCCAAATTAGCACTTCATTTTATACCGTCTTGCAGTGTACTATCACTCTTTTTTGTACATGTATGTTTTCTTTCCAAATAAGATTATAAGGAGTTAGAAGTTGGGGATTTAATTAGCAGTAAAACATGCATGGTTTCCTGTATGTGTTTTATATCTACAAATGTGTTTGGTATATTACAGACAATTTGTTTTACACAAGAGGTGGTTCTTTAAGACTCAGTTCTGTGTGGTGGGTAAATTCCTGAAACATCTAAAGAGTGTACTTTCTTAGAAATTTACCGAGGTGGTGACAGCAAAATGGTAGAAGGAGCTACAGTTGCTGCCCTCCCACAGAAAACGATGACTCGGTATCTAAGAACAAAAGTAGGCCTGGGAGGTTCAAGGGTTTAATTACGAACCTGTGGCAGCACAGCGGAGCAAGAAGTGGAGAGTAACCAGGAAGGATCACTGTCGTCAGCAGCACAGCCGGGAGGTCTGGACGGGGCTGGGAAGGGAGGAGGGCAAGGGCTATCAGGAGCAGCCACTGTGGCCTCCAGGGACCTCTCTGTGAAGGAAACTGGCAGCCTTTGCCATGGAGGACCTCAACAGCCTGCACACAGTTGTGGATTCACCGCCCCGCCACTCAGTGGAGGCCCCTGTAGTGTTCATTGGCATGGACCGCAGCAGCCTGCTTCAGAGAAGACACTGGTAGCTTCTGCCGCTAAGCTACCCACTAGACATGTTGCTGCAGAGCCCTGGAGAGGGAGCTGCTCCTGCTGCTCTTCCCCCAAGAAGCACGGTTGCACTGGCCTGGGGCCAGGACGACCAATCTCCTTCCAAATCCATGCAACCTCCATACCTTAGAATCATAGCCACTCCACATGCCCCTGAACTCCAGATCCTGTCTTTGTGGCCACCCCACAAGTGCCTGCTCTTCAGTTCCTGGAGTCACAGGCACAGGAGTCTGGCCTGCTTCTCAAACACCAGAGGTGGTGCTGCTCAACATGTGCCATACTGGGGACCCTGTTCTGCGACTGCCTTCTACATCATAAATGGCGCTGCAGAAAAGACACCTGTGCATCAGACAGTGAGTGTGCCCACAAGTGGGACCCAGTACCAGGAGGGATCCCCTTGGAAGTAGCAAAGACAGGGTAGAAATAAATAGAGTAGAAAAACAATAGAAAAGACCAATGAAAGTAGAAGTTGTTTTTATTTAAAAGATAAAATGGACAAACCTACTAGACAAACTAAGAAAAAAAAAAAAGACTCAAAGGTATAAAATTAGAAATGAAAGAGAAGGAAACATTACAACTGATACCACAGAAATACAGAGTCAAAAGAGACTATGAAGAACAATTATAAACCAACATATTGGATAATCTAGAAGAAATGGATGAATTCCTAGGAACATACTACCTACCAAGACTGAATCATGAAGACATAAAATTTGAACAGACTAATAATAAGTAAGGAGATTGAATCAGTAATCAAAATTCTCCAAACACAGAAATCCCAGGACCAGATGGCTTTCAGGTGAATCTACAAAATATTTATCAAAAAACTAGCACCAGTGCTTCTCAAACTCTTGTCAAAAATGGAAGATGAGGGAACACTTCCAAACTCATTTTACAAGGCCAGCATTACCTTGATGTCAACCAGACAAGGACACTGCAATGAAAGAAAAATACAGGCCAATGTCTTGGTAACCATAGTTACAAAAATTCTCAACAAAATACTATCAAACTGAATGAAACAACACATTAAAAGGGTTGTATAACACCACAATCAAGTGGGGTTTATCTCTGGGATGAAAGGATGGTTCGACATATGCAATCAATTAATATGATACAACATCCTGACCTAACGAAGGATAAAAATTATATGATCATCTCAATAGACTTAGAAAAGGCATTTGACAAAAGAGGTTATTTTTTTCATGTTAAAAGCTCTCAAAAAATCAACATTGAGGGGCGCCTGGGTGGCTCAGTGGGTTAAGCCGCTGCCTTTGGCTCAGGTCATGATCTCAGGGTCCTGGGATCGAGTCCCGCATCGGGTTCTCTGCTCAGCAGGGAGCCTGCTTCCTCCTCTCTCTCTCTGCCTGCCTCTCTGCCTACTTGTAATCTCTCTCTGACAAAAAATAAATAAAATCTTAAAAAAAAAATAAAATAAAAAAAAATTTAAAAAAAAAAAATCAACATTGACACAACCTACCTCAACATAATAAAGACCATACATGACAAGTCCACAGGTAACAGTATACTCAATGATGAAAAACTGGATTTTTTTTTTTATATAAGATCAGACCAAGGCAAAGATGTCCATTCTCTTCACTTCTACTCAACATAGTACCAGAAGTCCCAGCCAGAATAATTAGGCAAGAAAATAATATAAAAGCCATCCAAATTTGAAAAGAATAAGTAAGATTATCTTTCTCAGATAACACGATTGTATACATAAATGTCACACGCACACACACAAACTGTTAGAACTAATTTAAATATTCAGCAAAGTTATGGGATACAAAATCAACATACAAAAATTATTTTTTCTATATACTAGCAGTGGGCAATCTGAAAAGGAAATTAAGAAAACAATTCTAATTTAAAATACTGTCAAAAATAATAAAACACTTAGGAATAAATTTAACCAAAGAGGTGAAAGATTTGTCTACTGAAAACTATATAAAACATTATTGAAAGAAATTAAGGAAGACAAATGAATGGAAAGACATCCAAATTCATGGATTGGGAGAATTAACATTGTTGAAATGTTCATTTGATTCAATCCACAGAGTACAATGATCTACAGATTCAATGTAGTTTTTTTTTTTAATCAAATTCCAATGACATTTTTCACAGAAAAAGAAAAAACAATCCTCAAATTCATAGGAACCACAAACGACCCCTAATGGCCAAAATTATCTGGAAAATTAAGAATAATGCTCAAATACCTCACATTTCCTGATTTTAAAACATGTTTCATAGCTACAGTCTCCAAACAGTTTCATAGTGGCAAAAGAACAGATATAAAAACCAATGGGACAGAAGAAAGAGCCCATGCATAGAGAGTCAACTGACCTTCAACAGGGGTCCTAGAGTACACAATGGAAAAAGGATAGAGTCTTCACCAAATGGTGCTGGGAAAATTAGATAGCCACATGCAACAGAATGAAATTAGAGTATTATACTATACACAAAATAAAGTCCAAATAGATTGAAGATTCAACTATAAGAACCTGAAATTATAAAACTCCTAGAAGAAAATATGCAGAAAAACTTGACACTCTTCTTGGAAATGATTTCATGATTTTAACACCAAAGGCATAGGCAACAAAAGCAAAAGAAACAAGTACTACTACATCTAACTGAAAAGACTCTGCACAACAAAGGAAACAATCAATGAAGTGAAAAGGCAACCTATGGAATGGAAGAAAATATTTGCAAACTATATATCTGATAAGGGGTTAATACATACATATAGAAGGAAATCATTCAACTCAATAATAAAAATAAATAATCCAATGAAAAAATGTCCAAAGCCCATGATTCCACATTTTTCCAAAGAAGACATACAAATGGCCAATAGTTATATGAAAAGATGCTTAGCATTAGGGATCTCTAGGGAAATTCAAATCAAAACCACAGTGAGATATCACCTCATATGGCTTTTGGTGACTATTATCAAAAAGTCAAAAGAGGGCCGCCTGAATGGCTAGGTCAGTTAAGCCTCCATCTCTTGATTTTGGCTCAGGTCATGATCTCAGGGTCATGAGATCAATCAAGTCAGCCCATGTTGGGCTCTGAGTTGGGCCCCATGTTGGGCATGGAGCCTGCTTAAGATTTCCTCTCTCCCTATGCCTGCACCCTTACCCTCATCCTCTCTAAAAAATTTAAAAGTCAAAAGATAAGTGTTGACAAGGTGTGGAGTAAAAAGAACCATTGTAGACTAATTGTGGGATTATAAACTAGTACATCCATTACAGAAAGTGAGTACAAAGTTTCCTTAAAAAATTAAAGATAGAACTACCATATGATCTATCAAACCTACTTCTGGGTGTATATTCAAGGGACGTTAATCCATGTCTCAAAGAGATATCTGCAGTTTCATGTTCATTGCAGCATTATTCGCAGTAACCAAGTTATGGAAAAAACTTCAGTGTCCATTGACAAATGAATAGATAAAGAAAATGTGAAATCAATATATAGATATATTTATATATAAAATAGAATATTATTTGGCCTTGAAAACGAAGGTAGTCCTGTTATTTGCTCCAGCATAGATGAACCTTGAGGAATTATATCAAGTGCAATAAGCCCATCACAGAAAGACAAATGCTGTAATTTTTCAGAAAAAACGATAAGTTACTTCTACAGAAGACATGACTTACCTAAATTTCTATGGATCTGGCTTAGGGATATGCATTTTTTAGCATGCCTGCGAACTACATCTTATACTCACTAAAATTTGGAGTTATTATACAGAAAATTCAATGAATTTAGTTTCTTAGAAAATCTTTGGGTTATTAAAGCAATTGAGGAGGAAACGTGACAATTTTGCTATTTTTTGGTAGGTATAAAGTAATAGACTAATAATTTATATTTGTAAAGTGCTTTACAGTTATCAAAACATATATAATAACATATATTAAAATATTTACATATCTATTTTAGAATTGAACCTTTTAACCCTAAAATCATAGTTTGAGTAACTTTTACACTGTATTCATGAAGTAGAACATAGAAAGAATAACTCCCAGCTAATTGTGATTAAATATTCAAATGTATGATGGTTTATCTGATCATCTAAGGGCAAATAAAAAAATATCCAGCTAATGGCCCAAATGCTATAAGGCACGTTTATAAGTAAATGCCAAATGAGTATGAATTATCTAAAATGCTGTATCTGAATATTTGTCAAATGTGGACATTTTTCCTAGGTTTATAACAACTGTTTTAGTTAAACAAAATTTCAGTGGATTAGATAATATCAAATGTTAAAGGTTAATCAAAAAGGAATAGTTGTGAAGTCAGTTTTTAAGTGAGAACACTTTGGCATCACTTTATGAAGATGAGATCCAAAACATTTTTTTTTAAATAAAGAAACCCATAGTCTTCTTCAGGAAGGCTAAGTCAGAATGAGTGTGATGTATAGCTGATATATCCTCAAATTTTAAGGAAAGGTTTTTAAAAAGACAATACATAATTATATTTTTATTTGTGTTTGGAACTTCTGTCCATTTATCTAGAAGTGTCAAGGTTTGAAATTTTCAAACAGTTCTGCCTTGAAATGGATTTAATAAGACCACCCCCAGGAAAAGTTTGAGTTGCTTTCCCAATTCCCCTTCTAGTTTCCCCACATCACACTTGGTAAAAGGTATATTCCGTTTCCAAGTTATGCTGTATCTCAAAGAACATCCTTCTTCATGCTATTACATATTTTAAAATTTTCCTCTACTTTTCTGAAGTCCTTTCTTTCCATGCTCATACTCCTGAAATACAGAGCACTTTCCTGTATTTCATGTTCTACTCGCTGTAAGGGTGAAACAGTCTTTGGTGCTCTACTGCTGCAGGGAGTTCTCATGGGAAAAGAAAAACATTGGCTCAGTGAAGGAAAGCGGACAGATAAAGTTATTACAATCTATTGTATCACTCTCTGAGTCCACCCAGTTACGTGATGAAACAGGATATGCATATGTATACAGTGGGATTAACATTCAATATAAGAAGGATTTGTGCCTTTATTATGTATTCTTCTAAACAAAGGAAGTTCATTTGTGTTTATTTTGTTCTGTGTACCTCAATAGTTTTACAGAGATTGCTGGAAAAAAGATTTAATTTGATGTAAGATATATTATATCAAATTGTCAGTAGAAATTTTGTTGAGGATAGTACAAAATGACAGCGTAGGAAGACCATGAACTCCCTTCCCTCCATGGTCACAACAAATTTACAACTACATGTGAAATAATTCCCAGTAAACGGGAACTGAAAACTGACCGAACAGCTTCCTCCACAAAAAGAGGTAAAAGGGCTACATTGAGATGAGTAGCAAAGGCAGAGAAAGGGTCTTGTCAAAAATCTCCCCCCAGTGTAGTGACACACAATAGAGAAGGATCTCGTAATCCTGGATCCTCTCCCTGAGGAACAAAGGGTTTGTGCCCCAATTTCAGGCACTTTAACCCTTAGGACCTGCACCAGAGAGATGAGACCTGAAAAATGTGTGGATCTGGAAACCAACAGGATTTACATCACAGGACCTGGGGAGATGTGTGATCTGAGATTGTCCTTTGAGGTGCCATACACAAGACTCACTTGTCCTGGGAACTAGCTCAAAGACAGCAGTTAGAGAGGTGATTAGATTATGTGTAGAGGTGATTCAGTTGCTAATCTTAAAGCATCAGCCAAAGGGGCAGGGATTAATTGGGATTTTACTTGGGGAAAGAGGTGCTGGAGAGGACCATTTTCTATACAGGCAGGCATGTATGGGCACAACCTCACTATAGCCACAGACATGCCCTGCCCCAAGCACCCATTCCCGGGCTTTGCCAGAGCCAGAGCTTCAATGCAATCCACACAGGCAGGCTTCTTGATTGTGCGGCTCTGGTGCCATCCTGCTGGTTTGCTCTGGTGCCATCCTGGACCCCACAGAGCTGAAATTCTCAGAAAGACAGTTCTGGTCAGGATACCACACCCCAGGGAGAAGAAACACACCCCAGTCTGCACATGAAAAATGCCCATTTAAGATTCCTGGGTAGATTTCAGTTTGACACACATCTCAAGGCTACAGAGGCATCTCAAGAAATGTACACAGGGAGACACCACCTGCAAGTGTTTCCTTTGCTTGCTGCAGCTCATTGGTACCTCCTAGAAAGGAGCTTGTTTGCTCATCTGAAACCCTAATCATTGCAACTGTTGCCCAGATAACACCTCCAGACCGGCTGGTCTGGAAGTCAGCAGAGTCTATGTCTGCAGTCTCTTAAGACTCTATGTATTTGCATCCTTTAAAACCTGCTACCTCAATTCCAATCACCCTGTGTCTGGGTGCTGACTGAGACCATTTCCTCTGAAGCACGTCCAGGTCCTGGCACACCCCCAACAACTGAGATCTATCAAGAATAAATTAGGCTGCTAGACAATCACAAAGGTTAGAGAAGCAACCAAGAGATAGGACAAAGTTGAATGATAAGTTTCACCTCCTATACAAGGCCACTCTTCTAATAGTGGAAGAGGTAACTGTTTTGCCTCATATATAGAAATAAACACAGAGCATCAAGAAAACAGAGGAAATGGAGAAATTTGTTACAAATGAGAAAAACAAGACAAAGACCTAGAAAAAGCCTTGAATAAAACATAGATGGTAATAGTCCGCTTGATAAGGAATTCAGAGTAATGGTCATAAAGATTCTTTAAAATAAAAAAAAAGACTTTATTTACTTATTTGACAGAAAGAGATCACAAGTAGGCAGAGAGGTGGGGGGGGGGGGGTTGTGGAAGCAGTCTCCCTGATGAACAGAGGGCCAGATGCAGGGCTTGATCCCAGGACCCCGAGATCATGACCTGAGCTGAAGGCAGAGGCCTAACCCACTGAGCCACCCAGGAACTCCAGTCATAAAGATTCTCACTGAACTCAGGAGAAGAACGGATGGACACAGGGTATAGTACTTCAACAAGAAGATAGATAGTACAAGAAAGTACCAAATAGAAGTCACAGACCTGAAGAATACAATAACTGAACTGAAAAGTGCATGAAAGGGGGTAACAATAGACTAATAAAGCAGAACAACAAGCCAGCAATCTGCAAGACAGGGCAGTGGAACTCACCTAATTAGAGCAGTAACAACAACAACAACAAAAGAATTTTAAAAAGTGAAGATAGCTTAAGAGGCCTATTGGACAACATCAAGCAGGATAATATTTGCATCATAGAGATCCTAGAAGGAGAAGAGAGGAAGGGGTAGAAAACTTACTTGAAGAAATTATGGCTAAAGACTTTCCTAACTTGGGGAAGGAAACAGGTTCGGGAAGCACAGAAAGTTCAAATAAGGTGAACCCAGAGATCCACGCCATGACTCATTTTAATTAAATTAAATTAAATTAAGTTTAATTTAATTTAAATGCCAAAAGTTAAAAAACTTAAAAGCAGCAAGAGAAAAAAAAATGTTACAAACAAGGGAACCCCTGTAAGAATATCAGCTGATTTTTCAGCAAAAACTCTGCAGGTCAGAAAGACTGGCGTGATATAGTCAAAGTATTGAAAGGAAAACCCTTCTAAAAATACTGTACTCAGCACACTTTTCATTCAGAATTGAAGAAGAGATAAAATGTTTTTCAGACAAGCAAAAGTTAAAGGAATTCATCACCACTAAAATGGCTTTACAAGAAATATTAAAGAAAAGGGTTTCTTTAAGCTGAAGAGAAAAGGGGCTAATTAGTAGTAAGAAAACATAAGAAAGTAGGGGCACATGGGTGACTTAGTTGGTAAAGCATCTGACACTTGGTTTTGTCTCAGGTCATGATCTTGGGGTCATGGGATTGAGACCCACATCAGGCTCCACACTCTGCAGGGAGTCTGTTTGAACCTCTCCCTCTGCTCCACCCCCGACTTGGGCTCTCTCACGCAAATAAATAAATAAAAATCTTTTCAAAAGAAGAAAACATGAGAAAGTAAAAATCGTTCTTGTAAAGACAAATATATAGGAAGGGTAGTGGATTCACCACTTACAATGCTTGTGTAAAAGTTAAAAGACAAAGGTAGTATAATTAACCAAACTACAATAATTAGTTAAGGCATACATAAAAGAAAAAGATGAAGTGTGACATTAAAGTCATAAAACAGGGGGGAATAAAATATGTAGAGTTATTAGAATATGTTTTAATTTAAATGCTATTACTTAGAGTGCTATAGGCTATTGAATGTGAACCTCACAGAAACCACAAAGAAAAAAGTATAGTAAATACAGAAAAGATCATGAGAAAAGAATCTAAGCATAATACTAAAGAAATTTATCAAACCACAAGGGAAGAGAATAAGAAAAGAAGAAGGAACAGAAAGGAACTACAGAAAACGTTAACAGAATGGCAATAAGTACAAATCTATCAATAATTACTTTAAATGTAAATAGATTAAATTCTCCAATCAAAAAAACATGGAATAGATGATGGGATAAAAACAATAATACTTGTCTGGGGGTGCTGACAGGCTTAGAGGAGTGTGTGACTCTTGAACTCAGGGTTGTGGGTTCAGGCCCCATGTTGGGTGTAGAGATTACGAAAAAAAAAAACTGAACTTAAAAAAATAAGACTTATCTATATGTTGCCTATAAAAGACTAACTTCAGGTCTAAGGATATACACATAGACTGAAAACGAAGGGATAGAAAAAGATTTTCCATGCAAATGAAAACAAAAAGCTGGTGTAGGTATACTTTTATCTCACACACAAACACACACGTGCACATGCCCCCCCCCCACACACAGACTTTAAAATGAAGACTGTAATAAAAGAGAAGGCATTACATAATGACAAAGGGAAGATTCCAACAAGAGAATATAACCACTGTAAATATTACACACCCAAAATAGGAACAGCTAAAAGTATAAAGCAAATATTTATAGACCTAAAGGGAGAGATGGAAAGCAATAAAACAATAGTAGTATTACTATTAATAGCAATTAATAGTATTGCTTATTAGTTAATTAATTAGAGTGATTAGTATTACGTTAATACCCCACTTATACCAATGGATAGATCATCAGACAGAAAATTAGTAAGGAAGCATCAGCATTAAATGACACATTAGACTGGATGGTCTTAATAGGTATATACAAAACATTCCAACTGAAAGCAGCAGAATACACATTCTTCTCAAGTGTACATGAAACATTCTGCAGGACTGATCATGTTAGACCACAAAACAGGTCTTAATAAATTTAAGAACATATCAAGCATTTTTCTGACCACAATGGTATGAAACTAGAAAGAAACAAAAAAACTTGGATAATCACAAATATATGGAGATTAAACAACATGCTACCAAACAACCAGTGAGCCAATCGAGAAATCAAAGGGAAAATTAAAAAACTATCTTTTTTTTACTTAAAAAATATTTTATTTATTTATTTTAGGGAAATAAAAGCTATTCAAATTGGCAAAGAAGTCAAACTCTCTCTTTCTTCGCAGATGACATGATACTCTCTGTGGAAAACCCAACACTCCATTCCCAAATAGAACTCATATAGCAACTCATTAATGGGGCAGGATACAAAATCAATGCACAGGTATCAGTTGCTTTTCTATACACTAACAATGTAACTGTAGAAAGAGAAATTAAAGAATCAATTCCATTTATAATATCACTAAAAACTATAAGATACCTTGGAATAAACCTAACCAAAGAGGTAAATGACCTATAATCTAGGAACTATAAAACACTAACAAAAGAAACTGAAGAAGACACAAAAAGATGAAAAAGCAATCCATGCTCATAGATTAGAAGAATAAACATTATCAAAATGTCTATGCTGCTCAGAGTAATCTATACTTTCAATACCAGCCCAAGCAAAATATCAATGGCATTTTTCAAAGCGGTGGAACAAACAATACTAAAATTTGTATGGAACCAGAAAAGACCCCAAATCACCAAGGAAATGTTGAAAAAGAAAACCAAAGCTGGGGGCATCATGTTGCCTGATTTCAAGGTGTATTACAAAGCTGTGATCACCAATACAGCATGGTACTGGCACAATAACAGACACATAGATCAATGGAAGAGAATGGAAAGCCCAGATATGGACCCACAACTCTATGGTCAGCTAATCTTCAACAAAGCTGGAAAAAAATATCCAAAGGAAAAAAGACAGTCTTTTAAATAAATGATGCTGGGAAAATTGAACAGCTATATACAGAAGAATGAAATTTGACCATTCTCTTACACCATACAAAAAGATAATCTCAAAATGGATGGAAGACCTCAATTTGAGACAGGAATCCATCAAAAGCCTAGAGGAGAACATAGGCAATAACCTCTTTGACATTGGCCACAGCAACTTCTTTCAAGACATGTCTCCAAAAGCAAGGGAAACAAATGCAAAAATGAACTTTTGGGACTTCATTAAAATAAAAAGCACAAAACAAAGAGGCAACCCACAGAATGGGAGAAAATATTTACAAATGACACTGCAGACAAAGGGCTGATATCCAAGATCTATAAAGATCTATAAAGAACTTCTCAAGCTCAACACCCCAAAAACAAATAATCAAGTCAAAAAATGGGCAGAAGACATGAACAGACACCTCTCCAAAGAAGACATACAAATGGCTCACAGACACATGAAAAAATGTTCATCATCACTAGCCATCAGGGAAATTCAAAGCAAAACCACATTGAGATACCACCTTATACCAGTCAGAATGGCCAGAATTAACAAGGCAAGAAAGAAGTGTTGGAGAGGATGTGGAGAAAAGGAAACCCTCTCACACTGTTGGTGGGAATGCAAGTTGGTTCAGCCATTTTGGAAAACAGTGTGGAGGTACCTAAAAAAATTAAAAATAGGGGCATCTGGGTGGCTTAGTGAATTAAGCTTCTGCCTTCGGGTCCTGGGATCGAGCCCCACATTGGGTTCTCTGTTCAGTGGGGAACCTGCTTCCCCCTCTCTCTCTGCCTGCCTCTCTGCCTACTTGTGATCTCTCTCTGTCAAATAAATAAATAAAATCTTTAAAAAAATTAAAAATAGAGATATCCTATGACCCAGCAACTGCACTACTGAATATTTACCCCAAAGATAGATGTAGTAAAAAGAAAGGCCATCTGTACCTCAATGTTCATAGCAGCAATGGCCACAGTCACCAAACTGTGGAAAGAACCAAGATGCCCTTCCATGGACAAATGAATAAAGAAGATATGGTTGATATATACAATGGAATATTTGCAGCCATCAGAAAAGATGAATACCCAACTTTTGTATCAACATTGACAGGCCTGGAAGAGATTATGCTGAGTGAAATAAGTCAAGCAGAGAAAATCAATTATCTTATGGTTTCACGTATTTGTGGAACATAAGGAGTAGCATGGCGGACATTAGGAGAAGGAAGGGAAAAATGAAGGGAGGGAATCAGAGCGGGAGATGGACCATGAGAGACTATGGACTCTGGGAAACAAACTGAGGATTTTAGAAGGGAGGGGCATGGGGGAATGGGTGACCCTGGTGGTGGGCACGGATTGCATGGAGCACTGGGTGTTATAGGCAAACAATGAATCATGGAGCACCGCGTCAAAAACTAATGATGTACTGTATGGTGACTGACATAATTTTTTAAAAAGTGCTATTGGGGTGCCTGGGTGGCTCAGTGGGTTAAAGCCTCTGCCTTTGGCTCGGGTCATGATCTCAGGGTCCTGGGATCGAGTCCCACATTGGGCTCTCTGCTCAGCAAGGAGCCTGCTTCCCCTTCTCTATCTGCCTGCCTCTCTGCCTACTTGTGATCTCTCCGTCAAATAAATAGATAAAATCTTTGGGGGTAAAAAAAACAAAAAAAAAAGCAGTATTGGGAAAACTGGACCACTATCTTACACCATACACAAAAGTTGAATCAAAATGGGTTAAAGACCCGAAGGTAAGACATGAAACAATAAAATTCCTAGATGAAAACATAGGTGGTTAGCTCCTTAACATCATCCTGGTGGTATTGTTTTAGATCTGACCACAACAAAGGCAATAGCAATGGAAGCACAAATAAACAAATGGGACCATGTAAAACTAAAAAGCTTCTGTACTGCAAAGGAGACTATTAACAAAATAAAGAGGCAATGTTCTAAATAGACTATTTGCAGCTCATATATTTGATATGGGCTAATATCCAAAATATATAAAGAATTTGTACAACTCAGTAACAAGAAACCAATCTGATTTAAAAATGGGCAGAGGATCTGAACAGACATTTTTACAAAGAAGGCGCATTGGAGATACTCAACGACACTAATTATCAGGGAAATACAAATATAAGACCACAGTTATATATCATCTCACACCTCTCAGACTATTATCAAAACAGACAAGAAATAACTTTTGAGAGATTATGGAGAAAAGGAACACACATGCCCTATTGATGGTAACATAAATTGGCGCAGCTGCTATGGAAAACCGTGTAGAGATTCCGCAAGACGTTAGAACTACTATATGAGCCAGCTATTCCACTTTTGGATATTTATCTGAAGAAGATGAAAACTAATTCAAAAAGATACATGCACCCCTCTGTTCACTGCAGCATTACTTACAATAGTCAACATATGGAAACAACTTGGTTCTTTTATGGATAATGGATAAATAAGATGGGGTAGATATACATGGTGGAATAGTACGCAGCCATAAAAAGGAGGAAATCTTGCCATTTGCAACAACATGGAAGGACCTTGAGGGTCTTTCATTATGATGAATGAAATATGCCCATTCATTATGCTGAATGAAATATGTCTGATAGAGAAAGACAAGTATCATAGGATTTAAATATATGTGGAGTCTAAAAATCAAAACACACAAAACTCATAGATGCAGATTTAGAGAACAGATTGGCGGCTATCAGAGAGAAAGAGGGTTGGGAGGGGAGCAAAAAGGGTGAAGGGGTCAATTGTATGGTAACAGACGGTAACGATACTCATGGGTTGATCACTTTGCAGGGTATACAAATAATTACTATGTTGTGCATCTGAAACTAATATGATTTAATACCAATTTTACCTCAATAAAAGATTAACTTGAAAAAATAAAATTTTCCTTCCCAAATATAAGTGTAAAATTTTAGGACTTATATTGATATATTTTATTGCTCTTTGATATCTTAGTACTTTTTAAAAAGATTTCGTGGTGAATAGTGGTGTTCACAGAATTTTTTTCCTGGCTATATTAGGAGCTTCAGTTCTTTTGTATTAGATGGAAAGAATAAAGTGATCATTCTGCTTTCAGTTTATAACGTTGTGCGTACAGACTTTCATGTCATTCAGAAGGAAATATGAGTTAATTCATTTGCTATCACCTTTTTTCAGCTGAATTAGAGAAATTCAGCTGAAATTTCTTTAATAAATTAATAATTTAATAAATTCTTTATGCTGAAAGAATATCATGTAGTAATAATGATGATGATTTTTATAAAATTTGGTTTACTTCCTAGACACGTCTTTGTTTCTTAAGCAGTTGTTATCCCTATATTTTAGGTAAGTAAAATATTAACTGGCAACTTTGTGTTCTGACGACTAAAATGTATAGAAAGTCATTTTATTTATGTTTCTTAATTTGGTTGTTTGTTTTGGTTTCAAGAAACTAAGTCTCAATTAATTTAGGAGCTTACATGTTTTTCGGAGTGATACACATACATGGGGAATCCAGAGAAGACTGGATGCGAAATAACTTATTGGAGTTGAGCCACACTTTGGTCTTTGAACCAGTGGCTTTATTTTTTTTTTAATAACTAAGACACAGCTACACATACCTATACTTCAGCATCTTCTTTGTACCTTTTCTCTATCTCATTAGTTTTGCTTTCTTATAATTTTGATACCCTTATAACTTGAGTGTATCAAGCCTTCTACAACTCACTCCTCCCTCTGTATTCTGTGTCTTAAGACTATTCAGCTTCAGCATTTATCAATGCCCGTAACACCCTTGTTCGACACCCTCAAGCCCAAGCTGGCAATCATGTTGGCCAAGCTCACCTTTCATTCCAAACATGACAAGTGACTCTTCAATTTGAGGATGGGCTGCCGTTGGATCATATATCTAGTTTTTGTCCAATTGTGGAGGGACTAGGTCATGTGAGTCTAATAATGGGTAACAGTTCATCAGAAGGAGAGTTAAAGCATTTTCCTTTAGGAGAAACTCTAGGCTTGGAAGGAACAGTAACTGGAAAATCTAAGATAAGATTCTGTTTTGTCTAACATGAAAGAACTGTGCTCCAGGGTTGTGTATCATTTTTCATTTATATTTTCTTTAATTCATATGTGTCATACATATACTATTAGTTTAGGGTAGAATATATCGAACTTTGTCTCTCTTCCTAGTCTGAGAATAAGAACACTTTATGTGAGTGGGTTATCAAAGTGTATAATTTTTAACTGACTGCGGATAGGTTCCCTAAAAGTCATGTCTTTTGGCCTTCTATTCTACATTTTATAGGACGAACCTCATCCCATGTATAATCTTCAGGAGCCTTGCCTCCTGGAATACATGAGTTTTTTTATAGGGCTACACTCCTTGGTATTTTGTATCCTAGAACACATTAGCAATGACCCTCACAAGCACCTCTTTCGGATGGGAATAATGGTTCCTTCTAGCCCGTGCTGTTGTTGGTGTATTTGGAATTGGCAGTGCTGTTGGCAGTAGGGTTACCATTTTCTCATCAAAATTCTCCATTTCGAGATATTCTTCATACTCAGGGCTTTACAGAGATTCCTTGTAATGAGTGGATGACAGTTCTTAACTGATCTTTGTTTCCTACAGAATGAGAATAAGTTCTCTAGGCAATATGCACTTTGACTTTAAGATTTAATGCCAATGCGTTGACATAAACATCATCAATCTTACAATAAAGTTATTGTAAGATTGTTATTACTAGCAATTGGGTGTGGCATACTAACCTTTGATTGTATAAATTAGACATATCACATAATATTACATGTGCTCCTAACCCTTCATTAAAATTATAATTGTTTAATCATATAATTCAGCATTATAAAGTTCCAATCTGAAATTATAATTATGATCTCAGTGTGTAATTAATTTATTCACTAATTCCATAAATATGCTTTGAAGTCCTACTGTGTTTGGGACTCTTATACTAGATGTTGGAGATATAGAAATAAAAATGAGTGTCCTAGAGTTTACAGGGGGATTCATAGTATGCTTAGTGCTGGGCAAGACATTGGAAGAAGTGCTATGAGGAATGTATATATAGATGCTGTTGAAGTGCACATGTGGTCACATATCTCAGCCCAGGGAGAGGAGAGTTACTGAGTGTTTCCATATGAAATCATTTTTAATCATATTAGTGAGGTATAATTTATATACAATAAAACACAATTTATATTATATATATATAATTTATCATTTATAACATATAATATATATAATTTATAAATGTATATAAATTATGCTTTATTGTATATAAATAAATTGTATTATTGTATATAAGTATAAATACAGTATATTGTATATAATTTATATACAATAAAGCAGATGCGTTAACTCTACATGTTGATGACTTCTGACAAACATGTATTACTCTGTAACCTCCACCCCGATGAAGATCTAGAACTTACCGATGTTCTGTGACACTCTGACCCTTTGCAGTCTTTCCTCGTACACTCTTCCCATCCGCCCTCTTAGAGTGGGCGCATTTTGAGGTGCATTTTAATAGATCTGCAAGTAGTTAATTAACCATGCAAGAAGGAGAAGAAAAAGCATCTGACTGAAATTAGGGCTTCTGCTGTACAGTATAAGATGAGGCTGCAGAAGTTAATGTGTTCTAGAGACTCTGAGAGACACTTTAGCGTTTTGAGTTTTATCCTGACAGTAATGGGAAGTCTTTGAATGGTCTTAAACTAAGGAGACTCATAATAATAGCAGCAAACAATACTAAGTGCTTACCGAGGAGTGAGCACTTACAAGCACAACCATTCCATCTTGATACTTTCCCTATCAAAGATATAACAAGAAGGAACCTCGAATTCATGAACTGCAGGTTCATAATTAGTAAGGACTCCAGGGACCATGTTACACAAAAGCACATGTCGTTTCACATTCAACATCAAGTGTCTTTTCAGAGCATAAACAGTAAATCGACAGATAAGACCAGTTAGGCTGGTAGTAGAGGCATCATGCAAACGAGGAGTAATGAGGCTACTACAAGGAGGAGACAGAGCCTTCTCAGCTTCAGAATAAATCACTGCGGGATGCATGGGTCGCTGAGGCCGGTAAGCGTCTGCCATAGGCTCGGCCCTGGGACTGAGGCCTGAGTCAGACTCCTTGCGCACAGGGAGTCTGCTTCTCCCTCTGCCAGTCCCCAGGGAGTCTGCTTCTCCCGCTGCCAGTCCCCTGCCCGTGCCCTCTCCTCTCTCAAGTACGTAAAGTCTTTAAAAGTAACAATAATAAATAGTAATTGTGAATCACTGAAGGAAGCATTTAGTAAAGAGAGTACGGACAATCATCCCCAATTTAGGAGGGGGTGATGCGATCACCTCAGCTGGTGATAACAGAAGGAGAACAGGCACGGAGGCAGCAGGGCCAGAGTCGCTCCTGGGAACGTCAGCGCCTATTGCCTCCAACTCTTCAAGTCTGGCAGGAGGTGGGAAATGTGGGCCCACGTTCCTGAGAAGATTTCTGAAGTGCGAAGGAAGAGATATGAGTGTTAGGTCTTTGTCAAAGCCAGGGAGAAAGGAAGGAGTTAGCAGAGAGGCCAAGAACAGGAGAGCGAGACAGGAGCCCTTCCGGAGCGCTGGAGAAGCAAGACATGAACCTGCCACCAACGGGCAGACGCAACAGAGACCCCTGCTGGGACTCAAGGCTGCTGGGTTCCCCGCGCCGGTGTCCAGTGACATCACAAATAGCGTGGGGACACGGAAGGACAGAAGAGATCAAATACCTTCATCGCACTCCTAATCCAGGTGGCCACTGGCAACTTGAGGAAAGGGGAAGAAGTCAGACTGCAATGAGTGGGAAAAGGAAATACAAGACAGAAAACTCAAGGAACTTAACTCGAAGGGAAGGAAACAAGTGGAAAAATTATAGGAAACCATAAACTCAAGAGAGCTTAAAAAATGTTTTTAATGGAAAATAGGTGATGGACTTTATGTGAAGGAAAGAGAGACAGTCCACAGAACAAAAAGAAAAAAAGGAGAAGGAAAAATAGTGAACAAGAAGAGAATCTGAAAAGATTTCTGGACTGAAAAAATATATAAAGTTTTGAGTACATAGGTCTTTGTTAAAGTCAGAGAAAAAGTCAGTCATTACAGAGGACAGTGTTTGCAGCACGATGCCTGAGGACAGGGTAGGGGAGGGTGTTTGAGCAGCTGGGGGGACAGCGTGAGGGCCACTCTGCGGTGGGACCGTCCGAGTGTTCGTTGGAGAGCAGGCATTTGCGCCAAGGCAATCTCCCCGGCCCCGTGTTAGTGGGATGGCGGAGTCTCACTGTCCTCCCTTGCGGGCGCTGAGGGGGACTCGATACGGAAAACTGCTCTGGAGCTCTCCTGAGGCAGCCGTGTGGGCAGCGCTTTCCAACGAGGTACGATTTAGAGGCAACATTTAGGATGAAATTAGCCTTGCAGACACTTGCGTGAAAACTTTTGAGAGGGAGGAGGCTTGTTATAACAGAAAATTCTGTTTTAAGTTCTACTCGACGAAGCATCATGTCCAAGTTCGGAAACCTCGGTGGCCTCTAAGTGTCACTAATCATCTTTCAAGAGCTGCGTCTGCTTCCTCCTGTGAACTCTGTGTTTTTCCTTGTGCTGCCCAGTCGCTCAGAGCATTTTCTATGGTTCTTTTTATTGCTTTCTCATTGAATTTTCTTATCTTTTCTCACATTTGTTTCCTTATGATAGAGCGGGGCTGAGTCCTGGTTCCTCAGGAGCTGCGTGACTCTTCTCAGCTGAAGCGTTCTCTCCCTCTCTCTGTGTCTCTCAAGGGTGGAGAGGGGCACGTGTTGGTGCAAAGGGGAGAAGAAGTGTTTCTAGAGAGCGGGTGTGAGTGGAAATTGTGAGTAGGGGTTAATCAGGAGACCTTTCCTGCAGTTTCAGCGATGACATTTCTGATAACATTGGTCTATTAAATAATAGACCTGTGTTTTCCTGATTTTAAATATATGCTTTGGTAAATTAATGGTTCAAGTCACACTATAAGTTCAAGAAGTTAAATGGGGGACACGGTTCCCTAGGAAAGTCTGAAGAACGTGAGAGTTTAACTTCAGCGAGAGACGGAAATATTCTTTGTGTGAAATAGGCAAGACTTACTTTGTGACATGTAAAATGAAATACATAAGTGCCCGCCAATAGCCAGATTTCATAATAGTATAAACATTATAAAATAAAAACTAGAGGACAGAAATCCTGTGTGAAAAGGTCAGTGTCGGAAATTGTGAACAATGTTAGCTGGTTCAGCGCTTACTGCTGGAGAAGACTCGGCTCTTATTCTGAACTCGCCGTCTTCTGAGAAGTGTGGATGTTTTGTTGCTGAGAGCAGGCAACGATTTTAGCACAACTTACCTCATCAGACATAGTACAAACTTTTTGTAGAAAAGATAAGACATTTTTGGGGGCACCTTGGTGGCTCAGTGGGTTAAAGCCGCTGCCTTCAGCTCAGATGGTCTCAGGGTCCTGGGATCGAGTCCCGCATCGGGCTCTCTGCTGGGCAGGGAGCCTGCTTCCCCCTCTCTCTGCCTCTCTGCCTACTTGTGATCCCCGTCTGTCAAATAGATGAATAAAATATTTAAAAAGAAAAAAAAAGACATTTTTAATAGTATATGTGCTTTTTGAAAGTATTTGCAATTCTAAGAGTAACTATATTTCAGAGTCAAAACTGTCCCTATGGAAAGCAATCACTCACCTTCTCATCATCTCTATTATGATCCCTCACGAGACTCTCATTTCTCTAAGGAATGGTGCTCTGATTTACTTACTTATCCTCAACAGTCAGCACATTACCCGTGACGTAATACATTTCAACAAACATTTGTTGAATAAATCAGTGAACAAACAGTTTTAATCTAGTTGGCCAGTTTCTAGACAGAATTTTTAGAGATTTGATTTTGAGTTCTAGGAAGAACTCAGCTAAACTAAAACAATCTCAAATTGCCAAGTGTCATTTGAAAATGCTAATTACATAATTAGCTCATAATCAAGAAACTGGCAGTTTTACTGAACAATGGTTACTTATCTAGGAAAGGTTACTACCGCTTCTTTGAGAGTGGACAATCTAAAACACTTCTGAGCTGTTACAACTCTTCTTCCTGTGAGTCACGCTGTCACACATGCTGCTGTGGACGTGCGTGTGCGTATATATGTGGACACAGCACATACCTGTTCTATTTCTAAAGACACATTCCGAGAAAGAGAATTCTTTGGAAGAAGAGTGTCACAGATTCGTGTGTTTGATGCACATGTGGTCCACAGGGTCGCTCTCTGCTTCCTCAGCCAGCAGGAAAGGGCAGAAAGAACCTAGAAAATGTTTATTTCTGTCTTTGGTTTCCTAGCTAGGAAATGGCACCCATCAATTCTGCTCTGAGCTTCTGCTAAATTTTATGGGAAAACTTGTTCATATGGATGTGTTTGTTTGTTTTTAATGGTGAATCTGCAGTGTGATGTGTTCAAGATATGAGTAGGAAATAGTAGTAAAAAGCATTTTAAATATATAAGCAAATTCTAGCTTAAAAATTTAACTATCACTATTGGCCTCCTGCTATGATTTTTCTTATTTAAGTTGCTAAATTTTTTAACCTCAAGTTTGTTGAAGCCCTCATGAAAGAATCCGCTTTTATTATACCCTAAATTAGTATAAGGAACATTTCTCAGTCAGGAACATTTTTGGTACAAATAATATCAGAATTAAAATAGCTAATATAGGTGGAAATAGTCAGTAAAGGAAAAGACAGTTAAGGACAGCATTTCCTATCAACGCCTACTGTATGGCACCGTATCTCAGAAGTGCCCTATTTTCCTTTTATGTGTTTTTGTGTTTGTGGTTTTCCTCTTTGGAGCTTACGAGAATTTCAGATGATTTAGAGTAAAGTCAGTGAGTTAAACAGTTCTATGGAATCCATCTACCTGTTTTTTGTTTTTGTTTTGTTTTGTTTTGTTTTTTAAAGATTTTATTTATTTATTGGACAGACAGAGATCACAAGTAGGCAGCGAGGCAGGCGGAGAGAGAGGAGGAAGCAGGCTCCCCGCTGAGCAGAGAGCCCAATGCGGGACTCGATCCCAGGACCCTGAGATCATGACCTGAGCCGAAGGCGGAGGCTTCACCCACTGAGACCCCCAGGTACCCCCTTTTGTTTTGTTTTTGTTTCCCTAAAAAGGTTTCACCTGTTGTTACTTGCACAAGTTATTTGAAGTTTTAGCAGTTCAACAATAGATAATAAGCTTTACCACATTCAATTAAAAATATAATCATTTCTAAATTAGTTTTCAGATTATTTTTTCTGACTTTAATGATTCACATATTGTCCCTAGCAGTATACTTGGATAAACAGCATTCTGTATAAATAAAGCTCAAAATAGGGTTTTTTATTTCCTTACCATAATTAGGCATTTACATACAGAAATGTTTGGTAATCAAATTGAACTACTAAGTATAATTTTAAGTGGCAATTTTTTTATGAAAATGTCTCATGAATTTCTAAATGATACTTCCCACAGAATCTTTAATATATGTATTACAGTGACCAAACAGTATCATGTAATAAGTAATATTATTCAGGTTATCATATCCCCTTGAATGCTATAAACAGTATAGTTATTTCTACTTCTATAAATGTTGTGATTATTAATTTCTAAGGCTATCAGTTTAAAAACATAGTGATCATTTGTATTCAATTTTTCCCATCATACAAGCTTTTAATAACTATTTCATATATATTTAATATACATAATACATATTAAGTTTGGTAATTTTTTTTTAAAGGTGGGTAGGGACAGAGGGAAAGGGAAAGGGAATTTAACTAGGCTCTATGCCCAGCATATAGCCCAACACAGGGCTGGATCTCACAAGCCTAAGATCATGACCTGAGCTGAAATCAAGAGTCAGACGCTTAACTGACTGAGCCACCTAAAAACCCCTATGTTTGGTAATTGTTAAATTTATTCTGTTACCTTAAAATTTTTCTATCCCAAAGAATAGCAGAGGGTCAAAGGAGGCTAATTTGTTCCCTTTTCTTTTGCAAATAATGCAACAAAACAGGAATGCAGGTGTATAGTTAGGCCCTGTTGGGATAATGCATCTGTATCTTCCTGTCTCAGATCGCATCTCCAGAAAACAGACCACCTACGTGTCTCATCTACGAGAGTCTATTGCTGTATTTTGTAGACGTTTTTTGAAATAGACTACTGTGTTTCTTCCTTCTTTCCAGGAAAAATTACCAAACACAGTAAACAGTACTTCATAACAACCCTCCATGAAAATGAGAAAATTTTCATGATCAAAATAACCTCCTATATTTGTGCCTCCAAATTAAGTTTGGGATGGCAGTAGAAATAGAAATAATATACAAAGTTTAGAAACTTTGCAAAAGAAAATGATACTTGAAATATTTAAATTCAACATTGTTTGTCACATTGTGATATGGACATCAGGAAGAATAGAGCCCTGAAATTCTGAAATTACTTTGGTGTTCAAACGTTCTTTTAATTTCTTTTTAAAGACTGGAAACCATTAAAGTGTATCTCACATGAAAGATTTAGAAATCGTCTTAAAATATTTTGTTTCAGGGGTGCCTGGGTGGCTTAGTCAGTTCAACGTCCACGTCTTGGTTTGGCTCAGATCAGGGTCTCAGGGGTTGGGAAATCAAACCAGGAGTGGGGTTTCACACCTAAGGCAGAGTCTGCTTGAGATTCTCCCCCACTCCCTCTGCCCCACGCCTGCTTGCTGGCACCGGCTCACACACTTTGTCTCTCAAATAAAGAAGGGAGAGGGAAGCCGACGGCACACGGAACGAGGAGCCTGAGGACGGGCTCTCTCACTCCCGAGAGCACGACCTGAGCAAAATCCAAGTCAGGTGTCGTCGTCCGAGCCCCCCAGGCTTCCTAGAATAAATAAAATCTTCAAAAAAGATATATTTTTTTGTTTCAGATAGATAGGGATATATCCTGTATCATAATGTAAAATATATTGCCTCAGTAGAAAGTTGTTGGAAAAAATGCACTTGAGAATTTCATTTTCCCATATAACAGTCCATTCAAATGGAAAATGGCTCAGATACATCATGAATATCTTTTGTTTATGTGACAGACAAGACCCTGGATTTCAGATTTGAAAAGAAAAGGGGGCGGCTAGTTGTGGAAACCCATGTTTGAATCCTAGTTTAATCCTTAAACATGAAAAGTCATGCTGAAAGTAAGGGAAAAGGCCATATTGTAGAAGGTAAACTGCTCATTTCTTTAAAAAGCTGACATTCTGGCTCCTAAGGATATATATAACCGTGAAAAGATGAACTTTTATTATACAACGAAACATGACAAAGGAAGTGTTTTTCGGAAAGCATTCTCAGAATCCTTGATAGAATAATGCACCAATTTACAGCTTCAGGTCATTAGGTATGGACAAAGCAATCCACTTAGAGAAATACATTTTAGGAAGACATGATTCTCCAGAAGATTACAGGTACATTAACATTCTTATTATTCTAGAGAGAAGAATGTACAACCTTAAAAATCAGAAAATTTAGTATTTTGAGTCTAATATGAGTGATAAAAGATTAACTAAAAATGAACTGGGTTTTCTTGTGAAAGGGAAAAAATGTTTAGCAAACTCTTCCCTTTTTCTTAGTTTTAATGCTAACGTTTTCCCTTTATTAGACAGAGAACAAGGCTCCTGCCTTGATGAAAATGTTATCTGGCAGGGGTCTTGATTTTTTCCTTTAGAAAATACATTATTATCACCTAAACTTGAACCAGTTAGAAAAATGTATATTTCAAGTGTTCTTAGAGAAAAGTATATTGTAAAAATCGATTCCAGGGTCGCCTGAGTAGCTCAGTCAGTTAAGCATCTGCCTTTGGCTCAGGTCACGATCTCGGTTTCCTGGGATGGGGCCTGCATCAGGCTCGGCTCAGCTGGGGAGGCTGCTTCTCCCTCTTCCTCGGCCCTGCCATCTGCTTGTGCTCTGTTTCTCTTTCTCTCTTGCCCTGCCTCTCAAATAAATACATAAAATCTTAAAACAACAACAATAACAACAACAAAGAGAACTATTTCAGAGTGGGGTCTATCTTGTCATTTTAGGCTTTAAAAGCTTGCCCTGGAGATGCTGTCTCTTGTGCTCAAGCATTGCTGACCGTCCGCGTACGATGCACGAGGTGGTGGTAATGTTGTTTTCCGCATTTTTAGCTATGAGTACTTTAGAAGTCATCAGCTCCTAGTTAGGTGGAGGGTTTTGGCTAATGAGTGCAAATAATATCAAATGCTGTTCTTGAGAAATTCAGGGAAAAGGACTGAAAAAAATTCATTTTCTCAATGAGTCATTGGTAGTACTTGAAATTGTATCATACTGGTGACATTTTCTAATATTTTATGAGTAATTTCTTTGTTTTCTTCACATGCCTATAATAAAAGAAGTGTTTATTTACTTATTCTTCATCCAAAATAATAATTCATCCCGCCTAAAAATTATTACTGCGTATAATGAATTTCTTTCCTTACAAGATAAAACTATGACAATTATGTATGAAATTTACCAAAAAAATAAAGGATAGTCTTCTATCCTCAAAAAAATTGTTAGGTTATAAAATTAGCATGTGTTGATTAGGTAGCATTTTAATTTATGACTTAAAATCAAGTAAATGATGGCAACCAAAAATCAAAATGATGTGAGGTGGGACATTTACATAAGATTTTAATTAAACCAAGAGGCTACTTGAACTTCTCTCTCCAACCTTCGACAATCGCTCTCACTTCTGAAAGAGCAGCCATGGTCTCACATGTTAGAAGAGGAACCCTATGAAGTTTTATTATCATCGTGGAAATTGGATCAGAGATTGAAATTAGAGTAGAGGGTCAAATTTTTTTTTTTTTTTTTTTTTTTTACTATGTGGTTACAAACATATACTGGGGTGGAATTAATACTTCGTTTGGAATCATAAAACCAGTTTCCAGTCCCCAGTCATTCTGTATTAAGTACATAATCTTAACGCAAATCACGTTCAATTTTTGAGTTTTAGCTTTTCCTGCCCTGTAAACGCAATGGTGCCCACCTCAGTAAAGCAACTAAGTTTGAACTGTGAGAACCTGTTGTAATTAAGTACTATACAAAAGTGAATTCTTATTCCATAAGACTGAATTATTGCAAATGCATCCTTTGCTTGAAATAAATTAGCTTTTTGTAAATCACAAACAAAATCATGTTACTTACACATGATGTGTGGAGAAAATAAATATTGCACAAAGCTGTTTCAAAGCATAGAAAATTTGAAAAACATGACTTGGGAACAACGCCATGTCATTTGTTTATAAGATGAGCTCAATTTGACTTTATTACCATCTTTAATCAATTTGTTCCTATTACAGCAAAAGATACTGGGATTTATTTAATCTGAAGGATAATATGAAAATGCTGGCTCAGAATATCCTTTGCCTTTGTTAACCTTTCCTGTGGTAGGTAGAGCGTCCAAGTAGAAATTATAATAATAAGTATGAATTAATACTTTGCTTCTCAAAACCTATTAGGTCAGTAGAGATGATCCAAACCTTTCCATCTCAGCATTTCTTCTAATAAGGACAGAATAAATATGACAATATTCACAAAATAAATTTGATTTGTAAGTCTTGGTCTTATCAGCACATCTGTAAGTTACAACTTAACTGTAAGTTGAATACTAAGTGCATAAGACACATAAGTATAAGATGCATGAGATACTTATGCCTCTTATGCACTTAAGTACATAAATACTTTTGCATGAAGTATTTAATTACTTACCTGTTAAAGAAACTGCCTATTTTCTCCTTAAACATTGCCCTGTGTCTTTTTTTTCTCTTCATCTGACTTAGAGAAAAATTGATAATCTTTTGATTTGTATTAATATTTTAACATCTCTAATCCCCTTTTCTTCTGAATTTATTGGACCAGTTATCTTCATATCAACATCTTCAACTTCTCAGTCTCTAGCTAAGATTAAAAGCATTTTTGAGGGTTTTCATCCTATAAAAACATTGTTTGTTCTTTTTATGCTTTTAAAAAATACCACTTATCCTTAACTAATTATAATTTGCACTCTTCATTTTCATTGAGGTAAGGCTTAAATTTAGTTTCATAGAACTTTTATTCTTAGCTAAGTCACCTAATAGTCTACAGTCACTTGTTTGCCTCTTAAGTTTGGCTTTTACTACTACTTTTCTCTTGACACCTATTCCTGAAGCTTTAACATGCTTTACCTTATTTTTCATCCTCTGAATTCTTAACAGCATCCATCACTACTTGATAGAAGTGTGCTGTTTGATGGAATTGGAGAGCATTTGACCAGATTCCTGACATGCTGGAGTCCTGCCTTGCCCGTCATCTGTCTCCTGATAACATTTTCTGAACGAGGGAAGCCCAATGAACAAGAGTGAATAGGAAACAAATTATCACTTCATTTTTAGCTAAGCCAGTGCCAATAAACCCCATTTCTAAACACTTGCAGAAGTGAATCATTGTATGTCCCAACCAGAAAGCCAATAACCACCTCTTTTTTTTTTTTTTTTTTCCACTCTAAGCCTAATAGGAAAGATGGAAAAAATCCCAAATATCACACAGAGATTGTAAGTTCTCAAAATGAAACTTCTCTTCTCTGGATAAAATTCCAAAGTAACCAAAGTCCACAGCACTCTCCTTTCGTATTGTCTTATTTTGTTCATCTCAGAAGGATTTCCACTCAGAAGTCTGGGTGGTCCAAATCCCTTGTGCAAGTATTTGTAGCATGCCCGTGTTCCCTGGAATGGGTGTAGCCATCTCAGTAGATCAAAATTTTATTTATTCTGTCCCATTTCTTATATGTTTCACTTTTTCAAATTTCCAATAATAACCACATTCAATAAAAATAGCCCCACACTCAATAAACTTAAAAATCAACAGAAATAATATAGAAATGTATTATCTAAGCTTTATTTCCTTTCTATCAATAAAGAAGAAAATACCCAAACACGCAACCATTAAATTTGTTTCCCTTTGTGCTTTAAGCAGTCATAGGCCGTAGCTAAGGCTTAGAGCTATTTGGAAAGAACAGGATAAATGTAAGACAAAGACAAAAAAAAAAAAAAAAAAGAAAAGAAAAAGAAAAGAAAAGAAAAGAAAATTTTCTCAGTTTCTACCTTTTTAGGACACCAGTCAGTTCGTGCCGGTTGTCAAAAGTTATAATGTTTGGGTTTAAATGACATTGGGAGAAAATCCCATTCAAAAAGCTGATTATCTTCTTATGGAAGCACAGACTGTCTCCGTGTCATGCAACTTCCTCAGGGACACCCCAAGCCTAGGGATTAAAAGAAAGTCTACTGAGAAGAATCATTGCCTCCTCCCGAGATCTTTCTCTTTGTCAGACTTTAATTGCCTGTCTTGATTAGTTTTCCTATAACTATCCTTTTCCGTCATCTACTATTTTTCTTTAGTTACAGAGCCTCATTTCCCAGCAAAGAAAAATATAATTTTCTCAGTCATTTCTAAATATAGAAAACGACAACAAGCAAGAAGCCATCGATAGCAAACCAACGCCGGAGCATCCGTCTTCCGTCTGTTGTCAGTTCACATCCGTATAAAGAAGTTGGTCCAAACCTCACTCTCTAGACTTCTGCTGTGTGTTGCTTCCTCAGTCTTGTGGACAGCAGCCGTTGTTAAGAATACGTTTATGTATGGAAGATAGGCATATTTTAAGGTGAGTCTTCCTTTCCCTAGCAAGGTCTTAACATCTCTACAGAGAGCTCCCAAGTTCTGAAGAAATGGCCCTTCCATTATTACCAGGCTTCCTAGGCAGCTGGATTCCGTCAGTTCTCTTTTGCCACAAACATTAGCTACAGTGATACCTGTGAGTATAGTTATAACGCGTGGCTACTAAACGTGGAGCCTTAAATATACACAGGGAGAGGCAGTGCCCAGAGAGTAGTCTCTGAGTATGGCATTAGTGAGACTGTCTAGAAATCATGATTCTGATGGAATAGAGATTTTGATGGAATTCAGGCTAAGGATCTAAAAATTACTCTGTATACTAAATAGCATCTCTTGTCAACGTTCATCTGTCATGCAGGCTAGAAGACTGAAAACTAATCTAACACTCTCAACCTCCCTGTTATGTTCCACTAGTAGGTGGCTCTGAGGAAAGATCGGAAGGAGGCAAGAAGAGCCATTTCCTCTCACGTATTTATGAGATGGAAAGCTCTCACGTCCTTCCAGGAGAAACAAAGACAAATAGCAGCTCTCCAGCGATTCAGCCTCAGACTTGGTAACTGCTTCTTGATTTTTTCAGAAAAAGATCCTTTTCTCCCTTTTGCTTGAACAGCAGCATTTATGCCACTTGGTCTTCCAGAACTCTCACAAGCTTTCAAATTCCATGGCCTAATGAAAGAATGACCATGAGCGAAATCTCCAGAACCATTTTTCCCCTGACTGAAAACTGACTGATGGGTTTCTTGGTATCAGGAAACATATCCACAAGGATAAGCATCTAGGATTTGTGAGCTGATCTAGTTACATTGAAATGCACTGACGACCTCAGTGCTAGATTGGAGGCTGGTAGTCAAAACGAGGCAGTGGGAAAACAGTCATTCAAGTCACTTTCTGCGGTTGTCTTGTAGAAGTGGCTATTGAAGATAAAATTTGGGGAGACTGAGGGTCCGCTGCACTTGATCACAATTGAGTAAATGATGACTAAAGGTGGGTGAGCACAGCTGTCTTTGACTTAACTGAAGAGATTACAGAAATACAGTGTCAAGGAGAAGTTTTTAATCAGCTCAAGTCATTGTCAGGCAACCAGAGTACTTCTAGTATTGCCCTAAAATTAATTATTTTCTCTAAAAGCTGCAAGGCTTCTGCAGATAAAATAAGACCCAAAATTTGATTCTGTGGATGAAAAATTACAAAGTGAGTTGAATTCATAGTATTGTCGTTTTTTACTTTAAAGTGTAACCCAGGAAGACGTAACTTATACACAGTATAACGACACTAACTTCTGCAATGGGAATTTTTCTAAGGATATTAGACCAAGACAGTAGAGCATAACATTTAAGTCAAATTTACCAATATTAGTGTACTTACCAGAGATTCTTGGATCTGTATTTCATCTTGAGCAGCAACCAGGAGCAGATCTAACACTCTGCTGAGATTGACTGAAAGTTTAACTCACATCCAGTGAAGTTGAGATCCCAGAATATTCCTTTTAAATGCCTCTTTGAAATCACATAAAAGAGAGTACCCAAAGGCTTATGACTATAAGAATATTAAAGTGAATTTATTATGTGTGTTCTTCCTCCTATTCACCAGCTGGACCAGAGGACATTCCACTTAGCAATGTATTTAAAAATCTCAAAATCTTTGTATTGTGTGCTTTCTGAAATTTGAGGACGATGATGCAAGATTGAGTCAAAATTTCATTTCCTGATTTTAAAGGAAATGCTGGCAATGGCAAAGGTTAAGTCGTGGTGCTTAATGGACAACAGTCAAGTGGGCATAGTTGCTGTAAAGGACAGAATGGCTTGGGTGGCAATCAATGTCAAAATGATTTTTTCCTTTAGTGCTGACTAACTGTTCAGGTTTTGTGACAGAAGTAGATGGGCAGCCTCCTAAAATACTGGTGATCTGTATTTTCCAAAAAAAACCATAAAACACAACCAACTTTAAACCTGACATACATCGCTTAAATAGGCATAGTACAGTTTCAAGAATTTAACCACTTTCTTTACATTTGCCAAACAAAGACCCAAAACCTCTTGAAAGAAGGACTGGCCTATTGCCTTAAAAAGGGATGTGAGAAATCACACTTTTCCAAAGGAACCAACAACCATTTTTTGGAATTATTATGTATTGGAAAAATGGAAATAATCAGATCTTTTATGAAATTGTTAAAACAATAGCTTTGAATTGGCTTTAATCACTGGAGATCTGAGCCATCATTATCATCCATGGATCAGAAGAGTTGGGAGTTACTGTTGACAAGTAATAAATGTTGATCTGAACCAAGTCCTTCTCAAAGGATCCCTGGGTCTGTGGATACAACTTACAACTCTTTCCCTTTCTGAAATGAGATGTTGGGAGACATATTTAGCAACTGGTGAAACCCTACATGGCTTCCTGATCTGTGGGACAAGAGCTGCTATACAAGGAAAGATCGTGTAAAAAGCTTTGAGGTTAACCTCCCTCCCTGAATAAACCAAAACAATGCTCTCTGGTAGAATCACAAAATCAATGCCATCACTGAAAGCTCGAAAGATTCGTATATGATTACAATCACATTTCGAGTTTACTCAGTTATTTAGCATGAAAAATGATAACCTACAAAAAAACACATGCAAAAGCTGGGCAAGTCTGGGAAAAATGACATTTAATTATCATAAAATTAATTAAACTGTAAATACTGTTCTAAATATGATCTCCATACTAGACAAATCAATCCTGTCTTATATTTATTTATTTATTTGTTTATTTATTTATTTATTTATTTTTCTTATTTCCATGGTTCTATTTCCTGCACTTTTGAACAGCACCAATAAAAGAAGTTAATTTTGCTAAGACCAGACTGTGAGTATTCTAGCTGAAATTTTTTTTTAATTTCTCTCTCTTTTTGAACTTAATGATTATCATATTGTCTTCTTCACTTTTCTATAATACTTCACTGTTTGCAAGGCATTCTCTCACATATTTACTTGGTCTTTAAAGCATATTTTGAAGTAGGTATTTTCATCTTCCCAATAAGAAAACTAATAATCTCCCTATAGTTTTCTAATATATATTTAATAACTTTCTCAAGGGCAAAAGGGTACTGAACTGAGAAGCGATTTCATTTCAGATTTTCTTTCTTTCTTTCATTTTTTTAAAATTTACAGACAGAGATCACAGTAGGCAGAGAGGCAGTCAGAGAGAGGAGGAAGCAGGCTCTCTGTGAGGTTCCCAGGAACCTGAGATCATGACCTGAGGCAGAGGCTTTAACCCACGGAGCCCCCCAGGGCCCCCCATTTCAGATTTTCTTAAGTGAACCCAGACTCTGTATGGGTTCGCTGAGGAAAGATCAAAGAGCAGGTGAGAGATGCTTTGATGCCTACACACTATCTTCAATGGAAATATCTCTCTATGGAATTATAAATTATGAAGAACCAGAAAGATTTCAAGGATCCAACCCACTCATTTTACAGACAAAGAAACTATTATAAACAGTTTGAAAAAATTAAAAATGTACACCAAGTGGACAGAAATTTCCTTTCCTAATCCATTACATAAAACTCTCAGAGAAAACACAAACTGTCATTATTCAGGGATCCTATTCTATGACTTGTATTACTTACAACTACTACATGTGTGTGTGTATATATTCTTTTCACCGTATAACGTTGTTACAATATTATTGCCTATATTCCCTATGTTTCTGTGAGTTATTTATCTTATAACTGGAAGTCTGTGACTCTTAATGCCTTTCACACATTTCTCCATCTATTCTAAGTATATTTTTCATAATATATCTGAAATGTATTATTATTATTATTATTATTATTATTATTATTATTATTATTATTGCTGGATTTCCAGCCCTTTGCAAGTAAAAGAATACAAGTGGCACTGAAAAGGTCAAAATAAAACAAATCCAATTATCGTAGTTCAACATATCAGGATGTCAAAGATGACTTCAGTGATGAATTTTCCTCCTGAAATAGTTGTAAGAAGCTAAGGCAAAAAAATAGGAATTAAATGCTGTATGGAGTCAACACAGCTGGTATTTGTTAACCGTGTTCATGGGTCATATTAAAGTCAGTGGGAAGAAGCAATGGGTGGGGAAAGTTCATTTCTTCTTTCCAGATGGCTTCTGTAGCTTAGCCTGTCAGAATTAAAGCCTGATGAGGGAATCTGAGCATGCACACTGAGCCCCAAGTTACCGAAGATTTGAGTAAGATGTTCCTGAATAGCCTCGGCCCATTCTTTCCATCCATTACGTGAGGAGACTCTGCACCATTTTGGAAAGGATGCAGAAATTAGCATTAAAATACTTCAGTTCCAATCCTGTCTGGGTGGTCTTGGACAAATGCTACTTGTACTAACTTCTTTAGGTTGAGCTTCTTAATTCATAACAGAAAGGAAAAAATAAAACCAATAGAAATATTATAAGCCAAGATAGATAGTGTTTGTAAAATCTACTACTACTAATCATTCCCTAAATCTTAGTAATTGTTACATGTACATATATACATATATACATAGTGCATATCAAGGATGAGTCTTTTCTGATCACCTCAAATCCATAACAGCAACTTCTGCTTCTGAAAATAACCAAATAGCTGGTTGAAGGGGCAGCCCACCATATATAGTTAAAAAAGATGGAGTAAATATGTGAAATAACTGTTTTCCAATTTTCAACAAAAATATTACAAAGCAATAATACCTAACATAAGGAAAATAAATAAGATACATCCCAAAATAGTCAGCTTTTTGCCTAGAGGCCCTTTCTGGTTGTCAGCACAGAGAGGGGGAGTCCAGTACGAGCATAGCTGTCGTGCTGAGCAGACAAAACAGAGACCGGTGATTTACACACTCTGAAGAGGCTGGAGTTGGTGGGACACCAGAGTGAAGGAAATTTTGCAGAGAAACAACAGGAAACCTGAGAGTAGCAATTATTGTACCATTGATTGTGCAATTTGCTCCAAGTATTTAAATAATCATATACTATAGGTAAAAAATATATTTGAACAAATTTCTATTAAGGCATCATTGAAATATTTCAGAATGTCCAATCTTCTGATCTTGCTGGATTTGGAACATCTAAATATCATACTCCTCACTTCTACACCGACCTTTCAGAAAATCCCAAACCATTGTTATAAAAAGAGACACACAAGAAGAAAAATATACTAACACTCTGAGTCCAAAATATGGCTGTATCAATATGGTAATCAGAGTTCAGAGCTTTCTTAAAATGCTCAGTCTTCCTCTTCAAGTCTCTTAAAGATACACTTCTGTGAAATAGTACGTAATTTATGAGAATAATGCTCCAAGGATAACTGCTATTGCCGTTGTCTGTTATTAATCTATATAGTCGCTGACCGTGATATGTTGCCAAAGCTTCTATGTAAGCATTAAAAAATGGAATTTTTCAGCTTAATTGATGTTTACATTTTGATTTTTCTGTTTTTGTATTTGTTTAAAAAATATGAACTACTTCAGGCACACAGAAAAGTAAAAAAACAAAATAAAACAAATTATGTAATGCAGTGATTAAAAACATGGCCTCAAGGGACGAAATGCATGGGTTCAAACCCAGTTCAACCTTTATTTGCTGTGCAATTTTGGAAAGCTTACTTAGCCTCCCTGCCTCAGTTTTTACTCCATAAAATGGAAGGAGTGTGGTGTTCTTCTTGTTGGCTGTTGTAATAATGGCTGTACAGGACAACGGAATCAGTGAGACTTCAGTAAACAGAAGTGATTTAACACAACAGGCTCCACTCAGTTAAGTCTTTATGTTTAACCATGTTTTCTTTAGATCTTTGTCTCATCTTTTAAGAATTAAAATAGAATCTGTAGTTCAAACTCCCTGGAGTTTGTTTTTCTTTCTTTTTTTTTTTTTTACTTTTTCATTCCCCAAAGGTGGCAGATGAGGTTGCTGTTTACCATTCCCACGCCTGTTTTAATCTGTGTGTGTTATGAGACTACAGTGAATCTCTATATTGCTTTATATACTAAGCCTTAAACTCCGTACGCATATTCCTCTGTGTAATAAGGGAGGATGCTAAGTTGTCAGCATGTGTGTTTAAATAACCTTTGAAAAAGAATTGTGCATGTGTGTCTTCTATTGAGCGAAAGTTCAGCCTTTTGGGACTTGGTGTATCAGCTTAAAGATCAGATAAATAGAAAACTATGTACTATTTCTCAGATGATATGTTACATCTTTTATCTGCTAAAACATATCCCACAGTTATAAGGGATTAAACTCTAAATACAAAGGTATCTTAAATCACATTGTAGTGACTTGAAATGGCAAAGCATTTGCTTATAAATAATCTTGGACTAATATAGTTGATTCTTATCCATCTGAAAGAAGGGCCTGGGTTTATTTTTATTTTTATTTATTTATGTATTTTAAGATGGGCTTGGTTTCAAAAAGTACACATTAGTCACTGATGAGAAATTGGATATTGGTTTCTGAAACAAACAAACAAACAAACAATAAAATACTACAATGCTCTTGAGTAACAGCCGAGAGAGGAAGGGGTGCGGGTGAGGAGACAGGGCTGTAGGTAGACCTTCCAGGGACACGTCTTCGGAAGATGCGCTTCTGTTGCTCGTGCTGTTCACGGATGCAGGAGGCAGATAGCGTGGGCATAGGAAGCAGTGCCTGGATGGTGCATCCGTTCTACTTGAGGGACCCCGAGGGCTTTCTTGTTCTCGTAGGAGAATGTGCTTCTGTGTTCATTCACCAAAAGTCGCGCTGTAACATTTCATCCCAACAAACATCGTATTTTCAAACCGAGCTCTCCTGGAATCCGTTACACATGGTCTCTTCGTGAGACACATATGGTTTTAGGTTTCGCCTCTTATGTAATTCACCTTGAATTCAGATGACTCTGCTTAGCCACAAACACATACTATATGGGATCTTACATGCCAGAAAGTGGTTGCTTAACGAGGTCTTATCAAAATAGTGAAAAGTTCCATCCAAAAGAGACATTATTTTCTCAACCCTATCATATTACACGATCGTTCAAAATTATCTTAAAATTAGTAATTTCCTCCTTCCGGCTCTTCTTACGTTTTCGCTCTCACTTTGGTATTTTCTGAAAACTATTTTTGGACAAAGACCTGTGCTAGGAATTCAAGTGGTAAACAAAGTAAGTCATAAGAACCATGTATTTGAGTGTGCTTCAAAAATAGAAGGCTCAGAAAAGCGCACACACACACACACACACACACACACACACAAACTATATGCACAGCTTAACGGTGTTCTGAACCTCATTAGAGAATAAGCACGTGGATGTGAGAGCACTTGCAGGGATAACTAACAGGTTAAGAAGGAAGTAAAATTCGTTCAGAAAAAAAAGTATGAAGATTCAACGAATGGAGACAGAAAAGCTGTGGGAACATGCGTAGGTCTGATCGTGGGAGGCTACCGAAACCCTCGCTGGCCGTCAGGTGTGAGGAAGAGTAGTGGAAGCAGACCCTGGGGAAACCCAAACACCCGGTCTCAGCTTCAGAAGGCGATGGGGAATAAACGAAGAAATTTACTGTCGTGATATTAGCTAAGAAAAGTGATTTTACTTTTAGAAAAATCCTCCGATTTTAAAATGTTTGAAATGTTCTTCGTGTCTTTGACATGTAGAAGACGACGTGGGAAGAAGTGGAGATGGAGTGTCTCTAAGAGATCTGAGTCTTCTGTTCACTCTTGTTATTGCTAGTTTTATTACACTGTGGTCGGGTGCGCACTTGTGGTTTCACACTCTTCCTTGCCTCCTGGAAGATCCCACGTACCGTCAGCCTCTGCCCCTGTCCTCTGCCCCGGTCAGTCAAGCAGGGGCTGGAGATACAATTCCTTACCGCTCCTCTGCAATGTTTTCAGATAATTCTCTCATCATTTTGCACTTTGTTGATTGAGGGAATGAACAAATTATCCATTGAGCAGAATAGTAGTGGATATATAATAAACGTATATCCCTGACAAATATATCCATGGCATTTTAGGATTATTTTTGTGCAACCCCCAAATAAGAAGCTTCTATGTGTTTATAATAACTAGTATATGTCTATTTTATGCTTTTATCTTGAATCCTCATTTAATTATGGGACACTTCTGGAATTGGGCACAGTGGAAATATCATGAAAATCGTTTAATTTTTACTGCTACCATTAATTTAAAGGTAGATAGCCATTGTCCTTCGTCCTATAATTATATGTATTCAGTCTGATAAATATAATAGAAAAAGCAATTATTTCTCTAGGCAGGCATGTGAAAGTGGTGGTGGTTGAGCATGAAGAGTTAATAATTCTAAAGGGAGTCTCAAAGATTGCTTTCTGCCAAATCAAAACCATGATGACTGCGGGTCAGGAGAGGGCAGCAAAGTGCAGCCGTGTCGGAAATCTGGACTGGACCCAATGGCCCGGGAGGAGATGGAAAGTGTCCCTGGAAGGACCACGGAGGACGGGCGCAGCACGCAGCACTGGAGAAATCCGGGTCCAAGAAATTCACGGCTGTCTCTGTAGCAGGGGCAGCAGACGATAAAGTCAATAAAACGAGAAGTTCGAAAACAACATTGTTCTTACCCTCTTTATCACGTTTTCATCTTTGAAACATTCCCTGCAGTGTAAATAACCAGACAGCCCGAGGGAAAGAACACCCAAAGAGGAACTCCCGGGCACCAGGAGAGCCATGATTTCTCTCGGAAAACCCAGCCAAGGGGAAGAGGAGCAAGTCAGACTGACGAGAGGCAGAACCGACCAGTTTTCCGCCGGGGAAGCCAAGGCCCAGAGCAGAGTCTGAGAAGCAGAAGCAAATGAAAACAGCAGAAGGCCAGAAGCCGGAGACAGAGACCTCTCCCACAAAAGAGGCACAGCAGCTTTCAAAGGCTGTTGGGAACGGATTCTGAAGTCCTGGAGAGCATTCCTCCGGATTCAAGACGCTTCGTTATGCCCAGAGTCAAAATGAGACCTACATGACTACCAGATTGGTCTTGTTGGAACTCAAATCTTTTGACATCTCTTTATGGCCAAGGGGTGTAGCATGGCGTTGGAAGTTGAGTATATGTATTTATAATCTAGCCATTTTAGTCCCACTGCTTTTTCCTATTTAGTGAACCTACAACAGTTTTATGTTAGTTTCAGTGGTTCATGGGGAGGGATAAGATAGTGTAATAAGCTCTCGAGCAATTTCTACTAAATGAATGTACTATTAGTGCTTACACCAACATAGACGAAATACTCTTTAGTACTCCAGTAGTACTCTATTACTTTGCTCTTGAGTGGTAGTAATTGAGGTGATCATTACAGCCAAAATTAACAATTCTTTTGATTGCAATGGCAGAAGGATTCTCTGAGTTGGGGTCTTATCCTTAGAGGAAGTAGGTGCCAACAAACATCGTCTGCCTTGCAAGTCTGCCAGAAAACTGCCAATGCAGAGACTCTCGATTTCTGCCACATAGTCCCATTTCCACAAGAACACAGTCAGAAGGCGACTCTACAACATACACACTAGGAGCACTTCCTTACCTATCCCCAAGCTCTCTCCCTTTCTCTTTTTTCAAAGCCCTATAGGCCAAAGAGCAAATTTCTTCTATGAAATGAAATACTCATCATTTCCTTTTTCCTCATGAACACATTTTTCCTTTGGCCTTACACAACTTACCTTCTTGATTATTTGAGTCACATTCCACACTTTCTAATTATTATTATATTTCTTTACAGTTTTCCGTCTTTTTTTTTTAAGATTTTATTTATTTATTTGACAGACACACAGCTAGAGAGGGGGCACAAGCAGGGGGAGAGGGAGAGGGAGAAGCAGGCTTCCCGCTGAGCAGGGAGCCCAATGTGGGGCTGGATCCCAGGACCCTGAGATCATGACCTGAGCCCAAGCCAGACGCTCAATGACTGAGCCACCCAGGTGCCCCTACACATTTCTGTCTTAAATTTAATCAATGTGTATTATGTCCAGCAAAACAGCACTTCTAAATCTTACTGGTATAAAGATCAAAAATCAACATTGGTTGATGAGGAAAATTAATCACTGAAGATAAGCTTCACCCGACTTCTTGGTCACTGATAAAACAGGCCTGATTATATGCCAGTGTCTTGATTGAAAAATTTAGCTGAGCAATATTAGCCACCCCCGTAGCAAAAACAAATTTTCTGAGGTCTAATTTCATCTCTGTATTCTACAAGCATATCACAGTATAGTATAGGATCACCAATTTCTCTAGGGAAATTTTGTTTTCTTTTTGGCTGTTGTAACATAAAATTCTGAGATTTCTAAAAAGTAACAGTATATAACAAAACTTGTTTCTAATATTTTTATTTCAACCAAGTCTGCAATGCTTTTAGTAATTATCTGGATAATGGCCATGCAATTAAGGGTTTTAAATGACAAAACCAAATGCTGTATGTTGTTTCAAAACAGGAATTTTAATTTTAATAGCAATACATTTATAAATGTATGGTTAAGCATGAAATGTTCAATCATAATAGCCCTAAATTAAAGATATATATATATACTCTAAAAATAATTCTTACAATTTCCACTTCTAATATCTAAACACAAAAAAATATTTCCAACTGGAATGAAAATCGTGTATGTTTGATATCTAAGCTTTCTATAGAGCATCGCACAGTAAATTCATATTTTCTGTTAATTTCAGAACTGTATTTTTAATATTACAAAATAATTTTCAATGAAAGTTAAATATTGACCTGAGGAAAATTTATATTCATCTTAAGTTTCTTTTCATTTACAACTTTCATAGTAAATTTTAATTTTATCTGTCATGAGGAGAAAAGGGGTAAATATTAGAGACATCATGTTGATATTAGAAACAGATACCCGTTCACTACAATGTGCATTATTTTTAGAGTTTTGATTTGGCAAGACTTCTTGGTATTTTTTTCAAAAGCAGAATTCATTTAGGCTGTGCATCCGGACACCACCACCTCCATTTAGAGAAGACACAGACAAGTGGCCAGGGAAGGGTGCTTCCCACGCGCACTGGACCGGATGGCAGAGGTCCCGAAGCAGCAGCACTGGCCCAGCGGCTTGAAGCTGCCCCGGACTATTGGATCCACAGGAATTCTATGTTCCTTTGGGAAAGGGCACAGTTCTCTGAGAACTGAAGGGAAATTTCGGTGGTACTCGGGAGGAGAAACAGACACACAGTAGTAAACCGAGTAGCCCGTTATTTGGCAGTAATAGGAACTCTACTTTGAAAACAAAGTACAACCACTAACTAGTGTGGTGTTACGTACTGAAGAAGGCAGAAGCAAGTAAGAGAAGAGTGACTTGGAATCGTGTGGGAGCACAGTCTTCATGGCATAAAATGAATCACAAAATATAGAGAGGATTCAATTTATTGGTAGTTTTTTGGAGAGATGTAAGCAGGCGTGTGTGCGCGCGCGCACACACACACACACACACACACACACACACTTCCTTTCACAGTGGAAATATTGCCCCTGTATTCAGTACCCAGTTTTATCCCATTGTTTTTGAAGACCAGGATGTGATTCATCCTAAAAATAGCTTTCGCCCTTATAAAGTGTCTGAATAAAAATAGTTTGTTGTTGTAGTGTTCAGGAAAGTCTAAAGACCTTGTGTGTGTGTGTGTGTGTGTGTGTGTGTGTGTTTAAACTTAGCAACCTCGTAACACTGCTGAAGAATCACCAGGGAACAGGGTAGTATATGGAGAAAAATTATTTAATAGCTTGACATATTAAGGACATGAAAACATATTGGTTTTTAACTTATGATATCTGATTTAAATATTAGTCTTTTCTATTAATAATTGAACACAGTTTGCTTCATTTTATGTAATACTTTTTAATAATAAGCTGGTCAGATTTTAAATAAAGTTCTAAATCTTCACATTGTTTTCTCTTTTCGTGTATGCTACATTTTGTGTGTTTTAGATGAACCAGTAACCCATGGGGGAACGTTTCCACATTTAATGTTTCCTCCTGTTATTATATGTTGTTTGATTTTGCAATGATTATTTACTTTCAATAATTTTCAAGTATAAAAGAAAAAAGACTTTATGCGGAAGGGGGGAGAAATGAGAAACCGCTCGTGTTTGTGAGTACTTGGTTTTGGGTTGTTTTACTTTTTTGTTTTGTTTTAAATGAAACTGTACCTAATTTTACATTACTGCAACAGAGGGTTTTTTGAGCTTTTTCACCAAAGGCCTGAATGAAGTTAGATGCAATATCTATGTGGTAGGTGTTTTTAAAAAGCTTCTCACCTCAGTCCAATAATCAGGATTTATCTGAAAAAGACTCTACTCTGTAGAGCAAGTAAGAGCTTCAAGGTCATCACGATCTGAGGGTGTTGACAATGAGGCACGCCTGATTTCAATATTTAAAGTTTTATTTATTTATTTATTTGGCCGACAGAGATCACAAGTAGGCAGAGAGGCAGGCAGAGAGAGGAGGAAGCAGGCTCCCCACCGAGCAGAGAGCCCGATGCGGGGCTTGATCCCAGGACTCTGGGATCATGACCTGAGCCGAAAGCAGAGGCTTCAACCCACTGAGCCACCCAGGCGCGCCTTATTTTCAATATTTAGAAGAACAGATCACTGTAGTAGGTTTTGTACTGAAGTGCAGCCATTCCTTCAGTCTCATTCAGAATCCATTCAAGTGATTTAAGATGAACACGCACTGATGGTGATGCAATGAGTTGTGCTTGTAGGTGACGACCCAGTTCTAGAGCAAACGGAATATTAATTGAAACAGTAAATATTTTTGAGACTAAACTTCTTGAAATATTTTTATAATCAAACCAGTTCATACTCCTCTGTTTTTGGTTTGGTTATTTTTTTTTTTTCCTCTTTCACAGGGAAGTTTTCTTTCATTTATTTCCTACTAGAGTAATTCAGTGTTCAAAAACAGGAAGCAATCATTAGGAGTGGGCCAGGCTCTGTTATATATTAAAAGAACTGAGTTTTTCTTGTCACTCTATCTTTGCAAATGGTGATGAATATTCATTAAGTTAGGGAAAGATTTGCCAGCTGTGAATCTTTGCAAAGTGTCCCAGTGCTCTAAGCCAAAAAGAAAACCAAGGTTCTAAAGCCTCTATTTCTGTGTATCATAAAGGGTGAGGAAAACAAGCCGGCCAAGGGGTTCTCGGAGGAAATACATTCTGTTTCACACAGTTTACAGGAATATATGCACTTTTTTTGAGTAAAATTATGATGTTCAGTTTTTTTTTTCCAACATCATCTTTAAAAGACAAAAAGCAAAGAATATCTCCCAATTATACTAGTCCTTAAGTTTATCTCCCTTCTGCTGTCCTATAAGGGATCTACGTTTTTATTTTTTTTTTAATAAAGTGTGAGACTTTTTGAAGTAGCAACACTTTATATTTAGTCAGTATGAATGGGGATGGAGCATTTTTGCTTTAAAAGACCCAGACCTTCCCTATAAAAATCTGTGTTAAGTTCTTGAATATTAAAATACTTGAGTTAATTCTGTGTTTTTTTGTGATGTAATGGTGACCACACTTAAACTGAAAAGAAATATGCTCCGTTGTGTTAGAAAATGTTACCTATATTAACTGAATTGTAGTGCATTTTCAGTTTTTATATTTCTTTAGAGAAGGATGCTTTTACATTTTAATGTATAAAAGCAATGTAAAAATGTAAAAAGCAAAATTTGAAAGTTTTACTTTCACTTTTCTCCATACTTCAGAATGAGAGTTAATAATTACTTAAAATTGATATTAATTTGTGTTAAATGGACCATGTTATTCACTTTAAGTTATAATTAGGAATAGTGAAAATATTATTTTGTTCCCAAAATATTTAATTATTTTTTATTAAAAAGGTTTCCTCTGTATCAGGGAACAAAAAGAAGAGTTTCCCACAAGCCGAAATCAGTTTGCTGATTACTTGGAACTATCTGGTTATGAGAAGAGGAATAGATTCAAAGTGAAAGAAATAGCACATTTATATCACCACCCTGGGCCATTGTCTTTGGCCATTTGCACTTAAGGTGCTTACATGAGCAGGCAGTGTCTGTCTTCCCAAACCACTGCTGTGCAACGATTATCCTCGACAACCTGCTCCGTCTTCACTGGAACATAACTGACATATAATCTTGAGGAAATAGGATGTACATGAGTTGATTCAATGATATATTGTATGATTCCCACTGGAGCATTAACTAACACTCTCTGACTTTACATAATCATCATTTCTTTTTTGTGGAGGGAACAAGTAAGTTCTAGTCTCTTACCAGCTTTAAAGTCTATAATGTAGTGGGGTTATGTGCGATCACCGCGCTGTACGCGAGAGCTCCGGCCTTGTTGTACCCTTGCTCATCCTCTCAACACCCCCAACCCCAGAGCTCCTGGGAGCTACCGCTCTACTCCCCGCGTTCATGAGTTTGGCTTTGATAAACAGCTCGATCCTAACAGGATCTCTGACTCCTAGTACTTTTGTGGGAATTTCAAGTGCCAATATCCTCTCTTCATGAAAATGAAAACCACATACCTTTCCCAAGAAGGTGGTAAACTCCTGCTTCTAAATGCTGCCTCGTGTTCTAAAACGATACCGCTACATGCTTCTTCGGCTATGAAACCATCATCATACAATCAGGTCAAAGGGTTTTAAGTCATACTTACAAACTTTTTACTACTATAGGGTAGTTGGAAGACACTACTGGTAAATTGTTTTAGTTCCCTATAACGTGCTTGCATCTGTGCATAAAGATGTAGAGGAAATATTTTTAATGTAGTGCAGGATATAGAAAATGCCGTATCTTGTAATGTAGATTTCATTTGTAACTGAAATTTCAAATCTAGATCACTTTTTTTGGAATAATCTCCCTAACTGCCCCTGCTTGTTTGGCTGCCTTAGAGCTGCCTTCTAAATGTGACTTCCCCAAGGAGACCTCACTGATCCTTCTGCCTTTTTTCCTAGGCTAAGTGAGATATGACATAGTTCCCCTTCTATAACACGACACAATTTTAATTGTGTTTTTGAGTTATGTCCTACCTTGCCACAAACATATGGCAAGTTCCATGATGGTGCACATATTTAATTTCTATCATCTAAGTCATACTGTATCCTCAGCACCTAGCAAGTTAACTGATATGAAGTACTCAAGCTTTTGTTGAGTCAATAAATAAGTTAATTAATTAAGTCATTACCCTGACCATTGGAACAATTCAATCTGTCATACTAATTTTTAATTTCACGCTAAACACCTGTTTCTTGACTGGCACATGGTGGTAAGTGGCCTCCAATAGCTGGTGAGACAGAAAATGATAGGTAGATGATTGTGGCAATGTCAACACACTAGAATAACCTCACAGACCCTCAAACAAACAAATATTCCGTATGACCACCACCTGTCGTTAGTGTTTTCATTGTTTAATTCATCTGTTCAAGCCATATTTATTGAGCATCTATCTCTAGGCACTGGAGAGGTAGCAGTCGGCAAGACAGAAAAAATCCCCGAGCTTATGGTGCCTACATGTTAATGGAAACAAACAAACCATTAATATGTAAGCGAATAAGTGAAAAGATGCGGGTAATTGAAGAAAACAAAGCAAACAGACCGATAGGGTGAGGAGTACTAAATGGAGAAGAAGGAGAAGATACGCCACAGAGAGTGCTGGAGAAGACTGCTCTGAGAAAATGACATTGGTCCTAATTCAGGAGAACTCAGTCAATGAATTGGTTTTATCTGAAAAAGCCCACTTTTTTCCCTAAGGTCTTTAATAAAATGATTAACTTCATGAAACACACCTGAATGATATACTTTAATTATTCATTCATTTAGTCCCCAGTTTATGGTTTTTCGAATAGAACCTTGAGAGTAATACATTATAAATTAAAAAGTATAAATTAACTCACAAATTAAATTAGGCAAATAATTTCTTTTTTTTTTTCAAGATCTTAGCAGGGAATTTGAGAGATCTTCTTGGCATTACTTCAAAATTTGATACAGACACAATGTAAGATCTATAAACCACAGTAGATTTAAACCCCCTCTCACGTAAAGCACAGATACTATTATCAGGCTTCTTGACCAATTTTGTGTTAGTATTCCCTTGACAACCATATTATTAACCATAGGAAAATAGTTTTCCTTAAATACAGTTGGGAATAAGGATGCTGTCCTGGAGTTTGCTTTGAGTGATGGCCATGTGCAAACGAGAAGACCAAGGGACAGTTCGATTCAGTTTAGCAATTGCTACAAGTGAGAAATTTTAATATGGAGTATGTAGAATGAATGGTATCTAAGGAACTTCTCAGATTGCCTAACTTACAGAACTGAATGGGGTAGTGTGTACCATATCGGTTTGTCTGATACTGGAACCTAATTGTAATTTTCAGTAAAAAATCCAATATTAGCACTTTTTTTAAAAGAATTCTATTTATCTCTTCATTTGACAGAGAGATAGAGAGACACAAGTAGGCAGAGGCAGGCAGAGAGAGAGGAGGAAGCAGGCTCCCCGCTGAGCAGAGAGCCCGATGCGGGACTCAAACCCAGGACCTGATCATGACCCGAGCCAAAGGCAGACGCTTAAGCAGCTGAGCCACCCAGGTGCCCCTATTAGCATGTTTCAATTCTGTCAGTCTATATTTAGCAGAAATGGTTTTTATAAGAATATTATCACCTTTTAAAGTTCTTATTTATACTCAAGAAAAATTGCAATTCAAAAATTGTGTCATTATTGCAACACAAGGAAGAAAGCAGCATTATTTGATGAAGTTAAGAGTTAAGCATAAAACCACATCTCTTACCTTCACAATGAGAAAAAAGATCCTGGAATGATTTTATGTGGTTATTTATTTCATTCATATCTGTATTTTCGAGAACTAAATTCTTCAGACCGTGTCAGGGAACAAAAGGGCATCTTCCTCTTTTCCTCTTCCGCTTGTCTTAATATTTAGTTACATTCACCCTTGGAATGTTTAAAATTAGACATTCTCACAGTCTTTCTTGGCATTTCAATGCTCCATGTGAAAATATCAACAGGAGTTATCTGTTTTTAGTTTATCTGCTCTTTGTTTTGATATTTGTGAAATCTCTTTTCTCCCATTATTTAAAAATTCATAAAATATAAACATGAATGTATTTAAGTTGTGTCTGTGTTACATTGTGTATTTTGTTTTGCTTTGTTGGTAGGGATTGGATTACAGTCAGAAATACGGTTTCTCATCCTGTTTTTATTTTCTGGTTTGTGTGTGTGTGTGTTTAAATGGTAAGCATTTTTTGTTGTTGTTGTTTTTCTGCTGCAGACCTCTGCAGGCTTCTGGAACCACAGTAGGGGCACGGAGTGTCCCTTGTTACGTTGCACAAAGTCAGTACTGTGTTTCAGCTAGTAGCACAGGCTGCAGGGGCAGGGGACCTCCATCCAGATCCGGGATCTCTTTATCTCTGAAAACTTTTAGAAACTACTTAACAACCCTGCACCTTCTTTCACTCATTGATGAGATGAAGATCGTGATATGCTCACTTCGCAACACTGTTGTGAGGACGCACACTGATGTGCGCAGAGTGCTCTGAAGAGTCCTGGTAGATGGAAGCAGCACAGAGAGCAGGATCTGCTCCCAACCTCACTCCCACTCCCTCCACCTGCAGGAAGATGGGGATGTAGACCTCATCACCTCCTTGTGCTGTTGAGCCCCTGGGTACTGTAAGAACAAGCGAAGGAAGGAAATTGTAAAAACGGAGAAATCTTGAAGAAAATATTGGAGGGTGCTTAGAAGCACCTGACAGAACACAGTAAATGTGTTCACTTAACTTTATCTTTTCCTTCGTCCATAGATTTATAGATTACTTTTTTTAATTGAGGCAGACTGGTCATTGTCATCATTACTATAATGATATAATGATACAATGCCTGTGTGTGTTGCAACGTGATCACCACAATAAGTCTAGATAATATCTGTCATCATACATTGTTAAAGTCTTTTATAACTCTAACAGTATATAGATTAATTTTGATTAATTTACTTTTTAACTTAAAAGCACAGGGCCGAATGGCAAACGTGTGGCCAGGAAGTTTGATCTTTTGTCAGTCTTCCGGAAAGGTCCCTCGGCTTTATGGATCCAAGATTTATTAATATGTTCAATGTTTGTAACCAGTCACATCTGGGAAGAATGCTCGTTCTGTTGTTTCCTAATTATGTGATCTTGGAAAAGTCACAAAAGTTCTGTGAATCTCAATTTCCTCATCTGCAAAATGGAGCCACAATGACTGGTGAAAATTTGTTGTGGTGGTTAAAATAACTGATTTTGGAAAACTTAGCAACCTGTCAAGCAGATAGGGTAGCATTAAACCAATGGCATTAGGTGTTTCTAATCTTCCCTAAGTCAGAATTACACTTGGTTGACTTCGGCCACGGTTCTTGGTTTGACGTGACCGAGGCTCGTCGCTGTCAAGTCAAGTGAGGTAACACGCACAGGAAAACACTGTGGCACAACATGCACGATGCACATGTTATAATTTTGAAATTTGCATTAGTAGCTTCTCCACTATGGTTATGCTCAGGGTTGACCTTAGACCATCTGTTTTCCTTTAACTGTTCTCTCACTGCTCCTTCTCCTCGATGACTTCAGCCATCACCCTTCCAGGCCCTTGGGCACAATTTTCAGTTTTCCCCATCTCACTCTTCATAATCAAAATCTTGCAAAATAGTCTTCTGTATTCCTCTGAGAAAAATATTTACTTCATTTGTCCTCTTTTATCTACCCTAGTAGGATAATCCCTAGTGGAAGTTTTAGTCACATCATGTCATTTTCTTTCACATCAATGCTCCTCTGTTTGTGATAGAACTCCTCCATCTAACGTCAGAGTCTTAGTCTTCTAGAACCTCCGAGCTCATGGCTGAGGACCCCGAGGGCCTCGGATTCTTTCTGATCCTTGTGCCTTTGCTCTTTCTCTCTACTTCAGCACATACTCTCCCTTTTCTTCAATTTCTGTTAATAAATTGAATAATTTTAAGAATCATTGGGGTTATTGACCATTTTGAACAGTAACAAATGATTTAATATGACTTTATTTGTATCGTTGAACTAATAATACTGTTTGGAAAATCGAGCCATATAAAGATCATCAATTTTTATTTGTTCAAATCTAGTAATTTCTTTAAAAATTCTTAATCTTTATATGAGACATAGTCATGATACCATCATTTAAATATGCCCTAGAGATTGTCACCTACTACAAATATACACAGATGTATTTGTAAAGATACAATCATCATCATTTTAAGCAAAAAATTATTATATTATTTTAATACACGTAAGAAGCCACATCTACAAAAGGAGAGGTTTCTCTGGCTGCGCCTGTGTTTGTGTCGCTCACTGCGCGGACAGTGGCTGGGAAAGTACAGCCCAGTCTGTGAGCTATTGGCAGTGGTTCCAGTTTGACGAAACAAGAAGGGGGCGTGTGGGAAAGGAAGGGTCTCAGAGAAGTTAGCCCAGTGGCGTTTGTCATCTTTGTTAACCTTAATTTTCGCTCTAACAGATGCATAAACTTATGACATTCTGAGTTGGATAGAATTCAGCTATTTTAGAGGAAAGAAATGATGGCTCTTGTCCTCAAGCCAAGATACCGGCGCACCGACGCTGGCTCGCCTAGCCTGACTCCACGAACCGCCTTATATTTATTTTCTTTGTGTTGGCTGTTTATCAGGAAGTGATTTCAGTAAAGAGCTGTAATTCGTTTATTAAGGAGACTCTCAAGACTCGGAAGATGGTCCATATGCTCTATTCAAAAACTACTTTCAAAATCTGTACGTGCACACATCCATTGCTTTTCATTTGACTGACCTTTTTTTTAATCATTTGAAGAAATGAGGTCATAGTGAAATGGGTGTATTTGCTTCTTAATCTCTTTGCTTTCAGTTCTGAAACATCTTACTGATCTAGTACAATACCTAAGAGCAAAGGAGATATATATGTGTGTGTGTGTTTATATATGAATTCTTTTAGTCTTATTTATTTGAGAGAGAGACAGGGCAGAGGAAGAGAGAGAAGCCGATCCCCCCGGAGCCAGCAGCTCAGTCCGAGGGCCCTGAGATCATGACGTGTAACCAGCCGAGCCACCCATGTGCCCTGATATGTGTATTTTTAAAAAAACAATTTTTCTTCGAGGTAAATCCAATGACAATACAGAACACAGACCACAGTGCCAGGCATCCTTAAGAACAGAATCCAATATAAAGTTTGTTTGAATAAACCAAAGGCAAATCTTGACTGAGAGGATTTTGAGAGTTGTAGATCCAAAATTACTCTCCCAAAAGTTGTTTGTAGCAGACACTAAAACATCGGAACAATAGGGAAGTTTTCTGTTTCCTTTAACCCTTTATCTCCGTTCCAAATACTAAGCAAAATAGCCAGATTTTGAGAGGTAATTAAGTCCTTAACATATCCTGTTTTATTTTAGAATTTTTTCAACTTTTTTTTTTTTTTTTAATTTGGGGCCTCAAAAGTACTCTTAATTATTGCCTTGGAATTATTTCATTTCTGATCTCATTTTCTCTGTCTTTCTCTCCCTCCTGCACTTTGGGTTCTTAAACTTTTGGATAATGATAGGTTCCTCGGAGGATCTGATGAATATTATAAACTCTGTCTCCATTAAATATACTAGGAATCCTTTCGTGTACTGAAGCTCACTCCTGACGACACGTTAGGAACACTTTGGCTGTCACTGTCCTTTCTCCTCTGCGCACCTAGATGCATAGTAGTAGACGAAATAATGTCAGCTTTATGGCGAAAGGGCGCGATGGTCATGTTCTTGGGAACTGACTTGACATCCGTGCTTTTTTGAAGGTCTTCTGTAGTGCGGCTCTGGGCGTTTTACATACATATTCACGCTGTCATGAAATACAGTTTGGGGGCAAAGACTAGGATAAAGCCTTTTCCTTTTTCCATATTTCTTTTTCCTTTTCTTTTCTCTTCTTTTCTTTTTTTTTTATTTAGTTGAGACAGAGAGAGAGAGCGTACACTGGGAGAGGGTCACAGAGAGGGAGGAGCAGACTCCCTGTGAGACCCCATCCTGGGACCTGAGCAGAAGGCAGACACTTCACCGACTGAGCCACCCAGGCACCCCTCTTTTTCCATATTTCTAATGCAGTTTACTGAATTTGTGAAACTGGCACTTTACGTTGGACAATCTGGCAGTGTACTACCTAAATAGTATTTTCCCAATCTCTCCTATATACCCTTTAAAACTTTCATATGCACTTCTTTATTAGCCATTTTAGCTACTAAATTCTCTAATATCTTTTTTTCATTATGCATACTGGATTCTCTTCTCATCTACAATTTATTATAGGAATTTTTCATGATGTGTTTTTAGTGACACATCATTTATTTAGCAATCTCTTGGACATTAGAGACCTAATAGTGGAAATCTCTAAGTGCCGTGACATGCGTGTGGCGTCTGTGCTTACTCACTATGAGCTGCTCCTCTGCCACACTACAGGACTTGGATAAATAGTTACTGAATGAATGAGTGAATTTTAAAAAATCATAGTTATAAGTAGGCAGAATATTACAATTGCCATTGAATAGAAGTTGTTTACACAAGTTCCTAGTAAACTTCAGTGTCCCCGAATATACCCTTTACCCTTGCAAGGAAGTCAAACAGATGATTGAAACGCCCACAACATCTTGCACAAAATTTCATCACTAAAGCCGTAGAATTTATTCTCTCAGGCCAATACATGCCTCTTGGGGGATATTTATTCCTTGCAACACAACTGTAACATGCTTATAGTCGGTTTTTTTTTAATACTTTATTTATTTATTCGACAGAGATCACAAGTAGGCAGAGAGGCAGGCAGAGAGAGAGGAGGAAGCAGGCTCCCCACCGAGCAGATAGCCCGATGCGGGGCTCGATCCCAGGACCCCAAGATCATGATCTGAGCTGAAGGCAGAGGCTTTAACCCACTGAGCCACGCAGGCGCCCCACATGCTTGAAGCCAGGTCATATTTATGTTTTGGTTCATTTCAGAGATAGAGTTTGGTGATTCATCAGTTGCGTGGAACACCCAGTGCTCCTCACATCACGTGCCCTTCCTGATGCCCGTCACCCAGTCACTCTCCCCCCCAACCTCCCCTCCAGCAACCCTCAGTTTGTTTCCTGGAGCTCAGTGTCTCTTACGGTTTGCCTCCCTCTTCAGTTTCATCTTACTTTATTTTTCCTTCCCAAAGCATATTTTTAAAATGTATTTATTTGGGAGAGAGAGAGTGTGTATGCTCTGGGGGGCGGGGGCAGAGGGAGAAAGGGGATCCCAAGCATACGCCCCACTCATTGTGGAACTCAACATGGGGCTCCTCATGACCCTGATCAGGACCTGATCTCAAGTCAAGCGGGGGTCACTTAACCAGCTGAGCCACCCAGATGCTCCAAGCCAAATCACATTTTAAAAAATTATGTACGGATTGATTGTAATTTGTAAACTTGGGAAAAGCTGGAGAAGCCATAACCACGAAGGCCTAAAGCCCTGAGACTGAGGAGCCGACCTAGAGCGAGAGACAGATTCGTACTGAGGGCGTCACCCACGCCGGTGAGGTGGCGTGCAGATTGTATGCGTGATTGTCATCTTTAGAAACATGAAGGTGTTTGGGGGCATCTTGCTGGCTCAGTTGGATAAATGTCCAACTCTCGACTCCCTCTCAGGTCATGAGCGCAGGGTTGTGAGATCAAGCCCCAAGCCAGGCTCTGTGCTGGGCATGGACCTGCTTGAGATTTCCTCTCTCCCTTTGTCCTCCTCCTGCCCACACTCCCTGCTTAAAAAAAAAAAAAAAAAAAAGGTGTTTAAATAAATGATTTCTTTTAAATAGTTAAAATTACATTAGATTTTACCAAAATTTCAAACTAGTGTAAATTATTATTACAATGACTACTATAACTTTAAGCTAAAAGGAGATATGAAATAAATTTAGATGGATATTTGAATGAAATTTTGGCATGTAAACATGAATGCATAAATTTAGATTATTGTAAATTTATTATATTAGGGATGGAGGCTCAGATGAGTCCAGCAGCGTAGTGAAGAAGACGGAGACCAAACTCCGTCACTACACTAGTGTGACCACTGATACAATCACTATGTGAGCTTGAGTCCTTTGGGAGAAAGAAAGATAACAGTGACTTGCCTGAGGGACTGAGGAAAAGCCATGGGTGAGATACATTTGAACCGGCACCCGATGGTGGTGGAAGATTGCCAAGAGAAGGAGGTGGGGTAGGGCACTCAGGGCGCCATGTCGCGGAAGCGTGCCGTGTGTTCAGAGAAGGAGGAGGTCAGCGCGCTTGGCTCCAAACCGTGGAGAAGGGAGGGACGAAGCGTAGAGAAGTGAGTCGCACCTCGGTTACAAGAGACACAGTGTTCTGCGTGCGAGATTTTGAGCTCTATAGCATAGGTAATGGTAAGGCAAGGTCTTAGGAGGGAAAATGAAATGGTCTAATTTGTTCCAGGTAAAAAATATTAATAGTTGGGAGCAGCATGTGGATAGATGCCCAAAGCGAGGAGGGATCCACAGAAGGAAGCCAGATGCGAGAAAGAAAGGACGCTCCAACTGGACGGATTTAAGAAACTGAACTAAGGCAATGGAAGAGGAAAACAGAAATGACATTCCTGCGACGTCGGTGAAAACAAATCAACAGGTCCTGGGGAATGATTGAGCATGGATGGCCAGTAAAAGGGACTATGTTCAAGGACTTTTAAAATTTGAGCTTCAGCAAAGACAGAATGTGACAATGGTCATTAAATCTAGAATGCTGGGAAGGATTAACAAGATAAGTGAGTAGCTCGTCTTTGGACACGTTGGTGTGAGATGGTCCTGGAGTATTAGTTTGATATTTCCAAAGCCAAGTTCCCCCCCTTCTCTTTCTGTTTCTTCAACATAAACGTGATAGTTGAAGACATAACATTGACTGGGACCACCCGGAGAGCGCGTGACTGGAGGAGGCAATGAAGGCACCCCGTAAATCAATTGCATTCGAGAGATGGTGAGAAGAAGACAGTAAGGTGACAGAGAAAAAAGCTGATCATGAAAGTAGGGAAACAACAAAAAGTCGTCTTGGAAGATAAAGAGTATAGCAAATGCTGCGGAGGCTGAGGAGTAACACGGTGCTTTGATAAGAGCAGTTTAGTGTGAAAATTTTTAATGATTCATATTCGATAAGAGTTTCTGGAGTTCTTCCATGTGCTTGGGCTTGGGACTCAAATGTCAACAATACATATCACAATGTACATACATCGCAGGGAAATAAGGAGACTTTTACACCATCAATAATTTAGCCCAAAAGTACTCCATTAAGAGTAGACCATCCCGGTTATTAGGCGTTCATTGCAGCCTTGTCCCTAACAAGAGTAACTCATTATATGGCATCTACTAATCAAAGACTTGAAGCCAGTGGGGATTTCGATCAAAATGGTTCCTAAGTACAGCTGACCTGGAGCGACAAGCCAGTAAAAGTCCTCCCGGTCATCCCAGCACACCCATGACCAAGGGCCAGCCACACGTCGGTATCTAACATTCTGGATACAATGAAGAGCATGTAAGTGAGATTTTTTATTTCTCAGTTAGAAACACAAACATTCCCTGCATTTCTAACTATTAACCTTTTTTTGGGCAGAGAGAGAGCACGCGCACGTGTGAGCCACAGGGGAAAGGCCACGGGGGACAGAGAACCTTCAGCAGGCTCCACGGCAGGCAGAGCCCAGCCGGGGCTTGACCTCCTGACACTGGGATGATGCCCTGACCCGAAACCAGAGTCAGAGGCGTAAGCGACTGAACCACCAGGCCCCCCTAACTGTTCATCTTTAGAATGAATGACCCGTCCTGCTGCGAGCGCTGTGCAAGTCTGGACCCAGATGGGATCCTTCACTGTCCTCTGACAGCCACGTGGCTCCTCGACAAACGCATTAATTGCTTCAAATCCTTCACAGGCAAACCAGGAACTACAATACCTGCCTTGCGGAGTTATGAATTAAGAGGAAACAAGCGAATATGAAAGAAATAATTAAGAGTTTGGCAGATGAAGTTTTGATGAATGCAATTATTAATCTAGGAAGGTGTCTAGCAAAATGTGTAACACATCGTAGCTCATGTCGTGGACACAATGTGTTCATGACTTTGGTGTCATCGACAATCAAAGCATCAGTTAGTAATGTAAGTTTTGGAGCTATGTCATCTTTTTTTTTACTTTTGACATGATAGAGAACAATATCTAATTAATCAAATGATTGGCTGTTATCATTTGCTACTTAGTAAGTGTCCTTTCCTAGTACAGTTGAATAAGTTAGAGACAATAATGATTCTACGAACATTTTCTTAGCTGCTGCTTCTCTGAACCACAGTAGAATGTCTTAGAGATCTTGGGTACTTATGAAAGCTTTCATTTATTTTGATAAAAAGGAAACTAAGAAGTCTTTTCCTCTTATGGGTTAACATCTGTGTTTCAATCATTGTCCCTGCTGCTCTTTTGTCAGTAAAAAAAAGAAACTAATAATAATCATATTTAACAGTGAAATGATCGAGGTCTTATCCTCTAGAAATCTAACTGCCTTTTTACTCGGGATTCTCAAATTCTAAGTGCCTGCAGCCATATTTGGCCGACTTACTTAAATTTCCTAAGCCTGTTGGCTGCTGATTTCCCCACTTATTTAACAACGTAGCTCCACGGCCAGCCTGGGCAGCTGCCCACTGCCCCGGGAGTGTTGTTTGCATGTGTGCGTTTCCTGGTACCTAACGAACGTTAATGCTGGTCCACTGTACGTTTTGTCATGTTGGCTCCCTCCGTGCTCACTTATTACCTCTTCTTTTAGTATGTAAGCTAAGCTTGACTGAATGGTTGTATAAGCAGGGAGGCTGTGTGTCCTGACGGGGTTCTGGAGAACAGAATGATACCAGAATTCTGAGCTGGACGTCATTTCTGGAACACAGTGTGTCGAGAACCTCGTGTGTTGATTCACAGTCACGTTATCTCTTTTCCTCTCAGCTGGTGTCTGTGCATCTGTCTCTGCTGGGCAGGTTTGCTGCATGTCCAACCTGACCGCACGCCTCCGGAGCTCCTGTTAGCTGAAGACGGCAGTCAGGGGGCGCGGCTGTCACCACACGCTCTGCCGAATGCTTTGGCCTGAGGAGGAACAGAAGTGCGCAAGAGAAAATGAAACACTCCAGCGGCAACTGTCCTGATCTGGATCAGAAATGCAAAGTCGACCTTCAGAGCTTGCACCGATTGCGGACGGGAAGACCCTTTGCTGTTCGTCAGCTCATCTCAGCGTCTACGCAATTAGATTCCAAAGTGTCCTGCCTTGGACGGGCTTCTGAGAGGGACCTGAGGAGGAATAAAAGAAACAGAATGAGTTGTTTTTCTTTTTGCAGTGAATGTTTCGTCACATGCATGGCACACTTAGAGACACTGAGTTTTAAGGGATGTACATTTGAAAATCTCAAAACTAGACACTCTCACTCTGGTTTGGTTTCTTGAATACAGCAGCCTGACTAGCAAATCTCCTTCCTTAAGGTAAAAATGTGTGCTTCTTTGACAACGATGTTGATTTTTCTGTTGACTTACATCGTTCTCGTGATGAGTGCAGACCAAGTGTATAAGCTACAAATCTTCACACCGTGCATTTGCCGCGCTCTGATGGCAGAAAGTCATCTGAGCATTTCTTTTTAATGTGTGCGCACTTCAAGTTCTTCTGAACTGTCACTTGCCAGCATCTCTCTGATTTCGTAAAACAAGCCGAGGCTTTGATTTTAGGAGCTCCCCACTCTCTCTTCCAAGCAGCGCTGTAGCGGTCCTTTCCGAAGTGCGGTCCCTGGACGCGCCGCCTCAGCTTCAACGGGAACCAATTCTAAACGCACGTTCTCAGCCCCCAACTCCCCCGCCCTGGACTGGCTGGATCCGAAGCTCTGGGGAGGCCTCCGTGGCCAGCGTGTTAACAAGCTCTGCGGGGATTCTGACCCACACTCAGCTTTGAGAAGCCCCGCTCTGCTTGTCACTGCTTTGGACGCGTTTCACCGCTTCCGCAATAATGTGAAGCTTGTGGATCTTCTTGTCAGAGTATTTTTAAATGTCCAAGACAAAACACACAGATTACTAACAAAGTAGGTTATGTTGAAATTCCATTATCCAAATATTAAAAACAAATTTGTGATACAATAATACATGTGCTTCTACTAACACATTTACCTAACAAGATTCATGGGTGAGTCTGATAACCATCATAGTTTTAAAATATTGCTGATCAAAAATGTTATTTCCAGATATCTGCAATAATTACATGTGTCACGACTGTATCTATGATTTACAGCGGGGACAAAGTCATGGGTGTTGCTGATACTATGCAGTTTATTCCTCTAGCCGTAATGGAAGCAGACCCTGCATGTCAGCCAAAGGTAATGAAAACACAAGTTTTCTGTGCATCTAAACTCATGGGTTCCCCTGGATTCTATCCACAATCCCCAAGAGAAAAGAAGACTTACAAGATGTGTGATTTGCCACCCACCCAAAAAATGCTTATCTTGTCAAATGAGAAACGTGATACATTGTAAAACAACCTAGGAGACAGGATGTGAGTCAAATGTGTTCTGGAAGCCATGGAATAAATTGTTCTCCCCCAGGGCACCTCGTGGTCTGACACCGGTGACAGTGAAAGGCATAGCTGAACTAATAGTTTACTGGAAATTGCCAACGGTGTACATATTTTCCTGCTTAATCATACAAAATCTTTGTATTCATTACAATTGAAAATTTTTTTCCACAGGCTCTCTGCAGATCTTTACTTGTCATTTTATGTATTAATTGACACCTCCTGAAATTCCTTGGAAACTCTTAGAAACTGAATTTGCAGCTCTTCACGTTATCACTGTCAGCCCCCTTTGAGGAAATGCATATTCAAAGGGCACACAAACAAGTCAAGGTCGTGGAGCGCAGTTCGAGGCCCTGACTTCTGCTGAGCTCCACATCTCTGGTCCTGCATTCTGGCCTTGCTGGTGCGGCTACAGAGGGACAGGGAGCCATGAGACCTGGCCTGGCCACCACTTGAGACAGCCGAGCGGTGGTGTCACTGGAATACAAAGAACAGATTTCTGTTCCAGCCTCTGATGACAGACGCTCAAACAGGCAATAATCAGAGGAAGAAAGGACAAATCTGCTCTCATCAGGAGACAGAAGAGACAATAGACTTCCAGGAAAGGAACTTGCCTCTGCTTTGTAGATGGGCCATGGAACGAAAGACTGTTTGCCAATCCCTTGTTTCAGAAGCTGGTGTTGAAAGCCTCCTCTTTGCTTCCAGCTTGTCTTATTTGACAGATTCTTCCCCCACGCCCTGATTTTTAAGGACATTTTAAGGTCTCCTGAAGGGCTTCCTTACCACGTCTTCTCTACGCTCTTTCTTATGGTTTGGATAATTTGATCTTGTTTTTAGAATCAATTACTGACACTGACTTCTAGTCTTAACTTTATAATTCGAAAACTGTGACATTAACACAAATTTTCAAGGGCTCGGTTTTATTATCTGAAGAAGACATTTTTCCTACTGATTCAAATACAGCTTTTAATAAATAAAAGAAAAAGAAGGAATATTTATTGAGTGGCTGCCATGTGCCAAGCTCTCACAATAGAGAAGAAGCCGTATAATACAGGGAAGGGGTCAAGGTATCCCACTGGGCAGGTGGAGAAAAGGAAAACATAGAGAAAGACCCATCTGCAGATGCTACAGCTGCTCAGGAAGCCAGAGGGAAGCAAGAGGCAGAGAACAGAGGAGGGTACAGAGCGAACCCATGAGCATCTTAATGAGGTAGAAGGGTCTGCAAAAATCAGTAGTAGCGGGAACCAACCAACGTGTTTTAGTTATGTCGAGTGCTGAGCTTTCTCCTTCAGCTTTTGCTATGGGCATAGAGACGTCCTTAGGCAGCTGCAGATAGAAAATTAAGAAAGTTGGACGACAGGACAAATCTGTCTAGTGTAGAACAGCACAGGCGGCATTTTTACAGGAAAAAGAGGAAGGACACCCGTGTTTTCTGCCAGTTTCTGTTTATCATACATAATGTCTGCATTTGGAGAGTTGAATAAAAGCAAAGAGGAGAAAAAGTGAAGCTTACGACTTTCCAGGGGACCCAAGGCAACTCCACTTGGCAAGTCAGAGGAAATGTTAGCCCCTTTCAGGACTGGCCTGTCCCTGACACGACCTGGAGACCTAATATTTGATCAGTAGACTTTTGGAATAACAGTCGTAAAACCAGCTATTTTCATGGTTATTGCCAAGAATTATTGTATTGTGACTGATTGAAAATAGCAGATAAACATGGGATTGAAAAAGCATGAAACAGGGGCGCCTGGGGGGCTCCGTGGGGTAAGCCTCTACCTTCGGCTCAGGTCATGATCTCAGGATCCTGGATCGAGTCCCACATCGGGCTCTCTGCTCAGCGGGGAGCCTGCTTCCTCCTCTCTCTCTGCCTGCCTCTCTGCCTACTTGTGATCTCTCTCTGTCAAATAAATAAATAAAATCTTAAAAAAAAAAAAAGCATGAAATAGCTCTCTGTGAAAAACAAAAACAGTCTTAACCATTTAGTAAGTACTTTTTGCTGGGGGCCAGGGAAGGGTTAGAGTAGAAGTGAGTTAGGCAACATATAATTCATTATCCAGACCAAGAAATGTTTATCTAAGAAAACAGGCTCTTCCCTATCTGTGGAGCCGGAAGGAAGAGCATAAACCGAAGCCCATGTATCTGACATACCTCGAGGACTTAAAGGAGACCAGAGAAATAGTAAGTAGCTTTCTCTTCTATCTTGACAAACAAATATTCAAAATAACCAAAAATATTAGTTTCAAATTTAGATTTCTCAGGATTCTTGGAGTTTTGTGCAGGGACATGCTGGTGTTGGGTGAACCGGCCCCCGGCCGCAGAAAGCCTTTTCTGTGTGTCCTCAGCTTCTCCTTGCACTGGGGGGGCCTCCCATACACATCTGAGTGACCTCTTCAGCCGGGATATATGAATCTATCCACTTCTCAGTGTAAACAATGATTCTACAGCGACTCCTTGAGACTGGGGTGGGCATGGAAGAGGCAAGGTCCATCATCAAAGAGAAATACAGCCAAAAGGCTTGTGTAGTTCCTGGGTGTGAGCATACGTGGTTGGGGCTGGAAGCCCTGGTGTGCCCAGGGCATGGTTAGAGGGGGAGGATTAAGCTTTAGGTAGATTTGTCTTCTTGGCTCAGATAACTCCTAATCACATGGAAAGAATAAGGCCAGAGTTGGGGTCACTAAAGTGCCAGGACAAGAACATGGTCCCTTTCTCATGGATCTGAGCCCAGTACTGCAAGTGCCAACTTGAAATGGACACCAAAAAAACAAGCAATAAACCTAGATTCTTGAGGAAATTGAAATGTACCATTAGCTTAAATTTATGGAGCACATGTTGGAGTGTGAACTGCAGTCTGGAAAAGTGTCCTGGGTGTGTAGACCTGGATCAGGTGTTTTATAAGAAGAGCACTTTGTATATCATGGGAGAGGAAGAGCCTTCTCATGCAGGCCTTGTGTGAGTGAGTAACACTGACGGTAGGAGAGAGACAGCTGGACAAGCTTTTGGACACAAAGTCAGAAGGAGAAACGTTGACTCTGGCTGAGCATGAAGAAAGAAAAGGTTAAAGTGACCTAAATGAACTCTAAGGAGAGAGAATCTTGAAGTTTGTGAGGAGAGTGGATGTCCTCTGACGGCCATCACCGTCTGGACACAGACTTAGCCACAAGATGACGTTTGCACGACTCCTATTTCAGGAAAGGAAGCGTTATCTGGTCTGCAGGAAGAGTGGAGATTCCAGTTTTGTTGTTGTGCTTTGCTTGCCTCACTCTGGGGTGATGAGCACAGAGAACTTCTGCGGAAGCAGCGGGGGCTGTGAGTTCAATGTTTGTGTCCGCCCCACTGGGACTGTATTTGAAGACAGGGTCTCTACACAAGTAATTAAGGTTAAATGTCAAGGTTAGACGTCCTAAAGGTGGGGCCCTGATCCAACGTGATTAGCATCGTGATGCGGAGAGGTCGCAGACTGCTCACTCACTGTCTCTCCACCTGCGAAGAAGCCACGTGAGCACAGCGAGATGGCAGCCGCCTACAAGCCTGGAGAAGAGGCTTCAGAACGAAACTTCAGTCTTGGTACTTTGTTGGCACCATGAGTTTGGACTTTCCAGCATCCAGAACTGTGAGAAATTAATCTCTGTTCATTAAGCCACTCGGTCTATAGTATTTTTGTTGTGGGGGCTGAGCAGACTACAATATGGAGTGAATAGTAAGACACTGGGGGTAGGGATACAAACATGTTTCCAGAAAATTTTGGAAAACAATGGGGTGAAATACAACACAGAACCTGAGCTAAGATAAAGATGTCCCAGGAGGGTGTCTGGCTGACTTGCCGCTCTCAGTGCAGCTGTCAATCCCGGGTTCATGGGTTCAAGCCCCACTTTGGGCACGGAGCCTTCTTGAAAAAAATTTTAAAAAGGTAAAAAAAAAAAAAAAAGAAGGTAAAAAGAAATTTTGAAGGATAAAAATAAAATTACATGATAAAAATATCTGAGGTTTCAGGAAGCTGGAAAAATGCCTTCTCACTGGGGTCTGAAAGAAGAGAATTCTGGAATTTGGAAACCACAGAATATCCATTCAACTTCGCTATAAATGTAGGCTCACGGGCGTTACTTGGGGTTTAGGTGCTCCGAGATCTTCCACGGGTCTGTCTGGAATCCCTGAATCTATTAAATCAGTGAAATAATATGCAAAATCTTCTATGCTTATACGTGTAACTTGAAACAGACAGTTGGCATCCCCACTCCTTTCCCAGGCAAAAATTAATGAGGAGGATGACCTTTTCTGCAGACCTCAGTGCTCACCAGATGATCATTTCAGCATATCTGCTTTTCTAAAGCCAAGACGGCAGCAATAGCCACCATATGAGTGCAGGTAAGTCCGTCTCGTACACCCGGTTCTCCAGGGGCGGCGTGTTTCTCAAAAAGAGGAAGTAAGAAAAGAAAAGAATGAATGATTCTCTGGTGATAATGTCATTTCACTCCCTATTTGGATTAACATTTCTGGCTCTGTCTCCAGCAAAATACTCAAAAGCGTGGTCTACACACTACTTCTCTTACATGCTCTCTGTTCTTTTCCCGTATGCTATTACCACTGTTTCAGCTGTTGGGTCACAGATATGTCAAGTCTTATCTCCTCTCTTCTTTAGCGCTTTCATGGCTTTTTTGAAATTTAGAATCATCACGTTTGGTTTCAAAATAATTACGTATCGTTATTTTTACTTGGATCATAGGTTTCACAGTTTATTTAGGGGCAGACTGACATCTTTATGGTGATCTTCCGATTCAAGAACATGAGATCTTCCCACAACCTCATTGATGTCTTCTGTTGCAATTGTTCATAGTGTTAAAATGTATTTCACTCATTTCTTATTTAATTTGTTCCTATGTATTTTACCTCCTCTTGATGCTGCTATAAATTTGCTCCTTTTTACCTCACTGCAGCTTCTACCTGGTTGTTGTAGTTCTACAACAACAGAGTTGGGAAGTACTGATCTGTGAACATTTACTCTGTGGGTTGCTAAATTGCTGAACCCTCTTCCTGCTCAGATTAGCGTGTCCACGTCTGTCATCTGTGTGTGCATACGTATAAGCACCTGTCGTCTGTGTGTGTGCACACGTACAAGCATTTATTGCACATGCTGCATATGCATCTCTCAACGTATAGGCAAAATATATGTTAGAGTCATCAAAGTGTCCTTTCTAATGTATTCTAGTATGTTCTTTGGGGTTATCTCTACCTTTCATTATTCTGAGCTATTTTACAGATGTATTAGTTGCAAAAAACTGATCATGATGTATATTATACTTCATCATAGAAATACACATTAGTTATTCAATAGAATGCAACTGTTTATTGCCCTAAAAAGAAAGCATTTATTTATAAATTCACTTCAGCATTTCTTATATTTTTCTATATGTGTGATATTTTAAAATCTTCCATGAATTGTAGTAACATCTTGTCCCCCATCAATGAATGAACTAAACAAATTCTTTGAAATGTTTTCATTTTATATATGTGTCATCATTATGTTCTTTTTAAAAAAATTATCTTTAAATACTTCCTTTCCTTCTTTTTCTTTCTGCTAATCAAAACAACACTATACAATGGAATCTAATGGAAAGAGAAGAAAAATCCCTGTACATTTTCCTGCATCTGGCCATGCTTTCACTTCTTTCAGCCTAGGAAGGAATCTGAATATATTGCAGTTTATTTGGAGTTTTCTAGCTTGAAAACAGATTATAATCTTTTTTTCTAATTCATAGTTTTTAAAAATTGGTTTGTGGAATGTTTTACTTGCTATTGAAGATTGTGAAGAGAATAATAGAGGTAGAGTTATTGATTTTAAGTAGTATTCCTTTTACTGCTGTAAAGAATTATGATTATAAATTATTCAGCACTTCAGCACACATGAGTGAAAATCAACTTTAACTCATATACTTTTAAAATTTTCATACAATCAAAAAATAAAGATATACATTAAGTAGACATAACATGACTTATTTTAATTGATCAGAATATATTGTTTATGACTTACAGAAAAAAGAAATGGTGGTTTCTATTAGCCAATTAAAACCAAAAGAAAATTAAAATAAGTTCACATTTTAAAAAATTATAAGCAATAATTACAGCACTACACCTACCACTAATTCTGTGTACACTGGACTACAGTTGAGCAAACACAAGTTTCAGAATGGACATTTTACAAATAAATGCACTGGAAAATAACTTTGGAAAATTCAAAAAGGACAGATTAGAATTCTTTTTAATTAAAATGTAACTTTCACAAGTACAGAAAAATAGCAGATCTACATTTTGAAGGTTAGAAATTCCCCCAATTAGTTTTTAGATACCAAAAAAGTTTCCTTTTAAAAAGTATTTATTTTATCTTTTCTTCATAAGTAAGACATAAAGGAGATCTTAATTAGCACTTCAGCTTTAGAAAAGTCTAATATTTAAAAATATAACTCATAAAAAATATGGGTACAAAAATAACACTGAGTAATTATTGGATGCTTTCATTTGAAGACTACAGTAGATGATCCTTGGCCAGAAAGGAAATCTGATCTGAACTTAATATGATAAAAGCACAATGAAAACTACTGGAAAATTACATGTAACTTTAATAGAATGCTCGTGGAGAATCTGACATTTTCCACGTCGTTTATGGTTGACACTTGACAGTCTGGAAGAATGAGGAAATACTTGAACAATATTGTGCAAAGGATTTGAATCGGTGTCTTTGAATAGTAATACCTAAAAAAGTGAGTTTACTTAAAGGAATTTTTGTATAATTTAGATAATAGCAAGTCCAGGACAGCCTAATTCCTTCTTAAGACAGTTACTATAAAATCCACAAATTTGAAACTAACAGTAAAACCTTTGCATGTATACAGATAAATTATAGACTATTGACGACCATTTAATATGTTAATTCTTGCTGATTTAGGTGATTTTCCTGGACAATTTCAAATGACTTCTGAACTCACAATCCATTGACAGCTTAAGAAAGAAGCTATGATTACTAAGTCATTAGTTTAATCTATTTTAAACAAATTAACACACTAGGAAAACACATACACATAGTGAATTCTCCTCAAATGGACTTTTACTAATTGAAGGCATTTTTGTTTTCCAGAAATGTGAGTGGAAAATAACATTAGGGAATATGAATCCCATTTAAACGTCCCTTTAATTCATTAGCAAGGTTTTCTTCCATCTTAATTATTCCCTAAACGTTCTGACAAGTCTTCCTCACTGATAGATTTGAGTCTTTCACTGACTTGTTAGTATCGTATTATCACAGCAGCTCTATTAAAGCATCGTAGATGATATATACACATCCATAGTATTCCTCTAGTTGTGTTTTTAAAAAAATAGTCTGGAACATTTCCAGAGCCACATATATTTATACAGTATGAGTCAGAAAAGTAATATTTTTACTGGTGTAAAAACCATAAGAGTGGCACTTTGACATTTATTACTGTAGAAATCCTTTAAAGCTTCTGGATTAGAATGCAAATTCATCGTCAAAATAAAAGGAGAAATATGTCAAACATACTTATTATTAAGTTATTAAAGAATCACCTAAGCTAATGTAATTAAACAGTGGCCTTGAGTTTTTTTAATAAATATTTTATATCATATCACAGATATTTCTATTCTCTTGGTTCTCAAACTTCTGATGCTGGCATCTGGTTGTCTTTAAAATATTTACCAAATATAGAATTCCAGACTCTTTTTTATTATAAAATCAGCCCAGACACAGTATCAGATATCAACAAGCATACATTGTTACATTATGTATTTGTTTTTTAAACTTATCTAGATTATATGCATTTGATTTAAGACTATAAAATAGAATAGCAAAGTATCTACAAGCTTATTTTTACAACACTTTCTTTTTTACAAACTTCCAAGAAAATTAGAAATCCTTCACTGATTTTCTTCATGTAAAATAACTGCTAATTTGTCTACACAGTAGAAATGGAAGGGGCAAAGTTTCTATTTACAAATACAGGGAAACTGATTCCCTCCCACTTGTGTAGTAAGATAGGAAAGTAGCTGACAAGTTGTTTGTAACATCAACCAAGATGTCTCCCTAGTGATAGCACAGTAGGATTGTACGTCCTACAAACTATTCATCGATTCTCAAAATCAGATGCCATCAGCTATAACTGCTACACCGGCCAGTGGATAGCCAATAGCAGTTCTGTTCAGTCACTTCTCTTGGAGAGAAAAGGGTAAGCCAACAGAAATAATCACTTCTCTCTCCAGTCCATTTGAAAGGGTAAATACAGAATAGGCTAGAATACTTACTGGGGAGGAAAAAAAAAAATCAACTGCATCAGTGAATATGGGATAAAGATTTCAAAAACAAACAAAGGAAAAGCTAGTTCTCCCTTGGAGTCTGGAGGCCTTATCTAGCTCTCATTAGTCAGTGGGAGTAGAAGCATGTCCAATGTGTATATGAACTTTTATAGTCCTACTTATTTGTAAATTCATGCAGTGATATCCTAGAGCTGGTCCATACCAGCCTATAAGAGTTGATTGTACTCCTATTTTCCCAATTTCACATTCAGGAATGTCAGATTTGTGGCCTGAAATCAACCACGGTGAGAATACACCACAGAAACTAGAAAACATTACAAATCAGGGCATTTTGTTTTAGTTTTTTCTCCCAAAGAGCTAGCTGTTAAATATTTAATAACACACTACTGAATCAAGGTGTGGGTTTTCTTGGGGGCATTCGAGACATTCATCAAGTAGTGAAGTCTTCCGGTTGTAAAGTCATGGATCCAAGCCCTTTAGTTAGGAGTGGCACAAAACAGCTACACAGTACTCCCTCAATCATCAGTCATATAACTTTTCTGGTTTTAAGACAACATTTTCAATATCAGGGATGCTTTTTCCATTTAAGTGTTCGCTAGGACAGTCATGACTGTAACCTGTACCATCACTGATAGTTGACACTGTGTAAGACGCGCTTCGGAGAGCATCTGTATGGGAAAAGCTGTTACCAAATTGGATTTTATATTGATTCCAATTTCTTTTCAGAATTGCTTGAACCTGTCAACCAAAGAGAGACAGAAAGGACGAGAGCGATCCATTATCTGAAATGAATATATTGTATTTAAAAGCAAAATGAAGTAATTTATGTAAAACTTAAAAGTATTGATGTTAATGAATAATATTGCTTTATTTTCTTAATTAAAAGAATTAAATTGCTAACATTAGGAAATTTACATTTAGGAAATTCATTGCATTATTCTTTACTCTTAGATCCCATTAATATTTTGTATGCTTTATCTTTGAAGCTTTAATAATGCAGATGAATGTATTATTGTCAAATAAGTAGTTAATCCAGACCCCCATTTTCAAGGTTGCATGTGTAACATTCAATTTTATATTGGTATCTTAATAATAGAATGAGAAGACAATTAGTGAAAATACAAAGGGAAAGAGAAAAGAGATAAAAAAAAGAAGAAGTTAGGGATACAGGGACTATAAATCTTCATCATCATCATTAAAAGCAACAACTACTTTTTACTGAGTGATTATCATGTGTTAGGTATTGTGCTACATTCTGGAAAAAAAGGAGGTTTTTTAGGGTTTTTGTCCTCCTGAAGCTTACTACCCAGAGGAGAGAAAGTGTTGAACAGGTAATTACAAATGGGATTGGCCTGTGAAAAAGTTTAGGAATGTCACCACTCCCCTTTCTGATGTTTGGATCCCCCTCTAACTGGGTGAATCGGACAATTAATGACTTTCTTCTTCTCTAGGGCTAGAGATCACGTCTGGTAGGCTGTGTGACTCTGGTTTTATTGAGCATGAAACACTAAGGTGGTTTTCTTCACATTGAGTCAGTAAGCAGAAATGAGAATATTCAAATACACCTCCTACTTGGTAACCTGGATATTTCCAGGTATCTGATGACTGAGGAGAACAGTGTAGGTCTGTCTACTCCTACTTTACCAGTATAATAGCCACATCCCTGTGACCTAAGCTAGGTCGATCCAAAACATGTCTGGTTTTGAATTGTCTTCCCTAAGCTCTCTACAGCTCTTCGACGCTATGACTCCTTCCTCAGAGGCAATCTGAGCATCACTAAAAGCAATTTTCTAGTAACCCACGCACTAGAAAGACACTCATGCAATAACTGTCTACCTTGCTACCAGTTACGTAGAATCCCTCAACTTTCCTTTCACTGTATTCATGTGTAAAAAATAGTATTAAACTCTAAAATTGGGCTGGTTTACTTGTCTACATTCTTTTGCCTAATAGATCTAGAAAACTCCAAATTATGAGCCATCTATTACCAATAACTACTCCAGGAGCTCTTTTAGTGAGAGGACTTGGTGGGACACTCAAAAGCCCTTGTAGAGTCTCCTGCACTTCATCACTTAAAATGAACGCAAAGTTTTACCATGTCACTTTGTGTTTTAGCATATAGAAAAATGAGAGACACAAATACAAAGTCAATGGGTTTCTTCAGTTATAATTCAGAATGAGTTATTAGAATTTCAGGTAAAATTATGGAATTGGAAATGCAATAAATATGTTTTAAAAGTTGTATTTTTATGAAATTCAGAACCTCAGGACTTTTAAGCTTATTTATATATAAACTGTATCTGAAGGAAATAATTTATATCCTTGTAAATTTTCTTTGAAATAAAAGCATTTATAGGACAACAAATACATTTATGTTGCAAAAAATATATATACTACGGCTTCCTTTATGGTTTAGTAATGTGTTTCTTAATTCTCCAATTAGCATATTTAAACTACACTAAATTTAAAATACTGTCTGTGTATGTAATATCTTCGCAATCACAAGCAAATGACAAGTGGAATGGCTTTAGAGTGTGCATTTCAAATAAATGTTCAAAGGTTTACAACAAAATTTACCTTTATCTAGATACTTCTGCTGTGGTCAATTATCAATTATCTAGATACTTCTAGATACTTCTGCTGTGTTTGACAATTCTAGACTCTGTTCTAAATAAATAAATCAATCAATAAATAGAAATTTCTAAAATCAGTTTCATGAAATCAAACATGAAATTTCATTATATGCTAAGAGAAAGTAATAAACTATTATTAAGCAAAGGAAAGCTATATTTTATAGTTTTTCATGACATGCACATGATTTCTAATGTTGATTTATTTTTTAGGACTAGTTCTCATAAATTTACACCTACAGGTTCATACGTTTCCCATTTGAAGCTTTGTGATAAGCTTCACAGTTACCAAGCATTTGAGTCCCACTCAGTTGCTGTCTAGATTTTTAAATTGGTTGAATTTTCCAATATCCTCCAACAGATTAAAATTTGTCAAAGAGATTAAAAACAGATAAAGACTATGGACTCTGAAAAACAATCTGAGGGTTTTGAAGTGGGGGGAAGGTCGGGGTACCAGGTGGTGGGTATTAGAGAGGGCACGGATTGCATGGAGCATTGGGTGTGGTGCAAAACCAATGAATACTGTTATGCTGAAAATAAATAAAAAATAAATAAAAAAAAAAGATGAAGAGCTAAATCAGTACAGCTCAAACCACTGAGCATGAAAACCACATCACCAGCTTCTGAAACACCTGAAACTTTCTAATTCAGAAAGCCTTGGATAAAAATCTTGAAATATCCAAGAGCACAGTGCCATGTTACAAATTCCAGCATTCTGTTCTCATAAATTTTCTAACCGACTGCATGTCCTCCCTGTATAACTCAGAGTTTAATTTTTTTAAATCTTTTTGTAATCACCATAAAACTGTTTTCCAAAACCACATTGTGAGCCAGGCAAAACAAAAAACAGAGAAAGGGGGAAATGAAAATGAGCCAATTCTATTTCCTCTTAGAGTATATGTTTTAGGAGGTGCAGGATTGTCTAGTACACTGTACCTAGGACAAAAGCCAGACTTAATGGGATTAGTGCAAAATGTAGGTCAAAGTCTACATGACAAAAATCACTGATGGACTATTTTATTTTATTTTTTAGATTTTATTTACTTATTTGAGAGAGAGAGAGCGAGGGTGAGAGAGAGAGAGCATGAGAGGAGAAAGGTCAGTGGGAGGCTCCATCCTGGGACTCCAGGATCAGGATCTGAGCCAAAGGCAATCACTCAACCCACTGAGCCACCCAGGCGCCCCTGGTGGACTGTTTCAAAGTGGGGCTGGATTTGCCCTGCTCTTGAACTCCAGTATGACCCACGCCTTTGGGAAATAGAGTTTCATCCATGAAAAGAGATTCTATATTTATTTCGTGATCAGAACCGAATTTGGAGTAATTATCCGTAAGGAATATAAATTTGTCTTTCTTCTTAAGAAAAAGATAGATTGCAAATATAAAATGATAAAAGGAATAAAAATGATTACCATACCTCTCCATTAAAGAAACAGAAAATTGTAGAAACCAAAAGACCCTGTAAAAGAAAAATAGAATTTTCTGATTCCAAATGGAAAAGATACATTGTTTGCAACCAACTTGCTACATACATAGTCCCACTAAACCAAAGCTATAAGCAATTTAATACCAAATTTCACAAGCTGCCTTCCTGATTCAAGAGTACCACACCTGGTAGTGCATAAGGATGTGCATGATGTAGTCATATATCTCCTCTGCAATCCTCCCCTCAGGCCGCCACGGAATCAGCACGAACTCGATGCCGAGCAACGGCACCAGGATGAGCGTCGCCCTCACGGCTTTCATGTAGAGATTGGATTCTGCCTGGTGAGTGACTTTTAACTTGGTAATGAGAACACGTACAATATTCAATAGAAAAAAGAGATTCACCTGAAAAAAATGAAATGGCATATTGGAATTCCTTCATATTTAATATTAAGCATTTTGAAGGGTTCTTTGATTTTATAAGTCATAGATTATTTTCAATGTACACGAATATGTTCTCCTGCAGAGAATACACACCTAATATGTTAATTTGCGTTTCTAGAATTGTGCTTTATTAATTTAACAAGCACATCAGTGTTAATGGACTTAGGTTTTACAAAAATAGAATTTATGGTGGAATTATTGTGGGACGCATTCAGTTAAGGAACACCTGAGTGTTTTTCTCAGTTCATTTTCTTATGCAGTTTTCTCAAATTTTTGCAATGATCCAAAAACTAAGTCTTTGAACATTTTCAGCTGAAACAAAGAATTGTTTACAACAAATGCTAATTTTCAAGTGTCTCCTCTGCATCATTGTCCATATTAGTCCTTTCCAAGTATGTATCATACCATAATAATCATTTTCGGTTTTTTTGGTTTCTCCTTCCTGTGATTCTTTTTGCGACAGTGACCCTCACAACTGCCCAAGATAGCTCCGTAAGCTGCTTTATCATTCCAAGGAGGCCGAGCAAACAGCTACCAGGTCATGTTAAACCTAGATCATTCCCGAGTTAACAGTTTTGGCCTCCCACGGGCTTCCTGTGAGTTACCTTCTTTAATGACATTTACGTGTGTTAAAAGCTTTCCTTGAGAGAAATCATTCTCTTTGAAAGGGAGTTAGAAACGTCACAGTTACAAGGTGGGTAACTAAGCTCCTCAGGAAACAGCCTGCTTTCATGCATCTCGTGCGCGCCCACCGTGCACACCGCTGCCGTGCCTTCATCGAGTCAATACCTCTCATGCCGCTCGCTTTCTCTGTGCCCATATTTTGCATCTTCCGTAAGACTGTGGATGTTGGCTCCGGAAGACCCCGTCTGGGCTCTTCCGTTATGACACCACACCCTCTTTCCTTATTCTTCAGCCTCACTCCTGGAATCTGTGCTTCAATGATCTAAAACTTCTGAACTGCACGCTGCAGGCAATTTTAGCTGCTCACCTCAGCAAATTGGAAGGGTAATGATAGCACCTCATTTAATACAGAAAACAGTGAATAAATAACATATATTTGCTGATTTAAGGCTCGTGTTATGAGAATAACTGGGCATTAAAATAGTCCACTACTATTCTTGGAGAACCTAATGGAACATATGCTCCCCAATTCACTACAATCCCGATGGAAACACATCTATGAAAAGTAACATGGTTGTAGGCGCAGGAATGTCTCTGCTGAAGACAAAGGCAGAATAAGCCATTTCGACAGGTGCAGGAATGAAACATGACGAGACGCCACAGCAGCTGCTCCCCTGCCCATCCTATTAGAGTCCCTTCCTCAGCACTCATGGCTGTTTTAAAGTTTTGACTAAATGGAAATTACTACCAGCCCAAGGAAGAAAATATAATAATGGCCTTTCATCAGCATATAAATTTATAATATAAAATATTTTATAATCCTTATGTGCAAAATTCATAAATTATAAAATCAGTAGAAATGTTGCAATTTAGATGCTCATTCTTTGAAAATCTCTAAATGCAAAGTGCTTTTCCAAAACGACAAATCTGATGTTAGAACGTGAAACTGGGAAGTCATTCTCCTTTATTGTACGCAAATACTTCCATTTATTTTGAATAAGAATGGAAGAAAAATTTTAAATTTCAGATGAACTATATCTGAATTTCATGTATCTTAGAGCAAAACGAGTTAAGGGGAAGAAAATAAACCTGTTTTTGCTCCAGTAAAAGATCAGATCTTTTTGCTCCGGTGTCCTGAAGATCACGTAACTGGTAGGCGCCACAGGGCGTTTTCATGTCGTGATGCCACCCTCGGGTCATGAAAGGAAGCGGCATACCCCAGCACAGCGACTGCCGGAGGGTTCCTAGAAGCCACCCCGGACTGGAACAGCCAGCCACCCCTTACCCATGCACCGGACTGACGTACAAATTCCTCACTGAACACAAATTAAACGTATCCTCTCTCAACTTCCCTTTGGCAAGAGCTCAAAAGTGCTACAGCCGCTTGAATACCGTCCTGCTCAAGAGGAAATATGACAGGGGAAGTCTGAGTGGAAAGAAACGGATTGAGCTTGAAATATTTTATTTATAAAACTTGTACTTAAGCATGTGACCATATAAACAATTGCTAAGGCCCCTCCCAAGACCTTGGAATTGGCCAGAACCAGTGAAGAGCCGTAGAACCTAAACAAAGATGGAACAATTTATCCTGTTAGAAAAATAGGCTCCTGTTCTTTTTTTAAGCCCAAGAAGATGAAAATGTTTTTATGCAAAGAATGTGGATTTTCACTTTCTTTCTTACAGAGCGGCTCGGTGGGTTGTATCTCTGTGTGATGTTCCACTGTCAACTGTCCCGTCTACTCTGCCCATCCAGAAGCCGCGTGGCGGGACCTTTCCACGGGCGACGCGAGCGCGATTACACTTGTCATTTGCCAGGTGCTTTTACTTGATTCCCTGAACCTCTGTGGTTTGGGCATTCCCACTGCCCCTCTGAAGAATCGGTCAGGTCTCCTGTAATAACATTTTGCCTCGGATTTGTTCTGTAAGCTCCTGGGTGGCCCGAACAGTGTCTCTATTTCTTTGAACAGTCCTCAGAGCAGAATCGTAGTATCATGTAGAAATTACAAGAAACGTTTTAAAGCATGTTTGGGGAGAGTTTATTATATTCGAGGCACTCTGCTGATAAGGTAGATCTCACTTAACCCTTACAATGCCCCGTGTGGTGTCTATGCTCATTATTCCTTCGTCACAGAAGAAACAACAAAGGCAACGAGAGCTTAAACACAACAAGGTCAGGTGCTCCGAGAGGTTTATACATGCCAGGCTGAGTCCTTTATGGTTATTAACTCCTTGGACTCCTTGTTAAAAATGTGAATTGTGTAAGACTGATGAATCACAGACCTGCACCCCTGAAGCAAATGTTAAAAAAAGATTAAAAATCACTATTATCATCTTCTTTACTTCACCAATGAGGCACTTGAAATGCAGAGTGATTAGTTTAATTGCCTAAAGTCAAGGCCACGCCTTCAACCTCCAGAAGTTTCTCTCTAATTGTGACATGCTTTTGAGAATGGCTCGAACACTAGTCTACCATAATTGTACACAAAACTGCAACTAGAAAATATAGTAAAATAACAGAAGAATCTTTGTCTATTTGAAAACAAGGATTAGGAAGTTCTGAACTTTAACTGAGAAATGTAACACCTTTATGTGTCTCTGTACAACTGAGTATCAGCTGTAATTATAATCTTGGGCAGTAATTGCATTCTGGTCTCTAAGGCTTTATGAAAACAAAATTAATGTGCATGAATTTATTTCCCCACTGACACAACCTAATACAAGCACTGAATGTGACTTCCGCTTCTCTGTAACCATAATTGAAAGTGCCCGATGGGTGTATTCACATTGAGTGATGATCAGTATCATAATGAAACAATAACTTCTTTTTCCAAATTAAGATCTTTTTTTAATTGCACTGTTACTCTTATCACCAACATAGGTGTGTGGTTTTTCCCACGTGACATTCCCGCTCACTAGATCTCTCCTCTGGCCTTCTCTGCTCTGCTCTGTGTCCCAGAGAGCTCGGAGGCACCACAAAGGAGTGCACCCCTGCCCAGGCTTCTTGCTTTCCGACATTTGCTGTGTGGGCCAGCGGGAAGGACCGAGCAATCAGGGAAGAGAGAAGTCTGAGTAATTCTTCCTCCGCCTTCTTCCCTGCCGGGCTGTGGTCTGGGCAGCAGCTGTGTTTCCCTACTCAGGCCAGACCTCCCAGCACCAGCCCAAACCCCACAGCACTGTCGTGTCCTCTCTTTCGGTCTAGAGCCATTAAGAGCTTCCTGCGGCCGGTCCCTGGTGCCTGGCCGTCCCGACGAATTAGCTCCTTTCCTGCCAACACTTCAAATTAACGTCTTCATTAGACTCTGTTCAGTTAAACACTGCGAGCCTGTCGTTTACGGCCACCAGGATCCTGAAGGATACCACCGGCCCGAGGATTCAGGAAATACAGTTGAAATGTGAACAGTGACGCAGCAAGGGAAATTTGTGTTACATACCAGTAGCGCAGCACAAATCGGACCGTGGATGATGTAGAGGAGATGGGTGTCAGAACTGATCCAGCAGCTTGGGGGAAAAAACAGCAAAATTATGTCGAAGATTTTCATTTGACTCAGTTCCAGTAGAAATCAGAAAGAGAGATTATCTTACTTGTCATTGTAATATAAGCTTCTCGCAACAGCATGTATACAAGCAGGGATCAGTGGAAATCCTGTAAATATCAAACAAAAAGAAAATTAACAGGCGACTTTCTCTGTAGATGCAATTCCTATAATGTGGTCACAAAACACGCATCTCAGAGGACTCCGGGAGCAAAAATAACTGGTCACTATACAGTTAATGAGTAAATATTACCTGCATAGTCAGCAGTAAATATGGCAAATATCAGGTATTTATATATTCAGGTTTGTGTGTCTTCTGTGTGTTTTCTTCTAATAGAAGTCATTTTGAATCTGTGCATTTCAGAACCTAAGTCCGTAAAGGTGCTGTTTAAGCCCCAAGGCTTAGAAGAAGTCAGGTGTATTTTCTATGATACGGACTGGCCAGCATTTGCTCGGTTGATGGTCTGACGTGGACAAGGGTCAGACGGATCAGGTGAGAGGGAGGGTTTATGTATTAGGTGTTTTCATGTTCTTACTGTTCTAAATCAGATCTTTCCATCACGAAATGAAGAAATGCTTTTTTTTTTAAATATTTTATTTATTTATTTATTTGACAGACAGAGATCCCAAATAGGCAGAGAGGCAGGTGGGGTGTGGGGCGGGGGGGGGGGGAGTAGGCGTCCTGCCAAGCAGAGAGCCCGATGCAGGGCTCCATTCCAGGACCCTGAGACCAAGACCTGAGCTGGAGGCAGAGGCTGAACCCACTGAGCCACCCGGGCGCCCCTGAAGAAATGTTCATGAAGATGAGCTACACAACCGCACTGCATAAGCTGAGGCGTGTGCGTCTTTATGTCCCCGTGCCTGCTGTCCGGATAGGTAGACGGACATATGAGACATGAGTGTGATTTCAATTATGTCTCTGGAAACCAGTCCAGCTGAATTCATTTTCAGCATTTCGTATTTTGAATTATTCTGGTTGTTTTTAAAAGTGCACTAGAGGCACAAATCAAGAACAGTCTCTTAATCACAGAGAACAAACCGGCGGTTCCCAGAGGAGAGGCCGGGGGTGGCTGACACAGGTGCGGGACCCAGGAGAGCAGTTGCAGGGTGATGTATGGAGGTGCGAGCCGCTACGTCGTACACCGGAAACTAATATAATACCGTGTGTTAACTAACTTGAAGTAAAACTAAAACTGAAAGAACAGGGGGAAATATGTTAAGTGTATCATTTGCATTGTGAATAATATTATGTCAGGAGCTTGTGTGGAAAATAGATCTTTTGTGCGCCTTTATTCAATTACTGCTCCCTCTGTTCTTAAGATAAAATGACATTTAAAAAAAAACAAAACTTTTTGACTGGAATTTCAAAGCTGGCTAAGCCAAATGCCCTCATTTTGGACAAAGGAAAAAGGAGAGTCAAACAGTATGAAGACTAGATCCCCAATTCGTGATTCCAGTTCTATCATGTTAGCCACTGCACACGCAGCCAGATACACACTGGGAAGACTAAATAGAAAAAACCCCAACAACATCATATTATTGACCTGCGACTGTGAAAACAATGAGTCAGTGGTTCTTTGTTTAAAAATTTCAATTTACGGCAATAAGCAAAGGTTAATCACCTGATGTTGTTAAGAATTATTAATAATAAGTATATTTTTGTCACAAAGGAGTTCTGCATCCCCTAAGAGCTTTCTAAAAAGTGAGTCAGCAGATACCCGTAATGGCACTTACCCCAGCCCAGAAAATAATACCACATCAAGTGCTGCTTCTCTGCAAACACAGCCACCACAATGAGTGTGTGTAGGTAAATGCTTCACAGAGCATCCAAAAGTAGTTACAGCCCATTAGGTAAGATGAATGAACTGAGACACTTTACAACTGACCTGTGAGAAAAAAAAGAAAGCCATCAATATTTAGTTGTTCATGAATTCACATGTAAAGCAATGGTCTAGTTTAGGTTAGTTACATAGAAACATGGAACTTTCTCTCCTCTCTGCGAAATCTTATATACTAACGATTCTGATTTGTAAAATGCCAGTCTCCAATCCTGATCTGATGGGGCTTCTAAAGTTTTAAACACTGACTCTAAAGATTATAATGGTATACCTCCCAGGAAATTGTGTAAATTCCGAACTTACTTACAGCTAGTGGATGTGTATTTTCCAAATACATTTTTTAATGAAAAATGGTCAATAATTAAGTCTTCCATATTACTGCTACCAATGCAATTACTTAGTAAATAATTACCTAATGGGCTCATATTTTATATTATTCATATGTGAGGTTGATGATTTCATGTAAGTAAAAAGAAGAAAAAGTTATGGTTTCTTTCCTCTTTTCCTGAGATACCCACTTTCTCTTCTCTATTCTTTAAGAGATCGGAAGAGGAAGCTTCAAATACAGGGTAAAATAAGCATGACGGCGTAGGAGATGGATTTTGCTTCCTTAGAGAGGAGAATAAATAAACTTAAAACTCTCTCAGAAATATGTGGCCCGTTACTCCCAATGGCTCTAGTCTGGTCAATAACTATTTAGAGGCAATTATCCATTTTTGTGAAATAAATATTTCTCCACAAAAAAGAAAATTGGAAGGGAGATACGCTAGAAAATGAATATTGGGTTCTCATAGAACAGTAATCATGACATGTGCCTATTAGTTAGTTTAAAATATTTTTAATATGTTATTTTATTTAATCTTGAATTCTGTGTGGCATAATTTATCGTCACATATTTTACAGATAGAAAACTGAGAAGTGAAGTGATTTGCTAATATTCGCACACCCTCAGTCAAAGCTCTACCCTGAACACAAGTCTTGTAACTCCGAGTTTGTTTTCGCGATGACACACAAGCCTTCTGCTGTAGGACATTTATAAAACCTGTTCTTCCCTTAAACACATTGGCGTGACAAACTTTCAGTACCTTGATGTCAAATATCACGTTATAGTAACAAAGTCTTTCTTCTCAAGGGTAAAAATGAATTATTCAGCTATATTATATGGAAATAACAGACTTCTGCTTCAGATGTTTATCTGGAAACATTTTTATGTAGAAGCAGTTTTTAGGCATGCATATCTAATTGGGTTTCTTGCTCCTGATTTCATGTAAAAAATGTATCTGTGAGCCACTATGACAAAAATAACTTAAAACGTGCTTCAGAAAAGAGTTTTTATGAAGGGCATTGCTGATATAAACAAACATAATAAATTTTCCAAGAATATATTAAAAATATATTACAGCTTGCAATTTGTATGTTAAACACAAGATCCTTTTATCTAAATGTGAGCCTTGGAATCTCTTGTCCTGCAGCTTCATGGCAAAACGTCTGATCTCGTTGCTCTAGAGAAAATTGCTCTAAAGCGGTAGGTCACCGGCCCGTTTTTTTATGTTGCTAATTCTATCCCAGGGTGTTTCCTCCCCCAGTGACACTGGAGTGGAACACACACGAGATCAAGCAATCCGGATACACATGTGCAAACAATGCAGGGAATTTTAGATTTTGGAAATTACCCTAAAACACACGTAAAACACATAGGAAAGTATTGTTTATTGACCCACTGAGTGAAAATTCCTTCCTTTCCGTGACTTCATTAACTAGATAAATTAATCTTTAAAAAAAACTACTTTATGGACACCATATATATACAGTCTTCCACAAATCCATATCCAAAACTGTAGTGTGGATAATGTAAACATGAGGAAACAGATAATTTTAAATACTTGAAAAGATGTTTGTTATTTATGCAGATACTTTAGATACAGCTCACATATGCATATAGTTCGCATAAAGTATGTACATTTATATAAGTAAATTTTAGCTTATGTTTTAAAATATGGCTTCTGTATTATGACAGTCTCTGTATTTATTTTTATGTATCTTTTGATACTCATCCTAAAAATGGTGCTTCCGGAAACAGACCCCAAAATACAGAAGAACAAACTATGTACGGTTACCAGGGGTGGGGGGTAGAGGAGCAGGAGATGGGCAAATTGGGTAAAGGGGACTGGGAGATCCAGGCTTCCGGTGACAGAGTGAGTGAGTCGTGGGAACGGAGGACACAGCACAGAGATCACCGTCAGCACCCTGGGCGGGCGATGGGTCAAGAGGGGCTACACTCGTGGTGAGCAAAGCGTCCGGAGCTGTCGAATCGCTCGGCTGTACGCCTGAAGCTCATGTAACATTGTGTGTGAACTAATTAAAATCTTTCTATTTTCATGCCTTGTGTTTTCTAACATCTGTAGCTAGTTGTTTTGACTGATTTTTTAAATTCTATGGAGTGTATGTTACGTGTTCATAAACCCTTATGTCCCACCAGCAGGAGGACTCTCGCATAAAACGAGGTGAAGTTGTGTACAGCATGTATAAATAACTGAAGCAAGAAATGTTTTCCTCCTCCTGGTATTCAACCTCTCTAGCTTGGAAAGATGGAGATGTATTTACCTTCATAGATTAGAGTACAGATACACTACTCTCAGATGCCTGACCTCAAATGCATACACGGGTGCTTACACACACTTACGTATATCAGGACCCCCTGCCCGCTACCCCGCTCTCACCACCTTTCACATTTCTTTCCCTCTAACCTCTTGAACCTAGAGGCACAACCTCATTTTACTTACAGGATTTGTGGCCACTAAAGCCTGGTTGTTGGCCACTGCCGTGAGGTGGATGATGGTTACAACAGAGTTACAAACGAAGGAGAAAAACAGATTTTTGTGCAAGGTAATCCTCTGGCAACTTAGGCTCCTGAAAGGCAAGAGAAACCAAATATTTTATTTTTATTAATAATCATTCAAAGAGGGCGCCTGGGTGGCTCAGTGGGTAAGCCTCTGCCTTCAGCTCAGTTCATGATCTCAGGGTCCTGGGATCGAGCCCCACATTGGGCTCTCTGCTCAGCGGGGAGCCTGCTTCCTCCTCTCTCTCTACCTGCCTCTCTGCCTACTTGTGATCTCTGTCTGTCTAATAAATAAATAAAACATTAAGAAAAATAAGTAAAATGAAATGCTAACTGTAGTTCAGTGAAAACAATTTTTTGTGTACACTTAAGCTTCCTTTTCTCCTGTCTGATAGTGTGTATTTCTGCTCCTCTCAGAATTCCCACTTTTCTGATGACCCTCCTCCCACCTCGATCTGGTTTGAATGTTAAGGACTTAAAAATGAGCTGCTGGCATCTATGCTCTTCTAAAGATGTAGTTATCATAGGTTCACTAGCCAAAACAAACAAACAAACAAACAAACAAACTGCTTTTTGCTCTCTTACTCTGTGGTAAATGGATATACTGTATCTTCCCCTTTGAAGGCCAAAACAATGCCATATTATGGGCAAAGTTTAAAATAAAAAAAAGAAATCTTATTGTAAATAAAATATTTAATATAAAAACCAAACAAATACTGAAGAGCATTCATGGAATCATTTCAGAATACAGAAATAACGTGTATTTTTATAAAATCATCTGACTAATACGGTCAACATAGATAATCTAGCCTGTATAATGCAAACTAAACACTCCTGCTTTAGAGACCTTGGTATCCCCTTTAGCTGTTCGTATGGTTGTGTCGAACTGAACCATTGCAAAACAGACTGACTTTGTGTTGTGTGTGTCCAACTGTCTATAATGTTAGCCTGTGGGCTATTGTTTTGGTTTCTTCCATCTTCCTCTAGGTTTTGTGCAACTTAAATGCAGACAGATGCTATCTGACATACGTTTTCTATCAATGTCTAATGGTAAAAATGCTCAAATTTTTCTAGTTATGCATGTTGTTTTTCTCTAAACATATTCATTAACACATGTAAGTTCATCAGTATGAATAAAATCAATTGGTAAGTGGAAACCAAAATATGAACTTGGTAATAAACACATTGGATTGTTTAATAAAAACCTAAAAATACCCAGGTATTTTTTTCAGATGTTAACCTGAAACCAGTTTCACCTACTCTAAGTTTTAAAATGTACTTATTTTACTCAAAATATTAAAACAATTGTTTTATACACTTGGAGAATGTTTTACAAAAAGCTCTCTGCTTTCTTTATGAGTTATAATACCTCTTTCTATCCGAGCATAACCACAGAATAGAAAATGTGGTTTGTGGGTTTGGATTGTCTCCATTTCATAGTTTTACATACACTTATTCTAGAGCACTGTTTCGGTGTGCAGTGGGACAAGCAGAGTGCTAGAGGCGGCGAACGGAAGCGTGTCAGCAGCCGTCACCCTCTGCGCGCTTCTGTTCTCCTTCGGACCAACTAGGTGTGGGTAGCACCCAGTCGGACACGTGCTCCAAAGAGGGTTTCGAAATGGGCCTGCATCAGAGACTGCATCTGAACTATGTTAACTCCGGACACTATGACTTCGGGAAAGTTATTTGAAAACTCTAATCCTTAGTTTCTGCATCTGTAAAATAGGGAAAACAATGGTACTTCCTAGGACCGGCCGTCAGGTGAGTGTCTACTGCTCAGCATAATATCTCAACCGTGTTCAGTGAGTGTTACATAAGTGTTATTATTTTTTTTAACATAGTTATCCTATGGCTGATTTTTGTCAAGTTCTCTAAGGGTTTCCTCTCAGAAATAATAAAGTAGCATCAAGGTTCAGCTTTGTAATCTAAAACTGTCTATAATTTACGTAGCACAATGAAACAGTGAATTGCCATCTTTTTGTGACAAAGCAAAAGAATTTAGCATTGGAAAGACAGTTTCCTATGATGAAGGGTGATAGATTAAGCAAACTGACTTGTTTCCCAAGGAATTTCATCCTTCCCAGAGCTGTCTCCACGTCACCGCTTTCATTATCATACAGACCCAGGTCTGAAAGACTTACTTATTTGAGAAACACAGAGTAGGCACACGTGGGGGGGAGGGGCAAAGAGACAGAGAGAGGGACCTTCTCCAGCGACTCCCCACCGAGCCCGGAGCCCAACGCAGGGCTCCGACGTGCCATCCTGAGATCACGTCTTGAGCTGAAACCAAGAGTAGGACCTTAACCGACTGTGCCACCCAGGTACCTCATCAGGCCCCAAGTATTATGCGGCTCCGTATTCAAACTTCTGCCACAACATGAGCAAAACACTTGCCTTTGCTTCCCGTTTGGGTGTGAGGCAGAGATTTCCAGATGACTTTCACTCGGTCCTAGCCCTGAGCAGAACCAATGACAGAAAGAGCAAATACAAGCCATGTAAGAGCTGCCCAAGCTGCCGAGTCCTGCTTTCTGAGGCGAGTGTAGCTGGTCTAGTTTCCCAACGATGAGCCGCGTTCCCAAGACAGCACTAGCCATGTACTAGGAGGAAAGCTCGTGCCGGTGGGAACCCTGCCTAAAGAGCAGGCCGAAAAGGAAACGCAGCGTGGCCACCTTCTGCCTACCGAAGGGGACACTGAGTCGACGGGTTCAGCTGGTTAGGTGTGACCTAGGGTAGATACCGACGGCTCCTCTGAGGCTGCCGGCGACCGTCTTGATCAGGTTAGAGAGAACAAGAGTGCCAGCCAAGGTGGTCAGTGGAAGTCCTGGAGGGAAGTGGTTGCTCTTGCTCCGTCACACTCCCTCCTCCCCAACCCCTGCCTTTCGCGGCTCCGCCGGCTCCTCCGTTAAGACAGCTGATGGGTACGGGCTGTGCGAGGAGCAGACAGGCACCCTTCGTGGGGCCAAACGGCTTTCTCATGTGTGAGCTGCCCGAGGCGACAGCTCTCCCTGGTCTTCTAATGGGGAGGAAACTGAGGGAAGAAATGGGCTTTCTGAATACCTGTGACTCTTACACTCGCCCAAGTTTCAAAGATAAAATTCATAATAACAGCTGTCACCACTTACTGAACTTCTAGAATATCCCAGACACAAAGGTAAGGGCTTCACATTCATGAGGTCATATAATAACCCCTTGAAGCGTCATTAGTAAAATGTAAAATGTAAGTACGTTGCTCCAGATTACAACCCTATTAAGTCATCTGCTGAATTTGAATGTTGCATTTTAAGAAAATGTAAGGTTTTTGTCTCTTTTCATATTAATTTAATCACTGTAACTATTGATGCATAAGTAATACACTGTACACTATTTCTAGATTTTGAGGAAACACTTGTGAATATTCTAGATGTCATTCACACGGCAATGGGGGATAAACAGACAAGTTACATCAGGTAATTCCTGATAGTGCTATATGCGTTTTACGAATCAAAATAGGATTACGAAATAAAGACTGTAGCCAGAGGGGAGACTCAAGATAGAGCTGAAACAGGAGAGAAAAGCATTGAAAAAAAAAAAAAAAATTGAGCTTAGAGTTTTTACAGGGCACAAAGAACTATGTGAGGAAAGACATAGGCAAGACTCCACACTGTTTTTTCCCCTATTCTAAGATGAAGAAAACTGAGGAGCATAATTTACTAAAAGACTTTTTGATTAGAAGGCTCATACTCATTGGTGTTACATTTTAATGTTCTGGCAGCACATGTTAGCAGCATACTGCCCAGTCACTCCCGGGTTCTGTCTTCCCGAACTACTACAAGGACGCGGCCGTTGGAGGACGGACTGTGGTTTCTCCTCTTCTGTAGTCATGTCTGTGGGCACAGTCTAGCCAAATAAACTATGCCCACAAGAGTAGAAAACCCAGTTGCAACATACATTATGACTTTGAGGAGGGCAAAGGAATAGTATTTATGTTCTCTAGTTCAAATCATGAAGTTTTAATCCATTCCAATGACGATCCTTTTAACCTCAAGCAATGGATCATTTGTTTTCTTAAAAGGATTTGTCATTCTGTTCCCATGAAAATGTAGTTATGCTTAAATAGCACTTATGTTTCAACTTGCTCAACAAAATAGATTATACTTATAAAGAAGTTGCATATTTACCAAAAAAGATTAACAGAAATATGTAACCTTTACCATTCAGTTATAGCTTTAAATAATAAATTTGCTGTTTAAAATAAGTCCAGAATCTTTAATTCAGTTATTCACTTTATGTTTCCATACTTGGGACTCTTCACCGCAAACCGGCGACAGCGGTTACGTTGAAGCGGAAGTGGTTTTGTTAGAGTAAACCCGTTAGCTCTGCCCTCTCGCCCTACTGGGCTGGGACACGAATGCGGAGTTACAGTGCTTTATTACATAACCGCAGCAAGCGTTTCTGAAGAGCTTTCCAACTAAGACTTTTCAGTTCTCACCATGTTTCGTTTGAGGAGGATAGGCGTTTCAGCACATGGATCAAAATTCATTAATTTGGCAATAGACTGAGATGATCTAATAAAATGTTACATGAGAAATTATGGTGAATGAACCAATATTCAGTGTTAGGTTGAAGGAAGCCTAGGACGCAGAGAGGAATGAAATGTGCCTCCAAGGACGGACGCGTGCCAACGAGCTGAGAACGCCCGACAACACCGGTAGCCCTGAGCCCTGTGATTCAGGGCCACCTGCTGATTGTTTCTGAACTCGGCCATTGTCCAACCTCTGATGGCAGACTTGCCCGGTTTTCAACAACTTATGGAAGTGAAAGTTCTAATTTGCCAAAACAAAAACATCAGGGTATGGTTTATAGAGTTAAGACTTTTTGTTCTCTAGGTTGCTATGGAGGATTTCTTTGACTAGGTAGCTTTGTTTAAAGTTGATTTGAAGGTTGAACCACGAAGTTTTCAGGAGGAAATGTGTAGCTTAAAGAGGAAAACCATACTTGGTTCTAGTTGGAGAGATATAAGAAGAACTGGAATTGAGAGAGGCGTTCGCAGCATTGGTGGGGCATGTTCAGACATGATCTGAGAAGAAAAGGTGAGCGTGATTCACCTGTCCTGAAAAGCAGAAATATAAGCATTAAAGGATCATTTTATTAAGGAAGTTTAGCCTATCAACTGGATAGATTTTTGTTGAATTTTATTTAAAACTATCTCAACTACCTAAACATGACGTCATTGTCTATATAGTTGCAAATATGCAACGTGGCTTTGAAATTACTTGGAATCAGTGTCTAAAAGATGACAACAATTAAGATGTCAAAAATAAAAAGAACCATTGTTTCTCCATACAAGTCAGATGTTGTATGTGCAAGAAGATGGAGCCCTTTATCTGGGTTGAAAGTAAGAGCCAGATTTGCTCCGCTCTCCAATTTTAAACAGTAATTAAAATATAATTTATAACTAATTCTGGTAAAGTTTATTTTTTTTATCTGAAGGGTTGTGCTTTGTTTTTCTAAGGATCATTATGAGTAAGAGTCATTGCCTCTTAGGGCTTGGCAAATCCCAAAGCTCAGTCTGTTCCCTCCCTTTCAGTTCCTTTTCTTTTTATCTCCCACTCTGATTCTTTCCTTTAATTGGCTTTAATATAAAACTGAAGTATATCTGGTAAATAGTGTTTGGAGCTCTCTGTTTCTAATTTAAAGCATGGATGAGTAGGAGACTTTTCTCTGTCTAAATAAACATGACAAACAGCACCCTACATCAACTGTTTTGTTTGGTTCTTGGTTTTTCTTAGGATAGGTCGTTAACCCCGGATTAACAGACCCACAAAAGAATGTTACCTCTACCAAAGACAAAGCAAGAGCGACTGCATTCTGGGGAATGGGGCAAGCAGCAGAGAAGAGACACTGGTAGCTTTTCAGTACACAGTGATTTCACGTGAAACATCAACTCCTACAGGATGCTTCCAGGTTGGTGGGAAGAAAGTTAAACTTTCTAGAGCTCTTGTCTTAAGTTAACCCTTCAATTCAGCATCTTCCGAGGCAATCTGTATCTTCCTTCAGTCCAGCTACAGAGTACCCTATATCGTTTTATACAGATCCTCCTCCTGATTGGAATTTTAAGGAGTCGTGCTCTAGTTCCTTTCTTTGTTGATGGAGACAACAAAGGCCAAACTCAAGGGACTTGTCCAAGGTCATAGATAAGTCATGGGAAAGTCAGTCTTAGAAATAAGCTTCCAAGTTGCTCCATGTCTTTCATTCCTCAAAAATGTATCAAGAGCCTACTGTGAGCAAAGCCTTAGGCTAAGCCCTGGAATGTGTTTAAAAAAAGGAAAGCAGAGATGATTTGGGCTGCTATGGGACTGACTTTGTGATGTTCTTTCCAGTTCTTTCCATCACTTGCTGGTCGTGGACGGTTGTTTTCGGTAGACGGCACCTTCGACTGTTGTGGTAGATGGTTTTGAGGAGTATGTAGTAGAAATAAGTGTCTTAGAATCAAAGGTTACAGATTCATCACTATGGTTGCAAGTACTGAATAAGCCAGATGGTATCTTATGGGCATAAAGAGCTTTATTATTTTTGACTAGTTTAATGAAGCACAATTTTCTGATATAATTATATTAATAACTTTAATAAAATTTTTCATTCACTGTTTACTTATTTTCCTAGGTGAAAATTATAACAATTTTTTTATAAATTGTGTTTTTTAATTTTGTTTTTTAAAGTGCCCACTGGTATAGTGCACCTAGCAGGGCTGAATATTTACATAAAAATATTTTAATGGACTGGGGCACCTGGGTGGCTCAGTGGGTTAAGCCTCTGCCTTCGGCTCAGGTCATGATCCCAGGGTCCTGGGATCGAGCCCCACATCAGACACTCTGCTCAGCGGGGAGCCTGCTTCCCCCTCTCTCTCTCTCTGCCTCTCTGCCTACCTGTGATCTCTGTCAGATAAATAAAGAAAAAATCTTTAAAAAAAATATTTTAATGGACTAATAAGGAAGAGTGATAAGTATACCAGTAATAGACATTTCCAAATTAGACATTCCACTTAACACTGAATATTTACTATGTTAGTCTTTATGCCGAATCTATGACATAAATACTGATAGAATAAGATGTGAGGGGCACCTGGGTGACTCAGTCATTAAGTGTCTGCCTTCGGCTCAGGTCATGATCTCAGGGTCCTGGGATCGAGCCCCACATCGGGCTCTTTGCTCAGCAGGGAGACTGCTTCTTTCTCTCTCTCTCTCTGCCTGCCTCTCTGCCTGCTTGTGATCTCTCTGTCAAATAAATAAATAAAAATCTTAAAAAAAAAAGAAGAAGTTAAAAAAGAATAAGATGGGAAATTCAGGATTACAGAAATGAAAGAACTTGATGCACAGCAGGTGAAAGACAGAGGTGGTATCTGTCAGGTATGTGTCCAGAGAACACTCTTAACACCCTGTGTCCAGACATATAAAAAAACACTTCAAATGTTGTATGTAGGTCTTAACTTGAAGAGGGTTTTTCATGTTTTATATAAAGCCTGAGCATGTATAATAAAAATTAATTTGTAGTTTTACTTCTTTCTGTCCAAGTGTTCCATTTATAAAAGATAATTAAAGTCAAATAAAATTACTAACAAGCAGAAAAAAACAGAGGTTGGGAGGAAGTACGGATAATTTAGTTAACGACTTAGAACACAAAGAAAATTAGGTGTTGGACTAGGTAATCTCTTCATTCTATATTTCTCAAGACTATAGTTTGTCTTTGAATAAGGAGTGAATTCTTTTCCTGAGGTTAGAAATAGTTAAAACTTGTAATTTTTCCCCAAGATTTGTGAGATAGTGTTAAACAATTCTTATTATTTCTATTTTATGATTTTAGGATAGAGGCTATCCTTATATTCAGTCATAGTTGTAAGAGCTTTCATATTTAAAAAACTTAGCTAATATTAGTTACATTTAAATTCATTCTCTCAGTGTGTTTGTATGGTACGGTATGGTCTGGTAGGTATGTAATTTTCATAAACTAAAAATCTGACCTCTACGAGTATTGCATAAATTTAAGAGCAATTAATTAATTATTTAGTTCTAAGAGCCAAGAGTGTCATATTTTCAAATTTAGACAGTTTGTATTTTTTATTTTTTTAAGATTGATTTATTTATTTGTCAGAGAGAGAGATCCTACAAGCAGGCAGAGCAGCAGGAAAAGGAAGAGGGAGAAGCAGACTCCCCACTGAGTAGGGAGTCCAATGAGGGGCTTGGTCCCAGGACCCCGGGATCATGACCTGGGCCAAAGGCAGCTGCTTAACCAACTGAGCCACCCAGGGTTCCCCTAGGCAGTTTGTATTTTTAAATTGTAAATATTCTGTCTTCATGAATGACAAAAGAAATGAACTATATCTTTTTGAAACTGTTTATTATACTAAATAAGAATTTGAAATTTTAATTTCATTTTGGGTATACAAAGTCATTATTAACTAATTTTCATTGCCCTATTTTACCAATAAGTGTGTTAGCCTCAGAGCATTGCTTCACTTTGTCAATTAGCATGAGTTATATAGCACTATGGACCAGAGGACTTCATTTAAAAATTATCCCTTTGGGTGCCTGGGTGGCTCAGTTGGTTAAGCATCTGCCTTCAGCTGAGGTCATGATCCCAGGGTCCTGAGGGCTCCCTGCTCAGCGGGGAGCCTGCTTCTCCCTCTCCCTCTGCCCCTCCCCCTGCTCATGCTCTCTCTCTCTCTCAAATAAATAATTGAAACCCTTTTTTAAAATTTTAAATAAAAAAATAAATAAAAATTATTACCTTGAAAAATGTTTTTTTTTCTGTTTTTTAGAACAGACGGTTTTAATTTATTATAGAATCATAAAGTTTTCTTACTCCAAAGACAGTGTTCATTTAAAAAATATTGTTTAAGGAGAAAATATATTGAAGAGTGAAGTCATGAAGTTGTATTAAGCTATATATAAGCAACTGATATGATGTAACAAATTTGTTTTCAGTAAGAACCTTTTGATAACTAGTTGCAAAATATGGTACAGTAAATTAAATTCCTTAAGAAATGTTTTCTGTATTTTAGGATAAAAATTCTTTTCAACTGACTTTGATACATTTTTACATAATTTACTAAAGAAAACATGTCAAATATAAAAGTGTACACAGATGCTTAATTAGCTTTATTCAGAGGGGAGTTTTTTAAAGTCATTTTCTAATGGTGCCTAGATAATGTTCTAAATCAAAAGTGCCATTAAAAAGTATCTATGAGGATTCCTCAAAGTAACTGATCTTGAAGATTTTTAAAAAGGTACAGGTTTCCAAAAACAGCAATTCTGATGCAATCTCTAGATCCCGTGATTTTGAAGTCAGGAGAGACCGTGGCTGGTCAGATATTATTCAATATACTCTAAATATCTGATTGACTGTGGGCCAAAAGCCGGTGTTGTAGTTACACAGGTCGCTAACATCCGGCTGCCTGGTATCTGACGTGCGCTACTCCAGCCGGTCTGAAGCTGCTCGTGCGGCAAGACTGTTGCTGAAGAGGAAAAGTGCAGAAGGAGGAGGAGGACGTAGAGGAAGGACCGTGACAGGGTCACGCGGCCGCACTGGGACACAGCGACGCGCGTCACACTGCGTTGTGATCATCGGTGGCGATCAAAATTACGAAAACCGTGTTAATGCGTAAAATATTGTATTCGCATTTTGGAATTTCTTTCCCATCAATTTAAAGCATAACCTGTGGATTGGTTAAATTAGGAAATGGGGGCTGACTCTCCCTCCCAAAGAAGAAAGTAAATCTCAGATAAAAGTCAAACCACGAGCTGACTGTGCGAACAACGCGTCCCAAACGAGGAAAAGTGACCCAACCATAACAGACTTAGATCATTGATTTAATAATATGTATTCAATCCCACTGCCATTATTTGCACAAAATGCCAGTTTCTGTAATGGACCATGTATACTAACACAGAAATTGACCTAGAAGTTGAAAATTCAATTAAGATGTCCTATAATATTGGGCAGTTACTAAAATAAATACAGATAGACTCACATACAAAACTGACCGAATTTCGGCCCTCTTCTCACTACCTGACTTTATTCCTATCTACTGATTTTGTACAGTTGGGCTTCAGATTTCATCAGTCTCTGCTCTATATATTTTACAAAGCTAAGTTCGATATATTTCAAATTGTTTTAGACATTCAATTTATTTTAAATGTTATAAGTCGCCTATATTTCATACATTTTATCAGAACGTGATGGAAACACGCTCATGGCCCCGCATTCACCAATGACAACTGGTCAGCTTGGAAGCATGTTAATGTACTTACTTGAAATAGAAGAATATGGCGAGCGAGATAAGCAGTGAGGCGATGGACAGCCCGTGTCCGATGATCGTCAGGTAGAACAGGTTCAGCGCCGTCTGTAAGTCGTACGAACAACAGCACTAGTGAGGGCCGTGTCAGTACTATGACCTCCCTGTGCAAAACTGAGCTCCATAGAGTAAGCTGTGTTTTTGAGGATACGTGCTCTGAGAGCCTCGCCATCTGGCTTGTATTAGACATGTGAATACGTCTGGAATGAAGAATAGCTACGCAAATCTATCGAGTGACATCAAAATTTACAAATTGTGTGCCCTTTTTATTTAAGAAATTAGAAGTCGTATGAGAGGCAGGAATAATTTTATTGATCTAGGTTGTGTAATATAAGAAACTAGCATTTTATGTTTTGAAAGATATTGGCAATTTCCACTCTATCACCTTGTGCACATTGAATCAAATGCTCTGTAGTTATTTTTGTGTGTTTTGTTTAGATAGAGCTTTCTTTATTACTGGGTTTTTCTTTTTCCTTTGACTATTTGAGACTCCAAGACAAATCTCAATATAGTAATTATAGGAGCTTCTGATACGAACGTACAAATATGTTCTTTCGCATGATTTTGACTTTTCCTCTGATTTTTTAATTTTTCTATATTCCATCTATTTGTAACTTATTATTGTATTGTGTATTTTTATAATTCTCTTTAAACCCTTTTCTGAGTCAACAAAGAATCCATGATTTATAGTTATACTGGTAGCGGACAGTTATAAAATGCTCATTCTGTGCTGTAGTTTTCTAAGGTTTTTCCTTGTATTAAGTCACTCCATACCGAAACTTTGAGCGAGTTTACTGTTGTCTTCATTGCATATTACAGGGAGCAGAGGCTGAGAGCGGTCATCGTTCGCCTGAGGTCCTCGGGCTGCTCAAGGGCAGCAGCAGGGAGTCTGATCGAGGGCCGGGCCTCAGTCCCTGACCAGCTCGTCCGTGCCCTCCACGAGCACATACGTGCAGGCACCTCTGCCAGAGCTTCGGTGACAGACCGTGACTAGCCTTGACTTTGCGTGTGGTGCTGAGAGTGGGAATGTGGGAAGGCCCTGGAACCCGGCGGCAGGACAGCCTGCCTTCAAGGGGCAGAGAGGGCCGTTCAGACCCTGCTGGGCTGCCTTGTCCCCTTGAGCACAATTCCTGAACTTAACTCTCAAAATTCCCACCACAGAAAGGGTCCCTTTTCTTAGGCTTCCAAAGTCCGCTTTCTGGGGGAAATCTGAAACTCCAGGACTGACACAGGGGCTTGGAGACACCCTGTCACCTAACGGGGTTACTTCCTCCTCATCATGACGGAAGGAACGATTATTTCCACAAAGACTTTTCTCCACTGTTTTTCTCAAGTGTGTTATGAACATCGAGCAGAACACAAAGGAAATGTCCTCCAGTCTGTACCAGCAGCTAACGTTTTAAGCAGCGTGGACCGCGTGTCGGTCTGTGCCCATTCCGCACCTTCACTTTCTCGTGTGTGTTCACGTTGCACTGGGTGTAGTTGGTCCACGTCCGGTTGCTCAGTGGGTGTCTGAACCAGTTTCCGTCTTGATCACAGATTTTTGTAACTTTTTCTTTATAATTAAAAAGAAAAGAAGTAGACAGTAATTTAGTTAACTTGGGGCTTATTTAATTTTCTTTAATTAATGTAAGCGGGTCTGTAGATGAATTTCTGCTTTTACCTGATGGGTCGAAGTCCTGAAAGTAATCGGGGCAGTGCTGTATCGACTCGGTTCCGGCGGCGACATCATTCCAGCACAACCACCCGTCCCAGGTTCTGTTGCAGTAAATGCCTGGAGGGGGAGGAAACGTCAGCGGTTGCTAGAGCTTCTAGTGGCCCCTGCAGACATCCAAATCCTCCTGGTGGGTTAACCGACGGGAATACCGACTGAACATGAAGACGACATATACGATCTGTAGCTATTCCTCAAACTTTTCACTGAGTAACTATTGGAAAAACTGCTAAATTCCACTCAGAAATATCTGAGTATATTTAGAAGTTTAACTTTAATTGCAATTCTCAAAGGCAGCTCTTCACTCAGTAAATTGAGTGGTCTTTGCTAGTTGTCCTTAACCATAAAGGTAGTAGTTACTTAGTGTCCCTACACTTAATTTTTTTTTTTTAATGGGAAATTGGAAAATGTGTTATCATAGAAACTGTGTTCCTAGGGCAAGGTGTTAGTATTTTCTGGAAAAAAAAAAGAATACTCCAGCGTTTCCCATTCCACTACGTTGACCCTAACAGATATTTGGACCTTTCCACCAGATTCTAGCTCTTACTTGCCTTCCTTTACTTTTCAAATGAGTGGAGAGTCTAACATTCTCACAATTTTCTTTTATCACCCTATTACACGGAAAAAAATTTTTTAAAGGCATGAAGAGATGGCCAGCTTGCAAAGTTTTAACAGTCTATAATCAAAGAAAATAATTTTCCACCTCGTCAGGCAAGCACTCATAGATAAAAGCCCGAATGTTGTATGAGATGTTTATTATTTTAACAGATTTGTGCCACAATCTCAGAAAAATTCTATTGGCCTGAAAGTATAAATAATTCTGATTAAAACAAAACTTAGATTGTCTACTTTTTTTCTCCTGTGATTTTTCAAACACTTATTCATGTAGTCTGCATTCATGTTACTGAATAAAATACATTTGGGGGCCCATCAGAGAAGACTTCCCTGATAGAAAGCATCGCAAATAAGTCTTATCACTGATCCAAAGATTCTATTTAATTAATGGCCACACTGGTGGTATGAAGGATTTCAGGGCCCAGAAACTTTCAAACTGTGTTGTACGGCCTTCGAGCGAGACAGGAGTAGGTATTCCATTAAAAGAGTTTCTATGGTCAAAAAACTTGGTAAGCACAAAGTGAACATAACGACAGTTCTTCATTGCAAGACTTTCTAGAGTATTTAAAATTACAAAGTGTGTTACGAAGCTCCAGCAGAAGGATTGATTACTGTTATTCTAAAATCATTGTATCACAAAATTGTCTCATAAAGATTTCCCTGTTGTTCAACAATTAGATTTGAGGCTGCTTTTACATATATTTACGTGATCTGGAAGGGGTCCATTCAATCATTTTGAACTTACAACACTTGGATTTTAATGGAATAAAGTGAGAAGCCAGAGGGATTAACAGAGAATTTGTGTACAATTCGTGTACTTGACAATTTAACCCCTATTGATATAATACCAGATATTTTGTCATTGTCTCTATATTTCAAAGATATTTTTAACTGGATAAATTTCTCATAATAGGGCACCTGGGTGGTTCAGTGGGTTAAACCTCTGCCTTCGGCTCAGGTCATGATCCCAGGGTCCTGGGATCGAGCCCCGCATCGGACTCTCGGCTCAGCAAGGAACCTGCTTCACCCACCCCTTTCTCTCTCTGCCTATCTGTGATCTCTGTCAAATAAATAAATAAAATCTTTGAAAAAAAATGTTTGGATAGTTGTATCTAAATAGTTCTCCAAAGATAAACAAACTACATTGTTCATTAAGATTCTTCATCAAGAAGAATTGTTCATTAAGATGGTAAATGTTGCCCAGTATGGGAAAATCACCTTTTTCCTCACAAACAAGTTCATTCTGTCAATTACAAATATCAATAATAAACTACTTTTAACATTTTGTTTATATAAGAAACATTACATATTATACCATCAAATTTTTCCCTCTAAATTTTAAGATCTTTGTTTCCACTGATAATTTAGAAATAGTGAAAGTCTTTACATTTTTGGTATGTTTCGTTGTGAGTTTTGCATTTTATATTTGGAAGATATACCCTGTCTTTATGGTTGCCAGATAAAATATAGAGCCTGGTTTTGTTTTTGATTTTTTAGTTTGTTTTTGTTAAATCTGGCAACTCTGTCTGTGCCACTCATCTGTGTATCTTAAGAATCTAGGCAAACATCTGGCATTTCGCAGTCCCTCAGTAATGTAACAAAAATATCTAAAGAATATCTTAATAGAAACAGAAGCACTTAGAATGTATTAGCATTGCTACAAATATATTATGCAAAGCACATGCTATACAAAAAAAGGTTATAATTTTGTTGTGCGACTCCTATCAAGCAGGTTGTGAAAAAGACAAATACAAATTACATAAACTGAAGATCTCTGGCCACTGATTTAGTTCAACATGCACATTTGATATTTTAAATATCTTTGTACCATAAAAGCTCTTACTAAAAATGTTTCTGTTACACATATTTCTTAGTAGAATTTTTTAAAAGAAGCAAGATAAATTATGTCATAAAATGTTCATGTATTATTGAGAATGCACACATGCCCGGAAAGCTAACAACTAATCCATTTTTAGTAAGGGACCTAAAGAACCCATAAATGATGTAATGGAGTAGTTTTCTTTTAAAAATACATCAAACGCATTTAAAATTAAAAAGTTTATCATGTTTACCTTCTGTTTGTTGAATCGGGTCTTGCATAATTTTTTGGTAACATTCATATTGAGCTGTCATGATTTTATTTCTAGTATAGAAACCGAACTGACTTAAGCCATCAGTGTTCTCCTCTGATTCTGCCATGTCAAGAATCTAAGGGATTAAAAAAAAACAAAAAACTTCAGAATTGTGAGAATGTCCGTCAGAGGCAGTCTGTCCACGGCAGGGATGCGCTACGCGGTCATCTGGCTCCGGGGGGACTCCCTGATCTGAAGTGTTTGCCGTTTTCATGGTTTAAATATCCCCACCATGGTTAGTTTCATGTGCCCCAAACTAAACCGCTGCCAGAGGCAGCTCTGGAAGTGTGGTCCACGGACGGCTCTCCGAAGCCTGCGGGAGCCGGCCCGGGCCATGCACTCGGGAATACGGACGGAGCTGTGGTCCAGGTCCTTCCCTGCGTGTTCTCCGGCTCCGAGAATACAGGCAAGATCTTTAAGGCCCCCGAGCCCCGAGCTTTCTTACTGTCCAGTGGAGTGAGTCAGTGCAGGATGACAGAGAGCAGTATCGGACGCGCGGCAAATATTCAACATTGTCTCACCGTCATATTTTGACGACCACAATATTGACAATGTTCATCTATGGTGTGGGCAAACGGGATTCTCACTGTCTGCACATCAGCAAGCGCTTTTGGACAAGGCATAGATTTATGATCTTCCAACTCAGAAGCACTATTCTAAGCTTCACTTCAGTTTTAGTATCTATATGACTTGTTTCTGTTTTGTAATATGAAGCCTGTAGAGCCTGTCTTCCACCTTATTTCTTCTTTACTTTTCCATTATTTCTACCAATTTCCCTAAGCAGTAATTTTCTACTTTTATTTTGTCACCTTTTTCTTTTATTCTATTTAAATTCAACTTCGCAACATACAGTACATCTTTAGTTTTTGATGTAGTGTTCATTGATTCCTGAGTTGCACGTAACACCCAGGGCTCATGACATCACGTGCCCCGTGAATGACCCTCGCCCGGTTACCCCGTCCCTCCACCCTCCTGCCCTCGGTTTGTTTCCGGGACTCTCGTGGTTTGTCTTCCTCTCGGATTCTTCCCAATCAGTCACCCGCTTCCCCTACGGTCCTCTACCCTATTCTTAACAGTCCACGTAATAGGAAAGCCGTATGACAACTTCCTGTCTCTGACTGACTTATTCCGTTTAGCATAATGCCCTCGCGGTCCATCCACATCGATGTAAATGGTGGGTATTCATCCTTTTGGATGGCTGGGTAATATTCCACTGGATACATGAGCCATTTCTTCCTTATCCGTTCATCTGTTGAAGGACATCTTGGCTCCATCCACAGTTTGGCGACCGTGGCCATTGCTGCTATAAACATTGGGGTACAGATGGCCCTTCTTTTCACGACATCTGTATCTTTGGGGTAAATACCCAGGAGTGCAATGGCAGGGTCATAGGGAAGTTCTATTTTTAATTTCTTGAGGAATCTCCACACTGTTCTCCAAAGAGGCTGCACCAACTTGCATTCCCACCAGCAGTGTCAGAGGGTTCCCCTTTCTCCACATCCTCTCCAACACACATTGTTTCCTGTCCTGTTCATTTTAGGTGTTCTGACTGGTGTAAGTTGGTATCTCATTGTGGTTTGATCTGTATTTCCCTTGTCCCCTTACTCTTGACTCTCGGTTCCCTAGCCCAAAGTTGTATTTAATAAAGTCTAAATAGAAATATTCCCTCAGTGTGTGGCACCACTTAATTTCACTATCGCCTGCCCACCACGTAACACGTGCACTCTCTCTCTCATTCTGTGATTAGTTTAATTTCCTAATAAAGATTTATGCAGTAGTTTGCTGCACAAGCAAGCAACATAAATTTACAGCATTAAGAAAATTAATATTTTTCTCCCGTTCTCAGGAAGTTTATGAGATTGAATAAAATCAGCATTTTTATTCTTAAAAACTCAGATTTGCAAAAAAAAAAAAAAAAACCCTCAGATTTGCACACTGAATTCAAGAAAAATGGTCACAATCCTTAAGTTACAGTAATCAGACTGGTAATCTGATACAGTCCCCTGCAGTCAGGCAGGGTTGGCAGGTGCAGCTCACCGGCACCCTCCGCGGAGGAAGCGGGCTGAGGGAACAGGCGTCCTGCTCTTGCATTCCAGCCTGTTTACCTAAGATAACATCAGGACGAGCAGGGTTTGGACGACTCCTGGACTGGAGAATGTTTTCAAATTCAAATGCTGACAGGAATGTAGTCTTGCTTTTTTCCGTTTAGGTTTTCTGTATTTTTCTTGAGTCTCTCTGTTTGAATCTTTTTATGGGGTTGCTTGAAAACAGCACAGGAAAGTTATTCGCTGGCACAACATCAGATGAGATTGCATCCTGTTTCTGATGCGTGTAGTGAGATAAGAGAGCCGTCACTGTCTTCACGTTACGGAGGAAACCGTAAACTAGACACTTGTGCGACTGAAGACAACACGGTGTGTATGAAGGACTGTGACCTCCAGCACACGGTGTGTATGAAGGACTGTGACCTCCAGCACACGGTGTGTATGAAGGACTGTGACCTCCAGCACACGGTGTGTATGAAGGACTGTGACCTCCAGCACACGGTGTGTATGAAGGACTGTGACCTCCAGCACACGGTGTGTATGAAGGACTGTGACCTCCAGCACACGGTGTGTATGAAGGACTGTGACCTCCAGCACACGGTGTGTATGAAGGACTGTGACCTCCAGCACACGGTGTGTATGAAGGACTGTGACCTCCAGCACACGGTGTGTATGAAGGACTGTGACCTCCAGCACACGGTGTGTATGAAGGACTGTGACCTCCAGCACACGGTGTGTATGAAGGACTGTGACCTCCAGCACACGGTGTGTATGAAGGACTGTGACCTCCAGCACACGGTGTGTATGAAGGACTGTGACCTCCAGCACACGGTGTGTATGAAGGACTGTGACCTCCAGCACACGGTGTGTATGAAGGACTGTGACCTCCAGCACAGCGGCAGGTCGGTCGTTAGCCTCCACCTCTAGCCTCCTTCCCTGCAGATGCCCGCAGGGGCGTGCAGGGGTATGCAGGGGTGTGCAGGGGGGTGCAGGGGTGCAGCCACGCAGACACACCTGCTCCAAGCTTACATCAGGGCCTGTCAGGAAACAGACACTAAATACTTGAACGAATGGATCAGGAAACTAATTTAAAAGCAGGGCACGGTTCCGGTGAGTGCAAACTAACCCGCGGGCAGAATGAGAGAAAAACCAACGGGTTGGAATCCGCTTTGAAGATGGATCTAACTGGGCCGCCTGGGGGGTTCAGCAGGGTGAGCCTCTGCCTTCGGCTCAGGTCATGATCTCAGGGTCCTGGGATCGAGTCCCGCATCGGGCTCTCTGCTCAGCGGGGAGCCTGCTTCCTCCTCTCTCTCTGCCTGCCTCTCTGCCTACTTGTGACCTCTGTCTGTCAAATAAATAAATAAAATCTTAAATAAATAAATAAATAACTACAATAGATCTAACTCAGAATCAACAGGTCTTGCTGAAAATATCTGACCTAGTACGTGCGACTACCCTTCGGAGCCCCCTCATTCTTGGGTCAAACCGCCCGCCGTCTCTTCAGTCCGTCACCGACCTCCCCCTCACCTCCCACCCCTGCCTCCCGTCGTGGCTTCCCTTGAATTAACCTGAACGCGTGCACTGAAAGAAAATAAAATATTGCTTGTTGATTAAAATGTACTTGACTTATGCATCCAAGAACTGCATGTCATTCTGTTGTTATGAATCCTTATTAATTAAAGGTAAATTGGAAGTTAAAACAAATCATCATAAATAGGGATTTACATTACAGGAATTTATACCTACCGTAAAGAAAGGCAAGACTAGCAGTAAATACAGGATATGCTTTTTCTCCATCACTGAAGCCAGAATGAAGTTTGCTACACAACGTAAGTCAAACTGCAACGGAGATGAAAGAAATAAAATTCATCAGTATTTATAAAATGCAGGTGGTACTCAATGATAAAATTTTAAAACTATATAATAATTTTGCTTTAAGGATTTGATTGATAGTTTATATATTACAGATGTTAAGAGCATTGGGTGCTTGGGTGGCTCAGTCAGTTAAGCATCTGCTTTTGGGTTAGGTCATGACCCCGGGGCCCTCAGATCCTGCCCTCACCAGGCTCCCCTCTGCCCCTCCCCCGTTTGTGCGCACACGCGCTCTCTCTCTCTCTCTCTTTCTCTGAAATGAATAAATAAAGAGTATATGGCTTAATATACTAAAGAGCCTAAATACATTTTAGTCTTACAAACAGAGAAGCTTCTTCCATATGTATTTTTAAGAAATTAGAAAACGTCTTGCTTTCTTTGCCCTTACCAAAATTGGAATAAAATGATTAAAGTATCAAAATAAAGAGCTTCACAAGAATATAGAAACACAAAATTTGGTAACATATCTTACTATAAAGCTCACCTTTATTTCCTATAAATGATTAACCTCATTTTTAATTTTCCAACTCTTCAATAATTTAAGGGGAAAATTGTTAATCAGGACAATTTCGTGAGAATTAACAACCATGTGTCACAAGAATGGCCTTATAACGTAATAGAAATTCATCTTTAATCAGGAAATGAAAGATTTCCCTATCTATGTTATTCCCCATCTATGTTATTAAAATAAAGTTATAGGAAATGGGCAATACTACATAAAGTATTTCTGTTAAATATTTCTGATGGTAGATACAATTCTGAACTAACGAAAATGGCCTCTAAAACAATACCCCTAACTGATTAATTCTTAGAAACAAACATTGCTGGGCTTGCTTACTCACTATAAGGTCCATGAGCAACCTACTTTGACAGGACTTTTATGATAGAAGTTATCATGATGTAGTCATAATATAATATTTATTTAACTGAACATGGAAGCAGTATATTTCAAGGCAAGGGAGATTTAAGAAATCCAATCAATAGATATTTGCCAGAAAACCATGAACTTACACTTTATTGCTAAGAAACTTGTCATGATTTTTGTTACATGGCCAATGTTAGAGTAAGACTTTAAAAATCATTTCCATAATAATATTTCCATAAAATCATTTCCAATAATAATATTTATTATTTTTATTATCACTTGCACCAGGAGCACATGTTTCTAGAGCACGGACTCTATGTCATTGTTTACCCTCACCAAGGACTCACCTAGACACAGCTTTTCTTCTTAACTGTAGCAAACTTCCAAATAACGTTTTGTCTTCTATCAGCTATACTGGTTTTTATTATTAGTTGATCTTAAAAAAAAAATCAGGAGGCATTGTATTAATTTCAATATTAAAAAACATGTTGTAACAGAAGGAAAACAATGAATCAAAGTTTTTGTAATTTAGTAATGAATGCGTTGATATTTTAGTTTTTATTACATTTTACCCTGAGAAAATCTAATTTTCTAATACTTACATACACAGCTGTCTCCAGACTCAAATTACATTTTCCCTCGGATCATATTGGACATTGTCCTGAAGAATCCCTTAAATCCAAGGGTCATGACCTGAAATATTGATTGATGTAATAATTTAATGTTATTTCAAGGAGACAATAAAATTTCCATGGTAAATTGAAATTTTCAAAGAAAATACCACCATTAAAATATTTTTATTAAGCTATTCCAATTTTTAAAAACCTCTTTTGCTTACAATATATTTGAGTTTTTTCACAAATATTTGTTGTTTTCCATTATACAGAGAAAGTTAAATTAATTTCCATTCATCCAAGATAGCTAAGATACTGAAATTTTAAGTTAAACTAGTTTAATTTTCCTTGGAATGACTTTTTTAAGAACGTGTTAGGACGTGTTAGTAGTCTTGGTGACATACACCCGTTTCTTCGGCTGGTATGGTTTCTCAAGCCAGGAACCATGTCCGCTCACTCCCTGTATCTTTGGTGACTGGCGGTTAATGTACATTTGCTATGCAAATAAATGAGTGAATGAATAAAAAAATTAAACCAAAAATTACTTTAGGATTTTAAACTTAGAATCAAGAAAAATAATCATAAATTTTAAATAACTGCCGTTTCTTCTATTAGAAGGCTTTTGATAGTGTTGGAATCTATAAATTAGGGGAAATAACAGTAAAAATTAGGGGGAAAAAGGTCTTATATAAGCATTTTTACTTTCTTAAAAAGCAGTGTGCTGAAAACTATTTTTCAAGGTCTGTGACTGGGTATTGAATAAACGGTAGTTTGCTGTACTGACTGTGGAAGTCTTTATAAAGGTGAAGCCAAACTTAAAGCATTGGTAATTCACATTTCTTTGTATAGGGATGTATGGGATCCAGAAATACACCAATAAGAATGTCCACAAGTATTATTCTATTTGGAAGTTTTTTAGTTTTTTATGAAACATTGCTTTGATGATTTACACGTGAGTCAGGATTAAACTAACTATAATACAGGCCTAGGCTCAAAAAAGTGCTTCAGAACCATGTTTGGAGTTTTGCCAAACCCTGTATGTTTGAGAAAACATTTCACCCGACACCTGTAGGTATTTGCACCGCTCATCTAATCTGGGAGTTCCGAAAAGCATGTCAGTAAAAAACCTCTCTGTGTTTACTGGATTACTCTGGCCCCGCAATTTAAGAAGATTTTATTCATTTCAGGAAATATTTCCCAACGAAGCTATTGTGCTTTCATGGCTTGCCTCTTCACCCCGTTCCTTCGTGATCTGGAGAAGGTCTTACCCGTCACAAGGTGGGTTTTTGCCGTATGCACACGTGCAGCACCGAGTCAGGGCCGTCTGCAGCCCGGTGTCATCGAGGACCAGCCCAGGTTTAGGGGGCCGTGCCCAGACCCATGCTGGCCCCTGCGCTCCATGACATCCAACGATGACCCTTTCACGTGGTCATCCCGCTCCTGTGAGTCACCCCCGACAAACGACTGACCAGCTTTCCTTGCGGCAGACCCACGTGCTGAGGGGCAGTGACAGAGCCATCAGCACATTCCCCAAACGTTCCCAAGGTCAGTAATGGAGGCCTGTGCCTGGGTGTGCAGCTACCACCTGAGGACACGCCTGAAGACGGTTTAGACCCCATGTCCGGCCGGCAGAAGCCATGGCCCGGCCGTCCCCAGAGTGTGTGACTGTACCTAGCTGTGTCCTCGCTTTAACTCCGTGGTTCTTTGTTGTGACCTCTAGTATGTTCCTGCAGCAAGGGCCCCTCTCTCTCTAGCTTATTCCACATCCATCTTTGCTAAAATAATTTTTAAGATTTTTATTTATTTATTTAATAGAGAGAGACCACAAGTAGGCAGAGAGGCAGGCAGAGAGAGAGGGGGAAGCAGGCTCCCCGCTGAGCAGAGAGCCCGATGCGGGGCTCCATCCCAGGACCCTGAGATCATGACCTGAGCTGAAGGCAGAGGACTAACCCACTCAGCCACCCAGGTGCCCCTGCTAAAATATCTTTGACGCTAACTGACCAAAGCTCGCAGACAAATCATAGTAAATGTCTTCCAGATCTTGTTAAATAATCGACTGACAGCCGAGTGCGTGTGTCTCCTGAGACGCAGTAGTTCCCATTAAGAGAGGAAGGGGGCCATGAGGGTCACGTTAAATGACTAAATCTGCCTGTGGGTTTTCCCAAGTGTCCTCAGATTTGTTTAGTAGGAAAAGGGCTTGTTCCAAACTAAGAAAGCTCTCACTTAAACTCTGAAGCGAATCTGTAACCCACCGGCGCTCCCAGTCCTTACCGGCCGTTGCTCTAACCGCGAGCCTCACGGAACCTGGCGGTACCGTTGTATTTCCACGTCTCAAAATTAAAGTGGAAGTTTGGGTTCTATTACTAGAAACAAAATAATTTTCTTTACTGTACACATGGAATAAAATAGTAGTTTATTTCTAAATTGTCTTCATTGTTTGGCCCAAGAATCACCAACATAAAGTAAAAATGATTTATTCCATCAAAGAACTTTGAAGATGAAGAATATTGTAAAACCTCAAAGAACTTTTGAAATACAGCTTCCTCGTCCCTCAGGACTTATGTAATCTCCTGGTTTCATTTCCTAAGACGCCACTGACTGTACTACAAGACCTTTTTCATGGATCTACATTTCCAAGTCCAAAACTTTCAACCAATCTTTTTTGCTTGCTTCAGTGTAAAAGCATGTTTTATTCTGCATACAAAATTACAACTCAGTGTGACTTAATCAGTACTAAGTTATCAGAACACAAAAACCTAAATCCTATAAATGCATAGCAGTACATGACAAACCTGCTTCTTATTTTCTAAAAATTGTATTATTCCTGTACACACTTTTATTAATGTGCTTTTCTCTGTAACAGGTCTTAGTTTTAGTTGAGTTACCTAACCCTGATACTAAAAGTGTATGTTTGCTCCAAGATTGAGGAAAACAGAACCAAACAACTCCCACCTCTCCATTTCCCAAATATCTTGGATTTCGGGGGCCTCTGCCACGTTTTCTTCCACCTTACTTATCCCGCCACTGCAAAGTGGGCTCACAGGGGCACGAATCTCATGTACCTCATTTGAGGATTTTCTATTTAGTGCACACCTTTCCCCTATAGCATATTCAACACATATATTTCTATTTTTAATTTGAATTCAATTAATTAACATATAGTGCAGCATTCAGCGACCCACCCCATAATCCTCAGTTGGTGTCCTACGATCAAGAGTCTCCTACGGTTCGTCTCGTGCTACCTTTCTGAATCAAAATAGGGAACAAGCCCTCCTCCACCCCAGCCCTCCTCCACACCTGGAAGCAGATGGAAGCTTCTGCCGTACGCTGTGTGAGAGATTGTGCCACTGAGGAAAAATGTCGAAGTGTGAGATCGGGGCTACCTTCTATTTTCTCCTCACTGCCTTGGTGTTTTTGTTTTAGTCAAAACCTAAGTGTTTCTGCTAGAATTATCCTTGCAAATTACTGTCTTTACTTTCAATGAAATCTTTAAGAAATATATACAGTACAAGGTTTTAAGTCACTACCCCCATTCTGGCCTATAATGTCCTTAACACTTTCAATACATGAAGCAGTAAGAAAATTAAAACGTAAGGACCTCTTCCTAAATATCTGTTACTGATGTAAGAAACTCAAATATAAGGTTTTTTTTTTTTTTTTAAAATAGTATCACTTGGGGCTTCCATAGTTTTCAGAACCGAGTCACTGACGGAGCATAGAGCTCCGCAGGGTTTTGTGTGTCTGTCTGTCTGTCTGTCTGCTCCTCAGACTGTGGGCTCGTGGGTCGTCTGCATGAGAATCGCTATGAGAACGTCGCTGACCACGTTAGAAGTTGTAGGCCGCACAGCGGTCCCTCTGCATCAGGATCTTTGGGGGAGAACTGGGAATCTGGATTTTTAGGAAGGCTTTAAGGAAATTCTTGGCCTGAAATTTTGGGGAGCACACCATGAATACCACAGCCTCGTTGGACCATGCTCAAACCTGGACTCATTCATATTCCTCTGTCTCTAAGTACTACCAGACTATTCTATTTTTTTTTTTCAAAGATTTATTTACTTTTTTCTGTGAGAGAGAGGTGGGAAGGGGCAGAGGGAGAGGGAGAGAGAATCCTTAAGCAGATTCCCTGGTGAGTGCAGAGCCGAACACCGGGCTGGGTCCCAGGACCCTGAGATCATGACCTGAACTTTGCTTAATGGACTGAGCCAGCCAGGTGCCCCTGTCAGACTATTTTAAGGATAATTACCAAGGGGGCACCTGGCTGGCCCAGTTGGAGGAGCATGTGACTCGTGATCTAGAAGTCATGAGTGCAAACCCCCCGTTGAAAACAGAGCTTACTACAGGAAAAAACAAACAAAAAAACAAACAAACAAAACCCTATCAAATATGACTCAAGCAAAAGAGTCTGTCATGTTCCCAGGAACAATAAATGCTTCAGAACTCCCACAGCAAATGATTCAAAAATCTATTTTACTTTATTTTATTTTATTTTAAATTTATTTATTTGACAGACAGAGATCTCAAGCAGGCAGAGAGGCAGACAGAGAGAGAGGAGGAAGCAGGCTCCCTGCTGAGCAGAGAGCCTGATGTGGGGCTCGATCCCAGGACCCTGGGATCATGACCTGAGCCGAAGGCAGAGGCTTTAACCCACTGAGCCACCCAGGCACCCCCGAAAATCTATTTTAAATCTGTTTTGAAATATATCCTTTAGGGCACTTGGGTGGCTCAGTTGGTTAGGGGACCGCCCCTCGGCTCAGGTCATGATCCCAGAGTCCTGTAACAGGTCATGATCCCAGAGTCCTGTAATCAAGCCCCGCATCGGGCTCTCTGCTCTGCGGGGGGCCTGCTTCTCCCTCTGCCTGCCGCTCCACGCTTGTGCTCTCTCTCTGACAAATAAACAAATAATACTTAAAAAAATTAATAAAATGTATCTTTTAATGCTGTAATTCCTTTTTTGTGTCTTTATTTATGCCACTAGATTGTGAGCGCAGTAAAAATAGGATGTGCATTGTGTCAGCCTCTATAACTCCAAACCCTAGGCATAAAGAGAATAAATCAAAAGTGTGTTTGAATGAATTATGTACACAATGAATTTAATTAGGTTGAAGAAACTGGTGTTTGGGGGTGCTCTCAGCCCTATGAAGCACATTATAATTTCTGACACCTTAAAAGGGTCATTGACTGGATTCTACTCCAAGAAATTTGGATTCAGTTCATACCGATTGGGGTCTAGCGAGAACATTCTCTCCAAGTTTCTGAGGTGATTCTCGTAAGGAGCTGGAGTTCAGAATCAGTGGTGCAGACAGAAGAATTCTGTGGCAGCCGGAATCATCAGCCCCAAGTACTTCCATGCCCTAATCCCCAGATCCTGCTGTCTCAAGGTTAGGGACCGTAAACAGGAGGATTATGCTAGATTACCATGAAGCATCCTGGTAGCCTAGACGCATCACCTGAGCCCTTCAAAGCAGGAGAGGAAGCTGAACAGTCAGCCACGGGGATGCAATGGGAGGAGAGGAAGCAGAAGGCCTACGGCACGGTTGGCGGCTTGGCTGGAGAGCCCATGTCCAGAGACCGGGAAGAAGCCTCTAGGAGATAAAGGAGGCTCTCAGATTAACAGCCGGCCGGGAGATCGGGACCCCGGCTCTACAACCTCAAGGAATTCAATTCTGTCAACAACCTGAATGGATCAGGAAGTACATTTTCTCCCAGAGCCTCCAGAAGAGAATTCCTTGATTTGGGCCTTGTAAGATTCGCAGCAGGAACACTAGCCAAGCCCACAGGACCCCTGACCTATGGAGCTGTGATGCAACAAATGTGTGGCATTTATTATAATTCATCGGTGGCAATTTGTTACAGCCATACTGAACAACTTTACTTGGTCCGAAATTACATTTTCCCGTCACACGTAAGTGGTGACTTTCTGCTTCGCAACTGGCTAGTCATCCTTCCTAACTTGAGAATACATTTTTCATGGTGCAAAGATCACATCTTGCAACTGCTCCTGAATTGTTAGGTGATTTTAAGAAAATCATCGCAACCTTTCTCCTGGGCTTACCCAACTAGAAAATCAGACCTCGGTCTTCAGCTCCCTTTGCACGCTCCTGAGAGACGGTGCTGGAGTCAGAGACACCACTTCTGGCGGGGGAAGGAGCGCACAGACAGTGGCTCCAATGTTGCCAAGAATTTGTATCATCACTCGTTGTTTTAGTGTTCAGTCATACGGTAGATGTGAAGAACTTATAGTAAACCCCCAGTGAGGAGTAGCTGTTGTTACTATCTTTATTATTCTGTGATTTCAATTAGTCATAGCAACGTCAATCTAGTACTTCATATCCTATCCATATCTTAGTGACTTGGCCAAGGGCGCACAGATGCTTCAGGCTGATCCCACGCTAAGAACATAGATTTTCCGAATCTAAATCTAAAGCCCTTTGACCAAATTATATTGACTCAGAGAACTGAGTCATTTTTTGGACAATTAAGATTTAGAAAGTAGTGCAGGATACATTTCTGTTTCGCTTATCCAGTTATTTTGTCTAACCACGTTTCATTTCACTTTCGTTTATCAAACTTTTTTTATGGTTTCTCATGCAATTTCTTTTGATTCTTTTTCTTAGTAAAGTTGGGATATTTTACTTTTTTTAAACTTACATGAGTAAACAGCTTTACAATTCAGATTTGCCATTCTGGTAAGGTGCCAAGAAAAAATCACATGCATTTTAATTTAAGAAATACTTCTGGAAATTCAATTAATCATCTTACCGTATTTTTTGAGCATCTACTTTCACCTACTTGTGTAGGAAGATGGGCGTGAGTATACGTTAAGATTCCTCAACAAAAATACTTATCAAGTTAGAGAATGGGGATGTTATATTCAAGGACTCATTCATAAGGTTCTGAAGAGAGATGATTTCACCAACATTTAAGACAGGAAGTTAGTCCCAGGCCTCAGCCAGTATAAGCCATTCGGTGAGATTGAGGAAGTAACATACCTTCCCAGGTATCTTGTTTGTAAAGTGAAAGAGTGGAATAAGATTATTTAAGCCTTGGGTAAGGGTTCAAAATTCATGTAAAAGGCAGGAGGAACAGTTTTGTTCAAACTAACCCAAATCCAAATATCCTCAAAACCAAGCCTTTCTGATGCTGTTTTTTTCTGGCTCAGGACTTTCCCTAGGTCTCCTCCTTCTAACTGCCCAAAAGACTTTGAGTTTGAATCTAAGACATTGGAACGTAGACCCATGATTTTTTCTTTTGCTACATGAGAATTCAGGAAAATGTATCTAGGCCAAAAGGATTACGTTTTGATTTCAGCTCTTCATATAATGCTTCTTTTTAGAGCTATTCTTACTTTTGAAAGGCTGTTTGGGGTAAGTCTAGCTCTCTCCTCTCCACTGCAGAAAACTGAAATTAGAAAAGCAAACATACTTCTTCATAAGCCTCCTTGCCAGACTTCTTCAGAGTGGGGTCTGATTTTCATCTAAGCCAATGTGCACTCACTGTCATCAACATTACAACAGCCTCAATGCTCCTGGGACTGGAAGCCAACTATTTACGAGTTTGGGATACATTGGATTTTCATATCTTTTGCCTTTAACAGGAAATGACACAGATAAAAAAGTAATAATAATTAAATTATACAGCTCCAAAAATTATAGGACATGTTAAGGAATGATTCAACAATGCATAAACTCAACAAGGTAACCAATGAAATAGCAAGAAAGATTATTACAGTTAATTCATCAAAATCTTGTGAATGACTTAGTATATAAAAACACATCTAATAGTCAATTTTAAAAAGTCAATAAGAACCTCCAAAAACTATTTTATTTTGAAGCGACATCTGAGTTTAACTACAACTATTAAATTCCACGTGCTAAGAACATATAAATATTGCCTACTGACCAATGATACAATTTCCCTTTTCCACGGAGATAATAAAGTAAATAAAGTAACATCCACCTGATACTTAATAATTAGCCTAATAGAGGGACAACTGTGATAAGTAGAGGCAGGAGTTTTACTGGTTACAAATTCTGATTTAAAAACCCAACCCAACCTCACACTTTCACGTTAAACAACTTCTGTAAGAATAGCTTTCTCACTAGCAAAACAGCTACAATAGCAGAGGCTATTGTGAAAATAAAATGAGATAAAGTACACAGACCTTTTAGAACTTAGTAAAGTTAGATATTATTGTTATTACTATTATTATAATATCACATTAAAACTTTTAGAAACATAACCAAGATTATACATGTTTTTGAGTTATTTGCCACAATTTCTATAGCATCATAAATGAAAATTTACCCTATATTTCAAGGGGTGGTCATATGCATTGTGAGTTTATCTTCTCTAGATATAATATGCTCAGTTTTATTCTGTCATTTACATCAGTTATGAGAATATCAAATAAAGTGAATGGTAACAAGAATATTCCCAAATATGAAGTCCATTTAGTTAACATAACTGCATATTTCCCAATATTGAACTTACATAAACTAAAGATCTAGCAAGTTGTTTATCTACATTTTAATCAAATATTCACATCTTAAAGAATATAACATGCTAATCCAATTAAAAACAAGTAATAAAATCTCCCAAATTTGAGATTAATTTTAGGTTGACTATAATAGCATTTGCTAATACTGTATTGGAACAACAACAAAAAAATATTGACTCTATGCTTACTTGCTTATCTAACGAACATTCCAGGTTGAATAGCTGAATAGCCATTAAAGACAGATAAAATTGTGATTAAATTCGGGACTTCATTTTACACTCTGAAGTACGTACTCTTGGGAATAATTTTCCCATTGTGGGCATGATTAGCCATTTTCCGGTGATTTCGGTCACCTTCTTTTTATTTGAAAGAGGCAAGTGGCCAAATCTCAGCCCAATTAGTAAAAGGTGGGGGGAGACTGAAAAACAGCTTTGTACTTGATGGAAACACTCCCTCCAGGAGATCTAATATGGAAAGAATTGCTGCTCGGAGGGCACAGAAACAAAACGTATCTTTCCAGCTCTTTGGCTACGAGCTTTACACCTACTCCCCTTTCACAAAGTCAGGAGTCAAATTCTATGTGAAAACATGTTTTCTTCCAAAGGCAATAAAATCAGAAAACATATACTTCTCCTGGAATTTTAACTTAACAGAATAGCTCATCATCAACACTGTATTTCTATGATTTGGGGCTTTCAATTTTTCTTAAAAAATCAAATTTATACGGTACCTCCTAGCATATCTCAGCATTTGGGAAGCACAAGAACTCTGTGATACTGTTGATCCAGCATAATTGCTTTTTTTCCCTGATACAATGAACCCCTCTTTCCAGCAGAGAATCCATTCCCTGTGGTTCGAGTCAGTCTGTCTTCCTGGTCCCAGAGGTAGGAAGTCACTGAAACCTGGTCAGATTAGCACAGTCCTCTGGTTTGGGTTTGTTTGGGCGTGGAAGCATGGTCAAGCTACATCATTAGTATTCTCTCTAGGAGTTTTCTATTAGTGTTATCAGGGAAGACTTCCTTTTTCTGGGAGTTGCAAAGCAAGTAGGAGAAGGTATATCCTAATGCATCCTTCCAACCAAAAAAAAAAAAAATATATATATATATATATATATATTTTTTAAAATAAGAAGCCAGTCAGAGCTAGAGATTGGTGGAGAATCTGATGACATTATTAGAGCCTTTGAAACTGGCCACACCCAAAATAGCTATAATAATGTACTTCCTCATCAATGTAGCCAGAAAGTTATATTTTATGCTAAACAGGATTGACTTGGAATTTTGTCTCCAAAACATTTTCAACATTTTTAGAAATTCTGGTGTGGTGGAGAGATCAAGAAGATTCCATTTTGCATTTTGCCTAACTTACCGAGCCCGAATATTCTCAGGTAGTGACGTTGCTAGGCCTCTGTTTCCTGACCTGTAAAGTGAGAGGACTTAAAACTCTCTCCACTGTAATCTAAACATCTACAGATTATTTTCCTTTTCACCAAAGCAAGACATTGTTATTCATTCCCAAAGTATATCAGAAGCCCAGCCAATAGGAGTTCAGAAGCTTTTCTCCCCAAAGTATATCTATGAAGTGATTGCTTTTTCTAAAATCTGAAATAGACTTTGCAGTATATGCTCTTGGATAGTCCATAACTAGTATGTGCTTACAGCAAGATATTTATAGCTAGCTCAAAAAATAATGGGACCCCTGGATGGCTCAGTCAGTTAAGTGTCTGCCTGGAGCAGGTCCTGGGATCCAGTCCACACTGGGCTCCTTGCTCAGCGAGGACCTTCTCCTCCTACAGCCTGCTGCTCCCCTGCTTGTGCTCTTGCTTTCTCTCTGACAAACAGATAAATGAGAATATTTATGAAAAATTAGAGAGAAATGCAGCTCTTATATGACAATGTATGAATACATTTTTGTGACCTTGGGTTAGGCAATGTGCTTTTAGATATGATACCAAAAGCACAAATAACAAAAAAATAGATGTTCGACTACATCAATATTAGAAACTTTTGTGAAGAAATGATAGCATCAAGAAAATGAAGCGACAAATCACAGGAGAAAAGATTTAAAAGTCACATATTTGATAAAGGACTTATATCTAGAATATATGAAGAACTTTAATTATTCAATAATGAAAAGAAGAACAATGCAATTAAAAAATGGGCAAAGGGAAAAATAATTAATTAATTAATTTAAAAAAAAAAAAACGGGCAAAGGACCTGAAAAGACATTTCTCTGCATAAGATACACATACGGCCAAGTCTATGGAAAACATGTTCAAACATCGTTAGTTATAGGGAAGTGCACTTCAAAACCATAGTGTTACCACTTCCGACCCACCAGGATCGCTGTACTAGAAAGGGGGACAATTGTAAGTGTAGGAAAGATATAGAGAGACTGTAACTTTACTTCGCTGGTGGGAGTGAAAAATGATGTAGTCACTTTGGAAAACAGTTGAACAGTTCTTCAAACGTTAACCCTAGAATTGCCACAGGACCCTGAAATTACAACATATACACAAAGGTATATATGTATATCTATGTACGACAGAAATGTCCAAAAAAACCTTGTACGTGAATATTCATAGCAACATTAATTTCAATAGCTGGAAAGTTGGTAACAACTAAAAGTCCATGAATTAATGGATGGATAAACAAAATGTGATCTATCGATACTACGGATATTATTTGGCAATAAAAAGAAGGGAGTATTAACTCTATTTTACATGTTTAGAACTGTCTTATTTATAAGGAAAAGTACATTTTCCTTGAAATTGGCTTTTGGAAACTACTTCCCAGCTTATACACAAAAAACATTGTATTTCTTTTGAGATAAAAATTTTAGCTTATAAAAATTAACCACCATACATAATTGAGGCAAAAGCTATTGTGATAAACTTAGAAAATATTCCTTAGGTTTAAAAGAATTTATAATTGTTTATTTCTTTTCTCCTGTCAGTAATTTCTTTTATTTACATTTCTACAGTCTTATTTTATTTTTTCTTACAGGGGTGGGAAAACTGACAATTTATACACAGAAAATTTGTCGATATTTGATTCCACTTGTGACCTATTTAATTCGTGTTATTACAAAACACTAACAAAGAAACAACAAATGGGAGTGTTAGCAAGAAAAAATAAGGAACTTTAGTGCGTTCTTAGAAATCAACCCAAGTTAAAAAACTCGCACCCCACTGCCTCCCTTCTGTGAAGCTGTTCCTCAGTGAAGGAAACGAGGAAAGAGTGCGGGCGAGACGGGTCGTGCGTCTCAGGTAAATGCACACATTGTCTGAAGTTAGCCACATGCCCGTTACCTTTGTAAAGGAGCCAACAGTGTCGAACCAGCTTCCACTCATTTACCTGAGAGGGCGAGGGAGCTTGCAGGGAGCGAGGCAGGGGCGAGGGAGACGGAGAGCAGGCCCCAGGCTGGGCCGGAGCCCGACGGGGCCGGGGTCCCAGGATGCCCGGTCAGGACCTGAGCCGAGGTCGGACACTTAACCAGCCGAGCCTCCGGGCGCCCTGGCCGTGCCAGAGTTCGTTTCTTTACAGGATCTCTATTTCTTTCAACATGAAACACTCCGTCTTCGTGTTTTTTGAACACATTCATTCACGTGTTCATTCGTCCAAACCGCCATCTGGAACCCAAGGTTTTCCAAAAGCAATGCTAACTGCTGGGGACCCAGAAATGGTGCAGTTTTGGCTCTGAGAGTTGGTTAAAACCTTGTAGAGAAGAAAGGCATGAACAAATACGGATAATGCAGTGTCCTCGGTCATCAATAAATATTTTTAGTGTTGATCAGATGAGTGATGCATCTTACATGGGAGTGGTTGGTGCGTGTGTCTCACAGCCGTGTGGAAAGAGCAAGAGAGACACAGAGACCAGGACATTCCAGTGGAGGTTTTACAATCAGCACTTGATGCTCCGGGAGCGTGCGAGACGCAGGTACAGAGAGATGAGGCTTTCCGGGGAGGCAAGTCAGAGACGGCATTTTCTACCACACTGAGGAGTTTTTGTTTATTGTTCTAAGCTAGAGATTTCCACCTAGAAAAATCTAGATTTGGTGTTCTGGTTTTCAAGATTTCATCATGAAAAAAGTCCACTTTGATATGCTGTGGCTGTGATTCGCAGCGATAATCCTGAGTCTGGCCTCAGCGAGAGGCTCTGACCCATCAGTGACGCCGGCCACATGCACCACCCTAAGGAGCAACAAGTATCCCAAAGACCTGTTAATGCCGCTACAAAAAAAAATACTAATAGTAGTAGTAGTAGAGCACTATGATGAGTTTTTCATCTCAGAAAGCAGGAGGATTGGGCGCCGGGGCGGCTCCGTGGGTTAAGGGACTGCCTTCGGCTCAGGTCATGATCTCAGGGTCCCAGGATCGAGCCCCGCATCGGGCTCTCTGCTCAGCGGGGAGCCTGCTTCTACCTCCACTGCTCCCCTGCTTTTGCTCTCTCTCCATCAAATAAATAAATAAAATCTTGAAAGAAGGAAAGAAGGAAGCAGGAGGGTCAACTCAAAGACGGCAACAAGATAGCTGTGGAGAGATTAGAGCGCTGTAGTGACTCGCAAGCAAGGGAGGCGAGAAAATCATCATGAAGCCCAGAACCAAGAGTAAGGATGATGGGCACAGGAAGGGGCATTTAGCAGAGACACGGAGAATACTCAACTGGAAGAGACTTTCAGGAGTGTAAGAAACCTGAGCAGATTCCCCAGATTCTACCGTGAACATCTGCATAAGGTCCAACCACTAAGACGGGGGGACAGCAGAGGAAGAGGTTAGGGTTAGGACAGTACCTGAGTACAGACCCGACCTTCTGAAGAAGAAAGTGCCTGGGAGTTTGTGCAGACGATTCTGGAAATCCATGAAGGGAGGACCTTGAGACGGAAAGTTCACTCCCATGAGCACAGAGGAGGGTAGCGGCCGGCCGGACCGTCCAGAAGGACTGTGGCAGGCAAGGGAGCACTCGGGGCACCTGAGCTGGTGTGTGAGTGCACCGAGAGCGCTTTCCAAACACCCGTGTGCACGGAGCTCGGCGTTAGGACGTGCTGACCGAGCACGGAGGCAGAGTTTTAGGGACAAGGGACTAGGAAACAGGGCATGGGTCCGGCACGAGCAGAGACTGTGTGAGGGCAGGTGCCGGCCTGCGGGACTCGAGATTCTCTGGGGAATTAAGGGTGGAAACCGGCTGAGTCACGGGGACCTTTGCCGGGCGCAGACTCTCAGGACGGGCTCCATGCCTGCCGCCGTCTTGCACATACCGAGCACGTCTTATTTTTAATTATTTACTCCTGTGACTAAGTCTGGGTTGTAATTTAAAAATAGATTTTCCAGCACAAAAGCTGTGGCACAGGAAGGCGCTGGCTGCTGAGCTGAGCTTAGTGAGCACCGCGGCTTGGGAAGAGCATCCCCGGAGGACAGAGGCAGGTCGGCTTCAGGGAGTTGAACTTCACGGGGCTATTATCAGCTCCACTGTATGTTTTTTCCTGTTTCACAAACATGTTCCCAAAAGACTTTTAAAATAGCTTTCTTTCCTGCTAAATTGTTGTGTCAGGCACTTTTTCTGAACTTCAGCCTTCACTGGGCCAGGATGTGTTAAAGGAAAAAACGCCTTGTCACGCTTGACGCGGTGCAGGAGGCCTTCCCTGCCGGAGTGAAACGCTTTCCTAACCTGACCGCCTCTCCCACCGCCTCTGAGGACAACGCGGTCCTGAAAATGCAAAATACTGAAGAAATGAGATGATTTCCCAAAAAACTCAAGCGTAGAATCTGTGCACTACACTAGGATTTTTTCCTAATAAAGAGAAAAAAATAATCACTGTAGAGAATTAATGTTTTTTCTTTAACAAAAGTTAGGATAACCTAAAATAAAACCTATTCATCCTATGGAATGGTCCCCAGGTACCTAATACATTGATCTTGTATTTTTTTCTTTTTTCTTTTCTTTTCTTTTTTTTTTGGAGGAAAAGAAAAGCTCCAGCGCGTCCTGAGGTCTACGTGGTCACTTCACATGAATCTTCCTGCCCTGCTGGGGCGGCTTGCAACTTGGGCGGTAGGACTACGTGTGCTTGTCTCCCTCGTGAGCGGTTTCCCCGCCAGCAGGCTTTCTGAGCAGTGATAACCTGGTCATCTCGGAGGGAAGAGGAGGTGATGACAATCAGCACAAGATAAAAGCAGCTCAAGGCGCGTCGTGATAGAGACGATTTGAGGAAAGCTCTCACGTGTCCTTCTGGGGCAAGTCCGTCGCCTCACTGAACAGGCTGCTTTCGGCCGTAGGTAACAGCAGTTACAAACAAACAAACAAATAACAGTAGGGACTTGAATGGGGTGGGGGGGGTGGAAAAAGACAGGAAAACGGTAGAAACTGTAGGGCAGAGGGCACAGGTCTTCCCACCTCTGGTTTTGGATTCGAGCTGCCGTATCTACGAACTAGGAAAGTAGGCAGAAATCGTGACCTGAGCCAAGCGGACGCTTAACTGACTGAACCACCCCGGCGCCTTCTCCCTGGTGTCTTGAGCTCTCAGACAGACACAATGACACACTCGCACCATCACCTGTCGCGTTCGGGGACCTGACAAGTACTTAAGAAGTATCTCTCTCCCCTGCATAGAGTGGGAACACCTGGGTTTGTTTTAATTGGTCCCAGTGACAGGATTTGTAATTTTAAGTAAAATTATATGTCAACCCAGTCTTTGCAGAAGGACTTTATCAGCCGTCCTAGGCATGGGATCACCACACTCAAGGGAGTGTGGACAAAGGCACTGCTTCCAAAAACACTTACCCTCTTACCAAAACTATTTCGCTCAGGCACGTAACACTGCCGACCCTTACTCTGTCAGGAGGTGCCTTTTCCTACATATATTAGGACCGTCCTCTAAAAATGGTCATAAATACCTGTGGTTAAACCTCTCAGATCATTTCTTTAGATCCCCAGGACACCACTGTTAAGAAGTGAAGTCTTTCTTTTTTTTTTTTTTAAGATTTTATTTATTTACTTGACAGAGATCACAGTAGACAGAGAGGCAGGCAGAGAGAGAGGAAGGGAAGCAGGCTCCCGGCTGAGCAGAGAGCCCGATGCGGGGCTCGACCGACCTTAAGAACTCTGAGCTTCTCCCCACGTGACGCCTCCACCACATGCTTTACATGTGAATGCCTTTAACTGACTCGGTTTACCAAACAAGGACAGGTAATAGCCCTCAAATTCCTGGGAAAATGTTTTAAACATCAAGTTTTTCCCCTTTCACTGGATCAGCTTTTCAAACTCCCTTGTTCTGATTCAGGAATTTACCTTAGTTAAGATCAGGATTTTCCTCTGGACCAATCCCGAAGATACTCTTGTGATCTAAGCGAGCGTGAGAGCAGGAGAGGGAAGGATGGGCGGACAGAGCAAGGCTGGGAGGCTAATCCAGAAGGGAAGGAACAGGCCAAAAAAAAAAAAAAAAGCAACAAAAGACAGGGAGAAAAGCTTCAGCATCAAGCAGGCATGATGCGTATCAGATTCCAGATTTCAGGGCTGGAGACCTCTGCGTTGTTTTCCTTGAGAACTATCATTCGTGATTATCGCCAGTTACATCTAAGTCTTGGAAGGCAATTGCTCCATCTGATGACTGCTCTACCTGTATTTGTTAAATTTTTACAAGTTAAATAAATTCTATCTGCCCCTTCCCGTGAGAGGACGGCAAGAGAGTGCTCTAGGCCGCATTGTGACTGGACGCACGGGTATTCACACACCTAACGGACAAAAGCAGGTTTAGGGCAGACTGTTTCAAGCAAATAAGAAATTATTCTTCCTTCAGCAGTTCTGATACAAAACTACACAAAGTAACTGCCATTAGCCTTATCGTGAAATAATCTTTTTTGTTAAAGGAATAACTTGTGTGCTGAGACACATAAAAAACTTTGATTTGTGTCTCAGTGGATGCAAAGTACCAGAGGACCATCCACTCTGCTTTGTTCACTTTCTATCTTGGAAGACTGAGAGACATTATTTTCTCCGAGTTGGTCATTGATTACGTTTGTATTTTGTTGAACTCTGATGCAGACTGATACTATGTATCTATCCAACTCAGGCAACTTCTTTTACCCCATAACCTTGATCTGTACAAAAAATAGGGATAATGATATTATACCCTACTTAGAGTTGATGCATCATATGAAAAAAATGCATGTAGTGAGTTAAGAACACTTTATGACACATTAGTTAGCACTTAATAATGTTAGTTATTATTATGGATCATTTGAATGCAAAACTACTATTATCATTGTTGGGTCGGTGGCGGGGGGTGCAGGAGGAACACCCGACTGGCCGCTGGGTCCCGTCTTCCCGGCCGCCCCCTCCTCTCCCCACGACTCTCCTGTGGGAAGGACCCGGCCCCTAAGTAACCCAATACCTGTGCAGGGAACGGAACATCAGGACCCCCCTGCCCTCCAGCCACCGAACATGCTACCACATACACTTGTGAACCCCAATACCTTCCTTACATGGCTGCGGACTCTGCCCTGTCTGAGCCCAGATGAAAGACCCACTGACCCCCTCCAGCCCGACTTCCCCGACTCCCCTCTCCGGAGTGGCGGACCTCGCCCGAGAGCCCCCTAATAAGCCTTGCCTTGGCCTGCCTGGCCTGGTGTCCTGTGTCTCCCTGTAAAACCCTCATTAGCTGTCGCCCAGCAGGAGGAATGGAAAGCTAATTTGGGACATCAGTAAGCAAATATTTTATTTATACAAAAACTTCACTTTTGGGAGAAACTTTTATTTCCCAACAAGTTTTATCAGAGTGTGACAATGGGTAAGTTGTATAATTGTAGTTGCCTAAGAAAGTCAATTAGCGTATTTTATCCAATGAAGTTTTTTTAATTCCTCAGTATTTGTCAACAATATTTCATTTGTAAATATAAAAGTTACTTCAAATAATGAAGTTACAAGTAGATGACCACATTTTAAACTCACTGCTCACATATGAATGTCATAATGGACTCATTTAAATCCACCCTTTTTAAAAAAGGCCATAATTATTAGCTGCAAAATCTGTAAGGGGTTGAAAACATGATCTTTCTTTTATCATAATAGAAAGATCATACCTAAAATCGAAGTTCTGTGAATTCTGGCTAAAAATAGCAACTGACTGGCAACCTCTGCACTCCGGGCCGGCTGCTGTCTGTAAGCCCACACACAGGGAATGCACAAAAATTGAAGAAAAACCCATGGAAACACTGACATTTAAGACAGGATATTCCAGGACTATGGAGGCATTTCTAATTAACATAGAACAGGATTAGAAGCAATCAGCGCCTGCCCAACTGACACAAGGTTGATAAACACATCGTCCCCAGACTCCTGTCTTTTCGGAGGCTCATAGGATTAGGAGTTGTGCCTATCAGGAAATTAATAAGTATTGGTGGTTTGTTTTTTTTTTTAAGAAGCTAGAGAAATGGGTCTAATCTTCTGCACCTCCTGCCCCCAACACCCCTCGCCCCCCCCCCCACTTCCATTTATTCCAGAATCCCACACTCTGGAAGATCAGGCACATTTTGTTTGCTGACTGACTCGGCTAGGAGCAGACGCTGGTGTTGTCAGCATCTCCGTGGTTAAGAGTGGATCTAAGAAACCAAGCCCCGTAGGAAAGTAAGGAGAGGGCAAGGCCCCCAGCAGCGATACGCTGAAGCTCCCGGAGAAGAGGGTTTCGTGCGTTCTGCTGGTCAAAGTATCCGGGCTCTAGGTGATGGGATGGGGATAGACATAGGGTATGAGACAATTCTACATTAGAAAATTCTAGATCACTGTTTAGAGAAATGCTTCCTTAGTGTTGGGAAATTGGCTAAAATCAGTAATTATATGCTTGCCTTGGAATTTCTAGCCAGAAAAGAGGTTTTGGGGAACCCCTAGAGACCAGTGAACATAGCCAAGGTCGTTTTCTCAAAATGTGGAGGTCGGCAAGCAGGTCCTGTCTTCAGGCTGTATTTAGCAAACAAAATAAAATGAATTTGTTCTATAAAGGGGCATGCTTGAAAAATATTGAAGAATTAGGGAAGGAATTGAAGAATCAGGGAAAGAGAAATCTTTTTTGAAGAATCTGAGGTGGAATATAGATCCGAAAAGTATGTTTACTAAGTAGAGAAAATTTTTCACAAACCATTGTGGCATTAATACTGTCTCTGGGAGGAAACTAGTAATATCTCTGATATCAACTTGACATTGTCATAAAAGTGTTTTTTAGTTATATATAGTTCATGAAATATTTGGCTGAAAAACTCTTTTTGAAGTATTGATATGTAAGAAGTTCTCACACAACAGTTTAAATTGAGGAGTTACTGGTAGATAGAAGACGTGATGACCATTTTCTACTCAGGGATTCGACTGCGTTATTATCTGGGATAACTTTAAATTTTTAAAGTAATTATTACTTATTTACATCTACTCTTTTGAAATAATTCTTAGAAATTATTGGCATTAGGGACTAAATTCTTTCTTCCAAAAACTTACATGTTGAAGCCTTACCCCACAATGTGACTGCATCTGGAGACAGTTCCTAAGGAGGTAATTAAGATGAAGTGAGGTCCCAAGTGTGGAACTGAGAGAAACATCAGGGTTGCACACACAGAGGAAAGGCCCTGTGAGGACACAGTCGGAAGCTGGGGAGCTGCCAGCCCGGAAGGGAGGCGTAAAGAGAAACTGAACCAGCCAACACCTTGATCTCGAGCTCCCAGCATCCAGAAACGTGAGAAAATTAATTTAATCGTGTAAGTCTCCCAGCCTGTGATTTTTTTATAGCAGCTCTAGCAGACTAATACAGTTAGGTTTTAGTCCGTTCTCAGAACCTGAATCTAAAGTGAAACTGAGAGAAAAATTTCCAAGAACTTTATAAACGGTCTGAGTACAAATTATCTCCTTTTAAACACTTTCTTATTGATGAATAGGTCACTTCATTTACTCAAAATTTAGAACAAAGAAATATATTTCAATTTGCAAAAGAACAATTTGTGTTAACTAAAGAAAATACTGTACATGAGGTTAAATTAAAATACATTAAAAAGGCCTTCCAGGGGCGCCTGGGTGGCTCAGTCATTAAGCGTTTTCCTTTGGCTTAGGTCATGATCCCGGGGTCCTGGGTTCGAGTCTCACGTAGGGATCCCTCTCATCAGGGAGCCGGCTCCTCCCTCTCCCACTCCCCCTGCTTGTGTTCCTTCTCTCGCTGTCTCTCTCTCTGTCAAATAAATAAGTAAAACCATTAAGGGAAAAAAAAAGGCCTTCCTTAGATTATTTTAACTGGTGGCATAAATCTATCTCTAAAAGATCTATGGTATCTGCCTGAAGGCATTGGAAAGATGAATAGCATAATATTAAGCCATTAAATGTAGCAGTTTAAAAAATGCTATGATTAATAGCTGAGTTCTGGAGTCACATGCTCACCTTTTTGGAAGCAGAGACTGACTCAAATACCAACCTACCTTCTGTTTGCTCTACTAATCATTGAACCTTCAGTTGTGATTCCAAAATCTATAAAATGTTATAGATGCTAACATTCCTAAGAGAGCTTTCAGAATGAGACCACTGAAAATAATTTTCATGGAGTGGTTGAAGTTAATCAAATCTGTTATTTCATGTTTTTAAAAGAGCCTATCTTTCCAAGATAGGGAATATAAGATACAAATCTGTCTTTTGTATCAAGATCAGCTTGATTAAAAGAATCTTTTTTTTTTAAGATTTTATTTACTTGAAAGAGAGCAAGAGAGATTGAGAGAATGAGTCTTGGAAGGCGTAGTAGACCACCCGCAGGGAGCCTACCCTGGGGCTCTAGCCCAGGACCCTGGATCATGACCTGAGCTGAAGGCAAACACTTAACCGACTGAGCCACCCAGGCTTCCTAAAAGAAGCATTTATTTATTTATTTATTTTTAAAGATTTTTTTTTTTTAATTTATTTATTTGAGAGACAGAGATCACAAGTAGGCAGACAGGCAGACAGAGAGAGAGAGGAGGAAGCAGGCTCCCTGCTGAGCAGAGAGCCCGATGCGGGACTCGATCCCAGGACCCTGAGATCACGACCTGAGCCAAAGGCAGCGGCTTAACCCACTGAGCCACCCAGGCACCCCAAGAATCATTTAAATTGCTGGTTCTGGATGAGATCAAAGTTCTTTCATGGCATTATAACTTAGTGTTCATAATGCATATCTTGGAAAAATCTCTTATTTATTGAACTACTATTTTTTCCAAAGTGTAACAGTAACATTACAATGAACTGGATAAAAGTATAGCTCAAATAGGCTAATGCTCATAATTATTTTTCTTCTTCTTTTGATAATTTTTTTAAAAGGAAAGAAGTGAGCCAGCAGGGAGAGGCAGCCGTCTCTGTGGTGGAGGGTGTGCTGATGCTTTCGCCAAGTTTCACATATTTGCCCCAGCTACAAAGAGCTCAGCCGGCCAAGACCCTCTACTGCAAGAATACACAGAAACTGACTAAAATTCTTGTCAACTGCTTCCAGGAGGAAAATACATCATTAAGGGCTTCGTATGACTGAATTAGGAGTCCAGACTCAACAGGAGATAATATGAATTTACTTTCCAAGAGTATATATGTTTAAGTGGTACCTTCAGGAAAAGAAAAAGAATTTTGAAATGTTCATGAAGGGGATATAAGACAGTAGAGTGTGGGGGAATGTTAGTGTTCAGACAAGGAATGAAAGAAAATTCCTAATATCTAGTCCTAAATTATTTACACATAAATATATCAATCCTACATGTTTAGGAGTTTATCTTTAAGTGGACATGTCAAATATTGAATGCTTTGCAGGGGTTTTGAGAATTAATTGAGTTAAGGATTTCAAAGCCATTGGAGAGCTTCCTCTGAACGCACTAAATGTTGACTTCTGAATGCTGACTTACGGGAATTTGCATGTTGGCTCTTAGCTAGAACGATCTAAGCCAAGAATAGATGAACCCTAGGAGTCACGTAGAGCAGTGGTGAGACTTCCCGAGCGGAAGTAGCTGTCCTCCTTTTTGCCTAGTTGAAAATAACTTTATTAGGAAATACCATCCACTGTCTTTATTGCCATGCGACTCACATGGAACCACAAGATACTTTGAATCAAGCAGCTAATACCGTAGTTCACTTACTATTTCCATAAATCCAAACACCTTGAAACCTACTCTTGGTTCTATACAATCGAAATATCTTAATTATCAGTAAGACTAATAAAGAACCAAGACTTAAAAAGCTCTTTTTCATGTAACTGAAACCTTATATCTTAAATTGTTAGACCCCAGAAGCCTATGGATATCAAGCCCTATCAGGTCATTTCTGATTTTGTCTGCCCCTTGGAATATATGACCTACAGCATCCTGCAAAGTCTAAAGTGTCTCTTGAAATCTCTGAAGAGAGGCGCCGCAAGCCAGTGTCCTTCACAGGACCAGCCAACTCTGTTCTTCCTCCGGCGTGCCACTGCCTTAGTCTAGGCCTCTGCCCCTGGAATCAATGTAAGTGACTTAATCTTGCCATGTCTTATTACTTCAATCTGACAACAATATCACAAAAGTATACCTTAATCCTCTCAAAGTCTTCAATTCTAGCAGTGCAGAGTCCTGTGTTCTATGCAGAACGGTAGAAAATGGCTTCTTTTTAAATAAATAAATAGATAGATAGATAGATAGATAGATAAATAAATAAATAAAAGACTTCTAAGTTTACCCTCTGCTGTATTGTCACCTGAGCTCTAAAACAGCACAATTCCTGACAAGAATTTTACGAATTTTCTCATGAAAATGTTCCCTCCCTCTTCGGGTCCTTGGAATCTCCAAGCCAGTTCAAACGTCCAGTGAAGTATAGGTTCGTGCCACACCATGAATTTTTATGTCTTCCTCGTCTTAAGTTAGGCCTCAGCAAAACAAACAGAACAGCCTCCTGTTTCCTTCTTCAGCAACATTCAAAGTCCTCTGTGTTCTTCAAGCACATACAAGCCGGTGGAGGTCGTAGGAAGACCAGGCATCTCATCCTGATTCCTCTAATTAATAAAAGGAATTCATCGAGGTAGCATTCAATAATCTATTATCAAAATATAAAAAAATAGATACACTATCTAAATATCTAAATACTATCTAAAATAAATTACTATAAACCAAGGTTTAATTACTATTAAACCAAGGTTTAATTTGATGTTATGTATAACAGTTATAATCAGGATTATAGGATAATTTGCATGGTAATAGCTACCATTTATTGTTTACTGTGTGCTAAGCACTGTCAGGCACGATAGGCATACTATCATACTCAATTCTGAGGGTAACAAATCATTACATTCTTTCTCTTATTTTTTCCAGATAAGGAAGTTAAAGCTCAAAGTTATCTCACTAGTGAAGTCAGCAAGGTAAGATTCCAACCCGAGGCTCCCTGACTCCTAAACGTACATTCTTAACCAGAACTACTTCTGGACCCTGTTATATTTCACCTTCCCCAATAGTCACTGGTTATCTAGATACTTATCAGTACTTATCAGTACTATTTTGAAGTTTATATGAAGCACATGCTCCCCCCCGCCTTGTAGAACCATCACTAAAAGATCCGTGTTTACGGAGCACTTGCTTACTCTGTGCCCACCCGCATGGTAGCTCCTCCTGAGAGAGGACATGGATATAAGAAGCCCTGACTGTTCCTTCACATTCAACTTGGTTTCTTTGCTTCTGGTAAGAGTGTTAGCGCATACTTCAAGAAAAAAATGGACCATATTAAATAATACTATGCAACTTCTGCCTTAAAATTGTTCATTTTAGCAATCACATACAGTTTTAAATCTTTCTGACTCCAGAAAATATCTTTTTTTTTCAGAATTAGTAAAACAGAATGTAACATGATTTTTGGAAAATGACATAGAAAGGAAGCCTTCAGATAGCCATACAAGAGTGACCAGCTACCAGTTGAAGAGAATTAATCATAGAAGACACTTTTAACTTTTTTAAATTTTATCTTGATACTAGTGAAACACAGTAAGTACCCATATTTTTACATACAATTCTAGTGAAACACAGACTGTTGGAATGATTTAAAACAGAACACGTCAGACAAAACTGAATCAATGCCATTCACAGAAATTAAAGTTAAAAGAACCTAATGGTTTCATTAATAACAATAATAATAATAGTAATAAAAGCTTTTATTTGATGAGATCAATTATATACATGTTGTCTTTATTATTTTGTTTAAATGTCATCATTTCACAAGATTGAGTAGGTACAAAACCTTTGCTTTATAGATGAAGACACTCAGGACAGTGGACAGGAAATGTCCTGACCACATTAAGGCAAATGGTCAGGCAGAGACCAGACTAGAAACATGTTTCCTACCTCAAAGCCCTATTTGTTATCCTGTGCTGCCTCAGGGAAATTACCCCAAATATACAAAATCCTATGAACTAACAGCGTGTTTGAGATAAAATATGAACAACCAATTATATCCACAAACAGTCATGTGTTCTTTATCACTGAGATTTCAGTAGAAATCATGTATTTACATAAGGGTTCAGACAGATTTAAAAATCCTTGACTTAAAACAGTTACATTTAATGGACAGAGTCTGTGCTTTGTCTTTATTTTTGTCTACTTCACCAAGGTTTGAAGTCAGCTTGATGCCCCTACTGAGTCTGGCTTTATCTTCTATAATAAAATAAATTTTATCTCAAAACTTTTTCAGTATAAAAACTTAATGCCTCCTGAGTGTCTTCAGGCCCTGGTGCTAAGTCGGCTGCTACATAAAGAGAGAAAAATAGAGAAAAATGGCAATTGAGAGACCGGAAGACACACTGTGGCCACCGTCTCTACGCACGTGGGTGTGCTTTCTGTGAACGAGGTAGTATTTTCATGTCAGGTTATGGAGAGTAGTTTCAAAACTTTGAGAGGTTACAGTTTTTCAACAGAGATACAATCACAGTGCTTATTTGAGCAGAGTTTGCACTAAACTGCACGAGAGATCTTGAGGCAACTATCCTGAAGTTTGAGATACATCAGCACATGATGTGAGCCCAGTTAGAAAATAATTGGACAAATTCAGTGGACACCGAATTGCACAAGAACCCCAAACAGGATGATTTCTTGAAGTTCAGACTGAACAGGATGTGACTGGGGACGTCGTGGAAAAGATTTATCAACTTTGACAACAGCGATAGCCTAAGGATAACAAGATCCTTGACCAGAGATGCTTGAAGTTCCAAGTTCGTCATATAAGAGAACATCCAGAACGAGGAGAAAAGTTAAGTTTATGTGAAGAATGGAGTGTTGCTTATAGATAAGCTCTAAAAGGCATAATTACGTATTTGTAGGCATTATGTGGAATAGTCAATACATGTATATTGAAGAGAAACAGATATTAATTTTGGTTGTGACAAAGGTTACTATTTTCTTTCTTTTAACCATTTTTTTAATTTGCCTATTTCTCTGTTTTTCATTTCAGAAATGTGGAGGGTTGAATCAAAAATCTGTAAGGAGGGCACCTGGGTGGCTCAGTTGGTTAAGCAGCTGCCTTCAGCTTGGGTCATGATCCCGGAGTCCCAGGATCGAGTCCCGTGTTGGGTCCTTGCTCAGCAGGGAGTCTGCTTCTCCCTCTGACCCTCCCTGCTCATGCTCTGTCTCTCATTTTCTCTTTCTTTCTCAGATTAAAAAAAAAAAATCTGTAAGGATATTTCTGGCCCTACAAAACTATAAAGCTGTTATATTAGAATATTAAATATAAGGCTTTTTAAAGCTCTGTGCCAAGAAATGGCACCAAAGACTTCCAAGTTAAAGAATAGTAATAGAGAGAATAGAAATTATAATTCACATTACAATATTTAGGTAGGTAGGGCTTATCAGAGAAAACTTGACTATCTCTGTTCACTACGAAATTTTGCAAAGATTAATATGACCTTCAAAGACAGTAATAGAAAATAGTAATAGAATGTAATAGAAGAATCTTTCTTTTTTCTTTTTTAAGATTTATTTATTTATTCAGAGAGGTCGTGTGCATGTCTGCAAGCAGGGGAAGGGCAGAGGCACCCCCGGAGAGGGGGCAGAAGAGCCGGAGAGGGGGCAGAAGAGCAGGAGAGGGAGAGAATCCTCAAGCAGACTCTCCGCTGAGTGGAGAGCCCCACACAGGCTCCATTCCAGGACCCTGAGATCATGATCTAAGCCCAAACCCAGAGTTGGATGCTTAATTGACTGAGTCACCCAGAAGTCACCCTAGAAGAATTTTCTGGCTACAAAGATATATAGAACTTTCCAAACCATTTTACATTATAAAATGTAAACCAAAAAAAATAGTCTTAGCTTTTTAACTTAATATATCTGTATCAACACACTTTTTTCTCTTCGTTTTTATTGCATGAATTTTTTTTTCTCAGAACGCATTTGAAGTTCAGCTAATGTTCTCCAAAGTTACACATATGTATGTGTGTTTGTATATAAATTTCCACCAAATATTCTGGCAAATGTAATACAGAATCTGAAATGTTATAGAAGTATTGAACAGTATTCTTCCCTTGTTAAGAAAACACAGAACTTATCTTAATAGGATACTATGGAGGAATATTTTTATGATCTGGATATAACCATAAATTCTAAGGTCCAATGTGATTCAGAAAATTTACACTTTTGATGGGGAAAAAATGTGATTCAGAAAATTTACACTTACGATGGGAAAAGTATTTCATGATTTCACATGTGTTTGTGTGTTAGTGTTTCCAGTGAGGTGGCAGCCTGTGTGTTACACCCCCGTCTGGATCCTTCACTGAATGTCCAAAGACTTAGAAAAAATTGAGAGTAAATAGGGAATAATAAACTTTTTCTGGAAATAAGTAACTAAGATTAGCACATCTATAAAGTGTAATCCCAAATGATTTAATGTTGGAGTTTATTACTAATTATGCAGTAAATGTGAAAAACAAGTTACTCTATTTTGGAGATAATAAAAAATAATAAATTTAGCATGGCATAATTTTTTCCTTATAGATAGGCGCTATTCTGCTTAAAGCTTCATTACCAGTAGCCAACTTTTATTTTTATAATATGAATATGCCCTGGGGCGCCTGGGTGGCTCAGCGGGTGAAGCCACAGCCTTCGGCTCAGGTCATGGTCCCAGGGTCCTGGGATCGAGCCCCGCATCGGGCTCCCTGCTCAGCGGGGAGCCTGCTTCCCCCCCCCCTCTCTGCCTACTTGTGATCTCTGTCTGTCAAATAAATAAATAAAATATTTTAAAAAATATATGAATATGCCCAAAAAGGGAATTCTTTACATTGGGAATTGATAGTTATTCGTTACTTAAATTTCTCTTACTTTTTGGTGGCACGTAGACAAAACATTTGACAGAAGTGTTAAATTTTTATCTGGTGGTTTTGGGGTCATATAAAACAGCCTAAAGCAAGTAAAAGTGTCTAAAGGCTGGCTTGAATTAAGTAATTGTCACCAAGTCTATGTGCCAGGGTTACTGAATCACAGCTTTCGTTCCCTTCAAATCCAGAGTCTGTTTCTCAGGGCAGCAAACTTTCGACTCAGCATATTAAAAGCTACCACCGTTTGTGTGGGTTTTCCTTTGTCTTGTATCTGCAGCGGTCTGAGAGGGCAAGGAGCTTTAGCCACAGCAGGAATTTCCTGTAAATTACAATAAACGACCGTGCTTTCCTCATCGTCCACATCCTTTTTTAATTCCTAAGTCCTAGGCATTTTTCCACTCCTTTAGGTAGAAATTTCCTCACTTTTACAGAAGCAGTACATGTAAATGTTTTTCGGTTTTTTAATATCTCATAGACATATAAATAATATGTCATTGAATAAATTAGCAGGACACGATGCGTTAATGGAGCAAGCCACAAAGTGGAAGACTTGCCCAACTGGCACTTATCTTTTTTTTTTTTTTTTTGAATAGTTTATTTATTTATTTGAGAGAGAGAGAGTGAGAGCGTGAGTGGGGGAGAGGCAGAGGCAGAGGGAGAAGCAGGCTCGCTGCTCACCGGGACCCCGGTGTGGGGCTCATCCCAGGAGCCTGATCCTGAGGCAGATGCTGAACCAACGGAGCCCCCCAGTCCAGCATTTACAAGTGTGATGTGACCGAAGGAATAACAAAAACGGAAAATGAGAGAATCTCAGAAACAGGTTAGATTGGGCAGTTTAGGAAGAGCAGGCCGGGAACTCATTGCAGTCCTGATGGGTGTAAAGGAAGAGGCAAAATCAAGGTGATGGTGTCCCTTGCAACACTTGGGCTGAACTCTGCATATTTTGGAGAGAGGAAAGGTTTGGCAAAAGCGATGTATTCCATAAAAAGATAAAGAATTTGCTTTGAAAAGAAGCTTAAGGAAGGCCTGGGAGATGGGACGGGAGACAGACGAAGCAAGAATAAAATACTGAAGCCGAACAAACAGTGTTTTCTGTGGGGACGGGGGAGGTGCTTTCTTTCCATGTGGGGTTTTCCTGCCTAGGGGAAGTCCGCCCCACATCCACCATTAGAATCCGTCTGGAGTCTGATAGACTCTGCCTGACATTTGGCCCGAAGTATCCAAGTCTTAGTCATAAGCACGGGTCCATCCCACTGAGCAAGGTTTCCAATATAAAAATTCCTTCATTGTAGGTGTTCCTGTTCAACTGATTGCTAATTTTATGAGTCAGTGCATTTTGGTAAATGTTAGGGAGTTTCACCACATCTAACGGAAACCTCTTACGTTTTTGCAAATGTATAATGTTCTTCATTATCAAAAATCAAACTTCATTATCAAAAAATAAAAGTAAGCTCTTTGTTACTGGTCATAAATTACAAATATAGGCTATTCGCAATAGAATTATAAGCCCAGGTTCAAAGGAACTTTCTTAACCTCCTTATAATTTGCTATTTTTCATAACAAAAGAGAAGCCTTTTTGGTATGTTCTGATCCATCGCTTATAAAGCCTTATATTTATCGTTTACTGGGAACACCCACAGCTCGCTTCCCCGATAGATGTGGTATCTAGTCCCATTATCCCAGACGCATCTTGCAGTAGGTGAGCCAGAAAGATAAGGAAAGGTAGAAGGTAGGTCACGGAGTAGCAGAACGTTTCAAGGACGGCAGTGTTTGTTCTCTCCTCCTCCCTTAAGGTGCCTGCACGGCTGCCGGGCCGGTCTCTTCTAATCTTTCATAGGAGAGTTTTCAATCAATCTTCCCTGCTCAAAATCTTCTATGCAACAAAATATGCACCTCGGTGAAATTTTATTAAAAACATTTCCCATCCAAATGACTGTCAGTGAAAGTTTTTAAAATAGTACTTGATTGCATTACTATTACAGTTATGTTATAATTATCTTATAAGCATAAAATAATTTTTCGTAAATAGACACTTTATTAGTAGATGAAAAACTAAAATGTATGAAGATGCTTAATTATCTTCCCAGTAATGCATAAGTGTAATGCAATCAAGATAATGAATGATTCTAAAGTTTGACTGAACCAATAAAAGACAAATGGACCTTAGAAGCCAAATAATTTTTTTGAAGATTTTATTTATTTATTTGAAAGAGGGAGAGAACAAGAGACTGCAGAGCAGGGGAGCAGCAGAGGGAGAGGGAGAAGCAGGCTCCGCACTGAGCAGGGAGCAGATACGGAGCTGGATCCAGGACCCTGGGATCATGACCTGAGCCAAAGGCAGATGCTTAACAGACTGAGACACCCAGGCGTCCCTCCAAAATAATTTTGTTAACAGAATTTAGTAAGTATGATAATTTAGTTAAATTTAAAATCAGTAATAGTAAAGATTAACTATTTAGTGAAAAGTGTAGATAAACCTGCCCATCCATTTGGAGGAAAAGTTTATATCTGAGATTCAATTTCAGTTGGATTAAGATTTAAATGTGAACGTGGACTGTCAAGTTATTACAAATGTAAAAATTAATATTGTTCCCATGTTGGGACACAAAAGAATTTTTAGTCAGATTATTAAACGTAGTGATAACTACAAACTAGACGCTTCTGTTGCCAATATTCAGTTTAACCAGAGATAGTCTCCTTATTTTTTTCTCTTTCCCACCTCTTTGTTTTCTTTAAGATTTTATTTATTTATTTGACAGAGATCACAAGCAGGCAGAGAGGCAGCAGAGAGAGAGGAGGAAGCAGGCTCCCTGCTGAGCAGAGAGCCCGATGCGGGGCTCGATCCCAGGACCCTGAGATCATGACCTGAGCCGAAGGCAGAGGCTTTAACCCACTGAGCCCCCCGGCGCCCCATACCTGCCTCTTAACCATCTATTTCAGAGTCTAACTGATGAAAGAAATGCAAAAATGTTCAAAGTGAGAATTGAGCTACGACAAATCACTGTGTTACAGAAAACTTCCGATAGTATTTAATCTTTTTCCTGTCTTTTATTCAGCATAGTTACGTTCAGAGGTTCCAGAATCTCAGCGCTGAATGGACCTGAGAAGTCTTGTAGAGAAACTTGCTCATTTTACAGATTTGGAAAGCAGGAGTTTAGGAGACTTTTTGCCTCCTAAGCCACAGCTGTGGTAGATGAGCTAAGAGTATGAGTTTCCTAAGTTTCGTTTCTGTGCTTCTTTCATTAGGTTGAAATTAAACCATAGATGAGTCAAACTAATATGATAGCAAATTTCAATCCTGGTTCTCGTTTGTATTTTTTTATCTCCCCAGAGACAATCTTTCAACATCTTTCCTGCTGGAATTTAAACACACATTCACTTTAACTGTACTTGTTTAAAATAAAATTTTAAATACTGCAAAAGAGGCAATAAACTTCTCCCCCCCAAAAAATCTTACAAAACTCCTGAAGTCAGAGATAATCCAATGAAAAGAGTTTAAATTTGTACGTTTCATTTTCAAGCCACTTCCAATTCATGTCCTTTACAGTCCAAAAGATGTTAGAATTTATTAAGTTAGAAAGACATTTGTAAAAAATATTGTATAATCCTCTTAACTTCCCCAGGAAGATGACTGGTACTGTTCATCTTGACAGAGGAACTGTGGAGGTCAAAATCAGTCTTTGCCTAGTAGTGAATTTTTTTCCATTTTATGCTTTTTCCTACACGTCTTCATTAAGCAAATTTGGGGCTTATAAAAATTGATCTGGCTCCATTTCACATAAGAAAGCTCAGGAAGAGAAATTCAGCTGTCAGAGAGGAGTAGGCGTCTCGAGCGTCCAGACCTCTGCACAGGACGGTGAGTCATGCGCAACGTCGTGTGCAAAGGAAGTGGACACACGGAGGAGCACAAGGCTGAGTTCTGAAGACCTGCTGTGGGGCAGGACGGTGATGGAGGGTCTATTTCTGGGCCCAGCAGGATGACTTGGGAATTTAAAAAGCAGAAGAAGGAATGATGTCATTAGCTTTGAATTTAAGATGAAATTCTTTAGGAGGCTTTTGTCATTAACGCTATTACAGTTTATCAGGATGGTACATGATTGAATCGCTCAAATACTTTGCCGTCTCAAAACAAGTTAGGACAGGAAAACCACTTCAGTTCTGTCAGGGAAGGGGCTGTGAGGTGTAATAATAATTGCATAATTAGTATGTATTGACATGGAAGTAAAATGCTAAATGTGAGTTAAAAGGCGTGTCTGTCTGCAGCAGGAATCTCTTCGGAAGCACCCGCACCCGGCCTCGTAATCACTGCCCAGGATTGAAATGGAAACTGTTCGTCCAAGGAGTTCTAAAAATAGTCTCTAGAACAACTTAAATCTTTAAAGCAGCTTAGCCCCCATTTTCCTGTTCTCTTATTGACAAGTGATATCCTCTTATGTTCCAGTTACGGGAAGTTTTACAAGCATTTGTAGGAATAGAACGGTGACTACGTGATCCAGAAAAGAAAGAACTCTACAGAGGAATGTCATTTAGTTCAAATGAGCAACCTAGTTCCTTTATTTAATAACATTAAACATCATTTGTTTTCTATGTATGTCTATATAGAAATATAATATAGTTTTAATAAGGTTAGCTACAGACATTACATATGTGCATATATGAACATACATGTATGCTTGTGTGTGTGTGTGTGTGTGGTGTTTGTGGCAAATATTACCAGATTACTAACATTGCTAAATCTGATAGGACCCATTTAAATTAATTTAACACTCCTAGTTCTCTGGCCAAGGTAACAAGAATTTAGGAGCTAAATTCATAACCTAAGGCCCAGGAAATGACTTCATAAGGTTGCTGGACGTCCATAAGTCCATCTCCACCAATAGTTTGTTGGACTGTCTTTCAAAGTTTTCCTTTATTGGGGACCTACTTCGCATTTAGTTATAAGTCAGTCTGTGAAATCTTCCTTACTATTGTTAACATGTTCATATTATTGTCAGTTCCACTGAAAATCCCACATGTTCCTCTCCTTAGGCCTGAATGTTCTTTTGTAATGTAGACAATACCTGAACGTAGGGCCATCCAAAGTCTGGACAGGTGCCAGCACAAATGGTTGCTGTATCATCGTAGAGCCCTGGAGGACAAGAGAACATTCCTGTGAATTTGGTAATATTATTAGAGAATAAAATTACTAGTGAATAGTGATTTTACAGAATTTAACTTAAAGGTATATCCTAGTGTGGGCTCTTTTGTTCAAACCATAAACCCCTATATTTTAAATGTTGACTTTTAATGGGAAGTTGGGAGGAGATATGTCAGGCACTTTCAGGTGGCCATCACGCTCACCTGGAGCTAATCAAGAACTTTGCTCTTGGCACATTATTTTTAATGATGAAGATTTTAAGGGACACCAACATGAAGGATGGTCCCTGTTGTTCAAGATCTTAGCAGTAGGAAGAGGTGGCCCTGAAATGTTCAGGGGAAAGTTTGCTCCTGGAAGAAAGGAAGGCTCGGTCCGTGGTTCTGAGAATGGGGTGACGCAGCCGGCTCAGAGCACACAGAGAGGGTCAGTGTGGTCAGGCTGGAGTGAGTGGGGTCAGAGAGTGTCCCAGACCTTGTCAAAGAGGAAGGCAGAGCCTAGATCATGGCAGTTTAGCATTTAACTTTCTTTAAACATAGGACATTACCAAAAAGCGAGATTCCCCCACCACTGAATGAGGACTTAATGTATGTAAACGGCGTTTATATGCCTCTTTTTGGACTCAAACTGATGTTGTGCGCAAGATATGGCCGTAGGAGGATTTAATCCTGCTCTGCATTTACATGGTATTTGGACTTACTGAACTTCAAAAATGTCAAGTTTGTGTTCACGAGTTACTTATCTCCATTAGTTCCTATTGTGATCTGCGAGGCCTTTATTGGACCCACTCTTGTGGGTCATCCGTTTGCTGCTACTTCTAGCAACAACCTCGGAATCGTCACCAAGGATTTCTATGACGTCAATAGAGATATTTACATGAAAACTCAAAAGTTAAGAGAGATCTTTGCAATCAAATTTTTGTGACTCAAAAAACATGTTTGGATTACTTTGTAAAGCAGTACACCTTCATGTGTTTTTAGTAACTTATGTATTATTATAAGTTACCATCAGGATCATGATCCAGTCTTATTAAGGAGATGTGTATTTTTATGCCAACAAACACTGCACACTTTTAGAATCTGGATTTTCTACAAGCTATTTTGGAAAGAATAAAAACTCTTGTCCGTCTTGGGCTTTATTGGCATATGTATGGAATTCAGAAGGTTCAAAGTGGAAGTTTATTTTGAGTATCTTCCCAACTTGCTAGAAAATAGCACATGAAAAAGAAAGGACCGTGAAGTGTTACTGGTTTTCTTCTGCAGGGCTCTAGAGATTTCGTTTTCACTCCAGCTGAAAATGCTGGGAGGAGTCTTTCCATCCCTTTGGTGACGTGGGACAAATAAAAACCAAATATGTCAGTAGTTTCTTCTGGCTATCAGAAATTTTACTGATGAGGTAACTTCGATTAGTAAATGCACTGTACTTTTTTTTAAGATTTATTTATTTATTTGGAAGAGAGAGAGCAGGGGAAGGGGCGGAGGGAGAGGGAAGAATCGCATGCAGACCCCCGCGGAGCGCAGACCCCCGCGGAGCGCAGACCCCCGCGGAGCGCAGACCCCCACGGAGCGCAGACCCCCGCGGAGCACAGGGCCCTTCCCAGGACTCAATTCCACAATCTTGAGAGCATGACCAGAGCCAAAGCCAACAACGGGGCGCTTAGCCAGCTGAGCCACCCAGGCCCGCCAGTGCGTCGTACGTTTTAACAAAATAAGGCATATGTGAGCATGGTCTGACTTCCACTTTCCTCAGAAAACTATCTGTGTCTGTAGTACCAAAGGTTAACTGACATCCCAGGAGAAAAGATGCAAAGAAAACGTAAAGCCTCTAGATCGATAAAATGGGAGAAACTCGAAAGAAGCTGATTTTGCTCACGTGTCATTGCCTAAACTGATCAGATAATGAAATCAAGATCAACTAAACCCTGAAAACAGAGAAAAGAAATACAGCAGTAAGAATAACAGATAAACCCTCATAATGTGATGTCAAGGCAACGCACAACAGGTGAGCTAAAAAGATGCAAATCTAAGTGAATTTAGTAATTTGAAAAAATACATTGGTTAGATTCAGCTGATGTGTCTAAGGACAAGCAAGTTGTTTCCAAAATGAGAGATTATGTGAAAGACACAAACTCCAGTGCCTCCTATAACGTTTTTATGTACGAGAAACAATTTTTACCACAGTAGACACGACCTCTTTCAAGAGATCTGTACGCTCCATAAGTGATTTTAAGTATTTGAAGGATTATAAAAAGCTTACAACACATGTCGTTATGTATTTGTCCAAAGTCACAGAACGTTCAACACCAAGATTGAACCCTAACGTGAACTCTGGGTTTGGGGTGGTTACGTGCCGTGGGAACTGCAGGTTCCTCAGCTGTAGCAAGTGTGCCACTCTGGAGGCAGATGTGGACGGGAGGGAGGCTGTGCACGACGGCGGACAGGGCTGTGCGGGCAACGCTAGTCCTTCCACTCAGTTTAGCAGTGAACTTACAACTGCTTCAAAAGATAAAGTGTGCATCCATCCGAATGGACTTGTCCATTTTCTTCCTCTACTTGTAAAAGAGGTTTTGATGTGTATTTGATGGGGTGTTTGAATCTAGGAAATGGGAAGTTAGAGATAGGACTGAAGGCATTGCCAGTTTGTGTTCTTGTCATGCCGAGCAAGGGTACTTACACCTTTCCAGTTTTAAAAGTAATTTTTAAATTACTTTACAAAATTTAAAAGTACTTTTAAAAGTTTTAAAAGTAACAAGGTACATTTTATACATTCAGTACATATTTAAAAGTAATAAAATACATTTCTTCTTTTCCTGGACCACCAACCAAAACGAGATAATTAGTCCTTCTCTTAAGTACTTATAAGCAAAACTGGCTCACCTGTAATTCTAGAACCTCGCGTCACCGCTATGCTTTCACAGAAAAATGTTAATTCCTTGTATGTACATATTTGCTGTGATTCATGACCAGGGCAATGCAAATTAAAATCCCAGTGGGATCCTGCCCTACTCCCACCAGTGTGGCAGGAATGGAAGTTCAACAACAAGAGAAAACGTTGGGAAGGATGCGGTGCAGCGGCAACGTCACACACAGTGAGAGTGGAAACTGGTGCCAGCGCTTTGAGTGTCTAACCCCCTGAAGTCCCTCTTGGAAGGACAGTCCCTGAGCGACTCGGGCGCTCGTGCACAAGGACACTGGGGAGAAATGCATCAGCTGCGGCTCGGCTCGTAGCAGTGGAGGGAGTGATGCAGCCCTCTGTGAGCAGGAGAGAGAAACACGCTCCTGCCCTGCCCCCCAGCTGCCCTGTTCCGCGGCCCGTCCCCACCAGGCAGCAGGGCCACACTGGAAAAGGACAGCCGCCCGCGCCCACAGGGCTGCGTCTGCAAGGGCGCTGAATGGAAGAGGCCTTCTCTGAGGGCTGCATTCGGAATGACCTTCATAATGACCTTCGTGAGATGAAAGCGGCACAACTCAGTAACACTCTGCTTACCAGCACGCCTGAGGGCGAGACTGCCAGGAGGGACAGCAGAGGGATAGCCAGCACAGGCTCGGGGTCGGCGCACTTCTGGGCTGTGTGTGCGACCCCGCTGAGGGGAACGCGGTGGACGGGCGGGTCCCATGAACAGGCATTTGTTTCTTTAAACAACGCATTTATGCTGCGCATAATCCTCTGTGTCTCCAAGATTTTTAAAATTAGAAAACATTTTTGTAGAACAGTAGGAAGAGTATGATTCCTTCGTCTGAAATTGTGGATTTATTGTGGATTTATGGGTAAAATATCAAAATGCACTATATTTGGGACAGGTCAGAGCACTGGGGTGGAGAAATGCCACGTCATCCGCCACCGATCCAGCTGGAAAGTTCTCTTACTTCGTCAGGAATATTGTTAAGATCAGACCCCTTTGAGATGTGCAAGTTAAATACTTAGAATTTCATAAATATGATTTAGGTGTATGAATTCTACTTGACTTTAGGTTACTTTCCTAGCTGTATGGAGGGAATTTTGGAACACCAACGAAGAACAGCCCATGAATCACTCCTGTGTGTGTGTGTGTGTGTGTGTGTGTGTGTGTCTGTGCGCTTACCCCTGTGTCCAGGGAAAGAGGAAAGGTCAGTAAAGTTATGTTTTGGATTATTATAAGGTTCTCAAGACTCTTAAGTTCTGATTATTCAGATGGGGGAATGCACCCACAAATCACAAAACTATTAATTTTCAAAATGAAAATTAGAAGAATTTTGTCTTGCTATTTATATGTAGTTCATGTGAATTAATGTTTGTTATTTCATTATTTAGAAAGAGAATCACTTGGTTTAATCATGTGTCTTGTTCATGCTTTCATTTTCTCATTGTAAACTTAAGCCTAACTGTGTTTTTATGTCTTAATTCTCACCATATCCAGAGTTCAATAGAGAGAAAACTATTTTCAGGGCACAGAGATCATTTAAGCATTCCTTCTTCTGAATGCTGAGCAAACTCGGCCTGATTTGGTAGATTTAGAATAACCCAAGAGATTTGCATTTTACCAAACAGTTTCTGCTGCTACAGATGTGCTCTGATTAAAACAGAGTCTTAAAAAAAAGTAATTAATGAAAATTAATTAGTAAAGTAGCTTACTAATGTCTAATATTAGTATCTGGGCTAATATTAATGTCTGGCTGCCTTTTGAGAAAGTGTCCCAGACAGACTAGACTTGCCAGGAGTCAGACCCCACGAACGCTGAGAAGCACAATCATCATCTCGACCAACAGGCCCGAGCATTAGGAACGATTATCGTCCAGGACGTGGTCTTTGTCTCTCACAACTTCGTCATAAACACTCCCCACCTCAGAGGGAAAAACTTCTAGGCTTAACCCTCAACCCAGTTTCCAAACCAAGGGGCAGACGCAGTCTTCCTGTCTGAACTGTTAGGCCAAGCAGCTGGGGGGCATTTGAATGCTAACCCTTGTCCATGGCCCTGTGTGCTGAGTGTCCCCACATCTTAATTTATGCAGTTCAGTGCTGGGTTTGACTTTGTAGCGTTTCTGGCAAATAAAATCTCTCCTAGTGAATCTGTTGATCTTCTTTTATTGCCTCCCCTTTGTCTTCTGTTTTCCTCTCTATTTTGTTCACTCCCTTTTCTTGATCTAAGTTCTTTTACTTTGAAAACCCGTTTCTGACTCTGACTTTACGTCGGTCTGTTTACTCAGTGAGCAGTAATCACTTACAGTCCTTTATGTATCTGTTCTCTAGATGAAAATTTTCTGAATCTTCTATTTTCTCTAGATTGGCCCTTCCCCCCCAACTTGTTCCCTTCTTGTCTTGTTTTATCAGCTTCTGGGTGAATCTTCAAACCCTTCCTCTTGCCGTTTACCAGAGATACTGTCACAGACCTGGAATGACACGCAGAGCTCGGGTTCATTCCAGGATGGGATGCTTGTCAACACAGACAGCACATTTGTTCCGCTAGAGACGTCCAAGGGGAGCACAGCAAGAAAGAGGAATTAGTTAGAATAGTGCTAATTAGAGAATTGTTAATCACATTGGTTTGGGCAACATCATGAACCACGAAGCTGATATGGTGTCCTAGTTTATGCTGTAGGTTAGCTGGCTCTGTCTCTGCTGTTACTGTCAATGTCCTGGAGGAGAGATTCCTAACACACTGAGGTGATTTAGCAGATAGAAAAGCTGAAGATTTACTAATATATATGTATATATGCATATTAGGATATATCTTTGATTCCACGGTGCAGTGGAGAGCCAATTGTAATACTTACTGAAACTATTTTAAATTGACAGCATTTTGTACATCAGGCAATTATTCAAACCTCAGAACAGCCTTTTTCATCCTGCAAGCAGCACTGTTAGAAAAGCCTCTCAAGAATGCATGGTGTCTCTGCTGCATCTTGATGAGAGAGAACACATATTCCGGCTGTTTACTGAATCAGACTTCTGGAGCATCTGTTTGTCCTCGTAAGGACTGATACTAGCTTGAGGAAGTATAAATGTCTTCTCACTGTCAGATATTAGTAATTTCTGCATCTTATTTTGTAATTGGTTACTTATTTCTAAGACTTTATCTTATTTTAACTTATTTTAAATATTTTATTTTTAAGTAATCTCTGTACACGATGTGGGACTTGAACTCACAACCCTGAGACCAAGAGCCGCACGCTCTTCTGACTGAGCCAGCCAGGCTCCCCTGTACAATAATTTAACACGAAGTACTTGAGCTGAAACTTCTATTGGGGTCTTTACTGGTTTAAAACTCATTTTTGAGTGCTTTTTCCACCAATTTACCAAGCTCATCTAGATTAAAAATTGTCAGTTGGCTGTTGGTCTCGGCTTTATTTTGTTATTATTAATTCTGTCTATTTTAAGCCACTTAGGACAAAGAAAATGTGTTGTAGAATATTGGGTTGCTATATATAAACATACCAAAAATAAATTGAATGTAGACTAATCCTTAAAACAAAATACAGTTTTTGTTAGGGCCTCGCTATCATTTATGTTTCGCGATCCGACATTTATTTTAACTACATTATTGATAACGACCATATCCAGTAAAGTCAGGAAGTTCAAGAAGAGTGACAGACTAGGAAAGGCCGGGGGAAGAAGCTGTTTCAGAGTTTGCTTTTATGTTGTGAGCAATCCTTCATTTATGACAGAGTTGTTTAATCCAGATTTGTTTTGTGGCTTGTGGTTAAAAATTCAGCCAGTGTGTGGTTAGATAATGTGTTGAAATAAACAGCAAAATCACTCCAACATATTTTATATACATATTTTCTCTGAATACTATGAGCATAATTTGAGAAGCAGTCTTTTTCTCAAATGAAAACTATTGTTTCCATAAATGACATGTGTATCTGGGCTCAGAAGAAAAAAAAACAATTTTGATATTTCTAGGTAAATGAATGATTAGCACTTTGACTTATTTTTTTAATATTTTATTAATTTACTTGCCAGAGAGAGAGAGAGAGAGGGAAACACAAGCAGGGAAAGTGGAAGAGGGGGAAGCAGGCCTCTTGCTGAGCAGAGAGCCCGACGTGGGGCTCCGTCCCAGGACCCTGGGACTACGACCTGAGCTGAAGGCAGCCACTTAACAACCGAGCTGCCCAAGCACCCCTAGTGCTCTATATTAAAAGAAAATAAAGTTAGCTATACAAAACTCAACACATAGAAAAATCCAAATTTAAAAAGACAAGTATTGTCATAAGTTGTGAGATGAGTCAGTTCAGAAGATTTATTTTGTGAAAATCCATCATGAAGATTTCAGATAAATCATGACTTTATTTAATGACAAATATATATTTCAGTTTATTAAAAAGCCCTCTGATTTTACATTTGTAAAATTTCCAAAACTATACAAGGATGAAGGGGCATTTATAGTTGGTTTTCTTTTAGAATTACCTTAAATATTTATAAATCCATACTTAGAAGCTTTATAAAATATAGATTTTCAAACACAGAACTCATGACTTCTCAAACAGGTGTATAGCTTTTTGTGAATTAAACAAACTTGTATTCTACATATATTCTTTAAAAACTGATTTATTTATTTATTTATTTTCATTTCACTGCTTAGGTTTTTTCTCCTTCTATAGACTTTTTACTGTTACTGTCCAGGAAGGCCATAAGTAATGGAGTAAGACTTTTGTTGGGAGCCAACAGTTGGCAGGTCTGCCAGTTTCAACAAGAAATTCTGCCAAGTTCAGCCATTGTTTGGCCATTTGGGGAAATGCTTCAACATTTTTTGTTAAAATACCGAGCAACCTTCTCATTTACCCTAGATTGAAGGTCACTCCTTGGAATTCAGTGAAACCTGAACACTGCGTTACAGAAAGCATCTTTACCAATTTATTTCTCTTCACAGAAGCAGTGGAGGGATAAATATGAGGTTGACCTAAGAATAATAAATGATAATTAGTTTCTGAATATTTTCTCTTTGGCAGTGGGTCATGTTTCTAACACCTCCACAGTCTGCATTTTGTATGTATCGTACACTGTGCACAAAACTACAGAGTCAACTACCTAGTTTTCTGTGGACACTGATACAAAGAAACATATTCATTTATTTAATCATTTATTAAGAAATATTTAAGGACCTACTAGGTGCAGTCACTTATCGAGATCTTAAGATATATTAGTGAAAAAAAGCAGGCAGAAGTACTTGCAGAGGTTATGTGTTAAAGATATGGACAGAAAATAACAACATAGAATATACGTAAATGATAGTCGACGGTTTGTTGCAATGTGATTGACGCTACAGGAAGAAGCCAGGACAAATTAAAATAGATGACGATGGGCTAAAGGGTTTTGGTGGTGCAGGCGTAGCTGACTTTAAGTATTAGTGTCTAGGTTAGGTCCCAAAGAAAACTCTGTATCTGAGCAAAGACTCCAGGGAGGCGTGGGGAGCTGACACGCGGGTTTCCGAAAGAGCATTCAGGGCTCTTTGAGAGAAACTCACTGACAGTTTTGAACCTTAGTTCAGATAATATGCTTACCTTTCTTTAATTTTATGCCAGTTGATATCAGAAGTACTAACAAGAAGTAAATTTGTCTGGAGGTGAAGGAAAAAGAAATACTGAAGTCCAGAATCCAGGAACTATAGACCCAGAAATAAAGATGAATGTGTTGTTTTCACATTGAGGGGCCGGAAGGGTGGGTGTGTGATGGAGAGTTAGGGAGACATGGTAAGCTTGTCCGTTAATTCATTCCAGTTAGCATTCTGTCACTAATTTCTATTAGAACCTTATATCAGTAAATATTGTGCAATGACCTTTGTTGTTTACTATAAATTTAATTTAATTCTAAAGAGTTATCCAAGTTAGAAGTGATAAAAAAGCTAGAAAAGCTCATACGTTGTATTTATACTCTGGGTCCCTCCCTGTTTGTAAAATTATGCAGTTATATCTGGAAGTAAAAACTTAAGCCAGAATGTAGAACAATCCTTTAACTCTATATGACTCTGAGTAATTTAGGAGTGCAATGTTGTCTAAATATAGAAATCTAACTTTTTTTAAAGCAGATGCTATTTATTTATTATTATTTTTTAATTTTTTATCATTTATTATTTTTTAAAGATTTTATTTATCTATTTGACAGATAGAGATCACAAGTAGGCAGAGAGAGAAGGGGAAGCAGGCTCCCCGCTGAGCAGTGAGCCCGATGCGGGGCTCGATCCCAGGACCCTGAGATCATGACCTGAGTCAAAGGCAGAGGCTTCATCCACTAAGCCACCCAGGTGTCCCACAGATGCTATTTAAAGATCTACATCCTAGTTACACTTAATGAAACCCTCTGAGGACATATGGATCTAGAATCTCGTATTTCTGTTAGGAACCCATTAGCTAGACTTATGTAACTTGTTCAAGACTCCAGCTTCAGAAACCGTATGTAACATGAATAGTTTTGAACATGTGGCCCTTTGTGGTACAGATAGAACTAGACAGAACTAAGTAGAACTAGGAAGAACTAGATAGAACCAGAACTGATGCGGTTGCGAGCTCACAACCTTAAATACGTAGTCCTTACGATGTTGAGCATTTGGTGAGTAATCAGCTTTCACAGGGTTAACCTGAAAAATCACACAATTAGTGAATTTTTAAAGCATGTTTGAGTTACACAATGACTCAAACATAAACTCTTTGCTAATTTTGGTGTATTTATCCTGAAGGAAGGGGGCTGGACTGTGGTTCATTAAATATGGACACATTAATTTTATGATGAAAAAGATTCAGTGTTTTCTAATAATTTTGAACTGATAACACAGAACACAGCACAGGAAATCCTTTTGGAAAGTCTGTAATTAAGGAAGTTAACTCATGTGAGGAATTCAATTAATTAAAATATTAAACAATATTTAGGAAAGTCATTTTATGGGCTTCACCCAGGTCAGTTTGTTCTAGACTTAATGCTTGCTCAATCTCATCTGAAGGCCTTCCTGTTCGAAGTAACGAAATCAAGCATTCTTCAAAGCTTTATACTTAGAATATCTTTCTTTCAGCACATTATTTCTGTCTTAAAAATGAACATTTCTGATACCCAGCCATGATGTTTGCCATTGATTTAGATGCAAGGAAATAGTTCTGTTAAAGGTATGGAAAGTCGAAGTTATAATGGAAGCAGTTGAAAGTAAGATATTTCAGAATATCTTAACCAAAGCACATACAATTGTGAACTAGGTAGTGTCCGTTCGACTGTTCTTTATTTCAGGGTTGGTGTTTTTTTTTTTTTTTAACTTTTCTTCTATAATCCAAGGTTTCCCAGACATAATCATATGTACAGAAAGTATCTGATTTATCAAGTTTTGTCATTTCGGAAGACATCCTACTTCAAGCATTCAGTTCTGCCCTTGCGACCAAGTGAGAAGTCACGTGGCAGTTGGCGGCGTGGAGGAGGAGGTCGTGCTGCCGGCGGGCGCAGAGGCGCTGATGCTGCCCAGAGCAGGCCTGTCCCGCTATCCCCTGGCCGCCCGCGTGGGGCTGGCTGGCTAAGCTGAGGGCCATTCTGTTTACCCACACCTCTCAGTGGGAATTAGTGATGTGACTTAAAATTCAGCTGTTCTCTGACAGGACTAAACTCTGGTGTGAACAGAAAGTTCCCCAAAAAAGATATGCAAGGTGAACAGACTTTAGTTTTATAAAGAGAGATCAATTCTGGAAGGTCTTCTGTGAATCATGAAGCAGAAGAGCAAGCTACCTTTTTTTTTTTTTTTTTGGAGTATAGAAACCTTCTATCTTTTCGGCCTCCCTCATTAATAATTTAAGTATTTTAAATATTTCTTCTACCTCTACTTAGAACCAGATCAGACTCTGCCCCTCTCCAAACAACCAACCAAACAAACACAGCCACTGAGTAACAGGAGACTCGATGCCCTGCTCTGCCCACAGTCAGGTAACGCCACGTCATTAAGACGTTCATCATTTTCAGTTCAACTAATGAATTCACTGCCATTCCAATTGTTGTTCCAGCAGGAATTTTTAAAGAATTTCCAAAATCTAAAAACTTAAATAATTTGGGGGAAATAGAGCAAGTATGGACAAACACCCCTAACTAGTTGTGACGGTTACTTGTGTACGTTAATCTGGCCGGGAGACGGTGCCGGCTGGATCAAACACTAGTCTGCGCGTGGCTGTCAAGGTATTTCGTCGATGTGATCGGCATCTGACATCCGCTGACGTTGAGCAAAGGAGATTGTCTGGATGATGTGTCTGCGTCACATCCGTCAGCTGAAGGCTTTAAGAGCAACACTGAGGTCTTCTGAGAAAGAATTCTTCAAACTTTTTGTTTTCCAAGCTCCTGTTAACTACCAGAGGCTAGAGAGCAACCACGGGCATTTGGTCTGGAGGAAGGCCAGGGAGAAGCAGGTCTAGACAGAGGAAGTCAGTGAAAGAAAATGCAGAAGGAAAGACGGGAGCGACCGGTTGCAGATCCCGCCGGCCCCACGCAGGCAGCCCTCGTTCTCTTGTGCCTCTCAGCTACTGCAGTTTTTACGAACTGAAAGTTTTGGTAATCCTGAATTTAACAAGCTTCTCAGCACCATTTGTCTAAAAGACTTTGTTAACTTCATGTCTTTGTGTCACGTTTTGGTAATTCTCTCCATAGTTCAAACTTCTTCATTATTTTTATATTGTTCTGGTGACCTTGGATCAGTGTTCTTTCGTAGTACTCTAGTAATTGTTTTGGGCACCACTGACCGTGCCAGTAGAAGACGGCAAACTTAATAAATGTCGTGTGCATTCTGACCGCCACCCATCTCTGAGCCTTTCGGTAGGCTTCCCTATTCCCTGAGACACAACCACGTTGAAATCACCCTACAATAGCCCCTGTGTGTTGAGGTTGAAAGGAAGAGTCACATACCTCCCACTTAGAGTCAAAAGTGGGAAATGATTAAGCTTAGTGAGGAAGATATGTTGAAAGCTGAGATAGGTCAAAAGCTAACTTTCTTGCACAGTTAGCCAAGTTCTGAATGTAAATTAAAAGGAAATTAAAAGTGCTACACCAAGGAACACACAATGAGAGAGGTGAAGAGTCTCATTGATGATCTAGAGAAAGCTTCAGTGGTCTGGATAGATCAAACCAGCCCCAACACTCCCTAAAGCCAAAGGCCTCATCGAGAGCAAGACCCTGACTCTCTTCAGTTCGGGGAAGGCGGAGAGAGGTGAGGAGGCTGAGTAGGAAGTTGAAGCTCAGGTTGGTTCATGAGGTTTAAGGAAAGAAGCCGTCTCAGTGACATAAGTGCGTCCGCAAGCGCTGATGCAGAAGCCGCAGCAAAGTACCCAGATCTAGCCAAGATAGTCCTGAAGGTGGCTAAGGTGGCTACAGCAAACAACACACCTTCAGTGTAGCCTCCAGTAGGAAGATGTCCTCTAGGCCTTATGTGGCTAGGGAGGAGAAGTCAGTGCCTGGCTTCAAAGCGTCAAAGGACAGGCGGACTCTCCTGTCAGGGGCGAATGCAGCCGGTGACTTGAGGTTAAGCCAGTGCTCATCGACACTTTGAACATCCTAAAGCCCAAAGGGTTATGCTAAATCTACTCTGCCTGTGATCTACAAAATAGAACCACAACAGACGTCTGCTTAAAGCATGGTCTACTGAATATTTTAAGCCCGCTGTCAAGAACCACGGTTCAGAAAAAAAATTACTCCTTTCAAAAGACTACTGATCATTGAAGATGCTTCCAGTCACCCAGGAGGTCTGATGTACAATGACATCAACGCTGGTTATTATCGATCTCACGCCTGCTAAGATGGATGTCGGAGTGGTTTCAACTTCCAAGTCTTATTATTTAAGAAATCCATTTTATAAGGTTAAAACTTCCATACATAGTGATTCCTCTGATGGATCTGGGCAAAATAAACTGAAAACCTTTTGGAAAGAATTCACCATTTCAGATGCCATTAAAAACATACATGATTCGTGGGAGAATCAGCATTCACAGGAGTTTGGGAGAAGCTGATTCCAACCCTCAAGGCTGACTCTGAGGGCTTCAAGATTTCAGTGGAGCGAATTCCTGCAGATGTGGTAGAAACAGCAAGGGAACTAGAACTCAAGGCGAGACTGAGGAGGGACTGGACTGGAGGGGTCGCAGGACAAAACTTGGACAGATGAGCAGGTGCTTTTTGTGGGGGAGCAGAGATGGTGATTTGAAATAGAATCTATTCTTGGGGAAGATGGTGTGAAGACTGTTGAAACGACAACCAAGGATTTAGAAAAGTCCACAAAGTCTGTCGATAATGTCGCTGCAGGGTTCGAGAGGACTGACTCGAATTTTGAAAGTTTGTGGTACAATGCTACTGAACAGCATCTCATGCTACAGAGAGCTCACGCACAAAATGTGTCCGTGGATGCAGCAAACTTCGCTATTCACTAATTTTAAGGAATTGCCACAGCCACCGCAACCTCCAGCAACCCCCACCCTGACCAGTCAGCAGCCGCCATCATCAAGGCAAGACCCTCGCCAGCAAGAAGACAACTCACTCAAAGCTGCAGATGATGGTTAGTGGATTTTAGCAGTAAAGTATTTTTTAATTAAGGTCGATGTGTTTTTAAACATAATGCTATTGTACTGTACTATTTACTTAACTTTCATAGGTACTGGGAAACCAAAAAATTCACTAACTGGTGTTACTTTATTACGATGCCACTTTGTTGAGATGATCTAGAACCAAACCTTCAGTATATCTGAAGTCTGCCTGTGCTTTAACCTAGGGTTCCGGGACCAGCATCCATTCATCTGGTGACTAGATACTGGCCTCCAGCTGGAGAAGGAAGCTGAGTGGTTAAGAGCCTGAGCTCTGGTTGCCAGGACTCAGTTCCTGGAACCTCCACCTGCACAGCTACGTGGTTTGGACATGGTATTTAGAAGCTCTGTGCCTCGGTTTTGGAGTTTATCTGCACAACAACAACAACAATTCCCGAGGTTTTGGGGAAGGTTAAATGAGTTTATACATGAGTAATGAGTAATGTACACGGCAGAAGTCAAATCCTCAAAGAAATGAGCTAAACATCTCAGTAGGGCAAGCCACCCCTCCACAAGAGGTTCTCCTGACTAGTGCGGTCTGGAAACACTCATCTGCTGCTAACTTGGGGGGAAGAGCTGCCGCAGGGAAGGCAAACTCTCCTGTTAGAGGAAAAAAAAAAATTATTCGTCCCACAGGAATATGAAGATATGTGCACCCGCCTAATAATGCCAAGGACCAGAGGCTTAAAGCGGACAATAAATATGTATATTCACCCAAATAAACCTGACAAGTTCAAAGATATTTTAGTGAGTTAACGGGCTTTGATGAGACTGTGTCTAACGGATTTAACCCGCAGCGGCCTGCCGGCCTCTGGGACACGACTGTGTCGGAGGCGCCCCCCATCCCAGAAGTTGTTTCAAACGGGATCGCACCACAGTTGCGTGAGTTACAGTTTTTGTCTCAGCTAAAAATTATATTGCCGTGTTTTGAAAAAGATTTAAAATAAAAAGGTTTTATTGGAAACAACTTTTTGAAGAAGACATATGTAGCTTCGTAAAATATGTAAACATGTTAGTCTAATACGAGGTTTCCATTATTTAAGTAAAAGGAAAGCTGCTCTCTTGCCTCGCATTTGAAAACAACTAAAGACAACCGCTGAGTTAGGCAAAAAGCACCCACACACGCACGTTCTGTCTGACGACATCCCTTCCCATAGCTTTATCCTCCTTATTTTCAGTACTAACACACTTTATTCTTCTCCAGTACTTACCGAGTTCCAATTTTCCCTTCAAATTATCCTTGGAAAGAAGGCAGAATTGAGTCGCTAGACAACAATCCACATCATGTCAATGAACATGGATCTGATTAACACTCGTTTGCAGAACAACGACATTGGTGCTTGGACACGAGACAAACTTGGCTTTGATTGACAAAACCCAGCCTGTGTGCTCATGAATATGCTAATGAGCGCCCTTGTGACTAAGCCGTAGGGAGTGGCGCTCTGGTCACCTGGTGGCCATTCCTGTTTCTCCCTCGTCCAATAGACCAGATGACGCGCTCAGGCGTCCCTGCGGTTTCAGGAGAAACACAGTCGGACTTAGGTTAGCCTGAACGCAAGTAGGATAGTAAAGGCAGATTTATACAGAAGTTTATGCCATGTTGCCATTTTTTTAATTAAAAAATACATTCCACGTTAAGGAGATAAGTTTCCTCTGAAAATTGGGCTCCATCCAATCCTCAATGAAGTGAATATTATAAGGGTAGGTTGGTTATTTATTTATTTATTTATTTACGTTTATGTTGGGTTGAGCAGATCTGAGATTTTTGAACTTTTAGTTGGTAGTAAGGCAAAAAAACACATACATTTAATTAAAAGCACAAAGGAATAAAAAGATAAAACTTGTTTTACATTTAAAAAATAAATTCAGTATTTTTATCATTTTTCTAAACATAATATATTAGTGTGTTAGTTTTGTAGAATATTATCTCTTTGAAGTAAACAAACTAAAGGGAAAATAGGAAGAAACTTGTTCTAGGAAAATATTTGCGATTTATCATCCAATAATATCAGTAAATGCAAAAACATAAGCTCTAATTCAGTTCACAGCCAGTGACTCTCTTTTATTTTTAAATAGTAAGACTTTTATTGTGTGCTTAAAAATTAAATTCATTTCTTCATTTTTTGGTAAAATAGTCTATTAAATTAAAAAAAAAACCTTGATTTCAAGATTATACAAATACTGGAAAATGCAAAAATTATTGATTTAATGCACAATATAATACTAATTAGACATAAAATAATCTAGATTTATTGAGGACTTTTCTGTTTAAATTGGAATGGCAATGTGATGTATGAAGATGTATTTCCTATCCTTTAAATGGTTTGCTGACTTAATTTATCTAATCATATGTTCTTTTACCCTAAATAACACTAAGTCAGTATTTACAGCCCAGATTTTACAATTAAAGATATGCCACCTAGTACTTCTTCAATTCTATGCTAATTAAGACTCTATATCTTCAAAATTATAAACCAAATTATAGGTACGTAAACCAAAATTAAGGTGTGAAAACTGACTGGACCCTTCGGGTTGTGTAACTGCTATTGATGAAGGAATTCGGGCAGGAATTCCTAAGGGAAATCTTTGAGAATAAATGGGAAAATGATTGAAGTATCTGGTCAGTGTGTAGCCCTGATCTCCGGTTTCTCATAAATTTTTATTTTCCTTCTAATTTCATCAGAGTATTTTAATTTTTTTAAGATTTTATGTATTTTATTTGACAGACAGAGATCACAAGCAGGCAGAGAGAGAGAGGAGGAAGCAGGCTTCCCACTGAGCAGAGAGCCCGATGCCAGACTCGATTCCAGGACTCTGGGATCATGACCGGAGCCGAACGGAGGCAGAGGCTTAACCCACGGAGCCACCCACGTGCCCCAGAACATTTTCTTATATTAAATGGGAATATTTCTTGAAGTAATGTAGTAGCGCTGCATGGTAGAAGTCCTGGGACAGAAAAAGAGAGCTTTCCTAAGAAATTACCAATGTTTCATGCGTCGACTTCAAACCCAGATACAGAATATGTTTTAAATAGCTATGTCCTGACTTTCCATCTTAAGAGTGTTCTCTGATGGTCTAACTGAGTCAGGAACCCAGAGGTGCGACACACTGGGCACTGTGTGTCTTTCATCAACACCACTGCAATGATACGACTTATGTTCCTGGGTTAGTGCCGTCCCTGAATCCTAAGCAGAGATAAGATAGAGAATAAAGCCGATGATTTCAAAGAATGTCCTTTGAATATATTTGGTTTTTTTAAAGTTGATACCGTAATCATGATATCTCTATAAATAGTATTATCTTTTCAGGTTGTGTTGACAGTCATACACAGAGTATGAAATCAGTTTTATTTTGTGAATGTATATTTTGATCCTTTAAAAAATGTTTTGTTAATTTTTGTATAAATATCTCTAAGACAATTCTTAGAAATTAAGTTACTCCCAAATTTTAATCATGGAGCTAAAAATTGAATGCAAAATAGTGTTATAATAGTCACAAAAATGATGTACGTTAAAAATATTAGTAATACTATTAACTGAAGTTTGATTAGTTTTATGTATTTATCAAATGATTTATCCACATCAACATAAAGCATATAAGGTCACCATTCTTTGTCTTAATATTATTTTGAATTTCTTACTGAAATAAATTTGTTATGCATAGAATAATGGTAAAATACATACAATGATCGTGAAGATTTTCCTAAATATGCTAGAGGTTTGGTTCCATTTAAACTTACGTTCGGCGTCACCAGCAGTAAAGTATACAGAGTATACCTTGGTCATTCATTTAACACAATTTTTTAAATTACAGAGTCAATTTTAATTTCTTTTTGCTTTCCTGTTTTTCCAATCTTTGCTTTTCAGAGTGAGTGAATAGTTTTGTATATTCTAGAAGTTTATATATTTTAAGTAACAAAACAATTTGGAACATGCTAAGATATATTAGGAAAAAAAGACCTAGTAGTAATAACCTCAAGCACATTTCTAAAAGATAACTGAATATTGCAGGTAAAACATACCTCAGCTCACATTATTTTTATGATTTCTGAATCTTATGTTTCATACTTAGAACTGTCCTTAGACTTTGCATAGCATCTAGAAAAAGAAGTTAGTTCTTCATGGCTGAAAGCATGCAAGGATCCTCTGATATTCTCTTATCATTAAAGAAAACAAACTTTAGAAATAATAATATGAGTTCTTACTTAAACTTTCAATTATTTTCTCAAGTGTTACTTGAGAGAATAATTGGCATACATATCTGGGAAAACCTTGTCACTTTTATTCACAGCTCTCTCTATTTCACACCCTACCCCCAAAGTCTGTGCCTAATGACCCTTGAAATTCAGTGCCTAGTGGTTTTCAACAGTATTTTCTGAAAATAAAAGATGGTAAGTCATACTATTAATACAGTTTTAAGATTTTAATTAAATTATGGAAAAATTATGGGGAGTTCCTTATTATAAAATACGACATTAGTGTAATACCTCCTTCTAAGAAAATAATCTAAATTAAAAATAATGCTATTTTCATTTTTGTTAATAATCCGGGGCTTTGGGCATTTAATGTGTTCTTTTCATTTCCTTCCCTAATTATCTAATGGCTACTTACAAAGTCCCCTTCTAAAAACAGGTTTTCCATTTCTACACATGTGTCAGGGAATCCGATACAACTGACTGAAAGGAAATGGGAAATGAGCCATAATATTTTTAAGAATCACAAAAATAAGACTTAATTGAAGTTCCCATAATTTAAAGAAATTTGTGGAAAACTGAGTGGAAGATTTTGAGGGATTTGCTCGGAATGAGTTTGTAGTCCACTCTTAATGTGCCAGATTATGGCGTGTGGGTAGAGGGCGCCCCCACCGAAAGACATGCTGCAGAGGATGATCACGCAGCTGACAAAGAACATGAATGTGTCTGTCTGTGTTATTTATTATGTGTAAAATACATACATGCAATGTCAATCAAGGTGATTTGAGCCCAAATCTGATGTCTCATTTTATATAAATAAATTATATCAGTCAGTACGACTTGGACCCAGATCTGACACCTCATTTTCTTAGCAACAGATTTGTGCTGTCTCTTCACCAGCCCGGAGCAGACCAGAGTTTCTGCACAGCCCAGCGCCGTCTGTGCTGGTGAAGGAAGCATTAGCAGATGTTTCATCTCCGTCACTGTACGTGTTTTCTGGACGTTCCTTTTTTCAATACACACTTTAATTTCTCTGTTAGTGATCTGGCTTACATATCTGGGAAAGCCTTGTCACTTTTATTCACAGCTCTCTCTATGTCACACCCTCCCCCCAAAGCTTGCAGAGGAGCCCAGAGTGGTCGAGGGGCACACTGCGAGCTGGAGTTGTGAAACCACAGCGGCTGCCCAGGAGCGTTTCCTCAGTCCTAGCTGGGTTTTTCTTTTTCTCTTGCTCTCGTAGCCCACCCCATGGGCCAACACAACGGAAACGATGCAGGGTCAGCCAGAGACATGGAGCCGTTGGGGACAACGAGCCATGAACACCCGCAGCTCGCTGGTTACAGGGGTGAGTGCGAATGAAGGTGGAGGCACGCGGGACACACGCAATGAGTCCGAAGGGATTTCTTTCCCCTTAATTCCCCATTTTGTGCCACTACAGAGGGACTGAGACCCCGGGACCCTGTCCGTAGTTCGTGTCTCCCCGTTCTCAGAGTTCCGACTGTATAAAAACTTTGAAGACTCAGAGTTCCGACTGTATGAAAACTTTGAAGACCCTTCCTGAGGGGAAAATGCTTTCCGGCTGTCAGAATCGAAGCTCAGCTAATAGCAGAGCAGATTCTCAAAGGCATTGTTCCCTGATGGGGTCGTTGCTTTGAAGTATGCCTTTTAGTCCATTTAGACTTTCGTCAGCTGCCGAATCCACCCTCCAGATACGACCGCCCGCAACAGTGGCTGCGCGGGGATGTGGTGCACACTGCAGAGCGACACATGGGGAAGCAGCCAGGGCAGGCTGCAGGTCACTTCACGTCCCTGAATTCTGCGGGAGAAACGCTGCCCGCCCAGGTGCGACTCCCCCTCGGACCGTGTGTCCGCTCGGAGTCCCGCACTTACCAGCCCAGCTTCCGAAGGCTCCGGACAAACGTCCCCAGGATGGAGCTGGATCTTCTGAGGCTCCGCAGGGGGGAGGTGGCCCAGGCGAGGCGGCGAGCGTGGGAGCCTCCGGGCAGCCCTGCAGGCTGAGGTCGGGCAGCAGAGCCGGGGCTGCTCAGCCTGGAGGGGACTCTGTGCGGGGAGAGGCTGCTCTGCCGCGCAGCTTGTCACACTGCCTCTGCTCAGCAGCAGGGAGCTCGAGCTTCCTGTGACATCACCCTGACCCCGCCTGCAGCTCGTGTTGGGTTACTTTCCTCCTCCGGAGCTCACCCGGGGAAGCAGCGTCCTCGCCCACCCAGCGCCGGCAGCACGGAGCAAAGGCCACCAGGCACTGTCCCCTCCGTCCCCAGCCCGGCTGTCACCTGGGCGGGGAGTCAGGACGAGCCACACTCTGCCTGCGGCTGGAGGGCTGTGCGGCGTCCTGCGGGCACTGGGAGGGCTTGGGGGATGTGAGTGTGTGTGTGAGTGTGTGAGTGAGAGAGTGTGAGTGTGTGTGTGTGTGTGTGTGTGTGAGAGTGTGAGTGTGTGTGTGTGAGTGTGTGTCTCTCTGTGTGTGGAATCAGACATGCACGGCGCTGAGCAGCTGCTGTCAACGTCTTTCTTCCTAATAAACACAGAAGCAGCTCCCGCGTCCATCCGAGGCTCCTCCGTGATCCCACGGAGCCTTCGTAGCCAGGGCTGTTCCCCGCTCAGGTTTGCACAATCAAACGGTGAAGCTTTATCCTCTAGGTTTTCTGACTTTTTTACTTTGTCCACGACATGACCACGTGCGTGTGTGTCATAAACAAAACCACTGTGTGTGCTGTGTGTGTGCGCATACGTAGGATCGTTTGTCATGTTGTGTGGGTTTCATTATCTTATCACCTATGAAATAAAAAGGAAATTTGTATTACATTTATCCCTCAAAATAAACCCTGCCAAACATGCAGACAACTTACAAGCATAATGATTACGTAAAACATGTAAAATATTCTAATTCTTTACAAAAAGTTTTCCCTCAAAACATAAGTTTATTCCAAATGTGATTAATAAATCATTGGACATTATCTGGGAAGAAAGCTTTAAATTTGAAAGGCAGCTGTCGTCTCGTAGTGCAGTAAGTGTGTGGGATTCAACAATAATCATAATTGCTGAACCCTGAACAGCACTGGGCATCGATATCTTCCCCTGTAAACTAGAAGACATGAATCAAATAATATATAGAATTGCTTATATCTCTTAAAATTTCAATCAACAAATTATGTAACATTTAGAAACAGATAAGATACTGTGATAATTATTCAACTCTTAGTAAATTTGAGGTCAGAGGCACTGAAAAATTAGCAAATTACTGCAAAATTCAGGAACAAAATGAGATGCTCACACTTTTTGTTAACTAATACAGGAGGACAAGGCAACATGAATTAAAGGGACACCGTGGTCTGAAGCGGTTCCCTCTCGCTGACATTTGTATACCTGGATCCACGGAAGAAACTCATCACACATCTTTGATTTTAAAGATCCATAGGATCAAGGTGAATAAAAATAAATACCTATAAAAATAGGACATAAACTAATCTCTGTCAGTTATAGTTAAAAAGTTGCAAGAAACTGAGAGTCATACCTTTGGTTACTGACAGAGAGAAATAACCAGAGGAGTTAAATTGCCGAGTTACAGAATATTGCATTTTCAGGGACACTGGTGAGCTTTGCCCTGGGAGGCTGCTGAAACCTGCTTCATTTCGAGGTATTTCCTCGCGCATCAGAGGAAAGGCCAAGCCAAGGCTGCATCTGGCTCCGCAAACAAGGGTTCTTCAGGCAGAACACGGCCGTGGATAACCCCGAGGGCCAGCGTGACTGAGCCCTTCCACGGAGGACGGCTCTGCTCGGGGACCACACAGCAGGAAGTGCGAAGCGCTGAGGTTGGACCCAGAGGCATGACATTCCTGCCCGGGTCCTGACGCGCTCCAGGGTGACCTTTGACGGAACCTGTTAGGCCTTGGTGTTCCCGTCCGAAAACTCACAGTGGAACCGAGTCCCGGATTTTCATCCCCGAATGACCACCGGCCACGCCGTGACAGTGATATCGGACCCCTGGGAAGAGATGAATGCAGCTTTTGAAGTTTAGTCATGAAACACTAAGACTTTTCCCAGAAGTTCGCAGAAGCATCAGTACTTTTTTTCAAAGATTCATTTATTCATTTGTCCAACACGAGTGAAGTCCGGTGAGGGAAACGTCTGTGCCGCACGCGGGTCTTCGGACCCTCACTCCGGTGCTCTGGTCCTTTACTGGACGACGGTCGCATCCTGAAGCCCAACGGACGCTCCCACATTCCTGCTTAAGTGACCGGTCCGGCGTGTGGTCCGAGTTCAAGAAGACCCGTGGGTAATTCTTACCGGCGTCATCTCTAAGCCTTGCTCAGAGGTAACAGGCACCTGCGCCCCAGGCACCCGGCCCTCGAGAGTCCAGTTCGTAAGTTCCAGACGGGATGAGCAGCACGAGCACCTCCATGGAGCCTGTCTGCGTCTGGACAGACAGGACCTAAGATGGACAATGCGGATTTCCCAGGGACACACAGAGGCATGACGACGGACATTCAAGAAAATGCCGTAGAACGAAACACGTCTTTCAGTAATCGATGAGGCGATTCTTGGGCGACGTGGCACTGCCAACAAATCAGTGCAGCCTGGTCTGTTTCCTGCACAGTAACGGACCTTTTCCCACACAGATGGAAGACGCCGGGGCATGTGCTCGTCAGTGACTGGGCGTGTGTTTGGGTCACATGCTGTCACAGTTGTGCGGGGAGCTCCGGAGAGCAGGACGCGACCCACTGTGTAGCTGTTCACGGCACAGGGTGACGGCCCTCCAGGGCCTGAGCACCAGACTCTGCGGTTACAAGGGACCTGCAGAGTCTAGAGGCCGCCGGGCCGAGCGCTCAGTGGGGTCTTCTCAGACTGAGGGGTACTGTGCGACGGAAGAATGACACGCGTGATGACAGACGGTCGTGGTTGTCCTCGTGAGAGTCCTGCCTGCGGGGCCGCACCTACCCTCGTGGCCCCGTAAGGCTCACAGGTGCCACCGTCCCACAATAGTGAATACCGATTGCCATGTGAGGTGCACTTTTTTAAAGATTTTATTTATTTATTTGGAAGAAAAAGAGCAAGAGAGAGTCTGAGAAGGGGAGGGTGAGAGGGAGAAGCAGGCTCCCCGCTGAGCAGGGGCCCCCGACGCAGGCCTGGATCCTGGGACTCCGGGATCACAACCTGAGCCAAAGGCAGTCGCCCACCCACTGAGCCACCCAGGCGCCCTGAAATGCAGTGTGACTCGAACTCAGGAGGAAGCGGACTCAGAATCTCTGGATTACTCGGATAGTATTTACTAAGCTAGTCAAATGGGCCAAAAATGGGTCTTGACACATTTAGTTCTCTACAGGCTGCCCTGACCACTGACTTTGAGTTTCTGTAGTTACAGTCTCCGGGGGTGGTTCGGCCACAAAAATAAAGAAAGCAAAACAAAACATTTTTACATAAAGAATATCACAGACAGACTTATCTCTGAGGAAACAGTAAGAAAGATCTTTACAAACGCTTCCTATGGTGATGTTGTGGATTAAAATATTTCAGGCGTTATGATGTATGTTAATAATTCCTCTGGGTCCACAATTGCCTGAAAGTCGTTACACCCAGAGACCATTTATGCAGCCAACAAAACCACATATGCCATGCTTTACTAAAAATGCACCAATCATTTGAGGAGAAACATGTGATTTTTATAATCTTGGCATCAAAAAATTCTATGAAGGTAATAAGTTGACCCGACCTTTTATTTATTATTTTACCTAGCAATTGCTTAGTATATTTAAAGTTGTGTTTTCATTACGAAATGAAACTGTATTCAGTAAAAGGACCAGATCAAATGAATGGCTGGGCCATTAAGAGAGAATCTGCTGTTCCTACTATGACTACAAAATTTGAGAAGAGCAGAAAACTAATTTGAAAGGAGTAACATTACATCCGTATTAGGTAAGTAAAACGATTGTACTCATCTGCAGCTAGTATTTCTTTCAGTATTTTATAATGCGTTTCCCCAAGAGAGTCAAACAACTTATCAGAAACAATTAGCTAAGAGTCTGCCTGTTCTTTTCATTGTTCTCATCAAGTTCTGATGCATCTTCCAAGAAAATCGGTGTGTTTTATAGATACCCATGACTCTTGGAGCATCTCCTCCTCCCGAAGGGATAACCCTGGCTAGCACAAGGGCTCACAGAGGCAAATGAGATCCACGATGGGCGAATTCAGAATGAAACTAAAATAACAAGATCATTAACGCTCCGCGAAATGAGGGCACTGTGCGAGCTTCCAGGGAGTGCACACTGTTAACTTGGGGACCGTAGGGCCCGTTTGCTAGGGCAGTCCCAGTTTATATTTCCACACTCAAAATGTCATGATTTGAATGGGAAGAATATATATGGTCACCCCGGCCGTGCTATCCATACTGCACTGACCAGTGGTAACCTAAATATTGACAGTGACTAATGCCTTTGGGAAACCTGAGTCTGTTTCCCAGAAGAGTTTAAAATAGTTCTTCCTATTTCTAGGATAGTTTTAGTTGGCCTTGGAAGAGATGCCCTTTTTGTCCCTGGATAGGCATTTATTGTGAATTTCTGCCCATTTGCTTCTTGAGAATGTCAATCTTGATTACTAGAATAAATGGTTTATTTGAGTTTATGCATGGTGACGCAAGTAGCACATGCTTAAATGCCCATGTCTTAAGTTCTAAAGATGCCGATGGCACGAATGTTTTCCCACCAGAAACTTCTCTATTGAGCTGTCATGTTGATACAGCTTGTAAGGTTAATAATTATTCACATTTTTCTCTTCAATAATTTGCTCATATTTAACATCACTCTGTTACTGGTGTTAACATCAGTGAACGTTTTTAAACAGAAGGGAACGTGGAACTATATGTAGTGTATATATTAAAAAATACAGTATATTTGGGAAGGATTCTCAACAGTTTGGAGAGAAGCAGCAGAGCCTTCGACCGCTCGCCGGCGAGGAAGCGGGTCCCTCGGTCTCCTGCCGCCACCTAGTGTCAAGAATTCCCAAATCGCCGGAGGTTGCTCTACCCGAATCATGAAATTCTTTCTTTGACAGAAAATGGAAAGAAAAAGAAAAAGAAAATCCCAATAACTAGGGAAGATTACGAAGAAAATGTTCTGATCCACATGTTAACTGGAGTTACAATGGGCACGTACTTGCTCTAGCCTAAACAAGTGAAGTATCAACTTATATATAACGGAAAAAATACATCATAAAATATTTAGATAAAGGCGAACCAATAATTAGATGTTAAAAACACAATATAAGTTAAAAATACAAACTAAAAAGACTTTCCATCTTTTGTCTTCCAATAAATATATACATTACATACATGTATTTAAGTACTGGAAACGATCTAAAGCTAGACAACTCTGACGTCCACGGCTGGAGTGGACTTACTCCTGTGTGTCTGACCAGGAATACAAATCAGATCTTCTTCAAAAGCTTGGGGCACCTGGGTGGCTCAGTGGGTGAAGCAACTGCCTTTGGCTCAGGCCATGATCCCAGGGTCCTGGATCGAACCCCATGTCAGGCTCCTTACTCAACAGGAAGCCTGCTTTTCTCTCTCCCTCTGCTTGCTACACCTCCTCCTTGTGCTCTCTCTCTCTGTCAAATAAATAAATAAAATAATAATAATAAATAAAACTAACCTAAATCTTCAAAAGCTTACAGCAGAGTTTTCTCTGATGTCTATCAAATCAGTCCCTCACTATATCCAAGCTTAAAAACTATATATTCCATCACTATGTGTTAGAAAAAAAATAGTCATTAATTGGCTATATTCCTGTTCTGGCTAAATACAGCTGACATTTGAGAGAGACATTATTTAGGGGCATAATTATTACCTCCAAGATTTCTCTCTATAAACATCTGTATCTTAAGTAAACAAGGTTTCTTGACAACAGCCATTAAACACATATTAATTGATCACCTATCGTGTGCCAAACAGTGGACAGATATTAGAAGTACAAAGTGGTTCTTCGTACATCGTTATGTACAAGAGACATGGTCCTTGATCTCAAGGAATTTATTTTCTATCCCCAGGTAGACATTTAGAAAAAGACATTTATTTTTGCTTATATTGGTTAAATAACTCAGATTGCTGAAAGCAGTGTGTCCAGTGACTGGAACAAATCAGGCTACGTAGATAGCAAGGTAGGATGGAGGAAAACAGATTTCCTGTAGAAAAGCATTTTCTCTGAAGATGAGAATTATTCTGGAACCTAGAAGGGAAAAAGTAGGAGACATTCCCTAGATTAGAAAGAAGGATTCGGTTGCAACAATTTACTGAAAGAGTGCTCAGTCGACTTGAGGCAAAAGCATGAAGGGAATGAAGCAGGTTTGGAAAAAGGCTGAGGTGAGCAAACCTGTTGTCTCAAGTAAAATCTGGATTTGACCCACGAAGTCAATTGCTCGATCAGGGTCGGGCTCTGGAAGAGCATTTGCAGGACAGAGTTGGCCTCCCAGATGCAAAGGAACCTGTCTTTACCGGCTCCTCATTAGTCACTGTGGGAGCCACTCTGGGCGTGGGGAGCATCATTTCTAGAGAAGGAACTGCCGTCAGCCACCATCGGGGGAGGACAGTTTGGAGAAGGATGCGCCGAGGGCTACGAGGAACCGATTCTCCCAGCAGCTGCAGGACCAGACCCCGGCTCAGCAGAAGACGTGTGGGAGGGGCACCAAAGTCGAGTTTGCTGGAACTCCGTCACAGGCCAGCAAAGCCCATCCCAGGGCTGCACTAGGTTATCCGTAGAGGCTGGAGGCCGGTCCGTGAGAAGAGTGCGGCGTGAGTGCGTCAGGACCAGGATGCAAGGTGTGGGACCTCGTAGATCCTGGTAAGGAATTTGCATTTACTCTACGTGTGGTGCTCCTACAATCCAAACCAAGTTTTATGCTCTGTTTTGGTGTGGTTGGGTCTGGCCGGGGTGGTGGGGCTGCTCTGAGGAGGTAAGTGCCAAAGCTTTTCCTGTGAAATGTTTCCATGTCTTTCTGCCGTTGTTAATGAAGATAATGTTCACAGCGTTAGCCATGGCTCCTTATGTACGGGACCCTTAAAGCCCCCTTCTCGTGGCATGCGTGGGTATTCAGAGAATAAAAATACTACAATGGAAGGAAACTCTTCTTGTATTAATCGTAAAACATAAAAACAAGTTCAATAACGATTTGTAGTGATTAGTGTATCTTTAAGTACTTAACCTCCCGTGGTGCTGCTGGGTCTCTGCTCTGTTTCAGAAGTTGAGGAAGTAAAACAATGTCGATAACAGACATTGTTTCAGACATCTGCTCTATGCTTCAGATATTTAAAGCATAAAGCGAGGATTTTAGCTCATTCTTCAGATGAGGGAAGGGAATCCTCCTAAGTTTACACAGCTGGAAACTGCTAGAACTGGAACTCGAAACCCAAGTGGTTTCGTCTCGAAACCTGTCCTTCCTTACGCTGTTGGCAGAATATTTACCTGACAAGCTACTGAAGATACTTCTGGAGGAAAATTGTACGAATGTAAGTCAAGTGATGGTGATTACTGAGGCTTCCGTGAGATCATCCCACACAGGAGAAAAATGAGTATGAGCAAGATAGCAAGACAGCGCAGTGTTCGGCAAGTTTGCATTAAAGCTTCCCCACTGGCTTGGCTATTTTTCTATTTAAAATATTTATATTTTGGGTTCTGTCCGGATCATGCACTTTTCAATGCTACTCATATATGAATGCTCGCATAAGTTTTTGAATATTTAAGAGGATGACGTAAGGAATAAAGATGGTCATTTTGAAACTCAAGATTTCTCAGAAACAAGACATTTAAACTTTGTAAGGTAAATTTTATCTCTGTAAAAGGTACATTTTACAGAGAAATAAAAACATTCACTGATTTTTTTAACCCCCCTTTTACCCTTGTTATAGAACTTCCCATATTAAAAATATTTTTAGCACCCCTTAGGCAATATTCTCAAAAACAAATTATGAAAAGATTTAAAATTCTCAAATACATAATTTTCACATTTTTCTCAGTTAATCTTAAAACCACTTATGTCAATTCCATTTCTTTTATTACATTAACAAACAAATTTCACCTAAAAGTTCTTGCTTTAACTTTTACTGCCTGACTTACTTGAGTGACTGCTAGAGCTCAGAGACTATATTCTGAAGCCTTAAAATATGAAATACTTAACAAATTGTAGTATGACTAGTTAGCCACTTTAGTAGAGGCTTACGGTGTAGCAAACAGGACACTGAGGACTGCACAGGCGCTCGACTTACCGTCTCCCACGTCACAACAGAGGCCATTAGGGATACGAAGGCTTAAAAAGCTCGAATCTAGGCTGATTTGAACCCAGATTCTATGCTGTCCATTACTTGATTTGTTTTTCCTTCCACAGCCTTTAAAACAGTACGCATTTGTGTGAGTACAAGTTCTATTTTACTACTGAAGCTCCGAGATAAACTACGCTTTAAAGATTCTCCCCCTGATGGATTGTGTGTGTCTGTGATCTGTGAGGGCGGAAGAGAGAATACGCAGAGTTAAATAAAAAGTTTCCTATCATACTTGACATTACAGTTTGAAGACTTTCTCATTGAGTAATGTCAGATATTTTGAGTAAAAACGTGGTAATTGTTTATTCCTTCTCTGGAGGAGCGATCTCTTGGCGAGGTGGATCATTAGGTAGCTCACAGATGTTCACATTTAGAAACTCTGGAAATTCCCCTAGAGTGATTTCCAAATTTTGTTGAACATTTGTTGAGAGTAGGGAGTATGTTTAAAAAATAGACTTTTGGAAAGTCAAAGTTCTTGCTTTCTGATTCCAAAAATTGATGAAGAAGGCAGTAGTAGCATTTTCCTCTGGCTTCTAACTTGAGAGCACCTGCAGCTTAAATTATAACCTCTGTAAAAATACAGATTAAATAGACATTAAAACCCTCCAAATAGGTTCGTAATTGATTTCGCTGATGTTATCTCATAATGAGAAGAAGAGCAAATATTAGTAATGCTGACAGGAATGGGTTAATTTTGGCCACAGTTAGATATAACTAAAACTTGTTAAAATAAATTTTATATTGAAATACAAGGTTGGGGTTCTAGAGATAATTTATTTTCATTGAATTTTGCTAGTTCCTTTATGAATGATTTTTAAAAGACGGGGTGCCTGCGTGGCTCAGTCTGTCAAGCAGCTGATTGGTTCGGGTCATGATCTCATGGGCCCTAGGACGGAGCCCCCCGTGGAGCCCGGCCGGCAGTCTGCTTGCAGAGTCTCTCTCTGCCCTCCCCCAGCTCATGCACTGGCTCCCTCCCTCTCTAATTCTCTGTCTAAACTAAGTTTTAAAGAAGAATGATTTAAGAAAGATTAAATGCTTTTATGTTTATTTCAAAACTTTCATGATCATAAAATGCCTTGATGACCTCACGTGAATCAGAAGCACATGAACTGCTTTCTCCAGAATGCATATAATCTTGAGAGGGAAGACAGTTAATGTTTCAGAAATGTTTTTAAATCATAAGCAAAACCAAACTGTTAAGGCCTTCGGAACCTCCCAGAGTGAGTGGAACTCCCGCTAAGTAATAACCTGGGAGCTTCTCGTAAAATCTTCTGGTGTCTGGGATTCAACAAGGCACTGAGGAAGAAAATGTGATTCGGACATGGACCATTTTGATAAGGCAAGGGGCATCAACATAGGCCAGTTTTGAGGAAAAATAGCCAAACATTGAAGATGACCACGGGATGCTGGAGGAGACGTCATTACCGAGGGAACAGCCTGGCCGGAGTGGATTTGGGACGGTCTTCTTGGTCACATACACTTTCTGGCATACTATGTATTGGCGTTGAATGCTTTTAAATAGAGAACATTACCATAAAACCCTAAAATGCCAAAATCGGGAGAATTCTTACAGGCAGTCTAGCGCAGTCGTTCAAGTATGAGTAAATGTGCGACTAAAGAAACTGGGTGACAAATCACCACCCAGTAGGGTCAGTATTGGAACCAAAAATAGTGTCTTAGGTCGCGCTCAGGAACTTTCCCCAAAGCGTCTGGTGGAAGGTGAAAGCATTAAACGAGTATTTTAATTAACTTTTGTTTTCCCAGAAAAGTACTACAGGCATCCCTTTGAAAGATCGGTCAGCACGAAGCCTTCCCTACCAGTGAACCTCGGAGCTTCATATCCGACTTCATGCTGGCCATGGGAGGAACAATCCCACTTTGTTTCAGTTTCTCCAGGACGGTTCCCCCACACCCTTCTCTGTGCTTTAGGAATCTTCTCTGCCTCGCTAGTATTTGACATTTCCTGTGTGTGGAGGAGGGATGCTGGGGTTTCCGTTGTCGGTTATGACGCAGCGTCTCCATAGAGGAGACCTACCCTGCTTCTGTCTTCAAGATCTCTCCCCTCTCTTTTAGCTGCTCTAGTTTTCTGGACTTTCTGTTGCTTCAAGATTAGGCTCCTGAATTGATTTCCTAGTTTTCTCATTTTTTACAATCCAATTTTTTCTTAAAGATTTTATTTATTTATTTGACAGAGATCACAAGCAGGCAGAGAGGCAGGCAGAGAGAGAGGAGGAAGCAGGTTCCCCACTGAGCAGAGAGCCCAATGCGGGGCTCGATCCCAGGACCCTGAGATCATGACCTGAGCTGAAGGCAGAGGCTTTAACCCACTGAGCCACCCAGGCGCCCCGTACAATCCAATTTTTGAAAAGGATTTTTTTTATTTATTTGACAGAGAGAGAGCACGAGCAGAAGGAGGGGCAGAGGGAGAGGGAGAAGTCAACTCCCTGCTGACCAAGGACACGATGTGGGGCCCGATCCCAGGACCCTAGGATTGTGATCTGAGCCAAAGGCAGATGTTTAAGCCACGAGACTCAGGCACCCCTCTTACTCTCCAATTTCCATTCATATGCCGCTTTCTCTTTATAATAGAGATTTTTTTTCTCCATTTCTTAATTTGATAAAGCTTATGTATTGGGGTTCCTGGGGGCTCAGTGGGTTAGGTGACCGACTCTTGATTGCAGCTCAGGTCATGATCTCAGGGCTGTGAGATCCAACCCAGCATCCGGCTCCACTCCCAGCGCAGAGTCTGCTTGGGGTTCTCTCCCTCTGCCTCGCCCTCGCCCCGTGACCAACCTTCCACCACCCTCTGCGTGGGGGCTCGCTCGCTCTCTCAAAACAAAAAAAAAGATGATTATGTATTTTACATTTTCTTCCTTCCCAGTCTCAAAGGATCTTGTGTCCTTTTTTTTTGCCAACACAAAGGGCTACAATAAATAGAATATTTAGCTCTTTCTATGTCTCTCAACATATGAATTTAGAGAAAATTTCAATTTTCTCTAAAGGATTAAAAAAATTTTTTGATGTACATCTTTCATGGGATTTACTGCTACGTACATTTGGGGTTTTGTTCTGTTATAGCTAGTATGTATTTTCCGTTTTTCTGTGTAGTGTACAAAAATGCTCTTGATTTCATGTATTGAACTTGCATGTAGCAATCTTGTCATACTTGTATTATTTGTTTTTTATTTTCCTAGATTTTCACTTATTTTTTTAAAGGTTTTTTTATTTATTTGACAGAGACACACACAGTGAGAGAGGGAGCACAAGCAGGAGGAGTGGAGAGGGGAAGCAGGCTCCCCACGGAGCAGGGGGCTTGATGTAGGCCTGGATCCCAGGACCCTGGGGTCATGACCTGAGCCCAGGGCAGAGGCTAATGACTGAGCCTCCCAGGCGCCCCTGGATTTTCCTGATGCTAAGCATATTGTATGAAAATAACTTTGACATAATTATGCCTAATTTCTGTTTCTTTTTGTTTGGGTATGAAATGAAGACTACCTGGATATGTTGAGTAGTGATGTTAGTGGAGCACACGTTGGTCCTGTTCCTGAGTCTCATGGGCTGTTTCTGAGATTTTATCACTGCACATCATGTTGTATGTTTTTGGCAGGTATGCTTCCTCAGATAAAAATGATCTTTATTTTGCTCAAAGTTTTAAATCCTGAAACAAGTGTTGAATTTGACCAAATGAACTTTATCTATTAAATGATTATTTGGGTTATTTTTTTCTGTTAATACTTTCTATTATACTAAATAATGACCAAAGGTGACCCATCTTTATATACTTAACAGTCATTGGTATTACTGATTTTTTTTTTCTTTTGCCTCAGATTCTAATATGGCTGTTACTGCTCCTGTCTTAATAATTTTGGTATTTTCTTCATGAATTGCTTAATTTTTAAAAAATGCTGCATTGCACTATTATTGATCTTGGTTATTGACTTTTTTATTGTCTTCTCAAGTTTTGTGCCTGAAGCCTCACTCTAGGCCCCACCCTGGCAGTCAGATCATAGTGCTTATGCCAGCAGGATGTTCGGAGTGGACTTGTGACTTACACCCGGTTAATCAGAAAGTCACATTTCTCTAAGCATGATATTTGGGTCAAGGCTGGCCATTAGATATTTGGATCAAAAAGAGGGCAGCCAGGATTTTTTTTTTTTAATAAGAAAAATTCCTTAGAGTTTTTGTGTCCACAGCAAATTGAAGGAAAGATACAGAGCTTTCCCATATATGTCCTACCATGACACAGGCATGGCCTCCCCCATTACAGCCAATCCCCCAGCAGAGCGGTACCTTTGTGCCAGTGGATAAACTCCACTGACCTGTGATAGTCACCCAAAGCCCATAGCTTATATTGACTCACTCCTGGTGTACAGTCCGTGGGTTTGGAGATATAATGACCTATGATGACCATCTCCGTCATTACGGCAACACACAGAGGGTTTTACTGGTTTGAAAATCCTGTGCTCTGCTTATCCTTCTTCCTTCCCTACTTACCCCTCGGAACCACGATCTTTTTACCATTTCCCGTTTCCCTTTCCCACACCACCACGTATTGGGGCTCCTGCAGCACATAGACTTCCCAGTTTGGCTTCTTTTGCTTAATTATATTCACTAAAATTCTTCCATGTCTTCTCACGATTTTGTAGCGCTTTTCTTTTTGACACTGAATAATATTCCGTTGTCGGGACCTAACACCGTTTATCCGTTCATCTGCTGAAGGACCTCTTGGTTGCTTCCAGGTTATGGCCATTATGGATTAAGTTGCCGCAAATATCTGTTGTGGGCTTCTGTGTGGACAAACATTTTTATCTTATTTGGGTAAATACAAGGGGCTTGACTGCTGAATGGTATAGTAAGAGCGTGTTTAGTTTTGTTATTAACTACCCAGTTGGTTTCCAAAGTGACTAACCATTCTGCGTTCATACCAGTAACAAGTAAGGGCTGCGCCTGCTCCGTCCGTGTGTTTGCTGGAGTTTGGTCGTGTCCATGTACCTGGTTTTAGCCATTCCAGTGGATGTGTGGTAGCAGCTCATTGTCGTTTGTATTTCACTGATGACCTATGATGCGGAGCGTCTTTTCATACACTTACGTCATTTGTAGCTCTTCTTTGGTGAGGTGTCTGCTAAGGTCTCTGACCAATTTTTTTTTTTTTAATAGCATTGTTATTTTTTAGTTTTAAATGTTCTTTATCTATTTTGGCTAACAGTCCCTTATCAGATGTGTCTTCTGACATTTTTCTCCCAGTTCATGGCTTGTTTTCTAATATCTTTTATTATCCTTTGCAGAGCAGAAGATTCTAGTTTTAATGAAGTCCAGCTTGCTGGTGATTTCTTTCATGGATCATGCCTGAGGCCAGGACTTCAATTCTTTGAGGTAAGAGAGTCTAAACTTTTCTAGAAAAATTTATCTGAGAGGATGTGAGCCTGAAATCCTAGAAGTCATCTTGTAACGCTGTAAGATTAAAAAATGAAGGCAAAAAATGCTGGGCAGAAGAATCAGGAATAAAGACAGACTGAGCACCTGAGTCCATCTATACTGAAGTAAAATAGCTTTGGCCTTTCAAATTTTGTGATCAAATATAACCCCATTTTGTTTCAAACTTTGGGGATCCAAATTTTTGGATGAGGAAATCCTATTCATTGTCCTAATGCTCTATTTTATTACATTAGATGACCACATGTGTTCACATCTCTCCTCTTTCTTTGGAGAAATGAATTACCATGTACCACTACTCCCTTAAAAAGTGCTCTGTGTAATTCTAGCCCAGACACCAGCTACGTGGTTGTAATTCAGAGACTGGCCCCAAGGGAATGATGTTCTGTGGGGCAGAGTACAAGAAAAGTAATTCAGGTGTGTTCACGCTAAAGTTCTTGAGAAAGAACTGAAAGTCAAAAGTTGGAAACTAAATTCAAATAATAACTTCATAAAAAGGAGACAAACAGGAACATTTTATAAAATCACTCAAGATTTCTCCTAAATAGTTGATTAATGTCATTTTCTTCCTCCTTCTGGCATGGAAATGGGCCATGACACCTTTATTAGTCAAGATTGGAAATCACTTACAAAATCTGTATATGTATATTAAATAAATATGTATATTAAATAAAATATGTATATTAATGATATATATTTAAATATGCGTGTCATATTTATATAACTGTAGGAGACGATTGTAGAAATACGTATGGAACAGAGTATGCATTGTAAGGCATAGTAATTAATTTGTTTAACAAATAAGAAGTCCTAGTATATGAATGCTCATTTGTAAATGAAAGAAGATTATTAGCAAATTCCAATACGGGAGGCAAAAGTCAACTGAAGCTTTTGGAACAATGTTATTCTTTGTCTTAGGTCTCAGTCTTTGTAATAACTGAAGAACACTAAACTTTTTTGAAATATAAAAAAACTTCGTAACAGTTACACTTCATTATTCAAGATAATATTTTATTTCTTGTAATGTAAAAACTAAAATCATTTGAGCAGTTTTCAGCATATTTGTTAATTTTGAACACAATAAACAAAGTTGGTAAATATATATAAATGCTGTATAATGTAATTCTATATAAAATTCACAGTTAGATGTATTTGATTATGTAAAACAAAGTAAGACAGTACTACCAGAGAGCTTCTTATCTAAAAATACAGCAAAAATAATATTCTTGTGAATTAAACATTGCAAACTGTCTCAGTGTGAGTCTGTCTTGATTACGTAATGAACCCATGGATGGTTTTTGGAGAAAATGTCCAACTCACTACTGTGTTATTTATACATTGTTGGTGGCAACTAATCACTTGACCTAAGGAGACGTTACCCTTTATTTAAGGGTGTTGCTATCCATGTATAAATGACAAGAAAGCATATTGCACAGGGATTTTGGTTTCCCAAAGTCTCAAATTCCACAGCAAACATTCAGTTTAAGATTATTACTTATGTATATATTGTGTGTATGTATTCTATTTGAAATCAAGATATAAAGTTAAGTGAACAAGTTGACACTATTTTATAATGATATAATTTTTATGCCATAGGATGAAAATGATTTATGATTATATCTTAGGACTTCATATTCAGCCTCAAAAGTATGTGGATTTTATAGCGTACATGAGCTGGACCCTGAATTCATGTGGAAAGTTGAGAAAAGATCACATTTTTAGGTAGGAAATCAGCATGAATAAGTTGAGTAATTAAAGATGTAGTCAGTGAATAGTGTATACCCTTTTAACTAAATTGAAAGTTAAGAAAGAGAGCAGTAGTTAAATCCCAAAAATACATACCAAAATAAAATTGTGGGGAATGGGGTGGGGTTAAGTACCAACCAGTGAGTCCTTGATGGATTCTGAATGGTGGGGAAATATATTGAATTAATTCTTAGGAATTAAACCAGTACTGACGTGAAGAGTGCAATAGGGACCTGGAGCTGAAGGTTATGAAACAGGAAGCAATCGTGTTCAGAGACCGATGATATATATATATTTTTTCTTCATACATATATATATGAAGAAAAATAAGAAGTCAAAATTGGCTTCAAACTTTCAAGACTGAGGAACAGGCAAAATTAGAACCCTACTGCTAGAGGAAAGTCATAAAGCTAAACTAAGAGGATGAAATGGTTACTTGCTTCTCGATGGCAAGTTCCCATTTAAAGGCAAAGCTAGAGATGAGGCTACAGAGACCGGAATGTCCGGAAGGCTGTGGAGTCCGTCCGGCAACAGCTGAGCCGGGAAGGAAAGGTCTAGATCTGGAGAACAGAATGAACTCCAAGGAAAGGTTAGGTCACTGAGAAGGAATATCACATAGATTTTCTAGTAGAATCTTCCTCTTCGATGGAAATAACATGACTTTCTTTTCCCCCACCTTAAACATGACTTACTGGGTTGTACTACATGCAGATCCCAAGGATAAATAAGTAGGTTTCAGCGGGTTTAAATATTCTTACAATTCTGGGTAAGAGAAAACTTTGTTAAACAATGAATTTGGGACGTACATGAACAATTTCCTTTTGATTACCATTAAAAATTTCCCTTTCCACCAAGCTTCTTCTTACCACCATGACCATGATCTTAACACACAACTATTCAACCATTTTTACTAATATAATGGGTCATAAACCAACAAAAAATAGTTAAACAAAATCAGGCACATAATGGAGTTGATTCTTTTTGTTCTGATAATGGTTTGGCTCGAGATTGATCTGAGGCACGGGCTTATGAACAAGGAGAAGAGTAAGGTCCAGGGAGGAAGGCACATGACGGATTGTACCATGCCCAGCTCCCCTCAATGCGCGGTTGACCGATCGATCCTTGCAGAAGAAAGTGCTTGTCACCATTTTAGATGTGAAATCCAAAGGGGGGTTGATCTTTAATAGCTATATTTTTTAACCTGTGCATAGGCAATAAAGGAGATCATCATCTACATGATCAAAGCAAATAAATGACAACATATTTTCAAACAACTGATTACCAAATGTAAAAATGGACCGATTGGATGTGGTCAGTTATATGATAACTTGTGGTCAAAGGAAATAGAGAGGGATTGAGAGAGTAAGTAAATTCATAGTAGCCAGCCCTGAATATGCACTTCGATTACATGAAGAAGTTAATTCTGATACAAAGTATTAATAGTGGTTAATATGTACATAGAAAATTCATGGAAATATTCATTAAAAGGATTTTGGGAAAGAAAATATAGTGAAAAGTTTCATCCAGAATATTTAGAACCGATACAATAATGTAACAAAATTTACGTTTTTTTAACAAAAATTTTTTCATACACTATTTTCACTCTCTGCTTCTTTCTTTTTCTTTTGGTTTTAATTAATCCTCCTTTTGATATTCTTTGGATGAAACCTACATAAGGAAGAGAAACAAATTTATTGTGCAAAACAGAGTAATATAATAAAACATTTTATTTACATTTTTCTCAAATTATCTTTAAATATATAAAACCAAAAAAATTGGCTTAAAATCTTTAATTAGTCTTTATGCAGAACAAGCTATTTCTAAGGAAGTCATTTCACATATATAAAAATGAGCAAAATCGGATAAGCATGTTTCTGACTTTTATTTCTTATCTTCGGTCAGAAATTCATGCTCATTTTATTAAAGCAAACATGTGGCTGAATATGACTGGTGGACTTACGTGTGATTTTTTTACTTATATGTTAATACTCTATAAACCTGCATCATTTTAATATTCAGAAGAAAATCAGTAACTACATTTAAATGTTGTGCATTGTAAGACAGCTTAAAAACATTTTGGTAAAATTTAAAATGAAAGCTTAGTATGTAAATATTAAAGAATAGAATGTTTTGTTTCAAGTAGATTACTTTTTCTGTGAAAGACACATTATGAGGAATTGTAGTTAATATCTCCAGCAATATCATCTAAATGTCATTGAAAAGGGGACATATATTACCTAAATTACAATATTTTGCTTATTACAAGTAGAACTAATATCATAATATTTTTCTTATATTAAAATTTGTTCATAATTTCAATGCAATTATTATCTTAAACACTAGTGAATTAATGGGAAAAATGTCCTTTTTACCTTTCTTACAAGCCCTAAAACATGCTTTTTTAGAAGTGAAATTATTTTCATTCCCTCCACACCCACTGTACGTAAATGGGCGGCATTTCCCAATGACGGAATTGTAGTAGAATCGGCTCTCATTGGCGTGACACAATCCTCTGTCTGCTGGAGTCAGACACCAGGAAGGACCGTGAAATTCTAAGAACATCAAGAAAACATAGTAAATCGCATGGCAGGTAATCTGAAAGTTTCACATTGTTTATTGTTCCTCTATTTTCTTATAGTATATTCAAAACAGTAATCTGATTGATTGAATAAAAGTAGTACTCAGTGAAATTCATGTATTTCAACTCCAGGAAAATGCTTTAGTAATCTCCAAGTGTTCACCACAGTAGGACCTCTGGGAAATAAAGTAGATCTGTTTGTTAAAGTGAAGTGCTGTGGTAACGCTCTAGAGGGGAAAAAACTAGTTGCACATGATAGAAACCGCTACTCAAAAATTTATAAAAATTTGTTAACCGTGTTCCCTTTAGCAGATTATCAGTGTTTACACATCCTTTTGTTCGTGGATGTTCGACTTGGGGAGAAGCGTCGGATGAGCAGTCCACCCTCACTGAGGACACAGGCACTGGCGCTGAGGAGGCGCGGCTGCTGCCGCCCTGTGACTCCAGTTCTAGGTGGGGTAGTTAACCACGGTTTAAGGCACAGGAATTCAGGTGTTCGAGCTTCAGAGGAGGATCCCTGAAGACATGACTGATGTGGTGATCAAGTTCTCTTGTGACCTGAGGCATCAGTTCTTGATGAATTAGACGTTTTTGCAAAGGCAGGCGTATTGTTAAAGCCGGTGAGCTAGGACACGTGCGGGTTTAAACCAAGCATACAAACTGGTCTGTCGACAGGACAAACCACTTTAGAAACCAAGAAAGAAAATGCAACCAGGGTTATATGAGGATCGCTCGTTTTCTTAAGGCAAAGCAGAAAAGTAGGTTCAGTTCAATGGTAGTTTTTAGCTCTTTTGGGAATTCCTGTCAGTGAGGGGAAGCTGGTGCTCTAGCAACAGACTTACGAGGCTTGACATTAGTAAACCAACACTGCAGGCAAGTTGGTAGATGGAATCAAAATAATAAAACTTTAGGGGCTTTGCCAAATAGTGAGATGTGGGACAGCGGATGCAGACAAAGAGGGTATACTAAATATACAAAACTGGCAGAAAATAGATCTTTGAGGAATCCAGCCAATGAAGGCAAATAGGTTGGCCAGAAAGCTAAGTGGTTTGATGACAAGCGAACCCCTGATGAGACTACAAAAGAAAGAAAATGAAACACTTTGAGGGGAAAGATGCAGAAATTATTTGATCTGATCTGAATTAATGAAAAATAATCCTAATTAGAGGGGCACCTGGGTGGCTCAGTGGGTTAAGCCTCTGCCTTCGGCTCAGGTCATGATCTCAGGGTGCTGGGATCGAGCCCCGCATCGGGCTCTCTGCTCAGCAGGGACCCTGATTCCTCCTCTCTCTCTCTCTGCCTGCCTCTCTGCCTACCTGTGATCTGTCAAATAAATAAATAAAATCTTTAAAAAAAAAAGAAAAGAATTCTAATTAGACATAAAAAATACAAGCATCTACATTTCCTCCTGCCTTCTTGATAATGTAAATGAAGATGAGAGTGTCTTGATATAATGGCTCATATACTAGAGAAATCCTGGAAAACAAGAGTCAGAATACTACAGAAAATATATAAGACATTTTAGGAAGATGAAAATTCTGTGTCAAAATTGAAGAACTGTAGTCACCTAAAGAATACTGTATTATTTAGGTCCTTGATTAGGTCTATGAACACTGATTTTTAAAGGAAGACCTTCAGATCTGAAAAACTAAGTCATGCAGCCTAAGTCATCTTTTATGTCCTCCTATGTGGGGGCTATAGTGCATGATTACTGCCAGCATAAATCAAAATTAAAATGTTACTTGGTGAGAATGTACACTTAACTTTCTAGAAACGGTTGAAGTCTCCTGCCTCCACTATGGCTTATGCAAGAGGAATTTTCTAACAGGACAGTAGAGAAACACTGTTATTGAGCCTACTATTGTGCGACTTTTCCAGCTCTTTATGCTCTGGATTCTCAGTAACCCAGAACCTAGAACATGGGGTGGCTCTCTCCTGCTCCCACTTCTATCTCCATGAGCTTCCCAGGTCATCACCTGTGTTCAGAAACAAAAGAAATATTCCTCAAGCAATTAGCCTAATTTGAGAAACAGAGAAAATTGCTATTTTTTTTTTCATTTTCAGCAAGCACCCACAGATGCTTCACAGCTGATGTAGAAATACGACAGTATGACTTATTCCTTAGTTTCACTTCTGCATGTTGAAAACAGGACTGAGTAGTCCACAGTAATTGAAGATAATAAATATAGACATTTCTGTAACTGTTACACTTCTTTACAGACGCTGATTATTATGTGTTAACAGCAATGTTCTACCTAAAGTTCTTATTCCAGGACAGAGAGAAGTTTCTGATAACATGAAGTAAATCCATCCTTCTGTTCCCGTGATCTGCAGCACACTTAGCCCCATAACAAAATCAAGGCTATTTCAAAGTAAGAACAAGCTTGATTGGTACATCTGGGGCTCCAGACCTAGACTGAAGTTAGCAATGGAGGCGGCTCTGGAACCGTGGGGCATATACTACGGGTTTGGTGGGGAGAGGTACCCTAGCTTCTGTCTTCCTTTGGACACTGAGTCTTCCAACAATGTCTGCCACTCACCAAATCTACTCAGAAGCCATGGGAAAGAGCACGATGTACGTATGAGACAGGGCAAGAAGGCGGCAGTGAGATTAGTTTGAAGGCAAACAGGCAGTTGGCCCACACGGATGCCATTGGAGTCTCTCGGTTGTTCACTTGTTTCACTTTTTTTGCCTTGATTTTAATCACTGTCTACACAGATTATCAAATATAACTCAGTGTTAACTCAGATAATTATTATGATTTGTAGCCCTAAAAATACAAGTATTTTGATAGTGGGTTAAAATTTGAAATTAATTAGTAAGAATGTTGTATTACAGTTGACTTTTAAAAGTTTTTAATACAATTCTCATAAAATCATTTGAACTCCAAGTAGTTAAGACTATCATTGGATTGGTGCCCCTGGCGGCTCCGTCAGTTAAGCATTCGACTCTGGATTTCAGCTCAGGTCATGATCTCAGGGTTGTGAGATCGAGCCCCACGTTGGGCTCTACACTGGGCAGGAGCCTCTTGGGATTCTCTCTCTTCCTCTCCCTCGACCCTTCCCCTCCCCCTCCCTCTCCCTCTCCCTCTCTTAAAAAAAAAAAAAAAGAAGACTATCATCAGATTCCTCTGGCATAGACAACAACCTATGACTAAAATAATGAAGCAGACGGCTTCTCAAGGACGTTGTAGTTCTAACGATTTTTTGAGTCCTTGATTATCATCTCCAAAGGTGAGGAAACAGGCGTTCTGGCCCCCGTGGGGAGGTAAGCTTGGTTGTTTTCAAGTACCACATACTCTAGAGAAACATAAGCACTCACCTATTCAAAATCCAGACAAGGATATCTATAATGAAAGAAAATATAAAGGTTTTGAAGTAGTTACACAATGTACTTTTTTTTTGGTCTAGATTATAATTATTCACAGGTATTTAAGATAGAATAAAAAGATACTAACCTGACTTCTGTTCATTTTCCAAAGGTAATTTAATAACCAAATGCATTCTGTCTTGATCTTGCCATTAATAACAACTTGGATGGCTTCCACTTAGAGGCTCTAGGACAGTTTTCAGAGTTCAGGCTCCACTACATGCTGCCAGGAACTGCCATGATCTAGTGTTTCTGCTAAACTGGAGGGCGCACTACAAAATCAGTCTTCTATTCACAGTGGTTTATGTAAATTTTCTCCAAAACTTATACTGAAACTTCAAATTTTGTAGTCACTCTGAGTCCTACCATGCTGTCTTCCTGTTCCCATTTTACATACCTAACATTTAGGCTTTTATTTTACCAACCAATTTAGGATCTATGAATCACCCCATGACTTGCTGAGAAATGTTTTGTCTTCTGAGATTGTTTTAAGGAATTGAATAACAAATCTTTCCTTTGAATAATATGTTCTTTTCCCCCATAATTTTCTAGTAAAGAAAAATATAAAGACTTTAACTTTCTAATTATAATTTATCATTGTAAGACACTGAATTAATGCAAAAGTATAACAAATATAAAACAAAAGTTCTCTCTAATTTGACCCTTGTCCCTTAACTGTTGTCAATGTTTTGGTAATATTTTCCTTCAAATTGCTTGCACAGGCAAACGGATACGAGCGTACCACTCTGTGTCGTCCTGTACTTACTAGTATTTTGTGACTGTTTCAGTATTTGCTCATATCCACCTTCTTGTTAATAAGTGCGGTGCTCGTCTCTTGAACTGAGTCCAGTGTGTCTAGTCAACCACGACTCATGTGGATTCTTGTTTTCAGCTCCTATTGATGGCTCGTGAGCATTCTTGTACACGGGTTCAGATATTTCTAAAGATCTTTCTAAAATCAGAATTGTGGGGTGGCTGGGTGTCTCAGTCCTGAAGCGTCTGCCTTCGGCTGAGGTCCTGACCCTGGGGTCCTGTAATCAAGCTCCACATCGGGCTCCCCACTCAGCAGGGAGCCTGCTTCTCCCTCTCCCTCTGCCTGCCGCTCCCCCTGCTCGTGCTCTCTCTCTGTGTCAAATAGATCAATACAGTCTTCTAAAAATAACTTTAAAAAAAAAATTGTGCAAAAGCCATACTCGATTGATAATTTTGTAGATGCTGCCAAATTTTCCACTAAAAGTTTATATAAATTTATACTTCCACGATGATGTTTAAAGGTGCCTGAACAACTGCTAAATAAAACGTGGGCAATGCCTTTAATTACATTCACTCTTCTCATACCCACAAAAGCAGATGATTCCTGGAGAGACGTTTTTATTACATAGGGACCTTAGCAGTGCTCAAGGTTGCAACTCCCCAGAACAGACACTACTACGCTGTTTATTCTATACTGTTAGGGATTCTCCAGAAGCTACCTTCAGTCTATATTTTATTTACTTCGTGATGTGGTAGGGAACAAAAACAGCAAAGAAATGCGAAAAGGAAATATGCTAGAATGTTGACTGATTTTGTTTGTGAAATGCAAATATGGCCAGTTGTCTTTTTCTTTTCTATTTTTTCAATTTGTCTATTATAGTATTAAAATTATAAAATAACACATGTTAGAAATAGGATTATATAAGCAAAATATTTTTAGATTCACCCCAGAGTCCTGGGGTCATAAGGAAAAGGCTGGAGATTGGGAATCTGCTGTGGTTAGAAATAGAGAGTATCCCTGTCACCTGTGAAGACACTACCTACAGAGAGTAATTCTGTACTGCGGGAAAAGCAGCACCTCTGTTCACTAACATGGGAAAGCTGGTGTGAAATGGGCAGAGACTGACGTTCCATATCGCAGGGAAAGCCAGGGGGGCATGGGAACAGGAGTACTGTGAACTTTTTTCCTTTCTGTCCCTGTGCACAGTAACCAGCTGAGATTGAAATGTAAGAAGCGGGCTTCTAGGACATTTGAAACTGAAAGGTCATGGGGGAATAGACTGGGAGACGCCTTGGCCCAACAGGAAGCTCCAAGGTTAAAAAGAAAGAGAAGCTGTGCTGGTGTCCACTGTGTTGGACTTCTGTGCCCGGATACTGCCTACTGTGTGGACAGAGCTCACAAAGTTATCTTTATCCAAGGGTTTTTCTAAATAAAGCCATTAAGCAAGCAATCCACGGTAAAATTACAAACTATGATGCTGCTATATGAGTATAATTTATCCTGAGATAATTGTCTTATAATCAGAAAAATTCTTCCTTAGACAGCTGCACAATTGAAGACCCTGTAAGACTTTAGTGAAGGTGAAAATTAACATTTACTTAGTCCCTTGAGCAGCTTCCAAGGAAGAATGAAATGTTAACAAGTGGAAGAGATAGAGAGGAACATGAGATCAGGAAAGGACAAAAGTCAGAATATTCCTAGTGTGGGGCACTTGGCAAAGCCCAGGCTATCTGGAGAGGGTGTAGTAGGGTGCCGGGCTGGGAGAGTAGATCCGGGCCAAATTCGGAAGGTTTCTGATTACTATAGACTTGGGTTTATGATATAGACATGAATGAACAACTTAAAGTATTGAAGGATGAAAAACACAGCTGTGCTCCTTCTTGATACGTGAAGCACGCTCCACCAGGCCTGTGGAGGCTGAGTCCTGCAGGAGACCTGGAGACCCCAGCCGAGGCAGGTGCCGCAGAAGTGTAGGAAACCAAGCGCTGCACGGCCTCTGGCAGGGAGGGAGCCGGAAAGACGACCGTTCGGGTGTTTTCAGACGGTCGGCTAAGAAGATGGAACACTTTAAGTATGTTATGAAATCAATTATAGTATGAAACGTAGTCACAGCAGTTTTATGATTTACAGTTTCATCATGGCTTTCTTTCATTGTAGCTTTCCCTAGAAAAATCCCTGAGAAGACAGAATTGTGAACTGTGCTCGTGCATTAGCCAGCATCTAAAAGAATAAATCCCAGATGTTGGATAAAGATGGAACACAGGTTTAGGAAAAGATGAAGTTCTAATTCTGACACCCTTCAATGGAAGTGCTGTACTACGCTCTGTGCCCCACACCGCCCGTGCAGCTCTCCGTCTTAGCACGGAGCGTAGGCACTGACGGCATCTTCGCACCTGGCCCTCACCCCACTTCGCAGGCGGGCCTGTAAGGAACAACACCAGCTTTCTTATTTTTTATTCAGACTCCCCGTTCCTGTGACGATCCCCATCCTAGAGAGTCACTCAGGATTTGTTGAACTGAACTGACATTAAGAAGTATAACAGATTTATGCCTCAGGTCATAGGATACGATTAGAAACACAGGTTTTCAAGGCCTCCGATCAGAGCATCCGGTCCAAAGACATGAAATGCGCATTGGTGTTTTATAATTACATCTGAATTTTAGAAGGGCTTAATTTTACTTCAGATAGTCAGAGTATTATGACTATTGAATGAAGATACTTCAGGTCAAGGTTACAGGCTTTAGTTACACGTAATAATTATCACTAATAAAATGTATAAAATAAAACCCCTGATTATTTCTTCCTGTTATAAATCTCCATTGACACTGGGTAATCATCATCAAAACCTTCAAATATTAATAGTTCTGAGTCCTTATTGCACGTTAAACATGGGGATAAGAATTTTATATTTGCCATAATCATCAGCAACTTTGTGAGCTATTACTCTCCATATATAACAAATGAGGAACTTGGCCAAGAGTTGTGTGATTCTTTCAAGTCCACAAAAAGACCTGGCGAGTAGGAGGAATTTAAACCCACATTTTTCCATCCATAAGCCAATGCTCTTAACCACCATAAGGTGTCCTCCGAAAACTACCTAGAAAATAAAAATAACAGAGCAAAGACAACTTAAAATTATCAGATAAAGAGAAAGCTGTCGTAACTTCCCTTTTATATCCAGTTTCCAAATTCTGTCTCCTTTGCAACTCAGGCTCAGAATGTCTTCTGTATTTCTTACCCTAAGTTACATGCATGAAGTCGGAGTTTATCAAGTTTGAACAGGAAAAAGATACCTCAACCAAATAAGTCATCAAATGAAGAAACTGGAAACAAGTCTTGGGTGTAGGAGTGCTGAGCCGAACAGTATTCAAAGAGCTCAGATATGAAAGGCAGGAATTACTGCGTTTGCACAGTAACCTGGACCGATTCCGGAAAGAGACCGAAGTCCCGGTGTTTGTGCGCTCTGTGAGCCCATGCGCACTGGCCAGTCGGCTCTCCTTTTAATAGCGGGAAGAAGTGACAGAAGACTAGAAACCACGTCCCGCTGTGTCTCAAGAAAAGATAGAGGTCGGATTTTCCTAATTGATATGTTTTATAAAAGTGCTTTTTAAACTTACTCCTGCACAGATTGGTCATTATTCAAATAAAAGTAGGGCAGTCAGAGAATTACAATACAGAGTAGCACAGGCTTTTCTAACCCGTTCCTCATTCCTAACCTGCTCTGGAGCAGTTAATACCAAATTCCTGTGGTAATAGGGCTGTGCCACACAGGTCCAGGGAACGAAAGAGCCCAGTGATAAACCCAAACGTATCTGGTCAGTTGGTCTACGACAAAGGAGGGAGGACATGCAATGGGGAAAGGCTGTCTTTGCAATAAATGGTTTGGGGCAACTGGTCAGCTCATGCAAAATAATAAAACTGGACCCTTTCTTCACCATATCTAAAACTCAAAATGGGTTAATCTCAATGTAAGACCTGGAACCATAAATTCCTGAAAGAAAAGAGGCTGTGAATTCTTGGGCATTGGTCTTAGCAATATGTAGGAGTCTGTCTCCTCAGGAAAAAGCAACAAAAGCAAAAATAAACAAGTGGGATCACGTCAAACTAAAAAGCTTCTGAACAGTGAACAAGACAACTAGCAAGACGGAGAGGCATCCTGTGGGATGGGAGATTCCATGTGCAAATGAGGCATCTGAAAAGTGGTGACTATCCAAAATGTGTAAAGCACTTGTACAGTTCAACACCCAATTAGCAATCCCATTAAAAAATGAGATAACCTGATAGACATTTTTCCTAAGAAGACCTACAGATGTCGAACAAATACATGAAAAGAGGCTCAACGTTACTAGTCCTCAGAGAAATGCAAATCACAGCCACAGTGATACCACCTTGTACCTGTCAGAATAGCGAGTATCGGGAGACAAGAAACAACAAGTGTTGGCAAGAATGTGACGGAAAAGGAACCCGCAAGTGCTCCCGATGGGAGTGTGTATTGATGCAGGCACTTCGGAAAAAATTATGAAGGCTCCTCAAAAAATTAAGAATAGAAATACCATATGATCCAATAATTCTGCTGCTGAGTAGTCAAAGAAAGCAAACACACTAATTTGAAGAAAAGATACGTGCGCCCTGCGTTCACGGCAGTGTTACTGAGGGCAGCGAGCTATGCAGCGGCACAGGCGTCCGTCGGTGGACAGACGGACAAGGGCGCGGTGTGCACACGCGCACACATACACCCCACAAAATATCGCTCAGCCACAAAAGGAATGAGCTGTTGCCATCGGTGAGGCCACGCTTGAACCTAGAGGGTACTATGCCAAATAAGTCTGAAAAGTCAAATTGCATTTGATTTCACTACATTGGAATCTAAAAAAAAACAAAACAAAACACAAATACAGAGAACAAACTTGTGGCTCTGGGAGGGCGCGGGGATGGAGGAGTCCACAAGTGTGGGCGCGCTCGAGCCGCAGAAGTCTCCGTCCTACGGTGGGTCGTGCGTGCACAGCACGGGGAGGATGAGGGGTACTGGAGTGACTCTGCGTGGGGGCAGGCGGTCGCTGTGACGAATATGTCAGGTCACTGTGAGCGAACAGTGCTGTAGGTCACCTTATCTCAATTAGAAAGTACCGTCCAGTTAGACTCGTTAATTCGTTAGTTTGCAGCTTGTGTTCATTTGCGAGTTTTGACCGACAGTTTATAATGGTCAGATGCTTAATGAGACACAGTATTTTACTCGCCCGTATATGATTAGTGTCATACAAAAGAATTTAATTCATCAATTAGAAGTCTGTTTTTTCCTTTTAAGGAAAGTTCAGGAACACTGCTCTGGAGGACTCCCATGACCCGGGCACGAGAGCATATCCTTGTTGAAAGCAGAGACGGCCCAGGAAGAAAAGGATTAGCCAAAGTGGCCAGTGGTCACCCAGGGTGACTGTGTCCGGCTGGCAGCAGTGCTGGCAGAGGGAAGGTGCTACGGGTTTGTTTCTCACCGGCTCTGCTGCCAGGAAGTAGACGGTCTTACGGGTCTTACGGGTCGTCTCCACAAGGGACCTATTTTAGAAAGCCAGCTTGCCAGTGCCCGTGTGAGGCACTGGTGTCGCCAAGCAGGGGTATTTCCACGAGGGAAGCACAGGAGAAAGAGGGTGCTTTGGGAGGACGTGAAGTGGGTTTTTGATGAAGGGGATTTTCAGAATTGTTGACAGGCTAGCAGCGAACTGCGGAGCTGGACGAAGGGGTATTTTCTTCGCAGACACTTCCGGTGGCTGTCACGTGTGAGCAAATCTTCAACCAGAGACACAACAGGTGACTGTTTTCTCGAAAATCTATAAAGTAACTGTTCAGCGACGGCTTTCATCTGACTTTCCTTCAGTCAGTTTCTGTAACGTCTCTTCCAAAAGGCCAATGATAACCAGAACTTTTTTAAAAGATACATGCGTATGTATATGCGTGTGTATCTACGTCTGTTTTATGTTTATGTTTTCTTTTCTCTCCATTTTTCCCACATGTATGTGGAATCTGGCCTGTAGGTTATACCTTGAGTACAGGCAGTTGCGAGAGCTCCTCAGGTACCCAAGTGGCTTGCAGAATGATGCACCATCATTTTCCCTTGACTTGGTGGCTGCGGAAGAAATACGGACTAGGTCCAATATTTAGGTGATTTTTTTTTCTGTCAGAGACCAGGTGGGAGACCGACTGGCCGGGTTTTTGAAGTCTATCACAAGACTTTTTTTTTTTTTTCGAAATCTATAGCTGATGTAGTCCCAAAGCAGCTATGACGAGTTGACGCAGAGAAGTAAAGAGACGATGAGAACCAGGAAAAGAAATCACTTTTTAAAAAAGATTTATTTTAGGGAGAGGAAGCCAGCATGGGGGAGGGGCAGGTGGAAAGGAGACAGTCTTAAGCAGAGCCCGCTGAGTGCAGAGCCTGATGCAGGGCTCGGTCTCAGGACTCTGAGGTCACGACCTGAGCCGAAATCGGGAGTCGGATGCTTAACCGACTGAGCACCCAGGTGCCCCGAATCACTTTTTTAATCAACGGGTCAGGTCCATTCAAAAAGCCCAGAATCACATGCAACTGATGAATCACAAAATTAACCCCTGAAATTAATAATATACTATATGTTAACTACATTGCCTTTAAATTTAAAAATCACAGAAAAATAAACAAACAATTCCTTTAAACAAAAAAAGAGCCCAGAATCAGTATGAACAGTTGAGAACATTAGCTTTTCTTTGATAGACATTTACCAATGACCTCTATTGAGAGGACTGTATTACTATGTTCATATAAATATTAAAACTTTATTAATGGCATGTTATCAAAGGCATCACATATACGATATAAAGCAGAAATATTAGAATGTGCACAAAACTCTGACTTCTCCTCAAACGGACATGGACGCATGGACACAGAAGGTGGGCAGAAGGACGTGCTTCCCACCACCGTCTGTTCTGTGACTGGGGGTCACAAGTCACAGATAAAAATCGTGAGCCTCCTGTCCTATGTGTAACGCTGACCTGAATACTAAGGAAGGAAGATCTGCAAAGCGTATAACACATGGTCTCTTCCCTCAAAGACTTGCAATGTAGCCAGTGAGGCGGGCTCAGACCACATCCAGTCATCGTGGCATGAGGGTTAGCACAGGAGGCCAGGAGAAAAGGAGGGAAGAAGGCTTCCTCGGGGGCAGAACGCAGCCTCCATGCGGAGGGCCGTGGCTTTCAGGAAGGAGAAGCCGAACAAAACATCAGGAGCCCTAAGGATGGATAACTCGGGTTTACTAATAACAGAGTGAATGAGTTCTACTTAATGACAGTGTCCGTTCAGAAGGGACAAAAATATTTTGTATTTAGTGAGACCAAAATCTGGGACAGTTAGAGGGGTAGCAGATAATGCAGAAAAATCTAAGACAAGGGAATGAGGCTAAATTACCACAGAAAGAGTCTATCTGTAAAGGTTTTAATTTATTTTTCTCTAATGGAAAAGCAATGTGAACTTGCTCAACTCAGATACTCTGACCCTAACATAACGGATGAGTACGAGTAGAACAGCGACATCAGGAACGCTGCATGACCCCTTGTTGTCTGTCTTTTCTGTCCCTCCGTGGACATAGGCATGTGTACGCACGTACTGTGCACATATACATACACGTGCATGTGTCTATATGCAAACCTATAGGAAATGTCACATTGAACACGTGTGATATATGAGTACGTATTAATATATATGGTATATCTGATCTCCCTGGTACCTGTCTGAGGTTGATGACATCTGGGTTGCCTGAGCCAGTATTGGTCCAAGCTCAGGTGTGGTTTTTTTTTTTTTTTTTTGGTAGATCATATCCCAACACATATGTGATTTTTTGAAAATAGAAATACTTTAAAAATAAATCTATTTTATCTATCCACCAAAATGACAGACCTAGTTTTCTGTCAATATATATATTTATTCCAAATAGATCTTTTTTTTTTTTTGGCATTCCCTTTCATTTTCATCAGTGTCCGTATTTGATGACATCAGATGGAGACCATCGAAACCCACAAGACTGACATTCTGAACAAAACAGGTAGACTGAAAACGGAGAAGACAGGAGTGAACATTTCATTAGAAAAACGACAGAAGGACGGACTAGAAGGAGAGGGTGATCAGAGGAGACAAGTGCTCAAACTGAAACAGCCAGAAATGGGGGCAGAACTCTGAAAGTTTGGAAAGCTGCAAGTTTTCAGAAGACAAAGAAAAGCCACACGAAGTTCTTTTGGCTTCAAAGCCCCGTCATACTTCTGTATGACAATAATCTTCACTTGTTTCCACTAAACGTATCTGAACTGTGTAAGTTTCCATCTCTGTATGAATTTAGGCCTATTGTCCTTTCTCTCCTGAAGGTTAATTGTAGTTTTGTGACCATATGTGTACCGATCCGCTTAGCTGAGGAAGTAGAGATCTTACGAGTCTCTGAAATACCAACTTCTGTCAAGAGGAACTTAGAGACCGTGGCTTTGCAGGTGAGAAACAAAGGCCAAGGACGTTGCGGGTGTTGCTCTGGGTCCCCAGGTAATAGCAGGAGGGACGCTTACGTGGCGCGGAGTGGGTACCGCTCTGTGCTTCGTGTACCTTGTATACGGACTGATTTCGCCTCACAGCAAAACTTAGAGAGAGAGAACTGCATTACTGCCATCCTCACTGGAGAGTGGGAAACTCAGGTTCGGAGAGGCTAAGACGTAACTCCAGGCTGCACAGCAGCAAGTCGAAGAACAGGGATTCGAGCCCAACTCTTCAGGCTCAGAGTCTTCGACCTACTGGACTATCGTGCGAGTCCCAAAGGAAGAGTCAAGAAAACTAACTGCGGTAGTTTTTCGTTCTGAAGATGAAGTACAGACGTACACATGTTTAGAGGGGGGCTTTACACGGGTTTCTCTCACACACATGGTGAGAACAAGCATTTCTTTTACCTACGTTGATATACTCATTAGTTCAGCCCATCCAAACTCAAATACTTGCACATAAGGATGAGTTTACAAAAGATGTTATAAAAATCTCCTTAAGGAACAGCGAGACTCAATCTTTGAGATCCCCTATATAGCCTACCAATAACGAAATCTGGAAATAAAAGGAGAAAATTAAAGCTCAGTTGGGCTTGACATTCCAATATCTCCAGTCATGGAGGCTCACTGGGAAAAACATTCTCAAGCTTACATGCAATTTCCTGGTAGTTAAGGATAAACAGCAAACAAAACTTCTAAAAGGTTTTCCTACTTTCATCTGAAGAGAAACATTAAAATTATGTTTACAAATGTTCTCCTTCATAACGATAGCACAGTCTAGCTAAGTTTTTGGAATATTCAAATACTCTGCCTAAGGATTGCTATTTAATGGAAAGAATTTTAAATGAATGCCATCCTATTTTTGTTGTGGGGTATGTTATTATTCCTACACATGGAATCACAATTAAAACAACTTACGTCTTTTCAAAAGAAAGTAATACGGAGAACCTTATATGTTTGCCAAAACCTTGAACAACAAGGTTTTACAGAAACATAGAAACATATTTCTTAAATTAAAATATGCTAATATAATCGCAAGCACTGACAGATGTAATTATTTTTGAGCTGGAATATCAACAGTGTCTTCATAGACCTCAGCAAAAGCCTTTGGTGGAGTAGGAAAGGGCTAGTCTGCGTACAGGCAAAGTGGGGGCACACCTTCCCTCTGACCTTGGATGAGGTGGAGGAGGGCTCTTCTGGGTCTTGGTGACGAGCGACAGCTGCATTTCCACCTTCCCCACCTTGGACGGGAGGGACACGGGATTGAGTGGATCTTAGGAAGCCTGAGGGCACAGCTGCATTGTCCCCTTTCCCGTTAGCCTCAAACTGCTTCTAGTCGCTATTGCAATATTGTTTCACGCTTTAGCTCAGGAATGTTACAAAACAAAAGAATGAGAAATGAATACTCTAGAAAAGGAAGAAAAGGAGTCAGATTGGCTAGAGGAATTGAATAGAGGAATTGAAGCCTTGAGGCAATTACATATAATAGAAAATGAAATAATTCTCTAGACAAAGAAAGGAGGAAGGTTTTCTCCTTTTTTTAATGCACTAATTTTAAATGCACTTACTATGAAAGAATTAAATGTCTGTTGTTTTAAATAAAAATCCTCTTAATCTTATTTTCTTTCAAATTCATGTTGTGAATTTTTACTGTTTCCTTAGTAATTTTCTGTTATAACCATTAATTTGGGGTTTTTTTTATACTTTTCATTGCACAACTACATAAAAACCTAGAATATTTATCAGACAGTATTTAAAACTCATTTATCGTCTCACACTTATTTTGTCTCCTCCTTTCTATTTCAGCCATGTGCATGCCAAAATCATGATTTTCATACTTGATAAAACTTTAAGGCAAAACTTTCTCATAACTTATTCCATCTCATAACTGATTCATTATGATAAATCAATACAGACCTCTATTTGAATTAGTGAAGCATTCCAAACAAAAAATATTGAAACATATTGAAAACTGATTTCATGCATGATTTTATTAGTAGACATATCGTATCACATGTCTCTTTAAATGCATTAAGTTTGTTACTCTAAACTTTCCCATCTTTCACACAGTAAGATTTAGCGCGCTTTTCAACATGGCACACTTAGCCGGATAAAAAAAATGTCACTGAAAGACACAGGGCTGGAAGGACACAAAGAAACAATGCAATGAAATCACTTAATTTCACAGATAATAAATCAGAACTACCAAGATATTTACTACTATCATTATTACAAACAAAGTAGCGTTTGAAAACGAGACGTAACTCATCAGGCATCGGACTCGCTGCCCTGGTTACAGACTCTCATCTGAGGCCCCAAAGGCCTTTGAACACACAGTTTTCAAACTCCCTCTGAAGTTCTGTAGGGCCCTTAGGACACCTCACAGGCTGCTGGACACGGCTTGAATGCCTGCAATTTCGGGAATTTAATTCCTATGGAACCCACTGATTTCTCACATTAAAAAAAAATCACTTTACCAAAGAAACCTTATACTCCAGATTTCACAAACTAATCCTGCTTCTGAGGCTGACTTGAGGCAGTAAGGAAGGGCAGGGACGTGGGCAGGAGGGTCTGCGCCACAGAGACAGGGCGAGGATGGACACCTGACAGGGACAGGGCGAGGATGGACACCTGACAGGGACAGGGCGAGGATGGACACCTGACAGGGACAGAGCGAGGATGGACACCTGACAGGGACAGGGCGAGGATGGACACCTGATGTTCCCTTGCAGGGCAGCGCCATGCGCGGAGAACAGGTGCGAGTTCCCTCTCGGCCTCTCCCACTCACACCGCCCGGTTCTCCTGCACACACCCTTCCAGTTCTCCCTGGGACCTCTCAGGGCTGCCATTCAGGGCAGAAGCAAAGCCCACAGACGTGACCGGGTCCCTGAGGCACAGAGCGTGGCATTTACATCTCTCCCTCGGGACAGGGACGGGGCCGGGGATGGGGACAGGGACAGGGGCAGGGACAGGGGCAGGGACGGGGACAGGGACGGGGACGGGGGTGGGGCCGGGGACGGGGGTGGGGCCGGGGGCGGGGGCGGGGGCGGGGACAGGGGCGGGGACGGGGACAGGGACAGGGACGGGGCGGGGACGGGGACGGGGACAGGGACAGGGACGGGGCAGGGCGCAGCCACCGCTCCTCTCCATCTGTCCGGCACAGCCGCTCCCCCCTGCCTGCTGATGTGCTGGTTGTAATGGGGGACGCTGGAGACTGTCCCCACCGATTCTGCACACCTGCCGTGGGAACCCTGCTGCACACACTGTCTCTCTTACCCGAGGGCCACAGCTGTACGAGCTACAGAACTCTCTCAACAGCTGTACGAGCTACAGAGCTCTCTCAACTCTCCTCAACTTGACATTTAAAACTTGCTCACGGACTCGTCGAAGCGAAATCTCCAGTGTGTGAAAGAGCACGTGTGATTTTTTAAAATTTAGGTGGGACCTTATAATTATCCTGTTAACCTCAAGCTCTCTTGGTTATTTTTAGCTGCCTACATATTTGTGGTTTCCAGTTCTGTATTCCAATATTTTTACTATTTTCCTGCTCTGCATTTATTGCGGGCATATTTCCTCTATGTCTACTTAAATTTGAAAAATACATTGATAGGGGATAACCCAGAAAAGAATCTTGTAGAAATCCAAAGGACAATTCCCTTCAGAGTGACATAACCTTTGGTGATGGTTATTCAACAAATTCCTAATGTGTCCTGTGACTGGACACCTGAGACCTTGCCCAGCGCCAGGCTCAAAGAGCCCCGCGCTGCCTCTGACACAACACGGCCTTCGTAATCACTTATCACCAGACGTTGATGCTGACAGTTCTGAACATTATTTTATAAGATAAGTTTGGCAGAGTTAAACATCATAGGGAAGCTTTCATGTGATATATAATCAAAAGCCTCCCTCAAAGCATACTTTAAAAGAGAGGAAAATGATCCCCCTTTCAGGACCGAAGACATTCTGAATTTCAGTATTTCAACACACCTATTATAACAAGAGCATATTTAAAAAAACAAAAACAAAAACAAACTTCTAATATACATTCTACTTCTATTGTTACCATAATATTTTGGGGGGAGCAATTAAAAAAAAAGGAATTCTTACCCAAAAAGCTGGGAGCCTCGGTAGGCTGGGGAGCGACGGAGTCATTATTCACAGAATCAACCGGGGTTACGCTATTCGTCAAATCGAGCGGCGTCATGCTGCCCCCAGAATTAATGGGCAGCGTGTTATCCGTAGAGTCAGATATGACTGTATTATTCACGGATTCTTCCAACTGAAGATCTTGCGCTGCGAAAAACACACCATCAAAATGCAACATTGTTGCAAGTCCATGATTACACACACAAAGCAAGGCTCAGCAGGTGTGAAGAAGAGGAGACATCAGGGCACCTGGGTGGCTCAGTCATGATCCCACGGTCCTGGGGTCAAGCCCTGTTTTGGGCTCCCTGCTCAGTGGGGAGCCTGCTTCCCTTCTCCTGCTCCCCCTGCTTGTGCTGTTTCTTGTTAAATAAATAAAATCTTAAAAAAAAAAACAGCAACAAAGAAGAAGAAGAAGGAGAAACAAAGGGAGGAGTGGGAGGAGGAAGAGGAGAGGCAGGAGAAGGAGGGGAGTCGCCCTCTCCAGGCACCCGCGCCTTAGTCCGCCGGGACTCTTGGTGTCGGTTTAGGTCAGATCTCATGAGTCTTGAAGGGGAGCCCCGCTGGGCTCTGTGCTAGGTGGGGAGTCCGCTTCAAGGTTCTCTCCCTCTGTCCCCCCCCAGGTCATGCGCACAGGGGCGCGCATGCACACTCTCACTCAAATAAATAAATAAATCTTAAAAAAAAAAAAGAGTGGACTTCTAGAAATTTTATGCACATTGCTATGTTAAATTAGTAAACAATAAATTTTCCTATTTATCTGTATCATTTAATAAGATCATATTTCTGTGAATAACTTTGTAGTTCTTGGTTTAAAAGAGGTAACAGTCAAAGTCTAAGCCAATCCTTTAATAAATTTCACGCTCAGGTAAAACGGATTGATTTTAGGCGGTAGGTCCCAAAGAACGACTTGTCTTCAAACTATTATAAATCTAAGGGATTTCAGCAGTCCTAGTCTTATGCTTATGTTGTACTACAATAGTCTCAGGAAAGAAAAGTAAATAATGTGACCTAAAATAAATCTATGGAAATAACTTCCTCTATACATTTATTACTTTTCTGTTCCTTATTTTTTAAGTTAACACAGTGACTAATTTTTTTATCAGATTTCGTGGGTGGTCATGTATCTTCATCTGCGTAGCTGAAGTGAAAGTCTAGGTAAGCTTAAACATCCTTTAAGACCCGTCATTCTTGAAAGAATGCCTGTAAATGAAGTAAAATGAGACGGGGGCGACTTACCTAAGTCCTCACAGGCTCTCTTGCATTCTTCCAGGGTCATGAAGTTGTTCTGATTGCCAAGGCAACCGCCATACTTGAATTCTTCACATTTCTTGGTCTCATTGTTATAAAAATACCTAGTTAGATAACCTCGACAGAGTCCACTATCTTCATCCAAAAAGCAGTAATCTGGCTTATCTGGAAATTACCAAAATGTCAGAAAGCAATATGCTTTTTTGTGAATAATTGAATTATGCTGGGTGAATGTACAAAACAACTAAGTTGAAGTTATTTAAAGAGTAAATATGAACAGTTAAAGGTACAAGGTAAAACGAAACTTTATCCACAGCCGCACAATAGTAAAATTGTCCACTACGTCTACTGGGACCTTTAGAATAAGGAAGATGTATCTATTGCACACATTGTTGCTACTGGAATTTCAAGTTCTAAATTTCTCAACATAAATTAATAGGGCACCAACTATCGACTATTTCATGAGTTAAAAGAGTAAAAGGTATTGTTATTTTACCCTTGGTTTGGAAGAAATATTCAAAAATTCATAATATTACAAAATATCATGGCAAAATTTTGGTTCAATTTTTTTTTAGGCCTACATGCATTGACATTTAGAAAAGATTTAGGAATATTTCATATTTTTCAGGTGTAGACTCTCATTAGGGAAAGAAGTGTAATGCGTTGCTTCATTACAATGGTTTCAATTTTTAAAAAAAATATTGGAGCAGGAGCTTTGAGGCTTATGGAAGCTTTCATGGCTATTCTTAGAAGTTCCTGAATTCTTAAGCCAGAGTCTGTTTTAGGTGAGGCATGACATCCTCTGCCTCTGTGTCTCCTGTTTATCTTCTTCCCAGCATTGGAGTGACTCCAACAGTGCAAAGGCAGAAAGGAAATACATGTTCAGGGATTGGAGAGGCTTTTGAAAAAACTCTAGTGCCCATTCTTTGATAGTGGTCCAAACCAGATTAAACACAGCTGTCACAGAAGCTGTGCCACTGTGATCTACATTACAAGCCTTGTCTACATGCACACTCTGTAAAGAGGAGAATTAAACTTATTTTCAAAATGGTGATGGCAAGATATACGGAGCTTGAATTGGGCGAGGACCCCATCTCCCCCACTTTTCCCTGCAACTATATTATCCGAGTGGCAAAAACGAACTGTTGTGTCCTTTTATATTTTAAAGCAACTTGTTCTATCTCAAGGAAGCAACACTCAGGAGGGTTTTACTATAAAAAGTGTATATTTAATAATGATTTCTGCAGTAATTGCAAACCTTCAGGAAAGCTGATCTCCTAGGAGAGTTGTTTTATTAAATAAACATCCTATTTTCATGTAGTATAAAATATCTATCTACTATAACTTCTCAAATTACCAGTGTGAAAGTTACTTTGTTTATTGTTTATTGCCTCTTGTTCCTCAAGGTGAATGTTACTATTATCACCATATTGGCCATTTGTGGTTAAGTGTAATTTATGGGACAAGGAAAAAAACAAATTCTTTAAATTTTTGTAATACTTTTTTTTCAAGAGGCTGAGGAAAAGATACATTCAGTTGCTATCATTTTTATTTGTTTTGGCCTTAGTATGTACTTTGTAGGAAATTTTAAATCATCCTAACAGAGAATATAAGAATTCTATGTTTAACAAAAAAGAGTAGGTAAAATACATTGCGTATAAAGAATACAAAACAATAGGAAATTATGCTGAGAAGTATAATTAAGAAATTGGAAGTTGCTATTATTTATGAGGCACCATTCTAAGGACATAAATTTATTTTAAGACGAACTTGAAATTGTACACTTGTAAAATAATTCTACTTGGGCCCACCGTTTGAAATAGGTTACAAATCAGGAAATTCATGCCTCATATTTCCCAGGTAAAGTAGCACTCGCACTAAATCTGAAACACAATCCTTGCTCGAGGCTGAGTCTCAGTTAAAGCACAGAACACGGATTTTTAGCGAGAAACAAACTTCCACGGGCCACAAGTTTTACTATTAAGTTCTGTTTGAGGCTGCACACTTGACAACTGTCCTAAACCAAACTATTTCGAAGAGGCTGTCCTGTAACTGTCCCTGTGTTGACACTGAGAAGTCTATCACGAAGTTTGCCTGAAGTGGGTCTGCTTAGAGGTCATTCGAGGTCTTTGTTCTCTCATATCCATATAGAACACCAGTGAATAATGAGAGAAGAGGAGCTCCTAACTGGGACACTAACTACACGTCTCCCTGACGGCCCTGTGACCACCTGCTAAGCCCAGCGACTTCCCGGCCCACCTCCCTGACTCTTGATGAATGTGTTCATTCAAGTCGCCCCTTGATCTTTCTCTTGCTCTGACACAGCAGTCTCCCATCCTGGGCTCTCCTGCTTCTGTGGCATCTCCTACAAATGCTGAAGTCGAACCCCTGAGTGGGGATTCTGGAGGTGTGGTGATCTCGCTGAGCAAACCAATGTAACAAACCGAGCAGGTCATGAACAAAATTGAGGACACCTCGGTGTGCTCCTAAATATCACCGCTATTCTAGGATGCTTAAGAAATCCATACACCTACACAGAATGGAGAGCATTCTTACCTTGTACCTAAGGAAATATTATATTTTTTGTCTTAATCAAGTTAATGCCAATCTGACAAAGCTCCTAAAAATGCTGATTTAGAACTTGTTAAAGGTAAAAGGACTCTATTTCCTTAATGTGCTCATTTTATAGTCAGGGAAGTAGGAGTTCCAATGGCAGAAGTGATTCTTCTAGTTGGTCGCAGAGGTATGCCCCTTCGTCTACCATAGAGGTCTTCCTCATACCTACTAATTTATACTGTGCTTTGTAATGTATACGGTTATGTTTTATACGCTGTCAATTTTTGACTGTGTGGAGCCCATAACTTTGGTAAAAATAAAATACTGCATTTTTTGAAAAATATAAATTAATTGAATTAGTAGAAGAAAAAGAATGATTGAATTCCAAATCATTACATATACATTAAATAGCATAATTTTATAATTAGTTTTATCTGCATACATTTTTTTCTTAATTTCACATTTAAAAAAAAAAATACCCTAACATTTAAATGTTGGTATTTCTTTTCACGAAGATATCATCTTTTACTTGGTGGATGAAACCCGCTATTTGTAAATGTCCTGCATTCTTTGATACCACAGATAACCAATTTCATTTAATTGGGACATGGAACATTTCTGTAAAGATTAATACAATATTTATAGAAAGTTATTTTAAAATTTATAAATAAATACATCCACTGATAGTGTTTGTACAAACCTTGCCACTGAATTTATTTTATAAATTTTGATTCCAAAGTCTAGTAAGTCTTATGTTTATCAGCCTCAAAAGCTTTCAACTTTTTCTCACACATTTTAATCGAAGTCAGAAAAATTAAAATGCACTTTGAATTTTGTGCCTCGTTTCCCAAATTAAATAATTTTATCTTTGTTCCATTCTTCTCATTCAAAAGAAAATGACATAAAGGCTGTGGGACCAAGTCAGTTTCTAGACCCTTACTAAAAGGAATGTATTTCTTAATCTACTGATACTTTTTCATGTGCTAATATAACCCATTAATCAGAAAATTATTTAGTATAAATCTAAATTTAAAACCAATAAATAATTTAAATCACAAGATAAAAGTGTGCACACACGGTGCATAATGTTGGTGAGAGCAACCACTCCTGCCACGGTCTGCGTTCACTGTTGTGTAAGGACTGGCACGGCTCGGAGACACGGACCCGCTCGGGGAACTGCTGCGTGTAACTCGCGGAAGATGCACAGTGCTGATTATCAAGGGACTAGGATCTGAGAACTAAAGTGAGGTCAGCAGCATCTAAGTTACTGCTCAGGAGATGGTAAAATACCATGTGCGCGGCTGTGGGATTTGGCCGATCTAATGCTAAATACCATGCTGTGTCAGTGCTCCAAGACTTCCCTACCAAATACCATGTACGCTATCTTAAATGCTTCATTATATCGATACAAAATAAAACACAATTTCAAAGATCATATGGATTTATGATGAACTCCATATCAAAAAAAGCTAAGAATCCAATTTCTAAGTGTCTTACATAAATGCTAATTAGCATATAAATGAATGTTTACCTTTGTCCGATTTTATCTGTGTCCTAGTCTTTGGATAAACTGCAAGAAAAAACAGTATGTGCATCAGTTACAACAATATATATAAATAAATTATATATAAATTTCAATTTAACAAACTAGGATGATGTATTTATTGCCATTAAAATTATTCTCACACAAAACGTCAACAAGTAGCTTAAATTTCTTATTTTCTCTAAAGATTAAATAATTTTTTTTTAATAAATATGAGGCTCTTTACATTTTAACATAATAATGTCTTAAAACCAGGGTCGAAAGTTTCTAACACACTGACAAAAGTAAGAATTCCTGGTGAACTACAACTGCTATTCAAAAGAAATGACTGAAAATCATTAAGGTAATGTGAACTATGAATTCCAGCAGCGCACTTTGCATATCAGAACAGATCATTTCTACCGAGAAGTAGCAGTGGGGGAAGAAGAAACCAGAATCGTCTCCTGATTCCTTTCCCGCTGCATCGCTTCAACCCAATCACAAATTTTATTCTGATTTCTAAGTACAGAAGAGAAATGAAGCAAAAAATATCTGTGACATATTTTTCAGTTTAACTGCAAAGAATTAATGGAATTACTTCACTCAAGACTAGAACGCCGCTTGTCTTTAACCCACTGTATTCAAGTATAGATTCTATGTTCTAATTTAAATGAAGAGTAATGAAATGCAAATCAGCACAATTTGTGAAGTTTTAATTTGCTCAAGTGGACGTTAGGAAGGCTGAGTGATGTTTGTTGTACAATCGTTTGTTTTGCAGAGAAAAGCTTTGGTCAAGGCAGTTTATAATTAGTTGTATAGCCAGAGAGATAGGGGTTGGGGGAATAAGTTGGCTTATATTCCCTTTCAGCCAAAAATCAATAGTTAGGGGGTGCCTGGGGGGCTCAGTGGGTTAAAGCCTCTGCCTTCGGCTCAGGTCATGATCCCAGGGTCCTGGGATCGAGCCCTGCATTGGGCTCTCTGCTCAGCGGGGAGCTTTGTTTCCCCCTCTCTGCCTGCCTGCCTCTCTGCCTGCTTGTGATCTCTGTCTGTCAAATAAATAAATAAAATCTTTTTTTAAAAAAACCAACAGATTATTCTTTGCAGAATAAAACATCTTTGAAAGAGAAGGTAATAAGCCTCTTTTTAAAATTTTCCTATGCTTTATTAAATAGTCTTTAAAAAAACATATATATATATATATATACACAGTATTTTAGATATCAAGGAAACCTCAGGGTCTTTCTCATTGTAAATAACCAACTGTAAATATGTTTCCGTTAGATAGTGAATTGTCATAATTAGCTTATATTGAAATATTTTAATGCACAATTAACTTGTTACAGTTTTAATTTATGAGGGCAAAGAATGAATATATACAGATAAATATTATATCAGACTAGAGTGCTAAATAATCATTTTTACTGTTTTGCCTACTGACAGTAGCCATTGGATAGGAACAGAGAAATGCTTGATTTCAGTGTTCATGCAATATTAAAAGAGATAACTTGTTTGTTTTCTGATTCCATTCCAAGTTGGATTAATTTAGCTGGTGTCATGTGAACTAACTCAAATATTTGTTTTGGCATGCTGGAATTTAAATATATTTGTGATACCAGTGATTATCTTTGAGGATTCTGAAAATAACATGGATACCCTATTTAATTGGTATTTATGCCAACCAGCTTTATTTAATTAATATTATGCCAGTCTGAAGAAATAGGTAAGTTTTACAGAAAATTATCCAAATTATCTTTTCCTAGATTTATTTAGAGCATAACACATGTGAATTCACATTTTAAATATCTTATTATGATTATAATATAATTAATATCTAACAAATTGGTAATTACATAACACATTTTAGTAATTTTACTTACCCCCTATTCTTTCTTCATCTTTTTCTCTTATATTGGGGGCCAAAGGGTAAGAGCTTAAGACTAACTTTTAATGATCCTTATTTGTTGAAGTCAGCCTAGAAACTATTCTAAGCCCGTGGGGAAAAGGACTGTAGGGTCAGAAGATTCTCATTATGACTGAATAGGTCTTCATGGTTCCAAACAAAACGTTAAATAATAAAGTTAAAGAGAAAGGAGGAGTATTAACATGCTCTTTCATTCCCTGTGGGGCAAATTCCCATCTAAACCCCCCACGAAAAGCCACAAGTCCCAACCAGTCCAGCCCGTAAAACAGCAGGCAGTGTAAGCCTTTATGCCTGTGTCCGGAGTCGATGAAGTCCGGTGAAACTAAATACACTTTTAGCCACGTGGAGGAAAACTGACTGAGAATTTGATAATTTGATCTTTACATCTAATTCTCTAATTACCCACGCTACATTACAGCTATTTTTCCAAAATTAACACTCAAAGATAATATTGTTTAGGCTTATAGGAAGAAAGCAACTAACCCGAAAGATAATCATTTTAAAAGCCATGTATTTGAAGCCATTTTACAAACTTAACTTTTCTTTTAAAAAATTATTAACCTTAATTCCATGTCTCTATTATTAGATGGGAAAATACACCAAAAATTATACATATTTGGAAAAAATTAATAAAACAACTTTATGTGCAGAAGGAGAGCTGTGCTTACACAGCAGACTAAACACAGTCGTGGTCCCTCTTCTCTGAGATACGTGGCTTGCTTTTATTCTCAAACATGCAGTTTACGAGACAGAGTTCTCACTGGTCTTCCCAAATAATACCAAACTTCAGCTTTCAAGCCTTAATATAAAATATAAATCATATTTTGATTTTATGTTTCCTATACTTATCCCATCTTCCCTTTACCTAGGAAAAACACTTAAAGTAGTGTATGAATTTGGGGGGCGCCTGGGTGGCTCAGTCAGTTAAACATCCAACTCTTGATTCTGGCTAAGGTCGTGATCTCAGGCTCCTGAGATGCAGCCCCTTGTCGGGCTCCTGGTGGGCACAGAGCCTGCTGGGGACTGTCTCCCTCTCCCTCTGCCCTTCCTCTCCTGCTTGGTCAGGCATACTCTGTCTTGAAAAAAAAGTGATATGAATTTCTATAATGAAATACTTAATAACATTCTGTCAATAGAATGTTAACTAATTAAAAATAATTAACACATATTAAATAAAAAACAACCAAAAATCTCTCAAAATAATCACATTGATCTTGGTTAACTATAAAATAATTAGGTTCTCAGCATAAAGAGGGCCACTTTTGAGAGATTTCCCTGTCTGTCTCCATAATATTTATACCTTATCACAGTAACTAAGCAGCATGCTTTACATGTGCACAAAATTTAAGCCACTATGAGCATAATGAAAAAAAATGTATAATTTAGCAGGTAGAGACATTTACAGGCACGGCAGGATAAGGGGACAGCATGTTGATGTCATTATTTTCTAGTGTTTTTAAACGCTTTCAAGCCTACAGTCACATTATTTGCTTGCAAGCATCTTTCCCATGAACAAGTGATATAAATACTAGGGTCAAAGCATTAGTGACTGCGGTCTGTGTGATCGCCACATCCTCAATGTGCCCAGGAAGAAACTGAGCTTCAGAGAGTAACAACATTCAGGATTAAAACGAAATGAGCATTTATCCCATTTATTACTTTTTACTAAACTGTTATTCTACTCATAACATAATGTGTCCATCCTCATTGAAAGTCAGTTAACTCTGATAGTGCTGTCTCTTTCTGGATTATTCTATTCCATTGATTTCTGTCTGTCCTTATACTCACAAGATTCTGCTCAATTTTGGCAGCTGTGCTATAACTGCTGAAATCAGATAAAGCCGGAGCCCTGAGTGGCTCAGACTGTCTCTCGGTCTGGGCTCAGGTCACTGTCAGGGGTGTGAGGCCCAGGCCCACACCGGCTCTGAGCTAAGCACAGAGTCTGCTCGAGGTGCTTTCTCTGCTCCCTCTCCTCCCTTTCTAAGATAAACGAAGTCTTTTTTAGAAAATGGAAATCAGATAAAGTCCTCCAAATTTGCTCTTTTATTCAGAATTATTTTAGCCATCCTAGGTCCTTTGTATTGTGTATCAATTTCAGAATTGACTAATTAATATAGAAACAAAAATGTGCTAGAATTTGATTGTCATAGGATAAAATTTTCAGATCCATTTGTGGAGAATTTACGTCTCAACTAAAGAGAGCCTTTCAGTCTATTGCTTTATATCTGTGTTCACTGAAGTCTTCTTTGTTACCAATGGCTTTTTAGTAATGTTTTATAGATTTCTTTGTGAATGTTAAGCACTTTTTAATTTAAACCCATCATTAAGAATTTTATGTTCCTGGGCGCCTGGGTGGCTCAGTGGGTTAAGCCTCTGTCTTCAGCTCAGGTCATGATCTCAGGTCCTGGGATCGAGTCCCGCATCAGGCTCTCTGCTCAGTGGGGAGGCTGCTTCCCACCCCCCGCCTGCCTCCCTCCCTACTTATGATCTGTGTCAAATAAATAAGTGAAATCTTTAAAAAAAAAAAAAGAATTTTATGTTCCATTATTTTAAATTGAATTTTTTTAAATTTTGTCTAATTTTCTATTTGTTCATTGCCAGTATGTGTGTGTATGTAAATATTTACACTGTCCTTTTATCCAATGAGATTTCTAAAATAATCTGCCAGTTCCTAAAGTTTGTCAGATACATGAGCGGGTTTTCTCTCAGTCCTGCGGGTGCTCCACTGACAAATCCCTGTCATTGTTTCCTCAAACTTAGGGACTTTCGCCAAATGCAGTTTTGTTGTTCAGTGACAAGCTCAAAGGGACTCTTGTTCTGACTTTTTAGCTTTTTCTCTACATATGTCCATTCTCTCCCACTTATTATGCCCCCAAACCCAGTGACCTCAGTCTCCTGATGTCCCATCTCCATATTCTGTACCAGGGAGACCACCGTCCTGGGCTTGGGTTCCCCTCCCATAGCTGTGGTTCTGAAGTGCCTTCATGCAGAAAGCTGGGGGCCTGGACTCTCCTCACGTGGCTCCCTTCTCTCGGAGGTCACGTCCCGCACTCCCTTTTGAGCCTGCCAACAGTTGCTTCATATATTTTGTCCAATTTTTCTAGTCATTCGTATTATGAGAGAAAGTTCAGTTTCAGCTACTCCATTTAGCGGAAGATAGGATTTTTCTCTTTAGGTGGTTTTCTGAAGCCTGGCAGCCCCTTCTCTATCTGCTAGTTCCGTCCTCACAGTGGTTCACCACACAAAGCAGCCCTCCCTCAAGCAGCGAGCGGCTTCGGAAGATGTAGGGAGATGGAAGCCAGAGCCTCGTCTCTACGTGGTAGGCAGGAGTGACGTTGTGGAAGACCATAGGCAAGGTGGTCACTGAAAGGCCAAATAATTATATTTGATCAAATTCTAAAGAAAAGGGTAACTTTCATACGATGGTGAAATAAAAGAAACAGGTACGCATTACGGGAAAGACGAAAACGTTCAGGCTGCTCAAGGGAAAGACGAGAATCAGAAAGAATGAAGCGAACGGGCCTCTAGCCGAGGTGCTGAACCTGCTGGCCAGCCCCGCACGGATGAGAACGAGGCCCAATGAATGGGAAGTGACCCGGCGATCACCAAAACCGGAGGCCCCACAGAAGAGCCCCGAGTGCTCAATCTGTGTTAGTAACGTTTCCGCACTTGTACGGAGGAGAAGGAAGGAAGAAGTGCTCAAGGGCAAAGAAATGCATTCACTGTCGGCTCCAGAACCTCATGGAGCCACACGGGACACGTTCTCTCTTTTCAACGCAGTGAGACTTTCCCACACGCCAGGAGCATCATGAAGCCAAGGCTATTTTGTAAAAGCTGCTTGGGAAAGCATTATCCAAGTGAGAATGCAGAACTGTCTGTTTTGCAAAAAGCAAGACACCTCGTGTTACTGAAGACGCCCACTCCATAGTGCTGCCATTTAATTCAACTAGCTCTGATAACGCGCTCTGGGGAAACTGGGGTGAGACACTGCGGAGATAAAGACAATTCAGATTCCTCTATTCCGTAAGTAGCTCACAATTCAGAAGAACTAAACAGACGGGAAAGCATTCCAAATTTTGGCCAGCAATTATCTGGAATTTATCTCAGTGAGATGAGATAAAACCATATTATAGTTTGTAAAATTCAGGGGCAAATGTTTTAGTAAGATTAAAGCAAAATAAAAGTGTTCCATAAAGCTTACCAGCAATGTAATATGATATACTTTGAAAAAAATATAATATATATGATATACTTTGAAAAATAATATAATATGATATACTTTGAATAGTAAAACTATGAAAAGTTGGGCTTCGTAAAGTCTACATGGGTCAGTAAGGTTCATATTTTCTTTTCCACACTCTTCCATTCTCTTTAGGTAGAGAATGACTTAATTTTCATATATGTATATGAAATATATATATATTTCTGCTCTCTGATGTAGTTTAGAATTTTAGAGGCTCGGAGCGGCTTTGACAGGCGGTAGCTATCGGGTCCCTGTGCCGATGGAGGGAAAGACTAGGTCAGTGTGACTAACGATTTCCTTCCTGACAACTCACAACTACGCAGGAGGCAGAATTATACCCAATTCACTGCAGATATAAAACCAGTGAACTTAAAGGTTTTTCTTCTTTCTTTGCTATGGAGAAAAATATAGGATGACAAATGAGGCTTCATATAATCTGTAATAATGGATATGGAAAATGAAAAGCAGTAGTTGAACAAGAATGCCAAAAATGTGAAAAAAAAATTCCTTGGAATGTTCAAATAGTTCTAACTTCTTTTCCTAAAATTACCAAACCTGTAATTAGATCCGATAACCCTACACTTTTTTTAAAGGTAAAGGAGCTCCGAGGCTCCCGGGTGATGAGCGTCTCCAGAAACCCACCTTCTGTACATTTTCCTTGGCAGTCCTCCAGAGTTGCAAATCGATTCGGATTTCCTTCACATCCCCCATACATGAACTCCTCACACTGCTGCGTGTGGATGTTGAAAAAAAATTGCTTAATCATGGCTCTGCATGGGCCGTTATCTGGTTTCAAAGCACAAAATGAATGTAGAAGTTTCAGGGGCGGCAACTCGACATCTACAAGGTAAAAATAAAAGATATGGAACCCTTCATCCGCACAGTGATAATGAGTTTTATTTCCTTTTCCATCTGTCCTGATTTTTCTTAAAAAGCCCAACAGAAACAACAACACAGGCTGAAGAAACCGGGACAGGTTATTTAAAATTATCAAAAAGGTAAATAATATTTATAAACATGCCAAATGAAAAATATTCTACAATTAAAACAATTAAATCAACAATTAAACTTTAAGAGTAGAATAATTTTCTAGACTAGTGTTAGGAATTTGGTTTAAACGTACACAGTCAACCAGCATGGAAACGCGTAGTCATCGTAAGGTCACCACTGTGTTGACATTGCAAGTAAGGAGAAGCATCTTTTTAAGTTCAGCAGTTTTTAGGGGTAGACATTAATGGGCAGCTCTTTGATTTGCCCTCCCTAATCCACAACTGTGTCACTTTTTACATACAAACAACTTTTTAAAAGCAGCAGTATACACATGTTCGTGTATATATATATATATACACATACGTATATAATATTATCACACTGTATTAAGCCGTTCTCAAATTATGAAAACGTTGGTGATTAGTATTATAAATACATACATATCATGTTCCCTTCTTTTACTTACCATGGTTAGTTTTTAACAATGTTGAAAAAACTTAATACTGTCTATATTTTAAAATAGAATGAGGCAATTTTTTTGATCTTGAGTTAGAATTTTTTTTCCCTCAATATCCAACCACTTATTTTAGTCACAGAGGAATTTCATATCTTGGGAAAGAACTTGTGTATACAGAAAACTCAATTTAAAATTTTAAGTTTTATAGAGTCTAATAATATTAATATTGGACTAATTTTAAGTAAGTTACATTTGCTTATCGAATCTATCAGTAAGATAGATACTGAAAATTGTGGTTGGTACTATCAGAATAATAAAAACAAAATAATATTATTTATACTTTTTGAGTATTGTCTATAATGTATTTTCTAAGACTTTCAGTATTCACAACGATCACTTCTGAGGGACAGTGAAGCCTTAAAATGACCTAAGCCAATTTGCCCTTTAGAGGGCAGCAGTAAGCTGCTAAAATAAAACTGATGAAGTCTGGGCATCTTCCAAAAGGAGTTTAATGCACTATGAATTTACTTCCAAAAAAATATGAATGGACGCCATCATTTAAAAATATAGAAACATTTGAAAAGAATTAAATAAAAGAACGAGTTTGTGAATATATAACCGCCTAGAAGGAAATCAATTTTGAATATCCTATAGTTTTAAAACTTCTGTGAATTTTTTGAAAGAGAAGATAGAGATATCATAAAAGTTAGATTAGATAATTTTATTAAATATCTTCTACCCTCCAGCTTTTGTTACCTTAATGATCTACATCGAGTTAATGTCAAGTGTGAGCCACATTTCGGTAGTGTTAGATCTCTTTGTGATAAAATAATTGGAATTTTTTGTTAATTTCTATATAGGTCATAAAATGATAAGTAAGCCCTGAAATCTTAGAAGGGTTAAAAACATAGCTTTCTATACATAAGTTACTATTATTCATAATTATTCATTTCACAGTAATTTATTTATGAACATGTGAATTTTATCTCAACCACTCATCCAGCTTTTAAACTTAAAAAAAAAAAAAGTTTAATTTATAAAATGCTAAATCATCATTTTGATTTCTTGGATAATTTAACTGACAATTTTTTCAATTGAAATAAATTGAGCTGACAGAAATGATAAAACAGTAAATTTTCAGGTCCCAAATTTGATCAGGTAGAATAACATAAAACAGAGATTTATTATGACACACACATCTTCATCTACTAAAGACACGGATATTTTCAGCACCAAACACAGTTTTCATGAATTGACTAATTAGCAGGTTTGGCTAATGAGCAGGTTAGCTAATTATTACTAGGCAAACCTTTAACTAACGCTGAATTTTATGCCCCTGCGCACTCGTGCATTTTCAGCTTCCTATGTGGTTAGGTGCAAACAAAAAAAATGAAATTTGAGTCTTATCTCTATGATATTTTAAAATAATTTTATACCAATTACATAGCATCCCTAAAGTCAGTCAATCTCTATAACATACATGTAAATAGCTTAGCAAAATGGGTCAATAATCATTTATTGACATATACAATGTTTTCTCATTTCTTTTCAATTATGTGCCTAATATTTTATGCTGATGAACTTATTAGAATATGATTGGCTTTAAAATATCTCTCCAGGCGTATCGAAAGTTTCTGGCACCTAATAATGTGGATACGCCAGAATTATAATTGTCCTTAAATGCTCTTGGATGTCCCTGAAATTTTTTTTAAATTATATACACAACTACTTTTCTCCATAGAAATCATCATATATATATATATATTAGCAATTATATACACATTATATATAAAATAGCATTTTAGAGAGTTTGTAAAAATACTTTCCGTGGATAAATACGTGAATATAAATATAAAAGTGATTAATGAAAAAATATGTGCTTTCCATTCATCACTGAAGTTACAACTGTCAGTTTGAAATAAAATATAACCAACAGCCTTTTCAGAGTAGTAGTGCACTTGCGAATAATTGTAAATCCTGCTTACATTCTCTCTCTTGAAGATTTAGAACACGGCCCCTGATATCGTGACTTGTTAAGAGCTGTGAGAAGCCAGAAGACTTTGCCTCTAAGACCCTACAGTGCACTTTACTGCGAGCAGACCCCCGGCAAGTATCAGTGTGTGGGCACGAGGTGTTTTTACACTCTACACACGTTTTTATGCGACCGATAAAAATCATCAGTTCTATAAATATCTGATCTTAGAATCAGATCGCAGAATCTCAGAAGTCACATATTTAATTTTGAAAAATGAGCTAGGAATAATAGTCATCTGGTATTCTCAATGATACGGCTCTACACAATGACTTCGGAAATCCCTATAGTGCTCCTTAGACAATACAGTGGTCCCCGATTCCCACATCAACGTGACTTCAGATGTTTACAGACACAGTACCTCAGGCAGGTGCCCGCAGTGTCATTCTCTACCTGTAGAACCCCGGCGGGGCTTTACCTACTCCTGAGTTGCTGTAGATATTTACGATAACTAGTTTTTATAAATAGTAACTTATGTAAGATTCTTTGTCATTGATAATTTCTCTGGTTCTGACTTTTGATACACCTGCTAGTACTTTTCGTCATGCCCAACTTGTATTGCACATTTTCTCTATTAAGCCCGGGCCACCGAGGTCAACTTGTTATTGAGGATTGTGCCACCAGGTGGTGGTCGTCCGCCACGGAAGTCAAAGTTGGTGCCCATTTCTGTCCTTGTCGGAGTCCCACTAGCTCATGTTTCCGCAGTCCTGTGCCCCAGACATTTGGCGATTTTATTATTTAGTAATCACACCAACCTTCGAAAGGTATTCTCTCCGTTTACAAATTACAAAACAGCACCGTGGAAACTGACTGCTCAGTTCACACCACGAGCACTGGCTGTAGAACTGACCCCCACCTCGTTTTAGGCCAGACAGCCCCCACGCTCATAGGCAAGCGATCTCACCAGAGATCTGCATGACCGAGATTCCTCAATGGGCATTTTAGGTCTAACCCATAAGATTTAATTCCAGAATTTACACTCAGTACATTTTTTCTCAAATTGACCTTATTAAAACTGAAAATGTTTCCGCTATGTAAGGTTGGTAATTCTATAGCAACTTCCCAAGTGAAACACTAAGAACTATAGTTCATTAGTTTATTATCTAATTATTCATCTTTACCATTCGCACTTTAGTGTATTTCTTGGATGAATCCCATACTAGAATACTCTTTTAAGCAGTCAGCCTGGGACCCGCCCTTGGCAGAGCGTCCCTGACGGCGGGGAGAGATGAGGTGTGGTCTCTCAGGTGCGGTGCCGCTCCGCCCAGAAGGGATGGGAGTCCGTCTTGGTTTTCATTTCTCACCTTGGATAAATCTCCTGGAAAGTTAACAATCCTGTGTTGACCATGGGTCAGGCTCTGCGCGGTCATGGCAGATAAGATAGCACATTGGGGGGCAGTGGTGCCCCCCCCCCATGTAGCCTGTGGACACTGAAGACTTACAAACATTCAAGAAGTTCAAGGTGCTCGGAGAGCTCAGCTTGTCTGCAGGGTCAGGGACAGCTTTCCCGAGCCTCCAAATGGAGACTTCAGCAAAGTGTCACTGAGGAGGATCAGCCTAAGCCCACGTAACGAGAAGACAGGTACGGGCCATGGAATGGGGGTTTAATCTGATGCAGTCACAGGAACAGAATTGTGGGTTTTAGTGTATCATTTTTATGATTGACTTTTTGCATTTTATGTCTCACTGTCCCCTCCCCTGTCCCGGACGTTGGATAGCAGCTCATGATAATATCTGGGGACATGTCATGTCCTTCTCCTGGACCTTGTGTGGAAACCAAGAGCGTTAAGGTAACTTACTATTTAAGAGTCTACATGCTGTTTGATCCTTTCATGAAAGATCTGCTTTGTCTGGCAGCAAAGAACACGGCCAGACGCCCTCCGCTGTCTCCGTGCCGGAAAACGTGCCAGGTGCTTCTGTGCAGTTTATGTAACAACCCTACGAACGGTTTCTGCCTCACGAACGTATCAGCTAAGACACTGGGAGTCAGAGCGTTTACGTGACTCATCGAATTCTGCAAAGCTACCGTGTGGCAAACCTCACGCTGATCGTGAACTGTACGAAAGACACCTGCCTTCCTCCCCGGGCTCCCTGCGAAGCTTCTCTCTCGCTCTAAAGGAATTTAAAAAAAAAAAAAAAAAAAAAAGAGCTTATCGCTAATTTTTTTTATTATCAAAAAGTTTATTGTGTTTCATCTTCCCTGCTGGTTGGACTGATTAAGAAAAAGCCTACTATTGCCTTGTGAGAGAAGTGATAAAATGTTGCCCGTTTTTCTCTAAGATGATACTGCCCTATTCCAGGAAGTGGCCACCGCTAAAAAAGACGACATGACCTTGGCACCGTGTGATCAATGGTATCTTCAAAACCACATTGATTCTGATGTGGGATCATGCTATTTCAAGATTAAAAGCAAAACAAAAGCAAAGAAACCCCAAAACTGGTTCAGACTGTGCAGCCTGTTTCGTGATCTTCATATCTAGCTTTCAGATAAAAAAAGAAAAAGTTTTCTTAGCCAGAAAGTTTTGTTTTGTTCTGAATTTATGGAGAGATTTTAAACTCCAGCTGAATTACGGATGGTTTATTCCAGTTTCTCGGTGGACTGTACCAGCCTAACAACGTCAGGAAGCTCGGGTTACCGGCTTGTGTCTTCTCGGCCTAACAGAGGGACATCAGGTTAGGTGAGTGCTGAGTCCTTTCTCCTCCATCTTCAGGACCGGTTGTCTGCTGCTTTTCCCTTTTGCAACTTTATGCTCTACATGCTTTCTCTTCTCAGCCTCCAGAATATTAGAGACCTCTTTTGATAAGTGAGACAAATGAAGAATTAGAGCCCAGACTCTCATTTTATAAGACACATTATGGTGTTTACTTTGTTAAATAGTGTCTCATCTTTAGAAGTTTTTATAACAATATTTTATTTCCAGTGACAATTTAAGTCTCCCCTGTGAAAGTGTGAGATTCTTGAGAACTTGGTCTGAGTCATCGCTGCTTCCCCAGTACCTACTGATTTCAAGCACATCAGATGTAGTTACTCCATCTTTATCAAAGGGAAGTACATTGAACGAAATCCCCCTCGAGAGTGGTTGGAGATATGAAATAAGAAAATGTGTGGCAGTGTTCGGTACGTCGTCAACATACTGACAGAGCTGTCACTTTGGTGTGTATTGTCTCACTACTACCAATGACTTGAGATCTCTACCAATAATTTGCTAATTTGCCACAAAATGCTAAGTCAGAAATATATAATAATAATCATTATACAATTTTTCCTTGTTCTGTTGCTGATTGTTAATATTTTATGTTTAGATACGGAGCTCTATAGGATTAGAACTAACTTGTATTAAGCCAGATCTCCTATGTCCTGTTTGACTAGAGACTCACACTGGACTTATCTCGGAAGTTGTTATCTTGAGAGTAAGACAAAAAGTGAATGTCTGTAGTTTCCTCCCCTTTCTCACGCTTTTCCCAGCTACAGGACGGCACCAAGGTTGACAGCTGTTAAATAGTACTTTGCTCCTTGCAACTGTCCAGAGATACTTCTGAAAAAAAAAGAAGTCTTCCTTGCTAACGTGACTTTTTTTGGTCTAAGTTGTTTTGTTTTGTTTTTTGTTTTGACAGATTACATGTAAGACATTTTCCAGAAGGATGCCACTTCCATAGAAGCTAATTTTCCCACACAATGGAGAAAAACATATTACATTTTGGGATCAAAATTGAGAGCTTTAACTAGCCAAAAAATATGAATGCTTCTAATAGCTTACCTGTAATATCTGTATAATCTTCAGTTTCAAGGACAGCACTAAGAGGGGCAGAGGCACAATCAAGCAGTAGATACACAGACACCCAAAAAATCTGTTCTTTCTTCATTGTATAAATCATCTCTGAAATACAGAACCCAGATATATTTAATTAAAATTTAATGTCAAATTATCTGTAGACCAGTAGGAATCTGATGCATACCTCCAAATGTAAATTTCTATGACCCTTAATGTGTACTGTCCACAGATTCCATGAGTCCTGTTTAAAACGTGTATATAGTATTCGACACTGTAGATGCACCAGTGTGCAGTGCGTAAGTCTAATAATATTGAGGCAAGCAGCTCATAGTTCAAACTCGAAAATGCAAATGAAAATAACAACTGATCAATGTGCCTAAGTATCACTAAGACCCATTTTCATGTACAGCTCTATTTGCCACATCTCTCTCACACCTATTCTTTGTCAGTCAGAATTAACTATATTTTAATATTCTGGCATTTTCCTATTATTTCATTAATGCAACTTTCAATTCCTGACTTCTCTTTCCCATGGCTTCAGATCTTTTCTTCAAAAAGAAAGACATTTTCCAAAGTTTTGTCTTTGTTTCCTTTAAAATATATTTGTTTGCATAACCAATTTTCAACCCAGATTTTCTATGAGACAGCAGAGAGAACCAGGAAAAAGAAACCTGTGGCGTTCCAGCAAGTCCTTTACCCCAGGCTCTCACCCTCGATGTAGGGAGGTATCCGATTCCAAGAGTCTCACAGAACAGTGACCCTAGTGATAAACCAACACATTTACACTCTGAAGGAAACAGATTTCAGCAGGAATGAGACTTGTCCTTCAAAATGATTTAGAGACCCACAATAAAGAGTAATGGGAAACCACACTGAAACTGGTTTAGGGTCTTTCTACTCCGGATTCAGAGGCAGAAGGAAGTGTGCTCATACAGCACAGGAAGAGAAAAAGCGGCAGCATAGGAACACGTCCAGCCACTGATGTTATCGGAGTCAGGAGGGAAAGAGAAATCTTATCAGTAAACCTCACAAGTGCAAGAACAGATACTTCATCTGAAATAATCCAGAGAATTCTCCATTTACTCCTCGAGGGAATCATCGTGGTAATATCCACCATTACGGCGTGTGCAGCTTTATACTAAATAGTAAAGTAATGCCGTTTGGGTTTAAGCTTCACTAAAATCACTAGTGAAACGTACAACCTATTTTTTCACAACACTTTGTAAGTGTTAGCATGTATTTGACTTTCTGTCAGTAGCCACGATATATACCTTCTATGTCATACCTGAACTATTTGAGTCCACAAATATATATGTGATATACATGTAGGTGTGCATACACAAACATAAATGATTTTGAAGAGTCAATCAGCTAAACTTCTAGTCTTTATCTTGTGTTTGAAAATGTAGTTTTCAGGGCGCCTGGGGGGCTCAGTGGATAAGCCACTGCCTTCTGCTCAGGTCATGATCTCAGGGTCCTGGGATCGAGCCCCGCATCGGGCTCTCTGCTCAGCAGGGAGCCTGCTTCCCCTCTCTCTCTGCCTGCCTCTCTGCCTGCTTGTGATCTCTGTCTGTCAAATAAATAAATAAAATCTTCAGAACAGTATGGCAGCTGCTGTTTACGGACTAGGGTCCAACAGCGGAGAGCAGCGCCGAAGCTCTCCAGGTGGAGGAAGCGCCGGCTCAGGCCTGGGCCAGCGGCGGGGCCGAAAGCCGTCGGGGAACCGGGCGTGTGCGCAGGCGGCGGCGGCCTTACTGCGGGGAGGGGGGCCCGCGCGGACCTGCGCACCTGAGCATGGACGTGAGGCCTCCGGACGCCGCTCAGGGCGGTTCGCCTCCCGCAGACACGGAGCGCGTTGGGCCGAGCAAACCCCAAGCCCCGCGCGTGCGCTGCGGCCCACCCCGAGCCCCGGTTCCCGCCGCGGGACCGCCCGGAGCGAGGGGCCGACCGCGGCGACCGCGGGAGAAACTGCAGCCGCAGGGCTCGGCGGGGGGCGGCGCGGGGCTCGGCGGGGGATCGGGCGGGGGTCGGGCGCGGGGCTCGGCGGGGGGCGGCGCGGGGCGCGGCGGGGGGTCGGGCGGGGGTCGGGCGCGGGGCGCGGCGGGGGGTCGGGCGGGGGGTCGGGCGGGGGTCGGGCGCGGGGCGCGGCGGGGGGCGGCGCGGGGCGCGGCATGAAGTCGCGGCTACACCGCACGCGCCGAGTCCCGCGCCGGTCCGTTCAGTCGCGCCCCGCACGCGCCGCAGCCGCCGCCCTCCCGGCCGGTCCGGGGAAGGACGCGGGGTGCGGACGTCGCAGGGTCAGGGACGAGCCGTCATCTGGGAAGCAAGCGGCGGAGATGCTGGGAAGAGGCCGGCCGGGGCCCCGGGGCGGGAGGCGGCGGCACCACCGGCGGGGGAAGCGCGTCCCGGGGCCTCGCGGACCGGCTCGGGCCCGTCCACACCCGCAGGGCGGAGCGGGGCGCGGCGGGGCGCGAGCGCACGTGCCGCTGGAGGAGCGGAAGACGACGCGTCGCAAGTGCCTGCGGGTCACGGGGCGGGGGAGCACCGGGGCCGCCGAAGGTCTCAGGCCGCCCGCGGACCCGCACGTGCGCAGACGGACCCCGCGCAGACACGCAAGGTCAACAGGTGCGGAGCCGGTGGGCGGGAAGTCGCGGACGCGGACGTCGGGAAACAGCCCGACCGACCCGACGAGCCCCGCGGCCGAAGCTCGGGCCGCCGCAGGGTCCGCCGGAGCCGCCGGGTCCCCAGAGTCTCCGAATCCGGACCCGGGTGCGGCGGGGTTCGGACGGAGGCGGGTCCCGGGATAATCAGGTCTCGGCAAGGTTCGCGGTCCTGTAGAAGGTCCCCACCGAGACCGCTCCCGTGCCCCGCGTGAGGTGCGACCTGTGAGCCCGACTCGTGCTGACCCTTTCGATGTCCAGTTCGTTATCGGAAGTGACCGAAGCGGGAACACATCGTACGAAAGTGTCAGTGACTAATGGGCGTCATCCTGCGTTAGACACTGGGATTAGGGAGCCTAGCGGAAGCCGCGACCCTTGGGGATTTACACGTAGCGAACGGACTACATAAAAATGCAACGTGAATGCCTAGAGAAATGGTCAAGGATCTTTGTATGCCAGGCACGTAGCAGTAGGAGATGAACACAACCTAAAGTATTTCTCTTGAATAAAGCTAGTATTTATTTTGGGGGCAACAAACTAAAAATCCTAAACTTACCTCTGCCAGCAACCTGTTAAATAACCTTTGGAAATAAATTTATACATATATTTTAATGATTTTATTTATTTACTTGACAGAGAGTGAGAGAGCGTAGCAGGGGAGCAGGCAGAGGGAGAGGGGAGCAGGCTCTGGGCTGAGCAGGGAGCTATACTCCGGGCTCGGTCCCAGGACCCTGAGATCCTGACCTGAGCCGAAGGCAGACGCTTAACTGACTGAACCACCCCGGTGCTGCATATTTTTTAACCTGATTTATAAACACATGACTTTGGCTACATTGTCCTTAATTTCCACTCAAGCTTCAAAAATGTATGCATTTTAATTAACATATTTTATACACTCCACAGAATAATTTATAGTTATGTTGTGGAACTTACATTTTCCATTCACTTTAATGCAGCGTCAATTTTATCCTTTTAGGTCAAGATGTATTCTCAGAATATAAGTTCAGCAAGATGTTATTAGCTGTTACAAAAAAAAAAAAAGTGTTCATAGGTTAATACATATTTAAGTCTGAATTAAAAAACCTTATATAGGCTTCTCAACTGTAGGATGTTTATAGGATCCTTACTATGGTATTGTGCAATTGTATCTTCTATGGGAGAGTATAGTCGATGTATTTCCAAACTTATATGACAAGGGGCTATTTCCCCATAAAATATTTTTGGAAAATTCCTTGACAAATAATGTTACATTTAAGGAGAAGTCAGTAGATTATCTGATCTAGAAAAATATTAAAAAGCATGGTGTGATCTGTGCTTTAATAAAATCCAGCATATATAGCAGGACGTCGAGAGGGGAAAATTTAAATGGAACTGGCCGCTGGGAAGTCGCAGAGGCTCAGACTGAAACTATGAACGGGAACCGTCAGTGGAGCTACAGGGCCAACGGCAGGTCTGTCTGAGTTGAGTATTGTGGAAACTGAGTAACAGTAAATTCAGGATATGAAGGACAGAGAATTCAAGTATATCCTGCGTTATTTACTGTGCTGGGCACACAAATAGGTAAATTAACATAAGTATTGATTGGCGTGCATAGTAGGGCTGAGTTCAGTCTGGAGAGATTGTGTTCTAAGTGGACCTGAATAAAGGCAGTTAAAGACGTCGGACGGGAGCTGGGAAGTGTTTCGCTGAATCACCATCACTGCGAGGCAGGGTCATTTCACCAAGGGAAACGGTGCCAGTAGGTCATTCCCAGCTCCCCCTTCAACTTTATTTCCTACCCGCTTGTGTCTATGGATGCTGCCTACTAATCCCCTGGCTTCAAAGAAACTGCTTATTTTTAAGCAAACCATACTCATTCTAGATGTTCTACACTGAAACTCCTGTTTCTTGAGACAGGAATGCTGTCCTCCAAGACCCTGGAACTGCAGACTCCTCCTTGAGGCGGCTTTCCAGAGACCTTCTCCCCCAGAAGATTTTCTTCGAGCACCAGATTTAAAAAGTAAACACCACGAGTTCCTTATCATTTTCTACCCCAGTAACCTGGGTTTTCTTTTTTAAGTTTCTTTGCTTTTTCAGTACTAAACTGTAGAAGTTCTTTATCTGTTATAGATATAAATTCCATGCCAACTGAAAACATATGTATTTTATCTTGGTTTATGTCTTATCTCTACTTTTTCATATACGGGTCTTGATGAGCACACGTTTTTATTTTTAGTAAATTCGATTTTTAAAAAATAAATCGTTCAGTAGCTATTAGTTTATCTACAAGTTGAACAAACATTGCCCCAGTCACTGTTAGAATACTTCATTATCCTCTAGGAAAATCCCCCGCCCATTAGCCATCACGTCCGTGCTTCCCAGTTTCTGTCTCCACATGTCTCCTAATTCTGGACAGTTCACAGAAAGGAAATAACGCACTATATGGCCTTTTGGGTCGAGCTTCTTTCATTCATGTCTTCAAGGTTTGTCCATGTATAGCATATACCAGTGTGTCATTTCTTTCTATTGCTGAAAATATCCTATTGTACAGAGATACCATGATTTATCCATTTATTAGTTAGTGAGCATTTGTGCTTTTTCTACTTTTGGGGGGCTATGAATAATGTTATGAACATTTGTGCACAAGTTTTTATGCAGACATATGTTTTCCTTTCTTTAGGGTATATGACAAAGAGGGAAATTACTGTATCATATAGTAATTCTTCTTAATATTTTAAGGAACTTTCAGATTATTTTTCAAAGCAGCTCTACCATTTCCCATTCCTACAAGGAATGGTCTGCTTTGTTTTCTGAATAGCACTTATCACCACTTATATATGTATTTTTGTACATGTTCACTGTCTCCATCACTAAGCATTTTCCATTCAAGCATAGACTCTTTATGTAACATTCACAGTTCCATGTTTAGTACCTGAAATAATGACTGAGGAACACTTGGTGAAAAACGAATTAACTGGGGGGACGCCTGGGTGGCTCAGTGGGTTAAGCAGCTGCCTTCGGCTCAGGTCATGATCCCAGCGTCCTGGGATCGAGTCCCACATCGGGCTCCTTGCTCAGCAGGGAGCCTGCTTCTCCCTCTGCCTCTGCCTGCCTCTCTGCCTGCCTGTGCTTCTCTCTCTCTCTCTCTCTCTGATAAATAAATAAAATCTTGAAAAAAAAAATTAACTGGGATATACTTTGTGACTAAAATTAGGTTACAATATGGATCTTTGGATATATCAATGCAGTTTTATTTATTTCTCTCAGTCCTACCAAAAAATAAAGAGATTAGAAGCAAATGTGACGAGTAGTCGTCCATCCATATTTCTCTTTGTAACATTGTTTTTCATGTTGCTTATTCTCCTTTTCTGGAAATACGAAATATTTCAATTGATAAATGTGCTTATTTTTTTTAAAAGAGAAGGTAAATACAGTAGATTTTGTGTTCATAAAATTTTGCTTAAGTGGTAGGTATTTTCCAAATCAAAAGAGGAATGAGAATGATTGCTTAAATCCAGTCGAGATAAACGGCAGCGTGTAGGAGAAAGTGGGAAAGAAAGGGAAGTGGTTTGTGTGACTCCAGGAAGTGCGGAGCCAGAAACAGAAAGGAACAGAGAAGAACCTTGAGATTTTCACTTATTGAGGATATAAGCTTATCTATGAACTTCAAATCAACTATAATCCTCTTAAAAATCTTACCTATATGAGCTATTGTGCCCATCTTAAGAAAACTGAGGCTCAGAAAAAGGGCATGACTTTTCCAAGTAGAATGAGACGGAGCTAAGCTTGCACCCGTACCCCTGTAACTCCGAGCTCATGGTCATCTCAGCAGACCAAGATGCCTTCCCAACAACCGGTCAGTCGTCAACAACATCTACAAAGCACTCTGCCTGTAAGGTTGCTCTGGTTTGCTTGGCAAGTATATCACTGTATAGAGGTGGCTGCATTCCTTAGGGAAACCAAGAACCATCAAATCAAACCAAAAACCATCAAATCAATCCAAGTAATGTCCCAGGCTGTCGTCCCAAGTAAGATCTTTCCTTCTTCCCTTGCTCCTTTTTCTCTTTCTCTTGTTTTTCCTTCGTTCCTTCCTTGTTCCCTCCAGTGCTGCCCCCCCTTCTTTACTCGATTTAGATTTGTTTACGGTTAACAGAAGGAGTGTGGAATGAGACTCTGTCGCGGGCTCAGTTGTGTCCCTATAGATTCTATGTTGAAGTCTTAACCCCAATACGTCAGACTGTGTCCTATTTGGAGATAAGGCCTTTATTTTTTATTTATTTTTTAAATATTTTATTTATTTATTTGACAGGCAGAGATCACAAGTAGGCAGAGAGGCAGGCAGAGAGAGAGAGGGAAGCAGGCTCCCTGCTAAGCAGAGAGCCCGATGCGGGGCCCAATCCCAGGACCCTGGGATCATGACCTGGGCCGAAGGCAGAAGCTTTAACCCGCTGAGCCACCCAGGCGCCCCGAGATAAGACCTTTAAGGAGGTAACTGGGGACAAATGAGTTTGAGGTGGGTCCTAATCCAATATGACTGGTGTCCTCATTAAAAAAAGAAAAAGAAAAAGAAAAATTATGGTTCAGATACATACAGAGTAAAGACTTACTACCTATTAGCCCAGAAGAGAGACCTCAAAAGAAATTAGTCTGTGTTGACACCTTGGTCTCCAACGTGCAGGTCTCAGAGCTGTGAGGAAATAAGTCTCTGTTGTTTAAGCTACCCAGTCAGCAGCACATTTTCACGGCAGCCCTGGCACAACGGTACAGGATTAAAAGGAGTCGGGGGGGGGGTTCGATTTCAAAGGCACCGGGGTGGTGACCAGCTCAGCAAACCGCCGCGGTCAAATCCAAACTGACGACGGCCAGGCACAGAGTGAAACACAGTCCTGTTCGTGACGTGTGTCCTTCCTTGAGAACGTTCTCTCAGACTCTTTGAAGGTCTAAAAAATACCTGAAAACAGAGCTCTGATTGGGAAGAGTTCAGGGACCAATGGAGACATTTCAGGTCTCATGGTTACTGTGGAGCGGCTGGACTGCCTGTGGACATGCGGCCCGCACAGACCTTCAGGCAAAGCGAGTCTTGTCGGGCTGCGGCCGGCCGGGCGGGGAGCGGACTGGAAGGGCACGGCCGCGGGGGTGCATGAGGCTGGGAACGTGGGATTCAAAGAGCAAAAGCTCCCAGAGAATGGAAGGGATCCAGAGCTGGGGGTAGCGCCAGGTTCTAGAACATCGTTTCAGGAAAGGCGTGAAACTACCTGCGGACAGTCACTCGGCTGTCATTCCCAACTTCTGCTGTTTTATCATCTCGTTTTTTAAGATTTATTTCTTTATCTGAGAGAGGGAGAGAGAGCGAGCTCAGGGGGAGAGGCAGAGGGAGAAGCAGACTCTCCACAGAGTGGGGACCCCAAAACGGGGCTCGATCGCAGGACCGGAGGTCATGACCCAAGCCAAAGGCAGTCGCTTAACCGACTGAGCCAGCGAGGTGCCCCTTATTCTATCATCTTTAAATTAATCTGGAAAAGTTATATACTATGTTCATTTGTATATCATTGGCATGGTGCTTATGTAATTTAAACTTCCTAGCTCAAATTTTCTTTTTCATATATTGAACTTTTTTGAAGTCTAACTATTAATCTCAAGATCAATGCATACTTTGCCATGTTGAAAAGAAGAAATTCCATTTGGCTGCGTCTTTGTAGTGCACCAGTGAAAGACAGGGGAGACAAAATGTGACAACCAGAAAAGAGAAAAAAATAGCTTGAAGGATAATTCCAATTTTCTGCTCAGCAGTGGCTAACACTGTTATCCCCTGGTGTTTCTCACTGCCGTCCACTCAATTTGGCTGGTCCCTGGGGGAGCTACCCTTCTGCCCACTAACATCTGAAGCCTGTTTTTATCTTTAACCTGTGTGCTTCCTTGGCTTTTTTTTTTCATTTAGTGTCAATTTGCAGTACCCAAACACCAAGAATAATGACTGAAGAAAGAAAAAAATTAGGATAAAACTTATGGTGGGAAAGCAGAAAGATTAAAAACTCTATAAGGATTATAATAATTTTCTCTTTATGTTTTGAAATTCATTTTTTACAAGTAGTATTTTCAATGGAAAATTTTCAAATATCCATAATGACTAGGTTCCAAAAATGCATTTTTGTTAAAAACTATTTTAATAGGCTTTCCACTCCTGTTCCTGAAGGCAGAGTTTCTGAACTTGTACCATCTCAGGGAGAGGTTTGAGAGTCAGACTTTTCTCAGGAAAAGAGTATTTTTTGAATAAATACATTGTGGGAATGCAAATGTGCCGGCAGTTCTCCAAGAGAGGTCTGAGGCTGTGTGAGCACACATCCGCCACACACCGAATTCTGACGAGTCAGGTCAGGGCCGTCTCTATCGCTGTGTTAACTTTCCCCAGGCCCCACATTCTTGGGACACCGAGTCATCATTATAAATACTGTTTTGGCATTGGGATTATTTACCTATGAAATAAGATTAAAATAAAGATACAATGTCATGAGGTTCTGAGTATATGGAAATACATACCACATTTATTTTAAGAAATACTGAAAGTACAAAGATATCATTATAAGACATCATTTTTTGTAATATTTTATCTTTTTTTGAGTGGTTTCTTATCGTTCAGCTTCTGTATCTTGACAATAATGCTGTATAGCCAATGGGACAGATACCCTGGATTTATGTTAGCAGTTCGTGATTTGTTTCCCGACGTCCTATGCCCAGCTGGCTGGTAAGCGACAGAGGCAGGACTCAATCCCGGACTTTCCCAGAGATTTCCTTAAAATAAGCAAGACTCAGGGGACAAAGATGAAATCCGACTCAGGATAATATAATTCAGTATATTAACTACTTATATCTCTCTGTATTTGTCTTTGAAATATTGATCTTCATTGTGAATCAGAGACAATGAGTAGGTAATATTGCCAAAGGAACTACAGGATAAAAATCAGTTTCTCTGGTTTGCTAATCCTGTAAGTCCAATTCATTAACTAAAACTAATTTTTACTGTGGTTATTATTATAATTTTTGATTTATTGAGTTGCCTAAATGTTTCTATTCCTGGTTTAAAATATATACTTCATTAGTGATTATATTTAATACAGTGTAAATATTTCTACATCATTCTATCCATATATATGGGAAGTTGGTTTTTGACTCAACCTACCTAAGCACATTCACTAAGGGCACATAGGTCAAGGCCTTAAAAGACCTGGGGTGGGGGGTGTCCCTTACACTTGAGACGAGGACCAGAAGTTCACCCAGCAGTTACAGACCCAGTGGACAGAGCGAGTCTCCACAAAGGAACATCTAAAAGAGGTGCCTGAAAATCTGTAAAGTATCATATTTTCTTTTTTTCTCCAAACTTTAGAGGAAATAGAAGCTACATCTACAAACATTTAAAAAAAATTTTTTTTTTTGACTAAAGACCAAATCTGAAGGAGCACATGGCTGACTCCGTCAGCCGAGCATCTGACTCTTGGTTTTGGCTCAGGTCACAAACTCAGGGTCCTGGGGTTAAGCCCCGTGTCAGGCTCTACCACTCAGCAAAGAGGCTACTTGTCCCCCCATCCATCGGCCCCTCCTCTCTCTCCCTGAAAAAAGACAAATAAAACCTTAAAAAAGAGAGAGAGACATTTAGAGAGGTTCATATGATATATAGTATTATTGCAAGTGGAAATGGTGAGACGTGGGCTGATCGGTCAGTAAAATACAAGGTGGATGGTTAAAATTACAGGAAGATGAGGAAGAGAAAAGAATCAAGCACAGCTACATTTCCTGATTTAACAACGTGTCAATGAATCGCTCCAGGCACGAGTCGAGAAGCCAAAGACGAGGAACTTGTTGCTTCAGGAAAGTGATGACGTCCCTGTGAGGCAGTTTGAGTGTGAAATGTGTGTGAGACATTCCCAGTGTAAGGACCTATTTAGCCAGAGCGACTCCATCTCCGTTAAATAGCCGTTTTGTTGTTTGTGCGGTGAACTTAAACTGACCGTGCCCCCACCACCCCCAGAGAAACTTACTCAGAAGCAAGTCTGGGAAACCGGTAAAATATGGTCGGCCGGTCCCTGGTACAGAGCCCAGAATGCGAGGACGAGTCAGGCCAGGTGGGGACATGCAATCAGTGAAGCGCACATTCTGTCTCCCTAACCACCGAAGAGTGTAAACCCCACCTTCGGGGCGCCAAGCTTGAGCGCCAGTTCGGACCAGAGTGATGGGTTCGTTCCAACAGCTACTGCAGGGTAAACTGGAATTCAAGTGGCCACTTGCCTGCGTGCGGCCCGACACGACTGTGCAATGTTACAATCCCACTGGCCACCGACGTGTGGCCGGGCCTTTGCTCTAGAAGAGTTCGTCTGTGAGGCTGGGAGGTGTCGCTCACTTCGGGGCGGCGCTGGCCGGTCAGTGTGACTTCTAATACTCGGCATAGAATAAACCTTTAAAAAACGTGCACCTTGTCTCAGTCTCGTTCTTTGATGACGGACCCTCCGAGCAGGAGCCATGAAACAGGAAGCCCAGTATGTAGACGTGGGGCTCAGGGCCGATGTCTCTGCTGGAGACAGAAACGTGACAATCGACGTGTAAAGGTTCATCACTTCCGTGGACTGGTGTGTGAGAAACGGACTTTGTACAGCGTTTGCTCTGGACCAGGCACTCTTCCTCTTCAGGTGGTTTTACAAACTTCAGTTTGTGTGACCTGTGACTCTGCGAGGTCAGTGTGAAGACTGGAAACGGATACCCGGAGCGAAAGTCCGCAGAATGAGGAAGAGGAAGAGAGATCTGAGCAGAGTGAAGAACTCGCCAGAAGCAGGAGGAGACCCTGCGAGCTACAGCGGCAGGAACGTGAGGGGACATGGGCACTTGGAGTCGACACTGTCTAAAGCACAAAGGGTTCGAAGTAAGGCAAGAGCTAAAAACGCATGCGTGGGGTCTTGTGACAGTGACATTGTCATCGCCCTTGCAAAATTACAGAGGATTCGGTTCGGTTTCGTGGGCAGCAGCAGGTGAGCTGTCGAAGGGACTGAGCAGAGGCTGTGATACCATTTTATGAGCGGACCCTGAAGAACCAGGAGCGCTGTCAGGACACCTGTGGGGGGTAGAGTTCGTTTCTGCCACTAGAGAGAGGGAGGCAAAAGCTAAAACAAAAATAAAATGAACAGAGGGGCCCTGGGGGGCTCCGTTGGTTACGCTCCCAGCTCTTGATTCCAGCTCAGGTCGTGATCTCAGGGTCCCGGGACTGAGCCCTGCAGGCTCCACACTCAGCAGGGAGCCCGCCCCCCCCCCCCCCCCGCTCCCACACATGCTCTCCGTCTTTCTGAAATAAATAAGCGAATCTTTGAAAAAATAAAATGAATAGAGGGTCCTGGGCAGCAGGTGAAGAGGGTCTTTGGCCAGAAGGAGAGAGTATATTTTGTTAAAACAACACGTTCTCTTTTTCTCTGGGGCCAGGGAGATAGAGAGACGCGATGCATGTCCAAGTGTGCGCACGCATGTGTGTGTGGAGAGTTGTTAAAGGACAAGTAGAAAGTAGATTTTCTTGCTGTGATTCAGTTTTCTAGGTGACTGAGAGGTTGATATCGTTCAAAAGGTCAAGAAGTAGTGGGCTTTAAAAACGTGAGGGTTTGATCCTCTCGCGAGGAAATAAAAGGGCATATTGAAAATTTCTATTAAAGGATTTATGGGTTTCTGGAATCCAAAAATTATCAATGCATAATAATTTATGCCTCAAAAATCAGTGCTCCTTCTCTCTCTCCGGATATAAAAATTAAACTTTGGAAGGATTCAGCGTTGGATTTTATGAACTGGACAGACATAAAAGACTTTGAGGAGTGTTGGCCTGAGGAGATACACAAGTAAAATTGTTCGTGCAGAAAAATATGCTCTAGTAAGGGAATACGGATTAGGCCACTGAGATTATGGACATATTTTGAACTGTTTTTAATGATTTACTTCTTTATTTTAGAGAGAGCGACAGAGCGCATACACAGGATCAGGGGAGGGTCGATGGGAGACGGAGAGAAGCAGACTCCTGCCGAGCCAGTGCCCGCGGGCTCGGGGCTGGACCTCACAACCCTGAGATCAGGACCTGAGTCGGAGTCAACAGGGGGCTGCTCAGCCGCCCGAGCCCCCCAGTTGCCCCTTATCTGGGACGCCCGGCACCGCTGTCTCCGTTATCTTACTTGCTGCGCATTTAACCACAATCTTTACTACTTTCACGGGAATCAGCAGTCTGTTCAGAGTCTAGTTCTCAGCGAGAGATAACCTAGAACCGCCCCAGGGGTACATTTATTAATAATAAACTGGTCAGTAGTCCGCATTCATGGGTGATTCCACTCCCCTCACAGGGATTGGTATTTAATTGTCTCTACATGATAAATCGCTAGCCAACAACACGAGATAGAAAATACGCCATGTTCCCGGGATGGGCACTTTTGAACAAAATCCTTTCTCTAATGGAGCCACACGGGAAAGGCCACATGATGTCCCTGTTCACTGGCCTCAATGCGGTGCCTTTGGCTGAAGCAACCATCATGTACGACTGAGAATTACCTGAAATAAAACTGCATGTCAGGGGTGCCTGGGGGCTCAGTGGGTGAAGCCTCTGCCTTCAGCTCGGGTTGTGGTCCCAGGGTCCTGGGGTCGACCCCTCATGGGGCTCTCTGCTCAGCGGGGACCTGCTTCCCCTCCCCCGCCTGCTGCTCCCTCTGCTTGTGCTCTCTCTGTCTCAAATAAATAAATAAAGCCTTAAAAAGAAAACTAGCTGCTCTAAGTGGTAAAGAGAAAAGGACAGAACCTGGTTCACTAACCAGTCTTGAAGCCCGTTACCCCTCTGCTTTATGTGATAAGACCATGTAACCAGCTACGTAGCCTCAGTGTCTAAGCTAGCAGTGCTGCGGCTCTGTCCTGCCACCAGCCGGATGTGACCTAACTGGCAGTTATTGTGCCATTTTTCCTTCTACAAACTGGTTATGAATCAATTTGTTTCAACTGCTTTTACTTGGAGGATGTTGAGGAGATGAGATAATACCAGTACTACACAGCCCAGGTCAGAATCCCCTTTCCTTATCATTAAAACTATTTGACATTAAAATAATGCCTGATGGGGGTGCCTGGGTGGCTCAGTTGGTTGGACAACTGCCTTCGGCTCAGATGGTGATCCTGGGGTTTTGGAATCGAGTCCGCGCCCGGCTCCCTGCTCAGAAGGGAGTCTGCTTCTCCCTCTGAGCCTCATGCTCTCTCTCTCTCAAGTAAATAAATAAAATCTTAAAAATTTAAAAAAGTAAAATAATGCCTGTTGTTTTCTTATAAAAGAGTCAAATTTTTAAAGTCTTTTAAAAACAGCTTTAGTGTCTTTTTTTTTTAAATTAATCTCTTTAATTAACCCAACATGGACTGAAACTCACCACCCTGAGATCAAGACCTGCCTGGTCTCCTCCGTCTACTGACTGAGCCACTGGGCACCCCTGCACAGTGAATTTTTAGATTATGTTTCAGAAGTACATGTAGAGGAAAGGTAAAATATGGGAAACAATGAAGCAAAACACAATGCTTTGATAAGTAAATAATATTAGAAACACAGAGTGGTTCAAAAAGAAAGCAAAATCAAAACAACAACCAAAAAAACCTCCTGAAATAATTGCAGACTATTGACTCCACTCATGTTTACCTAAAGATTGGCCAATTCTCCAGGAAAACATCTCCTGGGTCTGATTCTTATTACAGGAAGTGACATTTCCGGAGAATTGTGTAATGTAAAATTCCCTAATGTTAGTTCATTGGTCAAATCCTAACACTGATCTGTAGTGTAGATTGTGATAAAAAGCTTTGTTACTCTTTCTTTTACATTCAGAAGCAGCGCTCAGACATGATTTTATAAAGTTTCTTCTAAGAATAATACATTAAAAGCTGCTCACCATGAGGCTTAACTTCTTGTCATGTAGAATGTAAGAAATGAAAGTAAAGAAAATCCCATGGAAAGGAAATGTTGTCACCAGGGAGAAAGAGCATCTTCATGTTACAAACAAATAGCTTACATGTACAAACTATTTATTTAAAAAAATAAACAAGGGGCGCCTGGGTGGCTCCATGGGTTAAAGCCTCTGCCTTTGGCTTGGGTCATGATCTCGGGGTCCTGGAATCAAGCCCCGCATCGGGCTCTCTGCTCAGCGGGAAGCCTGCTTCCCCACCACCCGCCCCGTCTCTCTGCCTGCCTCTCTGCCTCCTTGTGATCTCTGTCTGTCAAATAAATAAATAAAATCTTTTAAAAAAGAATTAAAAAAATAAAAATAAAATAATAAACAAAAACTTAAGTGGAGAATGTGTAAACAACTAGAGATAAAAGAAACCATAAGGATAAATATTTTTTAATGAGAACACTGAATCCCAGAAACAGATTTTTTCCCCAAAGTCTTACACTTGCAAATTGGTGGAATTCGAATTCAAACATGGAATTGTGACCATTCGAGGAAAAGGCAACGGTACTTTCTCTTGTCACAAGAAAGACCCACTATTCTGCAAATATCTTCCTCTTTTTTTTTCCCCTAAAGTGAATTTCAGATTATCTACATTTTCTAGAAACTAACATTGATCAAATTGTAACTAGGGGATTTTTATTCTCTGTTTTGGGCCTAAGTCCTATAAGTAAACTAAGTCAAGAAGAAACTTAACAGTTAAAAAAATTAAAAAAAAATTTTAGGGGAACCTGGGTGGCTCAGTCAGTTAAGTGTCTGCCTTTGGTACAGGTTGTGATCCCAGGGTCCTGGAAACAAGTCCCAACACTGGGTCCTTGCTCAGCAGGGAGTCTGCTGCTCCCCTCACTTGTGTGCGCGCGCGCTCTCTCCACCAACAAATAAATAAAATCTTTAAATTAAAAAAAAAATTGTGTGTATAATTTTAAAAAGGAAAAACAACGTCCCTCTAAACAATAATAAGAAATACGGATTCTTACTGCTAGGTCAGAGAGAGTCGAGAAGGAAAACGGAGACGCGCGGGAAGCAGGGAGGGTAAAGAGATAATTGAAGTCGTGATGGGGAAAACCTGAATGTGTACGGATATTTCTAAAAATCTTCAAAGTCGGAGGGAAAACCTGAATGTGTACGGATATTTCTAAAAATCTTCAAAGTCGGAGGGAAAACCTGAATGTGTACGGATATTTCTAAAAATCTTCAAAGTCGGAGGGAAAACCTGAATGTGTACGGATATTTCTAAAAATCTTCAAAGTCGGAGGGAAAACCTGAATGTGTACGGATATTTCTAAAAATCTTCAAAGTCGGAGGGAAAACCTGAATGTGTACGGATATTTCTAAAAATCTTCAAAGTCGGAGGGAAAACCTGAATGTGTACGGATATTTCTAAAAATCTTCAAAGTCGGAGGGAAAACCTGAATGTGTACGGATATTTCTAAAAATCTTCAAAGTCGGAGGGAAAACCTGAATGTGTACGGATATTTCTAAAAATCTTCAAAGTCGGAGGGAAAACCTGAATGTGTACGGATATTTCTAAAAATCTTCAAAGTCGGAGGGAAAACCTGAATGTGTACGGATATTTCTAAAAATCTTCAAAGTCGGAGGGAAAACCTGAATGTGTACGGATATTTCTAAAAATCTTCAAAGTCGGAGGGAAAACCTGAATGTGTACGGATATTTCTAAAAATCTTCAACGTCGGAGGGAAAACCTGAATGTGTACGGATATTTCTAAAAATCTTCAACGTCGGAGGGAAAACCTGAATGTGTACGGATATTTCTAAAAATCTTCAACGTCGGAGGGAAAACCTGAATGTGTACGGATATTTCTAAAAATCTTCAAAGTCGGAGGGAAAACCTGAATGTGTACGGATATTTCTAAAAATCTTCAAAGTCGGAGGGAAAACCTGAATGTGTACGGATATTTCTAAAAATCTTCAAAGTCGGAGGGAAAACCTGAATGTGTACGGATATTTCTAAAAATCTTCAAAGTCGGAGGGAAAACCTGAATGTGTACGGATATTTCTAAAAATCTTCAAAGTCGGAGGGAAAACCTGAATGTGTACGGATATTTCTAAAAATCTTCAAAGTCGGAGGGAAAACCTGAATGTGTACGGATATTTCTAAAAATCTTCAAAGTCGGAGGGAAAACCTGAATGTGTACGGATATTTCTAAAAATCTTCAAAGTCGGAGGGAAAACCTGAATGTGTACGGATATTTCTAAAAATCTTCAAAGTCGGAGGGAAAACCTGAATGTGTACGGATATTTCTAAAAATCTTCAAAGTCGGAGGGAAAACCTGAATGTGTACGGATATTTCTAAAAATCTTCAAAGTCGGAGGGAAAACCTGAATGTGTACGGATATTTCTAAAAATCTTCAAAGTCGGAGGGAAAACCTGAATGTGTACGGATATTTCTAAAAATCTTCAAAGTCGGAGGGAAAACCTGAATGTGTACGGATATTTCTAAAAATCTTCAAAGTCGGAGGGAAAACCTGAATGTGTACGGATATTTCTAAAAATCTTCAAAGTCGGAGGGAAAACCTGAATGTGTACGGATATTTCTAAAAATCTTCAAAGTCGGAGGGAAAACCTGAATGTGTACGGATATTTCTAAAAATCTTCAAAGTCGGAGGGAAAACCTGAATGTGTACGGATATTTCTAAAAATCTTCAAAGTCGGAGGGAAAACCTGAATGTGTACGGATATTTCTAAAAATCTTCAAAGTCGGAAGAGAATATGAATATGAAATGGATCTTCTAATACCAAAACTACAGTGGGCAAAAGGAAGCCAAGTAGAAACACATGATAAAGGAAATAATGCCAAATACCAAGGATTCTTCATGATCTATTTACCCATAATAATCAAAAGTCTTTTAGAAAAATATGCATGGAATTATTTTCTCTAGGTTTTACAGTTAAATTTTTAAGACTTTTTATCAAAAGAACGTGGCTTTAATTTATTTGAGTTCATCTTTCCTCATCACGGTGACTCTGATTCCCATACTAACCCAGTTTAGTTAAAGGAAATCTTGTCAGAGGTAGTTTTCATTTCTTTTTTAAAAGATTTTTATTTATTTATTGGACAGAGAGAGAGATCATAAGCAGGCAGAGAGGGAGAGAGGAGGAAGCAGGCTCCCCGCTGAGCAGAGAGCCCGATGCGGGACTCGATCCCAGGACCCCGAGATCATGACCTGAGCCGAAGGCAGAGGCTTCACCCACTGAGCCACCTGGGTGCCCACTGCTTCCATTTCTTTTCTTTAAGGGGGAAGAAGCAGATAAAGTTCGTATTCTATATCTAAACCGAACCTGAGTTTTCTGAGAATTCAACTCTCTTCAACTACTAATGCTAACAGCTCCAAACAGAAGTAAATGGAAAACACACGCGTGAGTACAGTAAATTTAGGTGTGAGGAGAAAGAAAAGAGCTGGATACATTGAGTGTGGCTTTCTCTGTCACTGGCAGTTCCGCGTTAAACAGAGAACAATACAGAAAACCTGGGGCGCCTGAGCGGCTCGCTCTCTGGCTGCTGTCTGCCTAGCTAGCCCTCTGTCTCTCATGTCTCTCTTCTGGTTATATAACTCACTCGCTGATTCTAATGACTCTAATGAATCTTTTGGTTATACAAGTGTATTAATTCTTTTTAAAAAGATTTTGTTTGTATATTTAGAGAGAGACAGAGAGAACATGAGTGGGGAGGGGCGGAGGGAAAGAGAGAGAGAATTTCAAGCAGACTCTGTGCTGAGCTCGGAGCCTGGCATGGGGCTCCACCTCACCACCCTGAGAGCATGACCTGAGCCTCAAATCAAGAATCAGACCCTTAACCAACGGAGCCAGCCAGGCGCCCCAATAATTTATTAATTGTAATGACTCTATTAACTCACACTGACTGTGACATCTATGGGCAGGAGGTATACGAACTTTGGAAAGACGTAGGAAGACAGTTGAGACCGTTCAAATCAGAACTGTGATTGATAGCTAGTGGAGTTCAAGCTGACACTACCTTTTCCTAGTTCAAGAATCAATAACTGAAGTCAGGTCAAATTTCTTATTTCCCCTCAAAGTCTGTTGCAGTCCCAGATTTTGTGTCTGTTTAGACAAATATATTAGAGTCTTCTCAATGTTCTGCTTCTGATTATCTCAATTTATTTGAGAAAAGCAGAGCAAGAGCAGAGCAAACTGTGAGCCCATGTGTGAGGTAGAGGCCCAGAGCAGACTGTCCCAAGACGGGCCGCTCTGGCATGATTCTGAGCTGACGGCACTCGACACCCTAGGAGCTCAAGAAAAACTCTTGCCCCTCCCCTAATTACACAGAAGAACCTAAACTGGGGGATCTTTCCCAGAATAAAGGTTATTAACAGAGATAAATTTTAGCTTGAGTGACCGAGCTGTATGACGGTACGAATATCTAATCACCCAACGTCTGTTTACTGGACCGCTCTGTGAATCCACCCTTTCCTCTGAAGTCCGAGACCTCCACCCCCTTCTTCTTAGCTCAGGATGACAAAACTACCTTGCCCTGCCGGGCTGTCTTTGGAATTTGCCTGCCTGCGTGGATTCCTGTATGTATGATAACGAATTTGATTTCTCCTGTCAATCTGCCTCGCGTCAGTTTAGTCTACGTCCAGCCAGAAGGGCTTCTGAAGAGGCCACGAAGCAGGTAACTTTGTTCTGGCTGGAAAAGGGTCATTACTTCCAAATATTATCTAAAGTTTTCATCCTTAAGCACAATAGATTGCGACTGTCGGTGACGTACCCATCCTGAGTTCAGCTTCCCAGAGTCATCGTTATAAAGGAATAGGCAGCCCTGGGGAGCTGAGTCAAGCACTTGTAGGAACCGTGAGTGTGCTCACCTTTAGCTACTTCCGATCCAGATGCAAAATGTCAGACCCGTGGAAGTATGAGGGCCCAGAGAATGAAAGGGCACTGGTGCCACTTCCTTTCTGACTCAGAGCGTCCTACAAATAGTTCTCTTTCCCCTGGTTCCTTACAACTAATGCTCGTTATTTTACAGTTTTATAAAGATGAGTTAGTTTGTCCAAGTAATCATTTCTTTCTTTCTTGTCCAAATTCAACCTAATACATACTCATTTAATCAGGAATTGGGTAACATCTTCTTCTAAATGCCCTACTTAATTCCTTTGATTGTGATTTTCTGAGAATTGGGAACAGAGTGTTGATTTTTTTGGTAAGCTACTTTAAATCTTAATGATTAAATTAATGTATACATTATTAAAATGTATGACATTGCATACTTTTTGTATCATGCAAAGAATCTAATATATAAAAAGTATATACTGGGAAAGCCTGGGTGGCTCAGTGGGTTACGCATCTGCCCTTGGCTCAGATCATGATCCCAGGGTTCTGGGAAGAAGCCTGCATCGGGCGCCTTGGTCAGCAGGGAGCCTGCTTCTCCTTCTGCCTGCTGCTCCCCCTGCTTGTGCAGGTGCTTTATCTCTTTCTCTGACAAATAAACAAATAAACTCTTTTAAAAAAAAAATAAAACAAAAAATAAAAAGCATATAGTTAATGCTCAACTTTGAAGATACTAAAAATTGAATCTTCTTATTCAAGGGTAACGACAGAACCGAAAGTGGTCTTGAAATGATTTAATCTCCTCTTTGGCTTCTCAAAAAGATCTTTTCTCAAAGATTTCTTTTTCATGGGATAACGTTATGGCTTATCTCACACCAAAATCCTTACAAAGAGGGGCACCTGGCTGTCTCAGTTGGCAGTGCATGCCACTCTTGATGTCAGGGCTGAGTTTGAGCCCCATGTTGAGCATAGAGATTGCTTAAAACAAAAATCTTAAAAAAAAAAAAAAAAAAACAACTTTATAAAGATAACTTTTTTACTTTGCCATCTCCAGGACATATTACTACCTGTTTCTCTTTTTAACTCTAAGTCTATATATTGTTTTCTTTAGCTGTTTAATCACGTCCCAGATATAGCCTTCATGGCGACATGTAAGCTCCTGAGGCAAACGACGCACCCTCTCTAAAATGCAGATACACATACGCACAGACACTTTTTCACACACATTTCTGAAGACCACGTGTGGATGCCCACTCATTCCTGTCTTTTTAAGTGAGGCGTCCAGTACCTATGACAAGGACAGATGTCCCCTCGTATCTCTCTGGCTCCTCAACATGGAGATGACGGTATGGAATGCAGCAAGTGATAGTGGGAAGACTAATGTTGGTAGAACAGTGAAGTGGCAAATAGTCATTTCAGGAACCTCTAACCTTTTTCAGGGCTTTAATTAATGAATGCAATCATTAATTAAATGGCTTTAAAGGAGATGACCACTACAGAAAAAAATCTCTCCTGCCATGTAAATTGAAGCTAATCTAAATTCTCCTGATTAAACGTCTTTCCTCAGGATTTCCTTAAGAGAAAACATACCAAGAGAGGTTAATCCTGGGAGGTCTGGAACCGGATGTAATAAAATTATTGGCACCGAAAGAAGGGCCTAGGCATTTCTAGGAAAAACTGCTTATTTCACAATTTTTTGATAAACCACATTAACATCAGGATGTGAATGTATAATGATTTCTCGTTGTGTAACTGCTTCCTTGCCTCGTAGACTAGAGGACTACGGTAAATGAGATTAAAACCACGGAACTCAAACAGGATGTGCAGAGACTCGAATAATGCACATGCTCTCATCCATGGCTATGAAGTCAAATTCTAATGCTGAATATAAATTTTGTCGACAGTATTTATTATTTGGGATCATGCTTGCTTCGCCTGGCATAGATGAATGCATTCTGAGGTACCGTTAAGCATCCTCATAGATACCCACGTCACCGGACTCGCGGAGAGAGAGGAGCATGCCTGAGGACAATGGCCTCCAACGGGCCGTGTGGCTACGTGGGCAAACATAAACGACTTTCTTAATGTGTAAATCTGTTTAAAAGATAATTAGCTCCCCAATTTTGACAAATGTATCATAGTACTATGTTAATAAAAGGCATTTGGAACCAATGGCTAGTCTTTCCAGCTTCATAAATTTTCTGTAAATCTAAATATATTTAATTAAAAAATTTTTTAAAAGATAAGTCACTGAAACCAGAATAATGACATTGTAGTGTGTTACTAATAACATATATGGAAACAAGATGTATGACTACAATAGCACAAAGGCCAAGGAAGGAAAAGTAGAAGTTTACTGTTTGAAGTTTCTTATGCTGTAAGAGAAGTGGCTTAAAATCTCTTGAAAGTAGACTGAGATATATCAAAGCCCCAAACAACTGTTAAAATAAAAATAATGATAGCAAATAAACCAACAGAGGAATTAAATATTATCATACATAATACTAAATTCAAAAGAAGACCCCAAGTAAGTAAAAAAGAAAACAAAAATAGGACCAATAGAACAATAGCTTAATGAGAGACTAAAATCCGAACATATCAATTATCACATCAAATGTAAATGTTCTAATTTAAAGGCAGATATTGTCTGGGGCACCTGGGTGGGTCATCAGTTAAGCGTTCCACTCTTGATTTTGGCTGAGATCGTGATCTCAGGGTCATGGAATCAAGACCTGTCTTGGGCTCTTTGCTCAGGGAGGTTGGCTTCTCTCTCTTTCTCTCTCCCTCTGCCCCTTCCCCCGCTAAAGCATGCACACATATAGACACACACACTTTCTCAAATAAATAAAATCTTCAAAAATTAAATAAAGGCAAATTCTGACTGATTGAATAAAACATCAAGACCAAACTATATGTTGCCTAAAAGCCCATTTTATATATGAACACAGAAGTTACAAGTTCAAAGACCTTGATATAGACTGATAAAATAGAGAAGGTACAAATCACTCATGTCAAGAAGTAGAAGTTTCACATCATTATCGATTCTAGTATGTTAATATTATAAACAAATTTATGCCTATAAATTTGACAACTTAGATAAAAGCACCAATTTCTCGAAAGACACAAACTACCAAAGCTCACTGAAGAAGAAATAGATAACTTGAATATCCCTATAATTATTTTTTTAAAAAATCAAATTTTGTAATTATAAACCTTTCTACAAAGAAAACTTCAGTCCCAGATGGTTTCACTGGCGAATTGCACCAAACATTTAAAGAAGAAATAATATGAACTTTACATCAACTACTCCAGAAAATTTAACAGAAGGGAGGGAATACTTGCCAACCCAATCTGTGAGGCCCAAATTACTCTGGTACCAAAACCAACAAAAATATGACAAAAAAAAACCAGCCTCCGTACAGCAATATTAGGTAAAATTATTTTCCTGTTTTCATCAGGAAACAAAATAGGAAGAATTTGCTTTGATTTTTAAAAATTCAGGTATCCAACACCATAATATTTGTACTTTTATTCTATTATTTGAGAAAATGAAAAGGGAATGTTATTAGGAGTCTAGAATTCTTCAAACTGAATTGTTGTTAACAGTTTTCTTTTAGTATTCTCTATTGTAGTAGATACACCATAAAATATGCCGTTGTAACCATTTTAAGTGTACAGGGCAGTAGCGTTAATTCCACTCACAATGCTGTACAATCATCACCACTATCTACTTCTGAGATCCCTGTCGCCCCAACCAGATCTCTGTATGCAGTGAGCAATAACTCACCATTCAGCCCTTCCCCTGATGCTGGCAGACTCCAGTACACTCTCGGGCTGTGTGAACTTGTCTACTCTGGATAGACACATGGAATTATGTTCTTCTGTGTCTGGTTTATTTCACTTGGCAGAACGTTTTCAGGGTTCATTCATGTAGCATGAGTCAGAAATTCATTCATTTGTTTTCATGTATATTTGAAAATAGTTGGCCCAAAAATAAGCAAGAGTAGGCATATGAAATTTTGATATAATTGTTTTGATTCATTTCCTAAGATACTATAGTTTCCTAAGTGAACCCTAAAAATATTATCAAAATTTGCAACAAACACTATTTTTCTGAAGACTCAACCCATTACGAAGATTTACTCCATTTCTAAGCCTTGTGGAATGAAAACTGAGGGGATGCCTCCAGATGGGTCACTATGGGGTTCAAGGACAGTCAGACCCGCAGACAGACAGACTGACGGCAGAGTGGTGGTGGTGCTGAGGGTGTGATACAGCTGAAGGGATCCGTGGCATATTACGTTTGGTGATCAAAACCCTACATTTTATTAGGGCCATAGGGATTGATACCTTCACACTTCTGATGTTGAAATGGCCTAATCAACAACATAATACCTACTCAGTGTGCAGAGAATGCTACCAGTACATTTTGATTTGGGGATTCCTTCCAATAAGTCCATGTCACCTCGGGAAACTGGCCCACCAGATGGAACAATGGGATAGAAATATTGCATCATTGGGACTTCCACTGCGGGCCATGGTGTCCTTTTCCTCTTTTGTTTTTAAAATAAAATTAAAGCGTGTTTATTCCAACCGAGAGAGAACATAAACCCCCAAGGGAAGGCCTGAAGAGAGATGAATAGAGCAGATTTGACATGGGCCCAACACTTTTGGCTATTGCTTCTGGAAAGAAGAAATGTGGAAAAGACTAGGTCACCCTCAACCTTTTGTTAGTTGAATCTTTTTTTCCCCAAAGGTTTTATCTATTTATTTGAGAGAAAGAGAACAGAGGAAGAGGGAGCAGCGGACCCACTGTTGACTGAGCAGAGTGTGGAGTGCGGGGCTCAGTCCCAGGACCCTGACACCATGACCTGAGCTGAAAGCAGACACCTAACAGACTGAGCCACCCAGGCGCCCCTCGGTAGCTGAATCTAAGCTCTTTTTCTACACCTACCACTTGGAGAAGAAGTGGAAACAAGGAAAGAAGAGTAAGGGGAAGACTGGGTTCCGGGAAATGGTGTATCCTGCCAAGAAACCAGTTACTGAGGATCTCAGAGACCCAAGAGAGATGGTCTAGCATGAAAGAATTTTCTGGAATAAATTGTACCCTTCCTTCGTTTGGGTTAGATTTAATATTCAGAAACGAGGACTTCATTAGTAGCTCAACTTCTTTTTATTTTTTGTTAAGATGTTATTTATTTATTGGAGAGAGAGAGAGAGCATGATAGGGGAGGGTCAGAGGGAGAAGCAGACCCCCTGCCAAGCAGGGAGCAGGATGTGGGTCTCAATCCTATGACTCCAAGATCATGACCTGAGCCAAAGGCAGTTGCTTAACCAACTGAGCCACCCAGGCACCCAAGTTACTCAATTTCTTGAATTCAGATTTCTCCAAACCACAAAACAATCAGAAGGAATTATAGTAATGATATATTTCTATAAAAACTAATGCATTTAAGAATATTTGTTTTAAAAAAGGCAGCTCTATAAATTAATTTCCCAAGTTAAATATTTTAGATGGAAAACAGAAAAGCGAGTGGTCGGAGACCGTCTTTACTGAAACAGAGGAATTAGATTACAGGACAGTTCCCTGATGGTGTCTACATACCAAAAATGAATTGGCAATACAATTAACCTATTTTAACCAATACTATTATTATTCAACTTATCTAATGTATACTAACAAATAGTTTGAAAACCCTATTCTAAGTACTTCCCTTCCCTTTCCATATTGTCTTTCCTGCCTTTTACTTTTTTACTTTGCTTTTTTTTTCCTGCTAATTACGTGGTGATATGAGGTATAATCTGTCTTAAAAATTCCAGACACTGAATTTAAACCAACCATTTCTAAAGAATATATAGCACATCTGCTATTTGGTCAGCTGTTATGTATTCTGGGAATAAGTAAAGCCTTTTGAACTTGGCCTTTTCTTCCAGTAGTTAGTCATCCTGTGCAGTTATCTTTTGAATTTGAGTAATACAGATAACCAAGATCAGGGAATTAATTCTGAAGAAAAGAGTAAATTAATGTTATGAAAACTACAATTTAACACAAAATAGTTTTCCACTTCATAGATTATCTTTCAATTTAGCAAAAATGTTTATTATAGAAGCTTCTAGTCAAAATAGTTGTACGACCAACACATAAGTGAAGCCTTGGGTGACAGACAAGCAATCAGACCAGTAAGCACCGAGAGCGTAATTCATGTGAACAGGAGCCACGTTTCCCAGGGGGATTTTGATCCAGTCATTGGAGGTGAAACAAAGTCTTAAAGGTATCAGACTAGACCTTTAAAAAAACAAAAACAAAACAAAATTTGTGCTATTCAGCACATCTAATAGAAAGAGGAACCAAATGGTAACGGGATGTCACTGAAGTTCTCCAGGAGGATTCTAAGGTCGGTCACCTAAAGACAAATTTGGTTTCCCAGTGTAATGATTCAAATTGTTAAAGTATTTTAAAGTTTTGGTTTTAAATCTATGATGTTAATTATCTGTATTTACATTATTTTTAATGTAATCTCCGATGATCTCTGAGTATCTAATATCATTTTATTAACCCGCAGTCTCTGAATCAAATTTCATACTCCAACACATTTTCAAAGACATTACTCACTTTTTAGCTTAAAGATCAGATGAGATACAGATAGTACGTCTTGAAATAATCATCACTAGAATGATGAATCACAAAAATCTAAACATGTTTTAGGAAAGGTTTGTGTTAGGTTTAAAAACTTTGCAGTATCTCAAAATTGACATGTTTCCCTTCTGACATAAATATTAGGCCTTTACACATAAAATACGGCTCTCTGGGCTGTATGTTTCCTGCCTGGGTTCTGCCCTTTGTGTTTATCACACAGTTTACAGAGTCATTTGTGACTAATTTCCAGAGCACTGTGACTCAGGGTGGCTGTTGCTTATCTTTTCTTTTTTTCCTACATGGCTCTGCTCTTGGCCTTCATTTTTTGGTAATACTTACATAAAAGAGCTTTCTCCATCATTAAATAACTTGGTCTCATTGTAGTTCTGTGGTGGTGTGCTTCTATATTATGTGCTTTTATTTACTAATGTCTTTTCATAACCATCACGACATGATAGTACATCATGGAGGTCTATGTAGATCTATTGCTCTAATTAACATAATTACACTATCTGTAGTGCAATTCTCATCCTTATACTTAAATATTCTTATTTAAGTATTTTAGAATACGAGCTTTGGTCTTTAAAGACTTGTAAAGCATTTCCTCAGAGAAGCTTAGTTACTGTAGGCATAAAATATTTAATTTAGATTACAAGAATTCTAATGTGTATACTTCATTTTAACTGTCAACAATTAAAAGGAATGAAAAAAAATTTCTTTAAACATGCCAGAGAGTCTCATTATCATATTTCTTTGTGTTAATAAATAATATTTAAAAGTAAACCAAATATTCAGAAAATTCTAATTAAACACACAATTAGTAAGAATTGCCACTACAAGTGGAAAATTATAAGAAAGGTTACATCTCACCAACTTCTGAAAGAAAAAGCATAAAGATATGCTGCACATACATTCCCTTAAGAAGGCAAAGTGCAGAGAGCTGAATTTGGGGAGTTTACTTTGTTTAGAGAAGGGTCAATACCCCTCGCCGGTTGAAGGACAACGGTCCTCCCCTACCAGGCTTTGCCTCTCAGTAGGATCCTGCTCTTCTTCCCCCAAAAAAGAAAAATTATTTCTCAAGGGCTAGAAAGTATCTTGCCAAATACTCACGAGTAAAATCTCTGACGAAAGTTCTTTGAAAGATTTTTTTCAGCGCGGAGTTGAGGGCACTTTGTCCTCCCTTCCAGGCAGTGAAGACAAGACTTATCTCTTCTGCGTCGTCTTTTAAACAGATCAGAAACTGCGAGTGGAGAATTGTGCGCGATGTAATCTGATCCTGCGGCCGCAGAGGGCGAGGAGGGAGTTGAGGATCCCACGGCCCAAAGCTCCTGTCTGCTGGAGCAGAGAGGGAGCCTCAGGGCTGGTTTCAGAGATGGAGCGTGGTTGGGACGACCCAGGCTTCCTGTTTAGGTCACCGCAACAGTATTTAGGCTAATTTTGCCAAAACTCTTTGAAAGGCTTTTCTTTTATGGACGAAACAAAGGAAACAGCTTACACTAAGAATTCACGATTACTGTTCTTAAATAACCCTTTCTTCTACTTTCTAGGATTCCTTTTGCATCAGTTGAAAAAACAGAGCACTTCCCCCCCCGCCCCGAGTTACATATTTTTAAAGCAGTCTATATGTAGTATTACATTGTTACTTAATAAAATGAACATTTTTCCAGTTTGTTTTTTCTTCAAATTATTTTGTCCATAATATCAGTATACTTGTGCAAAAATCTGGCGGCTACTCCAGTTTCCTATGATTAGAGGGAATACGCTGCCTTTTCTGTTGCAGCACGTCGGGCTGTGAGCCCCGCAGCTCAGCTAGTTGCTGCTGTTGCAACTTTGGTCAATTATGTAAATTCTTTTGTAGCTCTGTTTCTTTTTCCCTAAAATAATGATAATAAAATTTCCCAGGTTTGATATAAGAGTAAATGTATTGATACATATAAATGTATATGCACATATAGCATATATAAAGTACTTGAGATAGGCTCCCACACAGAGCAAACCTTCGATAAATGTTAACTATTGTGTTTGTTACTGTTTATCATATGATGATGATGATATTAACATTTTACATGATTTGTAAGTACTTAACTCTGTCCCTTTGCTCTGCTGTAGGCTGCTGTCATTGAGGTTAACCTTTAGGATTTTCCCAGTGGAATTACGGTCATATCAGACTAAGATCACTATCGCTTCCCTAAGACATCAGAATCCACTATGCCCTGAAACCTTAGGTCATTTGATGAGAAAATCCACCAGTTTCTTGTTTTCTCCATTTCAGATTGTCTTTATGCCTTCGACTTTTTTTGATTCATTCCTTTGATCTCTGGGTAAGGGGTAACTTTTCTTCTGTGTTTTTCATATTTATTGAATAACTATTAGGTGTCTAGCTCATAAACCACCACATTTAATTCTCACAACTAGCTTATGAAAAGGGTCTTCTCTTTATGATGTAGGTGCCCAGGGCAGGCCACCCCAAGATGACCCACTTTGGCATGAAGTTTACTTTTTCCTTAAAAGCAATCAAAACAGGGCACATGGGTGGCTCAGTGGATTGGGCCTCTGAATTCAGCTCAGGTCATGCTCTCAGGGTCCGGGGATTGAGCCCCACATTAGGCTCTCCATGGGGAACCTGCTTCCCCCCTCTCTCTCTGCCTGCCTCTCTGCCTACTTGTGATCTCTCTCTCTGTCAAATAAATAAATAAAATCTTAAAAAAAAAAAGCAATAAAAACACAGCAGATTCAGAAAAGTCTACTTACTTCCCCCACAATAGCCTAAAATAATTTATGTATTTATTTTTAAAGATTTCATTTATTTATTTGACAGAGAGATCACAAGCAGACGGAGAGGCAGGCAGAGAGAGAGGAGGAAGCAGACTCCTCGCTGAGCAGGACACCCCCCCCCCATGCAGGGCTCGATCCCAGGGTCCTGGGATCATAACTTAAGCCAGAGGCAGAGGCTTTAACCCACTGAGCCATCCAGGCACCCCTAGCCTAAAAGAATTTAGATAGAATACTTGCTCCAGGAATAGAGCTGTTGCCAGAGATAACTACAATACAACTTGAACTAGGCATGGTAGACACATTTGTTCTTTTTTATCTTCCAGTGAATTGCATTCTTTCCTTCTGATGTCCTAGACCCCTACGCCCTTCTCCTTAGTTCAAACGACACATAGACCTCATTCTGCCTATCTTTGGAATTTCCACGCCTGTGGATTACGCATACGTACAAAATTAGTATTATTTTCTCCTATTAATCCATCGCCTGTCAATTTAGTTTTTATTCCAGCTAGAAGGACCTTGAAAGACCAATAAAATGTTTCCTTCCCTGCAATAGTGTAGGAGAGAAAAAAATAATTTCCCTCTACCCTTCTAGGTTCTTGGCTGACCACTCTGTAATAAAAAGATCAACAGGAAAAAACAAACACAAGTGTAATCACATGTATGCCTACTGTATACAAGGGCGATACCTAGGAAAACTGAGAAACTCCTTGAAGTGGCCCAAGCCACCACCTTAAACATCTCTAAAGACAGAAGACAATGTTGGGGTGTGGGTGAGCAGTTATGGAAGCTACTGGGAAAAGACAGTAACCGAGGATGCGGTTGCTCTGCGAATTTAAGTCTTTGCCTTCTCCACTGATAAATCCCAGCTAGAGGAAGGGAGAGGGAGACCCTGTATAGATGGAGACTTCTCTTATAATGTACTTAAAAAAAGGTAACTTCTCCATTTTCAAAGCTTTTCGTGTATCTGGCGTTTTTCAAGAAGTATTCGCCCTAAGTAGGAGCTACAGCCTTCCAGTTATGGAATGAGTAAGTCGCAGAGATAAAAGGTGCAGCACAGGGAAGACAGTTCATGGTGTTGGATGGTGACACATGGGAAGTGGCTACACTGTGGTGAGCGTGATGACCAAGCACCGTCTTGTGTACCTGAAACTAAGGTAACATCATAAGCGATACATCAATTAAAGAAATTCAAATAAATAACTAAATAAAAGTTATAAATGAAGTCAACGAAATAGTAAGTATGTTCTATTTTTCTAACTTGGAAAAATAAACAAACCAAAAAACAGCCTACAATTACCCTTATACCAAAGAAGAATATTTTGGGGTGATAAACTCCACTCCCTTTCCTTTTTTTTTAATATTTCATTTATTTATTTGACAGAGAGACAGTGAGAGGAGGAACGCAAGCCGGGGGCAGAGGGAGAACCAGGCTCCCTGCCGAGCCAGGAGCCCCACGCGGGGCGGCTTGACCTCTGCACGCTGGGCTCATGACCTGAGCCACACACGGGCCTTAGCCACCGAGTCCCCAGGCGCCCCTCCACTCCCTGCCAGGGCCACGCGTCACAGGTTAAGGGAGAGGACTCTGATCTGCGGATGCAAATCTGTGGTCCGACTTCCACGTGCGGGGCTGAACCGGTCTTCTGTGCTCCTCGCCCACACATTCGGTAACTCGCGGCAGAACGAGGCTCGGCTGTGTTAAAACTGCGCTTTCAACAAGGAAACGCTGCAGCAGAATCACCCCACCTCCTCCTCTCCGGCCCCGAGAGATGGGGGAGGCCCTGGGGGTCCGGATAGACGCGGGCGCCTGGGCGGCCCCGTCGCAAGCCGCTGCTTCAGCCCAGGCCGCGCTCGCAGGGTGCGCGTTCCAGCCCCGCACGGGCCCTGCTCCGCGGGAAGCCTGCCCTCTCCCCCGCTCCCCTGCTTGCGCTCGTCTCTCGCTGTGTCTCTCCAAATAATAAAAACAAAACAAACGAAGAATAAAGGGGAGAGCGCGCAGCCCGGGACACGGGAGCGAAGGGAAGCAGGAGCGGGGCCGGCGGCGGGGCAGGGCAGGGCAGGGAGGCGCGCAGCTCCGCAGCCGAGGCCTCTCCGGGCGCCCGTCAAGCTCTTCGAGCCCTCGGAGACACGCATCCTTCTACCACTCCCTTGCCCCTCGTTAACGAGAAAAACACAGGCCCCACCGGGCACCAGGTAGGCCAAGTCACTAAACCGGGGCTTGACTAATTGCCATTTCGACCTTCCCCCAAAAGGCCAACCCTAACTGATTATTCAGGAACTTCCTGATGAGCACAAGCGAGGCGGTCTGCGGCCGGCCCCACGCTCCGCAGGGTTCTCCGCTAGTAAGACCGCTGGCCCTTAGCCCGCGCAAGACGCCCTGACCGGGGACAGTCCTGTCCTGTCATGTGCTAAGGACCCCCTTGTTCCGCACCCTGCTGAGGAAAACTTGCATTCGTACAACTCCTGGGAGCTCTCCTCTATGTTCTAGGTGGGAGGATCAAAGTCATGACTTGCTTAATAAAGCCCATTCGACCTTCATGTCTAGTTGGTTGGATTTTTGTTCTTTAACACCCTAAAGTCGTTGAAGAAATCTGCTTTCTGTGAGGTGAAGAACTCTATTTGGAAGAGCGAGCGACTGCGGAGCCGAAATGAATCCCGCAGAGACTGCCCATTTCACATTTACGTTGCACTCAGCTCCGATGAAGACCTTTCACCGTTTTGTGTCCGTGTAGCTGACCCGAACTGGCATATTCTTGTCCCAAAGAGAGCCTGGGGACACGATGGAAAGCGACTGTTGGGATGAGACGGTCACTGTCGCTACCTGCTCTGTGGACTCAGCTTCTCCCTTCCCTGAGCTCTGCCTGTGCCCGTTCTTGCGGGTTTGCCCCCCGTTTGCAGTCCGCTCTGTTCAAGTCTGAGTCGAAATTAGTTGGATTAAAAAAAATGTTCTCACCAACAATTCGACTATTTGGCATTGATCTTAAAGCTCTTTTTATCTCTCGGGATCTGGTTGTTTCAAACCCCATCTAATCCTGGGGACTTTTCCTTTTCATTCCTTACCATTCTCTGAACGCTCTGCTTCCAGCTCTCACACGACCCAAATACACTCCAGGCTCTTCACTATGAGCTGCTCCGTATCTTATCCAAGCTATAAAACAGTCTTTTTTTTTTTTCTTTATTAGTCCAATGTATCAGGAAACATTTCCTAATTTTATTCATTAAGAATCTTGTCCATTAAAATAAATCGAATGTTTCAACAAGTTCAGGTAAGTCTGTAGGAGTGAGACGAATCTGGACGGAACTTAGTTCCTTAAAGGAATTGTGAGAAGAGCACACAATGTTGCAACATAGAGAACCACCAAATTCGACAGGATGTTCCAAACCAACGTCTACAGAAGATTTTATAAACATCTTCTTTTTTTAAAGATTTTTGTTTATATTTATTTATTTGACAAGATCACAAGTAGGCAGAGAGGCAGGCAGAGAGAGAGGGGGAAGCAGGCTCCCCGCTGAGCAGAGCCCGATGCGGGACTCGATCCCAGGACCCTGAGATCATGACCTGAGCCGAAGGCAGAAGCTTAATGACTGAGCCACCCAGGTGCCCCTAAAGTCCCTATTTTTACTAATGTGAAAAATTTGTTCTGTTTTAACCATTAAGTATCTCAATTTTCTTAATTTCCAAAAAGAGATTTCCAAAAAAGCAATTCCAAAAGCAACTCTTCTCATAGGGAAGAAGGGAATTAGATATATTCTGGGAAGAAAGGGAATACTTAGCTTCTTTTTAAATTGTTCTCTGTGGCAGATTATGTTATTTGTTTATACATTCTCTGCTCCTCCCTTGGGGTCCCTCTTTGATAACCAGGGACAAGAGCATATATTCCCTCCACATCAACATTAAGTTTTGCTCTATTGCTAGCTTCGGCTAATAGAATGAGCAGATAAAAAACACATCAGCAACAGCTAAACAGATTTTTATGAGCTTTATGGGAAGTTTATGAATTTTATAGTTCTATACTTATTTTCTTCATCTTCCCTGACAGATGACTCTCATGTCCCCCACATGAGGGTTATTCTTTTGAACACTTTACTGTGGTTTCACTTAAAGAAGAAATGGGGCACCAGCACGGATGACCCACCGAGGTCACTGAAAATAAACCCTCTCTTGGTAAAAGCCCTACGGTGTTGGGGGGAGCTTTTCTCTCCAGCATAATTTAGGCAGAAATGAGTACTACACTCTCCGCTTACAGACCTTCTTCCCTCGAAGATCTATTATCCTCACCGCACCCATATTACTAGATTGTATAACCCCGGGGACTGAGCTAAACTGGACCCTTGAACTGAATTCCTTCTGTCTCTCTGGAGCCATTTTCTTTTTTTGTTTTTTCTTTCTTTCTTTTTTTTCCCCTCCACCTGCCGCTCCCCTGCTTAAGACAAATAAATACATAAAGTATTTTTTAAAAGTACTTGAAGTAATCTGAGGGGAATGCGCTCTGGAGACTTACTGATGTTGAGCTGCAGCACAAACAGAATCAAACACCGATCGATCTGAAATATGTTGCAGCCTGAAGTAAATTCTTGTGTAGCAAATCGTAATAACAAAAGGGTATTTAGGAATTTATGGTCACAAACTGACTCTCCTATCTGGACAAATTGTAGAGAACTAGTTAGAGAAAACTAGTACTTCTCTAATTTGGTTGAATTTTCACATGGAAATCAAAATGAGAGCCTACATACAAACTTAAACTAGAATCATTATGTTACTTTTGTTTTCTGTAGTTCATATTTTTATTAATAAGACAATTCTTTCTTTTTTGTACGAATGATTGTTGGGAACTGTGGTAACAGTGGGACCTTGAAGGTCTAGTCATGGCTGAGGGTGGTGTGGCCTTCTCAGACCTTCGGTCGTAACTCGCGTTAATAACAGGCAGACATCTTGAGCAAATGATTTTCCTCATCAGACAAAACATATTAACTAAGAAAACAGGGAAAGCTACATTTTTGTATCATCTGTGCTTAGGCATTGCATTTCATAATTACAGCTACTTATTGATTTTTTTAAACGTAATGTCTCAGAGGAAAAATAAAACAAGTTGAATTCCTAACTTCTTCTTTCTAGGATCTAGAATCAGATATTCTATTAGCTAGCACGGTGAGATTACTTAGAACCTTTGCTTTCATTAATGTGCTTTTTTCCCCAAATCTTACTTAGTTTGACTAACTCCTCTGTGAGAATCTGGAATGTTTCTCTGTATCTCTAAGACATTAATAAAGAGGTAAATGCTTTTGCTTTTCCCTGATGAGATGGGATTTGTTATGCATCTACCTCTGCGAAGTAAGTCCCAAGGAAGTGACACGCCTGTTAAAAAGCACCATGTAATCTTAGGTCACAGTAATTGATCCGTATCATCGAGCAAAAAGAAAGTCACATGCCCACTTCACTTTGTGGTATTTTGCTCTCCTATCTGGACAAAATTGTAGAGAACAATTGTCAAAGCAGAGTGTGCTCACAGTAGCAAGATAAGACCTAGTTTTCTTAAGGCAAACACATTTATATATCTTATAAATATCTTATAAATACATATGTCTAAAAATATGGAGGCTCCGTCTCCACCTGCCGCTCCCCTGCTTAAGACAAATAAATACATAAAGTATTTTTTAAAAACTCACGTCACTTTGGAAGCCCACGAAGGTAACACTGCATATTAAGGACAGACGTGTGTGCAGTGAAAGACGCACCTGCGGCGGCCGGTTGTCCCGGAAGACAGGAAACGGGAAGGAGAGAGGAGCTAAACTGGCGGAGCTTTCAGTTGTATTTGTAATATTTTATACTTTCATATAAGAATACTGCATAAGGCTATATTTTATATAAAACACTATGCAGTAACATGTAAATAAGTTCATGTAAAATACATAGAAAATATGAAAATGTTAGCATTTTTTAACTGGAAATGATCATTACTTGGATGTTTGATGTTTATTCCTTGTACTTTTCCTTGATGATGAATATTTAAGTTAAAAATCAGCCAGAGCACATAACCGCACTGGAGAGAGCGCGTTTCCACTGTTCACTGTCTCCGGAATGTTTAATTTTTGAAATTCTAAAATCGTCCTAAATAAAAGCAAAAAGTATGGCATCAAGGCAACGTTAAAAGAAGAATAACTTCTTGAAACATTATTCTGTTCGGCCATTTTTATCCCAACGTGACTGCGGGAGTCGGGAGTTTTGACTGTTACAACATGAGGCTGTTCTCCGTTGTGACTTCCAGTCCAGTGCACGACGGGCAGGAGCGTTTCCAGGCCGACTGCACGACAGCTGCACAGCTCCGACGGCCGGCAGGGGCCCATGGAGTAACTACGCAGGACGAACACCGTCACCCTCTTCGGAACGTGCTGATTTTTCTCTTCAGTGGCCTTTCTGGCCGAGGCTGTGACCAGCCTTGGCAGGACGAGTGACCCGGGGCACAAGTCTCCGGCCTGCCCCACGCACGTGGCACAGCAGGTGCCTTCGGAATTCTGTCCTCAAAGGGGATTTCTTTTCTGCCTCCGTTTTGCCTTTATTGTGAGGAAAATGAGTAAGTAAAGTTCCTTGGGGTATGGCTGCTCTATAGACAGGAGCGTCTTAGTAGGATGTGAACTGCGGACTATGAGCTGAAGGCTGGAAAGTGGTTCTTGATCCGAAGTCCTGATGCCCCTTTCAGTCTTGCAATGTCACGTATGACTCTTGGGACAAATATGATGCCACACGAGGAGCAGCACATAATCTCTCCATCGGCCCTGCCCCAGAGAGCCTGGCTGATGAGGTTCTGTGACCTGCCCTGACCCCAGAGCCCCCGAGGACAGCCTGCCGTCCTCCCTGTGTTGCACCCAGCCGCCGCTCTCCCCCAAGACCCCCCGAGGGGACCCAGGTCCTTGGACTTTCGCTCGTTCCTTCAGCGAGGAACAGAAGTTCACTTTGAGAAGGGCTGGGTTTCCGCAAAGCAGGCAATAGCGCAGCTGACTTAGCTGATGACTACGTTTTCCAGTTTATTGTCCTGCTTGGCAGTTAAACTGTGTATTTATCCCGGATTTCTAAGTCCTTCCACGGTTGACATTTGGGGACAGTTGTCGCAGTCGGCTCTCCTGTGCGCTGCAGCAACATCACTGGCTTTTGTCTGTCAGACGCCAGTAGCCAGTTCCCACTCGACAGTGACAACTAAAGATGTTTCCGGACATTTTTTTCTGAGACCGTGAGAGGGGGCAGGGCGGGGAGAGGGAGACAGAGAGTCTGAAGCCCAAAGCAGGGCTTGATCTCATGACCTGAGCTGAAATCAAGAACTGGATGTTAAACCCACTGAGCCACCCAGGCGCCTCTCCAGGCGTATCTAAGCTCATCCCCTAGACGGCAAAATCTGCTTCGAGCTAGAACCACGGTGCTGCCGTGAGCTCAGTTCTGCCAGACCTGACAGCATTTGGGTGCTGTGCCCAGCGGCCCGGTCCTACACGGACTGACGCCATGTCCCACATTCTTCCTCCGAAATTCTCCTCTGCAAGCTTTGGGCCTTTGGTTAGATGGCTTCTTTGCTGAGTTCATGCAGTTGTAGAAAGTGAGCACTCTTTCCATTGATTTTCATTCCAAACAAAATAAAATATCAGTAAAATAAAATAACTGATTAAATAAAAGTATCTGTTAATTATAAAAAGTAGGAAAAGTCTAGAAAAGCCCAAACTCGAGTAAAACATTTCTCATATATATTGCCCAACTACACGCATTACAAAAATTATTCTGTATATTCTCATAGATGGTCCTATACAGGTGCATGTACATTCTGTGTTTCTGTTTTCAAAATGAGATTACATCGTGTCTATCCATAGCTACTCTATTTTTAATCATTTAACAATTTTTTTCACAGTATATACTCTTCTAATACATTATTTTAATGGTTTAATGCTATTTAATTACAGATGTTTCATTATTTAGTTAATGAATGTCCTGTTGTTAGAAAGCTTCAACATTTAAACTAATGTAAAAGATCTAAATTCCACAGGAAATATATTCCAGAAAGCCTGTAGTCCCTGACACCGTATTGATATCAATTATGTATTTTATGTAAAGGAATTAAACCTGTTTTTTTCCATGAAGTCAGCCAGGTTGCTGCCGTAGATCCAATGATCTCTGTATTTTCTTAGGCAAATGACCGTATCTTACAGTATCAGAAAAAGTTACAAAGGCAGCATAAGGTTGTTGAGCTTTAGGTAGAGGAGAAAATGTACACAAGTTTGGTAAGTCTGTTTAAAAAGAAGACTTAGACCGGAGTTCAGGTTCATCTAAGTAAAAGTTCGTCTAACTGCTATATGTAGTGTGTACATAGGTGCATTAGAATGTCTCAAATTATGTTTATGACAATATATCTCAAAAAAGTTTTAAGTGGTACCAGGTAAGGGGTTAAAAAGAAATTAAGGATACTTAGTTTTTTGAATTTTACTCTGATCACTTAAATTACCAAGTATCTTATAGGAAATAACTGTATGGGTAATAATTTTTCATTCAAAATATGTATCTTATTTAAAGCAAAAACATTTTTTTACCTCTTTGTTGTTAAGTGTATATTTGTGTTTTCACTAATCTTTTCTAAAAGAAACCAAAAAAACCATACTGCTCGGTGTCACTTGGAATTCTGAAGAAAAATGGCTCACTGACGGGGATTTGTGATTATCTCCCTCTGTCTACTGGTATAAGACACAGCCACAAAAGCAAGAATGGTTGGCAGGCAGAATTTGATGAGATTTTCTGAAAGATCTTAAAACTATTGCTAACAGATAAACCTTATTTTAGAAAGTTAAATAATTCTTTTCATAAGTTTATTATTTTTATTAAAATATATTCACTTACAAATTTCCTAGGAAAAATTTCTAAGTGTAAAATAAAACAACATGTAAATAAACAACATGGACATATTTCCTGAGTATTAACCGTATGATAAGCTCTGTTCTAGGATCTAAGGAAACACTAAAGAATGAGACAGTAAAACCTTGTCTTCTTGAAATCTTTGTTCTAGAACAATAAACTGAATGTCACTAATGACGTAATGATGATTACAGCAAACAAAAGAATGTCTTACCTTATAAAATATCTCCTTTTAAAGCTGCTTAGAAAAAAGTTATTTCAAGAGCTTCATGTAAAATTCTATTTCTTTAATTTATATAAAACTGTGTTAGTTTATCTTGTAGAGGTTTTCACTAATTTCAACATCTGAAATGTAAAAAACAAAATTTTATTCATTTCACATCTTGATTAATTTCTTAAAACTTTTAGAATGGAATTTTATGGCTAAAAGATTTAATTCAGTCTTTAACCAGCTGAACGTCACCACTTACAGTAGTACCCGTATCCCAGCTCCCTCAAACATACTTTCCAAGGTTTTTTTCTGTTTTATAGGCAAAACATATAAAAATTTTAATTTGCAATTCATTGACTAACACTGACATTGAATGTTCATTTTCTTATTAAACATTTTCACCTTTTCTTTTGTGAAGTGTTATTTATACTCCTTGTTCATTTTACATTTTTGGTGCGCATATTTGTTGTTGATTTATGAGAGTTCAAACTTAGTATCCCAGATTTTCCCTTTTAAAAAACTTAAAACTGAGGTAAAAGGTAAACTGATGCTTATTTTCATTAAACCATCATCATTATTATTACTGTTATTCTCATATCATATTATCATATCATCATATAGATTTCTTTGTTTTAGTACAACTTAGTCTAATAATTATCCTTATCCTTAAACATGTACATTTACATAAATGTATATAAATATATATTAATAAAAATTGTTGAGCTCCCAATATATACATACCTAGTATTCTGCTATACCTTTTACAAAATCATCTTAATCCTTAAACAATCCTCTAAAGTAGACTTTGTTACTACTTCGAATCTGAAGGATCGTGAACACCGGAGAGCTGAAGCGACTGACGAGAGTTTAGCGCTTAAGGCAACAAGTAGCCAAGCACAGTCGCAGACCAGATCTGCAGTGACGCCTCACCGTGGCCCTTCCCTGGGAAGTGGCGTTGCCAAGGCAGAGGCCATGATCCCGCCAACAGGGCTGTGTCTGGTCATCACAGAACTCACTTCACTTCCTCCCGTCTTTTCTGCCTCGTCTCCTTATGCAAAGACCGAAGTTGTTTAGGAAAAAGGAGTGTTCGGTTGGAGTGTTTATTCGAATGGAAGAAAATTGGAGTAGAATCAAAAATTTTCAAAAATAGTGAGAAAACTGTGTTACTCGGAATACTATCATCCTTCAAATTCTATGAAAATGATTGATCTCTGGCTCCTGGAGAACGTGGGGCTATTTGTGGTCCATTAGTGCCCTCTGCTGACAACATGTTAAATGTCTTCATCTGGTCTTCAGGGTGTTTAAGGTTATTAGAAATAAAAGAAATTTCACCTATAAATCTCATCTCCAAAGACGTTAATTAAATCTAAAAGGATTGAAATGCCTTGCCTAATCGCCAGAGCTAGTTAATGATTAAGGACAGAAAGACCCCTCGATATCACCATCAGTATTGAGATCAGTCATGTGTTGACTAAATTTAAAACAATATTTTTCCCTGACAATATTTTCATTTTCTGAGACTCCAAAACAAAATTCACCATAGTCAAAGAAATTTTTTTTTAAGTTATTACAAATATTTTAAAAGTAAAATGTCTGTCTGGGGCGCCTGGGTGGCTCAGTGGGTTAAGCCGCTGCCTTCGGCTCAGGTCATGATCTCAGGGTCCTGGGATCGAGTCCCGCATCGGGCTCTCTGCTCAGCAGGGAGCCTGCTTCCTCCTCTCTCTCTCTGCCTCTCTGCCTGCTTGTGATCTCTCTCTGTCAAATAAATAAATAAAATCTTTAAAAAAAAAAAAAAGTAAAATGTCTGTTCAGGTGAAGAACAAGTCATATAGTACAGAAAAGTGGGAAGAGGAAACTAAACATCTTTCTCTCCCCGTCTGCCTGATTGCACTCGCAGAGGTGTTTGTCGTTCTGGAAGTTATTTATATTTTTCCAAAATCGAAGTACTGTTTTCCAACTTTTTTAAAAATGTAAAGCTCAGATCTTGGAGCTACTGTCATATTGTCACATGAAGATATAAGCTCTTTTTAGCACCACGGACTTGGAGAACTGTAGGCGAGTGTAGAATGTCCTTGGTCAGGTTTGCGGACACTGCCTCATGATCAATTCAGGTCGCGCATTGCTTCTGGGATGGTGACAGGAGTGAGGCTGTCCTGTCCGGATGTCCTTCCGTCAGGAGGCGTGTGACTCTGGTCTGTCTCGTTACTGATGACAAACAATCACTTCCATCACTTACTCGAGGGGTCGCTGGCAGACCTCTCCGTCCTAAGCCACCTCCTGTGTCTGCTTCTGTGCAGAAGTGCTCAGCTGAGCTACAAATCAAAATAATTACTTCGTCAAGCCCTGCGTCTCACAAGGAGGGAACAGGACAGATCTCCGGATGGGAGTGTCGCACTGAGTGTTGGTCTCCTGGCCTCTCGTTTGACTCCAGCTCCCATTTCTGGGGGGACACACAGATCAGTGGGTATTTGCACAGGTGCAGAGGGACGGTGAGGAGTGGTCTGGTGAATTAAATAATTCAGATAAGTCTGAAATTTGTTAGTAAGTAGGTCCAAAGGTAACATGTGAAGCATAATAATGATATTTTCATTGGCAACTAGACGACCCAGAAAGGCTGACACTTTTTCTTAAAACATTTAGTAAGATTGTCATATTTTTAAAAATCATATTAAAATTTTAGTCTTGTAAAACGTTATTTTAAATTTTGTTATTTGGTACAATTTTTCAGTTTGCACATATATTTTAAAAAATACTTTTAAGTGCCTCTTGGACAAAAGCTTTTGAAAACGTGAAATTTTTAAATGTTCAGATTTAATTTAATTTTCATTTGACAAAATGTTTCAAATTGTATGCACTTGAAGTAGAACAAAATTATGCCAGTATCTTGATGATACCATAATTATTAATGGTGCTGAAATGTAGGCGAGACAGATCAACGGTGTGGGCCAGACATATAAACACTTACGAGCTACGTATGTATTCAGTTTGTTGTTCCTCCAAAGCATCGCTGGCCAATTAACTAAACACCCAGATATGCAGAATAAAATCCACTTGAGAGGTCTTATGTGTCTTTCCGCCATACAAAAATTGTAGCTTCACAACATATATTACAACTTCATCTTTATGAATTGTATTTGTCTAAGACAGAAAATATTTTATGCAATAATGCGCTAACTTGATTAACAACTTTCGATATTTAACAAATGGTCATCATTATGCTTTGCTGCTTCCCCCTTCACCATAATCCAGACAGAGGTATTTCCTGAATAACCCATTTACCAAGCATTTATTGACCACCTACTGCATGCCGCTACTGGGACTGTAGCAGTAAGCAAACCAGACAACCATCCCTGCTTTCTTAGAACTTCCCGTTTTAGTGTATTTTTCATCAAAGGGTTCAGGGGACGTATTCAGGCATACGACACGGCTTTCGGTCATGTGATAGCACGCACAGACTCTCTCAACTTTCTTCAATGACATGACAGATTTGGGCTGAATTAACATGTGGTTTGGTAGGACAAGGTCGTAATTGCAGAGAGATGTATCAGAAGACTTGAAGAAAGGGTCTGGCCTTGGGGGACATTTTAGGGGCAAAAGGAAGCAGAAGAATGATAGGAAAAAGTCAACGCAGCCAACAGTATGCCAGTTTTACTGAGTAGAATTAAAAGAAGAAACAAGGAAAATACAAATTTAAACTGAGTTTTGTTACAGGTCAGACAGACATTCTGGAAAGTAAGCAGACTAAGGTAGATCAGTTGTACCTCAATATGTAAAGAGCAGTCACAGAACCGCCTCCTGCACGTCCCCGCGGAAGCGTGGTGACCAACAGGGGTTTGCACACACAGAAGAGCAGGGCTGACTGAAAGTGCTGTGCGTGCGAATTCCACTCCCCTCACAGCGAAGCCAGTCCAGAAGACGGTATTTCCAAGGCATTTTTCTCCTGCGTTCTACTAGGATCGTGTCAGATCCATGCAGCAGCGACTCAGTAGAGAGCTTGGAAAGTGCGGCGCCTGCCCAAGACTCACCCGCACTGGGAAGAGGATTTCCACTGTGTGGACCACAGTCATTTTTCTCCCTTTGAGGGGAGGTCACTCAGAACCCAGGCGACATCCGTTCAAACCGAAGTCAGACCAAACCATGAAAGCGTGACGATACTTGGTTCTCTCTCTCTCGCAAAACTGTTAAGTAATGAAATGATAAATCACAAGAGCGAGGTGGATTTTTCATGTTTATCTTAAATCAGGGAGCGAACCTTTCCGTTCACGAACACGGATGACACTGACCCGCATTTGCTTCGTGTGACATTTCGGCTTCATTACCTATGTGTCCCTAAGTATGGGGCTGTTTTCCATCTTGAAACACGTCCTCTGACCCTTGTTTCATTCATGCTTGTGGAGAACGTTTATCTCACGCTCGCAAGGAGGGCCCGAATCCATTCTGCGGCCTGACAAGACCCGAACTCCAGTCCAGTCCACTGTCTCTCTTCCCATTTAGTAGTCAACGGCCCAAAGCTGGGGCGAACTTCTCCTATTTATTTGTTTACTTATTTAAGATTTTATTTATTTATTTATTTGAGAGAGAGAGCGAGCGAGCGAGCACAAGCAGGGGGAGGGACAGAGAGAGGGGGATGCATCCTCCCCGCCAAGCAGGGAGCCTGACGCGGGGCTCGATCCCAGGACCCTGAGATCATGGACTGAGCGGAAGGCAGCGGCTTCACCCCCTGAGCCACCAGGTGTCCCTTCATTCATGGTGTCGTGCCGTGCTGTGTATGATTTTTACACAAATAATTTATCCAGTTGCTTTTCATTTTATTTTTTTTTAAGATTGTATTTTTTGAGGAATGTGTACATCCCACATGAGGTTCCAGCTCACAACCCCAAGATCAAGAGTCGCAGGCCCTTCGGACTGGGCCGGCCAAGCTCTCCGGGGCCCACCATGGTGGTTGTCGCTGTGACCCGTGAACAGTTTGTCCTCTGCCCACCCGTGCACAGCTTTCCTTTCCGGCACGCCACGACGCTTCTGAACACACACGTGCTCACACGCGGCTGCAGTTCTCGGCGGGCAGCCGTGTGTGTCCTGCGGACTTAAAGCGCAGCTCACTCCTCCGCCCTTGCACTTAGGGGCGGTTTGTTGCTGGATCTGCTTGCACTTGCTTGTGCGTCAGTGGACATTCTCACACGTGACACTTGTACGAACGTGAGCGCACGCCCCGGGCAGATACGGAGGTGGACTCGCTACCTTGCAGGGTGAGCAGTTTTCCCGTTATCCAAGGTCTTGCTAAATTGATCCACAAAATCATCTCATCACAGCACTACACAAGACTGCTTGTTTCTCCACACATGTGCAAAAAGTGTTGTCAGAATTTTAGGTTTCTGATAGACTGATATTTAAGAAATGTTATCTTGTTGTTGATTTTACCTTTCTTAGACTTTCTTGTAAGGAAATGTTGGTGTTTATTGGTTTACTTGTCTGAAAAATGGCTGTTCATGTCCTTTGACACTTCAGAATATTTGGTTTTCTGTCCTACCTTGTTCTCACTTAAATAAAACATATATATATATATATATATATATATAAATATTTATAATGCAAATAAATATGTTATTTATATTAATTAATATATAAATATTATTTATATTAATACAATAAATGAAAATATAAATATTTATTATATATGTACAAATACATAAACATAAATAGATGTTTCGTTTTTATTTTGGGAAAATTTCCTATTGGTTATATGAGTCAGAGAAACTTCTCCAAATAGATATCTTTGTCTTTTGAGTTTGTTTAGAGTGGCTTGTTTTTTATTTTTGTTTTTTCTTTCTGTCATATAAGGATTAAGATAGAGGCAGATAAATAGATCAATTTTTTTCTTTAATGGTTTATGCTTTTAAAATCTTAATTAAAAAAATTCTACCTACCACAACATGATAAATATATTATTCGACATTTTCTTCTAAAAATTTACTTTAAAATCTTTAGCTTTGAGGTCATTTACACCTTCTATCTCGAACATTTCAAAGTCCTTTGACTCTATTTTTACGCTTCACATCTTCTGTGTGAGGTTTCATACTGGCATACCAACTTCTTCAGAGACAACGAATAGTGACTGGTTGGGCGTTGAATGAATCAGTTAATTGGGGGAGAATAAGCTTGAATAACCAAGAGGAGTTGGGATCTGGTGACCTGTTGAGGTCCTGACCTTAGCTCAGGGACCAGCAGCTTATCCATAAAAGTAGAAGGACTGGCAGAGTCAGAGTCTGGCTTCCAGGACGCAACCATGCAGGGCACCGCACGAAGAAGGGCCTGTGCTTAGTTTAATATGCTTAAGTTCTGATCAAGTGGCCCACATTTTCCTTTGGCACTAGGGCCCCCAAATTATATGGCTGGTACAGGGGCAAAATATGGGCAGACAGGGTGGTGGGTGTATTGGGAAGTTCTCTTCTATCAGCTTTTATTTTCTCGGTGAAACAGGAAGCTAAGTTCGTTTCTCTGCCTGTGCTGCGTTTCTGGGTATATCTCCAGGTCTCGTGTTCAAATCATTGATTCCTTCTGTGCCTAATACGCTGTTTGGCTAATCCAATAAATTTTTAATGGCGGTGCTTACATTTTAATCTCAGAGGTTCTATTTGATTTTCTTTTAACTCTGCCTTTTCTCATGATTTGTTGTTTTTTGTTCTATGCTTTTAGTTTCTTTTTTATTTAATGATTTTATGCATACTATTTTCTGGCCTTTTTATTTCTTTTGCATTTTTCCCCTATTTTTTGAAGTTTAGGAGACTCTAATCATCCTGTTGGCTACATCCACTAGGGGTTCCTTATGATGCTAATAATTTTGAAATGTTTTCAGCCTCACAGCGATATTAGTTGTGAGAATTCTGTCTTGGGTTACATATCTTTTCAGAGTGTGTACATTTGCATTTGCCTGGTATTCCAGATGACAAACTTTCCGTCACTTTTTATTTTATAAAGGCATTTTATTTCATAAATTGTCATAATGCATTGGCTTTAGTGGGACAACATGATTTACTAGTATTGCTGGCAAGTTGTTAGAGAAACATCCCTGCAGTATCCAAGCAGGTATATCCAGTAGATGATTGTATAGATGACATTTGTGTTCAGAAGAGAAGTATTAGAAACAGAAGAATACTTGGGATTCATACGTGTATGGTGTATCTGGCAGCGAGGATGGGGGGGTTGCCTGATGCCTTTAGATTAGAAGAAAGAAATGTGTAGAAACTAGGGAAGACTCAGCAATCAGTGGATGCCCAGAGAAAGAAGACTATGTATAAAGCTGGACTGCTTCGCTGATTTTCTTAATCTAGCCTTCTTGATACCCTAGAAGATTCTTAACTACTCCTTCTCCCTTACATCCTGCGGACGGCACCTCCTGGACGGCACCTCCTGGACGGCATCCTGGTCTTCTCCGTCTCTTGCATCCCCAGATCTACCCCTTGGTTCTCCCTTTCTTACTCAACAGTGGCCATAGTGGTCTCCCTGACGACAGGGTCAGCTTCCAGGAATTTAGTTTCCAGATTGGTGTCAACGTGATCCTTTACAAACGAAGCTCTGACCATGTCACTCCTTCCATAGACAGTTGGTGCAGTGACTTTACAAATGTCGACGACACACTATGCTCTAAGTGCAGTGCAAGATCTCATAATCTCACACGTCATAATCGAAAACAAGCATTCCGGGGGTCTACCTGGTCTGTGACACCTGGAGTAGATTATTTTTTAACATCTCCCTCTCTGTATGATAAATGTTTTTGCTAATCATTTTTCTAGAGCAGTTTAGGTTCACAGGAAAAATATGACAAAATTATTTTTTAGATGACCATGAAGCTGAATTATCCATAAAGAAACAGATTCAGACGTCGCAATTGCTTCCCAGTGTGAGCTTTCTGTGTTTGCCTTAAATGTCTCCTTGTTGAGCTCTACTGGATTGCTTAGAGAAGTCTGGTGGGGAAGTGATGGAAGTAATTGTATACAATATATATAAATATATTTTTATTTAGAGTGGACTCAACCTCGCCCAGGGATGAGAGGACTGCAAAAGGACGACTTTGACTCCTACGACTTAATCTATGGAGAACAAAAAAAAAAAAGGAAATTTCAGCTCACTGACTTTCTAATGTTTATTTTACCTACAATAAGAACTTTTCGGCTTCTCTTAGGTAACACAGTGGTTAGAAATGAAACATTTCAAGCAAAAACCCATTTTAATCATTTCCTATTGATACGGGTGTCACATTCAATTTTCTTTCTGAAATTCAGAGTAATTATGAACCAGTTGCTGGTCACAAAAAATATTGCAAATGATTACAGGCTTCTCCAGATTTTGTCGAAGAAAATAACAGTATTTTTTACAATAGCTTTTATATTCACTGGAGTTTGTTCTGTCATCCTTTGTGACACTATTATGGTCTTCTCAAGTTCTAGGGAAACAAGCGTCCGATAACAAGTGAGTTTCAACACAACTGGGAGCGCGGCAAATGAATTTAAGTAACTACCACACTGTACTGCTGATGTAGAGTTTTATTTTCTTGATCTGTCCTTTAATTTCCAAATAATCAATTAAAAGTCAAAAAGAGGAATATATTTTGGTTTTAAGGATAGTATTTAAATTTATTTTTTTAAGATTTGTCTGTTTCAGAGAAAGAGAGAGAGAGCATGAGCAGAGGGAGAGAGAGAGAGTCTCGAGCAGACGCCCGGCTGAGTTCGGAGCCCAACACCGGGCCGGACGCCGGGTCCCTGAGATCACACCTGGAGCCAAAAGCAAGAGTCAGCACCCAGGTGCCCCATGACTTAAATTTAGTAAAAACTTTCATGCATGGAATAAAATTATTGCTCGCTAAAAAATATTCTTCCCAGTTCATACTCTATTTCAGTGTTTTAATTTTTAATTACACATACAAAAACATCTTGTTGTTTACGGGCTGAGCTCTGTTTCAACATTAAAGCTTTATGAAAAAAACTCAAAGCTTTATTTAATATGAAATATTCTAGATCAGAGAAAACTGGAATGTTTCACACGTCATTTTACACATTTATCACAACCTTAATACTATAACACATTAGGAAGCTCTAGGATAATTCACTTAGCACTATTATTTTTCTAAATACATGATTAGAAATATAATTTCTCATAGTGTGAAAAGAATAACACCAGGAGGAGAAAGGATTTGGACAGAAATATAAGTTTTTTTCAGAACTAGGACACCAATCTTAAGCAATTACACATACACATTAAAGAAGACAAACCATATGCCAAAATATACTTGCTTAAATTCTAAATCCAATCTGAATTAAATTTCTAGACATGAGTAAGGAAAGAGGAATGTACAGAAACTGTTTAAAAACAATGATTAATATTCACACACACATACACAGATAACCAGCAAACACACAAAACAGTGAAATGCTAAGATGATTAAAATTAATAAAAAGACAAGGATGTCCGCTATCATGATATATTTCACTATTCTTTTTGGTACTTTAGATCTGCACTGTCCAACACAGTAGTCATTGTTGATATGTGAAAATTTAACTTAAATGATTTACAGTTAAATGAAACTTAAAAGTCAATTCCACAGTTGCACTAGCCATGAGCGCCTACTACCCATCCTTTGGTTAGTGAAGATGTAAAACATTTTCATTAGCACAGAATGTGCTGTTGGAGAGTGCTGTTCTTCTAGATAATGTAACAAGACAGTAAAAAAAAAAATGTATATGCATTAAAACAGAGAGAGAAACTTACTCGTAGATGTAGGCGACTGGACTGCATACCGGCAAACTGAAGAGCCTGCAAGCACACCAAAGAGGAGATTTGCTGATTGTTTAGGTTAATACACAAAAAATCTGGTGCAGCATTTTATCTCTATCAACAATTACCATTGAGAGATGAAAGTAAAAATACCTTATTATGGTAGTAAATAATAAACACATAAATAGCAAATGACAGAATACCAATAAAGGAATTTAATGGCAAAAATGGAAAATCTGTATAATTTGTTTTCAGTGTATTATTGATGGACGTTAAATAAGACCCACTCAAAAGGGAGAAACATGTAGCTAAATAGAAGGGATTGCAAGATTAATGAATAATTTCAAGCAATCCCATAATAATTTGATTTTAGCTAGAAGAATATATAAAAAGCCTGTAAAGGAATCCCATAGAGTATTATAAAGGAACTATTTTAATTCAGTGAGAAATTGCTTATTTAACATATTGCCAGGCATTAATTAATCATCTGGCAGAAGAAAAGCCAGATTCTTACTTCATTGTTTAAAAATCAATGTCAATGAAGTAAATATTTAAATGTAAAGAAAATGAATAAATATTCTACAAAAATAATAGAAAAATGAAGCGCTACATGTCTTACTGAGCAAAGGAGGTATTCAGGAAATATGAAAGGGATAAAGGTATAAAAGGGATATATTTAGGTAGACATTTTCATTGCATGGCAAAACGTACCACAAAATAGCTGATGAAAAATAATAAGAAGAAAGAGTAAACAAATATATCTTTATAATATAAATTATACAAAATTAATATCCCTACAAATATTTCTGATAAATTGATTGAAGAAAAGGCATACATCAAGCTAGAAACACAGCACCCATTGCAGCCATGGTTAACATTATCAAATATTTACCGAATATAGCTCAATTGTATTTCCCAGACTTACTAATAAATAGATTGACACCCCAAAACGAGTTAGTGGAAAAAGTCATAGATACTATGTGAAAGCTAAGGCTGAAAGAGCTGATATGTTTCCTCCACAATTCTTTGAGGTTTTGGAAACTTTCTTGGAACAAGGAGCTGTTGGTGGTTCAGATACAGACTGAAGAGCCTTTTTCAGTCCCGCTCCCTGAGCGACTGTGGGTCTAGGGTTGCTGCTCATCCACTCATGCACCATGATTGAGAAATAGAATTCTCTTGTGCTAAGTCAGCAAAGCTTCTGCGTTAATGGGTTACCAAGCATAGCCTAGATCACCCTAATACAGTAAGCAAGTCATCGAACAAATAAAACAATGACAAAACCTCTAGGAGTATCTTCAACCTCATAAGATTGCAAGTTAAAGCAATAATTAAAAAATTCTTTTGTCTTCAGCTTTACCAAACTTGATAATATCTAGTATTATGACACAATAGGGAAAATGAGACTCCCTTTCATTTTCCAGCATGATTGTCTACAAGTACAAAGTAATTTGTAATATCTGTTAAACAAAAAATAGTCTTTAACCCAGCATTTCCATCTTAATGAATGTTTCTGCAGAATATAATGTAAAATTAAAAGCAATGTAATTAAATGCACATACAAAGTTGTTTGGTGCAGGTAGCATGATTTCAATATAAATCTAAAAAACTGGAACAATGAGCCATCCAGAGACAGAAGAAAGGTTGAATAAAGCTTGTGATCCGAGGAATGGGCAACATGTTAAGGGAATTTGGCCAAAGTTAAAGTTTACTGTTTGTAATCCATATTTTAGTAAAGGAACATGTACATATATTTAATCTGTTCATGCAGATATAGAGAAATGATAGAAGAATATACAAAAGACTTTTGAAATTAAGTCAGCATTGTAGGAAAGGGTATGTATGAGTTGAGATGATTAAAGTTTTCTTTACATTTTTGCATTTTTCACTTGACACAATATGCAATACTGATTTCATGATAAAAGAAGTTATTCTTAAATATCACAAGAGAATTTTATGCACTTCTAGCCTTTTATGTGGAGAGCCACTGACATGATTTGTTTATAGTTTCATAATAGGTAATTAGCAGCAAATACTGTGTATTCTTCTCTCAAGATTTCTATCATTCTATTTTACATATGTTCATAAAAACATATGGGGTCCAATTACATTGAAAATAAAATACACCAATAAGTCTCTTAATGTCCTGTTAATATACTCAAATTCTGTGTGAACAACTTATGTGATCATAAGTGACAATCATTGAAATAAAATGTATTTCCCTGTAATTTTCACCCACTGCTCATAGTTTCCCTATAAGGAAAAAAAAAAAAAAAAAAAAAAGCTATTTCACAGGTAGACTTCATGTATTCAAAGGTAACTACTGCTGATTACTCATGCTTTTCTTTCTTGGCTTAAACATTCATTTGTTCAGCTCTCATTTATAAATTCCAACTCCATACCTCTTCTTAAGATGCGTTCACTCGTCAGTGGCTCTTAAAACACGGCAGTAGGAACTGAACACAGTGCTCCACAGTTGGCTTATTTTCTCCCTTTGTTTCGAAAAAATAAATAATAAAAACAGAAGAAAAATAGAAATTAAACAAATAAGGCAGATTAAATAAAAAAACCCTCATTATGATAGGCTATATTAGACCTGTGGTCTGCTAAGAATCTCTTAACATTGACTTTTCAGTGTGAACCATTATCAGATTGTATCTCCCTTATAACATATTTTTGTAATTGATATGGCATTTTGTATGTACCCCTGTTAGTTTCATAGTAGGTCATTCCATTTTTTTAATCCATCATGATTGCATTAAATTATGATTTTTTTAATCCCTTGTATTAACTTTTCCCACAATGCTTTTAGAAATGGTAAATTATGATAAAAATATTGAATTCCTCAAGGACACGGACTGAACAAAGTAGCAAGCTTGTGAAGTCCTCCACATCCCAAGCCTATGCAATACCCAATTTAATTTTTGTAATATACAATCAGAATTACGAATAATGCCATGAAATAGCTTGGTAATGAATGACTCCACTCAGTGAAAGACTAATTCAATTTGTGAAAGAGATTAATATTATAAATGATTGTTGTTTGACTATTTTTTTAATTAACAGACTACTTTTTAGGAGAGTTTAGATTTACATTAAAAATGGAAGATAGTACAGAGTTCCATATTACCCCACACAAACAGCTTCCATCATTATTAACTTCATGCCTTACTGTGGTACGTTTGTTACAATGGATGAATCGAAATTGATACATTGTTATTAACTAAAGTCTGTAGTTTACATTGAGGCTGAGAATTGTATTGTACGGCTCTATGGATTTTTAAAAATTTTTTGATTTTTTAATTCACATATAATGTATTATTAGCTCCAGGGGTACAGGTCTGTGAATCACCAGGTTTACACAGTCCACAGCACTCACCACAGCACATGCCCTCCCCAGTGTCCATAACGTTCTGTGGGTTTTACCAAGGCATAACGTCACGTATTGCACCTTTATGGTGTCATACGGAAGAGTGTCACTGCCCTAAAAATTGTCTCTGCTTCGTGTATTCATCCTGCTCTTTGATGACCACTAAATAGTTTAATCTCTCTACACTACTGTCTTTCTCAGAATGCCACGTAATGAGAGTTGTATGGTACGTAGTCTCTTAGACTTGCTTCCTTTTCTTGGAAACAGGCATTTAACTTCCCTCCAGGCCTTTTCGTGGCTGGACAGCTCCTTTACTTTGGTGGCCAGATACCGCTCTGGTGTGTCAGGGGACCACAATTGCTTCTCTGCTCATCTACAGAAAGATATTTTGGTTGCTTCCAGTTCGGAGCGATTAGGACCAGAGCTGCTGTAAGTATTTGCATGCAGGTTTGTGTGTGGACCTAAGTTTTCGGTGTACATCAGTAAATACTAAGTTTTCGGTGTACATCAGTGAATACCAAGGAGCACAGTTGCGGGATAGAATGATGAGACTGTTTCTAACTTGGTGAGAAAGTGCCGAGCTCTGCAGGCAGGTGGCTGTAACATTGCGTATTCCCAGCAGCAATGAGTGAGAATCCCCATTGTTCTATGGCCGTTGGTATAATCCGTCTGGTATTTTAGTCATTCTAATGGGTGTGCAGTGATAGAGTGTTGTTTTAATTTGCAATTTCCTTGTGACACAGGATACTGCATTTTAAGAGTTCTTTGTATATCTTGGGTGCAAATTCTTGATCAGCCGTGCTTTACAAATATTTTCTCCCAGTTCATGGCTTATTTTTTTTCACTCTCTAAATGGCCAACTGGTTTTTATTCTCACCCAATGATCGATTGATCGATTATTTATTAATAAGTCCTGCATACGGATACATATTGGAACATTTAAAACAAATTTTTAAAAGTGTTCAGTTTAATATTTAAAACACTTTTTCTTTTGTTTGTATGCCAAACCTAAACACTATGCCTGGATAAATCTTAGTTGTCACTGGATGTCACTGTTGCTTTACCAAATGTGACCATTTTGTTCATAAAGATGATGATTTAGAACATTTTCTAAATAAGCACTTCATTGAAAGAAGAAAATCCACATTGTTAAGGAACTGTCAGTTAGGTTTAGATCCAAGCTACATAGGCTATCAAGAATTAGGAAAACATTTGTTTATAAGATATAATAAGTTTCTTGCTAAACTTACAGACATATTTCAAATAGTACAAATAAATCATTAGGAAGACTACACAGAACTAAAAAAGATTTTTGAACAATAATTTTTTTCCAAGATAGAGGATTTAGTCTATGTATGGAACATGGCTAATAAGTAGCACATTTAAAAATTTGGAAGTATCTTATTTATTTATAAAACATTTTAAATCACGCATATAACTATGTATTTATGTATGCTCAAATACTAAAAATCTCTATGCTTAATATGAGCTAAATTCATCCAACAGACACTTTTCCATTGCAATCTGATATATGCCGAAAATGTTACTTTTAAATTTTTTTCCCTTTGGAAAAAAATGTTTGAAAGAAAGTGGTTTATCACAACCTGCACCAGATGCAATAGCCACCAGTTAAAACTGCCTATACATTGATTCTTCTCCTACCCACTTAAGCCCTCAAGATGGGATTGGGAGGGAGACAAACCATAAGTGACTCTTAATCTCACAAAACAAACTGAGGGTTGCTGGGGGGAGGGGGTTTGGAAGAAGGGGTTGGGATTATGGACATTGGGGAGGGTATGTGCTTTGGTGTGTGCTGTGAAGTGTGTAAACCTGGTGATTCACAGACCTGTACCCCTGGGGATAAAAATATATGTTTATAAAAAATAAAAAATAAAAAATAAACTGCCTATACAGATTAGTTTCTTTTGCAAAATGTGCCTTATGCTGAAACAGTCTCTACACCTGTCCTTCCGTGCTTGGAACCTGGCCCATGTACCACCCCATCGTCAGGCTGAGCTATTCTACCTTAAGCATCTTTTCAAGGACTCCAACACTCAGAACTTCTTATTTTACATTATTTTAGATCTGCCCTATAGAGCTATAAACTTTCTGAAGGCAGCATAGTATCTGCTTTATTGATTGCTAATGTCCATTAGCACATATAAAATTATTCATAAAAATATGTTTAAATATGAAACTTTGGTTAGTCAAAGACTAACACTGTAAACTGTTTAATACTAAAGGTTAAAACCATAAGGAATATTATCAAAAATTTATTTGAGAGATAGGGATAGAGCTTTAAATTTAAAATAAATTATAATTGATAAGTATTTTACTTACTTAATCCCTGGACTGAAGGACATAACTAATTATTCTGTTAAATCTCTACCCCTAAGTCTGAAATGGATGGCACTTCCAGTGTGTTATATCAGTCATGTAACACAGTATTTCTGAGTCTTGTTGATTGTTTATGCAAGTTATTTTGCTAGGTACCTGATTAGATTTATATAACAATGACCCCCCCCCCATTTTCTCCATGCTTGTGTTTTTCAGCTTCATAGACTTGTAGGCACAAAAGAAGAAACAGTTTGCCGGGGAGACTACAAGACTCTCAGAATACAATTAATTCTGGGGTTGCATGGAACTTTCCAAGGGAAACACAATTGTTTTAGGTATTTGCATATTTGTTTTGGAACTGGAATACAACTTTAGAACTCTGCATTGAATGGAAATGCAACAAGACAAAATATTCTGAGATTTCCAGCTCAGAATTAGGATATAGGGTTTCTGAACACCCAAACATAACATAATGAAAAGAACACAGAATCAGATAAAGTAGACAGACAAAACCACCAAGAGTCAATACACTCTTTTAATATACCACAAATGGGGTATATTATGTATGATCCTTTATCATTTAAAAGATACTTCATATAACAAGCGATTATCTAGCTATTAGCCTGGTTTGTTGATTGTTCTGTAGAGGTTACACGGACTGAAGAGATATCGTCCTATCTGTACAGTAAGATCCACCAGCAGCATTCATTGTTGGTCCTTGGAAGATGATTTTTGAATGAAAGGCTTCAAAAATACAGACTGGCAAAAATGATATTCTTACGTCATAGGTAGTAGAAAAGCTTACAAGAAGCAGAGTATTTATGCACAGCGAATCAGAAATCTTATGACCCAGGATGTTCTGGTGAGACAGTTGTTTGCTGGCAAACACTTGAAACTCATAGTACATGATCAACTTCATGTGACAGAGGTGTATGAAAAGTTGGGCTTTACTTCAAAGAATAAATATTTTGGAAGAAAGAAAAAAGAAAATAAAAATCATGTGAATTACAGTGTTGGTCACTTAAGCAATATGTATTCAAAAACAGAAGATTTCTTCTTGTAATAAAATCTCCACATAAAAATCTTTTTTACACACTCATAAAATCTGTGGCTTTTTAAAGGGTAGGTTGTGGTTAATATGCATACGGAGTGACGGAGGCAACCATCCACCACGTACTCTGCCGATTTCTAAAGCACCGCGTCCCAGAGCCTCACTTGCCGTGGTAACACGGGGATGGACACGTTTCAGTGGTTGATGAGAGCCACGGTAAAGAGAGTGTTTGTCCTGCAGCTATCCATAATTCGCTCATTATCAACTGGAAGAATATTCCCATCAGTATAAATTAACTGATCGTCATGTGGAACAAACAGCGTCAAATCTGAATTCTAACGGTGGACCAAGAGAGGGGCTGACTTCACGTGTGAGAAACAAGGGGTGTAGAAATACAAGCGAAGAAGAAAGACAACGGACAGTCGCACCTGCTCACCGGGGCAAGTAGAAGCAGTCGAAGGTGTATTGATACCGGTACTACGGAGAGCATTTTAAACATAAGACTGTCTGTAGCGGGAGAGCGCCACTTCTCCTCCACTGTTAGGGTGACCGTAGAAATTATTTCCCAACACGGAGTGTTCCATACAGTGAAGGGCCTTAGATCTGAAGGGATTCAGGAACGGGGGCGTGTTTACCTGAACTTACACAGCGAACTGCGTTCGGCCTACTGCAGGTCTGTTCTCTCCTTCTCTTACAACAATAACATTTTAAAACTAAACTTACGGCCTCTCAAATAAAGGTCATTTTTTTCTAACCTCCCTTGAAGCTACTTTTGAGAATGCCAGTGACGGGGAACCACCTGGCGGCACGAGAGAAGGGCATCAGCTAAGCACCACGGAGTTGGCAGGAACCTCATGCCCTGACGCGACCTCACAGCTGCTGCTCCTAAGTTTTATGGAGCAAAGACGCCGGCACATATTAATGTCCGAAGCGGAATTTGTAGAGCAAAGAGTGCGCAGTAAAAATGTGCACTTGTTAATATGGGAAATACTTATATAATAGGCATTTCTTCAGATAAATGATGATTAAGATCTTTAGGTCACAACTCGGGACAACATAATTAGAAAGCTTATGCCTGGTAATCCAAGCAGTTAATAACTAGTTAATAACAACTTAAGGAGTGTATTAGTTTTATGAAAATGGTAGTAACCAAAAAGCAACCAAATTTATCTATCTATCCATCATCATCTATCTTTTAAAAAAGTACGTAAGACTAAAATGCTGTTAATAGAAAAGTTGCATACTCACCCGACATTAGCTAGACTAAACTAAGCAAAATTAATATGATTCAGCATGTATGTCTGCGTAGCTGATATAAGCAGTTACTCCTTTAATTACTTCTTGACCACGCATTAAAAAGGAAGAAATCGGTGGAAAAATAGTGAAGCATTAAAATATGTCTTGAAATGAAGATTACGTTTCTCTCGGCAGATTTATTTTCTCACGTTTTTGTCTTGGGGTTTTGGGGGATTTTTTAGATTATTTATTTAATTGACAAAGAAAGAGAGAGCGTATACAGGTGGGGAGAGGCAGGCAGAGGGAGAGGGAGAGGAAGGCCCCCGCTGAGCAGACAGCCCAGGCTCGATCCCAAGAGCCTGGGATCATGACCCGAGCTGAAGGCAGACATAACCGACTGGGCCATGCAGGAGCCCGAGTTTTACCATGTTTGGATAAGGTTAATGCTAAGTTACTTTGAAAACTACCTTTACTGTCCAAAAGCTAGTCATGGTCTGTCTTCTGTAGTCTCACAGTCAATCATCACACCTTATATTTTATAGTATCTTATAATTTATCCAATGTTTTTGTATCTACATATGATCTTGATAGTTTCATTATAAGTGATATATATGATATTTATGGATAAAGTCTGAGTGAGAAGGAATAAAATTCCCTTCGATGTGTGCAGGTTTTCTTTTAAATTTAGTTTTACCAAAGGATCACTTTGCTTCCTTTGACAAGCAGGTTTCAAGCCTTGACATGGATTTTGTGTATTTCTGCATACAAACAACCTAAACATAGTCTTATAACAGGTATAAAAGGCGGGATAGTAACTATTTGACACATGCCATTAGTCGCTTTTGCATGTTATTATCGTCTCTTAAAAATATCAAAATGAGGGTCGCGTGGGCGGCTCAGTGGGTTAAAGCCTCTGCCCTCCGCTCAGGTCATGGTCTTAGGGTTCTGGGATCGAGCCCCGCATCGGGCTCTCGGCTCAGCGGGGAGCCTGCTTCCTCCTCTCTCTCTCTCTACCTACCTCTCTGATCTGTCTCTCTGTCAAATAAATAAATAATATCGTAATAGAGTGTATCAAAATGGTTCTTGGGTGGAAGTCCCATACACAAATTAACTCGAAAGGTGGGTTTGGCCTGTCAGTCATGGTTTTCCAAGCATGGATTAACAACCACTTTATTTACTCTAATTCCGCGGATCAGAAGTTCGGATGGGTTTTGCTAGATGGTCTCCTTCTGTTCTCACCAGGACCACGGTTTTGGTCATCTAAGAACTCAGCTGGAGCTGAACGGCCTAAGATGCCCCGACTCCCTCGCCTGCATGCGGGGCTGACCACAGGCCGTGCTGTCCTCTCTCTCATCCTGCAGGAGTCTGGCCCCAGCTTCTCGAAGTAAGTACCTGAGGTTTCTAAGATCCTGCTGGAAGCTAGAAGGCCAGCACTGACTCAGAGGATTGGGAAACACACATCCCCTGGCAATGAGACCGTGTAAAACCACAGGGAAGGTGTGTGCAGACGTCGACAGAAGTAAATAGAGCAGTTTATCTTTACAAGCACTGTATCCCATTATTTTAAGATCTGGAAACTCAATTTTTTTAAGATGTTTATTTATTTATTTGACAGACAGAGATCACAAGCAGGCAGACAGGCAGAGAGAGGGGGAAGCAGGCTCCCCACTGAGCAGAGAGCCCGATACGGGGCTCGATCCCAGGACCCTGAGACCATGACCTGAGCTAAAGGCAGAGGCTTTAACCCACTGAGCCACCCAGGCGCCCCAATATTAGCTTATCTTCTGAGCACCATGGTGATGGTGTTCTTATACACACCCTATGAAGCTTCTGGCATTCAAACTAATGTATAAATTCAATACAATTAAAATGAACCTTCCAGAAAAATGTTTGTCAAATTTGATTACTTTGACTTAAAATTTTTCATAAAAGAGTTATTGCCCACCGAGAGCAAAGAGAGTTCTAAAAACAAAGGATATCTCTTTTATGGATATTAAGGACCATGTAAAGCTGTGACAATGAAAACCTCACATGTGTGTCTGTGACAAAAAACAAACGAACGAAACACTGGAACAACGTAACCAAACAGTCCAGAAGCCAGTGTTCCTCGAGTACAAGGGAGCTCCGTGTGGCTGTTAACAGATTCGTGGGGCCAGGACGGCTTGCAGAGGAGGTGGACTGAGAAACTGGCTTATTATATCTGTGGGAAAATAAAGCCTCCCTGGGAATCAAAGCAATATGAAGGTGTGTGCCAGGCAGATCAAAAACCTCAATGTGAAAGGCAAGACGTAGGCTCATACCGAAAATAATAGAGACTTTTATGACTGTGACATGATGAAGTCTTGTTAAAGTCCCCCAAAATGGAAATACATTTACTCGTATTTCTCCTCAGTGAAGGAAATGATACAGAACGCAAGAAGGTGCCTTACAGACTGGGAGGGACAGCGAGTACCACGGCACGAGAGCGTCAAGTACGGAGTCAACTCTCCACACTAATAAGGGAGACAGGACACTAGGAGAAAGACAGAGGAGACAAGTACTTATCAGAGAACTAATCTGCTGGCTAATGTGTTTATGGGAAGATGTTCAACTTTAAATATTCAAATTATTCAAATAATTGAATAATTAAATACAAATAATCAAATAATTAAACAAATATTTAAAACATCAGTGTTACAGGGCGAGTGTCCTGGCTTACTTAGCATACCTCTTTATGATTTATATCTTTGCAGTTAACTTGGCCATTACCTTAACTATTTTTATAATAGTTACATAGTAACTATAATAGTAACATCATTTTTATCTTCACAGTTAACTATTAAAAATACTCTGGTTTGGAGAGATACAATTATGTATTTTCTTACTAGCTATCAGGTTACAAGCATTGGGAATGAGATAAGTAACAAGTCAGTTAATACTAAGTTTTGAAATGAATACAGAAATTTGAGAGCAGGTTCATCTTGCTGATAAGTGTGTAAACGGGAAGAACTATTTGGAAATCTGACTGCCAAGCCTCATTGGAAATGTGACTGTGTGTTTCCTGTGACACTGAAGTCCCACGACTGAGGGTTTGCCCAGGGCCACTGGCGTTACCCATTACTGCATGACTGTGGTAGCAGGAAATTGGGAACTCTTATGTATCCATGAACAGAAACATTAAAAATGATTCGAGAGGAACGCTGTGTAGACTTGAGGACTTGCAACTAGATGAACATGAGGCAAAGATCTTCAACTATACTATTAAATGAAAAAACTGGAGAAATCATATGGTAGATAAGACCATTAGTCCAAATTAAAAACACATACATCAAATAGCATCATTAGAAAAAGTAGGGTGTGGACGTATGAAAGCCCTATGGCAAGTACGGTAGAGTGGACAGCAACGGGAAGAGGCGAAGAGAAAATGGCGAAGAGAAAGCAGGAAGTGTGCGCTGCGGAAGGCACCTGGGGGGCTCCGTCAGCGAAGCGTCCAACTCTTGATTTCAGTTCAGGCCATGACCTTGGGGTCGTGAGACTGAGCCTGGCGTTGGGCAAAGTCGGCTTGAGATCCTCTTTCTCCCTCTCCTCCTCCTCCCCAGCTCGCTCTACATAAATCAATAAAATCTTTTTTAAAAATTGAAGAAGAGTCCTTATGTAGCTGATAATATCATTGCATTGGATGGGGATACAATTAACTCAGCTCTGCCCCTCAGGTGATGACGCGTGTCACATAGTGTGTATACGTATATGTGTGTGTGCGCGTGTTTATACTGTGCCATGTTACACTATCTAAAGTAATTTGTTATTCATTCATTTACTTCCTACATAACTTAGCAAGTGGCTTTTATTTTTTGTTTTCTTGAGCCTTTATGTCTAAGAAATGAGACTACATAACCACCATGTATTTGTTTATTTTCCTTCAATTAGTGGAAGTATTTTCATAGTCTATAATTTTGTTGGATGCAAGGAAGAGCCGAACAAAATTACTTTAAATATCTGTTTGAAACAATTCCAGATTTTAAAGATAAATATAGCATATATATAACGCGGTGAGACCATGAAGTAGAGTGTGGCAACACTGATCAGTTACAAGATCACTTGCAAACCCTTTTCCGTTTATCTTTGGCAATCTAAATCAGTTACTGACGAAATCAGTACTAAATCAGCGACTGACACCTCCAGCGACATCCAGACCGATTCTTCAGATTTCAGTTGGCTCAACCACGTTTGCATTAGGCTTTTGTGGAAACAGAGCATAATAAAGAGAAGCAAAATCACACAAGTCAAAAGTAAAAATAAGTTATTGACACTAGAAGATTAATTCAAAATTCTGACAAAACATAGAGAGAATCTTTGATTTTCCTTCCGTAATAGAAGAGATACACAACAAATATATTTGCTAAGAGACGTCTCCACTAATTTTTCTAACATTTACTGATGGCTGAGCACTGAACTCTGAATTGCTTTCTATTCATCACCCACACGTTATCCCCTGGATAGCCCCAGCATTGATGTCTGGCACGGTTTCCCACGGGGTTAGTGGTGGTGCTCCAGTCTAACCGAAGTTCTAATTGAAGGGACGGTACTTACACTATCATGGAAGAGGCTGGGGGATCCGTCAATAAGCCGGACTCCTAAGAATCAGTTCCAGCAGAACGCCACAGAACAAGCCCACCGAGGTTCATCTATGACAGACCATCTGAGGAATCTGGCCTCTGATTCTAGAATCAGAATCACACGGCCTTTGTCAGTCTTGGAGCAAGGTAACACCCAGCAGAAGTAACGACTCTAGGAACCCACGGCCTTGGCTAGAGACTAGGAAACAGAAAATTGCTGTCCAGTGGTTGGCCCTCCTTGATCCGTTTAAGGAAAAGGGAAGCCTTACGCTTAGCCTCTCTTCTCTAGTGATTTTCTTCTTGACTCTAAGTCTCAAACAAATGCATCTCTTTGGAAAAATCTAAATCACAACCAGAGCCATAGTTGCGAGGAATCTGGGAAACGTAACTTTTTAGTTTCCTGCCTAGACAGACAGGACATCCGATGGGCTGGACTGTGTGCTGAGTAAGCTGATGCAGAAGTCCCACATGGACGAGTTAAGTCACTTGTCAAGGCTACACATTTAACTAATGGTTTGCAAGTTAAACATAGGTTCTAATTATAGTAACTGTCACAAGAAACTATTTGCAATGGGAGAAAACTTCAGTGCAAACCACCAGTTTTCTAAGAGAGGAGAGAAGTTATCAGATAATAGAATTTCTGTCCTTCATAAGTAGACGATTAACTAATGTGAAGCTGATAATGTAACCTCTACTGCCTTGACTCGGCAACATCCGTAATGTCTCAGGTTCCTAAAATGCGGCAATAAATCACAGCAGGTATGCATAAGCTACTTAGATTTTAAAGTATTGGGAAGGTGAGATTTTAGAAAATAACCTTAGGTGTGGCTACCTCACTGTTTCCTAGTAATGAAAACCCCCCAGGACTCCCCTCAGACTCTTCTGAGAGAGCCGTCTGAAGCGCGGAGCCTCTCACTCGCTGTCTGCTCCCTCGAGTAGCCTCTCAAAGTAACTTCAATTCAAATATTAAATTATAATTTCGACTTGGAAACTTGAATTGTGCATTTTACTTAGTAACAATAATTTATCAATGCGTCTGTAAAAATTATTGACTGGGGGCATCTGGACGGCACAGCCGGTGAAGGCTCTGACTCTTGCTTTTCGCTCAGGTCGTGCTCTCCGGGTCGCGGGGTCAAGCCCCAGGTGTGCCTAGAGCTCCTCCCCCCCACCCCGTGCCATTCCTCTACCCGCCCCTGCTCTCTCTCAAATAACTGAATAAATCTTTAAAAAGATTATTGACTAGAAAGTGAGATTAACTTGTGGTTAATTTTTTTTATTAACTTGTGGGTAAAATTGATATTGTCTATTTTAGTTTGACTTTTGAAGAAGCCAGAATTATTTATTTTTAGAAATTTAGAATATGAGCGTAACATAAAGTTGTACTTTTATTTTACATCAAGTAGTGACTGAAATTAAAATTTCCTTTCTATATCTCCATCTCCATAAAATCCGTATCTACGTCCAAATTCATATATATTTTTCTATCACCAGTTTCACTAATAACTTCAGTTCACAGCATACTTTGTGTTTTTAATGCCATAATTATGATTATAAATTAGGTCTACCCAGAACACAGCATAATACTTGGAGATATTGTACAGCTTACCCATTTTTTTAGAGTTTGTTCAATATTTTAAAAAGAAATCTGTCACATAATATAACTGACTTCAAAACTTCTTGCTTTAAGAGGAGTAAGTCTGTGACTGTTTCAGAGGTCTGATAGAAGACATTTGGTTCAAGATAAAAAATTCACAATCACTAGTTTCGTGGGGGTATATTAAAGGGAAAGAAAATATGCTTTGTCTAAAAACTACAAAACCTCACACTAATAAGTAAAATTATATAACTTGCTTAATCTTGATCCATATATACAGAAAGATAAAAACTGACGTGCAATGGGAAATTAATATGATCAGGAACCCTTGGAGAAATATGCATTTTCAATATTAGAGGCAAATTCCTGTCATTTAATGGAGGAAAATTAGCTTGTCTTTTCCATAAATATTTTTTATTTATGAATAACTTGCAGCATACCTATATATTTGTAAAAGTTTTTAAGAAAATATATTCTTCATAATGGTGGTATGGTTTCCCTCTGCAACTTAACTCTAGAACACAGTATCTTAAAATACAGCATGGTCAGGAACACACTGTTCAGTAGGGAAACCTGTTAACCTGTTAATAGTGTACTAGTTACACTATTTGCATCTACTCACTCTAACTGTCACAATATCTGGGCTTTTTCTAAGTTTGTTTTTTTTTAAATTTAGAACCTTGTGAACACACACTTAAACAGGTTTGTTAATCACAACACAGTGTATTGTGTATACTGTGATTTACACTGAAGTCAGGTGTAAATCACAATACAGTAGATAATGTTTAATAGAAATTTCATGTCATACGAAAGAATATAATATTATGTATTTACAGTTTTGTCCACGTTAAGAGACCGAAATCCCCATAGACAGGTATAAACATGCGTAGTCTTGTCCTGTCCTGGTGGGATGCCCTTTGCTTCGACATTAATCAAATGTTGCTGCTTCCCTTCTCGTCATGTGCTGTTCTCGACACACGCTGATCTGAGATGCTTTGTCTCTCTTACAAGAACAGTTACTTTCAGCAGAAAGTTCTTACCATAAGTCTATGTGTTATCTGTCTATATTAAAAAAAAAAAATGTTTGTTAGTCTATTGTTCCAATACATTGTATGAAGTGTCTGGTGCAAATTTTATGTTCTACCACATACATGTACGACAAGTTGTGTTTCTACAAGGAAAGTAACACCCTTAGTGGGTTTGTCTCTCTGCCTGGTTTCCCTGTTTCTTCGTGCACACTGTGCTTGCTGACTGCTTTGTGACCCGAGTCTGCTGTCTCTTGAGTGTGTTCGACTCTTAGGGTGAAATGAAAATAGATGGTCAGAGTTCCTCAGGAAACAGATGGCTCACAGACATTTAGATAATTCAAAAAGAGTTTATTCCCAGAAGTACTAATTACAAATTTTGGGGGGAACACAAGAATAATGCGGGATCTAGGCCTAACACAGCTTGCTATCAGCACCCCGGGGCCTAACATGGCAAAAGGAGGGAGGAAACTAGAATCCAGAAGAAAAAAGAAAGTCGTGATAGAGCGGACCCCTCAAGGGGAGCCACCTTGATGCCCCAGGAAGGGCATTGACAGCTAAAGGGAATTTCCCAGAGAGAGCCACGGGGATACCTACCCTCCTGTTTCCTCCTCCCTCCTCTCTCTCCGTGTCTCCTAGTCTCTCTCTGAATTTCTGTCTCTGTCTGTCTCTCTCTCACTTCCTGCCAGGACTCCCAAGAGACTGAATTTAACCCCACACCAGTATGAATGATGATCTTATTGATGCAGTCCACAGGGATCAGCCTCCTGAAGAGAGAGGACAGATGGGGAAAGGGGGAATCGAGTCTGAAGGAGCACAGAGTCCCAGGACAGTCCGCTCTTCTGGCCTTTCGGTGTCCACTCGTGTTTTTTCTAAGGTTCGTCTCTACATAAGAAAGCGTGAAGTCTGATCAGCTACCTTATCATAAAAGGGTACCATTAATGAGTTCTTATTCCTACCTAAAATCTACAACTTTAAATACTCTTGTGTTCTTCATATAAAGTGGTGGTGGGGGGAGGAAGTTGTAGAAAACACATAAAATACAGCCACTAGAGTCCTTTTCTCTGTCATCATCAATGAGCCAAAGTTGACAGCTGGAACTACTTTATGCCATTATCCAGTGATTCTCTTACCCTTGCCTCTACCAAATGAGACTATTTACCAGTGGATAAGCCAAACCTTTACTTCTGCTTGAACTGAGTCCTAACTGGTCTTACGAACACTGTGTTCCTGGAGTTTCCTAAGAAGGAACACTACTGCGCGGGGAAACACTAACAGGCTCCCAAGTCAAGGGTATCTCATGAACATAGTCCTCACTGACCTCATAGGGGAGGAGCAACCCAATTTCCCCCTAGTCATTAGCATGAAGCACCTTGTACAATATTGTGACCTCTTCTCTTCTTATGGGGTCAGTGGCATAGGAGATCGAAATGGCCACGGATAGTCTCAATTCCTAGTTCTTTGGAAACATGACCAAATGCATGAAATATTCTTTCATTGGGAAATGGTACCTCTCAATCTACGGAAGCAGAGATGGCAGACACATGAATTTTAGTAGTGTCTCAAAGAGAAGGTCTTTGCCTTGGAATCACAGACCTGTGCATACTGCCAGTGGAGAATTTGGCCCAATATGTTGGCCACTTGTTTATGGCATATTTGGCAATCGGTAGGATAGATCCTGGTGGCACAGGGTTTAATCACTCAGGAATCATTGTAATTAAGTCTTCAGCTCACCATTCCCTATTAAGCATGTTGTCCCCAGGATATGTGACACACGGCCCAGTCAATTTCATGGGCATGAGCTCACGGCTACATCTCCTTTGTCAAAAAATATGCCCCTGGCCTATGAAGACTTTGTACAGCATAACATAACCATAAACAAGGGATTCTATAAATCTACCAGTGGGTGGTGCTTGCAGGAGCACTGCAGTCCGAGAAGGCAAGTCCATATCCATGTGGGTGAGAATCAATAGGAAGATTAAAAAAAAAAAAAAAAAAAAAGAGAGAAAGAGAAAACAGGAGATATCTGGCATTAGTTATTTTAATTGAGAGAGGTTTTAAGATACATACATATTATTTAAAAAAAAGATACATACATATTCCTTTAAGCAAAAATACATGTCATACTAATTACTTTGTAATACTGGTTCTTGTATTTTTAGATTTTTGTAGTCAAGCAACATTTTATTCAGAAAATAGGTGCTTTACAGAGAATACTAATTTTTAATTTTTTAAGGCAACTGAAAAGTAACCCTTCTGTTTACTTTAGCCACATGAAAGAAAGAACATTTTAACATCTAAAAAGAAGGAAAAACATAATATCAGAATAAAAGGTGATTGTTTGAAAGAAATAATAAAAAACTTCCTATAGCATCATTACTTTTCTTATTTTTCTATGAATATTTTTAAAATCACAGACCACTACCTGACTGAAATATTAAAACAACTGACCCATAACATTATTTAAGACCGTTATATCGTCCTAACATGCCATCACAACTCCAGCATGGAATTAAGTAGAACCGCGAATTCCGTGGGCAGGAGCTCATTGCTACCCTTCGTTTATCATAAAAGTGCCTTATTGGGAACTAACAGTGCAAGAATGTTACTGATTACCATTAGACCTATAATGCAGCATGCACTTGTATTAAGTGATGTGAGAGAAAAATAATTGTTTAAAGGGTTACTAAGACCTATTCAAGAATTTCAAGTGTTATGGCTACTGTTTCCTATCAATCCAATTGCTGGATAATTGACAAATTCTAAAACCTCCTGTTTACTTGATGTATAAGAACATAAAGGAACTCCAGACTACTATCATGCCTTCTTCTAGCCTGTCAAGTTACATAAAATTTTAAATGCCTATACACCCAGTGAGAAATGAGTTTAATGGAAATATCCATATTTCCCACCAACTTTATTCTGGTCTCAACATTATATCAAGATACATCAGGCATGAATTCACTTTTTCATTTATGTCCTTAAGGGGGACCGTCAATTTACTTAATTTACATATGCGGTACATGCCACGGAAAGGCCGTTCTATGGAGAGTTACAGTAATGAAACAATTTCTTAAATTCCAAAATTAGAACAAAGCTTTCTATATCCCCCCAAAATAGAATATTTATGTTATGGTGGGTTTTTTATTTAAAACTTGGAAACCCTTAGAATAAAAATATAGAATTTTTTGTTTAGAAATTTCAAATACTGTGTGACATCATAGATGACTGGCATATGTGAAACTGTGTTGCAAATTAGAAATGTCGCGATACCTAACGTAGAACATATCAAAGTAACCTCTGCTTGGGTGCCTTCCGGAGGTCACCATCCATCTTTGAACTTAGCCTTATTTCCTTTAGGGTCTGGGCTAACTCTTATTCTTTCGACTCTTTGATCAAAAGCAATGAAAATATGAAAAAAAATTCAGTATCCTGTGCTAGAATTCTTCATGAGCTGGCATCAAAAGCTTAGTGTAGAGAGTATGAACTTCAGAATTTGACAGATCTGGGTTTTAATCTTGCCTCTCCCACCCACTAATTCCGGGACCTGTGGCACGTTACGTAAACTCACTGAGACTGAGATTTCTGGTCTGTGAAGTGAAAGCACCAGCTTTGATGTCGTCGCTGACACTCACCGGCTGTGTGACGTCACCGTGCCGTGTGGAGCTCTATGGCTCACACTCTGTGTCTGTAAAATCACCATGACGATAGGACCTCCCTCCAGAGACAGACTAACCAAATCCTTCCCAGATCCTGTACCTAATTATATATATTCAACATTTTTATTATATTTAACCTCTCATATTAAAATCTTCAGGCTCCAGAAACTCTGTATCCTTTTCTGCCTGCTTCCTTGGAAAGTTTTGATATTATTATTTTTCATAATTATCATTATCTTCAGGGTTAGAAGGCATTACGGTTTGTGCCTGGATCAAAATAGGTGTTCATGTAAACACAGTTTTAATAATAACATCCGCAGTGTTATTGTTATTCTAAAAATGCAAAGTGACCTCGCTCACCCAGATAGTCCAATTTTTTTAAGTTTTTTTTTTTAATTTCTTTATTTGACAGAGAGAGATCACAAGTAGGCAGAGAGGCAGGCAGAGAGAGAGGGGGAGGGAAGCAGGCTCCCCACTGAACAGAGAGCCCCATGCGGGGCTCGATCCCAGGACCCTGAGATCATGACCTGAGCTGAAGCCACCCAGGCATCCCGATAGTACAATTTTTGCGTGTGTAATTTATGATGCTTAAGTTGTTATTGAACTGAAGAAAGTTCCCATACCAGTTAATTCTCATTTGCAAAAATATCCATTTGTGTATATTTTGTTGCTTAATTAAATAATCATGGTTATGTTTACTGTCATTAAATGAAGCCAGCACTACTGAGTAGTTGCTTGGCGTCAAATACTCTGTAAATGTAACCTATTAAGAATGGTAGATAAGGGGCGCTTGGGTGTCTCAGTGGGTTAAAGCCGCTGCCTTCGGCTCGGGTCATGATCTCGGGGTCCTGGGATCGAGCCCCACATCGGGCTCTCTGCTCAGCAGGGAGCCTGCTTCCCTCTCTCTCTCTGCCTGTCTCTCTGCCTACTTGTGATCTCTGTCTGTCAAATAAATAAATAAAATCTTTAAAAAAAAAGGTAGATAGTACTAGTAATAGTAATTAGTCCTAACTAATTAGCTGACTGCATTGGGAATTAGACAGTCTTAATCTCCGTGACGACATCTATAAAATTTGTGACAGGTGTGATAAGGCACAGTAAATTATGAAATGCGTCAAGTTTTCCACCTGCAATGGTAGATATGCTTCATATTTATGGAGAACCTAAAAGTGTAACCAGGTCAGACAGAAGCACTGATTTACTTTGATGATGAAATGTCCTTTTTTGTTAATTTGGCTGTTCCGCAGTCATTTCCCCTAATTTCATTTTCAGCTGTTCCTTCATTCTCACTCTGGATGGTCTTAGTAGAAGGTCGATCAGTGTGTCCTGCCCTACTCTAGAGTCCATGCTAGAACCTACGGAGGCAGAAGGAAATTTCTCATGGGGAGGACTCTATCCAATGGAGCCTAAACGCTAGCCTTAAACTTCTAGTGAGCAGCTTGGCCATATTTTCAAACCCAGGACTGACTGCATATTTAACAATCACAAAAGCAATTCTTTATATCAGATTTCAGTGTGGGCGAATAATAACAATTATCAAAGACACTCTGTAAACATAAACTATCTGTGGTAGTAAAGGTAGTGCAAAGTGAGACTCATATGACAACTCTTCCTGTTAAAATATTATTACTCAAAAAAAGTTAATAATAATAATAATAATAAAGCACAATCTGTCCTGGATGAATGAAAAATGCCATGGCTTTCCCCTACAGTAAAAAAATTCCAAAAGTAAGAGTCTAGAATGATTTCCAACCAGAAAGGAAAAGCCATCTCCTTGAAGGGAAGGCTGTCTACTACGATGCCGCCTAGCTCATCGCGCCGTTCCCAAACATCGCTGCGTTTCCGATACTGCAGTTGCTCTAGGTCTCCACATTGTCAACACAGTGCACAGTCCTCAGACTACATAATCCTCCGACAAATTGTATAATCCATTGGAAACATTCAGAATAAAAAGTAAAACCCGTCTGAGCAATCACAGAGAATTCCTACGTCATGTCTGGCTGCTGTTCAGGAGACTGTGTGGTGTGGAGCTTGGTGATTGCTGCGGCCAAGCTCTTCACATCACAGCAAGGCTCCTAAACGGAGACCCGCGTGCCCCTGCTGAAAGGTGGCATGTTTCCGCAGTCCTGCCAGGGGCACCGGCCGGGCGGCATTCTGTGCCCACTCAGAGTTAGCTCACAGCACACTGTGTGGAAAATGTGGAGAGAATGTCTTTTAATAAAGGATATTTTATTTGGTAGCATACAGCATTGACTTGTGGAAAGACAGCACTTTCACCTTTTTGTTAACCTTCCACAATATGAATTTAGGCAGTAATTATCTTCAGAGTCTGTGAAGCAGAGCCAATTTACTTTTTTTGTTCCTGTTCGACAACCAGATTGCTCCCCTACACCATGTTCTACCGGCTTTTAATGACCTGAGGAACGCCTGGCAGTGACTGCTAAGCAAACTGCTTTTCGTAGTCCCACCGCTGGCCAGTATGCCGATGGGATAGATCTAACAGGCTGGTGGTAATCTCTTGGCGATCGCTCTTAAGGGGAAGAAGAAAATCTATCTCAGGGTAGCCCTAAACACTTCCTGGGACTCTAGAGATTGCTCAGTGGTAAATGGCATTTTAGAAACCGTATTGAGGTCTGAGATACAATAGGCAGGATGGAAATCAAGTGCAAAATCACAGACATTAAAAAGGCTTTATTTAAAGATGTGTTTAAAATAAGCTGTAATTTGTTATATTTTTATTTGTTCACCTTATTCGTGCCTTTTCTCTGTCATACATGAGTGTGTGAGACATACACCTAGTGGGCATAAAATTAATTTTGATTCGTGTAATCAATTCATGGACCTAATTTGCAGAGTATCCATGTTTGTATACTTTCGAGCATGACATGTTAACAACTGATATGGAGATACAAATTCCTTAAAGAAACACTGTATTTCTCATCAACAGATGCGTTCTATCAATATCTATATTATCAATATTGAGTTAATATTTCTCTAAAAATATTCCAATAAAAAAGAATCTGTATTTTCAATTTGAAAACAGTATCTTGTTTTTAGTAATTTCTTAGATAAGGATTTGTAAGTCATAATAAGTACCGCCTCTTTTTGTCTGTCGTGCATCCTGGCGTCTTCAGCTGCTCTGGTGTCCTGCGCAGAAGACAGCACTTCACTTTGTGGATGAACTCCACACCCCGTTTCTCACAGGTCCTGGAAGAACTCTTCCTTCTATGGATATTGCGTCAGAGTTAAACATTCTCAGCACATAAAGCGTCTAAAAAAGAAAAATAAAGAAAATCTTGTAGCTCCTCGGAGAGGATAGATACAGCCTGAATGGGACATTATAAAAGAGGAGATGAAGCTGTTTTCCAGATATCACAGGTAGGGACTGAGAGGACTAAATTGTTAAATTGTGTTAGAGATTTCTTTTTTATCTAGTCAGTAAATTCTTGCCAAATGATCCCTGCAAGTTATATGACTCAGGGTTTAATTCTTTAGTGGTACAGACAACTATAAGGTTACAAAAGAGGTTAAATAAAGCAGAGGCCAGTTACACAGATGACAGCCAATTTAATTCTTTAATGTTTAATTGTCTGAAAGAAACCTAGTATACTTCTATCTTGCTAGCTAGCAAGCTATCGATATCTCAAAAAATAGGATTTATAAAAGATTAGGAGTATTTCATGAACAATTGGTATACCAAAGTGAGAGCTGGAATTTCTGAATGTTAGTAGGGACAGCAGTCCGAAGCTGAAAGTGTTCAGCACTATTTACTCACATCCAGTGCCACAGTATTTACTCACGTCCAGTACCAGAGTATTTACTCACGTCCAGTATCACAGTATTTACTCACGTCCAGTATCACAGTATATTTACTCACATCCAGTATCACAGTATTTACTCACGTCCAGTATCACAGTATTTACTCACATCCAGTATCACAGTATTTACTCACATCCAGTATCACAGTATTTACTCATGTCCAGTATCACAGTATATTTACTCACATCCAGTATCACAGTATTTATTCACATCCAGTATCGCAGTATTTACTCACATCCAGTACCAGAGTATTTACTCACATCCAGTATCACAGTATTTACTCACATCCAGTATCGCAGTATTTACTCACGTCCAGTATCACAGTATTTACTCACGTCCAGTATCGCAGTATTTACTCACATCCAGTATCACAGTATTTACTCACGTCCAGTACCAGAGTATTTACTCACGTCCAATATCACAGTATTTACTCATGTCCAGTATCACAGTATATTTACTCACATCCAGTATCACAGTATTTATTCACATCCAGTATTGCAGTATTTACTCACATCCAGTACCAGAGTATTTACTCACATACAGTATCGCAGTATTTACTCACGTCCAGTATCACAGTATTTACTCACGTCCAGTATCACAGTATTTACTCACATCCAGTATTGCAGTATTTACTCACATCCAGTACCGCAGTATTTACTCACGTCCAGTATCACAGTATTTACTCACATCCAGTATCACAGTATTTACTCACGTCCAGTATCACAGTATTTCACATCCAGTATCGCAGTATTTATTCATGTACAGTATCGCAGTATTTACTCACATCCAGTACCGCAGCACTTATTCACATCCAGTACCTGCAATACTTACTCTGAGACTAAGAACTCTGTAGCTTCTTGATGCAAATTCCCAAATTAAGAGAATTATCTCCTGGCTTTGAATTGTGGTAAACACAAATGCAATACCATATCAGGAAGAGCAATGCCTGTTGGGAGAGTAATAAAACCAGCCAAGGAAGTATTGGTGATAATGTAGGACTCAAGAGTAGTTCCTATGTTAATACCAAATGGTTATTACTTCCATTTTTATTCTCCTTTGTCAGGTATTCCTAATTTAGGACATTTTTTCTTCCTTTCCAAACACATAAAAGTGTAATTTAGGAAATTACTTCTGTGTCTATTTGGGAATTATCCTTAAATTAAAATGGCAAAAATCTTTATTTTCAGTTTAAGCAGGTATTTTGGAAATAGCCAACAACACATTTCACTTTGGGAAAAAATGAACTTTAAAATCATGTAGGTGAGTTGACAACTATTGGTTGTTCTGTGAATTTTTACATCTGAGTTCATCCGATAAGACTACGTTAGGGATGTGTAAGGATGCGATGTCATTGAGTCTAAAGACTGTCCTTGTTCCTAATTGATTCCTCAGCATTTTACCAGGTCACCCAGCACATACTGTGGCACACAGTGAGCGTTGAGTTTGCTGTTTTGTCCCTACTCTCCACAAATATAAACAACTTCCATCATTTCAGGTTACTTTTATATAGTAATATTTTATCCTTCTTCAACCTCTAGAATTTCTAAATGCTCTTAGAAATACCAGAGAAGATAAGTTATTTTTATGTTTCCCATATAATTTACTTTTTCCTTGAACTGCTAGGCAGAGTCAAGGAACATGAGTTGTTACTCTCAATAGAGAATCTCCAAAATGACCAAAGTCAGCCTCAATTTGTAACCTAGGGGCAGGTTCTTAGGATATTTGGAAATATGGCCTCACGACTCTGACTGTATGCACCAGAATACAGAGAAAAATGTATTGTTTGAGGAACCACGTCTCTTTTTGTCTGAACAGTGAAATTATTGTCTTTGATGTTCGGTTGAAAACACATAATACCAAGTAATGTATTTCTATGGTGACAACCTCTGGGAATGCCACATTGTACAAAAATTGTTGGGACAAAATAAAATTTCTTTTTTTTTTTCTTTTTTCTTTTTTTTTAAAGATTTTATTTATTTATTTGACAGACAGATCACAAGCAGGCAGAGAGGCAGACAGAGAGAGAGAAGGAAGCAGGCTCCCTGCTGAGCAGAGAGCCTGATATGGGGCTCGATCCCAGGACCCTGAGATCATGACCTGAGCCGAAGGCAGAGGCTTTAACCCACTGAGCTACCCAGGCTCCCCCCAAATTAAATTTCTATATTGTATATTTATATTTGGGAACCCCTGCTAAAAAATGTATGATGTGGTCTGGAGAATACAACACATGGAAATTTAATAAAAGCAAAACTTTAACAAGTTGAAGAAGTAATTGGCTACAATTTTTTTTCTTTTTTTAATTTGGTATTTATTGATTATTTCTTAATCAATGATGAATATTCTGTTATATATTGATGTAGTCTGTTACCTAGTGAAGAATGCACTTTGCCATTAAAGTGTTTGAGGAGGCCTAAACTGTTCCCGGGTGTTCGAGATCGTAGTCGTTGATTGTAAGGGCTAGTTTCTGACGTCCATACACGGAGTTCCCCACGGCCCTCTTCACTGGGGTAGTAAGTGAGGTAGACGACGTTGGCGACGCTGGAGAGGAAAGCTGCTAGAAGCAAAGCCTGCCCTTCCACAGTGAGTGGCTGTTAACCAAGCATCGCGGAGATGACCGAACGGTCCAGTGATGAAAACAGCAGAAACAAAAGCAAGAAAGTGCGGAATTAAAGGTCAAAGTGAGGAGCTACAACGGCAGAAACGGATTCTTTGTAAATCAGCGTAAGACCAGGCAAGGCCGCCTCTTTGCTAGCGACACACACTGCTGCGGCTGCCGGTGATGGATCTGGGGCGCTCCTTACGACCCGGCGGGACAACTGGGCTATGTTTGCACCTGTTCCCGGAGCAAACATGCAGAGCAGAGGTTTTACAATGTAGAGGAAATTATAGGTTCCCCCAGTCTAAAGCAAACTCTCACCAAGTTGCCGCAGAATCTCGAAGGCAGGGAGGGGAAGAGTGGGCACCTGCCCCTCTGTGCTTAGTGTATCGGACGTAGACACCCACGGTGCCCAGAGGCAGGGCTGGGAGGGCATGAATGTGCTGGACAAGGCCCAGTGGCCACTCCCTGTGTGGCTCCTGCCGTGCAGACGCCCCAGTCTGCCTCGGGGGCGTCCCTGTCAGTTGTGTCGCAAGGCCTCCCCAGGGCACGCTGCTCTTCCGATTGTGCAAGGACCGCCGAGGAGACGTGAGCTGACTTCCCGCAAACCGCTGGTGACGAAGGAACACAGTCGGACGTGGTGGTCATACGTGCAATAGCCAGACGGGTTTCCTTGTTAATTACTTTTCTGATTCCCATTTTTCCTCTTTTGGAAGGTGAGGTCCCTAATGCAGGGTTCTGTGTGGGATAAACGAGGAAATAACAAATGTAAAATCGTTTTGCTGGAGTCTGGGACTGGGGACCGTTGTTAAAGGACACAGATGCCGGGGGTCCCTGAGGCCTCTTCCTTTCGCAGGTTGCCTGTTGGTCTGGATTTTGAAAGAAGAGCCGGGGAGGTTCTGAGCGTAGACGTAAGGAAAAAGCACTAAGGAGAGAGGATCACAGAGGTCAACTCTTCATATGGTTTAGGACTTTCCCATATCAAAGAGAAACACTGATTTGGGTCCCAAGAGCGGGCTCAGGAGGCAGCGCCGCGCACGGCTCTGAATTAGCCGCCCTCCGTCCGTGTGGAGGTTGTTGGTTCGTCACTGCTGGCCATTGAGTCGTTCCCTAATTTCAGTCTGGACCGTCACTCTTCTTGTGGCCTTTAGCATTCATCTGGTAGAAGAATGTATTTTAAAATATCTTTCCACAAATTAATGAGCTGTACAACTCCTAATTAATGACCAACAGGAATTTGGGGATTGGCAAAGCAGTTCAATTTTTAAATTTATGCATGATGACTACGTAAATGATTCTTAAATAACACATCACACCATTTTTAAAGAAATAGAATTACGGAATATATTATATTTTTAGATGTATTTTAATCAAAAGTGTTCCTAGAAACAGCCTAGAGACATGTTAGAGAAAATTCAGATGTCAGTTTTTAGGAGCTCATGTGGTGTGGTTTAGGTTTATGGCTCGCTAGTTCTACTTACTAAAGTACGAGGAGCTGAACATTTCATTAGTGACACTTGGTAACTATGAACATTATAAATTTCTCTTTAAACTGTTACTTTTAAGGTGCTCCTGGGTGGCTCAGTCTGTTAAAATCTGATCTCAGGCTCCTGGGCCGCAGCCCCGTGCTGGGGCCCCTGCTCAGCGGGCCTCCTGCTCCCTTCCCCTCCCCGGTCCCTCGCACGTGGGCACGGGTTTCTCTCTCTCAGATAAATCGATTGTTATTAAAATGTTACTTTTAAATAATGGCGATATAGGGAGACAGTGGGAGACACGGCATGTGAGAGCAGTATTGAAGACCGAGTATCTCGGCGAGGCGCACGTTCTCGGAACAAAGAATAACCCGACGGAACACGTGCAGCTGCACAGCAAAGCGATGCTGAGAGTCATGAGACCCAAGTACAAGGAGAGATGCCTCAGGTGCATCGGTTACAAGAAGTCTCCGTATTACTAGTATCTTAATTCTTCCCAAACTGACGTATAGATTCAATGCAACGCCACTAAAAATTCCATTAAGCTTAGGTTTAGAAATTTGTAGGCTTATTTTAAGATTTTATGGAAAAACTAGGACTCTAGAATAGTTTCTCCAGCTTTCCTGGAGAACTTACTCTACCACATTTAAGACTTACTAAAAGTTACAGGAATCTGGACTCTAGGTCTGGCAAGAGTCTAGAACGGGAGAGAACATAGACTCGAAACAGACCTGTACGTATATCATCAGTGGATAAACAATGAAGGTGCTAAGAAAGTTTAATGGAAAAAGAAACTTTCAACAAGTGAAGCGAAGATATAAAAGCACCGTCTGTCCGAGCTGTTACGGATGTATTATCTATTAGGGAGTAACAAGTCACTCTGAAATCCAGCAGCTTCAGTACAAAAGCATATCGTCTTGCACAACTGCTGACTGAGGGTTAGGGTGCCGGAGTGGCTTAGCTGGGCCCCCTAGAGCAGGGTCACCCCAAAAGTTACCGTCAGGGTTACAGTCCTCTCATGGCTCAAGCGGGGCTGGAGAACCACTTCCAGTAGAACTCCCATGACTGAGGGAAGGTCCCCGCCTCTCTGGCTGCAGACTGGAGGTCTGGTTCTCTTCCATGTAGCCTTTCCACAGGGATGCTCACGACATTGGAGCTTGCTTTCCTCACAGTGAGCAACGAGAGAGCGCGCACCCAGGATGGAGGCTTTGCCCGCTAATAATCTGATCATGTAAATGGCCACCAGCATTTCCTCTGCCTGCTGTTGGTCAGATACAACCAACCAGGACGATGAGGCCTGAACAAAGGCATGACCAGAAGGGACGGGCGTGACTGACGACCATCCTGAAGGCTGTCCTTTACGTAATAAAGGAAACTTCATACATAAAGCCCTCGGAATGGGGCCCGACACAGCAGAAGCACTAAACAAACATCACCTTTTCCTACTGTGACTGTACCAACTGTTTTGATTATTTAGTGACAAAAATACATTGCATTTAGAAAATAAATTTTTTAAATTTGTTTATTTCTTGGAGAGAGACAGAGCACATGCAAGTGTGGAAGAGGGGCAGGGGAGCAGGAGAGACTCAAGCAGAGTCCCCACTGAGCCAGGAGCCCGACGAGTTCGTTCCCAGGGTCCTGAGATCATAACCGCAGCCGAAACCACGCGTCAGGTGCTTACCCAATGGAGCCGCCGGGTGCCCCTACATCGGGGTGTCACTACTGTGTCTCTGACATATTTATAACCATGACTTTCTTTTCACACCAAGTGAAGTATAATTAGTAGTTAGATGTTGCTCCCAAATTTTAAGTTCACTAAATTGATTTTAATGCAGAGAAACTACTTTAGTATTTACTGTAAAGTTCTCAGACTGTGGTTATTGCATGAATCTAGGCAGCACCCATGAGAATTCTGAAAATTGTCTTCATCTCCACAGGCCGACCCTGGCCGTACTGCACTGCGCAGTGAACCTTTATCCTTCTGGACGTTGGTAGATAATCCAGGCTGCGGTTTCCGGTGTCCGTGCCAGCGAGTAGAGCCAATGTGCAGGGGGCCAGCCGAGATGAAGCTTCAGTGGAGACAGTTTGGGTGCCAGTGTCGGTGCTTTGCCTGCTCTGGGTCAGCTCACCTTCCTGACGCAGCCGTTACTGGCTCGGTGCCCTCACGCCGCGAGGCCGTAACAGGTGGACGTCGTTGTGAATGACTCTCGCCACACACAATCTTCAGGCAAAATCTGCTCGTTTTATTGCCGCTTCGTATCCTCCTTCTCAAAGTCAGAATCATGACCTCTCGGAATTTGCATTGGTGGAGTGAGCAGATTGGCAGTAGCTCTGAATGTAGTAGGTCTCCTTAAAAAGTGGGGAACCGTAAGCCTTCAGATTTAGGAGAAATTGATCCAAGGTCGAGAGTTTCTCACACCGCACTTGCACAGGAGGCAAATCGCTGCTACGTGATGTCGCAGGCGTTTGTAGTTTCTTGGGCATCTGCCATTCCTGCTCCTTTCACAATCATCTCTGAAGTTATTTTCAGTAAATTACTTTTCTCTCAGAGTGCATTAGCCTGAGCTACCTAGAAAACACGGCCTGAGGCAAACTTTCATGCTAATGTTTTATGGTGAACGCATTCGAATGAAGAAAATTTGAGAGAAAAGGAAATTAGGCAGAGGAGGAGGGAAAGCCAGTGCATTTCCAGCGGCCAAGGAGACTCAGATGCTGGCTCGGTCGTGAAGAACCCCTCCAGGGTCCCTTGAAAACCAGTTTACTGAACAGCACCATTTCCTGTGTCTCCGGAGAGCAAGTCGATTCTATGGAGTTCTGCGCCCCACACTTGTGAGTCGGGCTTTCTGTCTCCTCTTGACAGCGTTTGGGGGAAGACACGCCTCCGTCGGTTTTGTTTCCTTGATCCTGGAGTCTAGACGCCCTCGGGGACACTCTCAGTGGAGTCCGTGGGAGGCGGTCCTCACCCTGCACAGGCTGCGACCATGCGAGGTGTTGTAGGGCCGCAGCCGTCCGACTGTGCAGGCGGCCAGGACGATGGTGCGGGGCTGCTGGCTGGGAAGCAGGTCAGGGAGAAGCAGGTCAGAGGGAAGCAGCCCCTAAGGCCGGTGGTGCCGAGCTCTTCTGTCGTAGCATAACAAGGTCCAGAGACAAGATGTGTTTTGGTGGGGGGCGGAGGGGCAGTAAGAATTTCTACTGAAGTCAAAGGGGATTCCATCCCTTGTGCGGGCAGAAATAGTAAAATGAAGTGCTTGTCCACATATCAGGATTTGAAAGAGTTTCATAAAAATTGTGTTTGAAGTCCCTGGTCTCATGGCCGCTTGGGGATATAAAAGCAAAGTTGAAGGATTCTCAAGGTAAAGTTGTAAAATTGCTGTGAGGAGATCATGCTTCCCCCTCACCTCCGACGTAACGATGGAGACTGAGTAAGACTCCATGGGGGATTCGAGAGATCGCGAAGCTCAGACGTTTCGGGGACAAGTGTTCCTTTCCTTTGGGAAAGGAAACCCACTAATGACTGGTCAAAGGGCTGGTTGTATCGTGGACTCGTAGAGAAGGAGAGACAATGAGAAAGACGGGCCCAATGAAGAGAGTTTGTTTGGACCAGAACCCAGCAAGGGAAGTCACAAGTGTCCAGGTAGGTCTCATATTTCCTTTACATCGGAACTAACAGATTAGAGAACCTCATTTAAGGAAGACCCTGCTGTCTTCTGCATCTCTGCAACCCTAGAGGTGTCAGAGAAACTGGGAGAAACTGGTCTGTCTGGATATGGAAGATTTTTCACTCTGAATTTGAGAGTTTTATTGTACATGTCTGTGTATGTTAATTATAGGCTGAGACTGTTCAAACACTAGAACAATCAGGGAGGTTTTATTAACAAAGAGTGATTAGCAATGGGGCTGCCCAGATTTAATTCTGGACGAGAGGGACAGGTCTCATGCCGTGAGTTTTCGGGGCAGACTAAGGAAGAAAACCAAGACTGTTGTATATTGTCATGACTGTGTCCTAGGACTCTGTTCTCTTAATATCCTGAGTAATGTAATGTGCATTTTTTCTGTTCTATTTGTAGGAATGAATTAAGGAGCTTTCTTTATTGTTATCCTTTAACAGTAAATTATTATTCCCACCAGGGGCTACTTTTTAATGTTATTTTGCTCACCATTTCCATTAAAATATTTTTAAAAATATTTATTTTTTGATTACAAAATTTATTTGCTATAAAGGAAATTTAAAAATACAGAAAGTCAGGGGCGCCTGGGCGGCACAGTCGGTGAAGCTTCGAGCTCTCCATGTCCGCACAGGGAGCCACAGGCGCTGTGCTTACCGTGGACTCCGCTTACGGCTCCGTCTCCCTCTGGTCCCTCCCGCTCATGCGTGCCCTCTCTTTCTCAAATAATAAATCTTTAAAAAAAATACAGAGGGGCGCCTGGGTGCCTCAGTCATTAAGCATCTGCCTTCGGCTCAGGTCATGATCCCAGGTTCGATCCTGGAATTGAACCCGCATCGGGCTCCCTGCTCAGCGGGAAGCCTGCCTCTCCCTCTCCCACTCCCCCTGCTTGTGTTCCCTCTCGCTGAGTCTCTCTCTGTCAAATAAATAAAATCTTAAAAAAAAAAAAAAACCACAGAAAGTCTATGAAAAGTATGTAAAAAATAACTCACAAATGTTTTATCCTGGGAGAATAACTATTATCATCTGGTTTTATCTTTCAGTAGACGTGTTTATATACACAGTAAATGAATGTTTTATACACAGAACAGTTTTAACCCTTTGTGGTAATCTCCCCCATCAGTTTTGGAGATTCTATTGTATTTCGGTGTAGGGACATCTCAGTTTATTTAATCTTTCTGTGTTTGGAGACATCGTAATTGATTCCATTTTTGAAAGTGACACTGACACAAATATTCTTGAAGAGAAGATTTACTTTGATTCGTGCAGTGATATTTTTCCAAAATTCACATTTACTTGTGTTTGGTATTCGATGCTCACATTTTTTGTTTTATCCGTTTTTTGTATCCCATGGCATATTCCTGGACTTCACCATTAGTTCAGTATTTTTTTTCTTACTCCTTGGATAAGAGAATTCCATGCGGTGTGGGTAGCTGTGCCGGGCGCTACAGTCATCCACTTGCACTTGGGAATCACGTTAGACGTCTTCAGCGGTAGGTTCTTCTCCTTTTCCAGTGACCGGCAAGAGTAGCTTCAAGGAAAAAGCTGGAGATGGTGTATTCCCAGAAGGAAAACTTGCTCTATTTTTTATCTCCAAACTTTAGCATTATGGGCAAAAGGTTTGTAACTTGGCCTTGCCTCCCCTCAACATACATGTTTTGGCCTCTTTCTCATTCTTCTGTTAATAATAAAACTAAGCCAATCCAGGGCACACGGGGGCTCCGTCAGCAAAGCCTCCGCCTCTTGATCTTGGCTCAGGTTATGATCTTAGGGTCGTGAGCTGAAGCCCTGTGTTGACTCCACACTGGACATGAAGCCTATTTAAAAATAAATAAATAAATAAATAAAATAAAAGGAAAGAAAAAATAAACCCACCACAATTAAATCGATTCCGTATTCTAGCACTCTATCCAGAGTTAACAATCAGAGCGTCAAATGGTGATTCTGTTGTTTACTGATTTCAAAGTTTTAATTATGCAGACATAACATTTAGAGATTTTTGAATTTTTCCTTCTTGTCAGTGCATATTATCTCCACATGTCCTATTTTAAACTAGCAATCTATTCTTAAACTAATAAAATACCTTAAGTAATTTTGATAAATGCTTCTTACATTAGAAAAACAGTTAAATAATCACTTGCATTAACTGCACCCTAATCTGGGCAAGTTTCTCATTTCTACGTCTCCTGGAGGTGGTTCTTTACTACGGCCTCGTGACGTACCCGCTGTCCTTCAGACTCAGTAACCTGCCCTTCCGGAGCAGACGCTGCCGTCGGTATCAGTTCCACACCTGATGTCTGAATTCAGTGTGTCATGACTCATGATTATGTTTACTAATGATTTTATTAAAATTAAGTTTATTCGTGGTTAAGATGCAAATTGCTTCCTGATAGGGTCCATTCTGGTCTCCCCACTTCATACACACATGGTTTATATGATTCATGTAGCATGAATCATAGTCAAAATTTGGCTTCTATTAATCATTTCTCTTATATTTATAACAAATTTATATTACATATATAATATATTTCATCAACATTTTCCAAAAAGAGGTCTTGTTGAAGGCAGAAATAACAAATTTTAGCAACTCGTTTAGATGAGAGTAAATGAAAATCTATCTAATAAATGTATTAGGGTAAAACATTATTGTTAACTTAGGGGTCACACATGAAGGCATAGTCCTTACTGGAATTCTATAGACCTACAGTTTAGTAATTTGTCTTTAAGGTGTTACTGGTATTATCATCTGAACAATGTCTTGATAAAAAACTAGTTAATACATTTTAAATACAAATCATGTTCTTGTATTTGTATTTCTTCCCGATAGAAGGCAGAAGGAAGGCTAAGCCTGAGAAAAAATAATATCCAAGAATAATGTTTAGTTATATTTTAATACAGAAATTCATAGAGATCTTTCAGAAAGTTTCAGCAACAAAAATTTTATCCTTAATAAATATAAGATATAAACAAAACATAGATGACTCCACTCAAGCAAATGTTAGTTGACTTAAAGGGATAAAATGAGCTAAATATACCATAAAAGATGTAATTTTTTTTAATATAACTATCCAAATTTTGAAAAAAAATTGCAATGAATTGATTATATAAAGTAGCAATGTATAACGTGCAAAAATCTGGAAAACACATAGAGCTAAAATAGAACAAGTTGATAGTACATTTATTTATTAAAATATGCTTTAATTTTAAATGGTGTTTAACTTTGATTTGTACATAAGCAGAGTTGATACTAGAGCTAAAGAATTCATAAATTGAATTTGTGTTTTGCCATTTTTATGATGTTACAAGTTTTTTTTGCATACTACATAGAATATTTTATTAATGAAACATACCTTTCAAAAGCCAGAAAATTCACCATTTATGTTGCAAGGCATCAGTGAATGATAAACAGTGATTCAGAAGAATTGGGTTTTAGGGCTGATTTTATGACTAATTCACTGGGTAAAACAAAAAAAGAAGAAGAAGAAGAAGAAGAAAACCACAACAAAAAACCTAGGCAATTCATTTGACCACTCTATTTTTGGGGCCCAAATATATAAAAATACATAGTTCAGGTTTGATACGTTTTATCTAAGATATATTCTGTTTCTAGTAACCTGAGTTGAAAGATAGGAGAAGGAAAGGTAGCTCCTTACATACCGTGTACGAGCTACCATTTGATCAGAAGAAACCAACGCAACTGGAAAGGATAGATCTTTACTAAAGTAGCAGAACGTGAAGAAGAGAAAAGTATAATTCTGACTATTGCTTACTGCTAATCTGTTAGGTTACTGGAAACGGCTTCAACGTTAGATATTTAAATTAGATTTATTACAATTCATTACTGAATTATTTCCAAGATTACTAAGTGTTATTTCCTCATATAGAAAGTACAGCTTACGTGATTTTTGCATCATAGCTAATATTCCATATTAAATTAATGTGTTGTATATTTATATATGAAAAATGAAAATTAATTATAATATAAATTAAAATCAAGAAGAAAGAAACATATTTTCATATATAAATCTAACATTGAAGCAGATTTCTCAAAAAAGTTTTTTTTCTCTGCAAAGACGTATTTAGCAGTACTGTCATTATGTTCTAAAGAATTGACTCCGCTGAAGGAAACGCTTATCCCCTAAACCTCATTTTTCGTATGGGAAAGGGAACTTGCTGCTACAAAGTGGGAAGTGTTGGAGGACGTGATGACTACCTCCGTCCTGCTTCTCCACAGCTTCACACTTACTCCTCGTAAGTCATGTCTTCACCTGATGGTGATCCTCACTTAAGAATGGGCATTGAGAAATGAACTCTCTGGGTTTTTTACTTTGGGAAATCCCTATTTTCAGATGCACTTGTTCTGTGCTCATATTTGTGAAACATGGTCCTGAACAAGCTCTATTCCTGCAGGGTTGGGGGCACACGTTCAGGATTTATTTGGGGAGAAAGAGTATTTGTAAGCCCCTGTGGCCTGGGAATAACACTTCTGTCACCAATCAGCTCTTTGCATTTTTATCTCCGATTACCTGACCTCCTACTTCCATATTTCAGATGGTTCCAAACTGTTTAATTATCGTTGACGACCACAAATACACTGGAACGCTTAATACCTTATCGTGGTATCATGAAATCTCCTGCGCCAACACCAGCCAGTAAAACAGTTCATACTCCTGGCTCTTAGGAAAACAGACTCCGAGTGGGGAATAATCTAAGGAAGCTTGGATAAGAACGTAATGTCACGATTGTGGTCAGTTTTGCACTGGGTTTTTCTCTTCCCTCGTCCCTAATTGAGTGGTTTGCGCTTACTCCCTCCTTCAAAGCGCGTATGCAATCCCTGCGGGTTTGGTCAGTTTCTTCCCCTCTGCCTAGTCCGTGCTATTTCCCCCGACACACACCCTGTTGAGCATCTTTGTCTCTGTAAACTGGGTGTCACCAATCATGAAAGTTCTCCAGGGGCACCTGACTGGCTCAGTTGGTGGAGTGTACAACCCTTGATCTCAAGATCAAGAGTTGGGTTTGAGCCCCATGTTGGGGACAGAGCTTACTTAAAAAACAAAACAAAACAAAAAAAACGTCGTTTTTTGTTTTTTGTTTTTTAAAGCGTTCTCTATCTCTGATGTCCATTATATACCTATATGTACTATAATAATACATGTATTGTGAACATGATAATAGTGGTATTGATTATCATAAATACGTGAGATAGATTTCAGTTACAGGTAAATTGGAAACAATAATTTTGGGGATTCTTGAATGTTTGGTCTTTAATTCTTAACTAAAGTAAGGGTAATGGGATTTATGATGATTTATTTAAACTTCTGAACTTATCCTAGAAATCCTTTAGGCTCAGTTTCCTTACTGAAGGTTTGCAACCAACATAACCAGTTAAGTCAGCCCGGCAGATTGCGTAGCTAGAAAGGCATGAAAGCCATGGTTGGGACTTCTTATTTGAGGTCTCCCAAGCTAAGCTTGCTTAAGATTGGTTTAAGCTGGAAACAGAGCAAGGTCAGGGTGTGTGAAAAAAGAGCCCGGGAAGCTTGCTCGAGCGGTATTTCTTGGAATCCCTGCTTTCACGTATTCTTTCATTTGTCTTTTTTTTTTTTTTTAAGTAAACCTACGCCCAATGTGGGATTTGAACCCATGACCTCGAGATCAAGAGTCTCGTGCTTACTGATTGAGGCAGTCAGATGCCCCATCTCTTTCATGTGTCTTTAAATAAAAGCCAACAGGAGTGTGCAGTGTGGAACACAGTCTTTTCTAACACCTGAATTTGCAGAATATACCAGGAGATTGAGTAAAAGCCCCTCGGGATATTATCCTTGTGGGGGACGACTGGCCTGAAGACGTCTTAGACTTGATTAACGGCAACTTGTCTTCTTAGCCATTCAGTAGATGTCTACATAAAGTAGAGAAAGCTCTATGATGAGGAGGTGAAAGTTATAGTTTGTAAAAAAAAAAAAAAAAAAAAAAAAAAAAAAAAAAAAAGAAAGTTATAGTTTGTACAGAAATAGGAGAACGTTTATGCTGGTACTTCCAGATGGAAGAGTTGTCTGTTAAATTCCATACCAGACCCAAACGTTTGGGTATTACCAATGTTTGGAATCTGTATATAGCTTTAATTATCTATATAATTTCTTACTATATAACGTTAAAAGGCAAGTTCTATTGACAAACAAAGAATTTTGAGCATTTTGTCCTAAGGAGGCCTTGACTATCAGTTGTTTGGTTGATTTTGTTGGGATAATTTAAGGAGGTCTGGGATTAGTCTTAGCTCTCCTGCTGAATTAAGAAGCACACATTTCTGACACTGCTTTCTGGTCATGCTGTGAAACATACTGACTAATGCTGTTGCTTTGTGACCATGGGTCTGAGGAGATCTATGGGTGTTTGAACTAGCTTGTTAGCATTGTTTATTGATTCGTGTGAGACTGATGACTTGAATTTGGTCATAGTGAGATCTCTAGAGGGCTCTGTTCTTGAGGCCGGAATGGCCTATATGGAACGGGCACTTGCTGAGTCCATATCAGGCTTATTGGTTCTGAGACATGATATGCGCATCTGCTTCCTATTGTCTGACGATGGTCTCCTTCTGCTGTTTCGCTCGGCCTGCAGGGATCCTGCATCTGTCATCGATAGAGTGCTTTCTTCATGCCGAATTCCTACCCACCATATCCCTCGGTATCGCCCTTTCTAAACCTGTGGATTCATCTGATCTTGAGATCTTCACTTTTACTAGAACAACTTTACTTAGGTTCATTCTGTGGAAAGGAAGATCATGTATCTTACAAATCAAATTAGAAAAAAACATTTTTTAAATTTTACTCTTAAATCCACTACTGTGTAACACATAACTTCTTAAAGAGGCCTAGAATTAATCACTTTTGTTATGCTAAGGCATCTATGTTAATATGAGAAACCAAAATTTATAGATTTCTGATTGGAGAACTATGTTAATTTGGAATTTTGGATCACAAAACGTAAAACTGGAAGAGACAGTTGTATTGATGACTCCTAAAATAACTCCTATAGTGATTTAATTTAGGATATATCTAAGAAGTCAGTCTGAAAGTTCATACCTTTAAAGTGACACTTGAAAAGAAAAGAGGGACTTCACAAAACTTTATCAAAGCTCTAACTGTTTGGTTTATTAATAAATTCAATAGGGGACATATTTTGTTCTATAAAATTGATTGAAGTCTGCTAAATTTAACTTTATTCTAAATTTATATTTATATTTAAATAGGTCTATGCAAACTTGTATATATTGTCACTTCATGTGACAAAAATCCTAAAATAATTTCATCTTCAAAATATATTACATTTAAATTAATCAATTTCAGTTTAAGTTGATTCATAATCAACTAAGTTGAACATAACTATATGAGAGTAAGAATATCTAAAAATAATTTTGGGAGTAAATTAGTGTAAATTTATTCAGAACAAAGAACAGATGTTTAAATTATTGCAAACATTCTTAAACAGAATAAAATAAGAGAAACATGTTCAACATTGAGCAGTTTAATTTAAAACATATTTAAAATTCCACCCTTAAATGTTTATTTCCTTTGAAACATTTTCCCTCTATGCTAGCTAAACTTTTATTATTTTGATTTAAAAAAAGCAAGGCAATCAATCACATTTTTTTTTTTAAATTACATAATCTAAAATTGCATTTTTTTTTTTGGCCGAATCTAGAGATTCCTATCAAATACAAAAGGCTTTTATGGAGATTTTCAAAGGGAAGTTGACTCAGTGGAATGAGATTACAAAAATGGTTTACACCTTTATTTCATGTCATTCTTAAGAACTAAATTATCTTTTTGAAATGTTCGTGTTTTCCTACATTCCTCAGGCTACTTTAGTTTCTAAATTCTTAGTAAAATGAAACTTTTTAGGACAAATATTTTTATAGCTCTGTGAACTTTTCTTAAAAACTGACTTCAAAGTGTAAAATCATGGTTTCCCTCATTGCTATTTCAAGCTACTACACAAGCAAAGCACATAAAGTACTTTTTAAGGAAACAGAAGAAGAAATGTGGGGAAGAAAAAAAAGACCCTAAGTAAAACTTAAATCGTAAGAGAATTTTTGAAATTATAGATGATAATATAGGCAATTCCATTTAAAAATAATAGAATTCTGCTATATTTGAATGTCAAATGTATTTCTCCTAAAAATTCCAAATTTATTTCTCCTACAAAACCCAATTAGTCTGAATTTCATGTTGTATAAACAAGACCAAGGATCTTCTAAAAACAAAAAAAGAAAAGACTATCTTTTTTCCTTTGTTGGCCGCAAACTGAGCACCGCGGATTGAACTTCTATTTGATTCCTCCGGGAAGAGCCGTCCAGGCTAGCTTGGTCCTGACGACCTCACACAGCAGAAGGGGATCCACTCACCGTCACAGACGGAATCCTGAGTGACCGCAGACGCGTTCCTCTGTCTCCTGTGTCCTCTGCTAACCTGTTTGGGGGGGAATAGCTACAGTTACTCGTCCTCACATCTCCCTCTTCAACTTTTTACTTCTTTGTTATTAGATAGAATTAACCATAATTTGACATTACACTTACTATTACAGAATTAAATCAGTTCTGGCTGAAAATCCGTGGTGAGTCACAAATTGAAGAACTTGTCCTTACCTTACTTTATCCATTAGAAAATTTTGGAGCTACCGAATCACCATTAAAGAACTGAACTTCAGTCCCCTGATGCTCTGCTTTTGAAAAAGACTTGAGGTAAACAATGGGCACTTCATCTATATGGCAGGGAATGGAACCCTTCAGTAAATATTTTAGGTTTTGTTGGTTGTGTGGTCTCCTCCGTCATGACAACTAAACGTTGCTGTTGTAATGCAAAGCAGCCACAGAGTTTACATAAATGAATACGTGTGTTACAATAAAATATTATTATGTAAATTGGTGACAGGCAAGGTCTATCTCTTAAATCCATTTACTGTTCACCATTCCTATCACTACCAACCTTTCCCTTTTATACCACTACAATAGGTACCTGTCTTTCTTAAGTAATGATGAACTTTCTTTTGAAATATAGTAAATTGTGTTATTTTTGAATGTCCCTGCATTCAACTTCTGGTTTGTTAACTAAAGTATATACATGCTACGTATAGGGTAGAAACAGAATAAGTAGGGAGAATTAAAATTTGTAGAAATTCAAAAAGAAAAAAAAAAGGAAGAAAAGGAAAAAAAAAAGAAGAAAGAAAAAAGAAAAGAAAGTCAGTGCTTAGCTTTTATGACCAAAGAAAAAACTTTAAAAAAAAATTCCCTAGTAATATAATAATTTTTAATAATGTCAAGTTAGAAGGTTTCTCTAAATTCATTAACCTCATATTAACAAATTATGAACCAGGACTAGTGCCCTTAAATATTTCTTTCACTATAAGCAAGAGATAAAGTGAACTCAAAATATCATGGAAGTGGGTGGTTTGGGCAGAATCCTGTCTTTATTAGAAGGCAAAGAGCAAAGGATCCAATATCAACTTCCTTCCTATGTCCTCCATGAGAGGAAACTCAAAGATATGTGTACTTTTTGTCGTTCTGCTGGATGGATATGATGGTATTTCTGGAGATAGAGTAGAAACTTCCAGAAGGGAAAGAGGGAGCATGAGAACACTGGTACTAGTGACTCAATTCCCTGGATGAAACCCATGAAGTGTCCATTTGGCCTTGGGCTCCATCTTACAGTTGTAGATACGAGTGGTGGCAGTGGGTACAGAGAAGAATGTAGGGGCCACAAATGGTCCCACAGGGTCACACATATTCCACAGAGCATCTGGACGCATTCTTATTCCCTAGATAGCAATGGTGGGGGCACTGTTGAGGGATGGAACAGAAATGCTGAGAATATTTGTGGATCTAAAGAACGTTGGAATTAAAATTGGGAGCTCCACTGTTCAGGGCAGAATAGCCAGAGCTGGATGAGAAGTTTACAACGGAATAGAACCGTTTGTACTTCAGTAGATACGAGGTCAGGAGCCTATGAGGAAGACCCTTCTGCCACAGAGACCAGTGGGGAATCAAAGAGCAATGTGATTGCTTGACCCCAGAAACCCTCTGGAGAGAAGCAGAGGAAGGGAAAAAGAAAATCCGAGTGAGCATTTATTTAATCAGAAGAAACTGTTTAATGTTTCCAAAATACAAAGAAGTGGTAGCGTTGTGCCACTCAAGTTATTATCCCTTTTCCTACATTCCTTCTGATATCTTTTTAGTAATTGCTTGCTGTAAAGCATGCAGTCATGTCATCTTACAAATCTACACATGCCACCTCTCCCTTGAAAATGCTTATGGTTTTCCCATTGGTCTTACAAGTACAAAAGTTCTTCACAGGACCACATAATTGTACAGAATCTGATCCCTGCTTCTACGTCTAATCCCGTATTTCACGCTGCTATGTACCTCCATTGCCGCCATTCAGCTTCTTTCTTATCTGTGACTTACATGGGGTATTTGCCTTAATGTCCCCTCACACAGAAGGAAATGTTTTTCCTTCTTTGCCTGGTTACTCTTCCATCAAATCTTAATTTTAATCATCTTAATCCCTCATACTCAGATTTCATTCATTCTGGAGTCATCGTAATATTTGACATGACCATGTACTACTTGTTTTATCTGTTGAACACCTTTATTATATGTTACTTAAAATATGCCTTTTAAATTTTAAATTTCAATAACGTATATAAACCAGTTTTTAAACAAAAGAATATTCACTTTCTATAAATGGATATTTTAAAAATATTTTTAAAAATACTACTTGGACATGAAACACTGTAGGACAGCCTTGCAATGGGATGAGGAGAGAGTAACATCAACAATCCTCCCAAAGATTTAGAAACAAAATCCAAGCAAGTTACCCTAGTTTCCTGGCCCACAAATTTATTCAAGGCCCTAAATCTCCTTTATAATCTATCCCTTATCTGATGTTAGCCAAGTATCTTTGTTTCACTCTTATGAGAATTATCACCTGAAACTGCATTAATTTTATGTTGTTTCCTCTATTTTATTATACTCTACGAACCTAATGCTACACTATCTTTCTATCTCATGCAGTGGTGAAGAACTATAGATAGACAATGGATATTTAACTATTTTAAGTTAAAAAATTCAAATTACTTTTAGGTCTTTTGAAGGAAGAAAGAATTTTTTAGGATCAAAAGAGCATACTCATATTTTACTGAATTCTACTTTAGAAACCAGTATTGCACTCTATGTTAACTAACAAAAATTTTTAAAAAGGAACATGCTCATATCTTAACTGCGTCTTTATTTCAACCTCAATACTCTCCATGTATCATGTGTGGAAAATAACAAGTATTTGATAAAGACAACCTTAATGAATTAGTGGAAATGATTTCTCATTTAAATAGGAAATTTTTGCAACGATTGTTAAGATTACCAAAACAATTTCATGGTAATCATAAGTCATGTCATTCACACAAAGTGCATATTAAAAGGAGAAATGATATTTCTTAGAAGTCATTATAACTGTGACACTGCTGATCCTACTGATCATTCAAAGTTCAGCTACATTTCTTAATCTTAATAGCATTATTATTCCCCTGAAAAATTAGCTTCCATTTTACATAGCATATGTACAATTTTATTGACCAGGCAAAATTCTTTATAGTAAAATGAATATATAGCTAAGAAACAATTTGGGGAAATTTCACAGTCTATTACTTTATGAAAAATGGTCTGTAAGTCTCACACATATGAATACCTTTCTTATCAGAAAAAAAAATATTTTAGTAATATACAGTATAGACCACTCACTTTTCTACTCAATTTTAGCAATAAAAAACCTTAAAATCCACCCTTCAAACCATAAATCATATCAAATGTAGCTCCTTAATACCCACAAAGAGGGGTAGCTGGGTGTTTCAGTCAGTCAAGTGTCTGCTTTCAGCTCAGGCCATATTCTCAGGGTCCTGGGACTGAGCCTCCACGTTGAGCTCCCTGCTCGGTGGAGAGTCTGCTTCTCCCTCTCCCTCTGCTGCTCCCCTGCTTGTGCTCTCTTTCTCACTCTGAAATAAATAAATAAAATCTTAACAAAACAAAAGAAACCCACAAACATAGTTGATGTAGACTCTTGGGGTTTGGAGCAAATGATCAAGAAAGAATTCCTGAGACATCTTTGGTGCAAAAGGTGCTTTATTAAAGCAAGGGAATGGGACAGGAATTGTGGGCAGAAAGAGCTGCGCTGAGTCTGTGGCAGGGGACGGGTTATGACTTTCAGGTTGGGAGTGTGTTAGGGAGTGCACGTGCCTCCGAGCTATTTAGGAAATGAAGTTCCCAGGCCCTTGAAGGGGTTAGCTATTGTTGGGAAAGGTCATGTATTACTGTTCAGTAAAACCTCAGTCACGAGACCCTTCAAATGATATCAGTGGGGCACATCTTTGGGAGGTGACGACCAACATACACCTGGTGGGGCGAGGTGCAGGTGGAGACAAAGGAAGTTTCCGGAGGAATTTCCCGATGTTTGAAGAAGACTCGGGATCCTGGCGGTCAGGACAATGTTCAGCTGAGCTGGCCTTTTGGCCTTAACAAAGTGTCCACACTGAGGCTGCTGAGCGCCCAGAGGAAGGTCGCTCTGCCTGTTGCAAGGACTCGTCAATGGACTGTAAGTAGTAAGGACATTTAATTTTTACTTTTGCCTTTGGTTCCCACATCAATAGTCATTAAGTTAGCGGCATCTTCAGAAATGGAGTTTCTAATAGACGGCCGGCTTTCAGGCCTTGTTTGTATCTTTCTCTTGCGTCATATCAAGTTATTTAGACCAACACAGGTTTATGTGCATATTTAATGAATGTAATGGACTTTAGAACATCGAGCAAACGACCAAAAATATACATCCATGCTTAGTAATGAGGTTGAGAGTAAAATTTAAAAGTAAACACCCATTCTTTCATTTATGCCTGAAAAAGAGCTTTTATTTATGCCTGAAAAAGAGTTCAGAAACACTGATTTCATCCAGTTGTGACTCTAGAAAGGGTCATCTATGCAAACTCTGATTCCTTTTAAAAAGCCAAATTTGAAAAATAAAATAAAATAAAATAAAAAATAAAAAGCCAAATTTGAAATCAATAAGCTATTCAAATGATTAAAAAGGTAAGATGATCTTACAAATGTAGGTTTTTCCTATAAATTCTGGGATTTTAAAAAATGATTTCAAACTTGCAGAAAAGTTACACAAGCAATACAGAGGACTCTGCTTCCCCCTTAGCCATTTGAGACTAAATTGCAGAACTGAAGCCTTATCAGTCTGGAACATGTTCTTGCAAACAAGGACATTCTCATAAATAACCATATCACAACTATCAGAAGCAGGAACTTGATATTGACATACCACCATAACCTAAAAAATCATACCATTTAGTTCTCACCAAATGTCAAAATAATGCCTTTTATAGTAAAAATTCCAGTTCTGAATCACAAATTTATTTTAGTTGTCACATCTCTTTAATGTTTCATGGTCTTTTTATTCTTTTTTTTTTTTAATGTGTGTGTGTGTGTTGTTGTTTTTTTTAAGACTTTATTTATTTATTTGACAGAGAGAGAGATCACAAGTAGACAGAGAGGCAGGCAGAGAGAGAGGAGGAAGCAGGCTCCCTGCTGAGCAGAGAGCCCGATGTGGGGCTCGATCCCAGGACCCTGAGACCATGACCTGAGCCGAAGGCAGAGGCTTTAACCCACTGAGCCACCCAGGCGCCCCTCTTTATTCTTTAATCTTTCCTTGACTCCTTCTGTTGCAGGGCTGCAGGGTTCTTATCTCGAGGAGTTAAAGAATGAATCTCGCAGACACAAAAGGGTGAAGTAATAGTTTATTGAGTAAAGGTGAGAACAGAAAGAAAGCTCTCTAGAGTAAGGGGGTTCCTTCATGGTCACCAAATGACGTAGTTTTGCAATGTTGGTGAGCCCCGGAGTTGATGGCTAAGAATGAATTCTTGAGACGTCTTTGGTGCAAAAAGGTGGTTTTATTAAAGCACAAGGACAGGACCCGTGAGCAGAAAGAGCTGCACTGGGGTCATGAGAAGTGGCCCACTATATACTCTCAAGTTGGGAGGGGGTTAAGGATAGTATCAATCTCTAAGGAATTTGAAACCAAGGTTTCCAGGACCTCAAGGGGCTGGCTGTTGTTAGGAAAAGGTCATTTATTACTGTGTCATAAAACTTTACTCAGTGAGAACCTTCAGATGTGTACTGGTGGGTCATATGCTTGAGGGATGTTTGCCAACATGTCTGGGGTGGGGTAAGAGATAAAGGAAGTTTCCAAAGGAGTTTTTATATGTTAAAGTAGACTTTGGGGATCCTGGGGGTTGGGCTAAGATTGCCTTTTGCCCTTAGCAAAGTATTGACATCCAGGCAGCTGAGTCCCTAGGGTAATGTCACTCTGCCGGTTTCAAGGACTTGTCAGTGAGCTATAAGGAGTAAGGAAATTTAATAATTTTTCTTCTGCCTTCATTTCCGACATCACTTTGACCTTGACACATTTTAAGATTACAAGGTATTTCCTTTGTAGAAGATCCTTCTGTTGGTGTTTGTCTGATGCATCCTCAAATTAGATTAGATTACTCATCTTGGCAAGATTCTTACAGAAATAATCGTATGTTCTCATTACATTCTATTGGTTTGCACATGATTTTAATTTGTCCTGTTATTAATGAGTCTGTTTTGATGACAGCAGGCATTCTTGTTTATTCCCAAATTTACAGGAAAAGTTTTCAACATTTCATCATTATTGATGGCATGGGCTCTGGTTTGTGTGGACATAATTTGATACCTTTGTAAAATTATAGAATTTTCATTCAATCTATGGCATGAAAGAACATTAGATTTTTCAAATACTCATTTTGCATGTATTGAGTTCCTTGTTGATGTTTCTCCTTCATTCTGTTAACATGGTGACTAATACTGATGGTCTTCAAATTCTGACTACATGTACATTACAAAGGGTATGACCATGTCCTCATGTATGTGTTACTGGATTAGGGGCTAATATTTCACTTAGAATTTCTCATTATCTCTATATGTGAGACAGATTGTCAGGTTTTGACGTCAAGGTTAGGCTCATTTTATATAATGAGTTTGGACGTTTTCCCTTTTATCCTACTCCGTGGGAGATTTTGTGTATGATTAGTAGCTTCACTTGTGAAACCATATGGCCTTGAGTTTGCTGTGAGAGGCTTTGAATTACAGATCCGAGTCACTCGACTCTGTATGGGACTGTCTTTCCCTGTGCCGGAGGGAAAAAAAGCAGATGCTGACACACAGACTTGGATGAAGGTAACTTACTTATCCCATAAAACAGGAGTGAAGGGATTTAGAAAGAGGAAGGGGAAAGTCAGTGCAGAGTTGCATAACCGAGCTGTTGAATACTCGACTGCCTGAGGGGTGACCCCTGCAACCTGGTAAGCTGGTGTGAAGAACCCGCCTCGGAACTGTCCGCCTTGCCCTGAAAATGAGAAACGTTGCTTCGTTAGCTCTTAACGCAGCACTGGGTCAGGGCTGTCAATGGAATGTTAACTTCCTCGGACTCGGACTGCTGAGTTGTGTAACTTGGGAGCCTATAAAAAGGTCAGCCATGTGGAGGCAAGGCAGGACAGAAAAAAAACGTTAAAAATTTTCTACTTTATCTTGTATAAGTTTTAGCATAGTAAAAGCAAAAAACCCCAAACTTTTGGTATTGTTAATGTTCTCTGTTGGACATTTATTTGGAATTTCATAAATTTCAGCTTTTGTTTTTATTATTGCCTCCCTTCTATTTCATAGTGTTTAATTTTGTTTTTCTCAGTATTTGATATAATTAGATCGGATTTTCAGTTCTCTTCATGCCCGCGTAGTCAGTAAAGGCTGCACCATCGCCTGTACCTCTATGTCAGTGCTGACCCTTCTGCTTAATGTGCTCCATTTAATGGTCATTCTTTTCAAAGTAATTTTAATTTTCATTACAATTTCCTTGTTGACCCATGGCTTTTTATTTTGAAGTAAATAATTTAATTACAACCTTTTAGGTATTTTCTAGTTATATGTTGTTTCTGAGTTCAAGCTTAATACTGTTTTGGTAAGATAATTTTTATAATTTAACATCTGTGGAGGGATATAATCTAGCCCCGCCTTTGGTCAATTTTGGTAAATATTCCTGGGCTCCCGAAAAAAGTATGCATTCTGCAACTGCTCGGTATAATGTTCTATATATGTCAATGAGTTCAACATGATTAGTTTTGTTTCTCAAATCTTTCATATCCGTAATAAATTCTTTGTCTGTTTGGTCTCTCAATTCCAAAAATATAAAAGTGTTAAATTTTCCACTGTGATTGTTTTGTCTCTTCCTTCTTGTAAATTATGTTCATCTGTCTTCATTATACATTTAAGACGGTGTTACTAGCACATGAACTTTGAAGGCCCTTTCATCATTACTGCATATCCCTCTTTATCACTATTTTTATTGTTGTTTCAAGCCCATTTTTATCTGATATTAATGTAACTATGATGTGGGAAACAAAGAAAAAGAAAAGAAAATTTCCTTACTACCTACAGCCACTGACAAGGACTGAGAAGTCCTTCAAACAGGCAGAGTGACATTCCTCTAGGGACACAACTGCCTGGATGTTAATACTTTGCTAAGGGCAAAAGGCAATCTTAGCCCAACCCCAGGATCCCTGAAGTCTACTTTAACATATAAAATCTCCTTTGGAAACTTCCTTTACCTCTCACCCCACCCCAGACATGTTGGCAATCGTCCCCAAGCATATGACCCACCAGTACACATCTGAAGAGCCTCCTGACTAAGGTTTAATCACACAGTAATAAGTGACTTTTTCCTAACAACAGCCAGCCCCTCAGGGTCCTGGAAACCTTAGTTCCAAAGGTTAGAGACTTACACTGTCCCTAACCCCCTGCAACTTGAAAGTATGCAACTAGCCACTCCTCGTGACCTCAGTGTAGCTCTTTCTGCCCATGGGTCCTGTCCCTGTGCTTTAATAAAACCACCTTTTTGCACCAAAGACATCTCAAGAATTTTTTCCTGATCGTGGGCTTTGAATCCTAATGTTCAACTATATCATCTTCATTTTGGTTGAATTTGCATACATTTTAGAAGCTTACCTTCAATATTCTCATATCTTTGTATTTAAGGTGTGTCTGTTATAAGTGGCATAGGATTAATTTTTTCTATTTTTATTTTTTATTATCATGTTCAGTTGACCAGCATGCAGTACATCATTAGTTTTGATCATTAGTTCAGTGACTCATTAGCTGCGTGTAGCACCCAGTGCTCATCACGGCACGTGCCCTCCCTAACACCCATCACCCGTCACCCATCCACCCGGCCCCCTCCCTTCTGTAACCTTCAGTTTGGTTCCTGAAGTCCAGAGTCTCTCATGGTCTGTTTCCCTCTCTGATTTCTTCCCCTTCTCTTTTCCCTCCCTTCCCCCGATGGTCTTCCATTCTATTCCTTATGTTCCACATATGAGTGAAACCGTATGATAATTGTCTTTCTCTGGTTGACTTACTTCACTCAGCATGATCCCCTCCAGTCCCGTCCACGTCCATGCAAACGGTGGGTGTTCATCCTCTCTGACGGCTGCGAGATGGTCCATCGTGTCTATGGACCGTGTCTTCTTTATCCTTCGTCCGTGGAAGGGCGGTTCAGCTCCTTCCACAGTTCAGCTATCATGGACACTGTCGATATGAACTCTGGGGTGCACGTGCCCCTTCTTTTCACTACATCTGTTTCTTTAGGGTAAATATCTAGTAGTGCAATTGCTGGGTTGTAGGATAGCTCTATTTTTAACATTTTAGGGAATCTCCATACTGTTTTCCATAGTGGTGGTCCCAGTTTGCTTTCCCACCAACAGTGGAAGAGGGTTCCCCTTCTCCACATCCTCTCCAACACTTGTTGTTTCCTGTCTTGTCAAAACCAGGCAAAGACCCCATCAAAAAGGAGAATTACAGACCAATATCCCTGATGAACATGGATGCCAAAATACTCAACAAGATCCTAGCCAATAAGATCCAACAGTGTGTTAAAAGGACTATCCATCATGACCTGGTGGGATTTACTCCTGGGATGCAAAGGTGGTTCAACATTCACAAATCAATCAACGTGATAGAGCACATTAATAAAAGAAAAGACAAGAACCATATGATCCTCTCAATTGATGCAGAAAAATCATTCGACAAAATACAGCACCCTGGGGCTCCTGGGTGGCTCAGTCCTTAAGGGCCTGCCTTGGACTCAGGTCATAATCCCAGGTTCCTGGGATCGAGCCCTGCATCAGGCTCCCTGCTCAGCGGGAAGCCCGCTTCTCCCTCTCCCACTCCCCCTGCTCATGTTCCCTCTCTTGCTGTGTCCTCCCTCTGCCAAATAAATAAATAAAATGTTAAAATATAAATATATATATATAGTAGCCTATCCTAATTAAAACTCTTCAGAGTACAGGGATAGAGGGAACATACCTCAATCACATCAAAGCCATCTACAAAAAGCCCACAGTGAATGTCATTCTCAATGGGGAAAAACTGACAGCTTTTCCCTGACGGTCAGGAACATGACCGGGATGCCCACGCTCGCTACTTTTGTTCAACACAGTACTAGAAGTTCTAGCCTCAGCAAACAAGCAACAAAAAAGAATTGGCAAAGAAGCCAAATTCCCTCTCTTCCCAGATCACATGAAACTTCATGGGGAAAACCCAAAGGACTCTACTCGCAAATTACTAGAACTCATATGGCAGTTCAGCAGTGTGGCAGGAAGTCACAGAAACGCACAAAATCAGCTGCATTTCTATGAGAATGTGACTGAAGAAAGAGAAATTAAGGAATCAATTCCATTTACAATAGCACCAAACCGCACAAGATAATCTAGGAATAAACCTAACCAAAGAGGTAAAGGATCTATACTATCTAGTTTCTATACTAAAAAACTACAGAACACTCATGAAAGAAACTGAGGAAGACACAAAGAGATGGAAAGACATTCCATGCCCATAGATCAGAAGAACAAACACTGAAAACGTCTGTGCTGCCCAGGGCGGTCTGCACTTTGAAAGCAATCCCTACCAGAACACCATCGACATGTTTCACAGAGCTGGAGCAAGCAGTCCTAAAATTTGTATGGAAACATAAAGGACCCTGAATTGCTAGGGGATTGTTGAAAAAGAAAACCACTGGGGCGCCTGGGTGGCTCAGTGGGTTAAGCCTCTGCCTTCAGCTCAGGTCATGATCTCAGGGTCCTGGGATCGAGCCCCACATCGGGCTCTCTGCTCAGCAGGGAGCCTGCTTTCTCCCTCTCTCTGCCGGCCTCTCTGCTTACTTGTGATTTCCGTCAGTCAAATAAATAAATAAAATCTTTAAAAAAAAGAGAGAGAGAAAGAAAAAACCACTGGTGGCATCACAGTTCCAGACTTCAAGCTCTATTACAAATCTGTAATCATCAAGACAGTGCGGTACTGACACAAAAACAGACACGTAGATCAGTGAATCTGAGTGCACTGTAGAAATTGTTAACATTGATGCATTATATGGGATTGTGACTAAAATCTCCATATGGTTTGTTCTATTGGTTTCTACAAGGATTATTTAATAAAGTGGTTTATATAAAACTGAATTCACTTTCAGTATTAAATCAGAATGTATATGAGGCCTTGATCAGCATGAAGAAAACATAACCTTAAATTGTCCATTAGCCCTATGGCATAGTTTCAAGTTAATCAATAATCTGTTTGAACTCATAATTATTAACATTGTATCTTATTCACATTTGTACCTTTTTAGTTTTCCTTTAAATAATTGAGGCCAAATAATGCTCTGCAATTAATAAAACAATGAAAAAGGTCATCGAAATAAGTGGTCCTTTAAAATCACTTCTATATATATTTCATACATTAGGCATGTGAATTCTTAGAAAGTAGAAACTGAAGCTCCTCTTAAAGTAGGTAAACATTTAAAAATTATTCGTTTGCAAGCACAGTGTGAAAACTTTCCATTTTTTTACTGAGTTTCTTTTAAAGAACTGAACAGACTCACGTATACACATTAATAAGACAAAAATAGACAGTTATTATACTGAGTCCTCATTTATAGTGAAAAGGTAGTGTCTTGATCATCATGAAATAAAACTAAACAAAATTATAAAAACGATAGCATTATTTTAAAAGAGTGAAGGTGAAAGAATTGCTAGAAAAGATAGACTATCACAGAATTTGAAATGGAGTCTATGAAAATTTTAAAGGAAAGATGTGTTATTTAGGAAAATTATGTTTTAAAAAACTTGTTACCTTCCATTATCTGAATAAATTTTATGTTGTTCTGTGTTGAATCACTGAGTGTTAAGGCAAATCTTTGACCTCTGACCACGACTTCAGTTTCTCATGTTTAGTGACAGTGAAGCAGAAATTCTAATTAAGCTAATCAAAAGGCAGTTTGGGATGATGAATTTTGTTTACAGAAAAACTAGTGAAGCTGCACTGGTCAGAAAATGAGTCATTATCCAGCAGAAAGATTAGTCAATAGGACAAGTTTCTCTGTCAATAATTTGCCCATCGTTCAATAATTGAAGTTTCTTCCCTCCATTTCAGCAGATCTTCTATTTCTGTTGGAAGCAGATGCAGGGCTGATGCCTAAACAGCTCGTGCACAGCATTTTCATGGATAGATTCTCCCGTCATAAAGGGTCTTTAGGCTTGAGGAGCCGTTCTCGGAAGAGAATGTGGTGGCGTGTGGTTCTGAAATTGCCGGTAGTCAATATTCCCGTTTTTCCGCCCTCGCCCACCAGCTTTCAGGCCGATGGGACGACTGTACTCCTGCCTCCTGGTTGGGGAGTAGCTCGGTGCCTCGGTCCGCCAGCGGATTCAGAAGCCTGGACCTGGTGCTGACCCGCCACGGCAGGAACTCTTCGAGCTCCCCCTCCGGGCGGATACTGAGGCCCAAATCCCGGGCAAAGCCCCTGAGTGGCTGCACAAGCAGCGATCCTATGACAGGACCCGGAACCCAAACAAGAAATCCGTCTTGGTTTTCTGCCGCTCGGACGCTGGAGTTGTTGGCTCCTGCCCCATCACCCATGACTTCAAACCGGGTTTCTGTCGTCACAGCACAGACACAGTAGCACACTGTTGGGATGGAGTGGTATTTCGTGTCAAGGGCTCCGATAACAGGCGAATTTACTGTCCCCAAAGCACCTAAATATCTTTTTTTTTCACATTAGTCAGCTTCTTGTTTCTTTTGTACCAAGAAAAAGTCAAATTGTGAAGAGTAGGCTTCGTGCAGTCTTGCCTTAAGTGCGGTCTACCATCCACAGCACCACGAGGAGTGAGTTTGCTGATTAAAATGTAAATTCCCACATACCGCATCCCAGAACTATTGAATTTGAATCACAAAAGAGTTGAGATTGTACAGAAAGTCAGCATTTTAAACACGTTCTCCACCTGTTTCTAGTATATATCAATGTTTGCGAGTCACATTATGGAATATTTTTATTAAAAAAAAGATGACCTTCTTTGAGAGCATTAAAGGGTCGGCCGTTTGTGTGCCTAGTAGTACGCAGAGGATTGACGACGGAGAGACTTACAGAACTAGGTCGACAAGCAGTATCTTATCTGCCCAACGGGCTACCGTTCTTGTCACGGACCTGAAAGCCTGGAACCCTTTCGTCCCGCTCCTTTCCCTGCCTACAGACTAACTGCTAAGTTGTTTCCGTGTCTTTCTGGCCCCAAAGAATTCACAGTGGTGACAACGTCCCATCGACCTAAAACACACTCAGACCTGTGGCGACTCATGGTTCCGCTGTGGAACCTGGGAGCCGCCAGATTCCCCAGACGGCCCCACCGTCTACACTGCAGGAGCTCGGTGAGTCGCTCCTCACCCTCCGTGCTCAGGGCAGCGCAGGGACCACAGCAGGATGTCCCCCCGCAAAGTGACCCCGACGGCACAGTCCGAGCCGCTGTCTCAGCCCGTCGTCGTCGCGGCAGGCGCAGGAGGATCGGCGTTTCCTCCTCCGCCGTCGTCGGTCCGCGGCGCGCGCGCTCGGGAGACCTGCCGTCGGGACACGGACCATCCTGCGCTGCGGCCGGCGTCGGGTCCCCTGCAGCGTCGCTCAGACGGACGCGCCCGACGGGACGCGGGGCTGGTTCCGTGACTCCGAAAGGGCACTCCACGTCAAGGACAGACACCCCCGACGCCGCCGCCGAAGCGGGCACCGCTCCCCAGGGATCCGTCGCCGCGGTGTCCGTCCAGTCCCGACCCAGGACCAGACGCCCCTTTCCCGACGGTGCCACGAACCTGCGTCGCTGCGCCGCGTGGCGCGGGAGCCGAGGCCCCGGACGGCGCGTACACGAGTCCGTGGTTCACCTCCCGCCGCTGAGCGCGGGTGACCTCCCGCGACGGACGCACGGCGACAGTCACGCTGCACGCGGTCACGTGCTCCGCACACGCAGTTGTGACGTCACGTTCGATCGGTGGACGCGACACGCTCTTCCACGCGACAAGATGACACGATCGCGTCCCGCACGGTCTCTTCGGTCACGCTTCTCCGACCGACGTTCCGGGCGCGGGACGAGCACCCCGCGGACCCTGGCTCCACGGTCCATCCGTCGGGGGCTCCGACTGAGGACGCGGCGGTCCGGGACGCACGTCGAACAAGCGCAGACCGGGGCAGCGCAGGGAGCTCAGCAGGGTCGCCGACCCGGGGACTGCGGGGGGTGGGGGGCGACGGGACCGCCCGGGGGGCGCCATCCGTGAAGCCACCGCGTCCCTGTGGGCCGGCAGCCCGCGGTCCCGGCCGGCGCGCACCGGACTCCGGCTCCGCGGGGAGCCCACGGCCGCCCCTCCGCGCCCCGCGAGTCACCGACGACCTGGAGAAGAGGGAGCGCGAGGCCCCGTGAACCCGGGGCCGCCGGACCGACGCGCGGACGCCCGACGCCGCCTCGGACAGCACCGCGGGTCGGACTCGGGGCTGCGCAGCTCGCGTCATCGCGCGACGACGTCACGGGGTGCTGACGTCACACGCTGCTCCGCCGGCGGCGACCGTGAGCGTCCGAGCCGGTTGACGCGTGCGGCCTCCCTGCCCCGCAGCCCCGCGGACGGCACTGCGGGTCCTCCTCGGAGCGGCTCCCGGCCGCGGCGGCTCTTCCCGCAGCCCCGGGTCCGCGCCTCGTTTTCCGGGGCGGCTCGCGACGTGTCCCGCTAACCCGCGCCGCGGGACGGGAGCCCAGTGCGGTCCGGGCCGCCGCGTCGCTGCCCCGAGGACGCCCCGTGTCCGGACGCCGCGTTCCCCGAGCGGCTGCTCCGACCGGAAACACCGACGCGGGACCCGGCGGTCCCAGGCCAGGCCCGGCGGCTCCGCGCGGCGTCCGGGGCGCAGCCGTGTCCGGGGCGCAGCCGTGTCCGGGGCGCGGCGCCTCGCTCCTGACGGACGGGGAGACGCCGCTGTCCGGCTCTGGCGTTGCGGGGCGGGAAGCGCGGACTCAGCGCGGCCGCAGCGCGCCCTCCGGGGACCGCCCCGCGCTCGCTCCCGTCCGGTGTCCACGGCTTCCCGGCGGCCGCGGCGCAGCTGTCCCCGCAGGGCGCCCGCACAGGCAGCGGCGCGGACCCCGAGCGACGCACGGGCCCAGGACGGACGACGTGGGGCACGTGGGTCTCCCAGTGCAAGGGCCAGTCGGGTCGGAGACGGCCGGCGGATGGCGGGCTGCCCGACGGAGCCCGTAGCGGGCAGAGCTGGGACCCCGCGGGCAGGGCGCGCACTGGGCCGACGGCGCCGTGGTCTGGGAGGTGGGGCAGGGTCAGGGTCGCGGCACAGGCTGATGACGAGGAAGGCAAACCGAGGAGCAGAAAGGACCGTCCAGGGCTCACCTGCTCTGTGTCCCCAGACGGACAACAGGCCTGTGGCGTGCTATGCCGATCGTGCTGTCGGGGGGAAGAAAGGACGGCAGGGCCTGGGAGGGGCGCGGGGGCGGTTCTCGGGGCGCGGGGGCGGTTCTCGGGACCGGTGTTCAGGTCTTGATCCAGGGGCTGGTTGTGTCCACTTTGTGAAAGTTCATTGACCTGATCCTTCATGATTTCTGCATTTCCGTATTACAATTCAATACAGAAACAAAAATAGAAATAACCAAAAAATGAACAAAAATTACAATCACGTTTCATCGCAGGTGCGGGTCACCGTCCACAGAAACTGGTTTTATTCCGCATGTGGCTGGGTAAGGAACCAATGTAAGTTTTAAAAGCACTAACTCACGTGGGGAGGAGCAGTGGCGGGGACACTTCAGGTCGCAGGAGATCAGCCACAGTTTATCAAACCGTCCTGAACACCTGCAAGTCCAACAGGGGTCAAATGGAAGAAGAGCAATAATTCTAGAAACAGAAAATCGACCACTTTCTGAGAGTAGGACCAGCGGAGAAGTGAACCCAAAGCCATGGGAGGATAGACCAGGAGGGGAGGGGCCGGCTCTGGGCAAGGGGCGGAGCAGCGGAGCACAAAATCAGGACTTGGAGGTCTGCTCCACTGACGGACTTTGCACCAGACTCTAAACTGGGCTGAAGCCCACGAGGGGACAGCATGGTCTCAGGTCCCGCAGGGCCACAGAACGATGGGGGTGTCTGGGTGCTGCAGAACTCACAGGTGTTAGAGCGGTGAAGGCGGCTACAGAGACGGGGCTGAGGAGTGAGCTCTCAACTCGGGGTTACCTTGAGCCATAACCTGTGGCACCATCAGGCCACTGCTCTGTGAGCAGGAACCCCATAAGATCCGAGGACACTTCCCTGTAAGAGCGCAGGGATCTGCGGTGTTTGGAGTCTCCAGGTGGGGCTGTGGCCAGAGACAGAGACGTTAGGTCACAGCAGAGGTGAGCTCAGAGTGTGGCCAGAGGCCAGGGAGATGGGAGTGATTGAGCGCTTTTCTCCAAGAGCATACTGAGGAGTAGGATCCCGAGCTCTCGGCTCCTCTGTGCTAGATATAGGGATGCTGCCATTTTTATTTCTGCCCTCCAGAGCTCTACGGAAAACATTCCTCGGAAAGCAAACGCGAGCAGATTACTTAACCGGACCCATGGTAAGGGCGGTGCAATTCCACCTCGGGCAAGGACACCTGAGAATCACTACACCAGACCCCTCCCCCAGAAGATCAACAAGAAATCCAGCCAGACCAAGTTCATTTATCAAGGAGAACAGCGGAATTCCAGAGGAGGAGAAAGCAAAGCACAGAATTCATGGCTTTCTCCTGATTCTTTAGTCTTGCAAAGTTATTTAATTTTTTTTAATTTTATTGTTTTCTTATGCTAAAGAAATTTTTTTAAACTTTTACCCTTTCCTCTTTACACAATTTTTAAGTAGTTTATCTAAACAGTATTTTTCACAAAAGTTCCTTATTCAACCTACATTATTATAGTCATACTTTATCCATCATTGTATCTAGCATTATTATTTGTATACATGTAGGGTTTTTTCCTTCTAAAAAAATTGGGATACAACTTCTTCTAATAGGTCAAAATATACCCTAAATCTAGCACAGGACCTTGTTCTAGTCTCCAGCCTGAGCAAAGTCGCTTCACTTTCTTTGTCTTTATTCTCCCAACCAACTTATCAACTCCTTTTTTAGAAATTTTTTTAAAAGTTCATCTTTATTATCATATTCCATCCCTTCATCGTATTTACCCTTATTTTGTGTGTGTGTATATATATATATTTTTTTCTTTCATTCTTTAAAATATTGGGAGGCAGTTTCTTCTAAAGACCAAAATACTCCAAAAATTAAGTGGGTGACACTGTTCTATTCACCAGTCTAATATATACATTTTCTTTTTTATATTTTTCTTTTTTAAGTTTTTTTCTTTTTCTGAGCTTCTCTTTACCTGCCCATCTTCTCCTCACAATTTGGGGTCTCTTCTGATTTGGTGGAAGCACATTTTCCTGGGGTTATTGCCACCCTTCAGTAGTTTTATCTGGATCAAATGACTAGGCGGAAAAACTCACCACAAAAAAAAAGAACAAGAGGCAGTACTGAAGGCTAGGGACCTAACCATTGCAGACATTGGTAATATGTCAGATCTAGAGTGTAGAATGACGATTCTCAAGGTGCTAGCTGGGCTCGAAAAAGGCATGGAAGATATTAGAGAAACCATATCTGGAGAAATAAAAGACCTTTCTGGAGAAATAAAAGAACTAAAATCTAACCAAGCTGAAATCAAAAAGCTATTAATGAGGTGCAATAAAAAATGGAGGCTCTTACTGCTAGGATAAATGAGACAGAAGAAATAATTAGTGATATAGAAGACCAAATGACAGAGAATAAAGATGCTGAGCAAAAGAGACAAACAAATACTGTACCACAAGGGGAGAATTCAAGGGATAAGTGATACCGGAAGACGAAACAAATTTAGAATAATTGGGATTCCAGAAGAAGAAGAAAGAGAGAGGGGAGCAGAAGGTATATTGGAGAGAATTATTATAGAGAATTTCCTTAATATGGCAAAGGGAACAAGCATCAAAATCCAAGAGGTACAGAGAATCCCCCTCAAAATCAATAAGAATAGGTCAATACACCATCACCTAATAGTAAAATTTACAAGTCTTAGTGACAAAGAGAAAATCCTGAAAGCATTCAGGGACAAGAAGTCTGTAACATACAATGGCAAAAATATTAGCTTGGCAGCTGACTTATCCACAGAGACCTGGCAGGCCAGAAAGAATTGGCATGAGATATTCAGAGCACTAAATGAGAAAAACATGCAGCCAAGAATACTATATCCAGCTAGGCTATCATTGAAAATTGAAGGAGAGATAAAAAGCTACTAAGACAAACAAAAACCAAAAGAACTTGTAAACAACAAACCAACTCTACAGGAAATATTGAAAGGGGTCCTCTAAGCAAAGAGAGACCCTAAAAGTAGTAGACCAGAAAGGAACAGAGAGAATATACGGTAATATTCACCTTGAAGGCAATACAGTGGCACTAAATTCATATCTCTCAATAGTTACCCTGAATGTAAATGGCTAAATGCCCCAATCAAAAGACACAGGGTATCAGAATGGATTAAAAAAAAAAATCAATATGCTGCCTATAAGAAACTCATTTTAGACCCGAAGGCACCTCCAGATTTAAAGTGAGGGGAGCAATTTACCATGCTAATGGACATCAATTTACCATGCTAATGGACATCAAAAGAAAGCCTGGGTGGCAATCTTTATATCAGATCAATTAGAATTTCAGCCAAAGACTATAATAAGAGATGAGGAAGGACACTATATCATACTCAAAGGGTCTGTCCAACAAGAAGATCTAACAATTTTAAATACCTATGCCCCTAACATGGGAGCAGACAACTGTATAAATCAACTAATAAAAAAATCAAAGAAACACATCGACAAGAATACAATAATAGTAGGGGACTTTAACACTCCCCTCACTGAAATGGACAGATCATCCAAGCAAAAGATCAACAAGGAAATAAAGGCCTTAAATGACACACACACACACATTTAAATGACACCAGATGGACATCACAGACATATTCAGAACATTCCATCCCAAAGCAACAGAATAAACATTCTTTTCTAGTCCACATGGAACATTCTCCAGAATAGACCACCTCCTGGGTCATAAATCAGGTCTCAACTGGTACCAAAAGATTGGGATCATTCCCTGCATATTTTCAGAAAACAATGCTCTGAAGCTTGAACTCAATCACAAGAGGAAATTTGGAAAGAATTCAAATACATGGAGACTAAAGAGCATCCTTCTAAAGAATGAATGGGTCAACCAGGAAATTAAAGAAGAATGGAAAAAATTCACAGAAACAAATGATAATGAAAACACAATGGTTCAAAATCTGTGGGACACAACAAAGGCAGTCCTGAGAGGAAAATATACAGCGATACAAGCCATTCTCAAGAAACAAGAAAGGTTTCTAATGCACAACCTAATCCTACACCTAAAGTAGCTGGAGAAAGAACAACAAAGAAAGCCTAAACTCAGCAGGAGAGAACTAATAAAGATCAGAGCAGAAATCAATGACACTAGGAGCTAGTTTTTTGAAAGGATAAGATTGATAAACCCCTGGCCATAGTTATCAAAAAGAAAAGAGAAAGGACCCAAATAAATAAAATCATGAATGAAAGAGGAGAGATCACAACCAACACCAAAGAAATGCAAACAATTATAAGAACATACTATGAGCAACTCTATGCCAGCAAATTTGACAAACTGGAAGAAATGGATGCATTTCTAGAGACATATAAACTACCACAACTGAACCAGGAAGAAATAGAAAACCTGAACAGACCCATAACCAGTAAGGAGATTGAAACAGTCATCAAAAATCTTCAAACAAACAAAAGCCCAGGGCCAGACAGCTTCCCGGGGGAATTCTACCAATCATTTAAAGAAGAATTAATTCCTATTCTCCTGAAACTTCCAAAAAATAGAAATGGAAGGAAAACTTCCCAACTCATGAGGCCAGCATTACCTTGATCCCCAAACCAGATAAGGATCCCATCAAAAAAGAGAATTACAGACCAATATCCCTTGATGAACACAGATACAAAAATTTTCACCGAAATACTAGCCAGTAGTATCCAACAGTACATTAAAAAGATTATTCATTGCAACCAAGTGGAATTTATTCCAGGGCTGCAAGTTTGGTTCAACATCTGCAAATCAATCAATGGGATACAATACATTAATAAAAGAAAGAACAAGAATCATATGATACTCTCAGTAGATGCTGAAAAAGCATTTGACAAAGTACAGCACCGTTTCCTGATCAAAACTCTTCACAGGGTAGGGATAGAGGGCACATATCTCAATATTATCAAAGCCATCTATCAAAAACAACCAGGAATCTCATTCTCAATGGAGAAAAAAGGCAGAGAGCTTTTCCGCTAAGGTCAGGAACATGGCAGGGATGTCCATTATCACCACTGCTATTCAACATAGTACTGGAAGTCCTAGCCTCAGGAATCAGATAACAAAAAATAGTAAAGGCATCCAAATCAGCAAAGAAGTAAAACTCTACTCTATAGATGATATGATACTATATGTGGAAAACCCAAAAGATTCCACTCCAAATCTGCTAGAACTAGTACAGGAATTCAGTAAAGTGTCGGGATATAAAATCAATGCACAGAAATCAGTTGGATTTCTTTACACCAACAATAAGACAGAAGAAAGAGAAATTAAGGGGTCAATCCCATTTGCAATTGCACCCAAAACCATAAGATACCTAGGAATAAACCTAAACAAAGAGGCAAAGAATCTATACTCAGAAAATTATAAAGTACTCATGAAAGAAATTGAGAAAGACACAAAGAAATGAAAAAATGTTCCATGCTCATGGATTGGAAGAACAAATATTGTGAAAACGTCTATGCTACCTAAAGCAATCTACACGATAATGCAATCCCTAACAAAATACCACCCATTTTTCCAAGGAAATGGAAAAAATAATCTAAAAATTTATATGGAACCAGAAAAGACCTCGAATAGCCAGAAGAACATTGAAAAAGAAAACCAAAGTTGGTGGCAACACAATTCCAGACTTCAAGCTCTATTACAAAGCTGTCATCATCAAGGCAGTATGGTACTGGTCCCAAAACAGACACATAGATCAATGGAACAGAATAGAGAGCTCAGAAATAGATCCTCTACTCTATGGTCAACTAATCTTCAACAAAGCAGGAAAGAATGTCCAATGGAAAAAAGACAGTCTCTTCAACAAATGGTGCTGGGAAAATTGGACAGCCACATGCAGAAAAATGAAATTGGACCATTTCCTTACACCACACACAAAAATAGACTCAAATGGATGAAGGACCTCAATGTGAGAAAGGAATCCATCAGAATCCTTGAGGAGAACACAGGCAGCAACCTCTTTGACCTCAGCCACAGCAACTTCTCCCTAGGAACATCGCCAAAAGCAAGGTAAGCAAGGGCAAAAATGAGCTATTGGGACTTCATCAAGATCAAAAGCTTTTGCACAGCAAAGGAAACAGTTAACAAAACCAAAAGACAAATGACAGAATGGGAGAAGATATTTGCAAATGACATATCAGATAAAGGGCTAGTGTCCAAAATCTATAGAGCTTTTCAAACTCAACACCCAAAGAACAAATAACCCAATCAAGAAATGGGCAGAGGACATGAACTGACATTTCTGCAAAGAAGACATCCAGATGGCCAACAGATGCATGAAAAAGTGCTCCACATCACTCAGCATTCGGGAAATACAAATCAAAACCACAATGAGATGTCACCTCACACCAGTCAGAATGGCTAAAATCAACAAGTCAGGAAATGACAGATGCTGGCGAGGATGCGGAGAAAGGGGAACCCTCCTACACTGCTGGTGGGAATGCAAGCTGGTGCAGCCACTCTGGAAAACAGCATGGAGGTTCCTCAAAAAGTTGAAAATAGAACTGCCCTATGACCCAGCAATTGCACTACTGGGTATTTACCCCAAAGATCCAAACGTAGTGATCCGAAGAGGCACGTGCACCCGAATGTTTATAGCAGCGATGTCCACAATAGTCAAACTATGGAAAGAACCTAGATGTCCATCAACAGATGAATGGATCAAGAAGATGTGGTATATATACACAATGGAATACTACGCAGCCATCAAAAGAAATGAAATCCTGCCATTTGCGATGACATGGATGGAACTAGAGGGTATTATGCTTAGTGAAATAAGTCCATCAGAGAAAGACAATTATCATATGATCTCCCTGATATGAGGAAGTTGAGAGGCAACATGGGGTTTTTACAGGGTAGGAAAAGAATAAATGAAACAAGATGGGATTGGGAGGGAGACAAACCATAAAAGACTTTTAATCTCACAAAACAAACTGAGGGTTCCTGGGGGGAAGGGGGTAGAGAAAGGGTGGTGGGTTATGGACATCAGGGAGGGTCTGTGCTATGAAGTGTGTAAACCTGTTGATTCACAGACCTGTAGCCCTGGACTAATAATACATTATATGTTAATAAAAAAAATTAAAAAATAATAAAATTTAAAAAGCACTTACTCAAATATTAAATTAGCTAAAAAATGATTTTTATTATTTATTTATTTAACACAGACAGAGACAGTGAGAGATGGAACACCACAGGGGGAGTGGGAGAGGGAGAAGCAGACTTCCTGCAGAGCAGGGAGCACAATGTAGGGTTCAATCCCAGGACCCTGGGATCATGACCAAAGGCAGACACTTAACCAACTGAGCCACCCAGGTGCCCTGCTAAATATGTGTAAGATGAATACAATAAGTGAAATATTAGGTACTTGAAAAAAACTCCAGGGAAGGAAAATTTTTAAAAAGAAGATTAAACCATAGATAAATTATATTGAGTCTTTTCTATAGACCAGTAATGTGTTTCAGCAGTAGGATAAAGTTCTTAAGGAACACTATGTGAAAACTCAGAGAACTATCACGTGCCTTGGAATAAAAACCGATGAGGAAAAAATACCTCTATTGATTATGCCAGATAGACTATTTGGGAAGTAAATTCTGAATACATTGAAGAGACATGATAGAAAGATATAGCAATAATGATAATTCTTCTGTTTTTCTGCTGGGAATTTCATTCTGATGCAATAGGATTCTTATTAAAAATAATTTCGGCATCATATGTATAACAACATAAGAGGTATGATTTATATACTGAAAGAATCAACTAAGGGAAATGAATTCTCTGGAAGTTCGAGGGTGATTTCATATCACTGTAATCTCGGGGTGCTGGCACATGCCATAATCCGCCATTGAAATGTTATGTGTGGTCAGTAATTCTTCTAGATCGTGACCCAGAGTCCACCTCTGAACAAGGCTGGAACAAATCTATGTATTACACCATTTTTCTTGCCAGTTCTGCAAGCAATATTGAAAACATATGTAACATTTCTGAGATGTGTTACTCTAAGAACATTCCTGGATGCCTAGTGAAATCATATTATGTGTGCGTTCGCAGACAATATTGTTTAGAGGTTGTCTTTTGTTAATAAATGAGCATATCACGATACTGAACCTGAATAAAGTATCAGAGAAATAGAAAGTATGCTTCTGTTCATTTTAGAGAGCGTGTACGCACGTACACACACACACACACACACACACACACGGAAAAATAAAAGGCAAAAGATAATAATAGATATAAATGTATAAACACTGATATTTTCAGAATAATGAAGTCTGTGTATCATAAGAAGGAAGTATTATTGGACCCTAGGTTTTTAAAAATACAAACAAAATTTGGAAGAGGAATTTTTAGACAGAGGAATATATTCTATGTTCAGTGATTCATGGGAAGGAATAGTAAGATTTCATTATTAGGTGATAAGGAAAACAATTGAAAGGGGCATTAAAATAAGATAAATAGTAAATGGAGATCAAGTTTAAAATGCATATTATATGCTATGATAAATGAAAACCAAGCCTTTTACTCAACGGGCGACTCTCCCAAAGGAAAACTAAATATAGTTAAGACTAAAAGAATGGACCTTTAAAAAGTAGACTACTTTAAATATGAATATCCACTGAAATAAAGACTTTTCTCTAATTAAATATTATAAACATGCTTTAAAAAATGAAATTCTGTTAAAAGTAATAAGTATGTGCATCATATTCCTTGTGCTTATTTATCTTATAGCTAGAAGTTTGTAGCACAACTTGATGAATGTAGTTAACATTGCTGTGTGGTATATATAAAAGTTGTTAAGAGAATAGACCTTAATAGTTCTCATCACAGGGACAGCAAGTGTTTTTTTCTTTTTGTGTTGTATATATGAACTCATCAATGTTACCTAAACTTACTGTAGTAATAATTTCACAATAAATATGTCAAATCATTATTCTGTGTACTTTAAGTTTACACACTTATATTTCAAAAATTAATATGTGAATTTGATTAAAATTATATACAAAATGGGTTTGTTTTTAGAGTAATCACTAATATGTAATATAACATATTAAAATATGTTATATAATCCTAACTCTGTTTTTGTGCTAGTTACTTTCTATTGTACTAATAACTGGAAAATACTTTAAGTAATTTTTGACATTGCAATTTTTTCTGTTGATGCTAAGAAAAATATTAACTTATTTTATAGTTTAAAGTAAGTGTGTTTATTGAAGTTGTAGGGAAATGTTAGAAATGTGTCCAATCTGCACTAAAGCTACAGTATTACTTAAAATCATCCTACAGCATGCCGACCAGATAGACTATTTGGGAAGACAGGCACAGGGTCTTTTGCAGTATGAATGCTCCCATTTTTATTATGTCTCCTGTTGCCCATAAGTTTTAAGGCTATTTGAATAGTGTCCTCTAATCTCAGCTACTTCAACCAATTAAATAAATGTCAAATTTCAATTTAAGATCCATCTTCCATGAGAAAAAAGTCTTCTAAATAATTCCAGGAAAAAAAGTATCAAAATATTTATCATACAGAATCATTGTAGATGTGGTTTAAAATAAAATGCTAATGAAGTATAGCTTCCTTTTTCTACCGTCATTGTCTGGGAATGAAAATTGAAAGCAAACAAATTTTTTAAATTAAAATTTATAGCAATTTCCTTTATTGTAACTCACCAGGGAGCAAGTTAAAATCTGGAGATAAATATCAAAATGTAATCAATTTCTTGGATTTATAGCGACTAAATATGTCACATTTGCCTTATTTTCTTCATTCCAAAGTCATTTCTAAATTTTTAGACAACTAGCCGTATTAATAACAAGTAAATATATTGTTATGAACAGTTATATTCAAAATCGTAAGAAATGTAAATATGACTCAATTTACTTAATTTTTCATATTTACTTTAAAACTATAAAAATATATGCTGTGAAATCTGATTCTCTGACATTATCTGACATTATACCTGTAGAGCTCAACATTTTATCAATTTTATTGATTTTTTACCCAGTGGGTAATGGTAGTTTTTTTTTCCTCTGTCACCAGCCCAGTGTGTAAGGGTTAAGCCTGGTAGTGAACAAGTGGATTGTGCTACTTTAGCAGGTCACCTTTTTAATATTCTTTTATTTATTCAGTGTATATTTAATGGCATCAATTTGGTGCCATAGACAGCAAAAATACCTTATATATCGAAATAGAGATAGAAAATGAACAAGTGAACAATGCATGAGATAATTCCACACTGTGATGACTGCTGTTAAGATAGTTACCTCTGTCTTTGATAAGCCCGTGGGCTTCAGATGGAACTGTCTGTTGAACTATGTCAGATGAGATCGTGGCAAACATACGGTTTAAAACGTGAAGGTAGGAAAGGGAGTGGGTAAGTGAAGAACAAGAGAGCAGGGGCGTTTCAGGAGAGACAACAGATACAAAGGCCCGGAAGCAAGAGAGAACTTTGGGGATTTAATATTCAAATGGCGTGGAGTCTGGTCCTTAGGAAAACCTTTAGAACTGTATAAATCTTGTACCGTAGGGGGAGTGATTTCCTTCTTGAGCATGTCATTCCCTGACATAGGGAACTTGCTGGGGCAGTGAGGGACAAGCAATAGTTGAAGCAGCTATTTATTGGTATCTTTCTCCTTTTTAGTATTTCACTCCCATGCGTGCCTGTTTTTTCTATTCCCCTAAGTTACTGTCCTCTCCCTCTTCTCAATGGAACACTTGAAACGTGCAGCAGAACATCAAAGAGCCTTGCTGGTCCACCTCTGTCATACAGTGTCACTGTTTCTGTGAGAAACAGTGAGATACTAAATGGAACAGGTGAGTCAGATTATGTCTGTGACCAAATTTACCTGGAGGTGTGCCACTAACTTTCCACTAACTTTTGTTTTTGTTCATCTCATGAGGTATTAAAGGAAATATAAAGGCCATTTTCCTGATCATCTGATTGCCCAAGGTCATATAGCTGACCCAAAAGCTTGCTATATAGAGGCAGAAAGATGACGTGAATTTCAAATTTCTCCATGCAAAAAAAAAAGTAAAACTTGTTAAAGTCTCTATTGAAAGGTTAGATTGGGAAAGAGAATCGAGTTATTTGCATAGTGGAACATTAAGAATTAATTTTTAGATTCAAACAGATTATGCTATTTTTGATCCCAATTAACATGACTAATCAAGAGTGGACTGCATTTCTTGTACATGTCACATTTTACTTAGAGTGCTTCTAAGTGGTCCGTGGACATCAGTTACTGGCAGTAATACTGCCCTTAACAAATCTAGGACTATGTTTTTCCCCTGTGTGATGAATCCCATGAATTAGAATTGTGCTATTAAACATGGATAAATCTACTGCTGCAGTGGTATTGGTGAGGGGAAGCCAAGAGTGATCAGGCTGACATCTTTCTTTAATCTGTTTCTTAAATTTTTTGGTCTTTTTTAAGAGATGATTAAAGACTTCACATAAGCTACATATTAAAGAGATTGGATTTACTAGCTAAAATTCAATGCATTTGAGGAAAATACAGTTTGAGATATGAAAGTATTTTTCTCTTCTATTTAGTATTTTTTATGGTGTCAGGTCCCATGTTTGACTAAGGAACAAGGACTCAGAAGCAGAGTTCTGAAATTGTTTAATTATTTCATGTGAGGGACACCTGGGTGGCTCAGTGGGTTAAGCCTCTGCCTTTGGCTCAGGTCATGACTCAGGGTCCTGGGATCCAGCCCCACATCGGGCTCTCTGCTCAGCAGGGAGCCTGCTACCCCCCACCCCCGCCGCCTCTCTGTCTACTTGTGATCTCTGTCTGTCAAATAAATAAATAAAATCCTTAAGAAAAAGTTATTTCGTGTGAATGTGACAGCGCTGAGAAGAACTCATTTTCTTTAATAGTAACAATGCCACATGTATTAATCAGTACCCGTCATACTTAGGCTATCCTGGACTAAGCCTGAAAAGTATAAAGAGGGGTGCAAAAAGAGTCATATTACATCAATTATTATCTACAATTCTTTCCTTAGTACGATTAAATTGTATATTTAATGTATGGAAGATCACTGTGTAATTTAATCTTTATACATTACTAATAGTAAAAATATTAAATACTTGTTTTCAAGGATTAAAGCGCATAAACTACCAGATTCTTTGTATTTTATCACGTAATTAAAAATATACATTTATTACTAGCAATAAGTCTTACATATTGAAAATATAAATATATTTATATCAGCCCCTGCATCTAATTCTAATGATAGAAAAATTAATGGAGAAATATCAGAGAATATCCTTGTCATAATTTAAAAGCTTCTGTAATGTATTTATGAGGGTGTACATGCACACAAACACATGTGTTACATATGGAATTATGAATCCAGGAAGCAATATATAATGTATGTATTATTTTCAAATATATTTGAAATATTTATAGTATCTAACATATAAAATCCAGAAAAAATGGATCTTAATGCATTAAAAATGTGTTACATTTTCTGGAAAAATGAAATAAAAGGATGAACAAATACACGCAGCTGATTTTCCCTCGTCAGTGAAAAACTATATTTCTAAATACATCTTCAGTTAGAGAAGAAGTAATAGAAATAGTAAATTATTTAAGTTGAATTGTAGTGTTGTAAATAACAAAATGTATATAATGGGCCAATATAGTTCTCAGAGAATAATATATATTCTTAAATTTAAGACGCTCAAAGTAATAAGCAGAATTAAACAAATTTAAAAGATTAGAAGGAAGATAATACAAAAGGTAAAGGTAACTAATAAAAATTAGGAAGCTTTGGTTCATAAAACCAAATGAGTGGCAACATTGTATTAACTATCATACACCACACAAAATTTTGTATGATACCGTATCTTTTAGAAGGTTAGTATTCCCTGATATCAAAAACAGACAAGCACACAGGAGAAATGTAGACTGATTTTATTTTTGAAAATAGAGACAAAAATCCTATGTGATGTAATGACTCTTCTTCTGTTTCTCATTCCCATCCTCCTTGAGCCCCAGGGCAGGGCGGGTGTGCTGCTCTCACAGGGGAAGCAGAGGACATAAGGGCAAGTGGACAACAAATCTTACGGTTTAGGGTCCAAAAAAGTACCGACTAATTTCTACCTACTGGCTATTGGTCAAAACTGTCAAAACAAAAACAGACACAACCAAACAAACAAAAACAAACAAAAAACCCCTAGAAGCATGCCCTAGCCCCAAGTCAGAAGGTAAGGAAGTAATGAGGCCATGAAAGGAGTGTGGGTATATGGTAAGTGGCAAGATGACGCCAATTAATTCCTTGAGCTGCAGAGCCTCCACTAGAAAATAACCTACATTAATAATGAGAATAGAAAAACACATAAGCAACTAAATGAAGGTTCAAAAAACATTTATTATCATTTAACACACATTTATTACAAATTACTAACATACTAGGAATGTCTTCATTTCAGATGGTGCCTACCGAACTCTACCACAGATAGCCAACTTAATGTTGACACGTTAGAAACATTCCTATTAAAATTACAAGAAAAGGCAAGGATATTGGCTTTCACAGCTTTAGCATTTTACCAGGGTTCAGCCAATACCATAAAAACAAACAAACCAAAAAAACCAGTAAGAGTTTGAGGACAGTATAATAATGGTGTAGCACAATGGCTTGTCCCTTATGTCAGGTCCTTCCTGGGGTGGCCGAGATCCAGTGGTTGATGCCGACACCAAACGACTTTGACAGGCCATTAGCACCAGGTCTCCCCAGGGGGTTGGAGGCACTGCATCTGCCTCCCTCCTTTACACTTTACATGTGGTAGTTCCTGATAAATGTTCTGTATGCAAGCCTTTGCTTCAGAGTATGTTTTCCAGAAAACAAAACCTGCCACATAACATAGGCCAAATGTATACATTGAGGACAAGAGAAATAAGGTACTTTGGAAGGCTTTGGAAATGGCTTGGCCATTTAACCCCACCTTTCATAAGATAATATGACTGTGGAACCTGATTAAAAAGTCTTGGTGGTCAATTCTTTGTTCTCCTAAAAGTCTACCCCATTCTTAATTGCTTCATAAAAATGTCCTTGATGGACAGAACTAATAGAAAACTATATTTGGTAATGTGTTTTTTACTTATATCAAAAGTTTTATTTAGAATAATTTGCACTAAATAATAATCTGACTTTTTTTTTTTGCCAAAGTCAATTTAGAGAGAAAAATTGAGAACTAATTAAAACTTAGAGAATGGAGGGGCTCCCGGGGGCTCAGTGGGTTCAGCGTCTGCCTTCGGCTCAGGTCATGATCTCAGGCTCCTGGGATCGAGTCCCACATCAGGTTCTCTGCTCCGTAGGGAGCCTGCTTCCTCCTCTCTCTCTGCCTGCTTCTCTGCCTGCTTATGATCTCTCTCTGTCAAATAAATACATAAAATAAAATAAATATTTTAAAAAACCACCAACTTTGAGAATGGAATATATTATTTTTGTTTCCTTTTTAGGGAGAAAGAGCTCCAGCTTTTTGGTCTCGTCTAGAATTAAAATATGCTTCCAGTGATCTGATTTATAATTTTCTTTTATACATTCCTTCTCCATTTTAATAATAGGGGATAGAAGTGAAAAATTTTTCAATAGAGTGCTTTTTCATTAGCCTGAAGAATGTGTGACTGGGTGTACTGATTACTTTAGGTTCAGAGCTTTTAACAGGCTTCTTCCAAGTCTCATTAATCTGAGAAGCAGAACATCAATATAACTTACCTATTCCAGTTAGTCCTTACCAGTCGCTAAACTAGTTAATAATCTGGTACACATTAATTTTATCAGCAATATGTCCAGAATGACAGCCCAGCACTAAGCTGATTCAATCTCAAAGAATTTTATTACTGTTAATTTCAAGACACTACTGCTTTATATCGAGCTTCTCTATGAGACAGCTCTGGATTTGGATTATGAGTCTATGTACTGGTTATTTCCTTTATTAGACAATGTGATCTTTGATAACTCATGAATCTATGCTTTACTTATTTAAACCTGCCTGATTATAAAGAGTATTTTCAGTGGGCTTGCAAAAATAATATAAAGTCTGTAAATATAGTTATTAAGTATAAATTTATAAAATAACAAGCTAAACAGTAGATTTTTAGTGGTTATGATAATTATGTGAATTACCTTGGGAAAATTACCAAATCTATGTTAATTACATCAGCATCATTGAACTGTGGCAGAGATTAAATGCAAAACACAAACAGCAACATGACCTTACCTCGGTGCGCAGTAAAAGTTGCCCATCATTAGATTAGTATAAAGCTGTAAGGGGTAGGGAAGTGTCTGTCCTAAAGAAGGAGTATTTCAGTGGTCAATAACCATCAGCTCCCCAACCCCCAAAATAGGGTTAAGACAGAATAAATGTAGAAGAGTAAATGAGATGAAAGGAAATTTAATACACAAGAAGTAATTTGATTCAATACTGTATTGTAGGTGAGTATGTACCGTTTTGCGATTGACTCTTTCTGTGACTTTGTCTTTGTTCACGCAGGTAACTTTTCACACAGTACCACAGGCCGGGTGGCTTGTAAGCAGAATTTCATCGCTCACCGTTCTGGAGACTGACAGACCCAAATCAGTGTCGGTATGGCTGGGTGACGGCCAGCTTCCAGGTACAGAATTATTGTTGTATCCTAGTGTGGTGGAATGGATTAGGGAGCTCTGTGGGATCTCTTCTATTTATTTATTTATTTAAAGATTTATTTATTTATTTGACAGAGAGATCACAAGCAGAGAGGCAGGTAGAGAGAGAGGAGGAAGCAGGCTCCCCGCTGAGCAGAGAGCCCGATGTGGGGCTCGATCCCAGGACCCTGAGACCATGACCTGAGCCGAAGGCAGAGGCTTTAACTCACTGACCCCCCCCTGGCGCCCCTGTGGGATCTCTTTTAAAGGAGCCTGATCATGGCCATAAGAGTTCTACTCTTCAGAGCTAATCACCCCCCAAAGGCCCATCTACTAATACCATTATTTTTGAGAGTTAGGATTTCAACATATGAATTTTTGGGGAACACAAAAATTCAGGCCATGGCAGGTCACTTCTGTCAGTTTAAAAACTGGAAAGGATGATTTCTATGAATTCTTCTAACATTCCTTGGTATGTATACACACACGCTGTTCCGTTTTCTCTAGGAGGATATGAAAGAAGGGGTTAAATAAAGAAATGGGTGCATGATTCTTACGATTAAATATAAAGGAGGCAGTACAGGAAAGTTATTGGTTTATTTCACCAAAATAGATGTAATTTTTTTTGTATTTATATATTTTCTTTTTTAAAGATTTATTTATTTTAGAGAGAGAGGGCGAGGGTGTGTGTGTGCAGGAGCAGGTGGAGAGGCAGAGGGAGAGAGTGAGCTGATCTCCAACAGACTCTGCTGCGTGCAGAGTCCGGCGCAGGGACTTGATAGCACGACCCTGAGATCATGACTGGAGTGGAAACCTAGAGTCCGAAGGACGCCTAGTCATCTGAGCCACCCAGACGCCCTGTTTACACGTTTCTCAATAGCAACAGATAAGCTATTGTAATAAAAGTAAATGATGCTTTTGTTTGCACCCTAGCAGAAACTGAACTCTATTAGCTTAATAAAAATGAACTGTGTTACCCTCTTAACTAGGAAGGTCGGAAATGACGATTGCGACTGAGATCAGCTTTTATTCACTACTAAGACTTACCTGGTCTCTCTTCTCCTCTACCGTTTGGATTCTTCATTGGAAATGTGACCACAGACAACTTTAAAGTGACATCCTAAATCCCTTGTCAGAGAAGAAAGGGACTTTCATTACCAGCCCTAGTATGAAAACATTTGTGAGTTCAGGACTCTCACGTTTCGGCAAGGGTCTTTCTGACCAAGCGTCTTCTACCAGAGGATGCCAGTAGTGGTAGTAACGGCTCTTCAGGGAGTTGTTGGACTGTCCCATCCCGTTACATGCTGGTGTGGGCGGGATGGAATAGTTGTAGGTACCAGCAAGGTAAGTGAGTAGCATGCCCATGCACATTCTGTTAAACTGGGACACTTTTAAGAATGAAAACATTGATATTGAGAATGAAATGTGACAAGAAGTTTAGAACAGGGCTATACTAGGCCCGTAGGGAAATATCGTCATCTTTTGTGTGACTCAAAGAGGCTGATAATTGTGAAGAACTAGAAAAAACGTTTTCCATTCACTGCAGAGCAGCAATGTGGTCTCCTATTGTTAGATCTAACTTACTAAGAAAAGCTGGAAATGTACATCTTTTATAAATTTCAGGCTTTTCTGTCATCAGTTGATTCCATTTTTTGTTTTTCATTAACACTACTTTGCTGACAAATCTGCATTGAGCTTGTGAGAGAGACGTTCGCTGCTCTTGGTCTCATAAAACAGACGAGATTATTTGGGCTCTTTTACTTCCTTAGCTGTAAAAATATTTAGTATTTCAAGTATTCTTGTACATCTTTACCCTACATGCATTTTGACCTGAATCATAATGTGCACATAAACTTAATTCACAGAGAGTTATTCTGTTGTACCGTATTATGGTCTGGTAGTTTGCTGACATGTCTTTCATGCAGCAAATTATCCCCTTAGGCAGTACCTGGAGCTAAGTATATGTGTCCATGGTGTGGGTGAGAAATGGGTGAGATTCAAAGCGAAATGAGGTGACCTTGGGTAACAGAATGAGTCCAAGGTTTCTGATCTTGTGCTCTGATCTCATCCAGCCCTGCTGATACCATAACTAGAACAGTGTGGGTGGATGACTTAATAAAGCAGAAGAGACCTCAAAATACTTACAGCCTTCTAAAAATTACTTTGACTTTGGCACCTTTTAAATAGAAAAGGCCTGGGGCCGAGCTCTTTTTGTTCTGTCCACCATGACTCCTAGAGTAGAGCATTTTACACTTCGGTTAACCCTCACAATTTATTATTCCCAAGTACTATGTCTAACTGGCATGTCATCAAATATGTTTGAAGGGGAAAGCTGAAGGTCTGTAGAAGGACGGTGAAGGGGACTGAAAGCCAGGTAAAGCACACACATGGGCCCTTCCTGCGCATCAGAGAGAACAGCCAGGCTCTGAGGCCAGGGCCCGTGGCGGAAGGATGAGCGGGGGAGTGAGGTGCTCAGGCTGAAAACGCGACTGTTGAGTGACGGCGGGTTCAGCATACAGGATGAAATACGGCCCACGTATTAGCTTCTGAATTATGTCCTTTCTGTATTTTTTGGTATTCTCTACATGTTTTTCAAGGAGATAATTGTCCTCAATTGCAAAGGCTACTGGTAGTAATTTGTGCTTTTGTTTTTGTTTTTGTTTTTGTTTGGAGAGAGAGAATGTGCACGTGTGATTGGTGGGAAGGGACAGAGGGAGAGAGAGACTCTCAAGCAGGTTCCACGCTGGACAGGGCTGGATCTCATGACCCTGAGACCATGACCTGTGCCAAAATCAGGAGTTGAATTCTTAATGGACTGAGCCTCCCAGGGCCCCTGTGTTTTCGTATTTTTTTGATAAATACCCAGTAGTACAATTACTGGATAACGACACTGCAATAAAAGAGAACTGTAAGTCAGTATAGCTCATGAATATATATGTAAAATTCCTCAACAAAATATTAGCACACTGATCTCAACAATACAAAAAGTCATAAGCCACAATCAAGTGGGATTTATTCCTGATTGCAAGGCCGGTTCCATATTTGCACACGGGTCAACGTGACACTCACATCGCTGAGAGGAAGGATAAGAACTGTGTGATCATTTCAGTGGAGGCAGAGAGAGCGTTCGACAAAGTACAACACCCATTCATTATAAAAACCCTTTACAAAGTAGGTCTAGAGGGAACGTACCTCAACGTAATAAAGGCCTTCTATGAAAAGCCCACAGCCCACATCATACTCAATGGTGAAACACTGAGTTTTCCCCAAAGGTCAGGAACGTGACAGGGAGGTCCAGTCTCAGCCCGGTTATTCAACACAGCACTGGAAGTCCCGGCCACAGCAGTTAAACACCATGAAGAAATAAAAGACTTCCAGATTGGTAAGGAAGAAGTAAAGCTATTTGCAGTTGACATGCTACTGCATATAGAAAACCATAAGGACGCCACCAAAAACTACTAGAACTGACAGATGAATTCAGTAAAGTCTCAGGATGTAAAATCAATGTCTAGAAATCTGTTGCATTTCTATACACTAATAATGAAACAGCAGACCATGAAATTAAGAAAACAATTCCACTTACAGTTGCACCCAAAACAATAAAACATTTAGGAATAAACTTAACCAAAGAGGTGAAAGACTTGTGCTCTGAAAACAATAAAACACTGAAGAAAGACATTCAAGACATTCAAAGAAATGGAAAGACATTCCATGCCCATGGTTTGGAAGAGCAAATACTGTTAAGATGTCTGTCCTACCAAAAGCAATCTATATATTTAATGTAATCCTTGTCAAAATACCAACAACATTTTTCCAGAATTGGAACAAACAATCCTAAAATTTGTGTGGAACCACAAAAGACCTTGACTAGCCAAAGCAGTCTTGTAAAAGAAAAACAAAAGTGGAGTTAATCACAATTCCAGATTTCAATATATGTGCAGAGCAGTAGTAATTAGAACAGTGTGGCACTGGTGTAAAAATGGACGCATAGATCAATGGAGTAAATTGGAAAACCCAGAATTAAATGGAAATTATATGGTCAACTAATCTTCAACAAAGAAGAATGAATGCATAATGGGAATAAGATAATCTCTTCAACAGCTGGTGCTAAGGGACACCTGGGTGGCTCAGTTGTTAAGTATCTGCCTTCAGCTCACGTCATGATCTCCGGATCCAGGGATCGAGCCCCACATCAGGCTCCCTGCTCAGTGGGAAGCCTGCTTCTCCCTCTCCTACTCCCCCTGCTTATGTTCCCTCTCTGTCTCTCTCTCTCTCTGTGTCAAATAAATAATATATTTAAAAAAAAAATTGGTGCTGAGCAAACTGGATAGGTACATGCAAAAGAATGAAACCAGACCACTTTGTTTAACTATACACATAAATAAACTCAGATTGGATTAAAGACCTAAAAGATGAGACCTAAAACCATAAAAATCCTCAATGAGAGCATTGGCAGTAAGTTCTCTGACATCTGACATTTGTCTTCTGTGGAAAAGGAATCAGAAGCAAAAATAAACTATTGGGACTACATTAAAATAAAAAGCTTTTGTACAGTGAAGGAAATAATAAAACTCAAAAGTAACCTATTGAATGGGAGAAGATATTTGCAAATGACATATCTGGTAAAGGGTTGATATCCAAAATATATAAAGAATTGATACAACTTAACAGCCAATAGACAAGTTAAAACATGGGGAGAAGACATGAACAGACATTTTTTCTAAAAAAGACATACAGGTGGCCAACAGACATGAAAACTTCGCTCAACATCACTCAAAATCAAGGAAATGCAAATCAAAACAAAATCGAGTTATCACCTCATACGTGTCCGAATGGCTGAAATAAAACACACCAGAAACAAGTGTTGACAGACTGTGGAATAAAAGGAACCTTGTACACTCTTGTGGGAATGCAAGTGGGTACAGCCACTTGGGATCATAGTGTGGAGGTTCCTCAAAAATTTTTAAAAATATCATTCATTTTTATAAATGTATATATTTTTTAAAGATTTTATTTATTTGACACGGAGAGAGAGCACAAGCAGGGGGAGCGGCAGTCCGAGGGAGAAGCAGGCTCCCCTAGGAGCAGGGAGCCTGATGTGGGACTCAATCCCAGGACCCGGGATCATGAGACTTGACAAGTATCACAACGTTTTGCTCTAATATTCATTAGAAAAGGAAGATGATAACTAATGTACCCAGAGATGCTCATCGGCTGTCCCCCGAGTTCTCAGCTCCCGTACAGATCCCTGTGCCCAAATTGGATGCAGAAGCAACTGGGCATCTGGGCCTCCGAGACGAACTGATGAGGACTGGGCCAATGGGCATTTCAGAGGCAAGAGGTAAATGGAAAGATGGAACAATGCCGGACGGACGTCTCTGGCCTTTGATATGATGCGAACTCCAAGGACTTCTTGGTGGTCATGGCCATAAGTTGGTCAGGAATCCTAAGAGGACAGAATGGAATCTTAGGGTTAGAATTAATTTGCTTTTTAAAGGATGTAAAGTAATGTGGCATTTTTGCCCAAGTTAAGAGTGTAAAAATGATGTCTATTAGAATTTCATGTACATCTTTTCTTTAAAGTAGCTAGCTTTTCTCTTTTTTCACTGTTTCCTACTTGACTTACAAAAAGTACAGGGAAGTTCTCTTTCATCGTCTCAAGCAGTTACCCAGGTCTTTGAAATGCTCGGAGTTAGAGAAAAACAACAACAGAATTCATGGATCAAGCAAGGTGCCCCAAAGAAAATTGCTTCAACAATTTGTTTTTCATGGATTCTTCAAAATTTTACTTACTATTTTTTGTTAGGAGCCAAAATCATCTCTGCAGAGTCTCTGCAAAGAATAACTAGAACAGGTCTCCGAGGCAGGTCTCTGAAAAAACGAACCGGAGCAGGATGATAAGCTTGGAGTCGTGATTAGCGTTCTCAGATTAGATCACTAACCGTCCGGTGCGTTGGGTGTTCCTTACTCAAGGTCAACGGTGTGCGTCATTGTAGAACCATCCATTACACAACTTTGGAATTACCTCTAAATATGTCAATACGCTGAGGTAAGCTTTATTTCTAGATAGATGGATAAACAGATGAACTCAGTACCCTTAATTTGAAGAATCAGCCTGGTTATGCATGAGATAATGAGATACACTGTAGTTTTAAACAATTTAAAAGAAATTAGAGATGGGCTGGCTGTGGGCCTTAGGATCTAGCTGGGAGGGGAAAAAAACAGAAAACGAGGAATAAGCAACATGCAAAGGGAGACAGGCTATTGCAAATACTTATTCCCTTTCTGGGATCATTTCCGAAGTAAAGGATGTACTCCCACAACATCCATTTACACTTTACAATTGTTTTAGTACATCGAGCGAGAAAACGAAATAAGAGGCATAAAGTAAAGAGGAGAGAAAGTGGGAGTTTTATTATTCCTGTTTTCAGATAACATGAGTATTGAAAATCTGTAGAATCGATAAATACAAAACAACTAAAAATAATAACTGAAATAATCAGAAGTTATCAGAAATTATTAAAAATTAATTCAAAAGTAAATTATTATAAAAATATTAATTATAAAAATTGTCAAAAAATAAAAAGTGTTGGGGGTGCCTGGGTGGCTCATTGGGTTAAGCCTTTGCCTTCGGCTCAGGTCATGATCTCAGGGTCCTGGGATCGAGTCCCGCATCGGGCTCTCTGCTCAGCGGGGACTCTGCTTCCTCCTCTCTCTCTGCCTGCCTCTCTGCCTACTTGTAATCTCTGTCTGTGAAACAAATAAATCTTTAAAATAATAATAATAATAAATAAATAAATAAATAAATAATCTTGGGCACCTGGGTGGCTCAGTCAGTTAAGCATCTGCCTTCAGCTTAGGTCATGATCCCAGGGTCCTGGGACTGAGCACCGCATCAGTCTCCTTGCTTATGGGGAGCCCACTGCTCCCTCTCCCCTTGCCTCCTGCTCCCCCTGCATGTGCTCTTTCTTTGTCAAATAAAGTTTAAATAATAATAATAATAAGTAACTAATAAAAAATAAAAATCCTCAGTATATAAATTCAATGTTATCAATTATATTTCCATATGGAAATAATAAGCAATTGAAAATATTATAAATAATATTCTTAATAGGATAAAAGGACAAATGTAACATATGATACGTAAAATTCCCACACAAAAGTAGAAAACAACACTGAAATTGTAAAAGACCTAAATAAATGGGGAGAAATATTATGTTCCAAAGTATAATCCTCAATATTGTTAACTTGCCGATTCTCCATAAGTTCATCAATAGACTCAATACAACCTTAATCAAAAGTCCATCAAGATCTGCTTCAGAGACGGACAGGGTGATTCCAAATTTTTGTGAAGATACTAAGGTCCTAGAATAGCTAAAGCCATCTGTAAAAAGAAGAACAAAGCTAGAGGACTGTCCCATTTGATTTTAAGATTTTCTATGAAAGTACAGTAATTCAGGCAGTGTATTCTAGATGTGAAGATAGACACATAGAATGATGAAGCAAAATGGAGAGTCCAGAAACAGAAGGATCCACATATGGCCAACTCATATGTAATAAATGCACCAGAAAAATTCGATGGGAAAAGTTCCATGAAAAATAACAGAAAGTAAATATCATATTAGATATCAAATAAAGCTCCAAAGCTACTTCACATGATACACAGAAAACTATTTTGAGATGTATCCTAGACCTCAATGTTATCTGAACCTATAAAAAAAATTGAAAAATTATAGGAGACTATCTTCATGGCCTGGAGTAGGCAAAATTATCTTAAAAAGGAAAGGAAAAGGGGTGCCTGGGTGGCTCAGTGGGTTAAGCCTCTGCCTTCGGCTTAGGTCATGATCTCAGGGTCCTGGGATCGAGCCCCGCATCGGGCTCTCTGCTCAGCAGGGAGCCTGCTTCCCTCTCTCCCTCTGCCTGCCTCTCTGCCTACTTGTGATCTCTGTCTGTCAAATAAATAAATAAAATCTTTTTAAAAAAAAAAAAGGAAAGGAAAATCTCTAAGCATATTAGAAATTTATAAATTGGACTTCATCAAATTAAAACTCCTCTTCAGAAGACAACCTGAAGAAAATGAAGACTGGAACAAAATGTTATATATATCAAACAATTTGTATCTAAAATATATAATGAATTGTTACAATTTAACCAAAACACCCAATAAAAATATACCAAAAATTGAACACACAAAGATATACAACTATCCAATAAGAACATGAAGTAATGCTCAATATTATTGGTTATCAGTGAAATGAAAATACAAACCACTTTGAGATCCCCCTAAATGTCTACCAGAATGATTGTTTTAAACAGCAGTCTTTTAAAAATATTATAAAAATGTGGAACAAGTGGTTAAACATTGCTTGTAGGAGTAGTTTAAATTATAATAGGCAAAGCCTGGAAACATCCCCAGTGGCCATCAAGGGTGGACGAGATAAATAAATTGTTATAGTCATACAATTGAATACAACTCAGCAATAAAGATTTTTTAGATTCTCATATACATAACAACATGGATGACTGGCTGAAATATTATTTTGCGTGAAATAAAAAGCAGGCATAAAGGAATACATACTGATTGTACTTGTAAGAATCTCTAAAACAGGTCAAGTTGTTTATGGTGATTATAATTAGATCAGTGTTTGCCTTTGGTGAGGGATGGCATAGGGTCAGAGATTGGAAAGGGGCATCAGGGAAGTTTCTGCAGGTGGGAAACAGCCAGTTTTGAAAGAGTGTGGGTTAGAGGACTGTGCACATTTGCCTGAAATCATTCTACTGAACAGAAAAGATATGTATATTTTATTATTTGTACACTACATTTCAATTAAAGTATTAAACAATATAATGGAAGCAAGATTTAGTACTTATAAGTAATAGCCAATCAGAAGTACATGTCACTAACCAAAAAAACCCCCAAACAAACTACACACAATTTTCTTAGGATTTCTATCATATTTCAAAATAATTTCATTGTAAATGTTACTTTACATTTTATCTCATTAAAATCAAAGGCAACAGATATAAGAAATCTTTGTCTACAGTACCTCTTCACTGTATTTCCTGTCCACTGCTTCTATAACATCTGCTCACTTCGATAATGTGTTCTTTTTTTAAAGATTTTTTTTGCGAGCCTTCCAAAAAATATGCTACTAAATTGTATTTAAACTTTGTTGTCTTGCTTCTTTTGCATAATGTATTTAGTATCCTTACCCCAATTATAGTGTTGTTTTAATTGGAAAAACTATATTAAAGTCATATATGTGACAACAGCTTTGAAAGTAGAAAAAGTTGAGAAGATATTCAAGCATGAATGATTTCTTTTATGCATTAACTATGCAGTTGGCTTGTATTTATCTAAGAATACTTATATTAAGATTAATTGTTATTAATTATTAAAATTAAGTATAGTGATTGTACTAGGATATTACATTCATTTTGAAGCAAGAAATCTCTTGGATAAATGGATTTATTGAGACAGACAAGTGAGCCAATTTATTTCTTTTGTATCAATAATTAAGAAATTTTTATTTTTTCAAATGCCAGAGTGATAAATAGTAAGCATTAATTAATGTGAATTTATTACATACTCTTCCCTCAGAACTTGCATCTTTTTATTCTACTGGATGTTAGTACATATATTCATAGCAAAGGAATGTTCATTTTTAAAAAATTTTTTAACTCTAAGCTCATAATAGCAGTAATATAACAAGATGATATTCTTTTATTATAATGATAAATGTATATATACATAGACATGTGTATGTATCATATAAGTTTCTTATATCCCATATATATAAAATCTATGTGTATTAAAAAATACAAGATATGACATCAAGTGAACTATATTACAAAGGAAAGAAGTTATAGTGCTGGAAGATGCTGGTTCTGGTTCATGCTTTGCCTCACGTATATCTAAATCAATCACATAAACTTCCTGAGCTGTGATAATTTGATTTTAATAACATCTATCTCGGGGCGCCTGGGTGGCGCAGTGGGTTAAGCCGCTGCCTTCGGCTCAGGTCATGATCTCAGGGTCCTGGGATCGAGCCCCACATCGGGCTCTCTGCTCAGCGGGGAGCCTGCTTCCTCCTCTCTGTCTGCCTGCTTCTCTGCCTGCTTGTGATCTCTGTCTGTCTAATAAATTTTTAAAAATCTTAAAAAAAAAATAACATCTATCTCACTTGGGTGTTGGATGTTGGAGGATTGCAATATTTTGCATATTTGCATATTTTGCATATTTGGGGATCATATGTTAGAAAGATTACATTGGAAAGAACCTCGTAAACTTCAGAGTTCTGTAAAAACACTGGGAGTTATTATATGATGTCATGTTAAAGTGTATTGTGTATTATATTAATATATATAATGTATATAATGTCTGTAGTGGTCACAGAACTGCTGTTTTATCATGATACTTTATACTAGAATGAAGAAATGACAATTACAAATTTTTGGCTATAAATAAAAAAAGGATTATCAATTACATGTTATTTTCTAGGAAGTACTCTAAATAGGTATTTTTATTAATTAATTCTGACTTGGAGAGGATACTTATTTTATCCAGTCACACATCTGTGTTCTAACCACAACAATATGCACTGTGTTGTATACTATAAATCTTTTATATGTATTAACTGCGTTGATTCATACTGGTGCAAAAAAAGATCATTGAGCAGAGTGCATTATGTAGTCATTTTTAATATTTAGAACAGAATGACACATTGCTTTTTCTTTTCACTTATTGAAGGAAATTATTCTTGTATTTCCTTTCTCCTGTGTGTAGGGAAAGTTTACATAAGTTATTAGTTTATGTTTCCTTTGACACATCAAAATGTATCCAGTTTTGAGGAGATAAACCAAATAGTTACTTACATGCACATATAGGAGAATATTTCCCATAAGCGGAAAAAAAAAGAAAATCTAAAACCAATAGCAGTGAAGAAAGAAACTGGGAAGTTCCACACTGAAGACTGATGGGATGACAGACGCTAGGTTTACCTTCCCACCGGGGACAACCAGAAAACCAGGCAGATTCGTGGCATGGGGAATGGCGACGGTGGTGTTGGACAGTCGGCAGCACAGGGCAGTGATCCCAGGAGCACTAAAGCTGAGAGAATTCATTACCAGTGAGCCGGTACTACCATACACAATTGAAAAAAGATTATTTATTGGGGCGCCTGGGTGGCTCAGTGGGTTAAAGCCTCTGCCTTCAGGTCAGGTTATGGTCCCAGGGTCCTGGGATCGAGCCCCGCATCGGGCTCTCTGCTCAGCAGGGGGTCTGCTTCCCCTCCACCCCCTGCCCCTGCCTGTCTCTCTGCCTACCTGTGATCTCTGTCTGTCAAATAAATAAAATCTTAAATAAATAAATAAATTCTATATGTGCACACAAATCTACACATACCTATATTCGTAGACATACTACTTAGTGTTTCTGCAGCATAGTTCAATATTCAGATGTTGAAGTGTTTGCTTGTATTTTTTGTAGAGAAGGAAAAGAAGGAAGAAGTTCTCTAGAGATTCTTGGTTCCTTTTTCAGAGAGTTCATACCCTCACGACACTTCTTTGTTAGTTTGCACGTCTCTCGTCAGTAGTATGGTTTATACCTCGAGCTCCAGTGGGCTTCTCCCCACTTCATCACCCAGTACACTTTTTACTCAGCTTCAGAAAAATTATAAACAGGGAAGCCTTCCAAGAAGTTCTGTGTATGAAGAAATACTCTTGGATCAATGGTTCTTTTGATATTTTTCTTCAACTGGTCTTAATACCTATCAACATCCCAAGTTTACACAAACTCCCACAAACTCCTGTCTAATTCTTTCTTCAACTACAAATGTTTAATTGATTAATATATTTCATTCCAATCCTTATTATAGTAACTATTTACCATGGAACCACGGGTCTGTTAGATAAGCAAGAGGTTATCTCTTGTATCCAGATGTCTAGAAACACAGAAACAGGGGGACAGGGCACGATCTCCCCTGATTTTCACATTTCGCAAAGATGCCTCTGGGGACCCCAAGAAAGATTCCTGAGATGCAAAACTAGCAATCCTGGTTAGCTTTTACAAGATTTACATACCTTTCAAAGAGACAGAGAAAGGATTTATAATTACAAGCTTAAATTATAAGAAAAGGGAGATGGAAAATGTTCTTTTTCACATTTGGTGCTGGGGAAAGTTTAAATTTTTGAAGATTCGTTATTACTCCTAACTTTTGTCACAGTCTGTAATATTAGCTTAATTTTCTGGCAATTCCTTAAACCTCCCTGAAGCGCATTGTGTTTGTACTACGCTCCACCAAACCTTGATATATCCATGACTTTCTTAATGTAATTTTTTCCTTCATCCTAATGTCCTTCCTTTCTTTATCTTTCTGGAAATGATGTAGGCATGTTTCAAGGATCAGGCCAAATTCCACTTTCTTTACACATTTGCAGAGATCGAAACTGCTGTATCTTGTGGGAAATACATATAAAAAAAGTGAAAACATACTGCTTACCAAGCAAAGATATATCTTGATATACCAATAGCATATTTCTTACAAAAGAGATGGATTTGATAGATTTATATAGAATAATTCTAGACCCGTGATGATCAAATAGGGCAAATGTGGATAGATACAGGAGAAATATAATGGTTTTTTAGTTTGGACCTCACCAAGCCAGAAGTGGATATGCAGAGTAGGAAAGTAATGCACAGGTAGGTTACTTGTCAATGGACTGCCAAGTCTCCATCCTTTGGTGGAGGAGAGAGTCCCGACCTGTGGATCAGCTGTGGACCCGAGACCACGAGGAGCTGCTTTTCACCCCCGTGTCGTCCCCAACTTTCCTACTTCGGGGGCTTCATAAACACAGTTAGATGAATGGGGTGGGGATTCGAGGTTTTCCATTTTCTAGTGAATCATTATGAAACTTGCCAGAACAACAGATTTATAAATTATGATAAATGTGCTATTCATTTTGCAGTATAATCAGCCACATTTAGCGGAGAAGTGTCTGTGAGCCCATGTGTCTGACTTTTCTGAGTGTTTGTCAGACAGTGACTAGTTATTCTGTTCTTCAGCTTTGACGAGCATCATGTCTAAAGCAGGAGATGAAGAAACCTCACATTATTTTCCTAAGAATAAGATTGCATTACTTTGATTATATATTTAAGTTTGCAGCAATCTACAAGAGCCCCAAATGTCTTGTTTTTATCTCTATGGATATTTTTAGGTATTGGTTGTCAAATATCAGATAACGTATATACTGCTAAGTACTTTTTTTCTGACAAAACAAATACTTCATCTTAAAATGCTTTTTTAGAACATTGAAACAACTAAAAATATGATAGTGAAAAATGATAATACTTCAATGATAAGAAACAGAATAGCCACATTGGAATGAATTACAGAAAAATCATAAACCGTTTTCTAGTCGTTTGAATTTGTGACCTAACAGTGCATGGAAGAGAGAAGTTAATTATGTGAAATCTGTGGAGGCCGAAAAAATTAAGGCCATCCCACCTCAGGTTTAGCTTTAGCATAGGTACAGCCATCTTAGCTCCACAGCCGTCTCAGACCCCTGTGCCCAAGGGCTGAGCTTGCCCCCACCCTGCTTTAGTAACCCCCACCCTGTTTTGGTTCCAGGAATCCCCACCTGCTTTAGTAACAGGAACCCATAAATGCCCTGCCTTAACTAAGCTCGGGGTCCAAGTCCCTACTCCGCTGTGTTGGGTACACTTGGGACCAAGCGAAGCTTGTCGAATAAACCCTCGTGTGATTGCATCGCTGTTGGCTCCTTGGTGGTCTCTCGGATGCGAAAACTTGGGCACAACAAAATCTAGACACAAAGACCCGGGTATCTGAAGAGATGTTATGGGAGATAGGAAGCGTATCGGTCCTGATTCCAAATCAAGCTCCAGCACTGATGAGCTGCTGTCTTTGAGTCGAGCTTCGTTCTCGGTGCGTGTACCCTCTCCCATCTGTCCCCAGGAGCTGGAGAGACTGGAAGGCGACCATATGTGCTAAAGAGCATCTCAATGCCTGGAATGTCTTACGAGCTTAACCAGATGGATGTCTGTTTCCCCCTTTTCTGAACCTTCTGCTAGGACGACGCCTAATGTTTCGTGCCCCAGCAACGGTGCAAGGTGGATGTGTTTGTGGAAAGAACAAGTAACATGGGGCGCCTGCCTGGCTCAGTCGGTGGAGCTTCTGATGCTTGATCTCAGGGTTGTGAGTTCAAGCCCCGTGCTGGTGTAGAGATGACTTAAAAAGAACGATAAAAGGAAAGAACAAATAACTAATTTGGATGATCCATATATTAATTAGAAAACCTGCACTTCTCTTATATGGGATGTATTTTTTTCTAAAATTTAGCTCTGGTGAGCTAAATTGGTGAAGTCCTATTACATCTCTACAATTAGAGTAAAATATAAAGGAGATGATGGTGCCCTCTTTATAGAGTTTCTGTGAAGATCAAATGAGCTAATTAACATATGATAAAAGAAAGAATAAAAGCTTTAATCGGAGTAGCACTCAAGTGATATTTTTGACTGGGCTGCTCAGTTGTTGATTATGACAAAATTCATGTTGATGATAATGAAGTTATCTCTATATTTTAACCCTGAGTAGGGTATATTTCAGGCTTATTTTTAATGTATTTCCTCTTGTAAGGGAGAAAAAGCAGTTGATGTAAACCATACACTTATTAAAATATTTTAATAATTTGTCACGATTCTATCTTCCTTTTTTTTTTTAATGTGAATATAAACAATCACCTTTTCACCAAGTAGATCAGAGCTTGGTAGAGTTAGTGTGAATACTGAAACTTAGGAGCAAACATCTCAATTATGACATTAAATGATGAAAAAAGGGCACCTGGGTAGCTCAGTGGGTTAAGCCGCTGCCTTCGGCTCAGGTCATGATCTCAGGGTCCTGGGATCGAGTCCCACATCGGGCTCTCTGCTCGGCAAGGAGCCTGCTTCCTCCTCTCTCTCTGCCTGCCTCTCTGCCTACTTGTGATCTCTCTCTGTCGAATAAACAAATAAAATCTTAAAAAAAAAATGATGAAAAAAACCAAGTGTATATATTCGGTGCCCATTTTATGCTGTTGGCAAAATTGCTCATGTTGGACCGACTATCGAGAGAATGCTGTTTATGCAGTTGCACTACTGATGGTTCCCTGGAACTGGGTGAGTCTCTGTGTCCTATTAACCCTCTGAAGGCGACCCTGCGCTGCTTCCCGTCTCTCCTTCTCTGCCATGTACCTTTCATCGGATCATTGGATGCGTCTCCATAGAAACAAAAAGCCTTTTTCTTAAAAGATAAGACTTGAATGATTCCTGCCTAATCCTATCATTATTCTTCAGAGACTACCTTATTGTATTGCAAGTGAAAAAGCTTTCAAAAGCAGCCTGTGCTCTGCAATTAAGAACAGGGGAGTTTAATCCTTGCAATAACGCCGAACCAAGAGCAGTTAAGCACTGTTTTATTAGCTTCCTAGAGGATTTGAGGCTATAGGACATTAAAGGGTCCTCATAGTAAACTAAGTTCCAAGGGAAAAAATAATATATTTGAAATACATATGAAAGGTCAGAAAACCCCCCGAGGACAATACGGAATATTTGGTCTTAAGTATCTGTCAATAAAATGACACCTTGTAATATCTGTATTTACCACAGGCTAACACTCTATACCAATTCTTATTTGTTTAAGATTGATTTTTAAGATTAATAAAAATGCTGATAATGATTTACAGTTTCTGGTTACTTAGTGCAGAAACTGTGTGGATCAAGGGCCATCTCTCCTCAAATCCACGAAGCTGTTATGCATTTCTGTTTTCATTATTGTTTCTATGTATTTCTTTAATAAACGTATATGGTTTATAGCACAATATAAAATATTACATTGATTCACCTGTATCCTTTTGAAAGCATCATGAAAAAATCACTAGTGACCTCTCATATCCATACCCCAGTATCTAGGGCTATTTTTTATAAGCAATTGACTGTTTTCTGCTTTCCTTTATTGTCCCTTTAAAGTGTATGGATAGGTGTGTGGCATCTGTATTTTGCAGCAGTGAGAAGTTGAAGACAAATCTACAGAAATAACACAACACTTCATGCAGATAGTTATTAAAAACTTCACCCATTGGTACATTAGACTATTTGAGTTTTGAGAAGATTGTAGATGCCTTTAGGAGTAGAGAAGTCACAGGAGTGTGTATGTGTGTGTTATGCATGTGTGTATTGTGTATGTGAGTGTTACGTGGTGTGTGTGTATGTGTTTGATGTACTTGATTAAGATACTTCTCTGGGGTGCTGGCTTCAGCAGCACATACACTAAGATACTTCTCTGGGTTTATGCAACATGATTGATTTCAGTCAAAATTGGAAGGAAAATACAAAAGGAAATTTTTGGTTTCTTCCAGTGGAATTATGATCTTACTACATTTTCTTTGGTAAAGTAGGTTGTGTTGAAATGGGGTAATCAGGTGCATACTTCCTTTTATTTTTTTAAGAGTCTCAAAAGTGTGGTTAATTCATTTTTAAGTAAAAGGCTGGAAATTAAAATGATGCCAAAGAATAAATGGTTGTAAGCGGTGAAGGGACGGAAGCTGTTACAATCTCCCTCTCTTGGGTTAGCTGTGGAGCGTGCGGTCCAGCCGGAGGCCGGACCGCCTAGAATGTGCACTAGCATACCAGACTTTATGCCAGCAGGTGGAAGACGTCCCACGAACTCTGACTACCATAGCGCTAATTAAAGTAATGGATCCATGACCTTGAAACGAAACGATGTTCGCGCAGTGTCTTTTTTCTCTTCTCACCGGCTCAAACGCAGCTTCGGTTGTGATCCCTCGTGGACCAGGCAGATCTGAGTAATGCCATGAAGGGGCTAAGCAGTAAGTTAGAAGGAAATGGAATCCCTGACGTATTGAAAGTCATTATATCTCAGGTCACTGTTCTGATTCTTTGTTGCAGCAGCTGAACTTGTGGTCTCATTAATGTAGATCACTTTATATTTAAGTGCAAATATTCCTTCACTCAATTAACCAATACTTACTGAGAGTTAACTATGTGCCAACAACTGATTCCTTCGTGGTAATTGCATTTTTCTGTGATAGGCAGAAAATAAAAACAAGTTAAATAAGTGTGAAAGTAGAAGCAGGTTGTAATAAAGAGGGGCTTTTCACTGAGTTGTGCAATTTGGACACTGGAAAATTGGAGTTTGGAGAAGGTGCCAATGTTTTTATGAGTAGAAAATGATAATAATGCACAACTTATAAACTAAATAATAATGTAATATTTGAAGGGAATAAAGTATTAAAGATAAAATATTGTCAGAAAAGGATAGCAACAATTTCAAAATGACTTAAGGACGTTCAAAAGCCATAAATTGGTGATAATAACTTTCTTGTGACATGGAGATATTTAGAAATTGGTATACATATTTAATGTACATGAATAAATCTAAACGTTATAATAGGAAGCAAATAATACATAATGTCAAGGCAGTTTAAATATTATCTTAAAACATAATATTTCAAAATTATAAAGCTATCAAAAAATGTAAAATAAACTCTTTAATGAAGGAATGGAAATTCAAGCTAATTGGATAAGGAAAGACAGATATATGTTCTTAGATGTGAAATTTAAAATCTAAAGAAGAAATAGATCTACACAAAAAAATTAATATGCTATCCTAGGAAGACATTTGCATACATCTCTTTTAAAGTAATATTTATTTATTTAATATTCAATTTTAACTCTGGTTAGTATTTATGATATTTTTATGAAAATAATCCTTTGATGATATAGTTTAAAATTAACCTATTTTTTATGCATATCTGCTTTAATCCTTTAAAAACTAACAGTTTTTACTGTTACACCATGAAGACACGCCTGCATATTTAATTGGGCAATTTATAGCATGCACAAAACGAAGATAAAACATTGAGCTCTTTTCAAAACACAAAATACCTTGAAGAATAATTCTGACTCATTAAGAAATCAGACATTGAAAATCTTATCATGATTGTCTCCAGAGTGCCTTTAAAAAACAGTAATTTTTAGTCCATGCTTTTAAGTTTTTTAATTTAAAAACAACTTTTTGCAGATTCTTCTTATTCTTGTTACAAATTGAATCTTTTATTTCATTGACATAGTCTAGTCAAAAGCTTACAGCAATTATACACAGATGTGAAATCCAACGACCTCTAATTAGCCTTATTTCAAGTTGTGCCCTTGACAAAGAGCAACATCTACTCAGGAAAAGAATTAAAAGATAAGCAGATACTCAGTATTTGTTGAATTGAATCATTTTAATACCTGCGTCATGTCTCAACACTGAACACAGTTTATCACACTCAGCTGTGAGTGTGGACCTTGTTGCTGTCTTTACAGGGAAGAGGAACAAAATATTTTATATATAGTTATTAATTTACATTTAATTAGAAATATGTTTGAATACATAGAGACCAAATTTAAGACTTCTGATACATATTTAAATATAAAATTATAAAATACATCCTATTAAATGGGGCTTATCTAAAGCCAGTCCCTCTGCTTGGTCAGTACAGCCTATCCCTTCTTCCACTTGAGAATTTTGATCCTACAATTCTTTTCTCTTGTGTCATAAATTTCCCCTTCTCTATGGGATTATCCCCAGTAACGTATAAAAAAGAAACTATTAATTCCATCTTAAAAAAAACAAACATAAAATTTTGTTGCATTTTGTTGCTTCTCTTTACAGCAAGAACTTGGGGCACTTGGCAGGCTCATTGGGTAGAGCAGAGGACTCTTGATGCTGGAGTATGAGTTTGAGCCCCATGTTGTGGTAGAGATTACTTAAAATTAAAAAAAGAATTCTCTACATTGTCAGTGTCAAATAACTCTCCTCTTACGGCTCTCTCCAGCCACCCAAGAATGTACCCCCAGCCAATGCAGCTGCTCTTGAACCCTATATTGCAAATGGTTGATTCTTTCAACCCATTAATTGACTGTGTGCTTTATCGTGTTACAGTTCCTTCACTTGGGTCCGGGAAACCATATTCCCTGGGAGCCTTAACCCACTGAGCTACTCAGGCACCCCATCCTATATGTGTCTTAAGACAAAAACCTTAGTGCATTCCTGAGTCCAGTTTTCCTGTCATACCATATTCAGTCTGTCACGAAATCATACCTGCTTTCCCTTCAGAACGTGCCTGTCGTCAGACCCCTTCTCACCGTGTCCGCTTCCTTTAAGCTGCCTGTCGTCTCTTCCTTGAATTCGTTTATTAGCTTCTCCACGGGTCTTGCTGCCTCCTGCCTCTCCGCTTTGTATTACCAACACAGCACTCCAAAGTGCGATTCTGGTAAAAAATGTGTCACATGAGTTCTGGCTCTGCTTGAAAGTCTCCCGAGGGCTCGCCCTTTCACTCGCTGCAGATACTGGACGTCCTGCAAAGCCCTATGAGCTGGTCTCTGGTTTCCTCTCCCACTCCAAGCCTTTCTGCTCCATCTTGCCCTCTCCTGCAGACTTGGTGGCCCCTTTCTTCAGATAAACCAAGACAGACGGCACACTGCTAAGCGCCCTTCCTGTGGCAGTTTCCTCCAAGTGGGGCTCCCTTCTTTGGGTGTCTGTATGATTTACTATCTCAGACTGAAGTCACCCTCCAGTCACCAACTTCTCATTGATGCTAACCCCGGCCATGCTGTGTAAATTGTTACCCAGCACCCCTCTGACACGGCCTACTTGCTTTCTTTTTTCAACAGAACGTATTACCACCCAATACACTTTATTTATTATGTTTACAAAGTTAAAATCAGTCGTTTCTGGGCCGTCTGGGTGGCACAGTCAGTTAAGCGTGACTGACTGACTCTTGGTTTCGGCTCAGGTCATGATCTCGGGTTGGGGGATCGAGCCCTGTGTTGAGCTCCTCATTCAGTGTGGAATCTGCTGGGGATTCTCCCTCTCCCTGTGTCCCTCCCCCTGTGTGCCCGCTCTCTCTTTCTCTCTCCCTCTCTCTCTAAAATAAATAAATAAATCTTAAAGAAGTCGGGCATTCCTCGCCAACAAATTAATTCCAAACAAAGCAGGAATGTGTGTGTTTTGTTCGTTCTTGAATCCCGAGTACCTAGAACAGTGCCTAGAATATGCTCTACACTCAATGAATATTGTTGACTACATGAATACTGTTACGTTAAGTCACTTCACTTTATGCTGTGTGGAAGAAAAGAAAGTCATCACATGCACTCAGCGATGAGTTCGGATTACTCCAACACTGCCGATGGCCTTCCAGTGACGCATCACAGTAATGTACGTTTATTTAGCCTGCGGTGCTCTGTCTTCTTTACATTGGGGTCATGGAAATAGGAAAGCTTGTATGGAAATAGGAAAGCTTGTACTTAAAATACTTGATATTTCTGCTTGATACTACTTATAAAGAGATGATAGCAAGTCTGATAACTATAATCATTTCCTTGAGCACCTGGGGAAACCTCTAGCTTCCAGTGATAAAGACTTCGGTGACCAAGATTCTAGCCCAGGGTCATATGCACGATAGCTGTATGACCTTGGGCAAAGTAATTTAGAGTGCACATCTTTCACTTTGAAGTAGAGGAAATATTTGATCTATAATATAAGATGGCTAGAAAAATCAAGAGATTATGTAAAGAAAAAAACTGTAAGCAAATGTAAATGCTCTATGGTAAAATAAATTATTCTTATCATAAAAACTATAGATTTCAGTTTTTGACATGTAATACTGATACACTGAGAGGCTTCTAAACTCTAAACCAGTATGAGATGATAATGAACTATGAAGACTTTAGTGATTTAAAAATGTTAAGGAGCATTGGTCAAGTATCCTGTATATATACAGGATACTGTATATATTATATATTATATATAAACAGGATACTTGACCAATGCTCCTTAACATTTATATATATATTATATAATATTATATAATATAATAACATTATATATATATAATATACATATATATTTAAAGATTTTATTTATTTATTTGACAGACAGAGATCACAAGCAGGCAGAGAGGCAGGCAGAGAGAGGAGGAAGCAGGCTCCCCGCTGAGCAGAGAGCCCGATGCGGGACTCGATCCCAGGACCCTGAGATCATGACCTGAGCCGAAGGCAGCGGCTTTAACCCACTGAGCCACGCAGGCACCCCTGTATATATTTTTAAGTTCCATTGTAACTTTCTTAATTATTTAATTTGAAAATTCCATTCTCAGTGGACAATTACCCAAAACTAGAAGAGAAATGAAACAAATATATCTTCATATTTATTCCAGGTGTGTTTATAAGACAATGATACTATAGTTAAGGAAGGAACAAACTTCAGTGCAAATTAGTTTCTACTAAATTATCACATGTTTATCAAATTAAAATGCCAAGGTTTATAATATATGTTAAGTAATATCTATGAAGTAATAATTTATAGTTATATACTTCTATTTAAATATAGTTAGAATCATAAATAATCTGTAATTTATTCAAAATTCAAGATTTAATTTTAGTAAACTTTTCTCTAACAGTTATTAAGGTCCTACAATTTATAAAACCTTTTCATATATTTCATCTTTTTACATTCTCACAACTGCTTACCAAAAAAGTATATTAATCCTATTTTATTGAAGAATATTTTAGTGATGTCTCACTGTGGCCACATTTACTATATTTTTATATACTGTATCAATATCATGGTTCAATATTTTCGCAACCCTTTCTTATTTTATAAGATTTACATGTGTTTTTGTCTGTGTATATCTTGAATCTATAATTTAGAAAACATAAGTATGCATAGCAAATACACAAACATAATTGATAATTGCCATAGTAGGTGTTGAAGAGGGTCTACCGTGTCTCACTTACTGACCCTTTCTTTCCGCTTTACTGAGCAGTAACGGACATACGTCAGTGTAGAAGTTTAACGTGTGTGAGCATGACGGCTTGATTTACATGTATTGTGAAATGATCACCACATGAGATTTAGTTATTATCTTTAATCCCATAGAGGTACAATAAAAAAAAGTTTCATAATTGTAATGAGAATTATTTGAATGAAAAATGACTAATTCTTTTTATATAAAAAAGATCCCAGAAATTACCAAAAGAAAGACTGATTCATCCCTGTGGATCAGCTGTCTCATTTTCAACAGTTTCTAAACATCGCTGTGGCAATATTGTATTTCTCATATGCATTATTTATACCAATTCTACATCTAGAAAGGAACTGAGGTTAATTACCATTATAAATGTATTATACGTTAGAAAGAGGCAAGAGGCAAAACCTTAGTGATTGGATTGTATAAAATTTAAGAAAATCAGATATGATAATAGGATCTCTTTCTTTAATATATGATGCCTAAAATTATTTATAAAACAAAAAATATATATTTGAAATTATTTTTATATGACTTCATTAATTCTAAAATTTTGTTTGCCTAGAAAACTTGTTGCATATAACATATTGTTAAAACCATAATAAAAGCTACTTTTCACATCATGAGCCATCTTGCTGGTGTTTTCATTGCCGTGAAAGCTATGTACTTTAGTCTTTCTCTAAAAACAATGGAGGAATTAATATATAAACCCAGATGATTTTTGTATATATTACAAACTAACATACAAAAAGGAAATGGTTAAAATGCAGACCACGAAGTCTCTATCCCTTTTTCTCCATTTACTATTTGCCAGTTCCTTATTCCTTTAATCCAGTTTTCTCCGTCATAGTAGTAATAATACTCGCCCCAGACGCAAGACCTCAGCCTGACGGCGGCACAGAACAACACTTTAACCCTTAATTTCCTCCTTTCCTTCCTGCCTCCCGCCTTGTTTGTAAAGTGGAGATTTCGGTATCTGTACGCAAGATTGTTGTTCAATAAAATTTCATAATACATGTAATAGTGTTTGTCAACTATGAATTGGTGCATTTTAGGAATTAGAATTTTTAAAACTTCAAATGTTTCATTAATAGAACATTCACTGATTATTTATGATGTGGCAGCGACTTTTGAATATTTTACATGCATTGTCTTATAGAAATCTCAGAGAAACCTACTGGGAAAATATATTTTCTGTTATTATTAGATAACTTTTGCAGCAAGTACTGTGGTGCGAACTGCCGTTTAACTTGCCCAAGGTCATCTACCTACTGAAGCGGTGAACTCCAGACAGGCATATCTCGGAGATAGCATAGGTTCCGTTTCAGACCACTGTAATAAAGTGAGTCAAATGAGATTGTTGTTTCCCAAGTCACATAAAAGTTATGTTTAGGGGGAGCCCGGGTGGCTCACTTGGTTAGGCATCCGACTCTTGGTTTTGGCTCAGGTGATGATCGCAGGGTTGTGAGATAGAGCCCCGTGTCAGGCTCCGTGCTCAGTGCTCAGTCTGCTTGGGGTTCCCTCTGCACCTCCTCACTGCTGCTCGTGCTTTCTCTTTCTTGAAGTAAATAAATAAAATCTTTTTTTTAAAAAGATATTATGCTTATAATGTAAGCATATAAGTATTATGCTTATACTGTAGTCTATTGATTGTACAATAGCATTATGCCTGAAAACATGTGAATAGCTTAACTTAAAAATACTTTATTGCTAAAAAATGATGATGTTGAACATCATCTGCACTTTTTGGTGGTGAAGGGTCTTGCTTCAATGTTGGCGGCTGCTGACGGGTCGGGGTGTTGGTTGCTGGGTTTGGGGGTGGCTGTGGCAATTAAAATAAGACAACAGTGAGGTTTGCCGTGTGCACTGACTCTTCCTTTCCCAGGTAGTTTTCTCTAGGATGTGATGCTGTTTGATGGCATTATGTCCACGGTAGAACTCCGTTCAAAACTGGAGCCAGTCCTCTCAAACCCTGCCACTGCTTAACAACTGTTTCTGTCACGTTCGGGATCCTTTCAACTTCTTCACAGCGTCTCCATCAGCAGCAGCTTCCATCTTGAGAAACCACTGTGTTTGCTCATCCGTAAGAAGCAGGTCCTCCTCTGCTGGAAGTTTTATCGTGCGATTACAGCACGTCAGTCTCATCCTCAGGCTCCAGTCCTGATTCTGTTCTGTACCTGCTTCCCCACATCTGCGGTTATGTCCTCCACTGAAGTGGGAAGCCCTCCAAGTCGTCCATGAGGGTTGGAATCAGCTTCTTCGAAACCCACATACATGTTGATATTTTGACTTCTTCCTGGGAATCCCACATTTCTTAATGACATCTAGAATGACAAATCATTTTCAGAAGGTTTTCAATTTACTTTGCCCAGATCCATCAAAGAAATCATTACCTGTGGCAGCTATCGTCTTATAAAATATATTTCTTAAATAATAAGACTTGAACGTTGAAATTGCTCCTTCATCCATTGGCTAAAGAATGAATGTTGGCATGAAAACAACATTACTCTGTCCATCTCCATCAGAGCTCCCGGGCCACCGGGTACATTGTCAGTGAGCAGTAATAGTTTGAAAGGAATAGTTTTTTCTGAGCAGTAGGTTCAACAGTGGGCTTAAAATATTCAGCAAATTGTTATAATTCAGTAACTTATTGTAAACAGATGTGCCCTCATCCAGGCTTTGCTGTTCACATTATAGAGCATAGACAGAGTAAATTTAGTGTAAGTCTTAAGGGTCCTCGGACGTTTGGGACGGTAGACAGGCACCGGCTTCAACTTCGTCACCAGCCGCATTCTACCTAACAAGAATCATCCTGTCCTTTGAAATTTTGGTCAGGCATCAACTTTTCCTCTTTACTTAAGTCCTATATATGGCATCTTCTGCCGATATAAATCTGTTTAATTTTGTTTACGTAGAAAATATGTTGCTAAGTGCAACCACCTTCGTTAATTATCTTCGCCAGATGTGGATGGTGTGGCGCAGAGTCGCCAACCCTGCACTTTTATAGAGACGGCTTCTTTCCTTAAACCTCGTGACCCAACCTCTGCTCGCGTTGAACTTCCTATTTGGCTTCCTGACCAACTTCAGCCTTTAGAGAAGTGAATATTTACGGCCTTGCTCTGGGTTAGTCTTTGGCTCAAAAGCATCTTAACAGCTGGTTTGATCTTCTCTTCAGACCACAGCTTCTGTCCCTGTAAGCAATAGTGTGTTTCACTTTCTTACCATTGTGTGTTCGCTGGAGCCGCACTTTTCATTTCCTTTGAGAACTTTTCCTTTGCATTCGCAACTTGGCTAACTCATGCAAGAGGCCTGACTTCTGACCTGTCATGGCTTTCGACATACCTTCTTCACTAGGGTTAATCATTTCTCGCTTTTGATTAAAGTGAGCGATGTACAACTGTCCCTTTAACTTGAACACTTAAAGGTCACTGCAGGGTTATCACTTGGCCTGATTTCAATACTGTTGTGTCTCGGAGAATGCAGCAAGCCTGAGGAGAGGGTGCGAGACGGGAAACGGCCGGTCAGAGGAGCCGTCGGAACACACACGACATCTATCGGTTCAGTTCACAGTCTAATGTGGTGCAGTTCCTGACACCCGAAAACAGGTACTAGAGCAGCATCAAAAATCACGGATTACAGATCATTACAAAAAATGTAATGATAATGAAAGAGTGTGAAATATTGTGAGAATTACCAAACTGTGAAACATAAAGTGAGCAAATGCTTTTGGAAAAATGATCCCAATAGACTTGCTCAGTGTAGGACAAACCTTCAATTAGTGATAAATGCAATATCGTAGAAGTACTGTAAAATGCGGTGTAATAAAAATGAGATATGCTGATTTTTACGTTCAGGCACTATGACTGCCGCGCTTATCCTAACGCGTGTGTCCTGCTACTTCAATAATCAGTGCATCTGCCACCATGTCGTCTTTACGGTGATAATGGGCACTTCCTGTTACTCCAGAAACTTAGGCAACAGGTGTGTGTACATAGCAGCATCTGGGTAAGGCAGTGCTAAATTACACATTTCATGAAATTCTTATGTAAGAAATCAGAAGAAAACGTATTTTATTATGTATATTGAAAATGCTATATAATCGAAATTGGTGGGATATGACAGTTCTAAGAAAGATTCTCATTTCATATCATTAAATAATTTGAAACATATCAGCATTAGTGAGATAGTTATAGCTAGTTGTGGTTAAAGAAAGGAAACAAATGAACTCAATTTTACTCTCAATAACTTCAGCTAAGATATATTTTTATAAATTTCATTTTGCTACTTTCATACTTTATTGAATTAGAAAATATTATTACACTTAAAACAGTACTGAGAACAAATGTTTAGTGATTATTAAATCATGGAACAAGTAGACATGTTCTACACATTAGTGAAAAGTGAGCCTTTGTACCTTGAAATGCAGTTCTCTCACATTGCTTAACTAACGAGAACTACAAAGGGAAAAAAGTATATACCAGTGAAGTAATTTTCACAACTATTGAAAATGTAAGTGAACAGTTTCAAAGACTATCTGATAGTATTTTAATGTGCTTGCAAAGGTTTTCTTTCTTCATTGCATGTAACTTTGCTGCTTTATTAAGTCTCTCCTTTAAACAGGCAAATTCTGTTGCACTTCCAACCTGCATTCCTGTTCATTTTATATTTAAAAAAATTTTAAAAATCAGCCTCACATTTTTTCGAAAACCTTAATTATGCTGTGTTAGTAAAGATCCTTGGCAAAAATTTGCATCCGATCTGGATAAAATGTACCGGAAGAAAGCAGGTTTGGTATAGTAGATGACAGCCCCGTTGAAGACCGGCTCTAATCAATCCTAAGTTGTAGAGTCATAACTTAGATACATTGAACGTATAGACCTATTTGGGAGTGTCAGCAAACATCTTTCTCCAGCGGTTTCCCAGATGATTACTTCACATATCATTTAGGAACCAGGCCACTGATGACTCCAAACTTGGGTAAGTGACTAAAGTAATTATTCCTTTCCCTGGAATTTTTGGATTTAGGACTAAGTGATGTAGCCATCTCTCTCTAAAGCCTGAAGGTTTTACACTCAAAGGCTATTTGAAACCATGTTTACTGCCATTCCATCTAGAAATTCAGGGAAAAAGTTGGTTTCTAAGTATGAAAGAAGAGGAAATCAAATGTTCACAGCTAGAGACAAGTGAAACAAGGTTTCTCAAAACCAGTTTCTACTTGTCCCTGAAGCCTAGCAATATTCCCTTTGATTTCATGAAGGTTCCCGTGTCCTTATAATGACTCCTAACTGTTCACGCCTAACTGGTTGACCTTTTGATTTGGGCAAGCACATGCCAAAAAGAGTACAGATATACTGTGGGCCAACGCGTTTGCTTGGGTTAGGCTGTTTAAATTTGTAAGAAACACATATCAGGTTACGTCGGTGAATGAGGAGTTATTTTAAGGAGAGACCAGATAATAAGGAAAATGAGAAACACTCCAGCGTTCTAGAGCCAGACGTGGAGAAGTGGTACCCTGCTCATCGCCTTCAGCTGATTCGGAGAACAGCTTCGGTGGTCTGTCGGTAATGTGAGTCCTGAATTCAGACACACTGCTCTGCTTCTCCAGAAGCTTCCTCTTCCTATTTCGCCAGCAGCTCTCAGCAACATGGACGTAAACACTGGCAAGCTATTTATGAACGTCAGGCGCTTGTGAGTCTGATGCAGAAGTGGATGGGATAGAGCCGGGTGTTCTGTCAGAGAGCGGCCGCTGACAAAGAGCGGTGAACATGCCAGACACAGGCGCCTGCTGGAGACGGTGTGGAAGGTGAGGGAGAGACGCCACGGCAGCGTCCGGGAAGACCTGGCCGGTTGTCCTCCTTTTGGCTCCTCCTCAGTTGCCCCTTAAACGCGGACGCACGCTTGAGTTCTAGCTCCATTTATTCACTTTATCTGGATGATCGCGAGCAATTAAGTAGCTTCTGTTACCATTTCGGACAATTCTGGCAATTCTGAAACCTGGGCCTTCAGATCGGATTTTGACGGAGCTGCTGAGCCATACATAAAACATCTCAGGAACTTCTGCGCCTGGATCTTTCAGCATCTGAAATTCAGCATGTTTCATCTTGAACAAAGTATTTTTCAAACCAGACTCTTAGTCCCCTTCTACACTTGCTATCCATGTATCACCACAGCTTGAAAAGTGAGGAACTTCAAAGAAATCCCTCTTTTACTTGGGATTAATCAATAAATCCTCTCAGTTAAATGTTTCTGACTCGCAGTCTCTTCACCCATCGCTACTATCGCCAGTGAGCCCTAGATCATCTTTCATTTACGTCGTGGAGAGTAAATGCACAGCGTTCCTGAGAGCATGAGTTCTGGGTCTACACACCTGGATTCTACTTCCAACCCTACTACTCATTTACTCTACAATCTTCATGTCTCTCTGCCTTACTTTCCTAGACTACAATAGAAAAAAAACAAAAACAAAAGCCCTGTAGTACCTATTTCAGGTTTCCTCTGAGGAAGCAGTTGAGTAAGGGCTTCATTAGTGTTGATTTTTATTTTGCGTTCCCCTTCCCGTGATTAACTCTGTACTTTTCAATCCTTCCACATTGCTCTTCTAATTATCAATCCAAAAGTAAGACTTGACTTCTCAAAACTTCTAATTTATCTTCATTGCATACATAATAATATCCGAGCCTGTTGTATGGCACAGATGTCTTCGTGGTCTGGCCCAGCCCCTTAATTCAGCATCGTCCATCAAGGGCCAACACTTTAGCGTAATGACAGAACAGGGTTTTCCTGGTCATGTACTACGTCCTGCCTGGTGCTTTTCCTTGCATGTATTCTGCTTCCTTCCCTCTCCCCTCTGTCGAATTTTCTCAGTCTTTCTAGTAAATCTTACTGATTTATTACCACTATGCCTTCAACTGTCCTTTTCTCATTTCTTCTTTGATCTTGTGATAAGTCTTCCCTGACTGCTGTCTAAAAAGACCCATATTTCAAGACTTCCAGGGTAATTGATTTTTTAACTTAGTCCTTGAATTATGGTTTTGTGTTAAGACAGAAATCTGTGAACTGGACAATTTTTTTGGTTGTTTTTGTTTTGTTTTTTGTTTTTTGCTTTTTTCATTTTGCTGTAACTAGTGGGAAATTATTGAAGGATATAGAGCAGCAGAGAATCATATTGAAATCATATTTTATGAAAATGTATCCATGAGGACAAAGTAGGCTGAAAGAGAGCAGAGAGCCCCAGACTGTCTCCGTTCCAGGTCCCTACACATCTCGGTAATTTTTAAAGGGCCTCCCAGACCAAAAAATACCTAATGGTTCTGTTTATTAAGGAGTTATGTCCAAGCCCACAGAGTAGTAATTGTTCACATGGCCTCTAACAAATGTTATCAGATTTCTCTGAAAATCTAAAATATCCTAGGGCATCCCAGTGAGTTCAGGTACCGCAGTGCACCTCAGGTCATGTGTTGTAACCACAAGATCAGAAGTTCATAAACAGGAAGCCTGGAGACCAGAAGACCAGTTGAAATAGGCTGACACACTAGGACCCATAGGTCCAGTCTGACTCACTGCCTGTTTGATAATTACTTTTTACTAAAATACAGCCATGCTCATTCGTTTATGTCTGATTTTCATGCTAGAACAACAGAATCGAGTATTTGAAAAGAGACCATATGGCCCACAAAACCGAAAATATTTATTATCTGGCCCTTTACATACAAGGTTTGCCAGTCCCTGAATTAGAAGTTTAGGGACACCTGGTGACTCAGTCGTTAAGTATCTGCCTTCGGCTGGTGTCATGGTCCCAGGTGCTGGGTTCGAGCCCCGCGTCCAGCTCCCTGCTCAGCGGGAAGCCTGCTTCTCCCTCTCCCACTCTCCCTGCTTGTGTTCCCTCTGCTGCCGTGTCTCTCTGTCAAATAAATAAAATCTAAAAAAAAAAAAAAAAGCCTTTGCCTTCAGCTCAGGTCATGATCCAGGGTAGGTTCTGGAATCGAGTCCCACATCAGACTCCTTGCTGAGCGGGAAGCCTGCTTCTCCCTCTCCCATTCCTCCTGCTTGTGTTCCCTCTCTCACTGTGTCTGTCTCTGTCAAATAAATAAATAAAATCTTTAAAAAAGAAGTTTAGTCCAATATCATATTATGATGTACTAAAATTCTGAACAAAAGAGGCAGAAATTCATTTTTATTTTATTTAATTCACATGCATTTGAATATGATCTGTCAGACTCTTTGGGCAAGTTATGAGAGATTTGTCATTAATTTTATATTCTATAGATTAAAATTGGAAATCATGGCAATTTTAGATGTTTAATATTTTTTTCTTAAGCTCTCTTATTGTCTCAGGAAATTATATTTCTACCAAGGGTCAATTCGTTAATCATAACCATCCTTTTTATAGTTGGTGAGCAGTTAAGAGAATTCTGAAATCAGTTTCTTCCACAGCAAAGCTAATGTGCTGACATCTTCGGGAAACTCAGATGGTGCCCTCTGCTGATTAATGTTATCAATATAATTTTAAGTAACATACAGAAAGTCAGCTCAAAACATATTCTTATAGACTTATTCCCTGAACCTGTGATGATATAACTTAGAAGAAATTTTCCCTTTTTCTTTAGAAAGCATGCTTATTTAATACTTTCAGGCATAACTGAAAATATCCCTTTTCTATTGTAAAAATAATTTCAGAGACTGAAGGTAATATAATTGTCCCATAAAGCTGTGATTGGTCCTTACCCAAAGAGCTCATGCAATTTATTACTCATGGCCCGTTCATACTCACTTCTGGGTTTCAAACGTACTCTGCAAGTAATGCACCCAGACCTACAGGTACAATCTCAGAGGTCCGCAGTATTTCCGTAGGCTTGGCATGATACCTAAGTCAGGTATAAATATAAATTATTTGAAATTATAAATAAAATTCAACTTTGAACCTTACTTTTTCTCCTATGGGAAAAGTCTACATTTGATTGTGAGTGTGTGTGTTTCTGTAAATGACAAAGAGAGAAGAGATGCCGACTGTATATAGCATTTTGCTATGAAAGTAAATAGAGTAACAAAACCTGTATTTGTTGCTGTAAATAAAATTAAAATCTTATATCAGAAGTTAAATAATATACATAAGAAGCCAGTGACAGTTGTCTAACAGCGTGTTTAACAAGATAGGCATTAGTGGTTTTTATGGAGTTGCTTATTGCTTGAAGGATTTTATTTGCTGGTTTAATGTGGGAATGTTTTTAGGGAAACAAACTTAAAGCCTTTCATATTTCATAGGTAAAACAGTATTTTTCTTTCTAACATTTATTACTGAGCACCATAGTATGCCCTGTGTGGTGGTAGACGAGTGACGGGCACATGAAAGACTTGTTGGAAGTTCCAGTACCGCTGGGGAATGACGAGGGGAAGAACCAGGTTCTGGTTCTCGGGGGTGTCCCAGAGCTCACGCTGCACGAGGCACTTGCTGTTCCGTAGTCACTTCTCTAATCGCCCAGCCCTCCCGCGACACTTTTATTTCTTCTGACGCAGCAATCCTGCGTCCCCCCTTCCAGTTACCAATACCAAGTCTAAAGTTATCTTTCTCGCCTTTTTTTTAATCTCCTGTATCTCTCCGACACTGAGATGTTCTAGACAAACTGTGCCTGAGAACACTATTCATCTGCTAGACGCAATAGCTTTTTCACCCTGCCGGCAATCGGCTTTGCCATTTGCAGTGTATTTCCAGCTTCTCAGGGACAGTTGCTGGGTCTTCAACTGCCTGGTCCTCCGCCACCGCCTCCATATCTAATTAATCCAGCCAGAAAGAGCGGTTCAGCCTCCTTTGCCACACCTCCTAGGTTTCGGCCATTATGCACCTGATCTTTCTTTCAACTGAGAGGATATTTTTAGAAAGATGTTATAGTCCTGTAGTTCAAGAGATCAGCATTTTTAAAAAAAAAATCTCTTTATATGATAGACCATTTCTAAAGCACAACCCGAGGTCCCACCGTATTTGATGCCAAAGGGTGACATATACACTCAGAATTGTGAAGTGCCTTTACAATTTTCCATTACCGCAGACTACATTATTTGACTTTTATAAAACAGAATAGCAAATACTGGAAACTCATTTAATCAAAGAACAAAGTGTTTTTTCAATATTATTGTAAACATTAATTTTAATACTCAAAACAGTGCATAATCTTGGGTATACTTTTAAATTTGAAAATATACCCAAATATATTTTCAGATAGATATCATGACTGTAAGTCAGAGAATTCTAGTCATGAAATCATGGTTTCTAAAATATATGCCAAAGTAAAAGCATAATTTAATGAAAAATTATTCAATTTACAAAATTACCTTTCATCTTTGATTACACTAAATCTGTGTTTCTTTAAGCATGGCCTATAATCAGGGTCTCTTTAGGTGTCTTTAATGTGGATCTAAAGAAGAAATTAATAAACATATATTAAGAGAATGTTTCTTAAAGAGAAGCAACTATCACTTTACATGATTTGAACACATTACAATTCCAGTTTTCAATTAAATTCTAATACAGGAGTGACTGACTTTATACCAGTAACTTTACTTGTGGCAGGAGATTAATTTGCAAAACTTCCCAGCCTCCACTTATACATCAGTGTATCATAGCCGCTCTTTTGGGGGGCCTTCTGATTCTGTACTGGAATAGAAGAATGCATGTCGTTTTACTCGACTTGTTTTGACAGAGTCACAGTTGATGCTTGTTTTCAGGATGAATACTTTGATGGTTTTGTTGTCCCCTTTATTTTCTCAGTTGTCATCCCACTCTCTGTTCTGACCCACTCCTGCCGCAGCCATATGTTTAGCAGGTGTTCAGCCATATGTTTAGCGCACACACACACGCACACACACACACACACACACACACACTGCTGGCTGCTTTCAAACTTTTCCAGCCTTTGGCTCTCCTGGTTTTCAGGACTTAGACTGGACTATACCATCAATTGTCTTTGGTCTCCAACTTGCTAACTGCAGAAGTTGGAACTTTTTAGCCTCCATAATTATATAAAAGAATTCTTGGTTCTGTTTTTCTGGAGAACCCTGAATAATGGAGGATAAATTAATAGAAGATAAACAGGAAATTAGGAATCAGAATGCTAAAAGTAGATCAGGTCAGGTCATGGGAGGCCTTTTATGTCCTATTAATGGACTTAATGTCCTTCTGTTAGATAATATGAATGTGTCAGAAGTTTCTAAGAAGCAGTGCTACGTTAAAACACACACATACACACACACACCCCAAGTTTTAGGACAATCCCTTAGGCAAGAGGGGACTGCGGTATGGTGATGAAGACAATACTACCACAACAGACTCAATAAAAACTAAAATGAGGTCAATGGACCCGGACGAACCAGGGCTAGAGAAGATCAGGAAAATAGTTCTAGTCACTGATTTTAATCTTAAGTGGGAGTAGAGATGGTGACCCTATTCACTGAGCTCAGAGGATTAAAGAGAATCTCAGAGCATAAGGAATGGATAAGAAATACTTGCATATAGGTTGCAAAGAAGCCCATAAACCAAACAGCCCATTGTTATTTTAAATTTGCCTGACAGGTTCTTAAATTTTTAATGTTTTTGTTGACTCAAAAATTGTGACCATAATACAAGCATTTTTTTTACTATTTTTGACATTTTAACATAGAAAAGGATAAATTGCCTTCTTGCAGTCTAGCCCATCAGCAGAGCTGAGTAGCAGCCACGTCTGTGAAACCAAGCATGGTCATTGACTCCTTCACAGACCCCTTTCCTAGACTCTCTCTGAGACCAGGAAGAATCAGGAGATGCCTTGTCACTTCCTTCCATCGCGTAAGTATCCCAACCGCTGCTGTGGATTGCACATCTACCTCTGATTGTAAGCGATCTGTCATTACGGGACCGCTCCATACGTACCCCAAGTGTTGAAGGCAGAGCCCAGATCTTGCAGGCGCGGTAACTGAATTGGTCGTCTGACTGAACTAAAGATTCAATGCCTACAGAATGGAGAGACTGGTTACATGACTAGAACAACCCAGACTGCTTAGCAAAGGGCTTACCGTTTTTGAGTCTCATTTTCTCTGTGGTGAAATGAAGCTAATAATACCATCACCTCCGAAGGTGGTTGTGAGGATTGTGTGAGCTATCCACGCAAGAGGCGTCAGCACCTTGTTTCAAACAACGACGCAGAGAGGTTAGCCATAATGTAAGACAAAGTCAAATCTAAAATGTAGCCACCTTGTGAAAAAAAATTAACAGAGCAAAATTGCGGTCTTCTAAATTGCAGAATTTCAGCTTTACTGCTTGGTCAAGTTTTCTGTTGTCCATAAACACCAGCAAGAATAATTTTACTTGCCTAAGGATGTAATCAAATAATTTTCCTATGCGTAACCCATCAAAACCTTCACCCTACAATTAATAGTGACGATTTTGAAAAGTATACCATGCAACAGCTTGGAAAATTTTGTCAAAGAGCAGTTGGGGGCAAGAGAGAGAGAGCTAGAGAAATAGAGAGACAGGGAGGGAGAAGCAGACGCCCCTCTGAGTAAGGAGCCTGACCTGGTGCTACATCCCAGGACCTGAGCCAAAGGCAGAGGTTTAACCCACTGAGCCACCCAGGCGCCCTGTTCCCTTCTCTTGATTACTAGATAAAATTTAGATTTTCTATAACTGGAAATGAAAATCCATTGTTTGCAAACTCTCTTAATTTCAGACTTGACTTGACTATAGCAAAGCACTTAAAGAGATTCTTTTTAAAAGGTGCTGATGCTGAACCGGAAGGTGATCTCACCTCAGTAGAGGCAGCAGAATTAGACCCATTAACTTCGATTGGCATTGAACAGCCGCCCTGGGAAAGCTTGTCTCAGTGAAAATGAGTGTCGTCAAATTTGAGGCAAGGTGTATGAGAACATCTGAAAGTATAATGTGATGCAAAGTATTTCACTGTGGCCTATTAGCCACACCTAGCAGCTTGTTTTAAAAGTCTAGACAGACAATAAAAATAACTACCAGAGAAAATAAGGAAGCATTCCAGATGCCTATGGGATTTTCCTTTAGTGGGGAAATTATTTAAACTAACCATAAACCACCCCTCCACTATCAAAGAACTTTAAGATGGTTAATTTTAGCAGAGAAGTCACATTTAAATATTTTCTTTAAATGTGGCCATATTATTCCTCAGAGCCTTATGGCTTTACCCTGCTATAGACAAGAAACATTAAAAGAAAACCAAAAAGAAACAAAAAAAACCTTAAGCACCTAATTTGAAAACTTTGGGGAGCGCGTCATTTAAAGAGATTTCTTTTCCCAGTCTTGGAAACAGACAATTGATCTCTCATTGCATTTCCGCAAACTCAGAACTTTCTGTGTACATACTGCTACTTCTTCTACGTGTTGGGAGAGGTGTCACGTGTGGACCGTGGACCCATCCACCTCTGGAGGCGCAGGTGCAGGTCTCCGTTGATACGACCATCTCTATGTATTTGGGAGCCAATTCTTGGAAAAGGTTCCGTTGAAAGGTAAACTGAGGCACCAGACTCCTCTTCAGAGTTTATCTGAGCACCTGTCCCTTTGAATCACGCAGAGCCAAACCAAAGGTAGCCGGAGAATTCTGCGGACAGTAGCAGGAGCTGGGCTGGGGGGCGGAATGGGAGGATTTCTCCAGAAGAGGAAGCGGCAAAGCAAGGACGTTGTTTTGAGTAACCGTGGTTTGAGCCATTGCTAATTTGGGAAATCGGCCGTTTGTGATTGGCTGGTCTTGTTTGATTTTCTCAGATTGGAATGCATTGACTCTGGCTTACAGTTTGGGTTTGTTTATGAAGGTGACCGAGGCATTAGAACTGTCTCCGTGTATGACCTTCCTGGTGAAAATTCCATGAGTTAGACGGGAAGTGACACTCTGTGTCGGTGAACTTCTTCCCTTCCAGCCACAGGGGATTAGGGCACACCTGGTTCCCCGCAGATCACAAGGCGCTGATTTATTTAATTTCCTAATTTTTACTAAACACAGTCCTCCCCAGGGTCCATGGAAGGTGGACTTTGAAACTTAGAGAAGCATGAGAATGAACCGCATGGCTATGATGTCGGGGAGTGGAGCGGACCACGAAACTGCTGAGGGAATTTAGCCAACGCTTGATTTGGCATCTTTGCCCGACTTGCTACGTTCCATACTTCTGTTTGCAAAAAACTGTCCTCCCGTGAAGATGAAACTCCAGAGAAAATGGAAAGAGATTAATTTATGAGATCAGACTAGGAACGTAAAACCTGCAAACCTGGAAAAATGATTCAAGGTAAATGCAAATCTTGTTTAGAAAGTGTCTAAGGCAGGTGCAAAGGTCAAGGTTTTACTCTGAAATCAGATGCTCAGTCTGAAGAATTAAAGACATCAAAGACAGATTTGGTTATGATCATAATTACAGTAGTATCCGTGTTTTGACCAAAGATACAGCCTATGATGTAAAGGATACTTCAGGAGAAAAACATTAGGCACTTTGTGGTACGGCAGCACGTGACCACCAACATGTATGTTACGACACTTCTCATATTTATCAGAAACAAATGAAAATAGACTCTAACGAGGCTTATGTTCTTCTCTGTATAGCCAGTCATCAGCCGCTTGTAATTTTTTTTTGAATCTACCAATATGTCTTAAAATCATATGTTTAAACATACAAATACAGGAAAGAGAAAAATTGATGAATTTATCTCAAAGGTATTCTTTATATTTAAAGGAGGGAGTAAAAGCAGAAGAACTACTTAAGGAAATTATACTTATTTATGACATGTCCAGTTCTGCATTACCATGTCTAGCTGTAGAGGACTCCATCAGAAACACAAGGTAAAAAAAGAACAGCTGGTTACACTGATCGGAAAAATGAATTTGTGTAGAGATCAAATGGTTATTTTTAGAATACTTGTAAAACGTCAGTATTATCAAATTTGTTAACATACATGTTTAAAAATGAAGTTGATCTATGTGAATAGTAGTAAAAACAATGCCCCTTTCATTACCTCTTACCTCTGCTCCCCACAGACAACCGCACTGACCACTGAACTCTTCTGTCTACCTCCCAAATAATACCTTTACGCTGACTTTTTGTGGTTTTCAGTATTAGGCCTTATCCATGGCCTCTTACTACAGAAGATGGGCGTTCTCTCCTTTGTCTTTATATACCCTAAATACTTTCTTTTCTTTTTTTTTTTTTTTAAAGATTTTATTTATTTATTTGACAGAGAGACATCACAAGTAGGCAGAGAGTCAGGCAGAGAGAGAGGAGGAAGCTCCCCGCTGAGCAGAGAGCCCGATGCGGGGCTCGATCCCAGGACCCTGAGATCATGACCTGAGCCGAAGGCAGAGGCTTTAACCCCCTGAGCCACCCAGGCGCCCCCCCTAAGTACTTTCATTTCCATCCTCTCCAGATATATCACCTGTGTTTGGGAAAGCTAACATTTATTGCTTAAACCGTTTCTAGTGGAGACGTGACATTGAACACTCTGACCGCATTTCTTACGTGTTTTTCCTCGAGTTAGTGTTTGTCCCCTTCCTTGACTTAATTGCTACTAATAAATTCCAAAAATATTCTCTAAAATTCCTCTCAAATATCAAAGATGTATGGTAAACTTTCATTTTTACTTTTTCATATATTTTATTATTTTGCATACAATAGTCTCCCATAATATTTTCCAATATATTATTATTTTGCCAATTTGGACCATTTGTTTTAAGACCTGTTGAATATCCAGACTTTATTGCTTCCGAATTTTCTTTGCCTCATGTAGTAACAATAACTACCCTTTCCGGGTTCTTCTAGGAAGTGTGAGGTTTCAGGCAAGTACTATGCTGCAGGCTTCCTCTTTATATAAACAATTCCACGTAAAAATATATAACAGAATTCATGGACTCCTTTGAATTATAGTGACTTATCGATGAAAATTTAAGATAGTAGAATTATTACTCATTACTCATGAAGTTCTGTTACCCGTTGTGCTGCTTTTGAATACTGGTTTTCGAAGACTGTCTCATAGGTTGTATTGTGTTTAGTTGATGACTAGAAAAAAAATCTTACTTAAGGAATGGACGAAAATAGGAATGTTAATTAATTTTCTTGTCATGTGGAATTTATCATTCAACATGTATAGTGTATTGTAAATGCAAAACAGTACATCTTCCAACCTCATCTACTCTTGAAGTCTGGCCGAACCTGTTTCACCCCTAGAACGTGATCTCCTGCAGTGCTGACCACACCCCTGTCTTTCATCATACCGGGTGGCTGCTTATGGGAGGCAAGACAAGGGACATACCTCCTCCTTTCAGCACGGTTTAAAAGCTGCCTGGGAGAACACGTCATCCACACAGTGCCTGAGGCGAGAGGACGATCAGGAAGGCACCTGGGTGACTCCGTGGGTGAAGCACCTGCTTTCTGCTCGTGTCGTGATCCCAGGGTCCTGAGATGAGCCCTACATCGGGTTCCATGTTCCATCGGGAGCTGCTTCTCCACTTTCTTCCCTTCATCCCTACCCCGCTCATGTTCTCTCTTGTTTTCTGTTTCTCTCTCAAATAAGTAAAATCCAGGAAGAAAGAAAGGCCCACGGATGCTGTAGAGCAGTGCGGCCTTGCACCCTCCGAGGAAACAGGGTGCAGACACTCGCGGAGAAATACTTGATATGTGTCACAGAGCATGGACACAGGGTTGGTCAATGTCCTCCATACCGGCACCTGGCGACATACGAGGTACAGGATTCCTGATCCCACCTCTGCTGCCTGTAGGTGTTTTGACGAGAGGCGGCATCACACTTGGCACACTGATCTAATGAGAACCAGAGTAGGGGCCCACTGACCAACACAATTCCAGTCCAAAGGCCAACCATGGACAGCTGGTAGTACAAAGTGCTCAACTCACCTTGTCCCCCATGTAAGAGTCCTGCAACAAGCTAGAAACCCAAGCTAAGGAAAAATATCAAGGTGTTAGGTTTATGTGTGTGTTAATTGCTTTTTCTTCTTTCTTAAAGCACATATGAACTATTAAGAATAGAGAAATGAAAATGCAGAAAAAACATGGTGGATAATGGCTGCATGAAAGTGTGTGGTAGGTTAGTAGATGGGATTAAGGTCAAAAGGGATGGGCTGACCTTGACGTAAGCAGAATGTCTTCCACTGTAACAAAAGGGGAAGCAGAGAATGTAGGAATGAATTCTGGACTGTGTTAGGACAATGAGGTAGCACTTACTTTAGTGTCCCCGTTTTTTCAGTGAAATGTAAGAGATATGACCAGACGAGAATGTGTTGTAGGTTTGTCGTGCGAGGTTGAGGAGAGAGAAGGAAGTATACGTATTCCCTTCAAGACTATTACGTGAAGAAAGGTGCGTTCAAGTCCTCGTCTTATTATTAAACACGGAGTGTTTTTGAGCATTAGTGAGAAGATAAGAGGATGGATCAGGAACCGAAACTGGTTCTGGTCTGGCCATTGTCATCGTCTCCTCCTGCTAGGTACGTGCGACGTAACCCAAACCCTCATGCATCCCGATTTACTCAGTTGTAGAAGTAGGCCTATGGCTGAATCCATCTGTTTCTTTTAAATCCTCTTGTTTTCTCAGTAAGTTTTCCGGTTCTGGGTAAACACTAAGCTTTGTGTCAGATGATAAGGAAGATAAATTAGTCAATACACGAGTAAATGGTATGTAAGTAACGTCTTAGAGAAAGGAATACACATGAAATTTTCAGAGGAAAATGAATAGACCCGTCGTAATAAAGGCTTTACTATCTAGAAACTCACAATTCCAAAGCATAGGTGAATTTGTAATACATTCTTTATTAGTCTGATGATTATTTGGTTTAATGGCATGGCGTTAAAAATAAAAATCTAGAGGACACCTGGGTGGCACTACTGGTTAAGCAACTGCTTTTGCCTCAGGTCATGATCCCGGAGTCCTGGGTTCGAGTCCTGGGATTGAGTCCTGTGCTGGGCGTCCTGCTCAGTACGTGCGGAATCTCTTCTCCAGCTGACCCTTCCTACTCTTGTGCTCTCTTTCTCTCTCTCAAATAAATAAATATTTTTTTAAAGAAAGGTAAAAATCTAGAAATAATTCATTCTTTGCAATCATTTTAGGTAAGCACTGTGAGCATAACTTGCGCTCAGAAGGGAATGAGTTATTCCCTTACTCTTCCTGTAAGTGCTTAATCTTTAAAATCAAGACTATGTAGATACAGCACAGATTAAAATAACTGTATGGCTTACTGGCTACATCTCTTTGTCACAGTATTCCAAAGCATAGCAGTGCTTACAGATATCACATTTATTTATATAACTCAAAATATTACCTTTGCAAACTGTAAACATTACTGCCCATTTCTTTCCAAAAAACATGCAGCCGTAAGAGATCCAGGGCTATGCCAAAGAAGTGGTATCCAGTGTCTCATTAGGGATTAATATACCTTCCTCAAAGAGAGGGGTGGAATTGTTTCTTATCAAGAAAATCACTCATGTCTTTCAGGCCCTCTTAATATTAGTGAAAAATGCAAAAAACATAAATATAAACTATGCCCCATAGAAGGAGTAATACATATAGAGGAATAAATAAAAAATCATTTCAGTGTTAGCAATTGAAATACTAACACACTTGCTAAATAATATTTAGGAAGTAAAATTTTTTTATATATAATATTTGCTACAGATTGACACGAATATATTACTTTAAAATGGTTGGTTCAGTTATGTTATTTCACATTATACTCTGACTACAAAATTATTTTTAAGTCATCAAATAGCATACAATTATGTATACAGCCTCTTTTATGCAAATGTTATTTAACATATAGTCCAAATATTACATATTTTATAAGTAAAGAAAAGGGCAGGAGGATTGTTTTTAGAATTCTTATGCTTATGCTATGCCCCAGTAATGGGTCTGTGATTAAAGGAACGAGACTGATACAAAGCGAAGGTCAAGCAAAGCTTTGTTCCGTGCCAAGCATCGAGAATCAAACTGACTGGCCAGGGCCGCCTCTTACAGACAGGGTGACCCCGCTCTCCATTATGCACTGGCTTTGAAGGGCAAAGGCCATGCGGTTGGGCCTGGCCATGCACACGTGGCCAATGAAATTGTAACACACAGAAAGCTGCACAGTGATGCGAGGTGACAGATTGAATTACAGTTTACCCGATAGTAGACAACTGACCCAGCCTATCACCTTGGTTAGGATTGTCGCCCAAAAGGCTCGCAAAGGGTGGGGCCCACACTCCTTGGTAACTAGGGAGACAGTATGCGCCCCCACTGATCAGATGTCTCCACCTGGCCTGACCCAACCTTGTGTCTGTGAGTTGTTACGTGAGCCTGGTTTCCCGGACTTGTTTTTAAGTAAGTCCCCTGGGGTAAGGGGAGCAGGGACCTTTTAACGGTTAAACAACAAGGTTATTGTTTAAGCTCAATGGAAGCCTCTGGCTAAAATATAAAAATATAAAATAGGTCCTTACACTTGGAGCTTGCAAGCAACATTCTTTGGGAAAGGCATGGGCGATGACATTGTGTAGTTCATTTTGATCGCATCATACCATGCACGGATTTGTATCTGTGTAGAAACTGGTCCGGGGATTTAAATGGGAATTTAAAATGACCTACTGTGGAAGAAAGTTGATGCACTCCAGGAGAAAATGTCCTTAATAGAAAATATTATATATTTATTTGGAAAACCGTATCTGAAAATACTCAAAGCATCCAGCTGTGAAAGCTTTCTTCAGAAGACCAAATATGAAATTTTCTTTTCAAATAATTTGAAAAGAAGGTACATTCTGAATACTCATATATCAAAGAGACCAGAAGCTTTAGAAATGTCTAAAATATACATGTTCTATAAAGTTATCCTCAGATATTTGTATCTGAGAAAAATCAAAAGTACACATAGGGTTTTTTCAAAAGTTTGTCTTCTGTACATCTCTTTTTGATATGTAACTTGATTTGAAAATACTTTTTGGAGATGTTCTCTCACATAGACCTGTAATTTGACTTGGGATATATATGAGATTTTTAATATGAACACCTGTTTAAAGGCAGTGACTCTGGTAACTATATTTAGGCATTGCCAGCTTTCGAATTTGTTTCTCTCTCACCAAGAGTAAGAAATAAATGGAAGGTTGTATTTTTAGTGGCAGCTGCACAATTTCATAACAGATAGGTCTTCGCTTTTCTCTTTTATTTAAAACAGAAGAGAATGTTTTCTTTCCAAGCTATGAGTACAGTTATTTTACAATGTTGTTTTTCTCCATATTACGAATATATAATAATGTGGGGAAGAAAGGCAAAAAAATGTAGATAAAATTAAATTTCCTTGTAACCTGCAGCCTACTGAGAAATACTTGAGGCAGAGTGTGACCTTCCTCCAGGAACTTGCAACCTTACAGTTCTTGCCTTGGGAGAGGAAAAAACAGCCTTAGCTTGACAATAGCCTGGCCTCCAGGATCCCCGGAGTCTTCTTTAGCATATGAAAGTCCTTTTGGAAACTTCCGTTTGTCTTTACCTCCCCCAAGCCGAAGTGTGTAAGCAGCTCTCCTCACAACCCTAGTGCACCTCTTTCTGGCCACCTGTCCTGTCCCTGTGCTCTAATAAAAACCACCGTTTGGGGGCATCCAAAATGTCTCAGGAATTCTTTTGTAGCCTTTGGTTCTGAATCCCAACATTTATTTCCCCGTCGTATAATAGAGGAACGTACTTGATAATCACTCTGTATAACTTACTGACTTTATCTTAACTTTTAGTATAAAATTTTATTGAAGTATAATTTACACGTAATGAAATGCTCACATCTTAAATGTATCCTGTAATTAACTTTTACAAATTTGTTACAAATGCTTACTTTCATGTAACCTACACCCCACCTACGTGGAGAAATTTTCTCCATCCAGAAAGTTCCTTATATTTCTGTGAATCCCTCTACGGATGTAATTATTTGAATGATGTCAAGATTGAAATAGGACCTTGCTCAGTTTTTATATCATATTGCTGTAGTAGAACATTACTAATGGTGATTTACAAGACAAAACTGAGTAACCGGTGAAAGGCGAGCAGTAACAGAGACAAAGCGCTGAGTTGTGATTTGGTGCCTGAGCCAAATGACACTTCCGGACCAGATGCACATTTCACCATTGTAAGCGATGAGGGAACAGAAGGCTGGCTGAGGACAAAGCAATCTGCGCCTCACCCCCACTCCTTGGTGGGACCAGTGTGACATTCTTTAAGAATGCCCCAACTATCTTAATGTTAATTGTTTGCTAAAAGGGAAAAACAACCTAGGCTCTGGTATCCGGTATCTTGTAGGTCCTCTTTAGCATACGAAAGTTCCATTGTAACCTCCCTTTTCCTAACCTCCTCCCAAATCCAGGGTACAGAACCTGCCACCCCTCACAACCCCGGGGCAGCAGCTCTTCTGCCCATGGGTCCTGTCCCTGTGCTTTAATAAAAAAACAGCATTTTGCAGCAAATATGTCTCAAGAATTCTTTCTTGATCATCGGCTCCAGACCTTACCCACCGAACCTCACCTAGATTCGTATGGAAATCAATTATCCCTGTTAACTGCAGCATCATTTAGATGAAGTGAGCATATCGGCTCAAAGCTTAGTTTATGTGTTTTATTTTTGTCTTGAGCTGTCTTGTTTCTCTTGACTTCCTAAAGTTACTTTATGTAGGCAACAAAGGGACTGAGCTCAACAATTTTACTATCTGATCGACAGAGGCAGGCTTTGGATTAACTGCTCGAGGTCCATTAAATGGTTGATCAGTTGTGTTGATCAGCTTTGCATTGGGTCCCCTGCAAAACCACCTGAGGGCACTCTTTGTCTTGTTAATTCGTGAAACGTGGTTACTTTATGACAGTGTCAACGAGTGACCCTAACCCTCTCTTTCTTGTTTGGCACAAGTTTTCCATGTCAAATCTTCAACCCCATCCTGGAAGAACTCCCACTTTCTATAAAATCTATACATTATGTAAATGTATCTTTGTAAATGATGAAAATTTTTACGTCGTATAACAATGAACATTTTAGGACAACTGTGACATAATAAAGTTTAAAATTAACGTTTGTAAGAAGAGTTTTACAACAACAGGAAACCAATCAAAAGTCAGCTGTTTTTAACTTGATGATGAGACATGAAAGCAGATTTTCACTCAAAGATGTTCTCTCAAAGTCGTTAACCCTGAAAACTCTTTGTGTGCTTAGCTTTATCTGCACAACCCAGCTATAACCCTTTTCTTCCATTAGTTCTTTCCCCCAACTTTGGAAATATGATACCGTTTTTTGAGGGTTTTTAAGGAAAAAATAATTGCATTGCAAAACTGTTAGATCAGACAGCAGATCTATAGAAGCTTAATTCTTAATTTGGTTTAAAGCAGAGTAGAGATTTTAAGGATTCTTTCAGAGGTAGAATGACAGAAATATGCAAGAGAAGTCCAAATTTTGCTAGTGTTTATTTTGTTTTACAGCCGTATCTTCAACAACTGCTTTGCCTAATTGTTAACGTATCTCATTAGGAAAAATGGTTAATATCAGCAGGAGGGGAAAAAGTTGATTTAAGTAATAACTGTTTGAAACTTTTAAAATTATCTTGAGAAGTGAAGAAAAGTAGGAAGTAAACTGCATAAGTTCTAAAAGTCTTTTTCTTAATGGTAGACATGAAAATAGAATAAAAGTTGTAACAAAATAAAAATAAATACACAGGAGACTTCAGGGGCACCTGGGTGGCTCAGTTGGTTAAGTGTCTGCCTTTGGCTCAAGTCATCATCTCAGGGTGTTGGAGGATTTTATGTCCCCTTAAAGCCTGAGGTCCTTGGTCACACTGATGAGGGAACAGAAGGCAGGCTGAGGACAAAGCAAAAGCTCACACCCTGCAACCTTCCCCCACCCCCACTCCTGGGTCGGATGTAGTCTGACAGTAAGACCCATCTTAATGTTAATACCTTGCTAAAAAGGGCAAAAGGACCTAGGCAAGGGCAAGGCCTCTGGTATCCAGTATCTTGTCCTTCCTCTTTAGCATATGAAAGTTCTATTGAAGCCTCCCTTTCCGCCCCCCACCCCCATGGTACAGACCCTGCCCCCTCACAATCCCCAGGCAGCAGCTCTTCCTGCCCACCTGTCCCATCCCCATGCTTTAATAAACCACCATCTTGCACCAAAGATGTCTCAATTTTTTCTTGGTCATCGGCTCCCGACCTCACCCCCCGACCTCATGTATATTCTAGAGCTTCATCAGCACAGCTGTAAAGAATGAAGTAGACCAGAGGAAGCGTGGTGGTAGCAAAGCAACGTTTATTGAGCGAAAGTACAAAGCTCTCGGAGAGGAAGGGGGATCTGAGCGGATTGCACCCCGGAGTTCTGAGTTCAGGGGTTTTATGAGCTCTTGGGCAGAACTGTCTTGAGCAATCAGGGTGTGTTGAGTGATCCCAATCAGGGCTTTGGTCGCGTATCTGTCTGCCAATTATGAGGTGAATGTCCACGTGCTAATGGTCTTTTTTTTTTCTGACATCTGGGGTCTTTGGTCTTAACTGACCCTTGCCCATGAACTGACAAGTCCTTTTGTGGTGAATCGTCTTATTTTAGGACATTTTGCAGAAGTCATTTCTGCAAAGGCTGCAAAGTAGAATGCCAACGGGGTCCTGTCTAAGCTGCAAAACAGGATGTTGGTGCCATTTTATTTTTAGCTGTCCTGACTCCGTATTTTCTTGTTGGAGACCCCGGCCCTGACTACCTGTCTGTCTAACTCCTAACAGGGGTCCTAAAATTGAGCTCTGTTTTGAGGTCCCTCCTCGGCAGGGAGCCGGATTCTCACTCTCCCTCTGCCCCTCCTCACACCCGTGTGTGCCTGTGCTCTCTCTCAAATAAAATCTTCAAAAATAAATAAATAGAAGACTTCAAAGTTATGCTTCAGGAAAGTTTCAAGCGCTATTTATGAGTAGAGCCATGAACTGGAATGTAAAAAAGAAACTCATCTACTTTTTTAATAGATTCAAACTAGAATTAGGGAGTTTGGACAGAGAAAAAATTAATGAAACAGTAAAACTAGCCAAAATACAAAGTAGGCAATATATAATTTAATGTTTACAAGATATTGCAGCTGTCTTTCTATCACTAACTTTTAATCTTACTGTGTTCTGAGAACATACCTGGTATGATTTCTGTTCTTTTAAATTTGTTGAAGTCCAGAATGTGGTCTGTTTGAATATCAGATAAAACTGACTTCTGTACATAGCTGAACTGAACTTAATTGACATAATAAAAAACTTGACTCAGGATAAAAGACATTTTTGTCAAGCTTACACAGAAATTACAACAAGTAGACTGCATTCCAGATAACTGGAAAATCCCCAAATGTTAGAAATTTTAAAAAATACACTTCCAAATAACTGATATGTCAAAGAATTCTCCAGAGAAACTGGAAACAAACTATTTGAACTAAATGGAAGTGAAATTAATACTTATCACGGACACCAGGTGGCTCAGTCTATAAGCGTCCAACTCGATCTCAGCCAGGTTTTGATCTCAGAGTCCCGGAGTTCAAGCCCGGGCTTCATTGGGCTTCATGCTGGGTGTGGAGCCTGTCTTGAAGAAGTACTTGACAAAATCCATGGAATTCGGTGAAAGCAGTATGGAAATGTATAGCACCAAATGTATGTATTAGAAAAAAAAAAAAGAAATATCTAAAATAAAAAACCTAAGCTTGTACCTTAGGAAAATAGAGAACAATTTAGATCTAAAAAAGCAGAAGAAATAGTAAAAGAGCAGATGCTAATAACATTGAAAGTAGGCAAACAGTAGAGTAAATTTAAAAATCAAAAGCTATTTCCATGAAAAAAATCATTAAATTAATAATCCGTGAGTAAGTGTAATCCAGAAAAAAGAGAGAAGACACAAATCATTAGTATAAAAAAAGAAAATTGAAAGAGGCCGTATCAGGGAAATTCAAAGGGTAATAAAGGAATATCTGATGCCTGCAAATTTGATAACTTAGGTAAGATGAACACATTCCTTGTAATAGACAAACTACCAAAATTCACAAAAAGAGAAATAATTTTAATTAGTCTACATTCATTTTAAAGAGTGAATCAATAAATAAACCTTCCAAAAAAGACATCACCAGGTTATGCTGATTTCACTAGTGAATCGTGCCAAACGTTAAAGGAAGAAATGATACAGATTCTCCATAATCTATTCCAGAAAATAAAAGGCAGAGGGATACTTCCTAATTCATTATATGATGCCGGCGTGACCACCCAGGTATGAAGTACGTCAGATCGAGTGACAGTGCTGCTCAGGTCATCTCTGTCCTGCAGATTCTCTGCTTGATCTATTAGTTATTTGAGGTAGGGAAGATGTTGGGTTCCAGAGCTAACAGCCAAGAAAGAATTCTTGAGACATCTTTGGTGCAACACGTGGTTCTGTTAAAGCAGAGGGACAGGACCTGTGGGCAGAAAGAGCTGCTTTGAGGTTGTGAGGGTGACAGTGACATGCCTAGAAGTTGGGAGGGGGTTAGGGACGAGCTTAAGTCTCCAAAGGACTTGTGCAAAGAAGGTTTCCAGGATCTTGAGGGGCTCGCTGTTGTTAGGAAAAGATCATTTATTATTGTCTAATAAAACCTTAGTCCCGAGGCCCTTCAGATGTACGTCTGCGGGTCATATGCTTGGGGGACAATTGCTAACATGTATCTTGAGGGGTTTAGAGATAAGGGAAATTTCCAAAGGGAATTTTATATTAAAGTAGACTTATAGGATCCTGGGGTTTGGCTAAGATTGACTTTTGCCCTTAGCGAAGTATTAATATCCAGGCAGCTAAGCTCCTAGAGGAATGTCACTCTGCCAGTTCAAGGACTTGTGAATGGGCTGAAAGTAGCCAGGAAATTTAATTTTTCTTCTGCCTTTTTTTCTCACGTCATTACTGACAGGAAGATGCGAATGTCTCCAACTGTATTGGTCAACTTGTCTATTTTCTCTTAAATTGTTCAGTGTTTTCCTCACGTATTTTGACTATTTGAGATATATTATCATGAGGTGCCCTGCTGATCTTATGCCTTGTACAATTCACTATTCTTAACAGTCAGCTTTGTCTCAAGTTAATGGTTACTCTAGCTTTTTTCTCCAGCATTGAGTATCTTTCTCCATCGCTTTACCCTTAAGCAATCTGCGTCTTTAAAGTGTTCATCTCGTAGATGGCAAATTGTTGGGTCTTGTGCGTTATTTACCCTGACCTTCTTTGTCTTCTCATGGGTGTATTTAGACTATTTCCATTTAAATTATTATGTATATATTTTGATTTAATACTTCCTGTTTATAATTTTCTATGCTTTGCATTTTTTCCCCCTTCTTTTTCTAGTTTCTTTGGTATATATTTTATTCTCTCCTTTCTTACCAAAATAATTATACCCCAAATTTTAAAAAAATAATTGCCTTCAAGTTTACGATATACAGTTTTAACTAATCTAAACCTGCTTTCAAATAACTATACCAGCTCATGAGTATTAAGGTACTCCGGTTCCATTCTCTCCTCTTGTTAACATTGCTGTAATTTATTATTTATTTCACTTTGCCCTGTGCTGTATGCTGTACTACTCAGTAGATTGTTACTACTGTTGCTTTACACAGTTATCTTTTAAATCAGGTATTATCAAAATAATGTTTTACTTTTATTATTCTTTCTCCAACCCTCTTGATTTATGTAGCTCTCTCTTTATATAGAACTTTTTTTTTTTTTTTTTTTTAATGTAGAACTCCTTTCCATGTCTCTTTCACAGCTGGTCTGCTGGAGATGAATTCCCTCAGTTCTTGTTTTTCTGAGAAATTTTTACTTCTTCAATTTCGAAGGGTGATTTTGCTAGAAAGAATTCCAGACTGGTGGTGTGTTTTTCTTTCAACACTCAAAATATTTATATCTACTCTACTCTTCGATACATGGTTTCTGGTCTCATAAGCAGTCTGCTATGACCCGTACCCCTGTTTCTCTTCAGGCTCTTTCATTCTTAAGCATCTTTCAAGATTTTCTTCATCTTCTGTTTTTCCAGTTTGAATAGAATGTCTTTGAAAGAGTGTGTGTGTGTGTGTGTGTCTGTGTGTGTGTGTGTCTGTGTGTGTGTGTGCACGCTGGCATTTTTCCTGCTTGGTGTTCTCTGGGCTTTGTGGATCTCAGGTTTGGAGTCTGCCCTTGTAAGAAGTTTTCAGCTATCACTACTACAAATACTTCTTCTGTTCCATTCTTTCTTTCTCTTTCTGGTATGCTAATTGTGTACTATTTTATATAGTTTGCTATTTTTCATAGTTCTTGATTGCATTGTTTTGTTTTCATTTTTTTCTGTTTGCGTTTCAGTTGGGGAAGGTTCTCTTGGCCAACTTCAAGCTCACTGGTTCTTCACTCAGCAATTTCAAGTCTACTAATGATTCTGTTAAAGGCATTCATTTCTGCTACTGGAAGTTTAATTTCTACAATTCCTTTTTGGTTGTTTTTTAGAGTTTCCATCTGTCTGCTTATATTTTAATGTCTTTTTTCCATTAAAAGCATTAATGTATGAATTATAATTATCTTAAATTCTTTCATCTGATAATTCCATTATCTGTGAAGTCTGGTTCTGATGTTTGGTTTATCTGGTCAGCCTGTTTTTTTCTTGCCTTTATCATGATTTCCGATTTTTTAATTAAAAGCTAGACATGTTTTATCAGATACTAGGGACTGAGGCAAATAAGCCTTTAATGCGAGGATTCATGTTTATTTTGGGTAGCAGTAATACTCTGCTTAATGTTTCTTAAACTATGAGCACTAGAAGCTTCATGCTCTATAGTGTCCTTGGTTTGATCTCCTCTGATTTAGAGCTTCATTTTGTACTGCCGCGGAGAATTTTTATCTTATAGTTCTTTCAACTTAAATCTATTATCATTTTTTAAAAATTATTATTTATTATTTTAGAGAGAAAGAAAATGAGCTTGAGTGGCAGGGACAGAGGAGCAGAGAGAGAGAATCTCAAGCAGACTCCATTCTGAGTGTGGAGCCTGACCTGGGGCTCCGTCTTATGACCCTGAGATCAGAACCTGAGATGAAACTTAGCTGGACCCTTAACTGACTGCACTGCCCAGGTGCCCCTTAATCTACTACTATTATACTCTTTATTAACCAAGGTAAAATTATTCAGAAGTCTGTACTGACTGTGTTGGAAATTAATAGTGAGTGCATATTCTTAAGTATAAATAACGTGGAGGGTCGCATCCGTTTCCCGTGGGCCCAGCGGTCCAGCAGGCCGGACATGCTCAGGGCTCACTGCAGTGTGCACTCTTCATCTGCCGGGTCAGTTTGCCTCCCCTCTGGCGACCGCTACTGTGCTCTCTGTATTGGAGAGTCTGGGATTTCTTGTCTCTTTCTTTGTTCATTTGTTTTGTTTCTGAAATAATGCAAATGAGTGAAATTGTGTGGTATTTGTCTTTCTCTGAGTGACTTGTTTTGCTTAGCATAATACACTCCATCTGTGTCCTTGCAAATGGGAAGATTTCATTCTTTTTGATGGCTGAGTAGTATTTTGTTGTGTATATATATATATATATATATATATATATATATATATAAAATAAAACATAGTAGTATATATACCTACCATGTCACCTATATAACAACAAAATATAGTGGTTATATACATATGACTATCACATTTCTTAAACTATGCATCTGCTGGTAGACACTTGGGCTCTTTCCATAGTTCTGCTATTGCTAGTAATGCTGTCTTAAACATAATCCAACACCTGCAGACTAGATATTTATCCAAAGGATACAAAATACTCATTTGAAGAGTTGTCTCAGTTCTTTGTATATTTTGAATATTAATTCCTTATCAGATATATTAGTGGCAGATGTCTTCTCCCCATTTAGTAGATTGCCTTGTGGTTTTATTGATGCTTTCCTTCACTGTGCAAAAGCTTTTTGTTTTGGAACAATCCCAATAATTTAATTTAATTTAATTTTGCTTTTGTTTCCCTTGCCTCAGGAGGCCTAGCTAGAGGCTGATGTCAAATAATTATTTCCTGTGTTTTCTTCTAGGAGTTTTATGGTCAGGTCTTACATTTAGGTCTTTAATTAATTTTGAGTTTATTTTTGTATATGGCATAAGAAAATGTCTAGTTGGTGTTGTGTTGTGTTGTGTTGCGTTTTTGCCTATAGCTGTCTGGATTTCCCAGACCATTTGTTGAAGAAAATGTCTTTTCCTCATTGTATATTCTTGCCTCCTTTGTTATAGACTAATTGACCATATAATTGTGGGTTTATGTTTGGGCCATCTCTTCGGTTCTGTCGATTTGTTAATTCTGCTCTTGTGTCAGTGCCATGCTGTCTTGATGACGACAAATCTGTAGACTATCTTGAAATGCGTTATCATAGCAACTCCAGCTTCATTCCTGCTTCTCAAGATTGCTCTAGCTCTTGGGGATCTTTCTGGGCTCCACGCATTTTAGTGTTCTTTGTTTTTGTTCTGTGGAAAATGGTGTTGGTTCTTGGTTAAGGACTGCAGTAAGTCCGTAGATTGCTTGGAGTAGTACGGACATTCTAATGACCCAGTGTTGATGCTCTTCCGGTCCCTGAGTGCGGACTCTCCTTCCGTTCGCCTGTGCTATCTTCAGTCGCTCTCAGCAGCGCTTTTGGAATACAGGTCTTTTACATCCTTGGTTAAGTTTATTCCTAGGTATTTTATAATTTTTGGTGCAGTTTCAAATGAGATTATTTTCTTAACTTCTCTTTCTGCTGCTTTCTCAGTGTCTACAAATGTAACAGATTTCTCTATATTGATTTTATATCCTGTAACTTTACTGAATTCATTAATCAGTGTAGTAGTTTTTTGGTGGGGCACCTAAATACATAAAGCAACTATTAACAGACATAAAGGAAGAAATTAACAGTAATACAATGATAGTAGGGGACTTTAACTCCCCATTTACATCAACGGATAGATTGCCCATACAGAAAATCAACAAGGAAACACTGAAATTGAATGACACATTAAACCAGATGGATCTAACATGTATATTCAGAACATCCCATCCAAAAGCAGTGGATTACACATTCTTTTCAAGTGTACAGGAAACTTTCTCTACAGTAGGTCATGTATTAGGTCACAAAACAAGTCTCAGTAAATTCAAAATGATTGAAATCACATCATGCATCTTTTCTAACTACAATGGTATGAAACTAGAAATGAATCACAGGAAAAATCTGGAAAGAACCTAAATACATGGAGGCTAAATAATATGCCTCTAAAGAATGAGTAAATCTAGGGGCACCTGCGAGTCTCATTCAGTTAAGTGTCTGCCCTTGGCTCAGGATATGATCTCGGGTCCTGAGATAGAGCCCCACATAGGGCCCATTGCTGAGTGGGGAGTCTGCTTTTCTCTCTCCCTCTGGACCGCTCCCCCCAGCCCTGCTCATGTACATGCTTTTTCTCCCTCTCTCAAATAATAAAATCTTAAAAAAAAAAAAAAAAGAGTCAATCTAACCAATGGCTGTAGCCATACAGACCTGCCTCAAGAAACAAGACAACCTTACACCTGAAGGAACTAGAGAAACAAAAAAACAAAACCCAAAGCCAGTAGATGCCCAAAACCATAGCAAAGATTAGAGCAGACATCAGTGAAATACAGACTAAAAATACCCCAATAAAACAGAACAATGAAACCAGGAGCTGGGTTCTTGAAATGATAAACAAAATTGATAAACTTCTAGACAAACACATAAAAAAAAAAGATCGAGGACTCAGTAAACAAAACCAGAAATGGAGGAGGAGAAATAACACCTGATACCACACAAATACAAAGGATTATAAGAGAATAGTATGAAAAAGTCTGGAATTGTGATGTCTTCAACTTCGCTTTCTCAAGATTGCTTAGCTATTTGGGGGTCTTTTGTGGTCCCATACAAATTTTAGGATTGTTGGTTCTAGCTCCGTGAAAAATGCTGGTGGCATTTTGATAGGAATTACATTTAATGTGTAAATTGCTTTGGGTTGCATAGACATTTTAAGAATATTTTTCTTCCAATCCATGAGTATGGGATATCTTTTCATTTCTTTCTGTTATCTTCAATTTTTTTCATAAGTGTTCTATAGTTTTCAGAGTACAGATTTTTTACGTCTTTGGTTAGATTTATTTCTAGGTATCTTATGGTTTTTGGTGCAATTATAATTGGGATTAATTCTTTGATTTCTCTTTCTCCTGCTTCGTTGTTGGTGTATACAAATGCAATAGATTTCGGTATTTGATTTTGTATCCTGTGACTTTACCGAATAGAAAACCCAGAAATGGACCCTCTGACACAGCAATCACACTGCTAGTTATTTACCCAAAGGCCACGAAAAATACTAATTTGAAGACATACTTGTATGCCAATGTTTATGGCAGCATTACGTATAATAGCAGAACTATGGAAAGAGTGCAAGTGTCCAATGACTGATGAATGGATAAAGAAGTGTTGTGTGTGTGTGTGTGTGTGTGTGTGTGTGTGTGTATACACACACTGGAATATTGTGCAACCATCAAAAAATGAAATCTTGCCATTTGCAACAATGTGGATGAAGCTAGAGTGTATCATGAAAGGCAAAATGAGTCAGAGAAAGACAAATACTATATGATCTCAGTCATGTATGGAATTAGGAAACAAAACAGATAGCATGGGAAAAGAAGAGAAAGATAACCCAAGAACAGACTCTCCATACAGAGAATGAGCTGAGGGTGGGTGGGGTCGGGATAAATGGATGAGGGCACATTTTGTGAGGAGCACTGGGTATGGAAATGATGAATCACTAAATCCTGCCCCTGAAACTAATATAACACTGCACAACAACTAACTGGAATTTAAATAACAACTGGAAACAAAAAAAAATCTAAATTTCAACATTTTATATGCACTGTGCTCTGATTTATTGTTCAGATGACACTGAAAACAATTTTTTGAAGCACTAAACATAGCTGACTAAGTTCTTCCAGGCATCAGTACCAAGAATCCAGTAAAACAGCACTTTATGGTGTATAAGGTTGTAATAAATGTACCAAAATATTTTTAACAATAAAAATCAGAACAATTACTTTTTAAAATCTCTCAAAAATCTTAGACACCCATACCTTTTTAACTGTATAAACTTATAGATTATAATTAAATATTTTGTTATTAATAAATATAAAACCAGTTTTAATAGACTTCTGGCATATACTTGCATATATTTGTAGTGTTTTATTGCTTACCAGAAGAGATGGTTCTGTAATCTCATTTCTGATAAACTTTACATTTTCCCTCTCTTGTTTTCCATGTTCGCTGTTGGTCAGAAAACACAAGCATTCCAATTAATGGGGCGGGGGAGGGGAGGGTGTCAAAACAAACCTGTGAATTCAATAATGCTTGAAAGATCCAGGATTTTTTAAAAAGTTATATTACAATATCTTAAGACTATAGGTTTCTCATAATTTACAGAGGTCTCTAATCTATTTCTCAGAAAAAGCAACTTCAGAAAAAAAATCCATTGCTAGTTTTCCCTAATAACTCCCTGACAGACTCATTTCTGTAAATCAGTATATTCAGTCACATCTCTTGTAGACGATCTGATAAAGTTAAAGACTTGTGGAAGATTAGAGCATTACATAATATTTTTGAGAACGTTTTGACAGTTGATTTTCATAATTTAAAGAAAGATGAATACTGAGGAGAAAAGAGTAATACATTTATTAGCATTTTTTTTTGTAATCTCAACACCCAATATGGGGCTCAAACTCATGATCCCAAGATTGAGTCACACACTCTACTACCTGAGCCAGCCAGTCACCCCATCAGCAAATGATTTAAGCTAATTTTATATTGCTTGATTTTCACATCAATATACAATAGTTTAACCAAAAAGAAGGCTACAAAATCCCACATACAAAAGAGGTAGTGTGGCTTCAGACTCATTTCCTTTATGTATGGAATTCAGTTGGCTATGGTTTTATGATGTAATGGTAAAATGCACATTACTTAAGATCTTCATTCATTTCTTTTTTTCGTCTTCCCCATAAACAGATATTTATTGATATTTTACTATATCTCAGATAAAGCCTGGGAATTTAAAACTGAATAAGGCAAAGAACTTGAAATCTACCGATAGAGGCAAATAAATAAATGAATAAATAATATTTAAATGTATGAAAATTTGGCCTTGCTAATAATGACGCTATGTAATACATTCTGCTAAAGTTAATAAGAAACAGTATTTCTCCCGAATTCGTATCTGTAACATTTAAGGCTCATAATTATCCTCTTTAACTGAGTGACCACTTCCTTGCCAGTGATGGCTGCAGCCTCTCTTTGGTACTTCTCAGTCTAGATCGCTGGAAACTCATGATCAAGTTGTTCTTGCTTCATGGCAGCAACAAATCCCCTGAACTGAAATGTTAACCCCTCCTCAGAAACATTTATGGCCATTCCTGCCTTTACAAAACTCTTTCCTTCTACCTCTTGTCCAGAAGCCCACGGTCTCTCTGGTGAGAATCGCCCTGGTTGCAGATAATAAACCTAACCGTCAGGGTCACAGATTGTCCTGATAGTTTTTATTAGGTGAGTTTTATTAATACTGAAATGGAAATGCTTGTAAAGTGCTAGTTTTTTTTAGCTACTTAATAATGTGGTTTTTGTTTTTTATTTCTTTCCTTTGTAATTTTTTGTATTATTGTAAGCAAATATTAAGGGCACAAACAGTACTTCAATTATTTTAAACTCAGCTAAAGGGTTAAAAAGCACATAAATGTTAGAAAAGGGAGATTTCTTGATTATCAAAAAAGATGATAGATAAGGCAAATAACATACTAATCAGGAAATCAGAACATCATCTGTAGTTTACAATTCAAATACAAAGTAATTTAAAATATAAGTAACAAACGTCAAATACATGATTTTGACATGTAAGCAAAAGAATTTCACCATAAGCAAAAATGTTATTTGCTAATAAAATACTTTATTAAATATTTAATGTTTCTTTACTTAACTAAATTTTATGAAATTATTGAATTTCAGATCTGTTTTTTACATGGTTGAGAAAGAAAAAACGAGATTAGATGTACAACAGTAGATATGCAAGTGTTTAGAATAATCATTGTTTTCGTCACCAAATCCCCATTGTTTTGTGCACTTATGTCCATGGTCATTCTTTTTTTTTTTTTCCGTAGTTTTAAGCACTTACAGGTCAAGTACCAGGATAGAGCTGGTGGTACTGAAGTCGGGGAACGGGGTCTTGTCTCATGGAGTTGAGGAGTGACTATGGTGGACAAAAGGGAGTGAGCAAAGTGACAGAATTTTATAAAGCAAGGATACAGAGAAAGTTCTCAGCAGTGAGAGGGCCTGACTGGGTTGCCACGTTACATGGGCCTCCACTGACAGTCTTTACTTAGAACCGACCAGGGAACTTGCGGCCTTAACATTCTTGTGGCATCTTGACTTGAGTACGGACTAATGATGACATGTTTAATGGCTTACGTCTTCTTTGGGGTCTGGTTATTCCTTGTTGGTCACAGTGTGACTGCCATAAAAAGATGTCACTTCTGATGCCGGGAGCAGGGTGGTCTTGTTTGTTCCCTTATCCCGGTTTTGTTACGCCTCAGCGTTTCTGGGATTTTTGGTGAGCCTGATCACCAATGTCTCCCAACCTTCTTTGCCTATCCTTGACTCAGGGAGACCCTTCAGATGTATATGGCGCCTCGGACACTTGGGGGATGATTGCCACATGTATCTCGGGGGTAGAGATAAAGGAGTTCTTCTGTGCTAAAGTAGACCTACAGGGTCCTGCGGGTTGGGATTGCCTTTTGCCCTGAGCAAAGTGTCAATATCCGGGCAGCTGAGTCCCTGAAGGAATGTCACTTTGCCTGTTTCAAGGACTTGTCAATGAGCAGCAAGCAGTAAGGAAATTTAATAATTTTTCTTCTGCCTCCGTTTCCAACATCAGCACAAATATGAACAACCATCGGATGAGCGTGGTATTGCTTTTATAAAACTACACATGCACAGATGGCTGCACGAGTTTTCTAAGGCTTCGAAGAAAGGCTTTATTGCTGGGCGATGTGTGACAATTCTAGCTATACTACCCAAAGGAGTGGAAATATTGACAGAGCCAGTACCAAAAGTTGCCATGTATCAAACATTGACTCTGTGGTCTGCACTGTGTTAATATAAAGAGAATTTATATCACTGCATCACTTAATCCTCATAAGTACACCGTGAGGTAGTTACTACCATGATGGCCTTTTTAAAAATGAAGAAGATAATATTTTTATAGGTTAAATATTTGTTCAAGGTGATAAAGAGAGGTGGAGTCAGGACCTTAGGTTAGCTCTTAGAGCTAGCACGCCTTTTCAGTGTTAGCATCAAATTTTATACACTTAATTACCTGGAAGAGGCTTCAGAATGATGCCTTTGAAAGAATGTGCTAATAGTTGTAAAAGAAATCACCTTCTCTGCTCTGATCAACGGGAAAAATCTAAAATGAGAAGAGGATTTTATCCTTTGTGCCAAAAAGGGTAAATCCAATAGCACCCAGACACAGCGCACATAGGGGAATAATGAAGGTGTCTGTGTGTTATTGGAGGGTTTCTAATACTCTGCAAAGTGATTATCAAACAAAAAAGAATAAGTTTACTAACTTAAAGGAAATCATTTTTCCAGAGCAACATTTCTGCACTTGGTTTCCCAGAATATTCATCCACTGAGATAACGATTGGGGATTTGGGAAGAAAAAGGACGTGATTATTTCTCTAGCCAAATGCATTTGGAAAATATACACTATTCGATATTCACAAATTCCATTAGCATATTAAAGATCCCAAGAATTTCAGTAGTATGAAAACCTACTTGACTTAACTCAGTATTTATCATACATTCTTTATTTGTCAAACAGTTAGTCATATTAATTTGCTGAAAAACAGGCTTTGGGAAATGTTGGTTTATGGATACATGAATATGTTTCAGAATAAGAAACAAATACAAATTCAAATTATATCTTATGTTGAAAAATTTTAACTTATTTGCAGTTTCTTTGTAAGTGCCAGTTTTAAAGAGTATGCTTGAATTTTACATATTTTTCCTCATGTGCACATTAAGTAGTAAATGCCTCTGATGAGATTAAAAGGTCTAATAAAAAAAATCAGTTTTGGGGTGACTGAGTGGCTCAGTGGGTTAAAGCCTCTGCCTTCAGCTCAGGTCATGATCTCAGGGTCCTGGGATCGAGCCCTGCATCGGGCTCTCTGCTCAGCGGGGAGCCTGCTTCTTCCTCTCTCTCTGCCTCTCTGCCTGCTTGTGATCTCTGTCTGTGAAATAAATAAATAAAACCTTTAAAAAAAATCAGTTTTATAATAAACAAGGGATCAATTAGTAAATGTGCTGTGTTCTCTCCTGCTGAGAATAGAAGTCTGGCTATGATAACAATCTACACATAGGGCCCTGCCTATTATTATGCCATTTTATAATAAAGTATGGTAAATTTTAGACAAGTAAACCTATTCTAAGTAATATTAATCCTTTACAAAAATTCAGAAATTCTCATTGATATGGATTTTGGGTTCCAGTACATACCGGCATTACACAGTGATTATCTTCATTAGGAACTGTTGTGGAACATTAGTGAGATTTCTCTCAAGAGCTGCTTCAGGAAAATTTTACTTCCTTCTCATGGCAGTTCACAAAGGAAATGATAGAGGCCTTGGAGTAAGTCAGCAAAAAAAAAAAAAAAAAAAAAAAAAGCATGACATATAAAAGAATTACTTTTAATAAATTGAATTTAAATTAAGCTAAACCTTAAGTAAGTAGACCTTTGTAATATACACTTATTCCCCCTGACAAATATGCATCATAAAACTCAGGTAGAGAATTATGATTTTAAAAAGCAGGTGATTATATAAAGTCTTAGACTGTTATTATTTTTTCTGCTTTTTTTTCTTTAGACTTCAGGAGCTCTCATTGGTTTTCTTTTCAACCATGAAAATGACTTGTCAGGATTTCTTATGCCAGATAGTTACTCAAATACTATTTTATACTATGTAAAAATTTGGGCAAAAATCTAATTTAATTCTGAATTTATATGTGCGACACAGAGAAAGCATTTTGGAATATAACTGAATCATAATTATTTTAGTTACTTAAAGGAGTTTCTCTGTGTGCACACACGTGCGCGCACACACAGTGTGTTATATGTATCCTATATATTTTTATTTTTTTAATATTTATTTATTTATTTTAGAGAGAAAGCATGAGTGGGAGGGGCAGAGGGAGAGGGAGAAAGACCCTGAGATCATGACATGAGCTGAAACCAAGGATCAGACAGTTATCAAACTGTACCAACTGTACACACGTGTATTCCATATACTCCATACGTATGCATACAGGATATATGTGTAAAATACGTTAGTATGTATAAACACATATGCAAATACGTGCATGTGCACAAATAAATGCATACATATGTACGTATCTTGGTTTAATGTTGTTTTTGTTAACACAGAACTATGTTTTGTCCATATCATGGTGCTCAAGTACGCTGTGATGATGAAAAATCGTACTTCATCATCCGACTTGTCCCAAGGGTTTGCAACTAAAAATTAACAGTAAGAATTCTCTCTACACTACTTTAGTAAAAATGAGACCAAATATGGGTGGTTCAGTGGGTTAAAGCCTCTGCCTTCGGCTCAGGTCATGATCTCGGGGTCCTGGGATCAAGCCCCGCATCAGGCTCTCTGCTCAACAGGGAGCCTGCTTCCTCCTCTCTCTCTGCCTGCCTCTCTGCCTACTTGTGATCTGTCAAATAAATAAATAAAATCTTAAAAAAAAATTAAAAAATGAGACAAAATATAAACTTATTACAGTTCTCAAAAATGCCATTTTCATTGATGAATATTGACTCAAATAAAATTAAGAATATATGTTTTTATGATGTACCTCCATTTGATTTTACATTTAATTTCACATTATTTGGGATTGTGTTATTACTTAATTGAAAACAAAATGAAATAATCTGGGGGACCCCTGGTTGCTCAGTGGGGTGTACGCCTTCAGCTGGGGTCATGGTCTCCCCCTCTGGTCTCTGACTCAGTGGGGAGTCTGTTTCTCCTCCTCCCCTGCCCCTCCCCCTCCTTGTGCTCTCTCTGTCTCTCTCTCTTAAATGAATAAATTTAAAAATCTGTAAAAAAAAGAAACAATTTTGGGGTGCCTGGGTGGTACAGTCAGTTAAGCACCTGACTGTTGGAGCTAACTCAGGTAGTGATCTCAGGGTTGTGAGATCAAAACTCACTGAAGCCAGAGTCTGCTTGTTTATCCCTTTGCCCCTTTCCCTAGCACTCTCTCCACTAAAATAAATAAATAAACAAATAAATAAATATCCCTATCTTTAAAACCCAACACTTTCAATAATTTCTAAAATAAAGTGTTTTTTTTGGAATTTTATAAAGCAAAAAGTTCATTAAAGAATATGTAGATTTCAATAGAATAAATTAAATTTTCTCTAGTATATTTTCTGTTAAAGTAGTGTATTACATACTGAAGGGGTAAGAAAGATAAGTAATTCACTAATATCTTTGATCAAAGACTTCGTTGCCTAGCAGTGAAATACGTTTATGTACAAGTAAAACATGAATAATGGAACTCTCAGTAAAATTCATAATACCCAAAATGTGTAGGGTATAGTAAAAATTATTTTGTATTTTGATTTGTATACCTATTTTATTTTTATATATTTTGAAGTATCCCTGAGGCTCTGTTTATGTGTAATTATCTGTTGCTTCAACAATTACAAATTCTCTTGAAACAAATGTAAAAAAGAAAATCTCAATAACAACAAAAAGGAAATTTATGCATAAAAGAAACCAAATAGAAACTACAAAACTGCAAAGCAAAATAGTAAAGGGGAAAAAAAAAAAAAACCTGCTGGATGGCTTCATAGTAGAGTGGAAACCACCGAGGACAGAGTAAGTGAACTTGAGGACAGATCAATAGTTTACTTAATCTGAACAACAGAGTGAAAGATTTGGAAGAAATGAACAGAGCCTCTGGGACTTGTAAGATAATTGACACTTTTACTATCAGAATCCCTGAAGGAAGAAGGAAGAGAGTGGGGATGAACCAATATTCAAAGAAATAATGACTGAGCACTTCGCACCAAATCTGGAAAAAGACATAAACCTGTGGGTTCAAGAAATCCAGAGAAATTCAAATAGAATAAATTCAAAGAAATACCCGTAAAGATGTATCCTAATCAACATGTATACTACAGACAAAGAAAACATTTTTAAAACAGCCAAAGAAAAATGACTGCTATGAGTAGGGGAGTATCAACTTAAGTCAGAGCATTTCTCTTATCTGAAACGGGAGAGGTCAGAAAGAAGCCGCGCAGCACTTGAGGTGCTCAAAGAGAGCTGGCAGAGTTGCATCCCATCTCTAGAGTCCTCTACGGCGAGACGAGGCAGAAGCAGAACGAGGAGGAGGCTGTTAGGATCAATGAGGTGAACCCAGAAGTCAGGGGTCTTGTTTTTTAAACTACTCTTGCTTTTACTCTGAATCAAGTTTTATGTGTTAATTTGTTAGAACTCATCAGGGAATAGGCATGTATTTATTATTAATGTTTCAACTTTCAACACATAATCGAGGAAAACAATAGAAATAGTGACAAAATATGTGACATTTTTTAAAATAAGAAACATAATTTAAGATTAAAAGGATTTTCCTAGAAGCCTAAGTAATGAAACAGGAAAAAAGTCATTAGAATTTATTCAACCAAAAACAGGAGTAATCATGTTAAAATTGGAGCTAATAGGAAAATACTGTATATCTCTTATAGTTAGGAAGGGCAGTGCTGCAAGTGGGATTTTTCCTAAGCATGTAAAAAAAATTTTTTTGAATTAGCACTTTTTAATTTCCCTCATGAGGAGAAATGCTTTGATGTTTAGTGCCTCCATGATTAAAAAGAATTAAAGACTGAATTTATGAATCATTTTTTTCTTCTGTAAATTCATAGAGAAACATAAGCATCATGTGGATACAATAATCTAAAAAGTCATGATTGCGTATAGTTTATTTTAAAGATGAAAAAGGAATAATCTGATTCAATTTTTTAAATGAGCAAGATGTATTTGCATCTTTCTTTTTTTTTTAAGATTTTATTTATTTATTTGACAGAGATCACAAGCAGATGGAGAGACAGGCAGAGAGAGAGAGAGAGAGAGAGGGAAGCAGGCTCCCTGCTGAGCAGAGAGCCCGATGCGGGACTCGATCCCAGGACCCTGAGATCATGACCTGAGCCGAAGGCAGCGGCTTAACCCACTGAGCCACCCAGGCGCCGCGATGTATTTGCATCTTAAGTGATAAATTTTGCAGAACATCCCTGCTTTGTTTATTTTTATTTTTATTTTTTTTTAAGATTGTATTTATTTATTTATTTAGCAGAGAGAGAGAGAGCAAGGGAGCGGCAGAGGAAGGGGGAGAAGTACACCCCCACTGAGCAGGGTCCTGGGAGCCGGGACCCCGGGAGCATGACCTGAGGTGAAGGTAGACACTTAACTGACTGAGCCACCCAGGCACCTGAGAACATTCCTGCTTTAATTCATCAGTTTAAACTCTTTATTAATTTCTGCCTTTGACTTTTCTAAAAAAAAAAAAAAAAACATGTATTCTGAGTTTTTAAGTATTGGAGAATTATAATGACTAGAGGAAGAATTATATATGGAGATTACAGAATTACATAGTGTTCTGACCAGTAGGGGTATGTTGACCCATTGAGACTAAATCTTCATTTACAGAGAAGTTGACAACGAAGGAAAATTGTCTAGACCATTTCCCTAGACTTTGAAGAATGCATTTTTGCAAGGCTATTTATGATAGAAAGTTTTTCGAAGCTCATTATTAAGGTAATTGATAAAAACAGTTAAATGTCAATAAGCCTTTGACTGTGTCTCATGTCATAACTCAGTAACAAGTATATATCACCATTTCTTTTAATATATAACCATCTCAAAAAAGTTTATGTAATTTGTAAAGCTTGTCATATTATATTAACTTCATGGCATAATGATGGAGTTTACATTAAAATATTTTTAAAAATAATTGAAGTGCCTTATATGTAATTGAAGTAGTCAATGATATGTATACTAGACAGAAACCATCTATTTACTAAATATTTTAACACCTTTAATCAAATTAAAGAAGGATCAAATAGGAAGTCAGAGCTCTGAAGAGACGCGTTTATTGTGCTTTATTCACATGGTTATTTCCTTCAGTGATTTAATTTTTTCTTGCTTGCTTTCCTGGGTTCTGAAAATCTTTAATGGGATCTTCAGACTGATCGATGAGTTCCGGATTATCTGTAGTCAGAAGTCTCGAAACCACTGACGCATTACACAAGAGTTTAGCATTAATAAAGAGTAACCATTTTCAGATCTTGATTTTGCTTCCTTTTACTGTTGTAAAACACCAAGTTTGTACTCAAATGAATACCTTTTAAAAGTTGCTTTGCATTTATACATTTGAAATCATATATATTTTACTCACTATGAAGACATTTGGGAAGTACATGTAGAAAGCATTTAGTTATGTGTGAATTCATCAAGCATCTATCGAATCCCGGGAAAGCCCTGCGTTACCATCCGTGACGAGAATCCAGATTCGTTGTAATTGTAACTGTAACTGTAACTGTGACTGTGACTGTGACTGTGACTGTAACTGTAACTGTAATTGTAACTGTGACTGTGGCTGTAACTGTAACTGTAACTGTAATTGTGACTGTAACTGTGACTGTGACTGTAACTGTAACTGTAACTGTAATTGTGACTGTAACTGTGACTGTAACTGTGACTGTGACTGTAACTGTAACTGTGGCTGTAACTGTAATTGTAACTGTGACTGCGACTGTGACTGTGACTGTAACTGTAATTGTGACTGTGACTGTGACTGTGACTGTGACTGTAACTGTAACTGTGGCTGTAACTGTAATTGTAACTGTGACTGCGACTGTGACTGTGACTGTAACTGTAATTGTGACTGTGACTGTGACTGTGACTGTAACTGTGACTGTAACTGTGACTGTGACTGTGACTGTGACTGTGACTGTGACTGTAACTGTGACTGTAACTGTAACTGTAATTGTAACTGTGACTGTGACTGTAACTGCGACTGTAACTGTAACTGTAACTGTAATTGTAATTTCTCAGTTGGGTGCGCGAACCGGCACACACTGGAATGCGCGGCCTGGGGAACCGCGTCCCGAGGGCTTCGCCGTGGAGACGCGCCCCGTCTTCCCTTTTGTTTCCCACGAGAGTGTAGATACTGGACGAAAAGTCAGTCTTAGTCAATAATGGGACCGTGTGTTCCCGCCGTGGGACGGTTGTCGTCCTACAGCTCTTCAGTGCTTCTTTCTGTCATGGACATGATGATTCCTTCGTTTCGGGTACGGTCTGCGGCCATTCGTGTCACACGAGTCACCTCCTTCCGACCGGCCCCGTGTCCGTCTCCCGCCGCCGCGTCCCCCGCGCTCCCGCCGGCGGCGAGGGAGAGAGAGAGAGAGGGAGAGAGAGAGAGAGAGGGAGACAGGGGGAGGGAGGGAGGGCACCGACGCGCAGGGAGGCGGGGAGACGGAACCAAGGACGGAGAGACGACCTGAAGCCGACCCGGGGCTGCGCTGAGCGCGGAGCCCACGGTAGGGCTCGACCTCGTCACCCCGAGATCCCAGGCGGAGCCCAGACCAAGACTGAGATGCTTAACTGACTGAGCCACCCAGCGCCCCATTTTAGAGCTTTTTACGTGACTCTAGTTTCGGTGAGGAAAGAAAAATACTTCGTAAACTAATTTTTATTATTGGTTGTCTTAAATACACACGGAGTCCCAGAGTCCCAAAGTACCAAAATAAAGAAATAAAATTCTAGGCTTATTTTAAAAATGTCTACTGATACTTGTTTCAGCTAATTCTATTTTCGATATGTGGAAGAAAGAACATGTTGATATGATCTTGTTATATTTATAATTCAGTATCTTATCTTTTCATTCCATAGGAAAAAGTGAGAAAAATGAAAAGACAAGTAATCTGTTTGTAGTTTGAAGGGTTTTAGGGCTAATAGCATGGACTATATTCAGTTTTGAGGATTAATGATAAATGTGGCACTAATATTGCCCTGATGTCTGGAATTTTGTTTTGTCGTCAGCAATCTTGAATAAATTATTTTCTAAAGCCCATATAACTTTCCCAGAAGTAGCACCCAAGCATTTGAAACTGTGTCCGTATCTTTCCTAGCCTTAAGGGAATAGAGAGGTAAATTATGCTAGCTTTTAAAATAATATGCAAGAAACATCAAGTCTACTCACTTTACATTACAGTGGCTTCAGACACATTTAAAAGTGCCATATTATTAATACTAATAGATACTAAAGTTTTTTCCTATTTGTGGAACAATGCAGAAAAGACAGTCACAATGTCGCAACTTTTTAACCAGTAATAAGCAAGTACAATGCAAATTAAAGGCAAACTCTATTAAATTTATTCTCAGAAATCAGAACACATTCTGACTTAGTTCTAGACATTTATAAGCTCAAGCTTTAGACCCACGGTGGTGGCACAGGCATCCTGTCCCTTAGCTCTAGTATTTTTCAATATTAGTGTTTTGGGTTGGGTGGTTTTTTTTGTTGTTGTTTTTTTTTTTGCCTCCTTTTCCCAAACATTTTTATGGCAAGAGAATGACTTACAGCTCTAAGTAATAAACTCCAGAATGAAATGGTATACTGGAATTTCTATTTCTGACTTTGGTGATATATATGTATCTAACATATTATCAAGTAGTAGAATATCAATTTGCTTCCTATTTTCTTTGAGGGTTCAAAGGAAGCATTAAATCCCATTTAACTTAATAATTAAATACAGTCATTGATACAAACAAATAGCATACAAAGCTGCATGTTAAAAGTACAAAATGGTCAGGTCTAATACCTTCACAAATTCTAGATATTTTGAATGTTTTCCTCACACAGGTGAAAGCAGAACTTCAGTAGAGCTATAAGAAAACATTAAAAATTAGGTGGTTATGGCCAAAGAGACAAAAAGAAAAGAAACAATTTTTCCTATTATCTGTAATTATAATTTAAAAAATTCTTTGTATTTTTAAAAATTCAGTTTTTAATAAAAAAATTTGGTTGATTAATTGATACATCAATTAATTATGTATCAATTAATCATGTATATCAATTACATGATCAATTTCAGTGTGTATCTGCTCATATACAAGGTTATTTATGCAAATACACTTATTTTAAATATGAAGGCATATAACAATCTACTAGTGAAGACCAAAGAATTAAAATTAGTTATTTTAAATAAATTAATTATTTAAAAATGTGTGTTATATTGCTCCCATTTTTGAGTTTAGAGTATTGTGCCCTATGTGGATTTCTACCTTTACACACAGTATTAGTTTCCTATTGCTTCTTCAACAGATTGCCAAAAATTCATTTTCTTAAAACAACATAAATGTATTGTCTTGCTGTCAAGTCAGAAGTCCAACACCAGTCCCAAGAACATAACATCTCTGTGACCATGTCTCCATAATCATATCTTTTTTCTTATTCTTCTGCCTCCCTCTTCATGTGCATATGGTATAATTTAGTAATTCCACATCTAGTATGTATCTGATAAGAAATCTGTTCATCTTCACAGAAACACTGTAATAATACTCAAAACATAAAAACTACCAAAATTCCTTTTAATTTTTTTTTCCAAAATTCCTTCTATAGCTATAATGGATAACCAAATTGTGATGTGTCCTATCAGTGAAGTTTTATGTAGCAATTAGAATGAATAAATAGAAACTTTACACCACAATATGACTTGATATTTTAAACACGGTATTGATACTTAAGCTTGGAAAGAATTCATAAGTTTATCATAATAGAAAAGCTGAATAAATGGAGAGGTATATGGCCATTTTGGAGAACAATCTGGAAATGCACAATGAAAATAAATGTGTTATTTATTGATATATATTCCATATTAACTCTGCTGTAAGAACTCAAGAAAATATCTTAAGGGGTGTTCCTTGGATAGCTGTATGTAGGAGCAGAAAGATGGAGAACCAGAGGAATTTATCACTATGGAAATGAAAAAATATGTAGTAAAATTTTTCAGTAGATATAAATCCCAAAGCATAATTTAAATAAAAATGAGAAAAAATGAGACTTATGTATAAGATCATCTATGTATATTTTTCATATATACTTTCAAATGTACATAAACATATGGGAGATGAGTTCAGTACATAGTTTAGTAAAGAAGGAATAGTAGAACGTGATTAGGTGCTGGGACAAACATTAATGGTAATGACAAGTATAATAAAAGTCCACAAATATAAAACCTTGCTCAGATTTATTACAACAGCATTCACTAAACAAACAGATAGAAAAATTAAAAGGAGAGCATGCAGAGAAAGACAACTGTCGTATGATCTCTCCGATACGAGGAATCTGAGAAACAGGACAGAGGGTCATAGGCGAAGACGGGAAAAGATGAAACAAGACGAAACCAGAGACAGAGACAAACTGTAAGAGACTCAAGCTCAGGAAACAAAGAGAGGGTTGCTGTGGTGGAGGGGTGGCCGGGGATGGACACTGGGGGTCATGTGTGGTGGTGAGTGCTGTGTATTGTGTAAGACTGATGAATCACAGACCTGTACCCCTGAGACGATACTTTATATGTTAAAAATTTTAAAAATTTTAAAAAGAAAGAAAAAGGGGAGAACATGGAAAAAGTGGTATTTTATAACATGATCTGACTTAGTTAAAACAGTGTTCATGGCATCAGATACAATAAATGCCTTTATAGGATTGACTCTGAGGACGGCAGTGTTTAAAATACATTTCATCCATCCGTCGGGAGAACATAATTGCAAAGGTTGGCAAGGTTCCCGGTGTGTTCTGCTTACCCCTTCCTGCACTGACGCTTGGTCGAGGCTTGGACTTGGATGCGGCTGTGAATCAAACCTCAGCCTTGCCTGGATATTTATATCACAGACGAGGCTTTGGGAAGGACCTTAAGTAAGCAACATGCAAGGGCAAAGACGAACTGTGAACGCTGAACAGAAAAACTCTAACAATGTATATAAGATCATTACCACAGCAGAAATATAGTCTTCAGACCATCTCCAAAGACCCAGACAACAATAAATTTTGAAAAGTACTTATTTTGAGAAAGAAAAAGAAAAGGAATAGGACTGTTATCATAATCTGGCCTCTGTAGGAAAAGATCCATGATAAAAGAACAAAGCAAAAAAGTTCCAGATGCTTTCAGTGAAGCGCTTAGACTGAGAATCTCTGAAATTATAGTTACAGAACGTTATTTGACATGTCAGTGTTTTTTTTTTTTTTTTTTTTTTTTTTTTTTTTTTTTTTTTTTTTTTTTTTTTTTTTTTTTTTTTTAAACAGAGGATAATTTTTTTTTTTAATATTTTATTTATTTATTTGACAGAGATCACAGGTAGGTAGAGAGGCAGGCAGAGAGAGAGAGAGAGAGAGGGAAGCAGGCTCCTTGCTGAGCAGAGAGCCCGATGTGGGACTCGATCCCAGGACCCTGAGATCATGACCTGAGCCGAAGGCAGCGGTTTAACCCACTGAGCCACCCAGGCGCCCCTGTCAGTGTTGATATAGTAGTATTTCTAACAAAAGTCACAATGAGGGAATCTTAGCCAGGGCAAGATGATATATTCAGTTTAGGAGAATTCACAGAGGGTTTCATAATAGGACTGTATCCAATAAAACCGGGGAAAGCGTTGACTCTTAAATGTCAAAATAACTTTTTTCAAAATTAAACTAATTAATCACTTAAGCAATTTCTGAGTTCTGTTTTGTAATTGAAAGCAAGGGACTTAGCGTGAAATGATGCTTGGAAGTATAAAAGTTTAAACCATTCATGCTAATTACTGAGCATCTAATGTAGAAATGTACCATGATAGATTCCTCGACACAAATGTTAATCCGTAAAAAAAGGAAGGTTTCTCTTTTGGTTGTCCTATGTTGGCAGGATAGAGGTTGTATGAGAATTTTTCTTAAGGGCCATTTTTACCTGTTATTGGTCAGGAGACATAATTCACTGCATGTACAGAGTAAATTTTTCAAAGCATGGAGGGAATACTATAGTCTCCTATACTTTTGAAAATAATAACTGAAACCCCAAAAATTAAAGTCTATAGCATATTTCACTTTCAAACATTGAAATGTGTGGATACATATATTTGAATAAGGAAAATAAATAAAGGCTAGAGATGCAATTAATGCTGAGAAAATTGGTAGAAACCAGAAAGTCTCTAGATGAACAATAGACTATTTTTACTACCATGACATGGTGACTGGAAAATCTGTCATATGTAACACTCTTCCAGACTTTTTCTTTCTTTTTTTTCCCCAACATTTTATTTTGAAATAATTTCAGACCTACAGAAAAAGATACAGAATTGCTCAAAGAATTTCTACAAACCCTTCACAGATTATATTATCCTAATATAGTTTATCGACCCCAGAATTTTAGTGCCTTAAGGCAGCGAACATTTATTTTCTTACATAGTGTCTGAGTGTAGGACTCTGGAAGCACTTCATCTGAGTGTTTCTGGTTTAGAATTTTTCATGAGGTTGCAGTCAAGTGTTGACGGGGGTGCCGTCCTGAGGAGGCGGCGGAGAATCTGCTTCAAGTGCTCATTCGTGGCTGTTAATAGACACTTTCCTTCTTTGACTCACTCAACCTGTGGACCTCCCTACCCAGATGCTCGCCCAGCAGGCAGCTGGCTTTCCAGAGAGAGAGGAAGGGAACGTGAGGCTGAAGGAGAGGGAGAAACATGCCTTTAAAGACATAATCTCAGATTTCTACGACACCATTTCTGTCGTGACGATTTGGGCTACATCCTGCCAAAGTCAAAGCATGAGGATTGCCGCACGTCCTGAAGGAAGAAGTATCGAAATGTCTCCAATACTGAAAGCCCCAACCCAGATTACCCCAGTGTTAATATTTTATCCCATTTGCTTTATCATTCTACCTCTTATTATTTACATTTGGGGGGACTTCTATGTTATAGACGGGATGCCCCCTTACTCCTTAAAAACTTCAGTGTATATTTATTAAAAACAAATGTATTGTCTTCTATAACTGTTGTGCAGTTTTCCAAAATAAGGAAATTGACATTGATACAATGTTATTATCCGATACACAGACCTTATTCAAGTTTTCTGTTTGTTCCACTATGTCCTATGTTGAAAGAAAAAAAAAAAATCTGCTCTTGGATCAGACCAGGATTACTCATTGCATTTACTTGTCATAGTTTTTTTTCCTTTTTTTCTCCTTTTCTTTTTTTCTTCCCCTCCCCCTCCCTGCCTCTCTTTTCTTTCTTTTGTTCATTTCCTTCCCTCCCTCCCTTCCTGTTTTTCATTTTATCGTCATCTTTTTGCTATCATCTAAATTAAAACAGTACCCTAGGCTTTCTTGTTTTCCATGCCCTTGACTCTGAAGAGTCAAGAACATTTATTTCATACATTGTTCTTCAATTTTGCTTTGTCGGAATATTCCTCATGATTTGATTATGGTGCTATGTATTGGCAGAAATACCATGTGTATGAATTTTGATGCTCCCCAGAGCATTACATTAGAAAGGACATGCCTCTCTTGTTATTACAGACCTTAATTTTGATCACTTGGTTAAAGTGATGCTTGCCAGATTTTTCTACATTAATGTTACCGTTTGTCTCTGTGTAGTGTATTAAGTATCTTATAGGAGATACTTTGAGATTATGTAAATACGTAGTTGCCCATCACAGTTTCATTTCTGTGTGATGATTTTTTACTTGAAAGTATTATTACTATGATGGTTGTCAAGGACTATTTGACCATGTATCCTCAGGCTAAGTATCTGCAGAGGCATCAGCAATGTTGAACTCTAGATGGTCAGTTTATCGTGGTTCACAGTGGTGAGAATAAGCAATTTTGACACTGTGAGTATTCTAGGATTGAGAAGACAATAAATAACCTGGAATAGAATGTATACTTCTCTCGGAGAACTGCAGATGCAGAAAGGGAAGAAAATCAAATGTATCCTGTGTGCATGCACGCGCGTGCACACACACACACACACATACACACATTCATGTATTTCTTGACTCATTTCTCTTAGAGGGTCTCAAATCAGTGACATTCGCACAGAAAGGAGTATAGTTAGTACCCAGAACCCATATTTGATTTCTAACCAACCAAAGATAAGCAGATTTCTTGGCAAAATTAATAATTTGAGGGCTGATGCTGGGAAAGAGTTTGAAATATCTTGCTATGCCAGAAATAGGGAAATACTCAAAGAATGCTGAAGGCACGGTAGCGAGCCTTAAGGGTCTTCCAATGACCAACTGATGAGTACTTTGAGTGTCAAAATAAATAGTAAGGGTTAACAGATTATAGTACATAAAATAAGTTAAAAATTCTTAAATAAATAAATGCAAAGAAGGGAAAGCTCTCTTACAAGGAATTGAGAACTAATAAATGTAAAAGTAGTGAGGAAATTAAAAAATCCTTTCACATTTTAATAACCTCCCAAAATGCTCTGGGTAAGTTAAGCAATATACCAGTTTGTGCTCCACTCACCTGCTAATGATGAATGACTTGGGATCTGGTTCTTACTTGGATAAAATCGGGGACAGATAACTGTATAATTCCCAGCTTGCTAGTTTTCTCGCACGATTATTAATCATGTATAACATGAGTAAAACTGGTATGTGATTGGAGAGATAACCTTTAGTCACTATAAATTATTGTGTATGACTCAGACTCACATATAAACAACGTGACTTAAATAATACATCATCGGTATGAACACTAAGCTGTGCCGAGTAACACCATTAATGACACCTTGTGTGCCTGGTGCCCTCGACGCTGCGTGAGCCTCCGTCCCGGTGAGTGCTGCGATTCAGTCCCACTGACAGCACGGAATCTGACAAACCTTATTTGTTTGCTGACAATTTTATCTCTGAAGAGTGAGCGAGAGTTATGGTGTCCGGCCCCAGGAGCGATTACCACAGAAAAAGGAGTGCTGGCTGGTGAAAGGGACGGAAGCCGAGGTCCTAATCATGTCGTTGAGCTGCCTGCAAGGGTTGTGAAAGGTAGTATTCATCGCCCTCAGGCTTGTGTAATAAGCTTGAGGAAGGAACATTGTAAGAGTTTAAGAAAAATTTTCAAATTTGTCCTATTACAGAAAATTTACATTTTTAAAAACATGAATTTATGACATTTTGCCTTAAAAATTCATCAAATTTCCCATTACTTGTGAGATAGTCTGAAGTTCTTAGCCAAACAGTTCATTTAATGGTAGAGCCTTACCTCATACTTTACTTCTATCTCTCAGTTACCCAATGCCTCATTCAAGTTCTAGAAACGCATGTACACACCACCACAGCACCCTGCTACACATGTACATATATACCCATAAACACAATTCATAAATCCGTCTTTGCATTGTGTGTTTCCAATTTTCCAAACAAACTCTGAGCTTCTTCACATTAGAAGCTGTGACTTTGCCCTCTTTTGACTTCTTACAGACATTCACTCTGCATGGATCAGACTCCGTAAGGGCTGTTTGTGAGAATCAAAATTCATTTTCTGACCAGATAGTCACTGAAATGTAAGGTGCATTAAGACAGAATAGTGCATGGCCTTTAATTAATGTTGGTAAACATTTCAATAAATATAGTTGAATATTTACAAACGTTATCAGTTATGGAAAAGAGAGGTAAACATCAGTACAGACCATTAGCTGGAGAACTTGGATTTTAAAAGGTCAAGATCAGAAGACATAAAGATAGTGTTGGGGCTGATTCCACGTTGAAACCTGTTAAACCCCTAGGACCTGCCTGGGCCTACTTAGCCGTAGTGACTCCATGTTGCCTACGTGGACATTTTGTTGTTTAATAAATGCTCAGCAGTTACTGATACCGGTTCCAGGTAACCGTTGCTAAAACACACACACACCTAAAACAAGGACATTTTGTTGTTTAATAAACGCCTCAGCAGTTACTAGTATCGGTTCCAAGTAACCGTGACTAAAACACACAGGTAGGAGACATCCAATCAGCCAAACCCACATACGCAGAGGTCTGTGATTGTGCCCTATAACACCAGCCTGTAAGACCAAGGGGCGTCGCTCTCTTCGGAGGCGGCGCTGGCCGGTCAGTCTGACTTCTAATGCTTGGCACAGTATATAAGTCTTTGCGTAACTGTGCCTCAGTCTCACTCCTCTCACAACGGACCCAACAATAGAAGCAGACTAACTGGGCTGAAAAGAAAAGTATGAGTTTGGACAGGAGTTTTAATGCTAAAGGGACTAAAATATATTACAGATGTTAAGAGCAGATTTCCAGGTAAAGAACTAACGTGTTTGCTTGTTTCATTGTCAGGACAGACATTGAAATGGAAACTTCAGTTTAACTTGGGGGCCAGAAATAGTGGAGATAGAGAATAAGACAGAACAGTAAGTATGTAATGGTTGAGAGCTTTCCCATACCAGGAAATGGTATGAACATGAAGCATTCTAAATCCATCCAGAAATACACCTGCACACTGAAATACACCCAGACGCTCCGTAGTAAAGCTGCTGAGAACGAAAGACAGAGACCATCTAGAGGGAGCGTGAATGAGGAGAAGCTTCAGATGACGACGATTAACATTGACAGATTTTTTCCCAAACTAAACTGTGGAAATCAAAACTAGAATGAGTGCTTCAAGTGGGGAAATAAAATAACTTCCACCATAGACTTCTATATAGAATAAAAATTACCCTTGATAAATTATAGCGAAATAGAGACTGTTTGGGGCAAACAAAATTCAAGAAGAATTTAAGAAGAATTATCACCAATGAATCCACATTAAAAGAAATGCTAAAGGACAGTTGCAGACACAATATTTACAGATGAAAACATCTATTTACAAAGGGGTAAAGACAGTGGAACTAAAAGTAAATTCAAAGAGCATGTCGTATGCAGTTTAAAATATATAAAGAGCTAAGATATAGGAAGATAATAGCATGAGATATGAGAAGGTATTAAATGCAGTTGAAGAGTTTTAATACCATCTGTGCATCATGCAGACGAAGTACTGATATGTATTAGACTTGAAGAGTCAAGGCTGCATGTGGCTGTAAACATAGTTTAGAACAGGAAAAATAGGAGCATCTGGGTGGCTCAGTAGGTTAAATGCCTGCCCTGGGCTCAGGTCATGATCCTGGAGTCCTGGGATGCAGCCAGCACGGGGCTCCCTGCTCGGTGGGGAGCCTGCTTCTTCCTCTGCCCTCCCCCTGCTCATGTTTTCTTCCCCACCCCACCCCACGCTCTCTCTCGCTCTCAAATACATAAATAAATTAAAAAATAATAATAAATAAAATCTTTTTTTAAAAAGAGGGAGAATAAAATACTACATTAAAAATACAGAAGTGGCAAGAAGAAAGAAATACAGGAAGAACAGATGGGGAAAGTAGAAACTAATAGTAAGATAACAGGGGTACACCGGATTACATTAGTAATTATAAAAAATGTAGATGAAACTAAAGCATTCTAATTAAAAATAATGTTCAGGGGCTCCTGGGTGGCTCAGTGGGTGAAGCCTCTGCCTTCGGCTCAGGTCATGACTTCGGGGTCCTGGGATCGAGTCCCGCATCGGGCTCTCTGCTCGGCGGGGAGCCTGCTTCCCCCTCCCACCACTCTCTGCCTGCTTGTGATCTCTCTTTCTCTCTCTCTCTCTCTCTGTCAAATAAATAAATAAAATATTTAAAAAATAAATAAATAAAAATAATGTTCATAAAAGGTTATCTAAATTTATGTTCTTTATAAGAATGCAAATAAATTGAAAATGAAAGTATAGAAAAGATATATTATGCAAAGATTAATCAAAAGAAGTTGTCCCTAAAATAAATTTTTTAAAATATTCTTTTAGTAATAAAAGTAAATGCACTGCTACGTACATCAACATGGGTGAATCTCAGATATAGTAACATTGAATTATAGAATCTATGGGTCCATTCAGATGCTCTTCAGAAACAGGCATAGTTACAAGATGCTGCTTGACCCTGAAGATGACGGTGGTAGAGACTGAAAAGAGATTGTGAGGCGTCGGGGTTGCTGGTGATGTTTTATTTCTCACCCTGGATGGTCATCACACATGTGTGCTCCCATTACGCTAATTCATTAAGCTAAACATTTATGAATTATACTTCTTCATAATGTCATGCTTCAGTCAAAGGTTTATTTTTAAAAAGTAAGCTGGCATGAAATTCATAAAGAATTTTAAAAAGGTTAGTTTATTAAAGGTAACATAAGGCCAGAAGTGATGCTAATGCATCACCGAAAATGCACGTTTTAGGAGTCCATGTATCTGTGGAAGGGATCGGTGGCAAAAATGGGCTTAAAACTTTCCAGCAACCAAAATTTAAAATGCAGAATGAGAAACGCAGGTTGTACAGTTTTCATGAATTGATGACAAGCGGTGGATTAGAGTAGCACAAATATTCCTGGTACTGAGATCACAGAGGAAATTCTTACTCATCCTCAAAAAAGGAAGAAAAATCTACAATGCACTGAATATTAACTCTAACAATAACTTTAGAGTAAACATAGGGATGGTTTTCGAAAAACTCTGATTTCCATTCATTAAAATTAAAAAACTGTATGGAAGGGATTTTGGGGGATTGATTTGAATCAAAATCCTATGATAAAATTTTTAAAATAGGCTTATTTGGTTTAACTACAGAGAGATTTCACACTTGATCTTAGCCAAAAGGCCGAGAAGCGATCAGAGAGATTTCAATATGTCACTAAAAAGAATTGGGCACGATATTTCTTTTAACTCTGTCAAGGTCACATTGGCCAACAAGCACTTGGAACGCAGCTCTCCTGCGCTGCCAGCTTGTGCTGGGCCATATGCTGCGACCATCAGTGAGACAGACGGTGAGATTAGCATCCCCTGTGAGATGTTCGGAGCCCGACACGCACAGGTGCCTAACCAGAAGGCCACGGCAGAGTCACGGAGGTGGACCAAGAGCATTCCTGCTAAGTTTCTCCCCACAGAATAAAAGCTTAGGGTGTCTTTCAGCATATATATGAGTAGATAATAATGTCCACAAAGTTCTGTGGACTATAGGATGATGGCAGAAGTTTGATCTGGAAATGTTTCTGTAAATGAAGCATCTCCAATAGTACCTCTTTCTCCCGCCACCCCCCCTTTTGTTTTTTACCACCATCGATCTATCAGTAGCCCCTAAGAAAGATTTACGATATTATTTGTCCCGCTAAGTCCACCGTGATAGAAGCTTACATATATTATCCACTTGGTGCCTTAAATAGTCCAATAGTAATGGCAATGCTAATAGTTAACCAAATAATAAAGACTCATTGTGTGCCAGACAAGTATTAAGATCTAGACATAATTATCCAATTTAATCTTCCCAACACTCTAAGAATTACCTTAATAGTATTACTTCTATTATATACATGAGGAGGATCAGAGTATGGACAGGTTAGAGTCATACAGAAATGAGAGTCAAGAGATAAGGTATAAACCCAGGTGCGTATGGTTAAATTTGTCCTCTAAGCTGAAGGTATTGTTATCATATTTTCATTACTGAGAACTCTGAAGTTTAAGGGGTGACATAAATAGGCCAAAATCATGTACATTAAAAAATGTGGAGGGTAGAATTAAACTCAGTTCTATTTGGCTTGACATTAAGGACACGTTTATTTGATTATAACAAACCAAATGCTTTCATACTAAGCCTGGTGCGTGTATTACAGTCGCTGACAGACTTGCCTGTCACAGGTGGTGCAGTGCCTATGATGTTTTAGGATCTCCTCCGCACCGCACGATCATTCTCTGCATGTATTCTCCTAGTTACGGCATTCATAGGAGGTATATTTTCTCATTACTCCCATTTTACAAATAGGAATATTGAGGCTTAGACAAATTAAGTAACTTGACTAGGATCACAGGGCTAGAGATTCAGCTCTGAAGAATCCAGAATAAAAGATAATTGGCAAAATTAAGCAACCTGATTAAAATATCTATCTATATATATATCAGGTAGGAAACACAAGAATAATTACAAGAATAATTGCAGCAAACACAGGTCAAAAAGAGAAATTCATAATAAATAAATGTAAATTAAGTATCAAGTATTGCTTTTCAACGCCCAGTTTGGTAGCGATGAGGAAGATTGAGCATTTCCAGCGTGGCGCACGGTACGGAAATGGGCACATTCTCATGCGGCCACAGACCATCTGACGACGCACACCCAGAGCAGCGCACACCCAATTCTAGCGGTGCTCGAGGGTCTCAGGCAGGTGAGCTTCCAACTCCCCGTGTCTTCTCGGCTCGTGATCTCAGGGTCATGCGCTTGGGCTCAGTGGGAAGTCTGCTTGGGGTCTCTCCCTCTCCCCTTCCACTGCCCTCACTCTCACGTGTGCTTGCTCCCTCTCTCACATAAGTAAATAAATATTTAAAAAAAAAAACACACACATATACACAATTCTATAGTAATATGCAGTTTCTTTGATTTAGTAATTATCCCAAGGAATTGATACAAGGTGTATACATGGGACTCCTTGACTGTATTAGTCACTATAACAAACATGATAAAACACACAACGGAATTTGGCTTTCAAGGAGGTACTGATTAAAGAGAGATTAGCCCAAATAACTTAGTTATTATTAAATTTGCTTGTATAAATTTTTAAAGAAATTGAAGAGGCAGACAAATATATTAACAATATTTGTTTTGTGTCACAGCACTGTATTAGTTTCTTAGGGCTACTGTAACAAATTACCACAAAATGGGTTTTTAAAAACAACAATTCTTTCTCTCTTGGTCCTAGAGGCTAGAAATCTGAAATCAAGGTGCTGGCAGGGTCATGCTTCCTGGCCTCAACCTAGACTGAGGTGGTTGCCAGCAATGCTTGCCTTTGCTTAGCTTCCAGACGCATCACTCCCATCTCTAGCTCTGTCCTACGTGGCATTTCTTCTGCTCGTTCTGGTCTTGCTCTGTGTCCCTGGATGACCTTCATAAGGACACCAGCCACTGGAGTTAGGTCTCACCCTAATCCGGTAGGACCTCATCTCACCTGATTATCTCTGCAAAGAAATCATTTCTAAATAGGGTCACATTCACATGTACCTGGGGTTAGGATTTCAGTGTAACCTTTTTTGGAGGAAATAGTTCAACCCAAGAAGGCAATTTAATAATTAATAGTAATCAGAAAGTTTGCTTTTCATTCAGGGATTTATTTTATTTTATTTTATGATGTTATTTAATTATTTACTTGACAGAGAGACACAGCGAGAGAGGGAACACAGCCGGGAGTGGGAGGGTGAGAAGTGGGCTTCCAGCCTAGCAGGGAGCCGAGGCAGGGCCTGATGTGGGGCCCCATCCCAGGACCCTGGGGTCATGACCTGAGCTGAAGGCAGAGGCTTAATGACTGAGCCACCCAGGCGCCCCAAGGGATTTACTTTAAAGGAGGTACATAAATAATAATAATAATATCTGGAAATTAAGTTTTTATGAATTAGTTTTTCACCCAAAATATATTACTTCAGCCAAAATGGTGGTTTGGAATGGAACTGGCGTTTATGAAGCATTAGGACATTTTGATTCCTTTTTCCTGTGGAGATTGAGATATGTTTTCTGGTAACAGTTTGTAAATGAACTACTATATGACAAAAGGACTTTGTTAGTCACTTAGCAAAAATGGTCAGCCTGAGCTTCCTGATAAATATTGTCCTTATTTGATGATCCCTTTGAGATATAAAGGGAATCTTTTCAAAGAACTAAAAATACTCATGAAAAGAACTCTGCTAATTCAGCTCAGTTTTTCCCCAATGAAAAGAAATAATAGGAACAAGGAAGCTTCAGTGTTTCCTTCACAACCCCCCAAATAATTTACACTGCTCCCCTAATTTCTTAAACATCATTATGCCCTTTTCCAGCTTTATTAGGATATAACAGACATATAACGTTGCATATATTTAAGGTGTGCAGCATGGACATTGGATACACGTATTATGAAATGGTAACCACAGTAGGGCTAGTTAACAATACCTCCTATAATTACCGTTTTTGTGTATGTGGTGAGAACTTTTGAGATCTCGTTTCCCGACAAATTTTACTATAATGAAAAAGCCGAAGAAACTGAAACGCCACCTCAATAACCCGTGTTACTCACTACGAAATTGTGACGGGATTTGAATAACCGGCCTCCTCGGTACTCGGTGCTGTTCGCGCAGTTCACAGTGATTTCCCCGGTGGTTGTCCCCTTGCCCAACGCTCAATCACTGCTTTGTGTGCAGAGTGTCACCGGTGGGATGCGATAAATCAAATACGACCGGCCGGGCTGGGACCAGCTTTACCGGCGGTGCCACAGACCCCAAACCCACCCGAATCGTGTGTCACTGACAACGAAGTCCCACAAATACTCCCCTTCACTCCGCTCTGTGCGTTCGGGGGCTCGGAGAACCTTTGGTGGTACCGGGTACTAGTACCTGCGGGATGCTCGGGCACCGGGTACTAGCACCCGCGGGATGCTCGGGCACCGGGTACTAGCACCCGCGGGATGCTCGGGCACCGGGAACTAGCACCCGTGGGATGCTCGGGCACCGGGAACTAGCACCCGTGGGATGCTCGGGCACCGGGAACTAGCACCTACGGGATGCTCGGGTACCGGGTATGTACCTGCGGGATGCTCGGGCACCGGGTATTAGTACCCGCGGGATGCTCGGGCACCGGGAACTAGCACCCGCGGGATGCTCGGGCACCGGGAACTAGCACCCGCGGGATGCTCGGGTACCGGGTATGTACCTGCGGGATGCTCGGGCACCGGGAACTAGCACCCGCGGGATGCTCGGGCACCGGGAACTAGCACCCGCGGGATGCTCGGGCACCGGGAACTAGCACCCGCGGGATGCTCGGGCACCGGGTATGTACCTGCGGGATGCTCGGGCACCGGGTATTAGTACCCGCGGGATGCTCGGGCACCGGGAACTAGCACCCGCGGGATGCTCGGACACCGGGAACTAGCACCCGCGGGATGCTCGGGCACCGGGAACTAGCACCCGCGGGATGCTCGGGCACCGGGAACTAGCACCCGCGGGATGCTCGGGCACCGGGAACTAGCACCCGGGGATGCTCGGGCACCGGGAACTAGCACCTGCGGGATGCTCGGGCACCGGGTACTGACCAGGAAAACCGAAGATTTCACTCAGCACGTGAGATGCACGAATGCAGGGTCCGCTCCCCGGTGTCGCAGGGGGACACGCGGTCTCCACCCTCGCAGAGCTCACCGCAGGTGGAGCGGGACCGTGCGTGGGTGAGTCTGTCCCGCGGCCACGCACAGGGGAGGCGCGGGGGTGGCCGGGCGCGGCGGCGTGAACCTGCCGGACGCGGACCCCCGGGAAGACCGGACACTTGCTCCGGACTTGGCATGACGCAGGACGCGTCCTCCGAAGTGCGGGCGGGACCGAGTCCTGGTGGCGCTGCCCGTGGCGAAGGGGGCGCGGGACGCTCGGGCAGCCGCGCGGGGTTCGCGGGAAGGACCCTCCGGGGACGGGGCTGTCACCGAGAGGCCGAGACAGAGGTCACGGCCAGCTCGGGACGAGCGTTATCGGACACGAAGGAGTTTGCGTTTTGTGCTGCAGGAGCGGAGGCCGGCGGGAGCGTTGCCGGTGCGGGCGCGGGTGGCTGTGTCGCTGTGCTAGGACGCGGGGCGGGCGCGGGGCGGGCGCGGGGCGGGCGCCGGTGGCTGTGTCGCTGTGCTAGGACGCGGGCGGGCGCGGGGCGGGCGCGGGGCGGGCGCCGGTGGCTGTGTCGCTGCGCTAGGACGCGGGCGGGCGCGGGGCGAGCGCGGGGCGGGCGCGGGGCACCGGGAGCAGGTGTGTCCCCGCTGCGGGGAGAAGCGGAGCCACGAGAAGAGAACCAGCCCGAGGCAGTACCGGCCGGTCGCTCACTGCGGGCACTGCGGCAGGAGAGGCCGGCGGGGGCCTCGGGGCCTGGTCCCAGGGTGGGGGCGAAGTGCCGTGTCCTGACTCGCGGCCTGGACGGAAACTCGGCGGCGGGTCACGCGGCGGCTCCGGGAGGTTTTGTCGTCTGTGGCCGAGCCCCGGGAGCAGAAGGAGCAGCACCGCAACCTCCGAGGGCACGTCGCACCGGCGGCCACTCTCACGTCACCCAGACCTCACGTGACGCCCCGGACCTGCACACGATCTTGTCTCCAGATTTCATGAAACTGCAAACTACCAAACACGCGCAAGTTTCTTTTTTAAATCTTTAGGGAGATTAAAGAGCTAGGGAGCGTGTTCTCTTACTCCAAGTCTAGGCTCATGTTGATGCTTTCAATCTAGGCTACTGCACGCCCTTAAATCAGTAAAATAGGGGACCTGGGGCTCAGTCGGTTGAGCATCTGCTTCGGCTCAGGTCATGATCCCAGGGCCCTGGGACCCGGCCCGAGCTGGACCCCTGCTCACGGGGAGTCTGCTTCTCCTTCCCCTCCGCTGCTCCCCTGCACCTGCTCTCTCTCCCTCTCTCACATAAATGAAATCTTTTACAAATTCAATAAAATAATATGATTATAAATATGAACTACAGCCAGTCAAAATTGATACAGAAATAAAACTTTTAGCTTTGATATTTTTCTAATTCTAATTTTGAAAACACATTCATTCATTATATTTAGGAGTAAAACTTAATTTGTCCTTGGAGAAAGATGTAGTGTCTTGTTCTTTGTGAGGTAATGGAGAGGTTGCCCGTGTCCACTTTGGGATTAAGGAATCAGTGAGTTACCATACGCAGCCCTAGAATCACCATTGCTCTAGCATGTTTCCATAGCAAACTTGGACGCGACGAAAATCTTTTTCACTAACGTTTAAATATGAGTTTATTATGACTTAATTTAAAGACATAATTTTTGTTACTCATGATATCTCTAAGCAGGTATTTCTACAATAATAGAAGTTTAAAAACTGACACATTTGACGAAGCCTATTGAAACTGTGTCTACGTTTATGCACTGTGACATACTTACGTTTACATTAGTGTAGGTTTATTTAGTCATATTTTGCAAAAAATACAAATGAACAGAGTTTTCTTTTTACATATGAATGTATCCGGTAAGTAGGAGGACTTTCTTGAAGCTGTAGTTGATTCCTCTTCAAATTTTCCCTCAACCTATCAGCCAGAAACTGTTATTTTTTATCCTTACAGATATATTCCAAAGTGAATAGGGAACATGGGAACATGAATGAAATAAACATAAATTATTCAGGCACTTTAGCACTGAAGTATCTCAAAGAATCTTGTCTTAGAAAATGTATTAATGCGTAATATCTTCTGAAAGTTCTTACACAACATTGGTTGACCAGGTCACACAAATGCGCATGAGCATGTACCATCAGAACAATCGCTAAAGCCTGTTTTTTGTTTTTTTTTTAATTGAGGTATAATTGACATATAAGATTAGTTTCAGGTATACAACATAATTATTCAATATTTGTAAATCCTGCAAAATGACCACCGTGAAGACTGATGCTTCTATTACGCTGTCATTAGATCTCACAGAATGATGCTTCCTTTGGAAGTGTCATGGATATTAGAAATAAGAGAACAAACGTGGTAAACAGAAAGGAAGTGGGTAGGGAGAGCGTTAATGGGTGATGGGGATTAAGGTGGGCGCTTGTGGTGAGCACTGGGTGTGGTGCGGAAGTGCTGAATCACGATATTGTACACCTGAAACCAGTATTACACTGTATGTTAACTCCCTGGACTTTAAATAAAGACTTTTTAAAAAATTATAGGCCATAGATATTATAGATAAAAATTCATATTCTTTTTGCAATATGATCACATATGCTTATTTAAATATGTAGTTTTTGGGGCGCCTGGGTGGCTCAGTGGGTTAAGCCGCTGCCTTCGGCTCAGGTCATGATCTCGGGGTCCTGAGATCGAGTCCCGCATCGGGCTCTCTGCTCAGCAGGGAGCCTGCTTCCCTCTCTCTCTCTCTCTGCCTGCCTCTCCATCTACTTGTGATTTCTCTCTGTCAAATAAATAAATAAAAATCTTAAATAAATAAATAAATAAATAAATATGTAGTTTTTTAAGTAGAAATCTGATTAAGAAAGAGCATAATCATCCTTTAGTTTTTATTTATTAGCTTAATTAATTCTTAAAGCTGATTAGGTACACCAAAATTATTTACATTTCTTTGTTTTGGTAAGCAAATGTGGTTCCAGTAAAATTTTCTGACATTTTTTTCTTCCAGTCTTTTGTTTTACCCATTAATATACACACACACACATAACTATATATATTTAACATTTTTGCATCCACAGTGCCTGTAAATTACAAGAGCTGTTTTTATTAATTTAACATGATATTGAAAGAATTTTTCTAACATTTGAATAGGAAGGGTTTCACCTATTTTATGAAACACAGAGATATGAACAGATAAAATATTGGAGTAGGAACAGTCAGGCAAAATAAATGTAATGAGGGGTGCCTGGGTGGCTCAGTGGGTTAAAGCCTCTGCCTTCGGCTCAGGTCATGATCCCAGGGTCCTGGGATCGAGCCCCGCATCGGGCTGTCTGCTCCGCGGAGAGCCTGCTTCCTCTTCTCTCTCTCTCTCTGCGTACTTCTGATCTCTATCTGTCAAATAAATAAAATCTTTAAAAAAAAAAAAAAAGTAATGTAATGACAGGAATCCTAGGGATATTGCATTGAAAACAAAACCTAACCTAGGCCAAAATGTCTAGAAATTAAATTCAAGGGTTTGTTAAACCCTATACTTTTTCATTCATTATAAAAAGATAAATTGCCAAAAAAAAATCAAGGCTGATAAAGGCCAAGGAAGGAGAAAGTGTGAAAGGTAAATATAAAAGAGATGGTGAAAATTAAAATCCTTGCTTCATGTCAACATATTTTCCTTCAGTATAGACAGGAAATAAAAGCAAATAATTGTAAAACTGAAAAAAATTTACAAGCTTCTGATTGGGGTTTCATTGTTAACAAAGATTAAGCTATGTTCAGTTTTCAAATGTTTGTCCAGACTCTTTCATAAAGAAATCTTCAAAAAGACCTAAATTTAATTATTGTGAATTTATAGTACCATAATGTTCCTAAGATTGATGAAATATATAATGCTCAAGTTAATTTGTTTCACACTTTAATTTTTATTTTTATATGTTTTCAACAGAGAAGGTATAAGAATTATACAGGGAACTCATATATCTTTTTTAGACTCACTTTGCCCTATTTGTTTATCTGCATACAAATAAATAAATGGGAATTTTTCCTGAATTCTGAGAAAAGGTTGGAGATATTATGTTCTTTGCCACTAAATGTTTCAGTATGTATTGTCTTATGGACAAAGAAAGTAATTCTCTCACATGACTATAGTACAATGATCAAAATCAGAGAATTTCAGTAACATATGTCCATATTGTAATTTGTATTCCATATTTAGATGTTATCCATTGTCTCAATGGCATCTTTTCTAACTTATTTTTCCCTGATTCAAGAACCGATCTAGGACTACATAATTTATTTAGCTGTCATATTTGTCTAGCCTTCTTTAACACGAAATCATGTCCAGATTTTCTTAATCTTCCTGCCCTTACAAATTTTTGAAGAGTGGAAAACAAGTATTTTATAGATTTTTCTTTAGTTGGGATTTATCTTATGATGAGATTCAAGTTACGCATCTTTGGAAGAATACCAGTGGCACGATGTTGTTTTCTTCTCGGTGCATCATTTCAGAGGCACGTGATGTTGGTATGTCCCAATATTGGTGATGTAGCCATATACTCTCAAAATCTCTTTCTTGCTCAGAGTTGATTTGGGTAGAAAGCTGGTGGTCAGCTTCTCTCACAGTATCTTTTCAAGGATTCCAGGCCCCAGATAGGACTCTTGAGAGAAAAATATGTGAAATGCCTCTTTTATAAAATAAAATCGTTTCATAAGCTGCGGCTATCCAGTAGACTTGAGGCATAATGATATTAATGTGGGGTGTCTGAACCCTTTCTTCATAGCCTTCTAGTGAACAGTGGTTTTCCGGAACGAAAGTGAATACATTAACATTTTAAAATAACATTTCACAATACCTGTTCCTTCTGGAAATTTCAGTTTCATCATACCTTGGTTTTCAGAGTATTTCTGAGGGTGTAGTGGTGCCATTCATAATCAGTCTGTGGGTTGCTGTTACTCTTTTATACTCCCAACAGCTAGTGATCGTTTATGTTATTTTCCGCACAGGACACTCATGCTAACAGAGTAACTGCTTTTATGTGTCCCCTGCTAAAGAACTAGCTTAACCCTGGATCTGTCCCTTTCTTTTGTCACTAACTGTAGTTCCACAGTTTCCAACTAATCTTTGCATCAGTCTTTGCTGCCATCTGGTTTCCAGTACAGAATAATATCTAACTTACCTTTTTTGCTGATGACCTCCTATCTTTATTTTCTTCTCAGTTGCCCAAATTAATTAAAAAGTATAGTTTCCCGGAGCATATTGAAAACTCTGGAGAAACCTGAATTTAATCATAACGTATGGGTATACATGGCTTCTCTCCAGAGTTTTCCAGAAAACTCTCATCCTTGTCTAACTCTACTCACTTCTCTAATGTTTTACCTCAATAAGCAACAAAGTCTCGATACCTAACCCGTTCTGTTTTCTAGGCAGAGAAATGGTGTCATTTCTTCTTTAAGTATCTGGTAGAATTCACCAGTGAAATCGTTTAGGTGTGACATCTTCATTTTTGGAATATTATAATAATTTCTTTTATAGATATAGTCCTATGCAGATTATCTCTTTTTCCGTTTATGAGCTTTTCATAGTTTGTGCCTTTCAGGGAATGGGTCCATTTCATCTAAATTAACAATTCGTGGCTAACAGAGTTCATGGTATTCTTTAATGTTACTCATCAGGAATGATGACCCCTCTTTATTTCTGATATTAGTAACGTGTGTTCTCTCCTTGTTTCTTGGTTAATATGGCCAGAGGCTTATCAAATTTATTGATCTTTTCAAAAAACTAGCTTTTGGTTTCACTGATTTTCTCTTTGGAGAATGAGAAACTTGAAGGGTTTCACTCCAGTAGGCACTGGGGCTCCAGCGGCTTCTGCTCCGTGCAAGCCCAGTCCCTGTAGACTGTGAATCTCCGTATTCACTGGTCTCACTGGATTTGGGGATGGTGGTTTGGCTTGCGAACTCAATTCACTGATGTTTCAAAGAATAATTATTTCAGTTCGTTCAGATGTTTTCCAGTTGTAAGGAAGGAAGTGACAACTTTTAAGGAAGATTTTTAAATGTCAGAGATGAAACTGTAAGTCTCTAAGTGTCCTTTGATCTATAATTTAATTTCCCTAGTGGCCCTAATGCTCTACTCATATCTGTTTACACCGTGCTGGACTGTGCCCGAGAGGATATTTCTAACTCGCGGTCTGCCCCTAGATCTACTCAGGTCTTTGCACCATTCTGTCTGTTATGGTCCTGATATGGTTTGTTACGATTCATGCAAAGTCAGACAGAACATCACAGATCAATAAATATGGTAAGTAATTCCCTTCAAATTTAACGCCCTACACTTTCTTGCATTGTCTAGACGTAGCGCGCTGTCTAGACATTCAGGAAGCCCTGTCACCTTAGATGACCGTGAACTCCCAATGTGTAAAAAGGATAGTGTGAAATATCCGCTTCCTGTTTCCACAGGTTATCTCTCACAGCACACGGAGGCTAGCCCGGATGTGTCCAAACCTTCCTCCAGATCCAGGCCACGCCTTTGTCATCTTCTCACAATCCTCCCTTCTTTTCACTCTCGCAGCCTTGCTCTTTGGGTTCCCAGTGCCACCCTAGATGTGCCTGGACTCTGGGTCTGATCTATGGTACCTTCTGCAGTCTAGACCCCACTTACCCACCTTTCTGCCCCCTCTGTTTCTTAACCACACTGACCTCCTCACCGTTGCTCGGACACACTGGAAACATCCCCTCTCGGGAACGCTGTGCTTGTCTTCCCTGCCCACAGCGCACTTGCCCGTGTCTTCCTCCCCCACTTTATTCTGGTCTCTGCTAAACGTCCCTTTGTCTTAAATTCTCCCCGTGATAATTCGTACAACAGCTGCCACTCCTGAGCACACCGACATCTGTTACTTTCTACTCCCTCACGTGTTCTTTGATTGAATAAATGAACATATTATGTCGTTTTCTTTTCTTTATTGAGTTACACTAAAAAATCCTTCCTTGCCTAGGAAAGAAAATAAGGAAATCCCACCTTGTGTGTATAACGACATATTGCAGAGAGTGATCCCACGACGAGGAGCAGGTGTTCTCAGAGGGAGTGATGGGGACATGAATCGGTTTAGGTTGCCAGAAAGGCTTTTTGGAAGAAATTTAACATGAGGCTTAAAAGATGAGAAGACAATTATGTGAAAATTAGAGCTAAAGATTTTCGGTAAAACAAATAGCGCCTGGTGGGAAAGCAGAGCATGTTTAAGTACCCAGGAGACCCTCGAGAATGAAATCATCCCTAGGGAGAAAACATTTCATGAGAAGAGTCTGGGGAGCGAGGTCGGGGTCGGAACCTAAATGCCTGGTAGGTATATATATGATATCATTTTAAGTGGGTAAAGAAGCCATTGGACAGTTCTAGGCAAGAGTAACAAAGCAATTTGTGTTTTAAAATTATCACCTTCGCTGCTTTGTGGAAAAAGAAATGGAAAATGACAAGATAATTAGAGATGAGACTAGTCAGAGATGATTGTAGTACTCCAGGTGAAAAATGACAGCGATCTGAACCAAAACGGGACAGAAATGGATGATGTATATTTTTGCAACATAGAATCAAAGTGCCTCAGGTTGGGCAGATTAGATGCCTGGAAAAGAAAAAGGTGTCAAAGGTACTGCAGTGCTGACTTGTATGGGGGGTTGGTGGAGGCCGTTTACTGATTTGGAAAAGTCTGTAAACGAGAAGCTCTTAAAAAGAGGCCTGGGGAAGGGGACAAATCCACAGTCCAGCATCGTTGAATTAAGTACGAAATATCTTAGAGACAGTCGAGTGGAGGTGTGAAACGTTAGTTAGACAAGTTTGGGGCTTGCAAGAAGGGTTTTAACTAACAAGAGATCATTGGGGGGTGGGTTTTTTTTTTAATACCATCTTACATATTTCTAAACAATTTACTTTCCAAATATGATATAGCATAATATACCAATAACTCAGGCGCTTTCCAACAAGGTGACGAATTTTGAGTATAGTGTAGAGGAGGAAGAAAAGGGCTAATAGTTATTGAGTGTAGGTCGATGATGGATGTTTACTGTCTTTTCAATCACGCTACACGTTTAATTATTTCCATTTCACACATGGAAAAACCAGGACTTAAAAAGTTTAATTAAATTGCCCTAAGATCACTCGTATTATAAGTGGCAGAACCAGGGTTCAAGCTCAGTTTTTTTTTTATTAAAACCATTCTATTTCTATACCCCCGTAGGATAGATACATATTTTTTTTTCTTTTCTGCCTTGATGAGAGTTAACAATAATAGTAAATGTTTCCAAAATGAAAGCAAATACAGTGATGATGCTATAAGAACATACATAACTCATGGGGGCGCCTGGGTGGCTCAGCTGGTTGGGCGGCCGCCTTCGGCTCAAGTCGTGATGCCAGAGTCCAGGGATCGAGTCCCCCATCGGGCTCTAGCTCCATGGGGAGTCTGCTTCTCCCTCTGACCTCCCCTCTCGTGCTCTCTCTCTCTGTCTCTTTATCTCTCTCTCTCTAATAAATAAATAAAATCTTAAAAATAAAAAAAGAACATGCATAACTCGAGCTAGTGAAATAACCTTCTTTCTTAGAGGCTGTGACTACTTTGAAGTACAGCCTATAAATGTTTTATCAGAGCAGTTGATGAAATGGTGGTAAGAGTTAAGCAGGGTTTTCATTTACTACCAAACATAAGATGTATTTTTTATCACTACTTTTTAAAAAAGTTTTAGTTTGTCTGCAATTTCAAGGAGTCTAGAAATAAGTTTGATTATTTTAAAATAAAAACCACACACATAAGAACTGTGTCTTAGTAACCATTACTTATTTTCAACAAAGAAACTTGGTATTTTAGGGGCTTAAATTATTCCTCAAGATAAGAATTAACTACTTGATCAAAATTCTGCTACTGTTTATTATTACAATTACCTGGAGGGCTGGTATTTGCTATTCTTGCTATTTTTGACGGGGGACAGGAGCAGTGAGAAACATCGTCTCCTAAGAGGATCTTTCCGGAATGTGATCATGCATTTTTTACAACATGGGGAATTCTATTCTGTTAGCTTTCATAATTCCATCTCATTTGGGATATGAAGTGATATCCTCCATCTTTATCAATGAGTTTGGAGGAAAAAGTTATCGTAGGAACAGACTAGGGATATCCCTTTGTATTCTTGCTGAGATATGAAAATTATTTTATTATCTTTCTGAAAATGATATGGTAAAATTTAAACATTTTCTTTGACATATCGTCTACCTCGTGTAACTTGAATAAGTTATTCTGCTTCATTTGTACATCTCATTCTGCCCTTTCATATTTCAATGAGCATCTAAAATAGTAAGAATGATAGTGAGGACATTTTTAAATATTGAAATTCTTTTTGAAATGAAATTGCATTCTTTTTTATTGCTCTCCTAGAAAATCATTTTAGAATATTAACATTTTAGAATTAAAAATTATTTTATTTTAAACGTGTTATATGGTGACCGCTAATGACTATAATTATCATGGTGAGCACTAAGTAATGTATAGAATTGTTGAATCAGTAAGTTATACAAACTAATGTAACATGTTTTTTTGTTTTTGTTTTTGTTTCAGGTTTTTATGTAAATTCCAGTTAGTTAACATATAGTATAATATTAATTTTAGGAGTATAACATTGTTAACTATACTTTAAACAAACAAACATAAATAATTTGGTGTTTAAAAAAAATGCCTAAGCTCCACCCACAGAAATTCACATTTAATTGGTCTGAGAGGGGAAAAAAACAATCATATGAAATGGGTTTTTTTGGTTTTTGTTTTTTGTGGGGTTTTTTTGTTTGTTTTGTTTTGTTTTTTTTTACTTTGAAAGAAAGAGAAAAGAAAAAAAGAGGATGAGGGTGTATCAGTTGGTGTGAGATTATGATATATGCCTTTGGGAGATGACATGCTAATTTTTTCTTAAAGATTTTATTAATGTATTTGACAATGGACAGAGAGCGCATGAGAGAGTGTGCAAGCAGGGGAGTGGCAGGTAGAGGCAGGGGGAAGCTGACTCCCCGCTGAGCAGAGAGCCTGATGGGGGCTCCGTCCCAGAACCCTGAGATCCTGACCTGAGTTGAAGGCAGACACTTAACTGACTGAGCCACCCAGGAACACCAACATGTGTGGTTTTTAATGCTTGCAATTTAGGAATTTTTTCACATTATAAAGGTGATTAAAGTTAGGCTCAAAAAAATTAAACAATTAACCCCAGCTGACACAATTAGTGAGAAAAAGAGTCGTGCGAATTTCACATTGTATTCGCATGAAGCAGTTATCTTAGCATATTCATGAATCACCAACATTGAAGAGGTGCCACTCTTTGCTTTTGGTATGTGCTTAAAGATATGTGGAAATCCCCAAATTTACCTTGTGGAAGTAGAGGAAACAAAGTCTATAAAATAAAAGAATTAGTGTCAAGGTCATTTGACGAAAAAAAGAGAATCAGCTGTTCTTACCTGATTGTTTATTCATACACACTTCAACGTGACAGATATTTTATTGCCCAGTGAACACTGTAAAGATAGACCATTCTCTTTTTTAAAATTATTTTTATTAACATATAATGTATTTTTTGCCCCAGGAGTACAGGTCTGTGAATCGTCAGGCTTACAGACTTCATAGCACTCACCATAGCACAGACCCTCCCCAATGTCCATAACCCCAGCACCCTCTCCCTACCCCCCTCCCCCCAGCAACCCTCAGTTTGTTTTGTGAGATTAAGAGTCTCTTATGGTGGGGCACCTGGGTGGATCAGTGGGTTAAAGCCTCTGCCTTCGGCTCAGGTTATGATCTCAGGGTCCTGGGATCGAGCCACACGTTGGGCTCTCTGCTCAGCGGGGGGCCTGCTTCCCTTCCTCTTTCTCTGCCTGCCTCTCTGCCTACTTGTGATCTCTGTCTGTCAAATAAATAAATAAAATCTTTTTTTTAAAAAAGTCTCTTATGGTTTGTCTCCCTCCAGATCCAAACTTGTTTCATTTTTCCCTTCCCTACCCCCCACAACCCCCCACCCTGCCTCTCAAATTCCTATCAGAGAGATCATATGGTAATTATCTTTCTCTAGTTAACTTATTTCGCTCAGCATGATACCCTCTAGTTCCATCCACATCATCGCAAATGGCAAGATTTCATCTCTTTTGATGGCTGCATAGTATTCCATTGTGTATATAGACCACATCTTCTTGATCCATTCATCTGTGGATGGTCATCTAGGTTCTTTCCATAGTTTGGCTATTGTGGACGTTGCTGCTATAAACATTCGGGTGCACGTGCCCCTTTGGATCACTACGTTTGTATCTTTAGGGTAAATACCCAGTAGTGCAATTGCTGGGTCATAGGGCAGTTCTATTTTCAACATTTTGAGGAACCTCCATGCTGTTTTCCAGAGTGGCTGCACCAGCTTGCATTCCCACCAACAGTGTAGGAGGGTTCCCCTTTCTCCGCATCCTCGCCAGCATCTGTCATTTCCTGACTTGTTAATTTTAGCCATTCTGACTGGTGTGAGGTGGTGTCTCACTGTGGTTTTGATTTGTATTTCCCTGATGCCACATGATGTGGAGCACTTTTTCATGTATGTGACCTTTGGCCATCTGGATATCTTCTTCGCAGAAATGTCTCTGATCATGTCCTCTGCCCATTTCTTGATTGAATTATTAGTTCTTTGGGTGTTGAGCTTGATAGATTCTTTACAGATTTTGGATCCTAGCCCTTTATCTGATATGTCATTTGCAAATATCTTCTCCCATTCTGTCAGTTGTCTTTTGGTTTTGTTCACTGTTTCCTTTGCTGTGCTAAAGCTTTTGATCTTGATGAAGTCCCAATAGCTCATTTTTGCCCTTCTTTACCTTGCTTTTGGCGATGTTCCTAGGGAGAAGTTGCTCTGGCTGAGGTCAAAGAGGTTGCTGCCTGTGTTCTCCTCAAGGATTTTCTTGGATTCCTTTCTCACATTGAGGTCCTTCATCCATTTTGAGTCTATTTTCGTGTGTGGTGTAAGGAAATGGTCCAATTTCATTTTTCTGCATGTGTCTGTCCAATTTTCCCAACATTTATTGAAGAGGCTGTCTTTTTTCCATTGGATATTCTTTCCTGCTTTGTTGAAGATTAGTTGACCATAGAGGTGAGGGTCTATTTCTGGGCTCTCTATTCTGTTCCATTGATCTATGTGTCTGTTTTTGTGCCAGTACCATGCTGTCTTGATGATGACAGCTCTGTAATAAAGCTTGAAGTCCGGAATTGTGATGCCACCAACGTTGGCTTTCTTTTTCAATATCCCTTTGGCTATTCGAGGTCTTTTCTGGTTCCATACAAATTTTAGGATAATTTGTCCATTTCTTTGAAAAAAATAGATGGGATTTTGATAGGAATTTCATTAAATATGTAGATTATCTTAGGTAGCATAGACATTTTCACAATATTTGTTCTTTCAATCCATGAGCATGGAACATTTTTCCATTTCTTTGTGTCTTCTTCAATTTCTTTCATGAGTATTTTATAGTTTTCTGAGTACAGATTCTTTCCTTCTTTGGTTAGGTTTATTCCTAGGTATCTTAAGGTGTTGGGTACAATTGTAAATGGGATTGACCCCTTAATGTCTCTTTCTTCTGTCTTGCTGTTGGTATATAGAAATGCAACTGATTTCTGAACATTGATTTTATATCCTGAGACTTTACTGGATTCCTGTATGAGTTCTAGCAGTTTTGGAATGGAGTCTTTTGGGTTTTCCACATAAAGTATCCTATCATCTTCAAAGAGTGAGAGTTTGACTTCTTTGCAGATTCAGATGCCTTTAATTTATTTTGGTTGTCTGATTGCTGAGGCTAGGACTTCTAGTACTATGTTGAATAGTATTGGTGATAGTGGACATTCCTGCCATGTTCCTGACCTTAGCAGAAAAGCTTTTGGTTTTTCCCTATTGAGAATGATATTCGCGGTGGGCTTTTCATAGATAGCTTTGATGATATTGAGGTATGTGCCCTCTATCCCTATATTTTGACAAGTTTTGATCAAGAAAGGATGCTGTACTTTGTCAAATACTTTTTCAGCATCTATTGAGAGTATCATATGGTTCTTTTTCTTTCTTTTATTAATATATTGTATCCCATTGATTGACTTGGGGATGTTGAACCAACCTTGCATCCCAGGAATAAATCCCACTTGATTGTGGAGAATAATCCTTTTAATGGGCTGTTGGATCCTATTGCTAGTATTCTGGTGAGAATTTTTGCATCTATGTTCATCAAGGATATTGGTCTGTTATTCTTTTTGATGGGGTCTGGTTTTGGGATCAAAGTAGTGATGGCCTCATAAAATGAGTTTGGAAGTTTTCCCTCCATTTCTATTTTTTTGGAACAGTTTCAGGAGAATCGGTATTAATTCTTTAAATGTTTGGTAGAATTCCCCCTGGGAAGCCGTCTGGCCCTGGGCTCTTGTTTTGATGACTGCTTCAATCTCCTTACTGGATATGGGTCTGTTCAAGTTTTCTATTTCTTCCTGGTTCAGTTTTGGTAGTTTATATGTCTCTAGGAATTCATCCATTTCTTCCAGATAATCAAATTTTCTGGTGTATAGTTGCTCATAATATGTTCTTTTAATTGTTTGTATTTCTTTGCTGTTGCTTGTGATCTCTCCTCTTTCATTCATGATTTTATTTATTTGGGTCCTTTCTCTTTTCTTTTTGATAACTATGGCCAGGGGTTTATCAATCTTATTAATTCTTTCAAGGAAACAGCTCCTAGTTTCGTTAATTTGTTCTATTGTTTTTTTGGTTTCTATTTCATTGATTTCTGCTCTGATCTTTATTGTTTCTCTTCTCCTGCTGGGTTTAGGCTTTCTTTGCTGTTCTTTCTCCTGCTCCTTTAGGTGTAGGGTTAGGTTGTGTACCTGAGACCTTTCTTGTTTCTTGAGAAAGGCTTGTATTGCTACGTACTTTCCTCTCAGGACTGTCTTTGCTGTGGCCCACAGATTTTGAACAGTTGTGTTTTCATTATCATTTGTTTCCATGAATTTTTTCAATTCTTCTTTAATTTCCTGGTTGACCCATTCATTCCTTAGAAGGATACTCTTTTGTCTCCATATATTTGGGTTCTTTCCAACTTTCCTCTTGTGATAGAGTTCTAGCTTCAGAGCATTGTGTTCTGAAAATATGCAGGGAATGGTCCCAATCTTTTGGTACCAGTTGAGACCTGATTTGTGACCCAGGATGTGATCTATTCTAGAACATGTTCCATGTGCACTAGAGAAGAATGTGTATTCTGCTGCTTTGGAATGGAATATTCTGAATATATCTGTGATGTCTTTCTGGTCCAGTGTGACATTTAAAACATTTACTTCCTTTGAAATCTTTTGCTTAGATGATCTGTCCATTTCAGTGAGGCGGTGTTAAAGTCCCCTACTATTATTGTATTATTGTAGATGTGTTTCTTTGATTTTGTTATTAATTGGTTTATATAGTTAGCTGCTCCCATGTTAGGGCCATAGATATTTAATATTGTTAGATTTTCTTGTTGGACAGACCCTTTAAGTGAGATAGAGTGTCCTTTCTCATCTCTTATTATAGTTTTTAGCTTAAAATCTAATTTATCTGATAAAAGGATTGCCCCCCAGCTTCCCTTTGATGTCCATTAGCATGGTAAATTTCTTTCCACACCCTCACTTTAAATCTGAATTACATCTTTGACTAGCTCCTTGCCCCAGTTCTATCCTGCTTCCCTCACCTCCTTAATAATACTCTTCTAAGAGCATTTCTTCAATAAATCATTTGTAAATCACAAATCTGGACGTGTCTTTGGGTCTAAAATGACTTTCTTGTTGACAGCATATTGATGGATCTTATTTTTCTATCCATTCTGATACACTGTGTCTTTTGATTGGGGCATTTAGCCCATTTACATTTAGGGTAACTATTGAAAGATATGAATTTAGTGCCATTGTATTGGCTGTTACTGTATATTATATCTTTTCTTTTCTGGTCTATTACTTTGAGGCTCTCTCTTTGCTTAGAGGACCCCTGTCAATATTTCCTGTAGATCTCGTTTGGTGTTTGCAAATTTTTTTTAGTTTTGTTTGTCCTCTTTTCTTTGTTCATCCATTCATGTCTATTGGCCTTTTATTGGTGTTTAATATTGTTACAGAAACATCATTTTTTGGCTCATATTTATCTAATACATCTTTTTGCATCACTATTTTTAACTACTTTGTATACATTTGTTTAAAATATTTCTTTTCTACATAAAATATTACAATTTCTTTGTTTTGCTGAGTCTGAGAGACTCAGTCTTTTGAGTGGTGGATATTAGTCCAGGTTCTTTTGAAGCAGAACCTGACATGGAATCCTGATACAAGTGATTTATTAAAGAAATATTCTCAGAAGAATCCTATTAAGGAGGTGAGGGAGGCAGGATAGAACTGGGGCAAGGAGCTAGTCAAAGATGTATTTCAACTTATTTTACTCTTACATTGATCAAATGAGGAGCTCTGAATCATAGAATCACGCAAACTTGAGACGAGAGGCACAACTTTTTATATTTCGTATCAAGTAAGTCACTGTCTGTAGGCCACTTCTTAGGTAAAGGACATATGTTTCCATGTCTTTTTGGTAAAGTGATTATCCTTGGATAATGCTGTTTTCAGAGAAGAGTAAAGCTATGAGCCATCAGATGCTGATATTCACAGATGCTAGGATATGGCTGCACAGGTAGTATAGGGATTATTTGGGTAGGGCCCGGACAACGTTGAATCTAGTCCACTGCTTACATTGCTCAAGACATCTTCTCCCATTAGTTCATTCCATCAGGTCAGTTTCTTCAGGATTCTTCAGACACAATATCTGGGTAAAATTTTAACGTGTTTTAGGACTATATAATACCTCTGATTTTAAATAAGGCTGTTACTGATTTTCATTCTGTCTCTACTACAAATTCTAGATTTCCATTCCTTCAAGAAAAATTTCTGTTGGTTTGGGTTCAGATTCCTCATCTGATAGAGTGAATCAGACACTCATAGCTGAGGTTGTTGAATCCCCAATTTTGAAGCTTGTAGAGAGCGACTTCAGGCATGGTGTATAATCTTATATATATTTTGTTGGATTCAAATTTTTAGAATTTTACTGAGGATTTGGCACATACATATTCAAAAGGGATACTGATTTGTAGTTTTCTTTTCTTGTGATATATTTACCCAACTTTGGTGTAACAATAATACTGGCCTCATAGGATACATTGGGACATGTTCTCTCCCTTTTTTGTTTTAATTTGGAAGTTTGTAAAGGATTGGTAATTTGAGACTGTAATTAATTTTTCTATTTTTATCTATAATTTTGTCTACTTTTTAAATATTTTTTGAGAACCAACTTTTGGTTTGGTTTGACATTCTTCATTTTATTTATATTTTCTACAGGTATACATTGGAGATGTTGTGCATTTGATTCCAGAGCACTGCAATAAAGCAGACATTGCAGCAAAGTAAGTCAAATACATTTTTTGGTTTCTCAGTGCATATAAAAATTATGTTTACACTATACTGTAGTTTATTATGTAATAACATTATATCTAAAAAATAATGTAAATACCGTAGTTTAAAAATATTTTATTGCTAAAAATGCTAGCTGTCATCTGAGTTTTCAATAAGTTGTACTCTTTTTGTCAATGGAAGGTCTTGCCTTGATGATGATGGCTGCTAACTGATTAAGTTGGTGATTGCTGAAGGTTGTGTTGGCAGTGGCAGTTTCTTAAACTAAGGCAGTAAAGAAGTTTGCTCCATTGGTTAATTCATCTTTCACAAACAATTTCTCTGTAGCATGTAATGCTGTTTGATAGCATTTTACCACAGTAGAACTTCTTTCAAAAATGGAGCCCATCCTCTCAAACCCTCTGTTGCTTTATCAACTGACTGTATGTAGTATTCTAATTCTTTGTGGTCTTTAACAGTCTTCACAACATCTTCCCCAGCAGTAGTTTCCATCTCAAGAAACCACTTTCCTTGCTTATCCATAGGTACCAACTCTTTATCTATCAGAAGTTTAACCATGAGATGGCAGCAATTTGGTCACATCGTCAGGTCCTACTTCTAATACTAGTTTTCTATTTCTACCACATCTTCAGTTACTTTCTCCACTGGAGTCTTGAACCCATCAAAGTCATCCATATCCTTCCAAATCCATAACTTTCCAAATCCCTGTTAATGTTGATATTTTGACCTCTTCCCATAAGTCACACATCTTCTTAGTAGCAGTTAAGATGGTGAATCCTTCCTAGATGGTTTTCAATGGACTTAGCTGAGGTCCACCAGAGGAATCACTATTTATGTCAGCTGTAACTTTATTAAATGTATTTCTTAAATAATAAGACTTGACCTCCAATGCCTGTTTATTCCCCTGTTTGTGCTGATTCTGGGAATGTCCTTTCTTCTCCCTCTCAGACACCTTGGAGGGGCAAGGGCCAAGGAAGGCCATATCCAGTTTCCTTGGCGCAGTGCACGTAGGGTGCTTTATTCTCCATAAAGTGGTATATGCTAAGATGGGTTGGGCTTGGGCCAATGTCCCCATGTTTATAGAGCTGAATAAAGTGGGACTCTGAGGAAAAAAAAAAAAAAAAGACTTGAAAGTTGAAATTTCTTCTTGACCCATGCACTGTAAACGCATGTTGTGTCAGTAGGCATGAAAATGAGATTAATGTCATGTATCTTATCAGAACTCTTGGGTGACCAGGTGCATTGTCAATCAGCAGTAATATTTTGAAAGAAATTTTTATTTTCTGAACAGTGGGTTCAAAATATTTACTGTACATCTGAAACGAACACTATGTCAACTATATTTCAGTAAGAAAATATTCAGCAAACCATGTTATAAACAGATGTGCTGTCATCTAGACTTCATTGTTTCGTTTACAGAGCATGGGTAGAATAGATTTAGCATAATTCTTAAGAGCCCTAGGGTATTTAGCCTTGGGTTCTACTTAAAGTCATTGGCTATATTATCCCATAATAAGAGAGTCAGCCTGTATTTGAAACTTTAAGCTAGGCATTGCCTTCTCCCTAGAAATGAATATTGTCCATGACATTTTCCCATATAAGACTGTTTCATCTACCCTGAAAATCTGTTGTTTATTGTAGCCACCTTCATTAATTATCTTCAGCTGGATCTTCTGGATAATTTGCTGTAGTTTCTTCATCAGCACTTGCTGCCTCACCTTGCACTTTTATGTTATGGAGATGGCTTCTTTCCTTAAACCTCATGTACCAGCTTCTGCTACTTTCCAACTTTTCTTTTGCAGCCTCCATATCAGCAACTTTCTCCGTATCAGCAACAAGGCTGTTTCGCTTTATCATGTGTCTGTTCACTGAAGTAACACTTCCAATTTGCCTTAAGAACTTTCCCTTAATATTTAAAACTTGGTGAATTGATTAGTACAAGTGGCCTTGCTTTCAGCCTATCTCTGCTTTCAACATGATTTCCTTACTAAGCTTAATCATTTCTAGCTTTTTTTTTTTAAGATTTTATGTATTTATTTGACTCAGAGAGAGAGAGATCATGAGTAGGCAGAGAGGCAGGCAGAGAGAGAGGGGAAGCAGGCTCCCTGCTGAGCAGAAAGCCCAGCACATGACCTGAGCTAAAGGCAGAGGCTTTAACCCACTGAGCCACCCAGGCGCCCCCATTTCTAGCTTTTGATTTAAAGTGAGAGATGCACCACTCTTTCTTTTATTTGAACACTTAGAGGCCATTGTAGGGTTACTAATTGGCTTAATTTCAATATTTTTGTGTCTCAGGGAATGGGAAAGCCCAAGGAGAGGGAATCAGGGGAACCACCAATGAGTGGATTGGTCAGAACATGTAAAACATTTATCATTTCACAGTCTTAGGGATGCCTGTGTGGCTTAGTCAGTTAAACATTTGCCTTCAACTGGGGTCATTATCCCAGGGTCCTATGATCAGGTCCCACATCAGGCTCTTTGCTCAGCAGGGGGCCTGCTTCTCCCTCTGTCTGCTGCTCCCCATGCTTGTGCTCTCTGTCTCTTTACAAATAAATGGATAAAATTTAAGTTCACTGTCTGATTTGGGCATGGTTCATGGAGCCCAGAACATGTATAGTAGTAACATCAATGATCACCGATCACAGGTCTCCATACCAAATATAATAATAATGAAAGAGTTTGAAATATTAAAAGAATTGCTAAAATTTGACATAGAGACATGAAATGAGGAAATGCTACTGGAAAAAGGGGTCTGATAGACTTGCTCTATGTAGGATTGCAACAGACCTTCAATTTATAAATAATACAATGTTTGCAAAACACAAAGTGAAGCACAATAAAATGAGATACACCTGTATTTCATTCATTTCTGCTCTAATCTTTGTTATTTCCTTTTTCTATTTGCTTTAATTTGCTCTTCATTTTTCCCCCATATCCCGGGATGCAAAGATTGATTATTTATTAATGCTATTTTTTAAAAATATGAATATCTATAGTTACAAATTTTCCTGAGCCTGTTGTAGCTTTAGTCCATAAGTTTTGATGTATTGTGTTTGCATTTTTATTTATCTTAAGTTTTTTCTAATTTTCTTTCTGATTTTTTTCCTTTACATATTGGTCATTGAGGAATATGTTATTAAATTTCCCTATATTTGTGAACTTCCCAAAGTTCCTTTTGTTTTTGACTTCAAAAGTCATTCCCTTGCTGTTGGAGAACATATTTTGTATGATTTTAATTACTTTAAATTTATTAAGGCTCTATTTTTGTTTGTTTGTTTTGTTTTGTTCTCTATGCAGGAGAATGTTCCATAAGTACTTAAGAAGAATATGTATCTGCTGCTATTGTGGTGGGTATACTATAGAAATAACTGTTGGTCTAGTTGGTGTATAGTGTTGTTTAATTTATCTGTCCTTGTTGATATGCTACCTAGTTGTTAATCCAATATTAAAGACAGGGTATGGATGTTTCCAATTATTATTTTTGAATTGGCTATTTCACCCTTTAGTTGGGTCAGATTTCTTTCATGTGTTTTGGGACTTTGTTGCTAGGACCATGTATGTGTTTTCTTGATGGATTGATATTTTCATCATTATTAAATTTCCCTTTTTATGTATGTAACATTTCTTGTTTCAAGTCTATTTTGTGGGTATTAGTACAGCCACTCCGGCCCTCTTAATGTTGCTTTTTCCATGCTCTCTCTTTTTTTCATCCAGTTATTTTCAACCTATTTGTGTATTTAAATCAATGTCTTCTTAAGACAATATGTAGATTGGCTCATGTTTTTCCTTATCCAGGCTAAACTCTGTATTTCAGGGGTACCTGGGTGGCTCAGTTGGTTAAGTGTCTGTATTCAGCTCAGGTCATGATCTCAGGGTGGTGATGTCAAGCCCTGTGTTGGGCTTCCTACTCATTAGGGAGTCTGCTTCTTCCTCTCCCTCTGCCCCTCCACCCCACTCGTGCTCTCTCTCTCTCAAATAAATAAAACCTTTTTTAAAAAAAAGAATTTATTCAATCAATCAGAGAAAGACAATGATCATATGATCTCTGATATGATGAACTTGAGAGGCAGGGCAGGGGGTTGTGGGGAGTAGGAAAGAAAAAAATGAAAGAAGATGCGATCGGGAGGGAGACAAACCATAAGAGACTCTTAATCTCACAAAACAAACTGAAGGTTGCTGGGTGGGTGGGGGTTTAGGGATAGGGTGGTTGGATGATGGACATTGTTGGGGGGGGTATGATGAGGAGTGCTGTGAAATGTGTAAGCCTAATGATTCACAGACCTATACCCCTGGGACAAATAATACATTATATGTTAATAAAAATAATTTAAAAAAATAAAAGTGTGCACTGAAAAAAAATTATTAAAAAATAAACTCTTTTTCATTAGATTATTTAATCTGTTCACATTTAGTGTTATTATTGATATGGTTGCATTTATACCTGCCATGTTGCTTTTTATTTCTATGTCTCACATCTTTTTTGTCTCTCTGCTCTTCCTCATGCAATTTCTGTTTGTTTTCATGGATATTTTTTAGTGTAAAATTTTAATTGTTTTAATAATTTTAATTTTTTTTCTGTTATTTTCTAGTAATAGTTTTAGGGACTTCATCTTAACTTACCAAATAGACTTCATATTTATACTATAATCATTCTTGCCCTTTTTTCTCTCTCTCCTCTATGGGTCTCCCATTATGCATTTTAGTGTGCTTATTGGTGCCTCACATTTCTCTGTGGTTCTGTTCATTTTTCTGCATTATTTTTCTCTCTGTTTTTCAGATTACCTAGTCTCTTTTAATCAATCTTCAATTTTGCCAGTTTCCTTCTTTTGCCAACTCAATCTAATATTGAAGCCATCTAGTGAATGTTTCATTTTTTTTTTAAGATTTTATTTATTTATTTGTCAGAGAGCTAGAGAGAGTACAGGCAGGCAGAGTGGCAGGTGGAGGCATAGGGAGGAAGCAGGCTCCCTGTAGAGCAAGGAGCCTGATGTGGGACTCGATCCCAGGACCCTGAGATCATGGCCTGAGCCGAAGGCAGCCGCTTAACTGACTGAGCCACTCAGGCATCCCCTGAATGTTTCATTTTTGTTATTATACTTTGCAGCCGAAGAATTTCCATTTGATTCTTCTTTAAAAAAATTTCTATCTCTTTTTTTTTTTTAATTTTATTCATTTTACAGAGATCACAAGTAGGCAGAGAAAGAGAGGAGGAAGCAGTCTCCCTGCTGAGCAGAGCCCGATGTGGGGCTTGATCCCAGGACCCCGGGATCATGACCCAAGCTGAAGGCAGAGGCTTTAACCCACTGAGCCACCCAGGTGCCCCTCTATCTCTTTTTTTGATATTTTCTATTTCATGAGATATTGTTACCCTACTTTATTTCAATTCTTTAGACATGGTCTCTTTTAGTTCTTGGAATATATTTATAATAGCTACTCTAAAGCCTGTATGTGTCAAATGCAGCATCTAGGCCACTTCAAAAGCATTGTCTGATTTTGTTTCTTTGTTTTCTATGTATGGTCACAGATTTCTGTGTTTCGCATGTCTTGGACTGTTTTCTTGAAAATGAAATAATTTAGAAAACATGTTTCAGCAACAAAGGATGCTGATTCTTCCAGTCTTGAATCATGTTGTTTTACAGACTAGTTCATTTATTTATTTGCTTAGTGACTTGAGTGAACTGATTCTGTGAAGTTGATTTCCCTCCTGAGTATCACCATGTGACCTTTGATATCCCTGTTCAGATTTTTTTTTCTTGCAGTTTTGGAACTAGAAGCCCCAGATTCAGATCCTACATGGCCACTTACGGGTGGGAACTCTTCCTGATTTGCAGATGTCCAACTTCTCACTATGTCCTCACACAGCAGTGAGAGAATGACAGAGAGAAAGAATACTCTTTGGTGTCTTTATTTATTTATTTATTTATTTTTTAAAGATTTTATTTATTTTATTTGAATGAGATCACAAGTAGGCAGAGAGGCAGGCAGAGAGAGAGGGAGGAGGAAGCAGGCTCCCCGCCAAGCAGAGAGCCTGATGCGGGGCTCGATCCCAGGACCCTGGGATCATGACCTGGCAGAGGCTTTAACCCACTGAGCCACCCAGGCCCCCTCTTGTGTCTCTATTTACAAGGACAAAAATCCTATCAGATCAAGAGCCTACCGTTATGACCTCATTTAACTTTACCTCCTTAAAGACCCTATTTCCAAATATAGTTTCTTTGGGGGTTGGAATTTTAACATAGAAATTTTGTAGGAACACAACCATTCAGTTCATAACACCAGCCAGTTGTTGGTCAGAGTTTGTGCTTAAGTACCTTTGTGTGACTTAATTTCTTTGTGGTTTAGGAATGTTTTCAATTCTTCCCCAGATCCTGCTCTGATCGCTTTTGCCCATGAGTAAGAGGTGGTTGGAGTTAAGGGTGCCAGGATCCTCTCAGCTACCTCTTCTTAGAACAGACTTTCTTGCAACATGGGGCTTGGGGTAGGATGAGGAGTTCTTAAAGGCTACCTCTTCCCCTCTCCTCACCATACTTTCCAGTTTGAAACCAAACTCTAGTGGGACATGAGGAAAGAGACAACTCATTTTCAAGGCTGCACCTTCCTGTCTTAGAATTCCTGGAGTAGTTTCTGTAAGATGTAGCTTGGGTTGGGCTGGAAGAAGGGGCATGGGGTAGGCGGGTTGTGGCTCAAAAATTACAGACGACTGAGGTTAAGGCAATATAATTGAATTGATGTCTCAACTCTGCCAAATGATCTTCAGACAATTTCTGGAGAATTTAAATTATGTTTTTTTATAATTTTGTCTAGATAAAGTGTTTATTAGAGAGGTTCTAGTACATTCCTCACTCCTCTATTCTAAAAGCTGTTTCTGTTTATAGATTCTAAAAACTGGATATAAGTTTAAACAAACATTCTCCTTTAGAAAGGAAGGCATTTACCTCAGAGTTCCTTCTCCAGAGACATAGAGTTAATTGAAGACAAAGTCAACAGCAGCCTCTTGTTTTTGAGAGCAGCACGTCCAAAACATTCCCCATTCCTCAGTCTTGGGCAGGTTGAATCTTTTTCTTGCAACCTATTTGATTCTCAAATTTTCCCTTAATTAGCCAGCGGCTGCTTGCTCAGGCCGCCTCCCCTATCCTTTTGATATGTCTCCATCATTCTTTGAAGATCCTTTTACTTTCCAGCACAAAAAAAGCCATTTTATATTTATATACTTTCTACCCCTCAGTCCTGGAATCCAGCATTTCTCCTCGAGGTCTTGGCTCCTTTCTACAGCAATTTTATAAATGTAAGTATAATCTAAATGCTGAGAACTATAATGAAAATTTCTTTCTTTTCTTTCTTATTAAAGTATTTTGGTAAATTTGTTTCCTACAGCTCACTCCAAATTTTTCTGAATCAGAATAGACTGAGATCACCTTATCTGAGCTTTACTACAGATTGTATTCCTATTGAGTTGAGACTGGCCATCATGTTTCAACCAAGTTCTAACTAAAACAACCCATTTACTTGTATCTTTTTTGTGATGCCAGTTTTAAAGCTATAATATTGTCATTTACTTCTCCTAAGACTAAGTTATCAAATGTAAGAGGAGGAGACTAGAAGCTAAAGCTTAAAAATATGTAAGCTTATTCATTTCAGGGAAAAAGTATGCTCTACAATTACAGAAATTCAATATAACTATTTCTTTTATATGTTTTAGCTTTGTGAAAGATGATACCTAAATATATTTACTTAAGTCATAAAATCAGAAAGTCGAAACATGTAAAATAGACTTGGAAGGGAGAGGAATGTGTCAATATAGTTTCTAAGTTTTATCATAAATGTGAAAAGATAATTTTTGAATTTTTAATATTTAAAATTATTAAAATAAAGTATTTTTACATTTTTATAATTTATGGCTTTAAAAATTATTTCTTAAATGAAATTACATAGGAAATCTTTCAGGCCTCTTTAAGGTTAGTCTATCAATCTAATATTGAAAACTCATTTATTTTACATTTAATTCATTACTACATTTTATTTTAGATTTTGCCTTCCTGGTACTCACCTCAGATAGATAGCTTTTATTTCTTTAGGACACATTTTTTTTACTTAAATGTTGAAATGAATACTCTATTCTTTACTTTGGAAGTTAAAACTAGTAAGAGGAATTAACTGTCTTTTTGTGAAAAAACTATGGCTTGTCCTCACCTCCACTTGGTAAGTTTTGTTTATTGAATTTGAAGCTCTAATGACAAACACCCTAAGTATTTAACCTTCTTCTGAGATTCTGTGTTGTAAAATTCTAATCTATCAGCTTCTTAAAATAATCTTCTCTTATTTACTATCACAATGCCAAAGCCACAGTCACTGAATTTCTTTGCAATTATGAAAACTAATAAAAACACTTTAAAAATAATATTTCCCAGATGCAGAAGTAGATAGAAATATGGCCATAATTTATCAAATCATAATATTTAAATTCAGAAGGTGATTTTCAATAATTTAGCTAAAATCTTTCTACTACTTGATATTACTTCATTTATTCATTATTTTAAAAGCTGAAATTAAAAGAGTTTGTGATTTGGAATCTCAAAGACATAAATTCCTGCATTTAAATACTTAATGTATGACATCAGGAAATCATTTAGCATGCTTTGTCCTTTTGCAACTGAAAAATAAGATGACCTAGACTTTCCAGAGTTGTAAGAATTAGATTATTATGGTAATGTAATAAATATGAAATATTCTGCCTATACTTCCTTATACATTTATTATTTTATTCTACCTTTTTGATTGCCTTTTAAGTTTATTTATTTTTTTTTTAAGTTTTATTTTTTTTTTTTTTGACAGAGAGACCACAAATAGGCAGAGAGAGAGTGGAAAGCAGGCTCCCCGCTGAGCAGGGCTCCATCCCAGGACCCTGAGATCATGACTTGAGTCTTAACCCACGGAGCCACCCAGGCACCCCTTAAGTTTATTTTTTAGTAATTTCTACATGGGGCATAGGTTTTAAACTCACAACCCTGAGATTAAGAGTGACATGTTCTTCCAGCTGAGAGATCCAAACAACCCTATATTCAAGTTAATATTAAGTATCCATCATTATGCTTAGAGATACTTTCTCGTACAAGCATATGTTTTCCTTTTAATATTTACTTATGTTATAAAATTTACCTGTAATAATAATAATAGTTTTCCACCCTGTTCTGTTACTTTTGAAAATTACAAGGTAACCCTGGCTTAATATAAAACTCACATACTCCTGAAAGAATTGAAAAATCACATTTAAAAAAATACATAATCCTAACTGCATTTTTGAAGCTTATCATTTTTAATTACTTTCTACTTTGTATGTCTTTTGTAAGGTTTCCTGAGTTATGTGTTTTCTAAAACAGTGCTCACATCGCTGTCAAAATTAAACTATGCAAAGGTCAGACTTCAGCAGAGAATTCCTGTTTCCATAGAAACTGACTTGATTTAGGAAAGATCTGTGAGTGCTTATAAATAATCATGGTATCCAGAACTTCATTGCTTTCCTTTGACAGTTGTAGTGATCTCACCTGAGAAAGAGCCAGTTCTTAGATTATTCTTAAATGAGAATTTCAAATATTGGTACTAATTTATGTGTCTTTAATTGGCATCTACATATCCTATGCAGTATCACACTCCTCCAATAAAAAAGTCACCATTAAAATGAATCATATAGTTTCATTGAGGCAAATTACATGACTATTATACATGCTTTTGCACTAGTAGTCACACTTTTATGTATTCTTGGAAGAGTTTATGCTTCTAGAAAGATTAAGCAAGGTACTGAATGGTTTAACCTTATATTCTTTGGATGTTTCTTTGTTTTATTGTTCACAGAATCTGCGTTAGGAATGTGAGTTCTCTTTGTATTTTAAGCAGTGACATAATGCACTATCAAGTACACTACAGCCAGGTAGAGCCAAGAGAAAACCATTTGAAGGGAACCAGTCTGAATGGGAAATGTTTGGTACGTTATTTTAGAGACCATCCACAGTAACCAAGGTGGAGCTGGGTTGGGACTATTTTCCACATCCAGCATTGATATCTGGAGCAAATTATTCATATCTGCATTTGCCTGTTTCCACGATAATATTTTGATTATTAAACCCACACTGATAATAAGCCTCTTGGAAAAAGGTGTAGATGGAAATGCTAGTTACTTTTTCCTATTTTCCCCCTCTCTCTTTCAGGTTGTTTTTGTTTGTTTCTTCTCTAATTTCCTTTCTTTGTTCTTAAATTAACCAGATTGTGGGGCACTAGATGTCTCGGTTGGTCGAACACAGGACTCTTGATTTCATCTGGGGTTGTGATCTCAGGGTTGTGGGATCAGGCCCCAAGTCAGGCTCCGTTCTGGGTATGGAGCTTGCTTGGGATTCTCTCTGTCTCTGTATCTTCCTCTCCTAAACAAAATAACTAAATTACCTTAAGACTTTTATGGCAATAAATATAATTAATGAGAGATGTCATAAGAATTCTATGAAAGTTATTCAGGAATCTTCAGGTAAATATGATATTGCTTTCGGATGGCTTTAAGACATTTTGCTTTATCTTCCTTTTTCTAAATAGTCATTAAAATTCCTTTGAATGAATCTTAACAAACGAGATGCAAATAACTTTGAAAATATAAAATTTGTGTCAATCATTTTTAAGAGTGTAGGAGAAATGTCTACTAAAAATAGTTGATTGAAGCTCAAATGCAAATTATAATTTGTTGTTTTACAACTGGAAATAGTTTAGAAAAAAACTCTATAATGTAGAATAAGAACAAATCTCACCCAAGTCTACCCCTTGTTTCAGATATAGTTTTGTAGAAAGCACCAAGAAACGGGTTCTTTCCTATCTCATCCTTTTGTTCTGCTCATATTAGAAATTGAGTTAGTTTTGACTGGCAGCCCCATGAGAGACGTGGCCTGATGTAGGAATCCCAGTCACTTGACCAAAACCATCAGTGAGCAGTGAAGCCTCCCTTGGAACTCCATGCTCCTTCTCAGTTTGAGACTCCTTCTTACGTACAACTCAGGTGATCACTTATACTAGGACTTGCAGATACCAAACTGAATCCACTCTAAAGAACTAGGTATGAGAGACTGATCCTGTAGCTGGGAACTGAAGGTGAGGAGAGGAGTGTTGTATTTGAACAACGGTCGTTAGGTTTGTCTGGGGCAATACTCAGAGAACGGTAACCATTTTCTTAGAACTTCTTCTGAAGTAAACGGGGACCGAGCTTCCAGTGGACATTTAATCTGGGGGTAGGATACCTTCCTGACAGACTTCGAAAACACAATTCATTATCTGGAATTAACCATCAGTCAGTCAAGTTTTGAATGTCTAGTGCTGTACTGAGAATAATATTAAAGTAAAATCCGTACCCCCATGTTTTCAAAGGACTCTGAAATGTACCTGTTGGACTAAGTAAACATATACAAAACAACAAAAGAAATGGGACTGTTACAACAATTACTCCTCTCTTGTAACAGCACATTGTAGACCCTTTCAGCAGGACCGGATTGGAGGTGTGCAAACCAGAGGACTGCTCGGATTCACAACATTATGGCAGTATTCTAGATGACAGATGACAAGCACGTGGACTGCGAGAGAACAGGGGGATAAAACCTGGTATGAGAGATGCTAGGACAGAATTCTATAAATCATTCTCTTCTTTGCGTGACCACCCTACTCATCCTTTAAGATGCAGTTCAAAACGAAAATGCCAGATGAATTTGAAAGAATGATTGCTGTCTTTTGTCTGCTTTCAGATATTTCGTTCAGATTGCCAGTATATTACTTCTCAGAATGTAGAGTCAGGGCCTACCATACTCAACTCTATAGCCTTAGCGTTCGCGATTATACCTGTCAGAAAGACATCATTCAATCCATGTTCACTGAATTGAATCATATCTTTCAGTTCCTTTTCCCCCTTAAATCCAGTATTTAGGATTTGAAAATGAAATCTATAAAGATTAAAGGAAATGGGGTTAGTTACATTCAGACTTTACAACAGTCTTTCTTTTTTAATTTAATTCCATTTAATTTCTTTTCAGTGTTCCAAAATTCATTGTTTATGCACCACACCCAGAGCTCCATGCAATACGTACCCTCCATAATACCTACCACCAGGCTCACCCAACCCTCTGTCTCCCCTACCCCTCCAAACCGCTCAGATTGTTTCTCAGAGGCCACAGTCTCTCATGGTTTGTCTTCCTCTCCAATTTCCCCCAATTCCCTTTTCCTTTCCTTCTCTTAATGTCCTCCATGCTATTCCTTATGCTCTACAAATAAGTGAAACCAAATGATAATTGACTCTCTCTGCTTGACTTATTTCACTCAGCATAAACTCTTCCAGTCCCATCCATGTTGCTACAAAAGTTGGGTATTCATCCTTTCTGATTGAGGCATAAAATTTCATAGTACTTATGGACCATATCTTATCCTTCTGTCTGTTGAAGGGCATTTTGGCTCTCTCCAGACTTTGGCGACCATGGCCATTGCTGCTATGCACATTGGGGTACAGATGGCCCTTCTTTTCACTACATCTGTATCTTTGGGGTGAATACCCAGTAGTGCAATTGCAGGGTTATAGGGAAGTTCTATTTTTAATTTCTTAGGAATCTCCACACTGTTTTCCAAAACGGCTGCACCAACCTGCATTCCCACCAACAGTGTAAGAGGGTTCCCCTTTCTCCACATCCTCTCTAACACTTGTTTACTGTCTTGTTGATTTTGGCCATTCTCACTGGTGTAAGGTGGTATCTCAATGTGGTTTTGATTTCAATTTCTCTGATGGCTAGTGATGATGAACATTTTTCATGTGTCTGTTAGCCATTTGTATGTCTTTTCTGGAGAAGTGTCTGTTCATGTCTTCTCTCCATTTTTTGACATGATTATCTGTTTTGTCTGTGTTGATTTTGAGGAGTTCTTTATAGATCTTGGATACCAGCCCTTTGTCTGCACTGTCATTTGCAAATATCTTCTCCCATTCCATGGGTTGCCTCTTCGTTTTGTTGAATGTTTCCTTTCCCACTGTATACTTTTTCCTGCTTTGTCAAAGCTTATTTGACCATAGAGTTGTGGGCCCATATCTGGGCTCTCTACTCTGTTCCACTGGTCTATGTGTCTCTTTTTTTGCCAGTACCATGCTGTCTTGGTGATCACAGCTTTGTAATAAAGCTTCACATCAGGGAACATGATGCCCCCAGTTTTGTTTTTCTTTTTCAACATATCCTTAGCAATTCTGAAACTCTTCTGGTTCCATACAAATTTTAGGATTGTTTGTTCCAGCTCTTTGAAAAATGCTGGTGGAATTTTGATCAGGATGGTATTGAAAGTATAGATGGCTCTAGGCGGTATAGACATGTTAACAATGTTTATTCTTCTGATCCATGAGCATGTACTACTACTCTTCCATCTTTTTGTTTCTTCTTCAATTTCTTTCATGAGTGTTCTGTAGTTCAAGTACAGATCCTTTACCTCTTTGGTCAGGTTTATTCCTGGGTATCCTATGGTTCTTGGTGCTATAGTTAATGGAATTGATTCTCTAATTTCCCTTTCTATATTTTCACAGTTAGTGTATAAGAAAGCAACTGATTTCTGTTCATTGATTTTGTATCCTACTTACTGAATTGCTGTATGAGTTCTAGTAGTTTGGGGGCGGAGTCTTTGGGTTTTCCATATCAAGTATAATGTCATCTGTGAAGAGAGAGTTTAGCTTCTTCTTTGCCAATTTGACTATTTTTATTTTTGTTGTTGATGTTGGTGTTGTCCAATTGCTATTGTTAGGACTTCTAGTACTATGTTGAATAACAGTGGCAAGAGTGGACATCCTTGTCATGTTCCTGATTTCAAAGGGACAGCTGTCAGCTTTTCCCCATTGAGGAATTTTTTATATATAGGTCTTATCAAGTTGAGGAATGTTCTCTGTATCCCTATACTTTGAAGAGTTTTAATCAGGAACAGATGCTTTATCTTGTCAAATGTTTTTTCTGCATCAATTGAGAGGACCTTGTGGTTCCTCTCTCTCTCTTATTGATTTGTTCTATCACATTGATTGATTTGTGAATGTTGAGCCACCCTTGCATCCCAGGGATAAATCCCACCTGGTCATTGTGGATAATCTTTTTAATGTACTGTTGGTTCCTATTAGTACGTGTACTAAGGACTAAGGGTGGCTCAGTGGGTTAAGCCTCTGCCTTTGGGTCGGGTCATGATCTTGGGGTCCTGGGATCGAGCTCCACATCGGGCTCTCTGTTCAGCAGGGAGCCTGCTTCCTCCTCTCTCTCTGTCTCTTCTGCCTCTCTGTCTACTTGTGATCTCTGTCTGTCAAATAAATAAATAAAATCATAAAAAAACTCCACACAAATATGTATACATATCTCCATGTGTGTGTGAAAACATGCATATATTTACACATGTATTTGTACATACAGATGGAGATCTACAACTGTATCAGTAGAAAGTAAAATTCTAGAGTCTTTCATAGTTGATTTGGATCTCTTCACTGTCCCTGGTACATTTATTAATCCTTTGCCTTGTCTAGAAGCTGAAATTCTGGGATGGACACAGGAAGAGGTCTTTTATTAAGGGAGAGAAAAAACCCACCGAAGCTTTTTATAAGAACATGGGCCTGGATGGCGATGTTGGCGGGGTGGGGAGGACAAGGAAAGAAGCAAAACACCCTCAGTGCCCCATGCCGTGTAACACTGCCTCGGAGAGACGTGTCTTAAAGATAAGGACACAAGTGCCATGAAAAATGTAGAGATGAATGAAGATATACCAGTAAAATTGAGGCAAAGAAACAAGCATGAGGATACTTTTACTGCCATTGGAAAAAGCGGGCTTCAGTAAGGAAGAATTTCTGGAGAGGAAGAAGAATTTTGCACAGTGGTAAACAAGTCAGCATATTCCAAATCTGCTTGCATTCAATAAGTGGTTTCAAAACGAATAAAACAAAAATCAATGAAATTAAAAGGAAAAACGGACAGATTTATAATCAAAGTAGAAGACACTAACAAATTTCACTGGATACCTGGTAACCATAAGGAGACAAAACCTAAATTATTAATCTTCTATGCTATAGGAGATTAGAAGAGCTAAAAAACACTTGCAAATTGCTGTGTGTATGATATACTATCCCTGATGGCCTCAGAATTCACATTATTTTCAAACTGAAAGATCATTTATCAAAACTGGACAAATGGTGGCATATGAAGAAAACCTCAACAAATTGTATTTATTTTTTAAAAGATTTTATTTATTTATTTGACAGAGAGAGAGAGATCCCAAGCTGGGCGAGCAGGAGAGGTAGAAGCAGGCTTCCTGCCGAGCAGAGAGCCCAATGCAGGACTTGATCCCAGGACCCTGGGATCGTAACCTGAGCTGAAGGCAAACGCTTAACTGACTGAGCTATCCAGGTGCACCATACTCAACAAATTTCAAGGATTGAAATAGTTTAGATTATGTGCTCTGAATAGAGTGGAATTAGGAAAACTTAGTGACAAAATAACTAGAATATCCCCCCAACTACCAAGAAACTAAATAATGTACTTATAAATTATCCATGGCCACAGAAAAAAATCACAATGAAAATTTAAAAATAGTTTAATCTCAATGAAGAAAAATATATTAAACTTGTTGAATGCAGCTAACATATTGCTCTGAAGGAAATTTGTAGTTTCAAATGAATAAATGAGAAAAGAATACAATTTTCTGAATTTCTAACTCAAGAAAGAAGATAAAGATCAGAAAATTACACATAGTATAATATAAAAGGAAAAAACTAAAAGCTACAAGTATAAATTATTGGAAAAAAGTATAATGCAGAAAATTTGGAAGTCAAGCTTCAGCATTCTTTCAACCAAAATAGGTGAAATTTGTAGAAATACTCATTAAAGGGGGGGAAAAAAAACACAAAAAAACACAGTGCCAAAACCTGGCAAGGATACAGCAGGAAGACTAAATGAGAACAATCTCTCTCATGAATATAGAAACAAAATATTAGAGAATTAAATCCAGAGATACATGAAAACAATGATTTAAGCACTGAACTCCTGAAACTGGAGATAGAACAGAAAATGAAATTTGAAAGGATGTAGAAGAACGGAAAACCAGTGAAGTGAATGCAATGGATGATTCAGCTTCTAAAAGCAGTCAACGTAGTTCACAATATTAACCAAAAAAAGGAAGAAGAATCATTTGAACTTCTCAGTATATGTAGAAAACCATTTGGTAAAATTCAGCAACCACTTATTCAAGGAAAAAGAAAAACCAAACAAAAGTTTCTTAGGAAACGAGAATTAACGTGATCAAAAAGCTGGCAGAGACGACCAGCAAATTACCTCCAGGACTGTCGTGTGTAAAGCGACACACTAGCCACCGAGACCCGTTATAATCTGGAACAATTTAACAGTGAGCTAGTGATGCAGGGATGTATACGAGAGAGAGTTGAGTTCAGAGCCTGACTCCTGCGTGTCTCATCACATCGTTTAGGATACTGCTACTGTGCGGTGGGCAAACAATGGTCTTCTTTGTTTTTTAATAGAATTTCGAGCGACGCTGGTGTGGCTCCGTCGGTGAAGCATCGGATTCTTGCTGTCAGCTCAGGTCATGATCTCAGGGTCGTGAGACGGAGCCCCGTGTCAGGCTCTGTGCTCGGTGGGGAGTCTGCTTGAGATTCTCTCTCTCCCTCTGCCTCTGCCCTTCCGCTCCCACATACAGCTTCCTCTGCTGTCGACAGCCTGTACCGCACCGGTTGCCCTTGTTACGATCAGCGAACCCTCACTGACACATCAGTGGGGCGCGAAGTCCACAGTTTGGACCTCGTTCCTGGAGTCTCGTATTTTCTGTGGAGTAGGACAAAGGCACAATGACACATGCCCACACCGTAGTGTCACGCAGAATAGTTTTCATGCCCCGAAGTCCTTTGTTTACTCACCCCGTCCTCTTTCCTAGCCCCGGCAACGAATGATCTTTCCACTGTCTTTGTAGCTTTGCCTTTTCCAGACTGTCGTACAGCTGGAGTCCTACTGTGTGCAGCCTGGCAACGGTGTGGCACAGCAGGAACGTCCCTTCATTGCTGGTGGGAATGCAGGGTGGTACAGCCACTTCGGAGGACAGTTTCTTACAAAACCAGATATACTGTTACTATGTCATGCGTCAGTCACCCAGTTTGGTGTGATACCAAAATACACTGGAAGGTTACAGAAACTTGCACACAGTTCTCTAATAATATGTGTGTTTTAAAGTGTTTTGAAATGTTAAATTTTTCTACAAATTTGCCCATTTCATTTCAATCTTCAAATTTATTGAAATAAAGTTGTTGTAGTATCCTCTCAAAAAGAAAAACAACCTGCACACAGATGTTTACAGCAGCTTTATTTAAATTGACAAAATTTGGAAGCATCTAAGATGTCCTTCAGTAGGTGAAGGAATGAAAAATTGTATTGTATTTAGACAATGGCATATTATTTAGTGTTAGAAAGAAACGAGCTGTCAAGCCATGAAAAGACATGTAAGAACATTAAATGCAAATTACCGAGTGAAAAAAGTCAATCTGAAAAGAATGGTCTTTTCAATGAATGGCATTGAATGGGCGAGGGGGTTCTTACTTAGGAAAGAAATTTACTAAACATAAAAGAAAGAAAGAATAATAAATTGAACTTCATGAAAACTTCTGTTACTCAAAAAAAGAAAACTATTTGAAGTTTAAAAAGTCAGGACATAGAATGATCAAGTGATGTTGGCTATACATCTACCTTTAAAAGAAGAGTGAGATAGAATCCCAAGTATGATCAAGCTCCAGATACCTAAAAATAAAAATGAAAATAACAAAGAAATAGAGACCATGGGCAAATGATACTTCGAAAAAATTCTATAGATGAGAATGGCTAAAATGAATGTGAGTGACCCTGTCAACTTTCACAGCTCTGTTATATGTCCACTTGTCTAGGTCAAAAGTCCCTCTCAGAGTGCACCTTTGTGTTTGTTTCTGCGTAAGGTGGGCCATAAGAGAGCTGCTTGAGTGAGATTTGGAGGCTGATTATAAAGCCATGGCCATTTCGTAACTTATACATGTCACGTACCTGCGGACTCACCTTGACATCGTAAACAGCGACTTGGCCGGCAAATGTCCACCTTGCATTGGATTCTCACTTCACTTTTCTGACTCCGGGGCCATGTATGTGTTGACTTTAATGATTAAGGCCCTTGGTTCTGCAGGACACCACCCCCCCTTCCTACTCCCAGGGCTCCTAACTTGTCCACCAGGTGTTTGTGAAGATGAAGGAACCGGAGCTCCTGTACCTTGCCGATGGAACTCTGAATTAGAACGACTACTACCCCGTCTGCCAAATCTGGGGTGACCCAGAAGTTTTATTTCTTGCTGTAACTCATCAGAGCAACTCTGCATATGTATGAAATAGTCACAGTTCATAGTATTCGTAATAAACAGTAACTGGGTCTTCCATCAACACTAGAATTGGTAAATAATCTAAGGTATTTTAATAAAATTGCATTCTGTACAGAGATGAGAATAAACAAATCATAATTTTATGCACAGAAACGTAATGTTGAATAAAACATAATGCTGAATAAGATCAATCAGGAGACAGTACAGTACTCTCTTCTTTCATTTAACTCGAGCCCTGAGACAAGCCCGGTGTGTCTGCAGAGTTAGAAATCACAATCGTAGTTACTTTTGGAACAGTAGCGGTTATTCACGTGGACCCGGAGGGGACCTTTTCTGAAGCAAATAATATTCTCGAATCTTGTGCTAGTTTGCCTGAGTGTGTTTATGTAGTTCGTGAAAATTTATTTTATCTATCAAAATACTTTGTAAAGTTTGCAAAGAATATAGGAAAAACTGGTGTGTGTGTGTGCGTGCGTGTGTGTGTGTGTGCGCGCGCATGTGTGTGCTGACCCTCACCGAGTCTGGATGCAGGGGTAGCCTTGAAGGGATCAGTGCGACCTTTCAAGAAATGAGGGGCTTGTCTGCTCTTTGGGTCTAAGGAAACAGAAGACTGACTTGCTGTTTTTCAGAGCTCGAAGCTGGGGACAGAGCCCAAGAAAGACACTAATGCTCTTTTTTGGTAAAGATTTTATTCAATTATCATCAGAAGAGAGAGAGAGAGAGCACAAGCAGGGGAGCGGCAGGCAGAGGGAGAAGCAGGCTCCATCCCATTCCCCGAGGATCCGAGCCTGAGCCCACCAGATGCTCCCGTGTCAAGAAGGAAACTCTGTGCTGGGCCACGAGCAAACGACCCAACAGAAAGTCAGAATTAAGGCGGCGCAGGAATGGATGGAAACGTTCTGGCTCCTCAGCGCTGTGTGGCAGACGGAGGCAGGGAAGCTGCTCACCAGGGGCTGGAGACACCGTGGCCTGCCATCCTGCCACGTCCGGCCGAGGGCTGGGGACACAGTTGTGACCACAGCCGAGGCACTTGCAGTCCTGGAGTCTGGGCCCTCCTGGGCGTGGGCCTGACCCTGCTCTGAGGGCGAGGAAGCGACGGAGAGAAAATTTCACTTGACTAAAACCCAGCGCCCTGCTGTCCGCACTGTGGTATCTTCTACAGAAACCTGGTCACCTTGACACCAGGTCATCTCTATTTTGTCACCCATTCCACCATTTATTTCCCTTGAAAACATTAATTTCATAGAAATTCACTTCTCAGCACTCGCAAATATTCTGATGCATAAAATAAGTTGACGTAAGAATTAGAAATTTCCGTGCTTCTGACAGAAGACCTTGAGCATGACCAACATACGTTTCTCCAGCATTCATCAAGGCTGAAGAAAATAAATCCACATATTTTGTTCTTAAAATGCCTTTTTGAAAATATTGTAGGAACCAGAAAAATTTACAAATGATATTTTTTAAAGATTTTATTTATTTATTTACTTATTTATTTGACAGAGAGAAATCACAAGTAGGCAGAGAGAGGGGGGGAATCAGGTTCCCCGCTGAGCAGGGAGCCCGATGCGGGGCTCGATCCCAGGACCCTGAGATCATGACCTGAGGCGAAGGCAGATGCTTAACTCACTGAGCCACGCAGGCGCCCGTAGAGTTTAATGGATTCATTATCAAAGTTTTGTGGGTATATTGGTCACTTGTTCCAAGTTATATTTTCTTAGATTATTTATAAGTTTAATTATCTCTTCCATTGTTCATATTATAGTGAAGATTTCACATAGTATTTGTAGACTTTATTTTTTTAATTTTTTATAAGTTTTAAAAGATTTTTTTTATTTATTTGAGGGCGAGCAGCAGCACACGTACAGGAACAGGGGAAAGGGGAGAAGGAGAAGCACTCCCTGGGGAGCAGAGAGCCTAGGCAGCCGCTGCAGGGCTCGATCTCAGGACCCGTACATCATGGCTTGAGCCAAAAGCAGATGCTTATCTGACCGAGCCACCAGGCACCTCTGCACAGTGTCTGTAGGCTTTAAAAGAATATGCTTTAACAGTGACGAATTGATTCATACTAATTGATTTAGAAGGTTTTAAAATTATATATATTTTTTATTTTGTAATGGGTTCTCATTACGAGAATGTCCTCATACTAGTGAGGACAGTGATGCTGAATATGTCCTGCTTTTAAATTCAAGGAATACCATGGATGTTATTCCCCACGATTGCATAGTAGATGGACTGAGTCGTAATTACAAGTTAACAGCTTGTAACATAAATTCACGTCCTGGATGGTTTCATCTGGCTTTCATCTCGTTCAGTTTTTATTTTAAATAAAACTTTTAAAAATAGAGGTATTTGAAATGGAAAACCACATGTGGTCCCTTTAGGCACACACGGCCAGTGGCAATAGCCAGCGGAGTGGAGTGGCGGCCGCCCCCGTAGAGGGGCACTGGCTCTCCAGTCCACACTGCGGTCGGCACGGTGTGTCCCACACATCGTCCTGGGTGCGCTTCTCTCGTGTCTGCCTTTGCCCGCCCCTTCGAGCTGAGTGTTTAGCCCGGTGTCAATAATCTGAACAACGACAGCATGCAAAATACATGCTCTAATCTGAAAATGAGATATTTTCACTGGAAATAGGTTTGGTTTTAATTCCAGGAGGAGAGTGTGGTTTTAATTCCGGGTCGCTCCTTATTTGCTAGCTACTCATCGTCAGGCCATTCAAGTTCCACTGGCCTCGGAAGTGTCTTCTGGGAAATGAGGGGGAGATTTTATGTCTCTTTGGCTATAAGAGTCTATGAGCACCTAATCAACAGCTTTAAAAAAATAGATTAAGCCTCAATTTAGAGTGGTTCTTGAGCCTTTAACTGATAAATGCCACCTTCAGTAGAAACTGTCAGCACATTGGAATGGTCGTGCAGAGGTGCACACGCTGAGCAGCTGTGCATGTATATACACTCTCCACGAGCAAGGGTAAGTGTCTTGTTAACTCAGTTTGCCATACTGAGAATCTTTTAGTGAAGAAAAATTAAAAATGAGTATCTCCTGAAGGAATGAAATGGTTCTCATCCTGACTAAATACCAAACGTTATCATTCATTGATTCCGATTGCCAGGGTTCCTAATCCTCTGCAAAATGAGGTGATGGGGGCGGCTTAGTCACTTGAATGGTAGGATACGTGCGTCACCCGGGCACCACTTTCTGGAGAGATCCTCAGGCAGAAGGGCCACATTTTCATAAAATTAAGTGTCCAAATATTCTGTAGCTCATCTGAACTTCATTTTTTTCCAGAACAGCGCTGATTTGTCTCATCATTTGTTGTTTGTGTGGTCACTTTGTCCTCCTAAATTGTGTACTGTATCTCTTCCTGGTCCCCTTATGTCTTGTTTCCGTTCTTTTATTTTTGGTGAAATATGATATCACAAGAACACTGTAGAGATTGCTCACTGCCGTTACTGTAGTGTAACCCCCACATCTGAACGTTCTTTGTAGTTTGAATATCCTTGACAATGGTGTGATTTGGGTCGGGAGTGAGGGTTCCACTTTCCCACAGAAACCTGTGGTTCCAGCCCCCCCCTTCCAACACACACGCACGCACACACGCACACACGCGTGGGCACCCCCCCCACACACACACACCGGCACTTCTCCTTGTTGACATCGGAACGCAGGCATGTGTCCTGTTCTCTTGGGCAGCACAGACACTAAAACCAGATGCGGGTCTGTGAACTAACCCAGACCCAGTCTGGAAGCAGGATCTGAAGGGAGCAGTGCAGAAGCTCACAAGAAAGGGATGCCATCCCCAGAGTCCCCCTCTGCCCTCCAGCCAGCGTCCCACTCGGTGCTGCTTGCAGTCGCGCCCTAATTAACACTTTTTCTGGGATGCGAGAGTGATGGCTCCTTGCTGCCCAGCCACCTTCGGTTTTGACAAATTTGAAACAAGTCTCTCAAGCTTTTCCACAGATTATCTGACCTATCTGATGACTTACAACACACTTCTCCTCAAATTTATTCAAAATCTCTCTCTGTTGCTTGTAACCAAGGACTTTGATATCAAACACCTCTTTGCAGATTTATAGGGTTTGGCCTGACTTCTAAATACCACACACATTTGAACTTCTCCTAGGCTTGGCCAGATGAATTCCAGCTTTTCTGCACGTGCATTCCCTAAAGAACTAGCTGTATTGGAAGTTAAGTCTGAAGCCCTAACAGCTGATGAAAAAAAAAAAAAAAAGGAAAACAAGTAATACCATATTGATTAGCTTTTCCTGCGCAGTAGACACCCACAGCATCTCAGAGACATGCAGTGGAAGTCATGTGTTTTTCATGCTTCTCTGGGTTGGTTCCAGCCTAGGTCATCTAGGTTGTCTGATCTGCTTCTGCTAACGCTAGGTCAGACTGGCTGTTGCCGCTCAGGGATCGGGATCTAGTCTGCTTTACATGTATTCATTCCAGACATACGCTGTTGGGTGTCCAGAGGAAGTTATTCTTATAATATTGATGGGGACCCGAGAGGGCAGGCAGAAACACTCAATGCCTCTCAGGGCCTGGGCTGCAAGCGCAGGCAGAGTTTATACATAGCACATTATTGCCATAATGAAATGTTTAATAATCGGCTGCATATGGTTCCCAAATATATGAGCTCAAGAGCCTTTATCTTTCAGATCAAGTATAAAATGAAATTTTAATTTTATCTCATCATTTGTTTTAAAACAACACTAAGCGTAATTGCATCTCGGAGGGAAAAACAAAAAACACACTTCACACTCGGAAGCACAGAAGGTACGTGGGTTCCGCTGCGGCAAACACGGACAACACATTACAAGTGTGTGATTTGTGTCTTTCAGAGAATATGGAAAGCTGAAATTCAGTGAAAAATTTTATGAAATGGGTAAACCTATCTTGTTCCAATGTAACTGCATTCATTGGGATTAATTATTTCAGAGACTATATTAGAATATGTCATAAGTACATATTTTATCAAAACCATCCAAAATATTTAGATGTTCATAATAGCATTAAGATAGTTTTACCCCAGGGCGCCTGGGTGGCTCAGTGGGTTAAGCCTCTGCCTTCGGCTCAGGTCATGATCTCAGGATCCTGGGATCCAGCCCCACATCGGGCTCTCTGCTCAGCAGGGAGCCTGCTTCCTCCTCTCTCTCTGCCTGTCTCTCTGCCTACCTGTGATCTCTGTCTGTCAAATAAATAAATAAAATCATATATATATATATATATATATATATATATATATATATATATATAGTCTCCAAATAGTATCCCTAATTTTACTTCATTTCTAAATGAACTCTTAAAAATTGATTTCGGTAATTTTATAAATTCATTAAGAAATAAATGTAATGGTGTTTATTTTGTTACTCCAATGGAAAGGCCATTCATACTTCCTCTTTGAAACAAAGTTACAAATTAAATTATTTTAGGATCTATGAGTTTAAGATGTGTTTTCCTGGGCTCCTGGGTGGCTCAGTGGGTTAAGCCGCTGCCTTCGGCTCAGGTCATGATCTCAGAGTCCTGGGATCGAGTCCTGCATCGGGCTCTCTGCTCCGCCGGGAGCCTGCTTCCTCCTCTCTCTCTGCCTGCCTCTCTGCCTACTTGTGATCTCTCTGTCAAGTAAATAAATAAAATCTTTAAAAAAAAAAAAAAAAGATGTGTTTTCCTCTAGCACCTTAATTATATCCAAAAAAGTCAACAGCGCTCTAACAATGCCTGTTTGAAAGTTGTTTGTGTTATTTTACCTCATAACATCCTTTCCCTTAGTATAATTTGCTAATATAACTCTTTCACTATAATGGACTTTTTGCTTTGATTCCAAGATGTTTAAGGCAGCAAAATGACAAAATAAGATTATTATGTTTTTTTATTTTTTTAACTTTCATGAATTTTTAACACTATATTACTTTCTTAAAAATAAAACAAATTATGTTTTGATTAAATGGTGTAATTCTCATATATCCAGCTATTCTAAGGGCTAAACATTATAGTTGAAACAATATAAATCATTTACTCACCTAAATAAAGAGCATTAATCTTCTGAAGAAAAAGTAATGCTCTTATCCATTTTATATCTTAGCACACTAATTTAGTTTGCTAAGAGCAATGATTAAACATTTGGAAATGTGTGGATTTTTCCTAACAGAGTTGAATCATGCACATATTCTTCAAGATAAGTTTGATTCAAGACTATAAAGAATTGAAAACGACACTATTTCATATGCTAAAAACTTCACTTTTTCATATGCTAAAACTTCACTTTTTCATATGCTAAAAATCTTAATTGTAATTATCCTTGGAAATATTTGTATTCATGGGGGAGGGTGTTAGAATATACTGACAGTTATAAATTCCACTGAATTAAGGAGAGATGAAAGACAACAGTTAAAGAAGACTTTTAGTTAACAAAGGAAATAATCCAACAGTGTATTTCAGCAAGGAGTTAAAAAAAAAAATAACGTCACCTGTGTTATAGGTGTTAATCCTCATTACCCCCTTAATTTTCCTTTTAAGTGATGATAATATTGTATATCTCTGGGATGGTGGGAGGCTCGTTTGAGAAAAAGGAGGAATAATGTGTATTTTATACTGTCATCAATTTTTAAGTTTTATTTTTAAGTAAACGACACAGTCAAAAGTGCAAAGATTTTGTCCAATTATGGAGATAAAACTTTCTAGGATTGAGAAGAGAAAATGTAGGTACCATTTACAAAAAAAAAAAACAAGAGAATTTAAAGAATAAATAAAAGTTGTTTTAAAAGCCTTTAAATAGATTTATATTTATAATGTGTATTATATTACCTATAAATATATAATAGATTTCAATTTAATAATGTAATTTCTATTTATAAAAATATAACAGGTAGAAAAGGAATATGGATAAATTTAAGGGAATACATTTTAAGATACTCAATTTTTTAATATGTTCTTTTCAAAAAAGATCTGCTTGAACAACTTTTTATAATTATAATAGAATGTTTATTAGTATAAATTTCATTTGGCCAGTGGAATAGTGGAATGGAAATACTAATTCAAAGGAGAAAGGGAACAAATAAAATGCCTCTTAAAGTTTTTAAAATTATCTTATATATATATAATTATATAGATTACATATAATTATAGATAATAGATATATATAATTATAGATCTATATTATATATATCTATAATATAGATAAAACAGTAGTTTATGTTAATATAAAAAATTAGTGTATAATTGCTAACATATTTAATATAATGCATTCTATGAGTATATTTATATAAACAATTATGTAACATGCTATATATATACATATATATTAAATGAGTTATTTAGAAGTGTTATAGAATATTTATTTTTAAATTTTGTATTGATAAAATATACATGTCTAATTAAAAGTGTTTGCAGTTTTACATAGTTTTTCAAGATCATTTTAAATGTCAAAAAGCAAAAATTTTAAAAACAACACAAGAAAATTTTGACATACTTTTAACAGTGTGTTCAGGAAAATGTAGAGACTCCTAATATCTCCTCCAGCTATCCTAATATTTTATTTATCCACACTACTGGGAACTTATCAATGCTTCCAAAATGTATCAAAGTTTTATTTTATTATTGATTTATTTATTTATTTTATTATTATGTCCAATTAGCCAGCATGTAGTACATCATTAGTATGTGCTGTAGTGTTCAATGACTCATTGGTTGGGTGTAACACCCAGGGCCAGGAGAATCCTTGGGAGACAGTGAGTGAGCAAGAGGTGCGTATGTGCACGTACATGGGTCTATGAAACCTAAAGAGAGTTTATGTATAAATTTATGTATATTTGAAGCTTATAAATATTCAAATTTAGTCATTTCAGTTTGTATACAGTAAATCTCAAGATTTCTGAAATTCCTTCTGTACTTTTAGTTGATATATTCTTACGTAATAGATGTAGTCCACACTTGGAGATCTGTCCAGTTTCCCTCATTTTTACCATTTTTTATGCCACTTCGGTGAGTTGGCCCTTTTGCTTTCCACTCAAGCCAATGGAACTGCTCTGCCTTCGAGGGCAGAGAGAGTCGGTGTGGTTGGGAGTTTAACCCGGTTCACAGTGCATCCAGTGTGACTTTAGATGAATTCAAATATATGGACGTCCTTTGAAAAAGCATAACTCTGAGGCATAATTTACGCTCTGAGGATCCCCTGCAAAGGGGGGAAGCCCCCGCTTCCCTGTGATTTTACCGAAAATTGCACTCTTTCTTGTCTCCTTCCCCTCCCTGGTCCCCTTCCTACATCCTTCAACTGCGTCTCCTGGGAACAAGTTTTCAATAAATGATTTGCCCAGAAATGCACTCCTCAGAATCTGCTTTCTGGACACTCGTCTTAATACTGTCGGTGTTGCGAAATGATTGAAAAGCAGTTCCCTAATTTACTATTCTTAGTGAGGTGTTTAAAGGTGTTACCAAGGCAAAATCATATCCCACATATCTCTTAATAAAATAAATTAGATTTAAGGAGGACCTGTACTAGAGTTAGTCTAATGAAGAACTTACCACAGGGGCAAAATTTTAAGATCACCAAAGCCTCAATAATTAAGATAAGTAATACTTTAATGCAATAATTAAAAAACAAAAATTAATATAAAAATATATGAGGTAAGAATTATTTGCATTTTAATTAAAGGGAGGATCAATATTAGTGATTTTTTCTTTTGCTTCCATCTCCAGTACGGGTTGGCATGTCTGTGACTTCCAGAAGCTAGAAAAAGATTAACAAACACACACTCCAAATCAACACAGAGAAAGAAATAGTAAAGAGCAGGAAACAAGGAAATTGATAAATATTGATAAACAATGAAACAAAATGTGGGTTTGTTTTTTTTAAGATTCCACTTATTCCGGGCGCCTGGGTGACTCAGTGTGGTAAGCCTCTGCCTTCAGCTCAGGTCATGATCTCAGGGTCCTGGGATCGAGTCCCACATGGGGCTCTCTGCTCAGCGGGGAGCCTGCTTCCTCCTCTCTCTCTGCCTGCCTCTCCGCCTACTTGTGATCTATGTCTGTCAAATAAATAAATAAATCTTTAAAAAAAAAAAAGATTCCATTTATTCATTTGACAGACAGAGATCAGTAGGCAGAGAGGCAGACAGAGAGAGGGGAAAGCAGGCTCCCCACTGAGCAGAGAGCCCGATGCAGGGCTCGACCCCAAGACCCTGGAATCATTACCTGAGCCGAAGGCAGAGGCTTAACCTACTGAGCCATCCAGGTGCCCCTAAAATGCAGGTTCTTTAAAAAGAAAATTGATAAACTTCTAGCAAGATAGGCAAAGAGCAAGAGAAACTTTCCAGGACCAGGAGTGAAGGGAGGGAGTTGTGGACTCTGCACACGTCAGAAGGATAAAGGCACACTGAGAACAACTCTATGTGAGTAAATTTGACAAGTTAGAATACTTAGAACAAATCCCCCCAAAACACAGATGATTAAAACTCACCCAAAATGAAAGAGGTAATCAGAATAGTCTGAAACTATTAAAAGACATTGAATCAGTAATACGAAAGCTTCCAATAAAGAAAAATAATAAGGCCCAGAAAATTTTATTAGAGAATTCCACCAAACACTTAAAGAATTAATGCCCATTCTAAGTGCACTCTTCCAAAATACAGAATAGGAGCCAAAACTGATCAACTTTTTATACAGATGACTAGCATTACCCTAATACCAACACCAAACAAAGGCCACAGACAGAGAGAGAGAGAGAAAGTGGAAAGGAAAACCGTAGACCAGCTCTCTTGTGAAAATATACAGAGAAGTCCTGGATAAAATACTTCAAACCCTATCCACAGCATTATACAGCATGATTGAGTGAGTTTAATTCTGGGAACGAAAGACGATTCAATATTTAAAAATTCATCAATGTCAGTTTGTCGTATTAACAAAATGAAGCCAAATTAATTGGAAATCCATTTTTGACCTGGTAAACAATACTCACTTATTAAAAGTGAAACAGTCAAAGTTGTGAATTGAAAGTAATTAGTTTGATTTACAGACTGGACAGCTTTTGGCAATTATGACTTTTTTTTTTTTTTAACAACTCAAGGGAGTATGGAGAAAGTAGGACATACTTTTAATATCGTCACTGAGAACAGTATAAAACACATCAAATACCTTGTTTGTTCTTTTTCTTAATTTACTGCTTATGTTCTGTATGGAAAAGTTAAGAGTATTACACACAGTGCAGATGCACTATCTTGCAGAATTACAAGGCATAAGCTTTTCTATCTGAAATATATTTGCATGATAGCAAAATTGGGAATATTTTTACCCAGTTAACACACAGATACAAAATCTTTATTCTGCATTTCACAAGAAATGCTTCCATTTGACAACTATAATTATGGTTTTGACTTGCTGACTTTAAAACGGTCCAGTGAGGGTGCTGGGTATGTCAGTTGGCAGGAACACGCCACCCTTGATCTTGGGGTTGTGAGTTCGAGCCCCACGTTAGGTGCAGAGCTCACATAGATGGTTCAAATGGTCTCGCGAATCTTAGCAAACTACCTTCCCAAGCCTAGACAGGAGCCACATTCTGGGGTGCGGGGCTGGTTCCGTCGGTTAAGGGTCTACAGACCTTCAGCTCAGGTCACGCTCTCAGAGCTCTGGGATGGAGACCCGCACCCAGCTCCCTGCGCAGCGGCCAGTCGGCTCGTGCCTCTGCCCCTCCCCCCGCTTGTGCTCTCCTTCTCTCTCCCAATAAATAAATAAAGTCTAGAATAAAAATGGAAGCCACATTCCATACATTTATCTGGGATATATAAATATTTGCAGAATTGCTTTTTTTGTGTGTTTAAGGTTATTGTTCAATTTTAACATTATTTCTCAATCATTATTCTAAATTAAATTTATCATTAATATTTGAGAAAAATATTGGCAAGACAAACATTTTTCACTGAATGATAAATGCCGTACTATTAAGACTAAACAAATATATCCAATAAACAAAGGAAATGTGATCGATGAAAATATAAAAATGAGAGTCGGAAGAAATGTGTGGTAGCATATTATTTTCTACATGTTAGTCCATGGAACTTTGATAGCTGCCTATTGACTAATCCAATATTCTTATATTCAGTGATGTCCCTATAATTTCCAACTGCAAAAACATATTAGTTTTTTGAAATGTGAAAATGAACCACACATTCTGAAAGATAGAGTGGGCGTATAGGTCAGCCAGTAAAGTGGCCTGCAGACCCCACATCACCTCAAGCTCTGACGAATATACAACCATTATGCAGGTACAGGTACGAGGGTGATGAGTGTTCCCTGACTGTGCCAACACACGGGTCTATCGTGAAGCTTAGACGATTGTAGAGTAAGCCCAGGTCATCTCTTCAAACTCCACTATTATGCGCACGAAGACAATAAAGTCCAAGGAGAGTTCAATTTTTAGTCTCTTCAGAAGAATCCCAGAGGTACTTTCCAGGAATAGGCAATGCACCCAGACTCTCTCATGGGTCCTCACACGGAGCCACCGACTCCTTTCTGATGTCTGATTGTGCGTGATGGGGTCTCGCTATAAAACCAGCTTCGGAGTCACCTTTGCAAAGTGACTTTTGGCTTTAAAAGCAGGATGTGGGATAATTACAAAAGAAGTAAGTTGGAATCCATAATAAGGAGCCTTGTGGGAGGCAAGAAAAGGCATTTCAAAAAGAGATTGGGTAGGGGTTATTTGCGTGGCCCGACTACTGGACATCCAGTGTGCAAAGGGAGGTTGAGAGACTGAGAGCAGAGCTGGAAGGTAGACATGTCCGCAAGGGGCTTAGTCGTTGATTTACATGAAGACGTGTGAGGACTCTGAGTACCACTGTCTAGACTGTGATCAATGTGATTTTGGAGAAAGAACATGTATCAGCCAATGATGGGAAAACTCTTGTTGTGATGCATGATTTTACATCAGTCCGTGGCTGAATAGGAGAAAAGGGTTATGAATCTTGTTATACATTTATAATCAAAGGACTTTGAATGCTGATTTAATAAAAGTGAAGGTAAATCGGAACAAAAAAATATTATCAGGTGCACGTGTCACCGGAAATCAATGTGGAAGAGGGAAAGAATTTTATCACGGCGTCTGTCATTCCGTCAGATGGAGAAATGAGCACTAGATGGACCCTGGTCTCCAGTAATTATGGATTTTTAAGTGGGTCACTGTTTCCGTAGGGATTTTCTTTTTAAAGCTGAGAAGTATGATGAAATCCAGGCTTTCAAAACACTTGTTTGTAGACGATCCAGGAAAGAATAGTCTTGGTACTTACACCAGGGCTGTGCTGTCCCCCACTGCAGAAAAGGAATTTCTCTAAGAAACGTGAGTTCTCCCTCTGCGGATACACAATGTTACCGTGCTTCTCAGTAAGATATAAATATACAATAGGACCTGTCTATATCGGAAGTATTAAATGATAAAAGCCAAACCAAATCAGGACTCAAGTTAAAAGACTAGATCCCATGACCTATTAACTGGCCATCAGCGTCTAAGGTCAACTTCTGCTTCTCTTGCTTCTCCCTCTCCCACTCCCCCTGCTTGTGCCCCCTCTTGCTGTGTCTCTCTCTTTCAAATAAATAAAAAATATCTTTAAAAAATAAATAAGGTCAATACTGTATTCCTGGTACCAAGAATAATATCTACAACGGACTGGAACTCAAATCGAATCACAAAAAAGATCATATCATATTTTAGAATTTTTCTCTGACTTCACATCATGATGTAATTCCAACTCCTTGGTATGGCATTAAAATGTCCACATAATTTGATCCTAACCTGTCTTTCAAGCCATAACGTCTGGTTACGCCCGCCGTCCAGACTTTAGGTTTCCAACCACATCGTTTCTGCTCTTGTGTCTTCTCTCAGATGGTCTCCTTCTCTAGAATACATTCTTTCTCTTCTCCATATCCACTAGTCAAAGTCCTTCTCATCTTTCAAAATCAAAACCACAGACTGATTCTTCTGTGAAGTCTTTACCAGTATTGCAGATCAAAACGTGTCTGTTCTTCCATAATATTTTAATTGCTTTTACAGCAATTTAGATGACCACCTTCATGTCATATTTACATTATCTGCCTTCCGGGCCTTCTTCCTCATCTTGGACAGAGATCGCTTCTTACCTGTCTTTGTACCTATAGCCCCCATAAAACGCCTGACCCAAATGTGTCATCCAGTAGAATAAATGTTGAGTATATGATTTCACAAAATCATAACAGTATTTCATATTCAAATTGGGTTAGCTGAGTTGAAATTATTTAGCAATTCAGATGAATTACGCTAGCAGGTTGAATAAGGTTCATAACACAGGGGAAAGCATTAACAATTTTCACTAATTACAGTTCAGGTAGCTAATGGTAGTCATTAATCATAAAATTAGTCTATAAAAATGTTAAATTCTAAAACACGTTCTCTGATGTGTGTGTGTGTGTGTGTGTGTGTGTGTGTGTGTGTGTGTGTATGGTCGACTCAATAATGATTCCCCAAATGTTCATGCAGGAACCTTTGGAACCTGTAAATATCTTATCTTTCATGTAAAAAAAAAGATTTTGTAGGTGTGATTAAGTTTAGAATTTTAAGAAGATGAGAGATTGGGGCGCCTGAGTGGCTCAGTGGGTTAAAGCCTCTGCCTTCAGCTCAGGTCGTGATCTCAGGGTCCTGGGATCGAGCCCCACATCGGGCTCTCTGCTCAGCGGGGAGCCTGCTTCCCCCTCTCTCTCTGCCTGCTTGTGATCTCTGTCTGTCAAATAAATAAATAAGGTCTTTAAAAAAAAGAAGAAGAAGATGAGAGATTGTCCTGGATTATCCAAATGGGTCCCCTGTAATTATAAGTTTCCTCCATTTGGATAAGGGAGGCAAGAAGCTCAGTCAGAAGAAGGGTGCTATGATGAGGGAAGCTGGGGTTGGAAGCATTTTAAAGATGGAGAAAGGGGCCGTGACCCAAGAAATACAGGCTGGCCTCTAAAAGCTGGAAAAAGCAAGGAAACGAATTGTCCCCTGGAGCATTAGGAGGTGACAGAGCCCTTCAAGGACACTAATTTTTTTAGTGTTGAGACCTACGTTCACTTTTGAGTTCCAGAACTATAAAGTAATAGATTTGTGTTGTTTCAAGCCACAAAATCTGTGACAATATGCAATAGGAAACGAATACAGGGTGTTTCTCGAGTGTTACGATGTAGCTTTTAGGCATGTCAGGCCTATTCCTGTAACTGCAGTTAGATGACCATGTAGACTGTGACACGTATCTGAGGCTTTCAGATTGAATATTGCCATTGAGTTATTATAAATGTTAGGTCATTAAAAATAGTTAAATTTGATTTAGAGTACCGCCTCTGGAGTTGTGATACTGACTTTTCAGGTAAAATGATCATTACTAAAAAGATTATAGAACAGGGCGCCTGGGTGGCTCAGTGGGTTAAACCGCTGCCTTCGGCTCAGGTCATGATCTCAGGGTCCTGGGATCGAGTCCCGCATTGGGCTCTCTGCTCAGCAGGGAGCCTGCTTCCTCCTCTCCCTCTGCCTGCCGCTCTGCCTACTTGTGATCTCTGTCAAATAAATAAATAAAATCTTTAAAAAAAAAAAGATTATAGAACAATTAAGTTGTGCCTTTATATTTATCCATGACAAATAATTGATTTTCACTTATTTTATTCATTATTAGGCAAATTATTAGAAATTTGCTTATAAGTGCACACAAGTATAACCTTTAACTTGAATTTAAATTATTTATTAATGCATTTTCAATCAGGTTACAACTTTTCCTGCAGATCTGTTATCAAATAGCCTATTGGAATATTCACCTATTGTTTAACAAAGAAACAACTCAAATGATATTTTTGTAAGCTTACAGTTTAATTACAGTACAGAATATATTTTAGTGGGCCACCATGATTTATAGTTATCTCTGTATTTTTACCACTTACACTTTAGTTTGTGTATGTGTGTGATATTTCATAGGGTATTAAAAATTTGTAAATACATTATTTTCTCTAAGTCTGTACTTTAAAATTTGAAATGCGTGTTATGTTTTTATTTCTACGGGAGCGGCATCCTTTCCTAGAGCATGGCCGGATGCAACGGTGACAACATAAAGGTTGCAGCTTTCACAGAAATAACTTCAAGTACTTAAGTCCTTTGAAATAAATTTAATACACTGTATTTGCTGCTTCCAAAATCACATGTTTATGTATCTAACTTTTTCACTAATAATTTTCTATCATTCTAATTTTCCTACTCAAAATACTCATAAGAATTTTTTTTTTCACTTTGCTGAAACCTCTGGTCTGTTCACTTCCCCACCTTTTTGTTCATCAGCACACCCATTTGGGAATTACTTCTCCTCCTTTCCATCCTAGGTTCCATCATTTCTGGTCTTCGTTTGTTTGACCATTTCTCTCATTACTTGTCTGAAAAAGAAATCCTGTATATATATATATATATATATATATATATCCCCTTTGCTATTTATATATATATATATATATATATATATATATATATATATATATATACAGGATATATATATATATATATATATATATATATATATCCCCTTTGCTATTTCTGCACACGTAAAGCTGCACACTGATTAAAAAGATGATTCGACCCAGAAGACTAGCATTTTGGGGTAATTATAAGCCTGACACTCAGTGACGTGCTACAGCAATTTTATCTTTCCTGCACGTGTTATTTGGAAAATTAAAATAATCATGAGGGAAATCCCTCAGCTTTCCTGTGGCTCATTCTGAAAATAAAGCTGTGTCTGCGGCCACCTACTGCTTCCTTCATGTGTTTGTGGAGAGAGTGAGCCTCCTCTTCCCAAGCACAGAACTTCTACCCTTACTTGTAGTTTTCCCTCTCATGTTTTGAGGAGTTTTATTCCTTTGCAATTATTTCTTCTCTGTATTGTTTGTATCTTTAGGGTAAATACCCAGTAGTGTGATTGCTGGGTCATAGGGCAGTTCTATTTTCAACATTTTGAGGAACCTCCATACTGTTTTCCAGAGCGGCTGCACCAGCTTGCATTCCCACCAGCAGTGTAGGAGGGTTCCCCTTTCTCCGCATCCTCGCCAGCATCTGTCATTTCCTGACTTGTTGATTTTAGCCATTCTGACTGGTGTGAGGTGGTGTTTCATCGTGGTTTTGATTTGTATTTCCCCGATGCCGAGTGAAGTGCAGCACTTTTTCATGCATCTGTTGGCCATTTATATGCCTTCTTTGGAGAAATGACTTTTCTTGTCTTCTGCCCATCTCTTGAGTGGATTACTTTGGGTTTTGGGGGGTGTTGTAGTCTCTTTTAAAGTGATACATAGGTGTGCCTCATTTTGTACTAAATAAAGTTGTTCAAAGTTGTGAGGAAATTAATGCTTATAAATCAAATCTTTATTCCCCCGTGTATTATTATAATTAATAAAGCCTGTTCCACAATATTCAGTTGGTAGCGTCTAATATTTTAAATGTGATCTCACTTTTCTTCAGATATATCTGTCCAGTAATTAATGATCTGAAAATACTTGGATGTATGAGGAAAGTTTAGGAACTAATGGAATTTTGAATTTTTTGTGTATAATAAAAATCATTTTGTATCATGAAGAATTGTACTGAAAGCAAAGCTTATTAAAACAAATAGAAGTTTCAGATTTGTCTTTATTTAAGTCAACACACTTACATTAAAATAGGAGAATTATGTTTCCAAATACTTATAGAAGTTTAAGAACTTATAAAGGGAGACATAAAACCAGGGAGCTAGAATAACTATACTATTGGGTAAATGTTTAAAATCCACAATAAAGGGGCACCTGGGTGACTCAGTTAGTAAAGTTTCTGCCTTCGACTCAGGTCATAATCCCGGGGTCCTGCGATGTGCCTTAGGGCGGGCTCCCTGCTCAGCGGGGAGCCTGCTCCTCCCTCTCCCACTCCCCCTGCTTGTGTTCCCTCTCTCACTGTCTCTCCCTCTGTCAAATAGATAAATAAAATCTTTTTAAAAAGTAAAAAAATTAAATTCACAACAAAGACAAGAATATAAAAAAACACTTTCTGTCTTTTCCTTGAATGTTGCTGTACTCACGCCATGTCAGTGCTCTGCCGGAGGACTCAGTTTCAGAACTGAAACAGACGTTAGCAATCCTTTAGTCAAACCGAGCATATCATTGCAAGCTTTATTGTCACAAATGCATTAATATTACATAAATAATAGTATCACATAGACATTATCACAGATAATAGTGTCACATAGATACTATTTAATAGGAAAAAATCAAAATCCCCATAGTAAGAAAAGATGTAATCATATCACAAAATTTACTGATTTTATTTTTTCTGTCATAATGAATTTTTTATTTAATATTTTTATTTAATATTATTTATTAATAATTTTATTTATTTAATATATTTATATTTATTTTTTATTTTAGAAAATATTGAAGCACGGTTGACACACAATGTTACACTAGTTTCCGGTGTACAGCGTGGTGGTTCGACAGGTCTGTGTATTACGCTGTGCTCACTTCGGGTGTAGCTGCCGTCTGTCACCACGCCGTGCTCTTTCAGAACCGATGACTGAGTCCCCCACATCGTGCCTTTCATCCCCGTGACTTACTTGTTCCATAACTGAAAGCCTCTGACTCCCACTACACCTTCACCCACTTTGCCCATCCCAGCCCCTCCCCGGGCAACCACCAGTTTGTTCTCTGTATTTCTGGGTCTGTTTCTGCTTTTTTTGTTTGTTGTTTAGACTCCACTTGAAATCACATGGTACTTGTTTTTCTGTCTGATGTATTTCACTTAGCATTATACTCTGTAAGTCTGTCCCTGTTGTCATAAATGGCAAGATCTCATTCTTTTTATTGCTAATAATATTCTATTATATATGTATATATGCCACATCTTTATCCATTCATCAATTTTTTCCCATTTGCAAATTTTATTTAATTTATATAACAAACTTTTTTTTACCACTTTTTTTTTAAGATTTTATTTATTTATTGGACAGAGAGAGAGAGAGATCACAAGTAGGCAGAGAGGCAGGCAGAGAGAGAGGAGGAAGCAGGCTCCCCGCTGAGCAGAGAGCCCAATGCAGGGCTCGATCCCAGCACCCTGGGATCATGACCTGAGCCGAAGGCAGAGGCTTAACCCACTGAGCCACCCAGGCGCCCCTTTTTACCACTTTTAAAATTCGGATGTAGTTAACAGTGTTACATTAGTTGCAGGTGCACAATATAATGACTCAACAATTCCGTACGTTTCTTGTATCCACCACAGTGAGCGTGTAAGTGCACCCTTAGTCTGCTTCATCTCTTTAACCTATTCTCCCAACCACCTCCCCTTTTGTTCATGATATTTAAGAGTTAGGGGTTTTTGTTTTTCTCTTTTTTCTTTGTTTGTTTCTTAAATTCTGCACATGAGTGAAATCATATGGTATTTGTCTTTCTCTGACTTCATGCATGTAGCATGATATCCTGTAGCTCTTCCACATTGTTCCAAGTGTCAGGATTTCATTCTTTTTATGGCTGAGTAGTATTCCAGTGTGTGTGTGTGTGTACCCTGTCTTCTTTAACCATTTATCTCCTGATGGACAATTCAGTTGTTCCATAATTTGACTATTGTAAATAATGCTGCAAAAACGGAAGTGGATGTACCTTTTCAAATTAGTGTTTTTGTTTTCTTTGGGTAAATACCCAGTAGTGGAATTACTGATCATACATTATTTCCATTTTTAATTTTTTAAGGAATCTCCTTACTGTTTTCAACAGTGGCTGCATGAGTTTACATGCCCGCCGGCAGTGCGTGAGGTTCCTTCTCTCCACATCCTCACCAACACTTGTTATTTCTTGCCTTTTGGATCGTAGCCACTCTGGCAGGTGTGAGGTGATCCTCTGGCATTGACTGGTGTCTCCCTGACGATTAGTGATGCTGAGCACCTCCTCCTGTGTCTGCTGTCCATCAGATGTCGTCTTGACAAAAATGTCTTTTCAGGTCATCTGCCTATTTTTAGGTGAGATTATTTATTTTTTTGGTGTTAAGTTGTATAAGTCATTTATTTTGGATATTATTACTTTACCAAAGATATCACCTGCAAATATCTTCTCCCATTACCTCCCAAAAGCTTTTTTTTCTGGTGTATTTCCAATAGTTTATTTTTGCTTTTGCTTTTTTTTTTTTTTTTTTTTTTTTGCCTCAGGAGACACATAGAAAAATGTTGCTAAGGCTAAAGTCAAAGAGTTTACTGTCCATATTTTCTTCTAGAATTTTTATGGTTTCAGGTGTCACATTTAGGTCCTTACTCCATTCTGTGTTGTTTTTGTATGATTTTTTGTTTGTTTGTTTTGCCTCTGGTGAAAGAAAGTTGTTCAGTCTCATTCTTTTGCATGTAGCTGCCCAGTTTTCCCAGCACCATTTATTGAGGAGTCTTTTCCTTATTATATATTCTTGCCCTGTTTGTCATAATTAATTGACTCTGTAAGCATGGGCTTATTTCTGGGCTCTGTATTCTGTTCTCCTGATCTTTGTGTCTGTTTTTGCGTTGGTATCATACTGTTTCGATCACTACAGCTTGTAAGTACATACTGAAATCTGGGCTTGCGATACGTCCACCTTCCTTCTTCTTTCTCAAGGTAGTTTTTGCTGTTGAGAGTCTTTGGGATTCTGTACAGATTTCAGGATTATTTGTTTTAGTTCTCTGAAAAGTAGTACTATTGGCATTCTTATAGTGTCACTGTTTGCAAGTAACATGATCCCTTAGAAGAAAACCCTGTGGAACTCCGCCGAAAACCTATTAGAAGTAATATATGATTTCTGTAAAGTTGTGGGATGCAAACTTAATGTGCAAAAGTATGTTGTATTTCTATATAGTAATAATAAATTAACAGAAAAAGAAATTAAGAAAATAGCTTCATTTATAATTGCACCAAAAATAAAATACCAGGAATAAACTTAATCAAGAAAGTGAAAGACATGTACATTGAAAATTATAAAGCATTGATGACAGAAATTGAGGAGGCCAAACAGAAAGATATGTTATGCTCATGGTTTGGAGGAATGTTAAAATATTCATATGACCCAATGCAATTTATAGATTCAATGCTATCCTTAGCAAGGCATGCTGACTTTAAGTAAAAATAGTTGTTTTCTCATAAAAACACAATTATTTTATAAGTGTAATCTTACGTACTTGCAAGTTGTAGTTTCTCAACAGCAATATATTATAGTATATGGACTTTAAATACTAATAAGAAAGTTTCCTAAAGAATATTCCTAGGATAGAAATGTGTTATTTGTGTTTATGATTCAAGATGGAGAAGGAAAAGAAAGAAAGAAAGAAAAGAAAAGAAAGGGGAAGGAAGGAAAGTACATGTGATGAAAAACATGTGCAGAAGTTTCAGAAGAAAGAATGCATCTTTCTGAAAACCTTGGACCTAAGTTATCATGTTGTGACAGTTTGGGCTTTATTCACTGAAATCCCTTGCTGTCTTTTTCCTGTTTGGAAAAGTAATTTTTAAAAACCACCTAAAAAATGGCTAGTGGCCACCCAAGCTGTTCTATTTAAGGAGACTATTTAAGGAAGTTGCCAACAAGAAAATAAAACTTTCTGTTTTTAACTTTTATTTTTAATTTGTAGTCAATAGTTAAATAAAATACACATTACTTCCAAATCATACTTGTTACCCAGAGCTGGCAAGATTCTGTCCAGACAGTTGTATGATTCTAGGATCTAGCCAAGTGAGTGCACCGCCTTCCACCCTGCTTTGGGGCTGAGGATTGGGGGGGAGGAGTCGGAGGGCCATGCCAGTGGGAGAGCGTGTAAGGACACGTTCCACTTGAATAAACCAATTTACTGCAATGTCAAAATTTACCTTCCATGAAGAGAAGTCATACTGGCATTTTCAGAAAGTGTAGCAAAAATGCAAAGAGGTGTCACCTCGTTTCCTAGAGATAATAGAGTCAGCTGCAAGTGCCAGTATCCAGGACCTACCCTCAGATTTTCTGGTCAGTGTTTCTGTGGTGGGGCCTGGGCATGCATAATTTTTAAAAAACTGTGCCTGTGCCAGTATTTATAATCTGCACCAGGATTGAATAAAATAATCCACCCCGTCCGCACTAGAAGAGTCAATTTTATGTGTCAACTTGATTGGGCTGAAGGATGTCCAGAGAGCAGGTAAAACATCATTTCCGTTTACATCTGTAGGGGATTTCCTGGAAGAGATTCCCACTTGAATCCATAGACCTGAGTGAGGGATAATGTCCTCACTGATGAGAGTCGATTTTATCCAACTCATTCAAAGCCTGAATAGGACAAAAAAGTGGAGTAAGGGCAAATTTGCTCTCCGCGTGAGGGAGGACAGCTAGTATCTTTTGCCCTCGGACATTGGCTCTCTTGGTTCTCAGGCTTCCAGAATCAAACCAGGACTTACACTCGGCTCACCTGAACTTAATTACACCACTGACTTTTCTCGTTCTCCAACTTGTGCGCGTGCGCGCGCGCACACACACACACACACACACACAGGCATATATTTGTATATATATGTATACATTGTATATATGTGTGTATACAATGTATATATATGTATATGTGTATATATTTATATATATATGCATGTATGCATGCTAGCTTAACATTTAATTTATCTATTTCTCTAGAGAACCCAGACTATTATGCTGTCCCCACAGAAAGAACAACTTTAGAGAGTTTCTTGGGTTTCATCTATATCTTTATCATGTATTTGACATATTGCATTTACTCCTACCCTCTGCAGGGTTTCCAAGCCATTCCTCAGTGGCTGACAGCAACTCAGATTAATGCAGTCAACTCCTACCACACACATTCTTCACTTGGTGGGGCAGAATGTAGGACGTAACTGAAAAGCCCCCGAAACACTGCAGCAGTAACGTCACCATGTTGAATAAAAATATTAGATGAGGAACATCATTCCATGGGCATTTAGAAACACATAGTGGTTCCTCCATCCTGCTCTATTCTTCTAATTAATTAATCGGTGGTGGTCCGTTTGAGTTCCAGAGTATCACCTGTACGTATCACTATTTTTGACAATTTCATGCTACACACCTGAAACAGGTGCCGTCTCTCTTCATCAGAAAAGACTGCACAGCTTCATCATTAGAGAGTGGCCTCCAGTGTCAGATTATCTTGCTTCAAATCCCGGGTCCAGGATTAGGTGTATTTCTAATCTTCCCCAAGAGATCGTACCCCAAGAGCAAGGAAAGCTGGAACTTGGGCATTTTACTTCCAGGCCTTATTCCTGTCTTTTATTCCAACGCCGTAGATTCTTGAGACTCGAGGGGATTTCCAAGTTTCTCTCCTATGTTCTGAGTTTTCTCTACTGTATGGGCTAAAGATTAAATCCGTTACGATTGGCTATTGTTACTGAGAGGAGCATAAGCAGCTGACTCCAGAAATTTCCCTCACAACAGTATCTTTTAAAATACTCCTTGCGGCAGACTCACGCATGTGTACATTGCTAGACGTCCGACATCCAGTATTGTATCTGATTCTTCCTATTTGTGCTCTGTCAATCCTAACACTCTTTGAGGTAACTGAGTAAGAAAATCGTGAAAGGCTGTATTTTTTGACTATTTAGTAAAAGCAGCTTTGGCCACTTCTTAGTGAAAAAAAAAAAAAAAAGCAATAATTTCATTATAGCCCTAATATTTTTAGGAATGGATTAGTTTAATCTCAAAAGGATTCAGCTGCTAAAGTTTTGTCATTTTAACAGCCTCAATGTTTTAAAAAAACTCAATCTTGGAACTTACTTGATCCTATATGTCCAAGACACAGGAGAGAAAAAAAGTGGGGAAGAGAAGGCTTATTTTTAACCTGAGAGAGAGGGGAAAAAATAGAGTCAAAGTTCTATTTCTAGCGCAGCTACTAATCATCTGGGCAATTTCCTAAGATCACTTTCCATATGAAAATGATGATAAGACTACCTCATAATTGAGATTTTTTTGGAGTGAAATGAGATACTGAATTCAGTGTACTTGTCACGGTGGCTAGCATGTTGTGAGTGCTCAGTAACTGGTAAAAATAAGAACAATTCTTGCAATAATTATTAATATTAATACAGTCATTATTTTTAGGGCGGAATATAATCACCTACATGAAGGGAAAATGGTTGTAATTTATACTTCTCACCTAATTTAGCATTTCCCTCCTAATTTAGCAAACTAATGTTTCACTAAAGCATCAGTAGCTCTTATTTTTAGGATATAGTGCCTTTTGTGTATTTGATTATTTTTCTCTGTTAATTATCAAAGAACTTTAAGACTTTTAGTTGTACATGATATTTTAATGTGTCAAAAATCAGGAAATTTTTAACATCAGACATTAATTATTCTGATATCATAATACTCTTTGATAAACCAATAAATCCATGAACATTATCCCCAGGATGATACAAATGTATATGAAAGTGTTGTAAAAGATTTGCAGAGTTTCTGAAGCATGTCTCTGAATGCAGTTGCAGTCTACAATCCAGAAACCTAGAAGTTTTCTTCATAAATAGAAATAGTTCACAAAAATTTGAAAAATTGTTTCTAATTCTCAGTATTATAAATTATGCAATTAAGTCATGACCTTAATTCAGAAAAAGTCTAAAAGTCAGCCTAAGAAAAAGTCACAAAACTACCAGAGGGGTGTGGTGGGGGTGGACAGTGACAGACAGAAACAGAGACAGGTGGAAAGATTTCATATATAAAATTGTCTTTCTCCAAAGTGATACATAATTTTTAAGTTACTGCATTTATTAAAGTGACTTTTAGTCTACTTTAAAGAATAATTATGCACTAATCATAACATTTTCTTGAAAATGGTAGAAAATGGATTGACCTTCTAAACTGAACATTGTACTGTAAAACTACAGAGGGATACTCATTGAGGAATCTACGAATATGTCAAATGAGTAAAAGAGCAAATAAGCAAACAATTCTGCCAATTTGGGGTTTTAAAAAATGGGCCATTATAAAGCTCTAGGGAAAATGGAGCTAACAATACAGTTAGCTAATGGGAAATAATAAGTTGGCTACCTACCACACATCATTTGCTGATGTTAGTAAGAGATGAGCTGAACACTATCGGTGTTAAGGCTGAAGCGGAACAAAATGTAGGTGAATATATCCTCTTGAATCAGGGATGACTTTCAGAGCAAGACCTTAAAGATAGACCCCAAAGTCACAAGTTAGTGGCAGTCAAGGCAGCATCAGTCTACAAATCATTTTTGTTTTACCATTCCAGGATTTTTTTTTTTTTTCTTACTTAAAATATTGGAGCACCTGGGTGGCTTAGTTAGTTAAGTGTCTGACTCTTGGGTTCAGGTCATGATCTCAAATTGTGGGATTGAGCCCCACCTCAGTTCTGTTCTCAGTGGGAAGACTGCTGGAAGATTCTCTCCCCTCCCCCGACTCATTCTCTTTCTCTCTCTCAAATAAATAAATCTCAGAAGTATGTACGATTGGGGAGCGTGAGTGGCTCAGTTGGTTGAGCAACTGCCTTTGGCTCAGGTCATGATCCTGGAGTCCCAGATTGAGTCCCAGATCAAGTTCCAGATGGGGCTCCCTGCTCAGCAGGGGGTCTGCTTCTCCCTCTGCCCCTCCCCCTGCTCATGCTCTCTCTCTCTCTCTCTTTCAAATAAATAAAATCTTTTTAAAAAGTATATAATATTTAAACATAAAATTTTGAATACAAATATAATAAACTACTTTTTTGTGTGTAAAAATAAAAAGACTAATTGACAAAACTGGGCTCATATTTCCATAGTACACCCATAAAGCAGAGCTGGGTTCAAGGGTCCTTCCTAGAAAGGGCAGGCGTCATCCAATAAGTTACATCACTGTCGGCTCTGTTTTACTCTTTCCCTTCTAGCCTGAACTCTCTGTGCTTTTAAAACTGAGATCCTGCAGAGATCATATTTAAACAAAATATTTTAAGTCAAACTAAAATAAAAGCAGAGAAACAAAGAAAAAAGTTTTCAAGATGTGTGGTAGTTTAATATTTTTATTATTAAAGACAAATTTCAAGTGAATTAGAAAATAAGTATTTCATTACAAAAATAATCCAACATAGACTTCTGCACTAGTGTAATTTTAAGTATGTTAGGTTTAAGTTATATTTAAGTTTCACATTTTAAAAAATGATATCATTGTTTTTGAAAATGTAATTTTTCAGAGTAGCAGATGATATGGGCTGATGAATTATAAAAACATTATGAGTAATCTTCTATGCCCTGTTAAGGGAAAAAAGAAGGGAAAAAATGTATTTAGAAGTATGTTTGCAGGCTCACCTGGGTGGCTTAGTGGTTAAGTGGCTGCAATGATCAGCTCAGGTCATGATCTCAGGGTCCTGGGATCCCTGCTCAGCAGGGAGCCTGCTTTTCCCTCTCCCTCTGCCTGCCTCTCTGCCTCTTGTGCTCTCTCTCTGTGTCAAATAAATAAATAAAAATCTTTAAATTTTAAAAAAAAGTGTTGTATATATTAGCCTACAGGGTTGTATATATTAGCAAAGAAATTGGGCATCTGACCTGACACTTCCACATTTCTGCTATAATTAAGAAAACTTTTATATTAAAGTAAACTCTATAAATTAAGAACCGATCTTTATGAATTAGCTATTCCTTAGTTTTTACCTTATATGTGCTTTGAACTGACCCATTTCTCATATTTTTCAAGCCCAGTTTCTGACCTCTTTCTTTACGTGAATTTTCCTGTGTCCTTCCAATAAATGACTTCACTTTTGTTACTCAAAAAAAAAGTTCCCATCGTGAATTATGTCTTCTTTGTATTAAATCATTTCATAAACACTCTGCCAGAAAATAAGCTGTTGAGTATGCCTTCCAGTTTTTTTAGATAAACATGCATTTTTACCTTAAGCCATTTCACAGTGGATTTTATTTCTAAAGATTCTTTTGACCACATTCTAGCTTGTGCAGCTAATGGTATCCTCCTTTTCTTTTTTTCTTCTCACAGATACATATGATAATTTTAAAGGATTTATTTATTTGAGAGAGAGAGAACAGGGGGAGGGAGAGGAACAAAGACTCTGCACTGAGCGGGGAGCCTGGCCCAGGGCTCATTCCAGGACCCAAGATTATGACCTGAGCTGAACCCAAGTGTCAGACCTGAGCGATCCAGGTGTCCCTGGATATGTAAAATATCTTTAGGCACTTCTTGGGCAGAACCATAACAATGAGGAAAAACGCAAAAATTCATAGCATGCTTTGATCCTTTCAGACTTATAACAAAGTCAATAATAACCAGCAATTAAGTGTAAATCAATATATACTATATTTTTACATTACAATTTCTTAAACTAAATAAAAAGTTAAAAGTGAATTCAAATATAATTTTCTTTTACTTCCCATTTCCAAGACTTAGTTAAAAACAACACAAAGTGTTTTCCCTAAATTTTAATCAATAGTTTTATCATATTTCCACAAAGACTCAAAAGTATATAAACACTGAATTTCAAGAGAGGAGTTTCAATAAAATAAAATTTTAAATTTAAATTTTAAAATTTTAGGTAAAATACTTAAAAAGTATGTAGTGTCACAAACTTTGTTTTCAAGTTTAGAATGTAAAACGTGTTAAAGTGACAGTAAAGTTGAAATACACACATAATTTGTAGATACACAAACACACACACATACTTAAGACTAAGACTATGAGTTTTCTGTAATATTTATTCTGACCCATACCAGTTAGTCATATTTCCATGATTCTGATGTTAATTGAATAAATAGATTAAAAATCTATCTGACTTTATTCAAATAAACACTTGAAATGAACTTAAAATACGATTTAAAAACAAAAAACATTGTGAAAGCTATTTGTAATTTTTACGCTTCTTTTTCCTGACAAGTGATTTTTTTTTCTTTTTTTTCTTAGTAATTCCCTATTGCAGCTTCACCTTTTTCTGATCTTTTCAGCCTCAAAGAACGAAGTTTCCTCACCCTGTGAACATACACCCAGTAACCGCCCGCTACATTGTAGCAGCGGCTGAAGGCCGCGGGTGTGGACCGCAGGCACCGCCCTCCCCCTCGGGCTGCTACATTGTAGCTGCGGGAGGCCCGCGGCGCTGCCCGGTGCTGGCGCAGCTGTTCACGTGGGAGCAGGAGCCTCAAGGGCGGCGGGGGCGGGGCAAGGGCGGCGAGGGGCGGTGTCCCGTCTGTCGGAGACCCCGGCGGGGGCAGGCCGGGAAGGACCCACAGAGGCTACAGGGCGGCTCGGGATGCGGCAGGAGCGCAGCGTGCGGCGGCCGCGTCGGTCACGAGTGTCGTCCCCAGGCGCCGGGGTCCCACGGTCCATAATCCGGAGCGGGACTCCCGGCGTCCCCAGCGCGCCCCGCTGCCGCCTCGCGTGAGTATCCGCCGCAACAGAAAGAAGTGTCTGAAACGTGTAAAAGATGGAAAATAAAAGGAGGAAGAGGAGAAAAGGGGAGTGCGAGCGCGGGTCACTGCGCCGGGTCTGTCCTCAGAAGAAAGAGCCGGAATCAGGGGCCATGCGTTTTGGGGTGTGCGTGCGTGCGTGTGCGTGTGCACGTGTGCGTGCACGTGGGTGTGGGTGCGTGTACGCGCGTGTGTGGGTGTGTACGTGTGCGTGCGTGTGTGTGTACGTGTGCGTGCGTGTTTGTGTGTGCGTGCGTGTTTGTGTGTGTGCGTGCGTGTGCGTGTGTGTGGTGTTTGTGTGTGTGTGTGCGTGCGTGTGCGTGTGTGTGGTGTTTGTGTGTGTGCGTGCGTGTGCGTGTGCGCGCGCTGTGCACTGCGTCCTGCCCGCTCCGAGAGTCCGCCTGCTCCCCGGCGCGGGAGGACAGGGACGACGTTGGCCGGCGACGAAGGGGCGACCCGGGGACAGACCGAGCTGGCTCCGGGGAGAGCGGCTCTTCTCCGTCCCCGAAACGCTGGAGCGGCGCTGGGTCACCTGGTCCAGCCTCGCCGCGCCGAGACTCGCCGACGAACACGACTTGACGGCGTCCGTCCCGCGGGGAGATGAAAATGTCCCAGAACTTTCCTCCGAGTGAAGCGCTTCTTGTTTCCTTCGCAGCGAACCTCGGGTCGATCCTCGGACCGCAGTTCACGGTGGAGATGAGGGTTTCCTGCGCGAAACCGCTGCTCCGCGGCGTGACCTGCACACGCGTCGCTCTTAACAAGCACGAAAACCTTCAATGTTTTCCAGCAGACAAAGGTCGGTAAAGATCACAAACGTCAGTTAATATCCTAAAGAAGAAAGACACTTTCCCTGATCTTGTAACTCCTGGTCGACTCCCCTGTAATCGCACGTTTGCCCTCATCTGCGACGGAGGCCGCAGACTGGCTGCAGATCTTCGTGTCTTTTCCATCTCGGTGGTCTCTGTCGCGCCTTCCTTTCTGTTCTTGCTTCGTAGTCCGTTATCTACAATGATGACCCTGTGCCCGCCATGTGTCCGCTCCGGGGCTGTGGGTGACAGGGAGGCGACGTGCTTCACGGTCTGCCGGAGCTCCCCGAGCGGTGACGAGAGTCCCCAGGTCCGCGGCGGTGACTCCGGAACACCGCGGTGCTGGATGGGGTTGGCCCGACTTCTCCGGGGAGCTCCCAGGTGTCACACTCACCCCTAACTTAAAAGGGAAATGAACAAGGAGGACTTCTCGGGAAAAGGGACATCCAGGCCGGGGCCTCACCATAGGTAGACCGTCGTCAGGAGAAGCCGCAGACGAAGCATGGTCACGGAGGAAGGGCTGAGAGCTGGTGTGCTGCCTTCAGGCGAATCTGCATTGCGGGGTGGGGCCGGGTCGCACGGCGGCCCAGAGCTGGGATGGGAAGCAGAGCCCGAATCTGCAGAATTCACGACCAAGTTAAAGATTCAGGCTGAATCCTGAGGGGAACCACCGAAGTCTCTGAGGGAAGAGAGAAGTGGTCATGTTTAAACGCATTCAGTGGTTGGAGGATGCTTAAACCAAGTATTGGAATGATCCAGGAGACAACTAAAACGATGGTGATGTTTAAAAGACAAAGCTGAGAACTTTTGAGATGGATTAAAGTGTTCAAATAAAGAAAAATGGACCCTAGGTCTCTAACTCAAGCAAACAGGTAAATTACAACATTTCTCCCTAAAATGGGAAACAAATTCATCTCAGGACATGCTGAATTTGAGGGGTGTGTGAGGTGGCGTTGCCAACTCACTTTAAGATAAACAGACAGAGCCCGGAGGCGGCCCAAACACACGCACTTAGGAGAATAACTGGTAACTGAGAGTGAGATGGTCTCGTACAGGGTCATACCGTGAGGAATTGGGAGATTTTTGTGGGAGAAGGAAAGAGAGACACTGAAGATGCAGAAGAGAAGGTCAGCTCAGGTGCTAAGTGTTGCCCGAGGTGAAACACAGCCACCAGCGGGGGCTGTCGCAGCCTCGATGGCCATGAGCACCCCTGCGGCCACGGTAGCGGGGAGAGCGGGACGATGACACAGACGTTTGTGACAAGACGCCAGGAAGTGGACAAAGTCCTGTGTTCTTCGTTCTGTAGATGGTTCTGACGGACGTTTTAAGGAAAAGTTGGTCAAGATTTGAAGAGCGTGGAGAGAGTTGGAAACGTTCACCGAGGAGAACCGGGAAAACAGAGAAGGATTCAAAGAAGGAGTTGAAGAATGGACTATACTTGGAGATTATTTTACATTTCAATAATAGTCCTGTTCACTTGGTTTTCTGCAACGTATACATCACTCTGGGTGTACACTTGCATGTCACGCACACGTGCACACACGCACGCACACATGCACATGCACACGGCAGTTGCCAGATTGAGGGAATGAAAAGCAAAATGCAGAGACTGGGGAAACAATTTAAGTATTTGCAGGGGATCCGAGCAGAGCAGGGAGAGAAGTGGGCTTGGGAATGGAGGGCTGGGGACTCAGTGAAGCTGAAGGACACATATCCCGGGAGAAACTAAGATGGTTGAAAAGGCAGGTAGTAGTAGGTAAAATATATTCTGGGCTTCAGTGCTCAGTTGTGGTGGAGATAGGGTGAGTACTGAGAATTTCAGGGGTGTCCATGGCAGAGCGAGGTTTTGGACGCCTGAAGTTGCAGGTTACGGGCGACGAGCCCATCATGAACAGGCAGTGCCAGCACCGGAGGGCTCATCCATGCGTTTTTAAATCCTACATAATTATGGTGGGGTGCAGAGACAAAGAGGAATGCCAGTTAGACATTTAGTCGGAAGACAGTAAGAGGACGTGATCAGAGGGTCTGTAAGTGTCAACATAATGAGGGGCGAGCATGAAGCAAACGAATGGCGGTAAACTGCAGAGATAAAGCTTTTCAAAGTACCTTTATGTGTTTTTAAAAACTTCTTACACTGGTGATTTCTCAAAACATGTTTGTTTTTATTGGCCTAGCAATGACAAAGATAACGATGGCTCTAACTTAAATCGCCGTTTTCCTTCCTTCCTTCCTTTTCTCTCTCTGTCGTTACCATTCCTACTCTGGAAGTAAGAATTCTTGTAGAGGTTCATTCCATACCGATCCCTACGCTGGTCCTAATGGACAGCTGGTGTGACCTTGCTGCAGGTTAGGCCTGTAGAGAAGACGCAGACACAGTTTAGGGTGCAAGTTATCAGGGAGGACCCTTGGAATAAACACCTGTGACAAGGAGGCAAAGGAAGCCGGGTTAGGTAGGGAAGAAACTCCAGCTGGACGGAGGGTGGACCACAGCCTGGGCAGACCCCATGGCAGAGCTCGGAGGGTAAAATGGCCCATTGGAACTGCTGTGGTGTGAGCCTTTTTATTCGTGTTGGTGACGGTTACTCAACGGGAGCCATCCTGGAAAGGATACAACCTTGGGCCAGGTGATCTCCACCTCTGAGGCAATCCCCAAAGATGCTGGCGGCGGACATCTGTGTCCCCACACACTTCCAGAATCAGGCAAAATCTCCTTCCTTGAGGGATCGTTCAGTGCAGAAGCAGCTGCTACCATGTGTCATCATATGTTTCATTGAATGGGAATCCTCAAAATGAATGGTCTAATGTGTTTTGTACGTAAGCTGCTGGCACTTTAGTTATTGATATGCTTTATCTTAAGGGGATAGAATCATTCATTTGCTAAGAGATGAGTACAGTATACTAAACGTCACAAAAATACCAAGGTTACGCTTTGAAGTAAAAATTTTAAAAGTTTATTTTTTATGCCATACACTTGACTTGAGATTTATGATTTGTAGCAAACAGACCTTAGAGTATGAGTGAAGATGCAGCCCAGATTCAGGGGTGCCACGGACTGAAGGAGCGCGGAGACGGGTGCACACAGTCCTGCAGGGACCGGTGCACACAGTCCTACGGGCCGATGATAAACTCCCAACAAGGGTCATAATTACGTTGTTTTTCATTTATGTCATTGAAAGTCCCGTGTTTAATTTTTTATCTTCCCTACTTTTTCTGATTATCAGCCTTTTAATCTTCCAATTAAGATATTCTAAGTGACTAAGCAAAGAAGTAATTATTGAAAAGCAAAAAAATGATTAAGAAGTAGGGTATGTTTTGTAAATGATCTTGTAGAGGCTTTGTTTTCAATACGTGTTATTTCTTTCGTGAACATGTAAATAGATATGATGATTGGAAGTCAGAGTGATGGTATTTATAATAATTTTGTTAATAAAAATGCCAAATAAGACTTATTTCTTTAAAAGCGTGAGTATTTAAAACATTTTGTAGTCGGTTGCTCGAGAAGTTAATCGGCAACAGGAGCGAGTGAATCAGACAGTGCATGTGCCAAACGCAGTGAAAGTCCGTTTCCTAGGGAAGGGAAACTTTGAAATTATGATTTGAATTTCTTTACTTTTTTTTAAAGATTTTATTTATTTATTTGACAGACAGATCACAAGTAGGCAGAGAGGCAGAGAGAGAGGGGGAAGCAGGCTCCCTGCTCAGCAGAGAGCCCGATGCGGGGCTCGATCCCAGGACCCCGGACCATGACCTGAGCCGCAGGCAGCCGCTTCACCCCCGGAGCCGCCCAGGCGCCCCTGATTTGAATTTCGGATGCAGTTTCTTTACACAATGTTCAATCAGGCCTTGATGCTGGCGAACACCGGGAGCCGCAGCTGTCCGTCCCCGGCCTGAAGTGGCTCCGCATCGACCTGGGAACGGCTCCTGGGAGCCCCGCTGGTCTGACCTCACGTCCGTCGTCCTCACCGCTTGCAGGACGGATGCTCCGGACGGGGTGGGAGCGCCGCGGACGGACAAGCGGACACAAAGCCTGAGGGAACCTTCTGGCCGGTCGCCGTCCCTCATTCGGCCCGTCGCGGGGCCCAGGTCGTGTCCCGCACAGAGCGCAGCGTGTCAGCCGCCAGTTCAGGAGCCCCGGGAGCGACTCACACTTAAATTAATAAAGAATAAATCAAAACCGGTCGCGGGGAGCCCGCGGGGACAGCGGCGTCCCAGGCCCGGGATGCGGACGTGAAGCCGAAACCCGTGCGGGGAGCGAGCGCGGACCGTCCGGAGAGGATTCTTCACGGAAAACCTGGAAGCACTTGATGAACCTGGAGCGGGAGACGGAGTCAACGAGCGAGGCCTGAGTGGCAGCGCGCGGGCTGGGGGTGCTTCAGGCACGGCTTGTCACGGGTGAGACCCGCGCGAGAAGCAAAGTGTGGTCCTTCGGGGACACGCAAGGAGTTTGCGGTGCGGGAGAGGGTGCGGGGATGCTGGGAGAGTCTCCAGACAGGGGTGCGTGTGTGTGGGTGTGTATGTGTGTGGGGGTGTGGGTGTGAGTTGTGTGTGTGTGTGTGAGTGTGAGTGTGGGTGTGTGTGGGGGTGTGGGTGTGAGTCGTGTGTGTGAGTGTGTGTGAGTGTGAGTGTGGGTGTGGGTGTGAGTTGTGAGTATGGGTGTGAGTTGTGTGTGGGGGTGTGAGTGTGTGTGTGAGTGTGAGTGTGAGTGTGGGTGTGAGTTGTGTGTGAGTGTGTGTGTGGGTGTGTGGGGGTGTGAGTTGTGAGTATGGGTGTGAGTTGTGTGGGGGGGTGTGAGTGTGGGTGTGTGTGCGTGTGTGCGTGTGTGCGTGTGAGTGTGTGTGTTTCCTCTCTAAAAGGGAACAGAAATTCCTAACTCGAAAGGTTGATATTAAAATTTATTTTTAATACGGGAAGCACTTCGTTTTTGTCACTAGCAAGAATTTATAAATATTAACAACTAATAGTATTAGCATTATTATATTTCCATTAGTATTTTTTAAAAAGTGATAGCATGATCTGGAACTTACTCCAGGATCGGAAGCAGGGGTACACTTCTGTTTAGAACACTGTACTTCGGTATTTAGGAAGAATATTAAACCAAAAATGTTCAGACCGGTCTTTTTTCCTTTTTTAGGTGCAAGTGGTGGGAAAAGCAGGCACTGGAAACACGGGTGGGGGTGAGATCACAAGCAAAAAAGGAGAAATGAAATTTAGCTTAGAGTAGATAGTGCCAAATGTTTTAAGTTTTACATGTGCGTCTCTGCTTTTATTTTTAAATTTTTTAAAGTAATCTCTTTGCTCAACATGGGGTTCAAATTTATAACCATGAAACCGAGAGTTACATGCTCCATTGATGGGTGCAGTGGGTACCTCTGTGCCTTTAACTTAAAATTCTCTCTCTTTTGAACTTGGTAAGAAAAAACATCTCAGAATTATGAATTTAAAAGAAACTATGCTTGGATTTGGACTTTTATTTTTCTTTTTTCCTGCTGTCGTTACAGAATTGAGGTAAAAAACTGCCAAGAATATCCTAAGACAGACCGTTCTTATAAGAATTCCAGTCAACTTTTTCAGACTTGAAAGGTTTGGATGGTTTGGCTTGGAGTCAACCAAGAGCCAAACATCTTAAATGTTTATTCAGACTGAACTTCTGAACCGTTTCATGTTGTTCTTTCACTGCTACACACTAATGATAGAAACCAATACTTCTTTCTTTTTTTCCTGTTTTTAAAAAATTTTATGTGCAAACTAATTTTAGGGGGTAAAAAAAAAAAAGAAACCTTGGAATTTTCCATCTGCCTCAATCATTGGTAACAATTTTATATATCATATTATAGTTGAGGCTGTGGTATCAATTATTTTCATCACAATCTCCTAGGCCACAGTCAAGAATTTATAAATATAAATCTTCAGGAGATGGTACCTGGTCCTCAGCATTTTTTTAAATTATCACAAGTAAAACTGATGGACACTCTTATAGAAGCAATAATGTTTAACCCCAAGAGACTGATTTCACTGTTTTGTAGCATTAAGAAACTATTTTTATAAAAAAAAAATAGAAAAATTGAAAATAAAATTTTATTTATGCCCTAATCCTAATGCAATTCATATAATAAAATAATGTGTATTTCAGAATATAAATCTTAGATAGTAGTTCATGAGGTAAAATAGTACATTAGTAAAATATTTTGTACTTGTAATTACTGTATTTGGATTTGAGAAAAACAAGATAATATTCAACTGTAGAGTGTTGACTTTTTAAAATTCTTAACATTTCAAAATAAAAAAGTATAAACAAAAAGCAATTGTGAATTTAAAACTTTAAAATAGAGACTGATTTGTGTTCATTGTTATATTGATTCCAAACATGCAGAACAGCATTGATTTAATTTCCAAAACAATGACATTTAGTGAAGTTTTTAACACAATAAATAACAAACAACTCTCAATATACAGAGTAATTGTATTTCTGGAAAGTTGAAAAATATTAAAAACATTTGTGTGGGCGCCTGGGTGGCTCAGATGGTCAAGCGTCTGCGTTTGGTTCAGGTCATGATCCCAGGGTCCTGGGATTGAGTCCCACATCGGGGGTCCCCTCTCTGCAGGGAGCCTGCTTCTTCCCCTTCCTCTGCCTGCCCCTGCTTGTGCTCTCTCTCTCTCTGTCAAATAAAGAAATAATATCTTGAAAAAAAAAAGCTTTTTGTTTACATGTAAAATTGAGTTACAGAATTATGTTCTCTGATTACTATAAACATATTTCATCTACATGAATAGGAGCATTTCCTGTGGAAAATGAGATAATTTTGTGGGGATATCTTGAGCATTGAAACCAATATCCTGGTGCCAAATCACTGAATGACAGAGCCGTTCCTCATACCCTTTGTGTTACCTGAAAAGACCCCACACATTCCCGAAATGTCCCGTGGAGCTGGTGCCATCCACTTTTAAGTACTCTACTTCTTCAAAGGTCATCTGGATTGCCACGTACACTTTTTTCCTATATTCCACACTAAAGTCAGTGTTTTCTTCTGGGATTCTTTGGAAGCTTCTGCTAATTTGGGAAGTGTCAAACCGGATGACTGACCTCCAGGCAGCGAATTGCCCAGATTTGATGCTGCTGGTATAGTAGATGCTGTTGGAGCCCCGCTCATATGCCCTTGAGACTTTGTCCGTAGGCCCTTCTTCTTCTTTTTCTTCTTTTAATTAATGTATAATGTATTATTTGTTTCAAGGTCCAGGTCTGTGATTCCTCAGTCTTACACAGTTCACAGGAGTCACCATAGCACACACCTCCCTAGTGTCCATCACCCAGCCATGCCATCTCTTCTGCACCCTCCACTCCAGCAACCCTCCGAGGGACGTCCTTCTTTCGGTCAGGGAGCTTTCTGCAGACCCACACATTTACAGACCAAAAATGACCTAAATTAGGCCTTTAATGCTCATCTTCATTCAATGACAGAGTGAATAGAAAGCTAAATGTCTTAGCTTTGTTGAATCTTGGATCAGACAACCAGCATATGTCATAGTTTTCCCTCAAAATTGAGTCCCAGTTACTTTCAATAGAAACCTAATTAAAGCACCTTTTATTATTTTATTTCCTTCCTTATTTTACTTCGCACTTCTCTACAGATCTTTCCTGCATTTAATTTGCTATCAAGTATTTTTCTTGGAGTAAACTCGTCTAGAGAACTTCTAAAACAGGAGGTTGGACCTGTGATTCTGGAATGGGGTCACTTGCAATCCCGATGCCAACAAGGATCCCCCAGCCGCCAGCCACCGGTAACCGGGGTGGTAATACTCCCCAGCATCCTCTACGACGCCGGCGCCAGTGTGGGTTAGTGGAGAGCACAGCGGGAATGTTGGTGGTAGTGTTTGTAAGAGCGCTAGTGCTTGGAAAAGTGAATGTGACGCTTGTTATACAGACCGTATTGCTGGTGACGGTTCACATCACCAATGTCCCAAGATGCCAACAAACATAGATTAGCAAATCAAATAATTAGAATGTAGTGTGAATGCAGAAAGTATCCTCGGCAGCACTTTAGAAAACCCTTATCTTCTGTGGCTAGAGGGAAGAGTATGTTGAAAACTAGGGTCTCCGTTGTAAGAGATGTTCTCTACAAAAAAAAATTTACAGCCATAACCGGTCTCTCATGGTGAAGCCTGAGCCGTGATAAGGAAGGAATGAGACCCTGAAGCCAGGGTATTTGCATAGAAATGCCAGAGATCTTTATACTCCCAGATGTTTCCAGATCCTCTAAGCAGGATGGAAGGTGCCGTCTTCCTTGCCAGAGAAGAGTGGGCTGTGCTGCTTGGAGACTGTGCCAAGGCCTCACCGAAGTTAATGCTTTGAAAGATGATTCTTCACCTCTTTGGATGTGTCCCTGTCTCCACTCACTGCTTCTAGACTATCTTAAGAGAACTCCATGGAAAGGTCTAGTTCTTGCTATGGAAAGAAGAGTGTGTACCAAAGGTCCTGGCTTATACGTCCCGGAAGGAATCTGAAGAACATCCTGGGGAATGGATTTTGTGGGGACCTGGCCCGGGAAGGTGACTAAAGGGTGATGGGAAATTTGTTTGTTCATATAGGGACAGGCGGTCATCATTTCAATTTGATAATGCATTAAGAATACTGGAGAGAGGCTTCCTATGTTTCAAGAGATTGTTCCTTAAGGCGTAGAAGCACCAGGTGAATGAGGGAGAGATGTCAGAATTGCCCAAGCGGAACTGAGAAAGCCGGCAGACGCCCCACAACACGAGCGTGTTACAGTAGACGTATTAAAGACCAGAGAACCCACCATCTGACCGTGTACTGGGAAGGCACAGGAAACAGTCTCTTCTTAGGAGAAATAAGAATTAAGTTGATAGAGTAAAATCATTTTTTTTAAAGATTTTATTTATTTATTTGACAGAGATCACAAGTAGGCAGAGAGGCAGGCAGAGAGAGAGGAGGAAGCAGGCTCCCCGCTGAGCAGAGAGCCCGATGCGGGGCTTGATCCCAGGACCCTGAGACCATGACCTGAGCCGAAGGCAGAGGCTTTAATCTACAAGCCCCCCAGGTGCCCCCACTGAAGTCATTTTTATAGAGAAAGTCAACAGCAGTCTTTGTTTTAAAAAGTGTATTAATGGGAATAAAATCAAAAATTAATCTCTGTTGAAGTAATGGAAATTAATGAACAGAGTGGCTGTTATTCAAGAATAAAGTATTAAAATGTCAGAAATACTCTTGAAATGATGAGGCAGTTTGTCCAAGATCATAGAGCTGGCTAGTGACTAAACCGGGAGTTTATATGATCTGACTTGAGCATCAGCACATTTAACCCTTCCTGTGGTTAGAAAAGCACATATTCAATGCGATAATATCTATATATGTATTATACTTTCTAAATCACTGGAGTAGAGGAACACTCAAACAATGATATCGTATGGTTTGTATGCTAGATTCTCCAGTTTCTGGTTTGGATCACGGAAATGACTTCCAGGGAACACGTCAAGCAACAGCAGAGGCGGAGTGAACTGGAGGCACCACTGAGTCTTCCTTTCCCTGCAGGTTCATAATGAAAACCCACGGACCCTTTTATTTCTCTTTTGGCTTTTCCATTTTTCAATCCTCATTAAAATAACTGCATTTGGGGCTTTATTATCTCTTACCTGGTTGGTTTAACAAACTTCTATAGTTTTCCTTACTTTGGTCAATGAAAACTATTAGAGCCGAAGCTGGAAAACTAGCACTATCCCTTGCCAGTCCTATACTTGGAAACCCCTTGGGCCTCTGAAACAAGTGCCCCCTTCTGTGGTTGCCGTGTGGACCTAGAGAACTCCCTCACCCCAGGCCCACCATGTCCCAGCTTTCTGCCTGGGCACTGGACGTCTGTTCCTGCATCTGCCATGGGTTTGTTCAAAGCATTTTCCCACCGGGAATGTGCCCCTCTTCTCTTGATGTATTCAAATTTCACTTTTTTTTCGGACTTTGATTTAACCTCTCACCCCAAAGATTCATCATTTCATGTTACACTATAGGTTTTTTTTTTCTGTTAATTATGCTTATCATATTTTATTTAGGTGATTTTTTTCAACCAGATGCTTATGGATTGTTAGAAATGGAAGAAACACGAGATTCTTTAATTCCACATATATTTAAGACAAATGTAGTAATACTTAAGTTTGTCTTTTACTTTTCTTACCTTTTATTTATTTTATTTTTAATTAACTAAATTATTTTGGAGAGAACATGGGCAAGCAGGGGTGGAGGTGGGGGGTGGCCAAGACAGAAGCTCAGGCAGACTCTGCGGTGAGTTTGGAGCCCAATGTGGGGCTGGATTTCAGGACCCTGAGATCATGACCTGAGCTGAAATCAAAAGTTAGATGCTTGGGGCGCCTGGGTGGCTCAGTGGGTTAGGCCTCTGCCTTCGGCTCAGGTCATGATCCCAGGGTCCTGGGATCGAGCCCCGCATCCGGCTCTCTGCTCAGCAAAGAGCCTGCTTCCCTCTCTCTCTCTGCCTGCCTCTCTGCCTACTTGTGATCGCTGTCAAGTAAATAAATAAAATCTTAAAAAAAAAAAAAAAGTTAGATGCTTAACTGAGTGAGCCATCCAGGCATCCCTCAGGTTTATATTTTAATACACTGTTTCCATTTCCAGATACATACTTTCTATTTTTCTTTTTACCCTATGGGCAAATAATAGTTACCAAATAGCTATTCATTGATCAGTGTCTGAACATACACTTATATTTTTTCCTTAGCTAGTGTATATCAGAATCATATGGGAGAGTTTATTAAATTAGTTTGCTAGTTCCCACTCCCAGAATTTCCGTAGGTTTGGTGCGGAGTTTGACAATTTGTCTTTCAAACAGGTTCTCCCATTTGCACTGACGTTGCTCACCCAGGGACGGCACTTCGAGAACACCTGGCCCAGGCTGTTAACGGATAAATATAACAGCTGGAAAAAGCATAACACCTCTGTCCTAGGAATTTCTTTCCTTCTTCATTTATTTTTAAATTTAATATAATTGATATAAAATCATAAGAAAACATTAAAACACACTTGCTGTTTGCTATTTTTTGTTTTATTTATATTTTTCCAGTATACAGAGTGAAAAGCATAGTTGAATACAGTTGACGTTGTTACATTAGTATCAGGTGAACAACGTCGAGACTCAGCTTCTCTGTATGTTATGCTTTGCTCACCGCAAGTGTAGCTGCCGTCTGTCACTGTACGGGGTATTAACAGCATCGCTGTCTATGTTCCCCGTGCGGTGCCTTTTATCCGTGATTGGTTGATTGATTCCTTTCAGAACTAGAAGCCTGCATCTCCTGCTCACTGCACGGACGTTGGCCGTCCCAAATCCTCTTCACTCTGCAAACATCAGTTTTTCCCTGTATTTATACGTCTGATTTTGCTTTCCACTTGTTTGTTCATTCACTTGCCTTGTGTGTTAGATTCCGCACGGAAGTGAGACCCTGTGATGTCTGTCTCTCTCAGTCTCACTCATTTCACGTCGCGTCATACCCTTTAGGTCCATCCGTGTTGTTGCAAATGGCCTGAGCTCATCCTTTCTGTATGGCTGTGGGACACTTGTGTGAGTGTGCGTGTGTTTGTGCAGAGCATGTTTTCCTTTCAATCCAGCGGACACTTGGGTGGCCTCTGTTCCTTTGCTATTGTAAGTAACACAGTAACACAGGGGTGCACACATCTTTCCAAATTAGCGTTTTCATTTATTTTGGGTAAATACCCACTAGAGTAATTACTGGATCATATAGTATTTCTGTTTTTAATTTTGGGGGAACTTCCATATTGTTTTCCACAGTGGCTGCACCAATTTATATTCCCACCAACAGTGCAGGGGGGTCCCCTTTTTCCTCACATCCTCACCAATACTCATTATTTCTTGTCTTTTCGACTCTAGGCATTCTGACGTGTGTAAGAAGGTATGTCGGTGTGGCTTCAGTTTGCATTTCCGTGATGGGTTAGTGATGTTGAGCTTCTTTTCTCGTGTGTGTCGGACATCACCATGTCTTCTTTGGAAAAATGCCTGTTCAGGTCCTGCACCCATTTTTTAATCAGATTGTAAGTTTTTTTGGTGTTGACTTGTATAAGTTCTTCATGTATTTTGGACATTAACTCCCACATTGCATAATCTTTTGCAAATATCTTCTCCCATTCAGTAGGTTTACTTGTCATGTTGTTGATGGTTTTCTTTGTTATGCAAAAGCTTCTTATTTTGGTGTAGTCCAAATGGTTTAATTTTGCTTTTGTTTCCCTTGCCTGAGGAGACATAGCTAGAAAAATGTTGCTCTGATTGATGTCGGAGAAATTACTGCCCTTGCTCTTTTCGAGAATTTTTACGATTTCAGGTCTTACATTTAGGTCTTCAATCCATTTTGAGTTTGGGTTTTTGTGTGTGTGTATGGTATTGGAAAGTAGTTGTTTCTTTCTTTTTTGTATGTGGCTGTGTTTTCCTAGTACCATTTATTGAAGAGACTGTCTCTTTTTTTCTTTAGTATTATGAAATCCCAATGACATTTTTATTGAAAGATAATTAACATATAGTTTTATATATTTTATATTAGTTTCAAGTGTGGAGCTTAATGATTCAACAGTTCTGTACTACCTTATCCGCATTGTATGTTCATTGCCCTATGTTATTTTGATTTTATATTACCTTTTTTATATGACTTATTTTATATGACTCATTAAATAAAACATCTATTCTTTCCTTTTTGTAAATTACTAGGTCAGTGGATTTATATGCACTATTTTGAAACAATTATAATTGAGATATTCTTTTCCTTATATTAGCAATGAAAAAAATGCTTTATTCAATTTTAATAAAATATTTCCCTTCCTAGGTTAAAAAAAAAAGAATAAGGCTAGGTGAAAGTCATTTATAAGAACTGTTTACAAATTAGTTCTTTATTCCTCACCACTGAGAGAAATCTACCGAAAAGATGGAATGTCCTATCTCTTAGGACAGTCTCAGAGTTGCAAAGGTCGGTTACAGCAACATAAACGAGTAATGTAGTAGCAGAAATGACCTCAGGTCGTATGACCAGAATGACCTGCCTCTGGGATTTTTCATGGCTAAGGTACCAAACTCATAACACTCTTTGTCATCTGCTCTTATTAAAATTAATAAATAGAAATTGTCCCTGGAGATGTCTAAAGAAATTCCTGTGTCTACAACAGAGCTATCAGGCAGGTGACAAACACGTGTTTTCTAACACTATTCCTGGAAAAGCTGCATCTGCCATCTGTTATTTATGTTTGTTTCCACTTTATACATATGTTCAGATCGCTTTCGATACGCCACCGTAAATGTAACCAAAGGTTTTTAATCTCAGTAACACCTCCTGGAGCAAATAACGTTTGCCAAGGAAGCTGACAAAATCAGAGCCTGCATCGACACAAACACTGGAGATCTGGGACTCATTTATCTGTACATTTTATACCTGACCCGCGCTTAATCACAGGACAGGAAGAAAACATTTTAAAGAAAACATAACATTTATATATAGAATATTCCTCAATTTCACTATGAATCAGTTTCAGCATATTCATCCTTTACACAAAGATCTATAGAAAATGAACTTCCTAAATGTCAACAAAACAGCCTATTGGAAAGAAAAAACTGAGAGTTTTGCTTATTGTAGCAAAGGAGCACACTTCCTTAACAGAATCATAATGTTATCACAGAGAAAAGAATACAGTGATTAGATACTGAGATTTTGAAGTCCCTTCTAAGGCCAGTCTTTGAATGTGAGACTTGGTTAAGATAGAGTAAAGATCATGACACACATTTGAACCTTAAATAATATGGACATTATGGCCTCTACCCTCTGCACAGTCAAAAATCCTTGTATAACTCATGATTCCCCAAAAATACACCTACTAATAAACCTACTGTTAACCAATAACACAAACACGTGATTAACACATATTTTGTATTTTATTTATTATAGATCATATTCTTACAATAAATAAGTTAGAAGAAAATGTAAGAAAATCATAAGAGAAAATGCATTTACAGTATTATATTTATGGATTCCATAAATTGATGTCATCTGTTCATAAGATGAATCATCAGTCAGTACCTGCATCAATATTGTCTTACATGAATCAAAACACCATAGACATTAGATACATTACTAACACCAGACATCAAAGATGAAAAAAATAATGTAAAAGAAGTTCATTATTATTTATGAGTGTAATGACCCATGCATTAATAATGAACAAACAGAAATACGATTGTTTTATGGTATAGCATAATCAGTATGAAGCTTTATGGTAGCCAGCCATGCAATAATGAAGGAATTGTTATAAAATGTTTATAGTAGATAGCATTATAGTCATTTTCATAATACAGTATTGAAAACATTGCTACTGTTTTTTAAAACCACTTACCTGTGATAAGAGGCTGACATGTAGTTTCTCCAATTATAAGAGAAGCATACTGTACAGTAACTAATTTTTGGGAAGCAAAGTTATCAGAGAGTAAGTAAAGTAGCACATTATCAGTTTCATATTAAATATCACTCACCGTATGCTTATGGGAAGATCAGGTGTGTGCGCTTCCCTACACGTCCTGCACATGACGTCCCAGACGATGACTACCGAGGCAATGATGATGACACAAAAACGTTTCACGCAGATCTTGCTACACAGTTACTAGGTTTTCACACAAAGACACTCATACACAGTAGAAAGTTTAGGGACTGTGCGGCGTGGTGATTATCTGCTCCCTGGGTGGAAGCGAATCATCACATGGGTCTTCACCCTCACCCTCTCACACTGCGCAGACGGAGGAGGAAGAGGAAGGGCCGGTCTTGCCGTGTTGGGTAAGAGAGACGGAGCACGTGGAAGGGGAGGCGAGAGAAGCAGGCGCACTTAGTGCAATTTTATAAGAATGCATAGTAATTCCTCTTTGACATTTTTGCTTTTTCTTTTCTCTAAAACGTTTCTACATCTTGCTAATACGTCTTTCAGCATCTGCTTTAGTTTCAGTGTCCACATCGCAGAAGGATCCTGTCATAAAAGAATTCAAACAGTCAGAACTCTTCGGCCAGACTGTCCAATGTCAGATCGCTCTCGGGCTCTGCTTTGGAAGGACTCATCCCTATCAAGTCGTACTCTGTTAATTAGCTCTTGAACTTGTCAAGATGCAGATCTTTAAATGCTTCACACTCTGGCTCCCACCACCCACCTTTTATTTCTCTTTTCTTTTTTTTCCGTATCCACAGTCTTCTTTTCTGATTTCTTTGATTGGCTCTGTCGTAAACCCTGTGAAGTCACGCATACCATGTGGACATGGTTTTCTCCAACAGGAATTTATTGTTTCAAGCTTGTGTGGCTTTTTCTGTAACAATGATGGTATCGTCAATGGTATAATCCTTCCAGACTTTGATGATGTGTTTATTGGGTTCTCTTCTGTAGCATTTACAATCTTTCCCATTGAGTAGAATACGTAATGAGCCTTAAATTTTCCTATGACCCCCTAACCTAGAGACTGAATTAGAGACATTATGTTTGGGGGCAAGTAGACCACTTTGATGTCTTTGGTATTGAACTCATGGGGATTCTGTGTGGCCAAGGGCATTGTCCCATATCAAAAGAACTTTAAAAGACTGTCCCTTATTGGTAAGGTACTTCTTGACTTCAGAGACAAAGCATCAATAGAGTCAACCTAGAAAGAGAGCTCTTGTCCAGGCCTTCCTGTTACACAACCAAAAAGAGTGGTGTCTGTCTTCTCCCTTCAAGGCTCAGGGATTAGCCGCTTTGTAGTTAAAGGCAGTCCTGCTCATAAACCAACTGCATTTGCACAAAACGGTAGACTTAGTCTGTCCCTAACCTTAAATCCTGGTGCTTGCTTCTCTTCCTTGTGAGTAAATGTCTTTTGTGGCTCCCCTACCCCAGAATAAGGCACTTTTGTCTGTATTAGAAACCTGTTCAGGCAGAGATCCTTGCTTCTCTGTGGTTTTCCTAATAGTGTCTGGGAACTTGTCTGCTAGCTTTTGGCCGGCAGAGTCTGCTGCTTCTGTTACCTTGACATTTTTAAAGCCAAACCTCTTTCTAAAATTACCAAACTGTCCTTTGCTGGCATTAAGTTACCCAGCTTTAGATCTCTCTGCTTCTTTTTGGTTCAAGTGGTCATGTGATGACTTTGCTTTTCCTTGGATCATGTTGAAGTCTGTAGCCTTTCTTACAGCCCTGCACCTACATAAAGCTGCATTTTCAATAAGAGATAAAAAGGTATTTCACAAGAAGTGCAAGGTTTTTTTGCCTGCTGGCATAGCTGCAGTGATGGCTTCACGAATTTCCTTTTCTTTTTTTACAATGGTCCTTATGCTGGATTCATTTATCTTGGAGTGATTGGCAACTATGGTACCTATAATCTGTTCGCCTTTTTCTTGTAATGTCATGACTTTTCTCTGCTTCTTGGGAGTCCTTCTAGCATCACTATGATACTTCATACAGGTCCTATGGTGTTATTCAGCTTTTACAGTATTGCACTGTATGATGAGAGATCACTTTTTACTGCAAAATGCAACTTGTTAGAGAGAGGTGACTGATCAGCTCACACAGAGATGATTAGTGCCACATGGCGTTTTACGTGGATGCCCACAGCACACGCACTCACCACAGTAGCGACGGGAAATGGCTGCGCAATTATTGCGGTAGTGCAGGAGACACCATAGTTAATTTTATGCAGTGATGACTTAATACTACATTTTTTAAAAGATATACTTATTTATTTATTTGACAGACAGATCACAAGTAGGCAGAGAGGCAGGCAGAGAGAGAGGAGGAAGCAGGCTCCCCGCTGAGCAGGGAGCCCAATGTGGGGCTCGATCCCAGGACCCTGAGATCATGACCTGAGCCGAAGGCAGAGGCTCAACCCACTGAGCCACCCAGGCTCCCCTTAATACTACATTTTTACATTTGTTTACATTTTTCTCAACTGCAAATCGTACAATGTATGGTCAGTAAGTGTTAGTATGTGTAAGTTTTGATAAATTTTAACTTTTTATAATTGATTTATGCATATTATGATAAGGTGGACTAGCATCTTTATACACTTAATGCATTCATGGAATTTCTAAATTTTTCTTAATTTTTTTTCAATATTTCTAGGATACGTGGTTTGTCTGCCAGTTTTTTCTTACTATGGTAAATCTCCAAAAAGTTTTTCAATATATTCATTGAAAAAAAATCTGCATGTAAGTGGACCCTCATAGTTCAAACCAGTGCTGCTCAAAGGCCAGCTGTCATAGCTCAGCGTCAGAGGGCCCAGCGAGGTGAAGGTATGGAGGTACGAGTCTAACAAGCCCTGGACTGTGAACTGCTGCTTGATGCTTTGCTATCGAACAGTTTGATGGATCCTCTAGGAAATTACCTGAAGAAACAATAAAGTAATTCCCCACATTTATCTTCCTGGGCAGGTGTTTTCTAGAATTACAAACTTAAATTGATGAACATAGTGGAATGCCTAAGTCATGTTAATGTAGAGTAAGCTGTGTAGTTGTTCTAATTCTCCCATCACTGCTAAATGAGGGGTGGCCCTCTTCCCAGCAGAATACTATCTCCGATCTGGCACGTCAGCTCTACCTTCTATGAGTCTGTCTGCCTCTGGTACAGAATACATTATTAATAGTGGATCCTATGGTCACAGATCCATTTCTACAATTCTTTTCTTTCTTTTTTTCTTTTTCTTTCTTTCTTTCTTTCTTTCTTTCTTTCTTTCTTTCTTTGTGAAATGGGTCCTTTGGTTAAATGATATTTTGTGTGCAAGTTTGTGGAGCAGACATTTTGCAATCCTCAGATACTAGGGCTAGCTGACGTTCTGTAGACAGGACGGGCAAATCCTTGTTGGCAAAATTGACTATTGGACCCTTCCAGGATGGAAAGACACTAATGTAGCTGCTGTCCCCTAAAGTGACCAAGCTGAGTCTCCTTGTACCCATGTGACCTTCTCAAGGAATGGCAGCAGATCTGGGGTTTCATGTTGGTTTCTGTTGCTGCAAGATTGGACATTCAGAGATCATCTTTTTAGAGTAGGATTCCATGCTGTTAGGCCACGTGGCATCCGTCCATGTCAATGTGATCAGTGTCTTCATGTGCCCGCGTCTGCAGTCCCCTGGTGCCCGGGGGCTGAGGCTGGCTGACAGCCACTGGCCAGGGCACTTAGTTTATTTGGCTGTTCAGTGCCTCCGTCATGATCGTATACTCTGGAATCTTCACATTCTCTGTGTACAGCCAGATATCTATTCACATGCCTCTACCCCAGAGTTCCTTATGCCCAACGTTCCACTCCCTTTCCTTGCAGACCACTCACAAAGTAGCCAGGCCGTTGATGGCTCCCAGAAATCTGTATATATTCTCATCTGAGGTCACTAAATGGGAGACCAGGTGCACTCTCTTCACTGTCCATCAAAGGCTCTCCTGACTGTAGTCCGCTGCCCTCCCTTGGCTGACGTGCATGTATCCAGCTGACATACGTGTGGACCAGCTTTGGGCCCTCCCCTCCTTCAGCTGGTTGTCTAGAACTCTCGGGACTCCATGGAGCAGCAGAGGGAAGGACTGCGCGTACGGCGGGTGACATGGGATTCTGCACCTACTCAAGCAGTGTATTTATACCTTCTGGTCCTACTGAGATTAGATCTTGGATGTACCATTTCCATCTCACAATACACTCTTTTGGGCCTGTCCAGTTTTTTCACTTGGAGGATAAAACAAAACACAGCTCACAAAGGGCATTCGGTGTGCATGGGAAAGTGCTGATCTCTACTAAGGCCTAGTAACAGACCAGAAACTATTTCTCAGGAAGCGTATAATTCCTCAATACAGATGGCGTAATCTTGCTCTAAATCTCCAGAGTACTGCATTGTCGTTTTTCCAGTGATGCTTCCCAGCAAAAGCACACACCTTCCCCACCACTAACATACCTAATACCTCGGTTCTGGTGTCATACAGCCCTAGCAACAGCACTGCTGAGCCCGTATCTACTCCAGGCTTAACCCAAGGCTGCCAGCTTTATTTTCATTCAGTTTCATCCAGGATTTTTAGGTGTGGAATCTGATGCCTTCACAGCAAAAATGGCCTACCAGGTACTATGGGGGGGTGTTTTGTTTTTGGTGGTAGATGACACAACACAATTCTCAGATTTTGAACATTGCAGGTGGCTAAAGAGCGTAGTCCACAGCATTGGGAATTGTGAGTTTTTCAATTTCTGTAAGAGCAGAGATCTGCAAGAAATGAAGGGAGGGTGTCCTGTGCATGAGCTCAGGACCAAAGTGCCAGAATTTCTGAAATGTTTCATTTGTGGGCACATGTGGTGCCACCTACAGTGCCCAGTGTGTCAGCAGTGGGGTCTGATGTTCGATCTAGTGCATCAGGAATGTGTGAGAGACAGAACAAACTGCACAGAGACAGAAGCAGAGAGACCTCTGGAGGAAAACTGTGTTTCATATAAAGAAGATGATAGTTCTTTGGGCATTAAAGAATAAATACAAAATCCCACCCAGAAAGAACGCATGGTTTAGTCTTGGTTTTGTGCTCGTGATTTTCTTCTCTCAGCCCCTGCCTCTCCCTAGTCACAGTTTCCCCGAACACCCGGCCACCAAGGTTCTTGAGTGCAGCGCAAGTCCACACAGTCCCATCAACTTCCGATCCCTTGAGCAGGGGAACGGTAAACATCACACGGAAGTAAGCCGTTGCAGTAGGAAAGAAAACTGACCGGGCTCTTCCACATGTGGCATCGATTGATCTGGTTATGTACCAGTGTATTCACTTCCTGTTGCCACGTTAACAAATTGTTACAAGCTTAGTGGCTAAAAGCAACACATATTCAATACATTACTCTACAAGTCGCAATCCAGACTCAATCTACCTGCTCTGAAATCCAGGTCTGAGCAAGGGGATTTGGCTTGGAGACTCTAGGGGACAATTCATTTCCTTACCTTTGCCAGGCTACCTACTGTCCTTGGCTCAGGGCCCCTTCCTCGGCCTTCAAAGACGGCAGCAGAGCATCTTCAAACCCTGCTCCTTGCCATCTAATGCCGCCATAATCACATTGCTTTGTACTTTTCTTGTACTCAAATCTTCTTTTGCCTCCTTCTAATAAGGGCATTGTGATTCTATTTAGGGCCCACCCAGAAGATTCAAGATAATTTTTTATCCCAAATTCTCAACTTAACTACATTTGCAAAGTCCTTTCTGCTGTATAAGGTAACATTCACAGATTCCAGAAGTCAATGTATGGATATATTTGTGGGACACAATTCAGCCTACTCCAACCAGTTAGGAGCGGAATTGTCCAGTGGGTTCCTTCTTATAGCTACTCCAGTGGCTCCTTATGTAAGACGTGTTCGATTCATCTGTAACCAGATCTTCAGGTTGGGAGAAATGTCCTCTAACTAAACACAATCCCAGTAAAGCAAAGAAAAGCAAACATATGCATCCAGTGCTGGATATGTATCCGGTGTTGGAGATGTATGGATGAGGTTTCATCCTCAGTTACCCTTGTAGTTCGTTGACTTTGAGAAGGTAGTATAAAGAAAGGAAATGCAGTGAATAGTTTGGAGTTATTTTCCTCAAACCATGAAATAAATTCCATTTATTGTGAGCATCTAAACTAGTAGTTAAAGATAAAATTATCAATATTCTCTTTCTATCCTTAGTAATCAATTTTCCTGTGCAATTAAAATGTTATTTCTCCTTCATAATGTTCTCTAATAGTGTATGAGAATGTTGTGTGTTATGCTAAGTCCAGAAAGCTCTAAATTAGTGTAAAATACAGGTAAGACTGACAATCTAAGTAGATAACATTAGCATACAAATTCTTTCAGGATTTGAAACAGCATTAAATTTATATTCATAATAATACTGAAGTGATCTTTCATGAGAAGTCCCCTTTTAAAAGTTCCTGTAAATTATATACTAATGGAACATATGTTCATTAAGAGTTTCCTACTAAAGGGCATTATACATAACTCACTAGTGGGTATTGGGACTGAATATCTCTCCATGTATTCTAAAGATGCAACTGAAATGAGTGAGAAAGCAAATACACAGAAAAAAAACAAAACAAAACGTTTTTCTTGCATGAAAAAATTTATTTTGTATTTTAAGCCTGCAGAACTATAATATATTTTTTCATTCATACCTTTAATGATTTCAAGATTGCTAAGACATGGTCTATTATTAGAAACAAAGTGGTTAAAAAAAAAAGGATAAAATGTGAAAACTAGTTATTACAGTGTACTGAATGACTAAATGGATAAATGGAGAGCAGTGCAAGAGAGCTTATTTTCTACTTTAATGTGAACAAAAGGAAAGGTAGTCTTTATTATTTGTTTTCTTGTTTAGAATTTTAGGTTGCATAATTAGGAAACATTGCTTCATACTACTGGCAAACATTAAGATTTTAAACTTCACAGAATGCATCATTTGATTTCATAGTGGCCTAGTATTATTCTGTAATATACCATGGGAGAGATTTCTAGATGGTTACCAAATCCATTGCCTTTTCTAATTGATGAACAAAGTTGAGCTATTTTTCCCAACATTTCTTTTTGTGAGATGTAGTCATATGCCTCTGTCTATGCAATGGAATAGGAGCAGAGGTATACCACTTCCAAGACATCTACGTGGGATTCTTTTTTCACCTTCCTTTTTAGTTGGCTTAATTTACATGGGTAAAATGATCTTGGAAGTTATATGCTGATGATGGTAAAGCAACAAAATGGGACGTACACGCGTCCTGCCTTAGAGAAGAGCGGTCTACTGATGAGGAGTTCAGGAGAGTAGAAAATAAGCTGCTTTCTTGTTCATTAAGCCATCATACAATTTTTGTCATTGCAGCGAATAGTACACTAAACAGAATAATTTGTGACTGTTTAGACTAAACAGAATAATTTACATAAAAAAGCACGTTTTCTATCTAAAAGAAATTAGGCTGAATCAGCAGGTTATGTGACAGAGCTGCAGGGTACTTGTCTCACAGAGTCAAACAGTGAATGAATCTCGTGGACACAAAAGGGTGAAGTGAAGTGAAAGTTTATTAAATGAAGGTGAAGACAAAAAAAAAAAAAAGAGTAAAAAAGTTATCTAGAATGAGAGGGGTCCTGAATGGTTGCCATGGGAGGCTCTTAGGGGGGCTTTTTTGGTCAATCTTTTTTTTAGAAAACTGACCAGAGAATGTGGCAACTATCTTGTTTATAACATTTCAGACAAACAAGGTGAATTTGTAAATATCATGAACCAGCTCACCTGTATTTAGAACAAACAAGGTGGATTTATGTTCCCTTCTCTCTGGTTACAAGGATGCCCACAGAATGGGGGAAGATATTTGCAAATGACATTACAAAGGGCTGATACCCAAGATCTATAAAGAACTTCACAGACACATGAAAAGTGTTCATCATCATTAGCCATCAGGGAAATTCAAATCAAAACCACATTGAGATACCACCTTATGCCAGTTAGAATGGCAAAAACCAACAAGGCAAGAAACAACAAATGTTGGAGAAGTTGTGGAGAAAGGGGAACCCTCTGACACTGCTGGTGGGAATGCAAACTGGTGCAACCACTTTGGAGAACAGTGTGGAGATTCCTTAAGAAAAATAGAGCTTCCCTATGACCCTGCAATTGCACTACTGGTTGTTTATCCCAAAGATACAGATGCAGCAAAAAGAAGGGCCACCCATATCCCAATGTTCATAGCAGTAATGTCCCCAGTAGCCAAACTGTAGAAAGAGCCGAGATGACCGTCCATAGACAAATGGTAAAGAAGATGTGGTCCATATACACTATGGAGTATTATGCCTCCATCAGAAAGGACGAATCCCCAACTTTTGAACCAACATGGACGGGACTGGAGGAGATTATGCTGAGTGAGATAAGTCAAGCAGAGAGAGTCAATTATCATATGGTTTCACTTACTTGTGGAGCATAAGGAATAGCATGGAGGACATTAGGAGAAGGAAGGGGAAAATGAAGGGAGAGAAATCAGAGCGGGAGACGAGCCATGAGAGACTGTGGACCAGGAAACAAACAGGGTTTTAGAAGGGAGGGAAGGGGGGTGAAGGGACGGGAGAGCCTGGCGGTGGGTATGAAGGAGGCACGGACTGCCTGGAGCACTGGGTGTGATGTACAAACAACGAATCGTGGAGCACCGCATCAAAAACTAACGGTGTACTGTATGGTGACTAACATACCATAGTAAAATAATAATAATAATAATAATAAAGATCTCCATGTGTAACATTTCTGCTCATCTGGGATTTCTGTGAGCCTGGTCAGGGGAGTCAGGCACCTCCTGTCTCTCCTTGCCTATACTTTAACCCTTTCCTTACTCAGTTGTATATTATGCCTCTGTCTTGAAAGAAGTATAAAATGGTATTTCCTTTGTTTTTATAAAATTGGTTGAGGTAACAGAAATTAATAACTTCTGAGATCAAGAATATTTAAAGTAACTTTGGGCTAAACCAAACAAAGAAAAATGAAGCAGGATGAAGACCCACCCAATGTAGAAACTACAAAACTTCTTACAAACTGCCGCATGTTTCTAATTCTTTATTAAAACTAGAAACCTCCCTCATAATTCCCTCAGACTGTTTGCATACAAAGTCCTAATAGTGCTAGCCTGGGCTTATTAATTTACAAAATCCACCACTCTGAACTCTCTTCCTATCTCAAGTCCATGTTCCCAGAGCATGCTGGGCAGAGGAACATTCCTCTCTTTATAAGTAGAGTGTACATTAGCAGCGTGTTTTTTATCAACCTGACTTTCTAACCAGTGAGATAAGGCTCCTTGGCTTAAGCTCAAGTGACTTTGAAATGTTAGAAAGTATTTATAAGAAGACATTTTCAGGAAAAACACCACAGGAAGTACATTTCTTCGTATATGCTGCAGATAACTTAAAAAGTCACAGCTATGAATTAGTAGAGATTGATGAAAGTATCAGACAGTGTAAACATGCAAGCCCAGAAAAGGTATGTACAAAGTGCTCCACATCACTCGGCATCAGGGAAATACAAATCAAAACCACAATGAGATTTCACCTCACACCAGTCAGAATGGCTAAAATCAACAAGTCAGGAAATGACAGATGCTGGCGAGGATGCGGAGAAAGGGGAACCCTCCTACACTGTTGGTGGGAATGCAAGCTGGTGCAGCCACTCTGGAAAACAGCATGGAGGTTCCTCAAAATGTTGAAAATAGAACTGCCCTATGACCCAGCAATTGCACTACTGGGTATTTACCCTAAGGATACAAACGTAGTGATCCAAAGGGGCACGTGCACCCGAATGTTTATAGCAGCAATGTCCACAATAGCCAGACTATGGAAAGAACCTAGATGTCCATCCACAGATGAATGGATAAAGAAGATGTGGTATATATACACAATGGAATACTATGCAGCCATCAAAAGAAATGAAATCTTGCCATTTGCGACGACGTGGATGGAACTAGAGGGTATTATGATTAGTGAAGTAAGTCAACCAGAGACTGACAATTATTATATGATCTCTCTGATATGAGGAATTTGTGAGGCAAAATGCGGGGTTAGGGGGGTAGGAGAAGAATCAATGAAACAAGATGGGATTGGGAGGGAGACAAACCACAAGTGACTCTTAATCTCACAAAACAAACTGAGGGTTGCTGGGGGAGGGGGGTTGGGAGAAGGGGGTGGGGTTACGGACATTGGGGAGGGTATGTGCTTTGGTGAATGCTGTGAAGTGTGTAAACCTGGCGATTCACAGACCTGTACCCCTGGGGCTAATAATACATTATATGTTTATAAAAAAATTATTGAAAGAAAAGGCATGTACAGTGTGTCTCCTGTTCTTCAGAACGCTTCAGTTTGGGTAAGGCTTCTGTAAAAACTTGACTCAAAGCAATACCAATTCTAATGGGCTCTTTGTAAGAGGAAGAAACATATTATGACCATGGTTTTCAGTTGCTCAAGTGGAAAAAAATGTACAGCGTCTAGTGGAGCTGCCATGTCATCATCTCATAGATGTTAAATCAAATGAATAGAAATAAATAAGCAACCAGGAGAGAAGCTAACATAATATACATCTAAAGAAAGAAGTTAATATGGGCTTCACACATGATTTCCTAAAGATTTTACAAAGTCCTGATTTAGTCTTTTGAAAGTTGCCATAACAACTTCACTAGGGATATGCTAATCCCAAGGCCTGGCAGATGGAATGCTAATGCTTTGGCAACTGGCAGGGAAGGATCCTCAACAAATTGCTAGTTACTTCATTGTGATTTTGAAACATCCTCTGGAGGGTAACTGTCATTATACTCCTTAATGTTACATTATAACTCATAGATTCTGACATCCTTATTTAGCTGAAGCAGGGCTTTATTAGCCAAACTGCTGTGAGTGTTTTATCTTTTGGAGAATTCCAAAAAGCAAACTGATTAAGTAAGCAGGCGAGCTACACATTGGGGTCAGATCCAATTCCTCTAGTGATGACTGACTCTCAAACTATTTTTGCTTGTTTGTGTTTGATCAAGATCAAGTCGTTCTGTTTATCTGCATGTACATGATGAGTTGTATATTTACCGAAATGGTGGCTTCGCGACATACCTTTTCAAACCATCTATTGGCAAAGTATCAATACCCAGTGAACGGATTATTCCGGAGAAGCAGCTGTTTCAATCATCTAGCAGCTCCAGTTTGTTGATGTGTGTGACTGTGCTGGCTTCATACAACATTAGCACATCCTGGTTGCTCAATAATTATTAAAATCAATTAGGAATACTGGAAATAGCAAAACGAAGAGGGCATTACTGGAGCAGCTGATGATTTGAGGAGATATTTTAGGCATGTTCCAAACTGATCATAATACGCATGTAGGAGGAGAGGAAGGACAGGACAAGGAAACTTCCGCATTAATGGGGCTCATCAGTGGTGTACGGAGCCAGTTCCTACCAGCGTGCAGGAGCTAATTATTAAATTTTGAGGAAGTTTGTGAGTCCGTTATTAAACAAAATTTTTATTTAAAAATAAATAGCATAAATTCAAAATGAAATAAACTATACTAAAATGGTAATAGTTAAACGTCATCACCTCCTGTTTTACTACATTTAACTCTTTTTTATTCTCCTAGATTTATTTATACCTATTATATGTGTAAAGTGGACATACCGTATAGGGGTGTTCAACTGCATGTACAGTCTCCCCAGTTCCTCATTCAGTGATGATTCATGAATATGGAAATTGGCCACAGTGGATGGGCTCATGGAACTATGGAAATAAACAAATGCTACAGTTGGGTATTTAATTTGCAGATATTCATCATTCTGTTGCAAATCTGCAAGTTTTTTTCAGATCTTTGTGAGCCAACATAGGATCTATAGGCTAAATTCTGAATTGGCAAGTACCTGGAAAGTCTTCCATGTCGCAAGAGTTATAACGTACAACGATCACCCGTTATGCCACTGAATTTACCTCGTAACTTATTTGGAAATGCATTCAGATAAACACCTTTGAATCCATATCTTAGAACTTTTCAACCAATAGTTTTTGTCGTAAATATTATAAAATAAGAGCAAGTCTAATAAAAGGCGAAAGTTATACTTGGTAGACATAAAACCAGCTGAATTTCTGAAATCATCGTAACGCTGTCCTTGTTTTGTAAGGACAGAATGTTCATGGAAATGTAACAAGCTGACTGGAAGAGCCAAAGCCCATCCTGTAGAACCCCGTTCTCTAGCACACTTCAGACTTCACCACCAAGATATTATTATTGTTGTTTAAGTCTCCCTCCCCCGTTTTCAGGTTTTTATTTAAATTCCAGTTAGCAGACCTACAGTGTGTATCAGCTTCAAGCGCAGGGTCCGGTCCTTCATTGCCTGCATACAGCACCCACGGCTCTTCACAAGTGTCCTCCTTAATGCCGGCACCCGTTAGCCCACGCTCGGCCCACCACCCTCCATCAGCCCTCAGTCTGCTCTCTGGAGTGAAGAACCTGTTTCTTGGTCTCTCTCTCTCGCTCTCGCTCTCTTTCCCTTTGCTGGTGTGTTGTGTTTCTTAAGTTCCATGTATGAGTGAAATCATATGGTATTTGTCTTTTTCAGATTGACTTGTTCTGCTTAACATAGTACTCTCCACTTTTAGTATATGTGCTGCCGAAGTGAGCACAACAGAGTACTCTCTAGCTCCATCCACATCACTGCAAATGGCAAGATTTCATCCTTTCTAATGACTTAGCAATGTTCCACTGTGTATACGTACACGTCTTCTCTATACATTCATCAGTCAGTGGACACTTGTGCTGTTTCCATAACTTGGCTGTTGTAGGTAATGCTGCTAGAAATATCAGTGTGCATATATCCCTTTGAATTAGTGTTTTTGTATTCTTTGGGTAAACCCCCAGTAGTGCAATTGCTGGGTCAGAGGGTTGTTCTGTTTTTAACACTCTGAAGAGCCTCCATACTGTTTTCCACAGTGGCTGCACCAGGTTGCATCACACCAACAGTGCAAGAGCTTCCCCTTCTCCACATCCTCACCAGCACCTGTTATTTCTTGTGTTGTTGATTTTAACCGTTCTGACAGTGTGAGATGACATCTCACTGTAGTTTTGAGTTGCATTTCCTTGATGATCAGTGATGTTAAGTGTCTTTTCATGTGTCTGTTGGCCATCTGTATGACTTCTTTGGAAAAATGTCTATTCATGCCTTCTGCCCATTTTTAAATGAGTTATTTGTTTTTTGGGTGTTGAGTTGTATTTTTTCCTCCTTCAATAAACCTATAATTGATTTTAAATTCTGTGTACTGAACTTGTACAAAAATCTAAATTTCTTCACAATTCTTTTTGAATATTGTTCTAGAAAGTTTGATTTATTTATTATAACTCTGGTTGTAAGTCTTTTAGTCATCATCTCTCTGTCTGTACCTTGGGAAGGAGAGAACTATATTATGACTTGTTCAGCTTAATTATCAACCTACTAGGCAGAATTGCACTCACTGCCCTTTCCTTAAAGTGTAAGAGTCCTTTGTTAGGTCGGCTTATTGTACAACTCCAAGGAATACTATCAGTTGCAACACCCCCTGCCTTGCTCATTTGACAACAGAGCCTTTGTGTTCCTCAGCAACAGTTACTGCTCTACTCTGTGTGATTTTCTTAAGTTTCAAAATTAATGCTCAACTAGCCAATACTATGATGTTTATTTTCTGCAAGGTACTTGGCACTTCAGTCAAAGGTAACCAGTGAGGTGCTGGCATAGGAAGCTGTTCTCTCTATCCTGTCCTTTGGTCACTAGTAGAATTTTTACTTTGTTCAAATTACTTTCCTAAACTCTATTGTTTGAAGTAATTGGTACAGACTAGAATCTATTTGGAAGTTTTTTTAAGGGTTTCAGGTTTAAATGTATAAAAGTTAAGAATGTATAATAGCCATTTTCAAACATTAAAAAGAAGCATTGCCTTCTAAAAGGTCTTTAGGAAATTGAATTTTAAAATACTTTATTGTTTTTGTGTTTTTGAAGTAATCATAATACTGTTGGATATTCATAATAGATGAATTTACTCTAATTCAATCCACTGAAAATGGAATCCTACTATTTCATTCCACTCCCCTGTTTTTGTTCCAGCTTTACTCACTACCACAGAGTCTACCCTTTGCTGAAGACTGCATTGTTTCCGTGCACTGATCTTTTTGAAACCAGAGATAGGAACGCAAAACAAGACTATTTAGGTTGGATTGTCAAAACAACAGCTGGGTTTCACAGATTTTGCTTAAATTGCTGATTGTTCAGCATTTGAAAATACTTTTCTCTTAGTCTTTTTTTAAACAAACATGAGCTTTGCTACTAAGTCACCATAGATAAATAAAATCCATTCTGTTCCTGCCTTTTCAAATATGAACTAACCCAAAGACCCTTAAATAAGGCGGGGGGGAGACCTGTAAACCATACATTCACTGTGTAAGGATCCAAAGTGTCTGAGTTCTAATTTGAAAATCTGATCTTTTTTCCAATAGATAAATCTAGTTAAGAAATGTGTGTGTACATGTATATGTCTGTGTTCATTTTTATTTAAGTGCATATTAATTTTAATTCATTGAAATAGAAAGTCAGATAGATACTGCTGTGTTTACATACTATAGTTTTCTGTTCAACACGCTAATACAGGCTACTCACTGAAAATATGTTATCGTTTAGAGGGTGCAAAAGTGAAAGCATTTAATTCTCTGAGCCCATAAATACATGGAGTAAACCAATAGTGTTTTAGGTTTTTTCCTCATGGACAATAATATGAATATAAATACAGCAAAGGTCTATCTTTTTTTAAACCAGGAATTAACTCGTTCATCTGAGCCTGAAGGGTGGTCGGTAGAAGCTCTACAAGCCAGAACGCAAGGAGAAAAGTAATTTTAGAAAATAAGTGCATGCAAAGCCTCTGTGAGACAGTTCCAGAAAGCATAACATATGTATAATTGTAATACCAGGAGAAATGAGAGAGAATAGAAAAGAAATTTTGAAATAGAATGGCCGAGAATGTTTAAAATTAATGGAAGACAGCAAACCACAGCTACAGATCAAAGTTCTACACAGGTGAGCACGTCGTATTCAAACTGCAGAAAACTGAAGGAAAGTAAATGCCTGTAAGAAGCCAAAGAAAAGATATATTTCCCCTAGAGAGGAATGAGGACAAGAATCACAATGGACTAATATGGTAGAACAAAAATCATATATGATCTTTCTCCCTGGTTCCCGGCACACAACTTCTACAACCTTTGAATTGTCCCCAGTGATAGGAGTGTCTGACTCATGCTGATGAGGTGACATACATATTACAGACACGTGCACACATCTGTGTGTGTGTATATATATATGTATATTTAAGCCAACCTTTCCGTTTGTTAATTAAGCACATTTATTCACATCTACTGCTTGTAACCTCAAAGTTCATGCATGTAACAAATGACAACTATTAGTGAGAGTGAATTGTTAAGTTTCCCGAAGAAGAATACCTATATCTGAGTAAACATTGTTATTTTAAACGATGTACTTGGGAGTTTATACATTTCTTCATCACTCAAATATTTTGACTCTTCTTTTGTAAATCACAAATAATTTACACCAACACAGGAAATCAAATTGATTACATATCAGTACAGTCCATGCAATAAATTATATATTACTTTTTCAGCTAAAGGCTACATACCGTAGCCTGATAACGCGTTGGACTCAAATGACAAGTTGAAATAAAATTAAATATGCTGTCTAAAAAGTGAATTTTACCCTGCAAGATTTACCTGCATTGGACACATTTGAAGTAATGGACCATAACTTTTTAAGACTAGTTCCAAAAGTAATTCTCAAGAGCAGTCATACTAAAATATAAATAAGACACACTTTGGCAGCGTCTGCTGTACGGTCTTCTCCGCTGCATGCCCCTCTCCTCATCCTCTCCTGAAGCCACCGACATGTTGCAGCCACTACATGATACCATCCTTTATAGGACGTGAATGTCATTGGGACAAATAGATACAAACCCACGCTGGGAATTTTGAGGTGGTTACATTGTACCATGTGAAAGAGAAGCTGAGAAAGTTAATCAAGGAAAAGCAACAAGAAAAGATGAGAGAGAGAAAAAATATGTATTTCTGGTTAACAGAATTTTCCAGTTCATTATTCTAGATCCTACCTTGAACCTGGCCATATCCCTATCCTTAAGTTCTATGAGTGCTACAGACAATTTGTGACCACCCTGAATTCACGTTAAACCCTAATGCTCATCAGGCATTAATGAAAATGATTTCATTTGCAGGTGGGCCTTTGGAAGGTGATTAGGTCATGACAGTGGGGCTCCTGTGAGTGAAATTAGTGCTCTTATAAAAGAGACCCCAGAAAACTCCCTTACCGTTTCTGTTATACAAATTTATAGTGAAAAGGTGGCCATTTGTGAACTAGGAAGTGGGTCTTCACCAGACACTGAATCTAACAATGTGTTGATCTTGGACTTTCAGCTCCTAGAACTGTGAGAAGTAATCTTCTGTTCCTTATAAGCCTGTTGGTCTGCTCAAATGGACTAAGACAATGAAACACCCCAGCGTGACGTCACAAATCCTTCCTTTATTGCTTCAAGTAGCTCATCCTATCAAGTTGTTGCCGAAGTGTCTTGACGAATCTCATCTTCATACTGTAGACCATGGCTACTCAAAATGTGGCCCAGGGACAGGCGCTCCTGTATGAGGTGTTTGCTATTGTCAGTAATAACTTAAGGAACATGTACCAGATTATTAACTAATTACTTCATTAAGTACACTGTTTAGTTAGCCAACTTTTAAGAAAAATTTTAGCAAAATGTTATCAAGAAGGAAGCAATTAATTGATTTGTATTCCGGCATAGGTCGCTGATCCCTCTGCAGGTCTATAGATAAAGAAATCACATAGAAATTGAATTAGTAACTTAAAACAGCCCCACACAGAAAGGCCCAGACCCAGACATTTCCCTGAGAAAGTCTGTCAAAAATTTTCAGAAGAAATACCAGTACTTTATAAGTTATCACAGAAAAATGAGGAAGAGGGAATGCTTCCCAACTTACTCTGAGAGGACAGCATTACTCCAGTACAAAAGACAAAATAAGGACATAAAACTAGAGATCGTCTTCGTTAATATAGATGCAAAAAATCTCAACAGGGTATCAGCAAACCAAATCCAGCAACACATAAAAAGGATTATACCACGCCCAAGTGGGATTTCTTCCAGGTATACAAAGTCATTTTAAAACTTGAAAATATCAGGGCGCCTGGGTGGCTCAGTGGGTTAAGCCGCTGCCTTCGGCTCAGGTCATGATGTCAGGGTCCTGGGATCCAGCCCCGCATCGGGCTCTCTGCTCAGCAGGGAGCCTGCTTCCTCCTCTCTCTCTGCCTGCCTCTCTGCCTACTTGTGATCTCTCTCTGTCAAATAAATAAATAAAATCTTTAAAAAAAAAAAAAAACTTGAAAATATCACATTGATAGAATAAAGGTTAACAACCATATAGTCATTTTAAACAGACATGGGAGAAGTGCTTGACAAAAGCCAATACCCATTCATGATAAACTTCACAGAAAATGAGAAATCAAAGAGAATTTCCTCATCCTGATAAAGGGCATCTATCAAAAATGTGAGTAATGTAATCTGTAATGGTCAAGACTGCTTTCCCTTAATATCAGAAACAAGGTTAGGACGTCCACTCTCACCATTTTCAGTCATTACAGTCAGGCAAGAAGAAGAAATAAAATGCGTCCAGATCGGAAAGGAAGAAGTGAAGTTGTCTTTACTCACAAATGACATGAACTTTTTAAAAAAAAAATTAATTCCAGCGTTGTCAACATAGTGTTTTATCAGTTTCAGGTGTACCGTACAGTGACTCAGCGATTCTGGCCCTACTCAGCACTCCTCACGGGGAGTCAGTTCTCAGTCCCCGCTCCGTGTCCTCCCCTGCCACCTCCCCTGCGGTAACCCTCCGTTTGTTCTCTATGGTTAAGAGTCTATTTCTTGGTTTGTCTCTTTTTTCTGTGTTCACGGGTTATTTTTTCCCTTAAATTCCATATATGAGTGAAATCATATGGTATTTGTTTTTCTCTGACTGACGTTTTTCACTTAGTATTATACTCTGTGTCCATCTATGTTGTAGCAAATGGCAAGGAAAGGCAATAATATTTCATTGTATAGACACCACTTCTTCTTTCTCCATTATCTATTAATGGGCACTTGGGCTGCTTCCATAATCTGGCTATTGTAAAAGATGCTGCAGTAAACCTAGGGGTGCAGATGTCTTGTCTTTTTTTGTATCCTTTGGGGGATAGAATTACCCAGTAGTGGAGTTACTGGATTTTATGGCAGTTAAGTATTTAATTTCTGAGGAAGCTCCACTGTTTTCCACAGTGGCTGCACCAGCTTGCTTTGCCACCAGCAGTGCTGAGGGCTCTTGTTTTTCTCTCAATCCTCGCCAGCGCTTGCTGTTTGTTGTGTTTTTAGTATTAACCATTCTGACAGTATGAGGTGGTATTTCACTGCGGTTTTGATACGCATTTCCCTAATGATGAGTGATGTTGAACATCTTTTCATGTGTCTGTTGGTCCTCTGTATGTCTTTGGAGAAATGTCTGTTTAGGTTCTCTGCTCATTTTTAAGCTGGATTATTTATATTTTCAGTGTTGTGTAAGTTTCTTATACATTTTGGATACTCGTTTTTGGATGTGTCCTTTGTGAATAGCTCCTCCCCTTCAATGGGTTGTCTTTAAGGTTTTTTTATTGTTTCTTTTGCTATGCAGCTTTTTATTTTGATATAATCCCAATAATTTACTTTTGCTTTTGTTTCCCTTGCCTCAGGAGACATACCTAAAAAAATGTTACTGCTGACGGAGAAATTGCTGCCTGTGCTCTCTTCTGTGATTCCTATGGTTTCAGGTCTATATTTAGGCCCTTAATCCCTTTCGAGTTTATTTTTGTATATGAGTAAGAAAGAGGCCCAGTTTCATTCTTTCACATGTAGCTGTCAGTTTCCTCAACGCCGGGTGTTGAAGAGACTGGGTTTATTTTCCCATTGCATATCCTTGACTCCTTTGTCTACGATTAATTGATCACATAATTGTGGGTTTATTTCTGGGTTCTCTATTCTGTTCCATTGGTCTATGTGACTGTTTTTGTGCCAGTACCATGCTGTTCTGATTACTACACTTTGTAGTACATCTTGAAATCTGGGATTGTGATGCCTCCAGTTTTCTTTTCAAGATTGTTTTTGCTCTTCAGAGTCTTTTGCAGTTCTAAGAAACTGTAGGATAGCTTGTTCTAGTTCTGTGAAAAGTACTCTTGGTATTCTGATATTGCATTAAATTTGTAAGATTTCTTTGTGTAATATGGACATTTTAACAACAGTCATTCTTCCAGTCCATGAGCATGGGATATCTTTCCATTTGTGTTGTCTTCAATTTCTTGTTTCAGGGTTTTATAGTTTTCAGAGTACACATCTTAAACTTCCTTGGTTGAATTTATTCCTAGGTATTTTGTTATTTCTGGTGCAATTGTAGATGAGACTATTTTCCTAATTTTCCTTTCTGGCCCTTCATTATTAGTGTATAGAAATGCAATAGATTTCTGTATATTGATTTAGTTTTCTGTGACTTTACCAAATTCATTTATCAGTTCTAGTAGTTTTTTGGTGAAGTCTTTAGAGTTTTCTATATAGTATCATGTTTCTGCAAATAGTGAAAATTTTCCTTCTTCCTTAACAATCTGATGCCTTTTATTTATTTTTCTTTTCTGATTGCTATGGCTAGTACTTCCAGTAGTATGTTGAATAAAAGTGGTGAGAGTGGACATCCGTGTACCATTCCTAACCTAGGGGAAAAGCTCTGTTTTTCACCATTGAGTCTGATGTTAGCTATGGATTTCTCATATATGGCCTTCATTATGTTGAGGTATGTTCCCTCTAAACCTGCTGTTTTGAGAGCCTTTATTGTGAATGGATGTTGTACTTTGTCAAATGCTTTTTCTATGTCCATTGAAATGATCATGTGGTTTTTATCATTTCTCTTGCTGATTTGGTTTATCACGTTGATTGATTCATGAATTTGAACCACTATTGCATCCCAGGAATAAATCCTACGCAATCATGGTGAATGAGTTTCCTAATGTATTGTTGGATGTGAAACACAACACACTTCCATAATCATCATATTGGACCTTTCTCTTGTTTTTTAGGTGGTTTCTACTCTGATACTCTTTTTTACTTATTTGTGAAGTCTTCATTCCATCTTGCTTCTGGCCAAAGTATGTAAATTATTTTTTTCCCATTTCTTAGTCATATTGCCTAAGAAAGTTGGCTCCTCAGGCCTCAAACCTAGCATTGTTTAGCACCCCAGCAAAGCCTGTATCAACACTCTGTGAGAAAAGTGATGGAAGAAGGAATGGATAGGGGAGGGCGAGAGAATACTTAGGAAATTACAGTCAAGGCCGTATGTACCTGCCTGGAAAAATGAGAAAATGGAAGGATATGCCAAGAGATGAAGTTGCTAAGATAGACTACGCCAGGATATCAGAAGTCATTGTCTCATTAGTTAGAATTTGAACTTAATTTTGAGTGAAACATGGTTGGGTTAGAGAAAAAGAAATGACATATGTCAAGCTGAGGAATACAGTATTTGGACATGTGTTTCTGGAAGATCATATGGAGAAATATTAAGGGAAGAAGATTATATCGCTATAGATGAAAAAAACGACATGAGAAAGTAAATTAAATAACATTGGGGCTTAGAAAAAGAAACTGAAATTTAGTGTTTGTCTCATATCCTAGAGAATTAACAATGGCATTTTTTTTCTAAATTAATACCATGTTTCTTATTTTTCTATCTACTGCTGATTTTTGATGTTCAAGGAGGGTCTAACAGTGGCCACTTGCAAATATAAATTCCCAGCTAAAAAGTCTGCCTCTGGTTCTTATTTCATACTTCACCCTGGTTGGGTCCTGAGCCCGGCAATGTAAAATCTCAAGAATGCCTTTCACATTTGTTACTCTAGGCTGGAGGAATCGTCCTCATTATTGTCTACCTGTATCTCACATCCACAATTTTGATCTATTCACATCCCTAGAACTTCCTTCCCGTACACCTGCCTTGGTTCCAGATTTCTAGCAATGGTAAACACTACCAATAACTGATCTTTGGCTTTATTTTGTTTTTCTACTTGTCTCCCTAAAAATTTGAGTAATTCTTTCAGGAAGAATATTTTGGAAGCTAATCTCCTCATTCCTTTTATATATAAAGAAACCTATGTATTTTTTTCAGTGACTCAGAGCTTAACAAAGTTTGGAATTCTAGGTTCAAAATTCTTTTCCTCAGAAATTGGAAGACATCTATTTAATCTATATTTAACATATTCTAGTGTGTGGCTGTGACTGATGGCTATCTAAATTGTATTCTTTATAGAAATTATTTTGTTTCCCCATAGATAATTTTAGGGTTCAAATTTTATTAAGATTCATCTAGGTGGGAAATTTTTTAAAGGATTAATCCTACCTGACATTCTGTGTGGACTTCTAATTCAAAGCTTCAAGCATCAGCTCAGCCCATTTTCTATTTTACATATTCTAATTTGTTTCTTTTCCTTTTTTCTATTAATTTTGTCCCTTTGTGGCATCCATTAAATGAATTTTGAAATCCATAAGATTATCCATGTTACCTGACTTTTTCCTATACCTTTTTTTTAATCTTGCACTTCTGTATGTATTTGGAAAGAATCCCTCAACTTATGCTTAAGGACCATTAAATAATTTTTCATAATGAGGAATATAATAACCCAAGTTTAGAAATCATCAATAAATATGAGGTCCCCATCTTTATCATTTTTCACTCTAGTGTTCTTGGTAACAGGCAACAAAATAGACTTTCACTGCAAAAAGGGTTGGAATATAGTGATATACAGTGAGTGAGGTAACATAAGAGGGGGAGAGAGAGAGGAAGAGGCAGGCTTCCTGCTGGGCAGGGAGCCTGATGTGGGGCCCGATCCCAGGACGCTGGAATCATGACCTGAGCTGAAGGCAGTTGCTTAACTACAGAGTTACCCATGTACCCCAGGCCCAAACATTTTTTTAAAAATCTTTTTTTTACAGTTACAAAATTCATTAGGAATATCACACATTTTTCAGATTTTCTTTTTGCATGCTAAGGAACATGATATGGTTTTTATTTAACATTCCCAAAATACAGATATTTTTCCTCTGAAATATTTAATATCTTTGAAGTGAAATATGGTCCACTGGAAAACTTACCTTACCAAAAGCTAATAAACCTTAAAGACCATGTAAAATCAAGTATATTATCTACTTCCTATGAAACAAATACCTTATAAATGCACATGAGAAGCTACTTCCATTAGTGATAAGCACAATAAATACAATAATGAAACTCACTGAGTGACAATTGTAAGACATCTCAGACTGAGATCTTGTTTTAATGAAGTGGAATGTCAGAGGGAAATTAAAACTTTATTTGAGAAATAAATTGTACATTCCAGACCCAATACTCTTATGGCTCTAGGAAGTCCCAAGTGTTTTTCTGGATTAAGAATAGGACCAGATAAAACACTTTCAGAATAGCATAGCATTTTGGTATGGGCTGTGGTATTTGCATGTTTCTCACACACAATCAAGAGGTACAAGTGTAAGACACGCGACAGGTGAAACTTCTGAACCTTTAGCAAAGTGAATTAACTGCTTCACCTCCCTGAAACAGGACAGAGTTATTTTAAAATGTTATTAAGTAAAACAGTATGAAATAAGGAGAGTCCTACTCAGGTTCCAACTGCAAAGGCAATTTATGTGTTCTAGTCCACAGCATGTCTCACGAAGGTCTTCAATACTAGCATCCATTAAAGACACATCATAGGAATAACACTATCAATATCCAGAAGTCCTTATAAAGATGTCTTTATAAGGATATAAGGATAATTAATACATTAGACATAGAACATACGAAAAAGAGAAGACTAACATAGAACTCCAGGATTTTTCTTTTTACGTGAGTATCTAGAAGGGTGTGTTTGTCATTTATTGAGATTAAGTGTTCTACAGAGGACAAGGTTTCCTGGCAAGACGTCTTGGTCATAGTTGGATTCAGGAATGCTGCATGTTTAGTAGCTGTATTATTCCTTACTGCAAACTCCCTGATATCAACTTCTGCCCCAATGTTAGCTATGTAGCCTTTAGGATGCATCTCTCTGAGGTAGAAGTTTAACAGATCTTCCTAACAAAACTGGAAATGGAAGGAATCCACCTGGGCAACTCTTCCCCATTAGTACGTACCACTCACCTATATGACAATTTTCTGTTTTTCATGATTAAGTGTTCTTCATTTTATACCAGTTGCAATAATGGAGGTACTAAGTTATTTAAAATAAATTAGGTCTTCTCAGTTTTTTTGTTAAGCATTTACTCATAAGTATTTATGTTAAGGCCCCCATAATCGTGGGGAAAAATTACTCTTACACAATTTCCCAAACACGTTTTACTTATTAAGAGAAAAATTACTGTTTTATATGTTAAAAGAAGAAAACAACTGAGCGTCCAGAATGTTTAATAGAAAGTATATTATTTTATTGCTTTCTTTTATCATTTGAAGACTTTACATATTTAATACCACTCAGTATAATTTACATATTTAGACCAGAAAATAAAAAAAAAATCAAACTGTATTTACTCTAGTCATTTTATTTAATTCTACTCTGGGTTTTTTATTTGTTTGTTTATGAACTTAACTGTATGGATGAAAGGTGAGCAGAAAATCTGACTAAAATGAATAAGTCATTCGTTTAATAGTAGTGGAAGTCTGCTGAGATAGTGAAAATTAGAGTTGAGGATCCAGGCAATGAAAGATCTGAGAAAGGGGCACTTGGGTGGCTCAGTGGGTTAAGCCTCTGCCTTGGGCTCAGGTCATGATCTCAGGGTCCTGGGATTGAGTCCCTTATTGGGCTCTCTGCTCAGTGAGGAGCCTGCTTCCTCCTCTCTCTCTGCCTGTCTCTCTGCCTGCTTGTGATCTCTCTCTCTGTCAAATAAATAAATAAATAAAATCTTTTAAAAAATCTGAGAGAAAAAATTTGGATGTCAGAGTATAATAGAAGGTCCACTTTCTTTTCTTTTTTTTTTAAAGATTTTATTTATTTATTTATTTGACAGAGAGATCCCAAGAAACAGAACTAGTGTCCATATATGTATCTTCTACATTTATATGTTCTTATATATCTTCATATATACACGTGTATACATATACAAAGCATATGTATGTGTACATAATCACATTATGTGTGTACATGTACGTGTGTGTGAGGGAGAGATTCACTACAAGGAACTGGCTCTCATGACTATGGAATGCGAGAAGTCCCCTAAGGTCTGCCTTCTGCAAGCCCAACACCCAGGAGGGCTCTGGTGCAGTTCCAGTGCAAGTGTAAAGGTCTGAAAACCAGAATTTTCTTTCAGTGCTTTAAGTTTCAGTAAAATACAGGAAAAGACCATTGTCTCAGACTGAAAAGAGTCAAGCAGAGAGCTTCTCCCCTTACCCTGCCGTCTGTTTTACTCCGGATGGTAGTGGATTACATGAAGCCTGTCCGTACTGGCAAGGGCAATCTTTTCTTAGTCTACCAACTCAGATGTCAATCTCATTCAGAAACACCCTCACAGACATACCCGGAATAAGATTTAATCAAATATTGTCTGGGTACCCATAGCCAAGTCAAGTTGGCAGATAAAATTAACCATCACAAAATGAATATTCTCATGCCTCTATTATAACTTTGATGAGAGATCTGCTGATTGTAAATGCCAGGCAGACATTTACATAAACTGACCTGTAGATCTGCTTATCCAACTAGTTGTTTGGTAAGCAATTTCAAAAAATTAATGTCTAGTGTTTTCTTACAGATTTATGTGAGAAGTTTTAACACAAGTGCTTCCAAACCTTGTGTTAGAAAACTTCCTTTCTAACATTTAGAAAGAAAGGTCAGCCTTTAGAAAGACAGATCTCCCTGACTTTGGGATCCTGTAGAAATTTTGTCAATAGATGTTAGCTTTGAATATTTGATAAATGACTCTTTGGGGAACTTTTAAGGGAAATAAAGAATTTAAATTTAATCAAAAGATTAATTTCAAAAAAATTACTCTTCAGTAAAACTGTTAAACATTTTTTTCAAAGTTCTGAAACTCTTCAATCACAGTTGTATCTTTCTTAAAACACAGGCAAATTGTGTCATATTTTATAACGTCATTATCATCTCCACTACAAAATAAGTGGCTTCAACAAAGCATAAACTTCAAAAGAATCTACAAGACTTTGGGGGGGAGATACGCTAGTTAAGAATTAGAAGAAAGTGAATTGTAATGACCTTGGGCCTGTGACACCTTCAGTGACTCACTTTTTTCACCAACTAAATAGGAGTGATTTACAACAGTTTTTACCTGCAGGTGAATATTAACATAAACCATATGCTATGTAAAGTGTCCATGAAACGTGTTTGAGTGGGATTGATGCTTGTATTTTACTCAAAACTACTTTATTTATAACTGAAAATCAAAGTAATATTATCCTGTTGTCCTTGAACACCTATAATAAAACACGTTTTCATAGTTAAGCATTAAAATCTCATTAACTATCATTAAATGCTTCAGACATCACACCACTGAACAAGTGTCAAGTATAATGGATTAGTTGCATTTCTTCCCCCCAAATTCCTTTGCCATTATTGTTAATAATCCACATTTTCTTTAATAAATGACTGTTATGGGACCCCTGGGTGGCTCAGTGGGTTAAGCCTCTGCCTCCGTTCGGCTCCGGTCATGATCCCAGGGTCCTGGAATCAAGTCCTGCATGGGGCTCTCTGCTCAGCGGGAGCCTGCTTCTCCCTCTCTCTCTGCCTGCCTCTCTGCCTGCTTATGATCTGTGTGTGTCAAATAAATAAATAAAATCTTAAAAAATAAATAAAATAAATGACTGTTACTTTTGTAGGACAGTAAGCATTTCAGATACATTGTCAATGTTCTGTAAGGATGAAACAGGAAGACATAAAATAATTTCTGTTATACTATCTGGGTGCACTGAGTAGCTGAGACGAGCAGGAACTAGCAGAGTCTTCTCCTAACAAGATTGCCGTTTTCTAATTTATTTCTTTACCTTCATCATGCAAGGCTGGTGTATTTTTTTTTCTATATAGTATAGTCTTGGGCTACATTGTATTTCCCATGACTTTAAGATTGAATGGAAAGCACACAAAAATAAGCTTACCTTTTGAAGACATCTGAAAAAAAAAGGTAGAGATTTAATTTAGCATCTAAAAAAAATAACTTCTAGATAATGTCTGCTATGAAAACTTGTGTTGCTCTGCAACTAGAAATAACTTCCCAGTCAGCTTATGGGTGTTTAATGTTCTGACTAAAATTGAATAATAAGGAAGACTTCTAAAAGGGACATTCTATATGATAATACTGGTATATATTTAAATGTCAAACTCTAAATTAACCATTGTATTGTTAAACAGAATGAATCTGGAATTCAGAAAAGGATTTAGCTACTCTGTCTGGTGCCGGGCTGGAATGGAACATGAATGAGATGACCACGTGTCCTACTTTTCCTGGGGCATTTTAAGTTTATTCTGAGGCTGGTATAAATATTAACAGTATCCTCTCTTACAAATGTATCCCAACACTTACGATAAAATATATTCATGGACCATACTAAGGACACAGACCTACTTATCTTGTCTCTCCTTTCTGTATGTCTCATGGCATTTTCAGTCAGAGCCCCTGGGAAATGTTCTCGTCAGCTACATTACAAGTATGTCATCGTAAAGATTTGAGGCGTCATACATGTTTGATGTCACTCTTAGGTGTTCCCAGAGAACAAGCACCCCCTCTGATTTATTCACAAAAGATTGTAATAGCCTTTCACCCACCTTTCTCCCCCCAAAACCCGGAATCTCCTGACAGCATCGGGTATTATTAAATATTGTATCACAAGCATCTGGCCCAATGACTGTAAATGAGGTAGATTGTATTTGGGGTTAAACATGTAATCGTCTTTTACCACATTTTTATACAGGTTACCAAGCCATTATCTTGTTGGGTAGATATTGATTTGCATCAGGTAAATCTTTGTCTCATGCTCAAAAAAAGTTAATTGACTTTGAAGTATTTGTACTGTTTTTTTTTTTTAACATTTTTTTTTTATTTCCAGCATAACAGTATTCATTATTTTTGCACCACACCCCGTGCTCCATGCAATCCGTGCCCTCTATAATACCCACTACCTGGTACCCCAACCTCCCACCCCCCGTCCCTTCAAAACCCTCAGATTGTTTTTCAGAGTCCATAGTCATTTAGTACTGTTAGATAAAGCTGTTGAGGTCTCTTTAAAGTATTGACTTTCAAAGCAAGTTTCTTAATATGCACAAATATTTAAGCAGTCATTCTCCATTTCTTCAAAATATTCACCTAGCTTTTTAAATAACCTTTACCTTAGAATGGGGGGAAATACTGCTTTGAAATATTCACTTACGTCCAATTGTCAAAGGTGATTATGCAATGTACATATGAAATTAGATTTATCCTATTTGCATTTAAAAGAAAAATATACTTATTAGTATTTGTCACACAATTATGGACTCTGTATATATCAGAAGAAAAGTGTGACCCATGCAGAATTTCACCCAGAAACTAATATTATTATATAAATAACTGAAAATGTATATGAAAAATGTGTTCAAAACACATGACTTTACAGACTGAGAAAGACAAATACCATATGATTTTACTCATATATACGGAATAAAAAAAGTGAATAAAAAACCAAAAGGCAGACTTAGGCCTGTAAATATAGACAACAAACTGAAGGTTGTTAGAAGGGAGACGAGAGGGGAAAATGGGCAAAATGAGTGAAGGGGACTGGCAGATACAGGCTTCTGGTTATGGAATGATTAAGTCAAGGAATAAAGGGCACAACATAGGGAAGACAGCCAGTGGTGCTGTAATAGCATTGTGGGGTGACATATGGTAGCTACACTTCTGGTGACCACAGTACAATGTATGGAGAATTTGAACCACTATGTCATACACCTGAAACTAATGTAGAATTGTGTGTCAACTATACTCCAAAAAAAGAATGTAAGAGACTTCAGTTTAATGCTATCATAAGACAAAATTAGAAACAGAAAATAGCATCTTGTTGGCTAAAAAAAAAAAAAAAAAAATTCACATGTATATGATTTAAGAATTAAGGTGAACTCATAGATCAATGGAACAGAATAGAGAGCCCAGAAATAGAACCTGAACTCTATGGTCAACTAATCTTTGACAAAGTGGGAAATAATGTCCAGTGGAAAAAAGACAGTCTCTTCAACAAATGGTGTTGGGAAAATTGGACAGCCACATGCAGAAGAATGAAACTGGACCATTTCCTTACACCACACACAAAAATAGACTCAAAATGCATGAAGGACCTCAATGTGAGACAGGAATCCATCAAAACCCTTGAGGAGAACACAGGCAGCAACCACTTTGACCTCAGCCGCAGCAACATCTTCCTAGGAACATCACCAAAGGCAAGGGAAGCAAGGGCAAAAATGAACTATTGGGATTTCATCAAGATCAAAAGCTTTTGCACAGCAAAGGAAACAGTTAACAAAACCAAAAGACAACTGACAGAATGGGAGAAGATATTTGCAAACGACATATCAGATAAAGGGCTAGTATCCAAAATCTATAAAAAACTTATCAAACTCAACACCCAAAGAACAAATAATCCAATCAAGAAATGGGCAGAGTACATGAACAGACATTTCTGCAAAGAAGACATCCAGATGGCCAACAGACACATGAAAAAGTGTTCCACCTCACTCGGCATCAGGGAAATACAAATCAAAACCACAATGAGATATCACCTCACACCACCTCACACCAATTTGGATAAAATTACAAGTCCGGAAATGACAGATGTTGGTGAAGTTTCAGGGAAAGGGGAACCCTCCTACACTGTTGGTGGGAATACAAGCTGGTGCAACCACTCTGGAAAACAGCATGGAGGTTCCTCAAAGAGTTGAAAACAGAGCTGACCTTTGACCCAGCAATCGCACTACTGGGTATTTACCAAGATACAAACGTAGTGATCTGAAGGGGCACGTGCACCCAAATGTTTATAGCAACAATGTCCACAATAGCCAAACTATGGAAAGAACCTAGATGTCCATCAACAGATGAATGGATAAAGAAGATGTGGTATATATACACAATGGAATACTATGCAGCCATCAGAAGAAATGAAATCTTGCCATTTGTGATGACATGGATGGGACTAGAGGGTATTATGCTTAGCAAAATAAGTCAATCAGAGAAAGACAATTATCATATGATCTCCCTGATATGAGGAAGTTGAAAGGCAACGTAGGGGTGTTGCGGGGGTAGGAAAAGAATAAATGAAACAAGTTCGGATCAGGAGGGAGACAAACCATAAGTGACTCTTAATCTCACAAAACAAACTGAGGATTGCTGGGGGGAGGGGGGTTGAGAGAAGGGGGGTGGGGTTATGGACACTGGGGAAGGTATGTGCTATAGTGAGTGCTGTGAAGTGTGTAAACCTGGCGATTCACAGACCTGTAGCCCTGGGGCTAATAATACATTATATGTTAGTAAAAAAATAAAAAATTTAAAAAAATAAATAAAATCTTCAAAAAATAAAAATAAAAATTATACATGTTTTAAAAAAAGAATTAAGGGGAACTATTTTCATTTTTATCTTTGTTTTATTAGTTTGAAAACCCTTCAGAATATTTTGGGACATTTTGTGAACATCACAGGCTATGGATTTCCTCTAGGGCTATAAACCAATTTTGAAATAAAGCTTTAATGCTACATGATTCACTTTTCAAGCCCTCAAGTCAGTGAATCTTTTACATGATATTTCATCATTCGTTACACAAAAGTGCTCGAGCCGTGCTATGTTTTGGTTTGGTTTGGTCTGGTTATTCGTGTTTTGTCTCATGATGATACTTTCTCAGCTTCAGTGAGGTTTCAGCTGCAGAACTGACTTCTGGAGCAGGTTGGAGAAAATCTTGACTCTAAGTCTATACTGAAATTTAAAAGCTTTGGGCTGAGGGTAACTTGCTGATTATTTATTTTACTTTTAAAAATTATTCCTTTGTGTTTCTAGTATTTAAATATAAGGAGACTCCCCATTAAAAAAAAAAAAAAATCTGGACTTGCATTTCAGAAAGTCCAGCAACACCAGGTCGGTATCGCGATACCCGGCTAGAGCTGAATTCAGCTGCGCATTAACTGACTAATAATAGTTTCCCCTCGGGGCCTACTTCAGCCCTGCAAGTTACATTATGGAATCTGTGGGCAGTTCAGGTTGCCAACCTTGGCCTTGGTTGAAGGTATTAGTTCTGTTCTACCAAAAGGAGTGTTTACCTTGGAGGAACAGGCAGACATAGACAGGGGCGCAGCTTTTCCCCAAGCCCAGGAAGACATGGTCTTGATTTCCGCAGGGCTTTGTGGCCACTCACTGTTTCAGGTGGGGTTTCCAGAGTTAGCAAATAAAAGTACAGTACCTTTGGTCACACCTGAATTTCTGATAAATAGTAAATATATTTCAAGTATATACTCTGCAGTGTTTTCAGTATAATTAAACAAACAAAAAAATACGCTTTTTATCTGAAATACAAATTGAATGTGGCATCCTGTATTTTTCTTGATAGGCCTAAGAAAGCCCTAGGAGATTGCCAAGTTCTCACAGGAAAATGTTCACATTATGCACCTAGGGGGGTTGACTTCAGTTGCTGAAATTTTGCCCACAATGACAAAAGTTCTTATCCCAAAGAGGACTGAATCATATGTCTTTAAAGGACCACATAAACTTGGCCAAGGAGGTTCCTATCATTGACCATGGCAGTTTGAATGAAGGAACACTCTACATTTTTCAGATGCTTCTCTAGAAAATGATCCTCTGGGCCCTGTCCAAGGTAACAGGATTGAATTTCCTCCCCAGAAGTGTGTGTCTTAATGGAATTAATTTTGATGGGGAAAAAAATAAACAGAGACATTTCTTGTATACTTGGTTGTGCATTTCAGGAGTTACTTCTGAAGCATGGAAATTGTCCCTTTTCTGAGAAACTATCACAGCATAGCTACACTATCCATTTGCCCTACTCCAAACAGATATTATTTAATGAATTATTTCAGATTTGATTGTGATGCTACCTAAAGCGAATACTCAAACCAAGGACTACTTTACATCTCATCCTTCAGTGAGTCGCACAGGAGTGCTAATTCTGCCACTTTAAAAATCTTACTGACAGTAAATGCTTATTCAAAATCAAACTTACCAGGGCGCCTGGCTGGCTCAGTGGGTTAAAGCCTCTGCCTTCGGCTCAGGTCATGGTCTCAGGGTCCTGGGATCGAGCCCCCCATCTGGCTCTCTGCTCAGCGGGGAGCCTGCTTCCTCCTCTCTCTCTGCCTGCTTGTGATCTCTGTCTGTCAAATAAATAAATAAAATCTTAAAAAAAAATCAAACTTACCAGGTTGGGCAAATAAAATATAAAGCAAATGAAATAATAGCATATATATAAAATAAAACATAACACAAATGAAAAGATATTTGAAAATAAACACTTGCGTTGAAGTAGAGCAAAGACATGCTATTAAGTCACTGCATCACAGCTTAAAGTAATACAAAAGTAGCGATCTTGACTCTTCTGTCAGTGATGGGAAAAGAGCATCTATGACGCTGTCAGGTGAGATGATACACACACATGCTTCCTCCGTATCTACAGACACACCTGCCTTATAGGTGGTGCATACCCACAAGAATTACACACATTCAAGGCTCATGTAAATATCCATATAATGGAATTTCATAAATAAGCAAAAAGTTGACATATTTCTGGGAAAGATACATTGATGGGTTTTGAAAATGTGTAATGCATCTGAATTTAACTCCCTAGGACATAAATAGCTGGCAAATTTCAGCCTTGCTTTGTAGAGTAAGTGTGTTCTTGGGGCAAATAATGTAAGTGGATTTTATGTATCTATAAATGGAATGTTTTAAATTTAAATTTTAAAAATACATATGTACAAAAGGAACACAATATTTAAAGGGGTCTACAAAACTTTCGATCAATCTTTTAAAAATAATTAGCCCTAATTCATTGTATAATAGTCCCTCAATTATAAATTGTACTTTTTTTTTCACATTTAGCATTTCTGTAATCAGGATAGTCTTAGTTTTTGGTGGATGTATTAAGTTTAGTGCTTATTTTCACTCCAAGAAGCTATCAAATTGTTGATACGTATTTGGAAATAAATGATTATTGTATTTAGAGGGTAGGAAATTTATGTTTACCTAAATAATGTTGGCTTAAAAAAAACCCCACAAAACTATTAAGTCTTTAGTGAGGTTTATTGATCTTCAAAGTCTTGAAAACCTTAAAGCTTTTAAAAGTTTTCTATTACAAAACAGGCCTGATACAATACATTCCTGTATGTGATCAGAGTTTACTGTTATTTCTTAATGAAATGGATCATTCATTAAGTGAGTCTCTGCCTCAGATTGACTTGACAGCCAAAATGTCAACATGGTGTCTGGCTCTCATGTAGAGAACACATGTGAAGCCTAAATTAGATCATCTTGAGGGAAATAGGAAAAAATAAAGTCTACATTCTGATTCCATTTTTGACATGTGCTATTTTTTTTTCCTACCTAAGGTTGCCAAATTTGTATCCGTTTTCCTACATAGACTAGCAAGAAATGACTACGAAAGTTAGCCCAGTATGACCTATAAAATTTCTAAAATTAACTGGAGCTAACATATTTGAAGATTTGTTAATCTTACATAATGGGCTTCTATTATTCCATGACTAGCTGTAAGCTTGGGATTTAGGAACTCTTGAAATGATCCCTGATAAATATTACCAGCAATGGTATTTCTCCTAGAAATAGTTCAGGAGTAGGTTGGGGTGTTAAAAACTTCCATATGTTGTAGGGAATATTGTAGTTGCCACAAATGATGTTAAAATTGTAAAGAAAAAGGGGTCCTTTTCTTTGATGCTCAGATGCCCTCTTAGTAACTCAGAAAAAGCAAATTAGTAGTCAACAGTAATGTTAAGCACACTTAAAATTTTTGGACTTTTTTTTAAAGGTTTTATTTATTTATTTGACAGATAGAAATCACAAGTAAGCAGAGAGGCAGGCGGGGTGGGGGGGAGCAGGCTCCCTGCTGAGCAGAGAGCCCGATGTGGGGCTTGATCCCAGGACCCTGAGATCATGACCTGAGCCGAAGGCAGAGGCTTTAACCCACTGCGCCACCCAGATACCCCTGGATTGATTTTAATCAAAATCAATTTTAATCAAATTTTTGATTAAAATTTAGTCAAAATCCAGAAAAGGACAGGAGGTGGCACTGGAGATAGCGTCATTAATACGTGCTACCAGACCTGTGGGTGCTGCTGTGGGTGTGAGGAGGCCGGAGCCGTAGCAGGCGCTGTCAGGGGTCGTCGCGCACGTGCTGTCCCCGGAAACGGACCAGGGATGGAAGCATGAGCTGGAGCCTCCTCCTGCAGGTTGCGCGGACGCAGGCCACTCGTGTCCCTGTTTAATGTGATCGGTAGCCCCTTCTCTGTGAATTGAAAATAATCCCCTCTGCATACTAGCGTTGACAAGGAGAGGAAGAACCCCCTATCCTTCTAAAATGTAATTAGTCTTTCAGTGTGTTTCTTTCAACGTCTTGTCCCTGGAAACGTGGAAATAAGGGGAAAGCTGTCATACTCCATTGGTCCAACTGGTAACAATCTGAAAGTAAGTTCTTAGCTACCTGAATTGGCCCCCAGCACCAAGTAAGTTTACAAGTGTGAAACTCCTGTACTAATTTCAAGTTGTTTTAAATTTTACAGCTCTGGAGAAGTTTTAGAAAGTTAAAAAAGACTGAAGAATTTTGAAGAATCATTATTTTATATTGGGATATACTTAAAAATTCAAATATTAATACAGAAGAAGTACTGAAATAAAAATTGGGAGAGTAGTTTTGTAGACCCAAATTTATACAATTCAGAGAGCTTGAGAAATGTGACTCTCGGGAAGTTTCCATAAGACTATTTCTGAGAACAGTATTCCTTCATAATACTCCTCTTTGGGAAAAATCACGTGGTCGAAACAGTGTGGCCACTGCTGTACACTTTATCCGCCTGGCAGTAACTAATAACCCGTTCAGCATGACTTCTCCAAATACCTTTAATCTATATGTTGATGATTCTGTATATAATAATAATTCTAAACATTGGTAGACTTAATCAGCTCCTTCTTTTTGGAAAAATATCTTTTCTTGGTGTTGAGGATACAACTTTTCCTGGGTTTCCTTCTTCCTCTGCAGCAGACCCTCTTCAGCTCCGTTAGCTGGACCATCCTCGCTTCCCTGAAGGATCGCTCCTTATCAGTACCTGCACTTGAGCCGCAGGTGGTCTCCAAGAGTTCTAGCATTACGTAGCATCTATTAAAAATAGGAGACCGGTATTTATATATCCAGGGCAAAAACCTATGCTCAAGACTGGAATGTTTAGTAGACATCTCAGTCATATTATAACTAAACTGAAATATCATCACCTCCAAAATCTTTTTTTCCAAATTCCGCATTTTTTTCTTTTCTTTTTATTATGTTAATTAGTTAACATAGAATACATCATTAGTTTTTGATGCAGGGTTCAGTGGTTCATTAGTTGTGTACAACACCCGGCGGTCATCAGATCACACGCCCTCCTTAATGCCCATCACCCAGTTACCCCATCCTTCCTGCAACTTTCAGTTTGTTTCCCAGAGTCCAGAGTCTCTCATGGTTTGTCTCCCTCTCTGATTTCTTCCCATTTAATATTCCCTCTGTCCCCCATGGTCCTCTGTACTACTCCCTATATTTCACATAATAGTGAAACCATATGATAATTGTCTTTCTCTGGTTGACTTATTTCACTTAATGTAACAGTTTTCATCCATGTCAGTGCAAATGGCAGGTGTTCATCCTTTCTGGTGGCTGAGTAATGTCGGTTTTCTTTAAATCTTTTTTTTTTTAAAGATTTTTTTAAATTTATTTATTTGACAGAGAGAAATCACAAGTAGACCATTGTATATATGGACCACATCTTCTTTATCCACTCATCTGTTCAAAGACATCTCAGCTCCTTCCACAGTTTGGCTCCAATGGACATTGCTGCTATGAACATTAGGGTAAATGTGCCTCTTCTTTTCACTACATCTATATCTGTGGGGTAAATACCTGGTAGTGCAATTGCTTGGTCACAGGTTGTAGCTCTATTTGTAACATCTTGAGGAACCTCCATACTGTTTTCCAGGGTGGCTGTACTAGCTTGCGTTCCCACCAACAGTATAAGATGGTTCCTCTTTCTCCACGTCCTTGCCAACATTTGTTGTTCCCTGTCTTGTTAATTTTGGGCATTCTAACTGGTGTAAGGTGTTATCTCAATGTGGTTTTGAGTTGCACTTCTGTGATGACAAGTGACCTAGAGCGTTTTCTTATGTGTCTGTTAGGCATTCATATGTCTTCTTTGGAGAAGTGTCTGTTCATGGCTTCTGCCCTTTTCTTGACTGGATTTTTTGTTTTTTGAGTGTTGAGTTTGAGAAGCATTTTTTCTAAGACTTATTTTAGAGCAGGAGAGCAGGGGTAGGGGGAGGAGAGGGAGAGGGAAAGAGAATCTCAAGAAGGCGCCACACTCAGCAGGGCTTGATCTCAGGACCCAGAAGTCATGACCTGGGCTGAAACCAAGAGTCAGATGCTGAGCCGACTGCACCACTCAGGTGCCACCCACCGTACTCTGAATCACAGTTTCTTCCATCTGAACATTTACATGTTCACTTTAAAACAGAACATCCGAGTTCAGAAAAGTAATTTCAGCTCCATAGGAAAAACACACCCTCCTGTATCTGTGGACTTCCGGCCACGCTCTCTCTGCTGTTATGGCATCCAGTCGCTACCTGCCTGAACTATTGCAGCCCACGCCCAGCTTAGTCGTTTTGCTTTCACTTTTACCCCAGTGCGATCTATATAGGGAGACAACAGACATCTTTTAATACATAACTTGTATGTTACTGTCCTCACTCAGCTATTTGAAGGCACTGCACGGTACTCAAAGTAGGCAGAGAATCAGAAGCCAATTCTTGAAAGAAGGGGGCTACACTCGATCAGTCACATGTATGTGGCTCTTTGCCTGAAGATACTTCTTTTAGTGGAAGGCAGTTAGAAATGAAAGCTTCAATGTTGAAAAGGAGATTTATATCTTTACTTACATTGAAAAAAAAAAGTTTTAAGTTTTAAGTACAGGAACTAAGTTGCACACTGAGAAGTCTGAAAAAGATGACCAAAGAAACCCAAAATAAGTAAAAGGAAAAAAGTAATTTCACAAAGTAGTTAAATAGGAAATGGGTAAATAATACAAAAAATAATAAAATTAGTAGTTTGCCCTTTAAAACTAACAAACCAGTAGCAAAACATATCAAGAAAGGTGAGGGGGAGAAATTACCCGTATCAGAAATGAAAGAGAAATAACACTATAGATCCAGAAGAGTAATAATAAAACATTTTAAACAACTCTGATAGCATATTCAATGACTTAATAAAATAGTCAATATTTTTTAAACATATAGATTATCAAATCTGATGAAAGTATAATTAAAAGTCTGAAAACTCTGTATCTATTAAAGAGACTAATATATTTTTTTAAAATGTTCCCATAGTAAATGTCAATTGCAAAATATTTTCCAGGTGAAATGTATCAAGCATTTATTTAAGAAAAAATGCCAATCTTACATAATCTTACCTCATTTCTAAAAATAAAGGAGTAAGCATTTCCCTTATCACTTAACAAGGACAGTATATCTCAGATGCAAACTAGAGAAAAACATTTCCAGAGAATAAATATTGCAGAAAAATATTCCTTATGATCATAGATGTAAAAATCTTTAACAAAACATTGGCAAATTGAATCCAATAATATGGTAAAAGGAAAAGTCATTATGACCATGTGTGTTTGTTCCAAGAATGCAAGATTGGCTTAAATTTGAAATGTCAATCAATATAATAAATAGTATTAAATTAAAAAAGAAAAACATATGGTCAATTCAGTAAGTGCAGAAAAAGCACTTGATAAAATATGATGTCTATTTAGGATAAAACATTTCAGAAAACTAGAAATAGAAGGAAACTTCCCCAGCCTGATTGAAAGGTAATATGGTTGATAAGGGTGAATGACTGAACACTTTCCACCTTGGAATGAGAACAGAACAGGGAAGTCCATTTTTACCACTTCTATTCAACATTTTTATGAAGTCTAAACAGTGTAAGAAGAAAATAAGATAAAATAATAAAGATTATGAAGGAAAAGATAAACACGCTTTTATTTGTAGAAACTTTACTTATGCAGAAAATCCTGGGGAATCTATAAAACAGTATAATAACAATTAAGTGAATTACCAAGGTTGCAAGATATAAGGTCAATATACAACACTCAACTGTGTTTCTTTATTGTATCAGCAAATATATGAAAAATAAAAACATTCATTTAAAATAGAATAGGAGTGCCTGGGTGGCTCAGTGGGTTAAGCCTCTTCCTTCGGCTCAGGTCATGATCTCGGGGTCCTGGGATTGAGCCCTGCATCTGTTCATTGGAGAGCCTGCTTCCCCCTCTCTCTGTCTGCCTCTCTGCCTACTTATGATCTGTCTCTCTCTCTCTCTGTCAAATAAATGAATAAACAAAATAGGATAGAGAAAAAATTTTTTAAATATGATAGAAAACCATAAAGTACTCAGAAAAGTTTAAAAAAAGTTTCTGACTTTAAAACATAGCTAAATGAGATACAGGCCATATTCAAGAATTAGAGATTTGATATTGCCAAGATACTAATTTCCAAAAAGTACATAGAAATATAATGAAATTTTAGTCATGATCCCAGTGGAATCTTTCTTTCTTTCTTTTTTTTTTTTTTTGAAGGAGATTAGAATGATGTTTCAAAAATATATAAGGAAATGAAAAAACAAAAACAAAAAGTTAAAATAACCAAAACAATGATGAAAAGAAGAAAAAAACTTGAAGACTTACATAACTAAATTTCAAGAATTACTGTAAAGCTTCAGTAATCAAGACAGTGTGTTTTGGGCATAAAGATAGAAAAATAGGTCAATGAAACAGAAAATAGAAAAGGCCTAGAAGCAAAGACAAATCACTAGGAAAGAACATAACGTAGAGCAAAGGTGAGTGTAATCAGAAGCCCGTAGGCCAACTGAGGCCCACTGCTGATTGTTATATGCCCTATGAGCTAAGTAAGGCTTTTTAATTATTTTTAAGATTTTATTTATTTATTTGACAGACAGAGATCACAAGCAGGCAGAGAGGCAGGCAGAGAGAGAGAGAGAGGGAGGCAGGATCCCTGCTGAGCAGAGAGCCCGATGCGGGGCTTGATCCCCGAGATCATGACCTGAGCTGAAGGCAGAGGCTTAACCCACTGAGCCCCGCAGGCGCTCTAAGGCTTTTAACTTTAAAATGGTTCCTAAGACACCACGGTGGCCTCGTCAGTTAAGCTTCCAACTCTTGATTTCGGCTCAGGTCATAATCTCAGGGTCGTGAGATGGAGCTCCATACTGGATGGGGAGCCTGCTTAAGAGTCTTTCTTTGCCTCCCCCCTACCCAATAATAAATAAGTAAAATAAAAGAAAGTGGTTGAAATATATGAAAAGGTGAATATTTTGTTACATAAGAAAAAAGAAATATAAGCTATTTTTTCAACATTTTTAACCCATGCAAAATAGTTCATCTACAACATAAATCTTTATGATTAATATCATGAAATTAATTGGAACTGTTGTTCCTGAAGAGAGAAGTATTGGTTAAATATGTGAGGAGAATTATTTCCAGCAATACAAACTGGCTTTTATTTTCATAAGGCAAGACATTTATTTTGAAATCTGGGAGCCTTTCAAAGAAAAACAGCACAGCGGAACTAATGATTGCTGGGAGTACCACCTTATTTTAAAGATATTCGTGTGAGTCTCTGGACATTTCATGGCTTTAGAGGGGGCCATGTCAGGGTAATGAGCTATGAAATGGCAAACATTAATCTCTCCCTAATCTTTCGGGTAGAAAATCATTTCCCTTGGGCATTTGATACAGCTAGAACGTAACTGACTATCCCTGAAGTAGATAGTATTTTGGATTTTTTTTTTTTTAGAAAAAGCGAATAACTTAGTGATTTCAATTTTAAAAATATGGCAGACAGCCACAAGACCAGAGAGGAAAATCAAGGTCTTTTAAAGTACACAGTTTTCACATTTGCATTTCCAATGCACAGAAAGCCCACAAAACCTAGCAAAGGAAAAACCAAATCAACATCCCTATCTTAAGCACCATGCCTGATAAATGATCACATTAGGCTTAAATATTTTAATTAAACATTTATTCCTACATATTTTTATTCATTTCCTATGCATGCATTGTTTAAATCTCTTTTCTTAAAAGTAAGAAATTGAAACTTTTTATTTACTGCCATTACTGAGCTTCTCAGATTCTAGAATTTGAATGGACGTCTGTGGAGGTCAGTAGACACTGGGGAGATGCTTATTTTGAGAATTAAGTACTTGGTGCACATTGGAAAGAACAAAGTGGTAATTCTCTGAGCGTATGTTGGACATGGTGAGGGTCTGTCTTCTCACTGATTCCCACTTAGTTTTCAGTGGCTTCTCTCTCGATCTATACTGCTTCTCCTCCTAAAGTGCGCTTCGCCCCTAAACCTGAACACTTTGTTTTAAAAAGAATAATAATAATAATTTTTAAATTAAAAAAAATTTGTTTAATCTGTTCTCCTCCCGCTCTCGCAGTCCCTCTTCCTCCTCTTCAGGTTCGCAGCGTTGAGCTAATTCCGTCAGTGTTCTGTCAGTGCACTGAGGGCTCTGGGTTTAGACCGGGCTTTGCCGTCACAGGGCATCCCCCGGTGTTCTCCATGCCCCCCAGGTACGCGGTAACGTATCTGATAACAGCAGGTAAGCAGGCGTCCTGCTTAAGATTGTGAAATCGGAGCCACACGGCCAAGTTTGAATCTTGGCTTCCACATACACTCGCTATGTCATGACCTTTCGCAAACATTTGACCTTTCATGTTACTTAAATTCCATCTGGTTCTCCTCTGCAACGTGGGTATATTAATACCTCCTTCCTAGGTTGTTCTGAGGCTTAAGCTGTTTACATTTAAAATACATATATACAAACATACAGATAAATGCTGGCATGTGTGGAATATGCCATGTATTTTGTACTTGTGACATATGCTTTACTCAAACCCTATGTTCTTTTATATGTTTCCCTGAAAATTATTTCCATGAATCAGTATTTTAGGCAGTTTCTTACAATTTTCCCTTGTTCTATATAACACCAATGCATTGACTGCTTCTGAGTCCCGAATAGTAATTCCGCTGCATGAGTCCCCTACATGTTACCTTTTCATTAAGATGGAGACAGGCAGAAACAGCTCAGTTAAGCACTGACTCATCCATGTGTCCCTACAGACCGGGATGAGAATGCGGCACGTCCCCACATGTGTTTCTGAGAAGCCATAAAGCACACGACACGTTGTTTCGATAGTGTAATTAGATTAGATTCTGGAGTGGATGTAGCGATTTACTGTACTCCCAGAAGACGGAGAGGGTGTTGCCCTCACAGCTTTGCCAAAACTTTGTATTGTCATTTACAATGTGCTTATCTACATGATTTCATGAAAGCAGTCAAGTTTGTATTTCTTCGTTAGATGAACCACTTCCCCTAACAATTTCCCCAGTGGTTTATCCTTAACAGCTTTGTTACATATTAAATTGCCACAGTGTTATAATTATATTTGGAAGAATGCACTGACTCTATAGATATTTGGGGAGAAATGTATAGCTTAAAAAGTTACGTTATTCAGAAATTTGTTGTTTTTTCCACTTATTCAGTTTTATTATATCATTTGGTATAAATATAAAATTTCTGTATAAATATCTTTTGCATTCCTTGCTAAGTAAAATCAAGATTCTTTATGGATTTTGTTACTAGGAAGGTATATCTTATTTATTTTTTAATGACATATTTGAAACTTGCAGACAAAGAATAATGTAATTAAGACTCAGATACTATAACTCAGCTTTGCTAATTTAAACATTTTATGTATTTACTTAATAATTATCTTAAGCAATAAAATATTAGTTGGAATACTCCTGGGACTGCTCTCAGTTCCTCACTAGTTTTCCCATTTTTCCTAGAGTTAACAATCTGAATTAGGAGTTGCCATTGCTATGTATGATTTTTATACTTTTACTATACATGTGGGTTATTATTTTTAAAGTTTTTAAAACACAAAATAACCTACTACATTAAAACTTTATTGTTAAACAAAACACAAAGAGGAAAGCAAAAGGGAAAAATAAACCAGTGTGTTCAGTCAGCATTATTTATGTCACCAGAGAAGAGCAGCAGGTCAGGCTTGTGAGTGATCATTTTCTCCTAGATTGAGCATGTGTTTTGACTTCATGCAAATATTAAAAATATGCCTCATAAACCACAAGTCCACCCAAATATAATGCCTGGTATTTCTAATATTGAAAGGTGATGCAGGCAGCACTTACACTGGTGTCATGAAGCTCTTCTTTTCTTGGGCCATAAATACCAGGACACTTAGAAGGGGAGCAGATGTGTGGGGGGAAAGCATAGGAAAACGCCACCCAACCCAAGTTTGTACTGTGACCTGCACCCAATGTTTTGCAGATGAGTATTATGTAACACAAACTATTTTTTCTCACCACAAGTGAGTATTACTATTCTGAGGCAACAATTTAATGCACTGCACGGAGACTGAAAAAAATAAAAGCTGAAATATGTTGCTTCTTAATTTTTATTTTATTGCTGCTGAGCACTTTATCAAGGGAGATGTAGAATTTCTGATCTTTCATTTATTTTCTCAATATATGGCCTCTATTTTCTGCTCACATACAATTTTCCCTGGCTTATTGGATGTTTTATTTTTTCCCACACCCTCCAAGTCATCAGGTATGCTGTCCTGGAGTGGTCCAAATGATGTTTTTATTATTGCCTACTTAATTATGAAACTAGATCCCTCGGGGGAGAGCCAGAAATCAGGGAAAGTCTGGTTTTCTTGATGATGCTTTTCTCAGTATATCTCAGTATCCGCCCCCCCCACCAGATTTTGTCTTTCTGGTTTTTGTTTTTCCTTCTTCTCCCACCAACCGCCACATTTTAAGAAATTGTTTATTTTCTTTCCTTTCTTCTCTGAGTTTCCAAAGAGCAAAGGTCTACATGTTTCATTTCAGCCACTGTCATTTTCAAATGAGTATTTGCAATTCTTATGTCCTTATGGATGAGAAACATGACTTTTAACCATCTTGCTAAAAATATGTGTGTGTTTATTTGTGACAAGAAAAGAGAAGACTAACATGTGAAGAAGTCCTTGGAGAAGCTCCTTTGGCTCAGAAATAGTTCCTGCTTGCAGCTGAGTATTTCTGTCGGAGACGGAGATGTGCCTGTCAGTACGTGAGCAGGGGAGGGTGACTGTGATCGGAGGTGACTATGTAATCGGCTCAAATGGACCTTCTGTCATTTGGTGTAGTGAAGGTCAGTCTCACTGGTATTAACAGTCTCTTCAATAAATGGTGCTGGGAAAATTGGACAGTTTTATGTAGAAGAATGAAACTCGACCATTCTCTTACACCGTACACAAGGATAAACTCAAAATGGATAAAAGACCTCAACGTGAGACTGGAATCCATCAGAATCCTAGAGGAGAACATAAGCAGTAATCTCTTCGATATCAGCCACAGCAACTTCTTTCAAGATATGTCTCCAAAGGCAAAGGAAACAAAAGCGAAAATAAACTTTTGAGACTTCATCAAAATCAAAAGCTTCTGCACAACAAAGGAAACAGTCAAAAAAACAAAGAGGCAACCCATGGAATGGGAGAAGATATTTGCAAATGACAGTACAGACAAAAATTTGATATCCAGGATCTATAAAGAACTCCTGAAACTCAACACACACAGAACAGACAATCATATAAAAAAATGGGCAGAAGATATGAACAGGCACTTCTCCAATGAAGACATACAAATGGCTATCAGACACATGAAGAAATGTTCATCCTCACTAGCCATCAGGGAGATTCAAATTAAAACCACATTGAGATATCACCTTACACCAGTTAGAATGGCCAAAATTAGCAAGACAGGAAACAACATGTGTTGGAGGGGATGTGGAGAAAGGGGAACCCTCTTCCACTGTTGGTGGGAATGCAGGTTGGTGCAGCCACTTTGGAGAACAGTGTGGAGATTCCTCAAGAAATTAAAAATAGAGCTTCCCTATGACCCTGCCATTGCTCTACTGGGTATTTACCCCAAAGATACAGATGTAGTGAAAAGAAGGGCATCTGTACCCCAATGTTTATAGCAGCAATGGCCACGGTCCCCAAACTGTGGAAAGAACCAAGATGCCCTTCAACGGACGAATGGATAAGGAAGATGTGGTCCATATACACTATGGAGTATGATGCCTCCATCAGAAAGGACGAATACCCAACTTTTGTAGTAACATGGACGGGACTGGAAGAGATTCTGCTGAGTGAAATAAGTCAAGCAGAGAGAGTCAATTATCATATGGTTTCACTTATTTGTGGAGCATAACAAATAGCATGGAGGACAAGGGGAGATGGAGAGGAGAAGGGAATTGGGGTAGATTGGAAGGGGAGGTGAACCATGAGAGACTATGGACTCTGAAAAACAATCTGAGGGTCCTGAAGGGGCGGGGGGTGGGAGGTCAGGGTACCAGGTGGTGGGTATTATAGAGGGCATGGATTGCATGGAGCACCGGGTGTGGTGCAAAGACAATGAATTCTGTTATGCTATAAATAAATAAATAAATAAATAAATAATTTTTTTTAAAAAGGGGCCCTGCTGAAGTCTAGCCCAGAGAAATGAGTGATTTCCCATTTGTTTTTTCCAAAGCCTTTGTGAGGAAGAAAAAGAAAAAGAAAAGGACATTTCCTAATACATTGAAACTTTAATCCTGGGTTATAAGGGATTTAGAGGTTCCGTGATCTTACTATATCTAAGAGCACACCTGTGGTCACTAATAGGTCACTGTAATTGAGAACTACTGTTATTGGCACTTTCATAGCAGAATATGGTATAATAGATTTAGCTATTTTTTCTTATTAATTATGAAATTAATTTTTATCTTGGGGACAAATAATGTCGCTTTAAAGATTTCTGGTGTGGAAAATTTGATACTTCCCTTTACCCCTCAAATGAATCAATATTTAAAATATTGCATGGCTATTTGAATGACAGCAAGAACTCAATATTTTTGTTTCTGGGTAAGAATTTACATGTATAAACGGATGTGTGTGTATGTACATATACATTCACACACATATAAAACACACACGCAACATACTTCTCTATGTATGAATGTACCTAGATAAATGGAAAAATTATTCACATCTCCCAACTCTTTGGATCCTTTTTTTCCAATAATTACCTCTCCTCTGTTAACCATCAATTTTTTCTCTATAGTTAAGAGTCTTTTTCTTGGTTTGTCTCTCTTTCTCTTTTGTTCCTTTTTTTCATTTATTCAGTAAGCCTTTTGTTTGTTTGTTTTAGGAAGTATCTATGCCCAATAGACTTGGAGCTCTTGAATATCTAAAATTATTATGCTTTCATATATGGATGCTCATTTAATTAGCTACAAAGGTTTAGATAGAACACTATTTTTCTGTCTTACCTTTGAAGTTTTTGCTTTATTGGTTTTAAATTTGTCTCTGCTGGGGCTGGGCTTGCTGTCCTGTGACTCTTTCCTGCACATACAAGACTTTGCTCTCCGACAGTATTAACAATCTATCTCAACTGCACAGTTCTTAAATATCACTAAGACAGATTTGATTTTTACTCTTTTTATTCATCTAGTTCAGGTCTTAACTGTTCATTTCAAAATTCAGACTTTTTAATTTGATTGATATTTACTCCACTTACCTCTTTCTGCCCTTTTTTGGTTGGAACCCAATACACCTACTAGATGTCTACTAGCATTTCTGGTGTAATATGCCTTGGTATTACATTATATACAATATAGATACGTTCTATGTATCAACATATAATGTATATAAGCGACTCTTTAGAATTCTTTCACTTTTATTCATTTTTTTCTCTGATTCTGGGAAATTTTTCTTTCTCAGTCTTCCAGCTTACCACTTTCAGCGGTGTCCATTCTGTTTGCAACACAGATACACGTGTATGTGGTTTCATACATGTCAAGAATTGGGGGCATTTATTTTTTTAACTTCCACATTTTCTAAAATGCATTATCTTTTCTTATTCTGTGTCATAACTGACATGATTATATTCAATTATTTTGTTTCTCCTGTTAACTCTATTTCTTCATGATTTCATTCTGTTCATTAACGTCAGTGTCTCCGTTCCATGGTCTGGATTTAACACAATATCTGGTAATTCACAGTTGTCCGTGTGTCTTGTAGAGGTCTTATATGAACCGTGTATTTTCTCAGGTCAAACATTCTTCCACTATTTGGGAAAACGCTATTAGTTGTAGGAAACTTGTTCAGGCTCTCTGGAGAAAGGTGGAGCCGTGTGTGGATCCGGTGAGTGTGTGCGGATCCAGGGAACGTGTCCTAAGGGGTCACCGTCCGCAGCCTGCCTGGAGCCAACCATTCCTGCACCCCCTCCAACATCTCCTGGACGCGGTCTTCCTCTGTACAAGGCTGTAAGTACAGCTTTGTCCTGGACGCAGTCACAAAAGCTGGTATTTTCTCTTTTTCCGCCCCCTCATTCTCTCCTTTACTGTTCTTGTGCAGATACGGAGGTTTCACCGCGTCTAACCTGCTTCTCCTTCTTTTCCAGGACCCAGGCCGGGACTGTCACGGGGCACATCCTTACGCTCTTCAGACAGTAGTGCTTGGGGGTTAGTCAAGGACGAAATGCTCCTGAGGCCGCCCACTGAGCTCCGGCAGGTGATGGGGCGCGTCCTCCTCCCACGCGCTCCTCCGACGCGCTCCGGGGCGGGTGACCTCGCCCCCCTCTGGCGACCCCCCGCCCCCCCACCTGGGTGACCTCCTTCCGGGTGAAACTACTCTTTCCTTTGCTGGCCGTTTTTTTTGCTTTTTGTTTTTGCTTTTTTTTTAAGCTGAGATTTTCTCTTTTCTAGTCCCTACCACAGGCCCTATTCCGTCTTTTTGTCCTAAAGATGCATCATCCCCCTGGCTGGGTCGGCCAGCGAGTCGCACATGCCCCCGGTGCCCAGGCCCTACATGGCCCTCACGTCTCTACCTGAAGACATAGGCTCTTCCGTGTGGGGGGCTCCAGGCATTAGAAATCACCGAGAGAAGAACGCGGATCCGAGGGTCCTGAAGCGCGGGCAGGAGTCTACCCGGGACGTCCCTGTTCACTCCGAAGCCTCTTTGATCTCAATACGCACAGATGCTTTGAAGACTCGTGCCTTCTCTTTACAGATCAGAGAAAGCGCTTCAACTTGACAGAAGTTATAAAGAAAGGTTCGCCCTTTTTACTGTACTTTTTCATGTTATATTTAGAAAAGGCCACCTCGTCTGAGACAATGTGCGGAGAAAGTTAAGTATCACCACAGAATGAAGAAGAAAACTCGACTCTTTTAAGGGCTCCCAAATTCACAATCTCTAGCAATCCACTTATGTAGAAACCTGTATGACCTGGAGGTCAATCCCAGAATTTGCCTTCGGTGGGTGAATAGCTTTCAGACATTTGCAAGTACAATACAGTGACGGTTCCTCCTCTCCTGAGTGGATGCGTATCCCTCTATGAAAATATGGCACCATGGAGCGCCCGCTGCTGACGCTGGCACCTTGCTGAACAAGCACCTGCTAACACAGAACTCACACAACCAGGTCAAAGGTGGCTAAAAAAAGAAAAAAAAAAAAATGAGTTGGCACAGAAATCGTGTTTCCTGGTGTGCATCACTCTTTCAGAGCGTGTCAGTGGTCCCGGGGGGATACAGAAGGATCATCTACCGATGACCATCAGGAGGGGAGGCATAGGCATCTGTGGTTTTTGTAAAGCCGTCTTGGTGCTTCTCACTGTTTCTCCTACCTTCTCAGCTACCCTGTAAGGATGGGAACTACGTCTGTTATTCTTAATTCTGTCTTTTTCCTATTTCTTTATTGCTTAAGAAACAAATTCAATAAATATTTCATTGAGGCTGTTTCTCAAAGTCTGGACAACCAGACTTTTGCTATTATTAGCAAAATACAGGACGGCCTTTTGCTACTATCCACATTAAAATAATAAATACATGACTCACCCGTACATGTAATTACTGGTGCACACCGACCCCCTGAACTTGGAGCACCTTCAGTTTTCAGTAATGCTACTTGGGCACACTCCTTTCAAAGCCTCTGAGTATGAAATAACTAACCCTTACCGTCTTTGAATCATTGCTCCTGGGCTGGGCACAAGGCATTACAGTGAATGACAGACCTTCAGCACTTCTTAGATCCATCAGAAGAAGAAGAAAAGATCATTTTCAAGAGAACAGCAAGCTGGGGAAACAGAGAGCAAAGACACCTGACAACAATTTATAGTTCATTGTTAGGTAAAGAAGGGCAGTAGAATGACAATTTATTTTCTAAAGAGTTTTTCTTAATGAACATTGATTGTACATATTTTTCTTAAGGAAACTGCAGGCCCAAAGCCTAAATAACTTGTTCTTTGAAAATATTAACTAAATAATACTAGAACAAAGTTTAAGGATTATCTTATAGAATTTTCCTTATAGAGTGGCTACCAAACTAGAATTTAATAATAGTCTTGTAGTATTTTTGTTTGTATTTTTAATTTCAAAAGAATATATTATAGGCTAATGATTATAGGCTAATGAAATATTATTGCTATACTTTCTTGCACTTAGTAAAATAATACTTAACCACCTTTGACAGATAAGAATGCCTCCCTGCTTTACAAAAGCAATTTAAGGAAATCCACCAAAGGTTTTTATTACTCATTGTAATAACTCTTCATTTTTCCCCCACCCCAACCCCTACAACCAACTGAAGACTTAAAAATTTGAGTTAGGCTCTGCTGATCAAAAGTCTGAAGTGGGGCATATTAGGAAAATTACCAATTACTACAGACTGTAGAAAGGGGGAAACTACATTGTTCGGCTAAGATAAATTTCATGGCACAAAGTATTTAAAAAACATAAAGTGTTTAACTGACTGCACCTTCTACGATTTCATTACAAGTATTCTGATAACTATTTATACATGATTATATTTGGTCACACTCATGATTTCTCAGTAAACTCAGTACTATTAAAGTTCATGTTTTCATAATAATCATTAATACATATTTTCTAGGTCCCTGCTTTTTATCTAGTTCTATACATAATATAAAAAGCTGATTGACTTCTATTTTTTAACATGTTTATACTTGATCATTCCTCACCATTTAACATAACCCAGTGCATTAAATGTTCATAATTTTAAATACTATTTATTGGATTAATGAATATATTCTATATTTAAGGTCATTTGATGTCTAGATATCTGGCTACAAAATTAAACAGAGAAGTAGAAGTAAACTAACAGTGTGAACTAAATCTCGAGCAGAAGGTTGAGTGTAAGTGTAACAGTAAGTTGAATACTTTTAATAAATGTACTTCCCATTTGTTCACTAGAAACATATATATAAGTGTGTATATATATTTCAGAACCAAATTAAACTCCAATAATACATAGTCTTTGTAAATATTTAAAAAACCTGAAAAGTAAAATCACTTTAATTCAAAGAAATACAAAATGAGAAATAACCCAAAATTTCATCAGTTATTTTCAAATACTCGCAGTATGCTGTCAGTACGGGCAAAGATGCACTCATGATTAACATAACTTAGTCTAAGACCAAGCTGTTAAAAGAATATGACCTATTAAATAAAAATTTGCTGAATTAAGTCTTAAATGAGTGCCATGCTCTTCGGAGTAAATCAAAATTTTTTTGGAGTATTTGTCAAGGTATCATCAATGAAGTGAGAATCTAAGGCAACAGCCACTTTTCAACGTGGCCGATTACATCTCATCGATGTCATTGAGGTTGAAGTGTTTGGATTCTCTGTTGACTACAGCAGTATTTTTTAAATTGTGAGCGTGCTGGATGACCACAGAAACCTGATCTGAGGAACTTACAGAGAGGAAAAGGAAACCTAAAATGGTCAAAGATAAAGGGAGTGGCACATCTTACCATTCCTTTCAGAAACAGCAGGACTAAGCACTTCGGAGGCATATTTGCAATTTCTTAAACTCCCTTGAAATATCAAATATTTGAATTGAATATATGAAATATCAAATACAAATATCAGAATTTTATTAGCTGATAAGTTAGTTAGCTGCCAACATACAACAGTAAAAGTAATTAGTATTAACGAAGAGCCCAGACATTCATCCACAGATGGATCGGTAAAGAAGATGTGGTATATTTGTAGAGAATGCGATATTACTCAGCCATCAAAGAAATGCAGTCTTGCCATTTGTGACAACATAGCTGGAACTAGAGGGCATTATGCTGAGCGAAATGAGTCCATCAGAGAAAGACATTTATCATATGATCTCCCTGATATGTGGAATTTAAGAAACAAAACAGATCATAGGGGAAGAGAGGAAAAAAATATACAAACCGTAAGAGAGACTTAATTATAGGAAACAAACGGAGGGTTGCTGGAGGGGTGGGGGCGGGGGTGGACGCTCAGGAGAGCCTGTGATGAGACCAGCACTGGGGATTATGCAAAACTGAGGAATCACTGACCGCTACCTCCGCAAGCAGTAATACCTCATATGTTAATTGACTGAATGTAAATAAAAAATGTATCATTCAAAAAGGATTTGCTGAGCCCAGTACGTGCTCAGCTGAGGAGGAAAAACAAATACCACGTACAAAGGATACCGTGGTTTCTGACCTCAAGCCGACTGAAGTCAAGTAAGAAAAGATTTTAAAAAATCATGAAAAAGAGAACAAAATTCTTATGGTCAGAAGACAGAGACTCAGCAACTACCAAAACAGAGAGAAAGGAAGGAAGAACGGGAAGGAGACGGGGAGGAGAGAAAGAAAGAAATTGGTTCAGAGCGGGTGATTGTCTTGCACAGCAGACAACCTAAGGTAAATTGTTTAAAAAAAAAAAAGCAACATGTCAAAATTCATTATCCAGTAATTCTACTTCTAAGAATTTATTTCAAGGAAGTTATCAGATGTGCAGTGTTTACAATATAAGAGGTTTCCTATAGTTTTATGTCTAATTTAAACCTGAACCTGTATATGAGTTAAATATAGGGCGATCCTAAATGAAATAGTATCCGACTGTTAACACGCATTGGGAAAGGAGTCGCCATTCGTTGGCATCCTCCAGTTCCCTCCTCTCTTCCCGTCAAAGCTTCTTTGCCAAAGATGCTCTTAAATGTACAGTTCCCTCAGGAAATAATTACAGCTGCCAGAGCACACCTCTCACTAATGAATTCTTTACATTTGGCTTCAAGATTTCCTCATATTTTCTACTTTTGCCTTCTTCTACCAAAATTTGTGCTGGTAACTCAGCAAAAGTCAGGAGGAGTCTCCCCACATAGGCCGTTGTAGTCACGACACTTTGCTGCCTGGGGTGAGGTCTTCATGGATTACAGCCGCTCTTTAAGTCACTGCCTGTGTATTTATCAAAATTCCTTTAAGAAACTGTATCATCCAGACCTGTTTCTATATTCTGAGTATAATCTTCTGCTGTGTTACCAGTGCCATAATGGTATATTGACAAAAATTTATAGCCTCTGAGTTTCTCGGCGTATGGAATATGATGGCAACTGTGCAGTGTCCGTTAAACGATAAATGCTCTTGGTTGTCTCCTGGTGCAAGGGATGGGGCTGAGGACGGCAGGTCTGGCTCAGTCCACCACAGAGGACAGATGAAAGGAATGGACAGTGAGATTCATGCGTGTACTCAGCAGGAAGAAGGCGTGTGCATCAGTGCACTGAACGGAGGGCTAAGATTCAAGACGTCCAGATTCTGACCTTCCAAGAAGATGGAGAGTTTGTGTTTACCCTCTGATTCTGTAGTAGAAAACAGAGCACTAAAGAAATGGGTTAAAAATTAAATGAACATTTTCTTGTGAATTCTGAGCAAATCTGGAGGAGTGTGTGTGTGTGTGTGTGTGTGTGTGTGTGTGTAAGACAGAAATAGGAGAGAAAGAGAAAGAGGGATTGAACTAAATGAACTATAACACTTGGAGACACTGAGCCATTTTACTGTTAAACACTAGAGAAAAAGAAAGATTTCTATTTATGCGCAAGAAGCCATCATAGTCTGGAAAAACTAGTAGAGATTTATGCTGGAGTAATACAGCAACGGTTAAGTAAGCACGAGAAGATTTAAGGAATGACGTGGTCTGTGAAAGGAAGTGTTTCAACATACCTAATTGTGACATCTGGCCCAATAAGTCGTCTTCTGCAGCTGGCACCTGTATGTGCGACATAACCCTCAGGCCAGCAGCCACCAAGGCCACAGGCTACCAGCTCTGCCCCACTATCTGAAGAAGCAGGTGGTTTATTTCCTTCGAACTCCCGGGGCTTTGGGCCTTTTCAGCCGTGGGAATGAAGGAGGATCCTGCCTTACTCCACAGCTGGGCACCCAAGTAACTCTCATTTGGAGTTCCCTCCGCTTCACAAGCCAGGACAGCACAGAAGCAGCCGTACCTCCTCGTTAGGGACCAGTACTTGGTGCTGGGCCCAGTACCAAGAGTTCAGGCAAAAACCAGACTCAACAAAGGTTTTGTGAATACGCATATGTGCACCTTGGAATTCTTGTGGGTAGGACTAACAGAACCATAAAGAAAGACAGAATAGCCTGCCGAAATCCCAGGTGGCGATCTGAGCTTTATAAGCCCACAGCATGGACTGTGTACCCCTAGGCGTCTGACACCTGCTCTGTGCTAATTGCATACATAATTAATTATCTGGCGCACTAGATGGTGATGTCTTGAGGAGGATAATAAGACGTCTTCATATTTGTACTCTCGGTGTCTCACTGTATTTATGAAGATTCATGTATTTATAATAGGTAGTGGTTCTTTCTTTAAAGAGTAGATGTTCAGTGAGATAAGCACAGGCCCAGAAATGAAACGCATCCAGAAGGCAGGTAGATAACACAAATGAGTGAATTCATGTTGTGTCATAAAAACGGATGGCGGGAAACGAGTGTCAGCTCCCGTGGGCATCCGTATGTATTGCAACATAACAGCCCCCTGCAGCTAGTGGGTTATGCAAGTACTGTGATCAGTCATCGTTCTGTAGGTCGTCCACGGGGTCTGGGCTCTTCTGGCTGGTTCTTCTGCTGGCAGGTCCGGTGCTGGCACACACTACTCCTGAGGTGGCTGGAACCTGCTTGTCCAGATGGCCTCCCCACGCGGCTGCTCTGCACGCGGCAAACACAGGTTCTGCATCTTCACCAGATGTTAAGCAGCTCACAGCTTCCTCATCTGGCCCTCAAAAGCAGCCTCAGGCCTGCTAATGTCTCATTGCCTCGAACATGTACATTATAAACCTTGATGGACAGAACTTAAAATTTTGTGATAATTCTTTCATTTTACCATAAAAGACATATAAATTTTGAAATGTTTTAGAGATTAAAGCACCCTTCTATCCACGTATATGACCATGCTGAACTTTTAGCCTCTGCTGCTAGATCTTAACACTCCACTCTAAATAACCATAATTTTTTAAAGAACCATTCCACTGGGAAATTTTTGTCTTCGTATAATTTGAATTTCTCTTGCTGTACCCTGAATGGTAAATGCACCTTTTTTCATGGCCTTTTAGTATTGTGTCTAAGTCCCTTCAGTGGTAGCTGACATGATCATGGGTTGCTGTGAATTCTACTTCACAAGGGACGTCCGTAGAGAAAGGTTCCCTTCATAGCATCTCGTGGACATGCAAGCCAAAGCGTGTGACTCCTGCACTTCTGCGTGCAATTATTCTCCAGGACCTCCTGTCTGCTTTACAGCATGCATGAAGCTTTTGTGAGTCATCATAACTACAGTTAATAACTCACTTTTTTGCCAACCAGAAAGACCACTTGTTGGGTCGTGAACAGCGGCACACCTGGCAAAAGGAGCAACAAATAAAAAAATTGAGTATCGTTCTATAACCTATATATCAAAAAATACTGCATTTAGTACATTCCAAGTTTTACCTGCTTTTTTAATCTGTTTGCAAGTCCAGGGAACAGTACTGGATACTCCAACATGATTTAACAGATCCTATGAGCTCTCATTCTCTCCGACAAGCTGTCTCCTCTCGCTCCTTCCTTAAGAAACGGTCTCGGCATTTCAAACTCTGCATCAAGACTGGGCGGCAAAAGAAAACAAGAGGTTGAATGGTCTCTACTTTCTATTTAAAAAATAACCTGTTATTTTCATAATTGAGTACATTCTTGTGTAGCGTGCTATTTCAACTTAAGATCTGACTTAAACTGACACGAGGCTATGTAATAGATTGTCAAATAGAGGTATGATCGATTTCAACATCTTCTGCACATGTGTCATATCTGTGTTTTGTTAGCATTCAGGACGTGTGGACTCCGGAGAAAACACCGGTGAATTTCCTGCAGTCATAAAGTGCGCTGTTTGAAGCATTGAGTGTATCATAAATACGAAAGCACACGCAATAAATGAGAATTCCCACTGCACCAGGGAGCACTAGTGACGGCTCCCACTCCGACAAGGACTCACACCAAAGACTGAAGTGAGGGTTAAGAAAAAGCGGCATCAATACCTTTAACTTAAGCCTCAGGGTAACTGAGCTCAGAGGGGCTAGAAATTGTAGGACTGTTTTCATGGCTTCGAACGGAGTCAGGGGCGACCTCAGCTGAACAGAAATGGTCCTAGAGCGAGCGCAGGCCTGCGAGGAGCACGCCTGCTGCCCGCAAACGCTGGGCACCCACCCGGAGACCACACAAGTCAGCGGCATCTTCAAGTAGTTGCTGACTCAGGCGACTCAAAAAAATCACGTCCCTTTTTGTTTAAAAAAAAAAAATCATCATTTATTTATTTATGTATTTATACTTAGCCAACATATAGTAGCCGAACTTAGGGTGGGCTTTTTTTTTTTTTTTTAAGTATTTATGTATTTGGGAGACACGACAGGAGCAGAGGGAGATGCAGGCCCTCCGCTGAGCCGGTCCTGTGGGTCATGGATCAAGGGCCGCCGTGAACCAACTAGCCATGGAGGAGCCTCCTTACGGTGGGCTCTCTAACTCGACATTTTTTTGTAAAAATATTGAAAGGTGGAGAAAGTTTTAAACTTACAAAGAATGATCTAGATACTCATACAAAAAGGAAAGAAAAAGAGAAAAGAGAATTACTAAAAACCGCCAAAATGTGGTTTAGTGCAAACGGGCCTTCACAACGCTCCTGTCCTTGTGCGGATTTTCTCTTCCTGGTACCTCGTGGTGCTGCTGCTCCCCACACGCTCGCGCCCGTGTCCTTGTCTCTCTGCATTGGTCCCGGTGCCGTGAACCACGGGATTCTCTGGACCCTCGTGGTCAGCCATCCCCAAGTCAGCCCTGAGAGTTTCCAACTCCTGTACAAAGACTGAACTGGTGTGTCCAGCCGTGTGCAGGAGGACACTGCGGACTCCGCATAGGCAAGAATGATTACATACGACTTGGTTTTACTCTTTGCCAAAACAAAGTCAAATTGTCTGTGAAATGTGTATGACAAACTGTCACCTATTGCTTCAGTTTTGGGGAAAGGACATTGACAGACCTTTCTGGTTTTGATGTAGAAAAATAATACCCACATCTGCCCTTTGCCCAGGAAGTTTTCCACATTACTCATATTCTGCTTCCACCTTACATTTTCAAACACCATCCATCAGAGCCATAAATGTAAATGTATTTATTCTCCAACTGGGAGGCTTTGCTGAGGTTTTGCTATATAGCCCACTCAGAATCAATAAAAATAGGTCCACACCCCATCACCTAATAGTAAAATTTACAAGTCTTAGTGACAAAGAGAAAATCCTGAAAGCAACCTGGGACAAGAAGTCTGTAACATACAATGGTAAAATATTAGATTGGCAGCGGACTTGTCCATAGAGACCTGGCAGGCCAAAAAGAACTGGCATGATATATTCAGAGCACTAAATGAGAAAAATATGCAGCCAAGAATACTATATCCAGCTAGGCTATCATTGAAAATAGAAGGAGAGATAAAAATCTTCCAGGACAGGGGTGCCTGGGTAGTTAGTGGGTTAAAGCCTCTGCCTTCAGCTCAGGTCGTCATCTCAGGGTCCTGGGATCAAGCCCCGCATCGGGCTCTCTGCTCGGCGGGGAGCCTGCTTCCCCCTAACTCTGCCTGCTTCTCTGCCTACTTGTGATCTCTCTCTCTGTCAAATAAATAAATAAAATCTTAAAAAAAAAAAAAAACTTCCAGTACAAACAAAAACTAAAAAACAAAATAAAACAAAACAAAACAAACTTCCAGGACAAACAAAAAATGAAAGAATTTGTAAACACCAAACCAGCTCTATAGGAAATATTGAAAGGGGTCATCTAAGCAAAGAGAGAGCCTCAAAGTAGTAGACCAGATAGGAACAGAACGAGTATACATTAATAATCACCTTACAGGCAATACAATGACACTAACTTCATGTCTCTCAATAGTTACCCTGAATGTGAATGGACTAAATGCCCCAATCAAAAGACACAGGGTATCAGAATGGATAAAAAAACAAAACCCATCAATACACTATCTACAAGAAACTCATTTTAGACCCAAAGACAACTCCAGATTTAAAGTGAGGGGGTGGAAAATAATTTACCATGCTAATGGACATCAAAAGAAAACTGGGGTGGCAATCTTAATATCAGATCAATTAGTTTTAAGCCAAAGACTATAATAAGAGATGAGGAAGAACACTACCATAATCAAAGGGTCTGTCCAACAAGAAGATCTAACAATTTGAAATATCTATGGCCCTAATGTGGGAGCAGCCAACTATATAAACCAATTAATAACAAAATCGAAGAAACACATCAGCAATAATACAATAGTAGGTGACTTTAACACCCCCTCACTCAAATAGACAGATAATACAAGCAAAAGATCAACAAGGAAATTAAGGCCTTAAATTACACACTGAATCAGATGGACATCACAGATATATTCAGAACATTCCATCCCAAAGCAACAGAATACACATTCTTCTCCAGTGTGCATGGAACATTCTCCAGAATAGTTCACATCCTGGGTCATAAATCAGGTCTCAACTGGTATCAAAAGATTGAGATCGCTCTCTGCATATTTTCAGAACACAATGCTCTGAATCTAGAACTCAATCACAAGAGGAAAGTTGGAAAGAATCCAAATACATGGAGGCTAAAGAGCATCCTTCTAAAAAATGAATGAGTCAACCAGGAAATTAAAGAAAAATCGAAAAAAATTCATGGAAACAAATGATAATGAAAACACAACAGTTCAAAGTCTGTGGGACACAGCAAAGGCAGTTCTGAGAGGAAAATATATAGCAATATAAGCCTTTCTCAAGAAACATGAAAGGTCTCGAATACACAACCTAACCCTATACCTAAAGGAGCTGGAGAAAGAACAGCAAAGAAAGCCTAAACCTGGCAGGAGAAGAGAAATAATGAAGATCAGAGCAGAAATCAATGAAATAGAAACCAAAAACAAAACAAACAAACAAACAAACAAACAAAAAAAGAAGAAGAAGAAGAAGAAATCAACAAAACTAGGAACTGGTTCTTCGAAAGAATTAATAAGATTGATAAACCCCTGGCCAGATTTATCAAAAAGAAAAGAGAAAGGACACAAATTAATAAAATCATGAATGAAAGAGGAGAGATCACAACCAACACCAAAGAAATACAAACAATTAGAAGAACATATTATGAGTAATTATACGCCAGCAAATTTGACAACCTGGAAGAAATGGATGCATTCCTAGAGACATATAAACTACCACAACTGAACCAGGCAGAAATAGAAAACCTGAACAGACCCATAACCAGTAAGGAGATTGAAGCAGTCATCAAAATTCTCCCAACAAGTGAAAGCCCAGGGCCAGAAGGCTTCCCAGAGGAATTCTACCAATCATTTAAAGAAGAATTAATTCCTATTCTCCAGAAAATCTTCCAAAAATAGAAGTGGAAGGAAAACTTCCAAATTCATTTTATGAAGCCAGCATTACCTTGAACCCAAGACCAGACAAGGATCCCATCAAAAAAGAGAATTACAGACCAATATCCTTGATGAACACAGATGTGAAAATTCTCACCAAAATACTAGCCAATAGGATCCAACAGTCCATTAAAATGATTATTCACCATGACCAAGTAGGATTTATTCCAGGGCTGCAAGTTTGGTTCAACACCAGCAAATCATTCAATGGGATACACTACATTAATAAAAGAAAGAACAAGAACCATATGATACTCTCAAGAGATGCTGAAAAAGCATTTGACAAAGTACAGCATCCATTCCTGATCAAAACTATTCAAAGTGTAGGGAAGGAGGGTACATACCTCAATATCATCAAAGCCATCTTGAAAAACCCACCATGAATATCATTCTCAATGGAGAAAAACTGAAAGCTTTTCCACTAAGGTCAGGAACACGGCAGGGATGTCCGTTACCACCACTGCTATTCAACATAGTATTAGAAGTCCTAGCCTCAGCAATCAGACAACAAAAAGAAATTAAAGGCATCCAAATCAGCAACAAAGAAGTCAAGCTATCATTCTTTGTAGATGATATGACACTATATGTGGAAAACCCAAAAGACTCCACTTGAAAGCTTCTAGAACTTATACAGGAATTCAGTAAATTGCCAGGATATAAAATCAATGTAAAGAAATCAGTTGCATTTCTTTACATCAACAACAAGACAGAAGAAAGAGAAATTAAGGAGTCCATCCCATTTACAATTGCACCCAAAACCACAAGATACCTAGGAATAAATCTAATCAAAGAGGCAAAGAAACTATACTCAAAAAACTCTAAAGTACTCATGAAAGAAATTGAGGAAGACACAAAGAAATGGAAAAATGTTCCATGCTCCTGGATTAGAAGAACAAGTATTATGAAAATGTCTATGCTACCTAAAGTAATCTACAAGTTTAATGCAATCCCTATCAAAATCCCATCTATTTTTTTCAAAGAAATGGAACAAATAATCCTAAAGTTTATATGGAACCAGAAAAGACCTCGAATAGCCAAAGGAGTGTTAAAAAAGAAAGCCAAAGTTAGTGGTATCACAATTCCAGACTTCAAGCTCTATTACAAAGCTGTCATCATCAAGACAGCATGGTAATGGCAGAAAAACAGACACATAGATCAGTGGAACAGAATAGAGAGCCCAGAAATAGACCCTGAACTCTATGGTCAACTAATCTTCGACAAAGCAGGAAAGAATGTCCAATGGAAAAAAGACAGCCTCTTCAATAAATGGTGCTGGGAAAATTGGACAGCCACATGCAGAAAAATGAAACTGGACCATTTCCTTACACCACACACGAAAATAGACTCAAAATGGATGAAGGACCTCAATGTGTGAAAGGAATCCACCAAAATCCTTGAGGAGAACACAGGCAGCAACCTCTTCGACCTCAGCCGCAGCAACATCTTCCTAGGAACATCACCAAAGGCAAGGGAAGCAAGGGCAAAAATGAACTATTGGGATTTCATCAAGATCAAAAGCTTTTGCACAGCAAAGGAAACAGTTAACAAAACCAAAAGACAACTGACAGAATGGGAGAAGATATTTGCAAACGACATATCAGATAAAGGACTAGTGTCCAGAATCTATAAAGAACTTAGCAAACTCGACACCCAAAGAACCAATAATCCAATCAAGAAATGGGCAGAGGACATGAACAGACATTTGTGCACAGAAGACATCCAGATGGCCAACAGACACATGAAAAAGTGCTCCATATCACTCGGCATCAGGGAAATGCAAATCAAAACCACAATGAGATATCACCTCACACCAGTCAGAATGGCTAAAATCAACAAGTCAGGAAATGACAGATGCTGGCGAGGATGCGGAGAAAGGGGAACCCTCCTACACTGTTGGTGGGAATGCAAGCTGGTGCAGCCACTCTGGAAAACAGCATGGAGGTTCCTCAAAATGTTGAAAATAGAACTGCCCTATGACCCAGCAATTGCACTACTGGGTATTTACCTTAAAGATACAAACGTAGTGATCCGAAGGGGCAAGTGCACCCGAATGTTTATAGCAGCAACGTCCACAATAGCCAAACTATGGAAAGAACCTAGATGTCCATCAACAGATGAATGGATCAAGAAGATGTGGTATATATACACAATGGAATACTATGCAGCCATCAAAAGAAATGAAATCTTGCCATTTGTGATGACGTGGTTGGAACTAGAGGGTATTATTCTTACCAAAATAAGTCAATCAGAGAAAGACAACTATCATGATTTGAGGAAGTGGAGATGCAAAATGGGGGGTTTGGGGGGTAGGAAAAGAATAAATGAAACAAGATGGGATCAGGAGGGAGACAAACCATATGAGACTCTTCATGTCACAAAACAAACTGAGGGTTGCTGGGGGAAGGCGGGTAGGGAGAGGGTGGCGGGGTTATGGACATTGGGGAGGTTATGTGCTATGGTGAGTGCTGTGAAGTGTATAAACCTGGCAATTCACAGACCTATACCCCTGGGGCTAATAATACATTATATGTTAATAAAAAATAAAAAATAAATTTTAAAAAAATTTAAAAAAAGAAATAATTTAAAAAAGGAATACTAATTTTGAAAATAAAAGAAATGAAAATTAGCTATAATGTCACTACTTTGAATAACACTATTGACTATCTTTACTTTTTCCTAAATTCATTCTATCCAATTGTTTTGACCAAATATAGAAATAAATATGATATGCATTTAAAAAACTATTACTTTTTCTTTTATTTTGCAAATGTTTCTCTAATTTTATGGTATTTTAACATTAAGAAGGATTATTTTCTTTAAAGATTTATTGATTTTAGAGAGAGCTCATGCAACTGTGAGTGGGGGAGGTGCAGAGGGAGAGAATCTTCAAGTAGACACCGCACTGAGCACAGAGCAGGACCCATGAGATCATACTAGAGTCAAAAGCTTAATTGACCGAGCCACCCAGGTGCCCTGATATCAAGAAGGATTATTCAAATGTTAGATGAAAAAATGGAAACAGTGGATATCACCATTAAAGTAGAGGTTTTTTTTTTTTACAGTGCTAAGCAATTTAATGAGTTAAGAAGAGAAAATACAAGGAGTTAAAACATTTTTTTCAGACAATATGGTTGTTTTACTTCAAAATCATATGTACATTAAATGAAAAACTTAAAAAACTATGCAAAAAATACGAAAATTGCCAGAGGTGAAGAGCATGGGAGGAGGGTCAAACAGGTGAAGGCTGAAGAGACACACAAACTTACCGCTATAAAAGAAGTAAGTCATGCGGGTCTGAGGGACAGCATAGGGAATACGGTGACCACCACCGGAATGATCATGTCCGGGGACAAGAGGTCACCTGACTTACCATGGTGATCATCTCATAATGTACATTCGTGTCAAATCACTGTGTTGTATACCTGGAACTTACATATTATTGTATGTCAACTATACCTCAATGAAAGATTAAAAAAATAACAGGTTTTGTGGATTTATTTGTGCCTTCTTAAAATATATCAAATTCCTTGGAGCAACTGGATGGCTCAGTTGATTAGGCATCGACGCGTGGTCTCAGCTCAGGTCTTGATCTGAGGGTTATGAGTTCAAACCGTGTGTTGGGCTCCATGCTGGGTGTGGAAACTACCTTTAAAAAAATTAAATTAAATTTTCATCCTTAGTACCTATGGATGTAACCGTCTGTGGAAATAGGGCTTTGCAGACACTTGCAGCCTGTGTGGGGGGCAGTGATCAATGAGAGTGAATACCACCCCCTCTGTGTGACCATGTCTGTTTCTCCAGCCGATACAGAACTCCTAAAAGACCTATTAATATAAAAGGGCTTGTCACGGACCCCTCCATAGTGTGGTATACCTTCTATAAAATGTAGATATATGAGCATACAAGTCTATGAAGATTTCTAAAAAGGAAACAAGTCATAGTAAATTGTTAACAGGGTTACTGCTGGCGAACGGACATGCATGAAGGGGAGATGTAAATGGAGAAACAGAAATTAGAGCGGTCTTCTCATGCTTTCATCCGCTAGAAGTGTCTTTTTAAACATTATTAATATATTCGCAAAACAGTATCCAAGCTATAAACTTGAAGTTATTCTGAGTTTTTAACCTTTCCAGCCCTTATAACTGACATATTTCTTTTGGAAACATTCTTTGGTCTGCTGGCTTACCTCTGACTTAATCTTATGCTTTTCTATTGCTAGTGGACATTGTCACAGTAAAATCTGTAGTGAAACTTGAAATAAATTTATTATTGAAATACTTTTTATAGTCTGCTTACTTAGCATAAATTTCTAAATATTCACTATCTCTTATTATAAACAGTGGATCCATAGAAAATGACTTGGTAGTTAAATGTTAAGAAATTTATTTATACCATGAGAGTGAATAGGGAACTTCTTTGTACTCACTTAAAATTATCTTCCAAAATATTTATTTAGGAATGAAGTATTTCAGTCTCATGCCAGCTCCCTCCAGCACCAAATGTCTGAACATTCATGTAGCCGGACTCAACCTGAAGCCACATTAAGGAGTAGAGTCAGAAAGCAAACATATTTGAAAGGCAAGTTAAGTCTTTAGAGAGAATTCTCCAAGAATGTTGAAAGGGGACTTGAGTGGTCACAATTACAGTAAACCTTTGTTGTAGCTATCTTTTCCTTGCAAGTTACCTTAGTCTTCTTATCCTTAAATCTTTCTCTTTTCCCCCGAGAACTTGGAAAGTCTTCTCCAGTCCAGTCTGTGGAGGGCTTCTGTGGTTTCAGCTGCTGTTACTTTCATCTCACAGATGCTCTTACTTTTTTCTAAGTGAAGTTAATTCTCGTTTGCTTTTGCTCCTGTTACCAGCAGCTAGGATGAATGCCTAAACACAGGAAACAGAGCATACCATTCCTTTCTCAGAAACCAGCTCGTTTTGGCCCCCTGACTTCTGAAATTCCCCTCTTCACTCACTCTGCTACTATATAAAAAGTGTGAACCGAAAAAATCCGTAGATTTAACAATAAAAATGGGATTAGCCTGATGATCAACATCTCAGGATTTTTTTTAAGGTTTTTTAAATTTATTTGACATAGAGATCACAAGTAGGCAGAGAGGCAGGCAGAGAGAGGGGGAAGCAGGCTCTCTGCTGAGCAGAGCCCAATGTGGGACTTGATTCCAAGACCCCGAGATCATGACCTGAGCCGAAGGCAGAAGCTTAACCAACTGAGCCCCCCAGGCGCCCCAACATCTCAGGGTTGATACATTTCATAAAATGGAACTAAAATGCCTTCACCAAAAAGCGATTGGTCAAAAATCCAAAATTTTAAGCTTATGCTGTGATAATATTCTGTTTTACTTTCAGTCTGATAAGAGTATTGGTTGGCCAAAATAAGAATTATTGTAGCTATTGTATAAAACAGGCCCCTGGCAAAAAAATGAAATAGGCCAATTGTAATGAAATTATTGAAAATTCTAGTATAACTACAGAGAACAGGGGTGGCCGTGGGGGTGGGCTACCTGGATGATGCGGGCTGCCGCGGTGAGCCCTGGTGTGAAATGTAAGTGATGAGTCACTAAATTCTCCTCCTGAAACCAATATTACGCTGTATGTTTACTAACTAGAATTTAAAGAAAATTTTGAAACAAAACCAATTAGAATGTTTCTTTTCTTATTTAAATTCAATTTCAAAGCTAAGTTTCTTATTATTTTATTTATTTATTGGACAGAGAGAGAGAGAGATCACAAGTAGGCAGAGAGGCAGGCAGAGAGAGAGGAGGAAGTAGGCTCCCCGCTGAGCAGAGAGCCCGATGCGGGACTCGATCCCAGGACCCTGAGATCATGACCTGAGCCGAGGGCAGAGGCTTTAACCCACTGAGCTACCCAGGCAGCCCTCGAAGGTAAGTTTCTTAATAAATATTTACTCTATGTTTTGTTTTTTATGTGTGTGTTTAAATGAGTCAGTCATATAAATCTGTAGTTTTATTTGAATTAAGATGCATTTAATTAGGTTTGTAGTCAGTGTTTAATATTTTAATAAGAATCAGGGTTCTTAGTCTTCTTACCAGTTGTGTAAATTGAATAAGTCAGATGTGAAACAGAGTACAGGTATCAGGGAGTGTTATGCACCAAGTGTCTGATGCAGATTTTGATGCAACTATTTTCACACTTTAATGAATCATTAAACCTTTTCAAGATTGTAAGATGTCCTGAAAAGAATAAAGCTGTCAAAGTAACTAATTCAAGTAAGGAAAAACACGTTGTGCCAAGACGCCTTACTCATCTGTATGATTATCTCGGAGTTCGTCCAGAGAAAACTGTATCTATCTAAACTCGACTGGTGAACAAAGTTTAAACTTAAGCTATTCTCCCCCACTTCTTTTTTATTTTTAAGATTTTATTTGACAGAGAGGAAGAGAGCACCAGCAGGGCAGTGGCCGAGGGGAGCGAAGAAGCAGGGAGCTAATGTGCGGCTAAGCCTCATCTGGTCTCTGTCCCAGGATGCGGGATCAGGACTTGAGCCAAAGGCAGACACTCAGCTGAGGGAGCCGCCCATGCGCCCTGTCCCCACATCTAGTAATTAACCTGGCAGCAGTGCACAAGACGGGTTAGAAGAAGAGTTAATGAATCTGACAGCTGAACAACAGCAGCTCTTCTCAAATACTTATTGGAAAGAATGGGTATAGAGTATACACAGGCTTGGCTGTTAATTGGAAGCACTGGTATAGAGAACAATTAAGGTAGAAACCAAGATTTTGAGACAATGACGTGAGAGGACTCTACTACCCATAGTAGTTTTTACAGACTTTTTTCAAAGATTCTTAAAAGCGATGGTGGACAGGGTCATGGTGTTGACTTGTAGTATGGCTTAGGCAGAAAAGGTCTCCTTGAACTTTAAGGCCCCCAGAAAATAAAAGAATAAATGAATAATCTCTGAGATCCAGATCCTGTGTTCGTGTCTGACAGCATCTTTCATCTCCACCAAATTCGCTTGTGGTCACCTTCTGTACCTTTCTTCTACACCTGCCTGCTGTCTCCCTTAACACTTACTGTTTCTGTTTCGTACCTATTACCCAATACTTCCAACCAACTTATCTTTGACTACACATCTCTCTTCAGGTATCTGTTATCCCTACGTGACTTCTAAGATGATGATGCTAGATCACGTTCTGTTCACATTTGTACCCCTAATGTTACCTACGGACACCTCTGAATTACACATTCTCACCATATATTCGAAAAACTGGCAAACTGTTTGAACATCAGTATTTGTGTCATGTTGATTTTCTTTCATGTAGAAAGTTTTATTTGACTTGGCTCCGAGTTTCAGCTAAACAGGAATACAGCAAAAAAGAAGAGATCAGTGTACTAATTCCATATACTAATTTCAACCTCTTTTATTTTGATTTAAAGGTCCTCATTCCAAAAACATTCTATTACTAGTAGTAAAAAGTAGTAACAGGATACTCTGGGAGTATTCTCAGAGCATAATTTAAAATCAAAGGGTAATTTAAGCCTTTAGGAACCAAATATTCTTAGAATATTTTATAGTAGAATAATCTTGAAACAGTTCAACTAAGTGATGTAATTATGTCTTTTGTACCCTCTACATTTTAAAACTAAAATAAAAAATTATTGAAATTAAATTCAAACCATTAGCCCAGCAAATGTTCACAAAAATAGTAATCTTTGTCACATTAGCAACTTCTTTATGAGTGACAGACATTTAGGGAATTTCAACTGTGTCATAAAAGGTTCTCATAATATTTTTCCAGGCAACCTGCCTCCCTCAGAGGCCTCCAGTTGTGAAATACAAAACAGATCCGTAATGGAAAGAGTAGTGAGCCTGTCCGTCTTGTGGCACCAGCCCTGTCATTAAGTAACTAGGAGACGGGGCCTCCAGTTCTGTCTGGGACAAGGTTAGAATGCAATACGTAGTCCTTCCAAATCAATTACAGTTAATTATAATCAGATTCTTTTTTATACACATGTGATTTCCATAGATCAGAATAGGCAAGATTTTTATAACGTTCTTAGTTACTTAGGTAATTGGATTTATATCAGAAATAATTAACACTTTGGCACACTTTGAAATGCCTCTTCATTAAAATAAATTATATGAACTCTTAATCAGGGAGGAACAGTAGCTGAGCCTGATTTGATCGGCGGGAAGAGAGTACATGATATATTGTTGTATCTTTGAAGGAAATCTGTGACACAATTTAAGTTATACTGTTTCTTTGAGATCTTTATGATAATTCAATTGATTTTTTCTAAAAAATAAATAAGAAAGTTAAAAGCAGTAGTCCTTACACCAGGGCAATATTTTGATCGAAACTATGATTAATTCCTGTTCAGATTATCTTAAAATGGATCTGTCTTCACAGTGTCATTTAACTTACCATGTGTAAATTGTCACATTTGAGATAACAATCCTGGAATTTCTTAAAAATTTTAAAGAGAGGTCAAAAGTTTATTAATCAGTTGTAGCTGTTAATGAGAAGTGGACTATAGTCAAGGACCTAAATTTAAAAACCCTTCAGAATATTATACAAAAATTATTTTGTAAATAAAATTATTAATACTTTTTAGGACTTAAAAATGAGTGTAAACACAACAACAACAACAAAAGGCCAAAAAAGAAAATGAGCAATCCTCCTCTGGACACAATTCAGGCAATCATGTAGAAATCTGAGATCTTCTGTTGTCTGCACACTACAGTGCAAGGAGGTAGACCAGCCCAGTTTTCTCACCAGTAAAGGGAAGACTTGTACTACTTCATGTCTTCTGTATTTTTGGTTCCACCTTTCACGTTTTTTCAAAAATTGAAGAAGAAGAAAGTAGGAAAAGAAAAAAGGAGAAGATTAGTCTTCGTTTTGTTTTTCTATTTGTTGGGAAACATTGATCAGAATTATATGATAAATTATACTTTAAGCTAAAATTAATACAAGCTATTTTGTATGTTCTTAGTCCAAACCACAAACTTCTCTGTAAATGTAGCATTTCCCTCACATATTGATGGCAGGAATGTTTAGCTAAAATTTTAGAGTAAGAATCAAATTCCATTCAAAACTTTAAGCTATTTATTTTAACTTTCCCTAATACTTTTATGATTATTAGCCTAAAGGGCATGAATTTTCCTTAATTTGACAATTCTGTTCCAGCATATCATTCGTACTAGTCTCTGCTAAGATATTTACTGGAGTTTTTGAAGGTCAAATGGATTTCTGGGGAACATCCTAAGTTTGCACTTTCCAGATCACCTGGAATCTTGCTGACCGTCTGAGTGAATAGTTTTCATGGCATCGTTAATGTCTTTTGGCACTTTAATAACACCTGGCGGGAGTTCCAGCAAAGCATTGAAACTCCCCTCCATAGCCACTCTGGTAGTGAGGCACAAGACCAGACTGCTTCTCGGTTTGCTAGCCCACAGATCTGGAGTTCAAGTAATCTCAAACAATTTGTGTACCTCGAGTATGCCCCTTTGTCTTTGAGGGTTATGTTCACTTTTTTTGCACCTGAAGAAGCAGTTCTTGGAGACTCCATTACTCCTTCATGAGTTGTGTGACTATTATCTAGGTAGGCTTAGTACCTTTCATTATCTCAGGCATTAGGGAAAGTCAGCCCCCCACCCAGAAAGTTCAAAAGTTATTTTACCCCAATTTTCCCTCAGTTCTCATTAGGGGATAGGAGCACATAAGACAATTCGATTTCATAGCAATGACACAAAAACATCTTGATTGCATGGGGGTACAGACCAAGGTCAGTCTGAGTAAAACAAGCCCTGAAATTCACTGATCTAAGGAATTCCAGGGGTTGACATTTAAGAAAGTTGTGTTCTCTGAACTAATCCAGTGACCCAATGATAAAATTTCTAAGTCAGCTTTAAGGGTTTGTGAACAAGGTAAAGAATGTAATTTTTCTGATTAAAAGGAAAGGAAACCCATTAAGAAATATCAAAACCTAGCCATTATGTTAACTTGGAAGAACATTTAAATTTACGAAAATTATCCCTAATAAGTTATGACACTACGTATCTTAACCAAAAGATTATCTGTGAAGTTTAAATGTAATTTAATTCATCCCATTTCTTTATTGTTTTGTTTTGATTGTATCTCCTTAACTACTTTCTACTAAAAAAACAAGGCTTTTTAGGAAATGTGTGTCAAAAGATTTATCTCACCAAATGCTTATTTATTTATTTATTTATAATGATCTCCCTGTTTTTTTTTTTTTTAAGATTTTATTTATTTATTCATTAGAGACAGAGAGAAGCAGAGGGAAAAGCAGGTTCCCCACTGAGCAGGGAGCCTGATGTGGGACTTGACCCCAGGACCCTGGGATCATGACCTGAGCCGACAGCAGATACTTAACCGTCTGAGCCACCCAAGTGTCCATCAAATGCTTTTTTACGTATTGCCACTGTTTTAAGAGATAAAGAGCATTAGAATTATATATGGATAACATGTTCCCCAGAAATAAATGGGAACAAATTTAACACATTTAAATTTGAAGATTATTTCTTTTTTTGCTGTTGTTACGTTCAATTAGCCAGTATATAGTAACCATTCGTTTTTGATGTAGTGCTCAACGATTCATTAATTGTGTGTAACACCCAGTGCTCATCACCCAGTTACCCCATCCCCCACGCTACCCCCTTCCATACCCCTCAGTTTGGTTCCCAGAGTTCAGAGTCTCTCAGGGTTTGTCTCCCTCTCTGATTTCTTCCCGTCCAGTTTTCCCTCCTTCCCCTATTATTTCTAAAGCTAAGTAATTGTCTTAAAACACAGACTGGATGGCGGCATCATTCATTTTTAAGAGCCAAATTGGTGTCTGTTGAGGTTTTATGAAATGAAATGCTTTTTTTTGAACTGATCGTTGGAGATAAAATGTGGGTTTCTGTTCTCCCTGAGTGACCTTAGAAATAGTACCTTAAGTACTGTGGAGAGGGAATGGATGTGAAGTAAAATTTATGATTTACACAAGAGAGTTTTTCAGAGTCATATTCCTCCACATTGGTATTACCAGTTTCTTAGATAATTTTATTTAAGAAAAAGGAGGAAAATCTTTTATAAGTAAAAGAGTGTTCCTCGTGCCGCGCCTCCGATGCATCTGGAACTTGGTGATCAGTCGGAAACCTTCCCAACAGCTTCTGAGCTCATGTTTGCAGAAACTGCGCCCAGGTTCAGCCGCGAGCGCGTCACACGACGGGTCCCGAACTCCCGACTCGGTCGTGCGGCCGCAGCAGCCCGGGGCCCGGATCCGCAGATTCTGTTATTTCTGCTATTTCTGCTATTTCCCAAGCACCGCGTCCCACTTGGCGCGGGTCGGCCCTCGCGCTGGGACGTTCCTGCGGGGTCACCGGCTGCCCGGCGGGGTCACGACGTCTGCGGCGACGCTCCGCGGGCCCGCGCCAGCCTCAGGGTCAGCCCGACGGCAAAGCTGCGTTTCTGACGAAGAGCGTCGTCGTCGCGGGAGCGGCCGCGGGTCGGGGTCGGTCGGAGGCGCTGGTGCGTCGCGGCGGAGCCGAAGCCGTCGCTGGACCGGACACTCCGTGGACACGTCCGCGTCCCTCCCGGTTAAGGCGCTTCGGGGCGGCGGCTGCGTGACCGGGAACGGCCGGACGCCCCTCCGCGGGCAAGTGCGGGGACGTCGGGCACAAATCGCGAGCGAACGCGTCGAGGTCAGTCAAAGTAGAAAACACTTTAATCGACGCTGTCGCTGTCGCACGTCGGGGTCGTTCCCGTCCTGCGGAGCCCGAGGAGGAAGATCCGACGTTTCTACTAAAACCGATTCCCCAACGAGCAATTATTTCCCTTCCACGTTGCGGCTAAGACGTCCCGCAACGCGGGTTCGGAAGACCCGAGGGCTCCGCGGCGCGGACGGGTCAGCGGGCGGCGCCCCGGCGTGGGGTCCCGGGAAGAAGCGGGTGACGCGGGTGACGCGGGCGACGCGGGGCCTGTGGCTGCGGCGGCGGCTCCGGGGCTCCGAGGTCCGCAGCGCCGTCACCGGGCGGCGGTCCGGGCCGACCCCGCGCAGACGGACGCCGTGTCCCCCTCCCGGGCCGTGGGGACCCCGCACCGGCCTTCCCGCACCGGCCTCCCCGCACGCGCCTGCAGGTCCCGCGCCCGCCGCTCCCGCCCCGGCTTGGCCTCCGGAGGGACCTCGTCGAGTCGGCCGCGTGCAGCGGGTCGAAGCCGGAGCCCGCGCGGGGGTCACGTCGCCGACAGGTCCCTGGGGGAGTCCCAGGGACCCCACTTCTGCCGCCGACTCGTGACTGTCACCCCTGCCGAGTGACACTTACTATGGTTCTCCCCGACGGTCAGATAAAGTGACCCCCCAACCTCCCCGTCTGAAGCGGTAGGACACGTGCCACCGCTGAAGTCAGAACAGTGCGGGGCGCCCGGGCGGCTCCGGGGGTTGAGCCGCTGCCTTTGGATCAGGTCATGACCTCGGGGTCCTGGGATCGAGCCCCGCGTCGGGCTCTGCTCAGTGGGGAGCCTGCTTCCTCCTCTCTCTCTGTCTCTGCCTCTGTCTCTCTGCCTGCTTGTGATCTCTGTCTAATAAGTAAATGTTTTTTTAAATGAGATCTTAAAAAAAAAGAAATACAAACAGTATGGAGACCATGGTCATTAAAACTTTTGAATCGCTTTAAATTTAAAAAGAAATGGCAGGTGCAGATCAATCACGATCAATGTAAGAAACACTGTGAAAGATAAAGTTTCTGAAGGGAAGTGATACCTAGGAGACACTCATGTCCCAGGTCAGACTCTGCTGAAAACCAGGCCGAGATCTACGTTGAAGGGAGGGGGAGCCGCACAGGATGTGGCATTTATGTCTTCAGTAGGTTTCCAGCTTCCAAGTTCATGTCTTCACAGGAGAAGACTAAGACCTTGAAATCCGGGGTGCAGACTTCAGGTGGGTCATTCTGAGAAACTCGGAACTAAATTTCATGGAACCCAAACCTGCTGGGCGTCTGAAGCAGCTGCCTCCCCTGCAAGCAGAAAGTAGTCTTCCTTGTTCGGGAACACTGGGGGCACCTCACCGGAAGCAGATTTCTCACAGACTGCCGCCTGTTCTCAGTTTTGGTCTCTTCACACCAGAGGCTCTTCAGGCAACACCAAACAATCTGAACAGAAACGCGTGTGTCCAAGTCCACCTGTTAACAGCAAACTCTCCAGAGGAACCGCAGGCTCTAGCCATCGTGGGCAAGAGCTAGAAGAAATGTGTTCAACCGGAGAGGAGAAGAAGACTGGAATTAAAAATAATAATAATTTAAAAACTTGAGAATATTCATTCTTGATTCACTATTCAGTAAACCGGCAGGGGCACCTAGAACCGATTATGATATGATGATACGATGCTTACAGTCTGACTCAGGGATAGCCCCGAGTGAACACATGAGTGTTCACCTGCCTTGCTAGGGTACTGAGGAAGAAGCCAAAGGCCCAGAGAGGTGAGAAGTTAAAATGGATTCATTATGGAAAACCAGAAAACCCATCACCTCACTGTCTGCTTCTTTCTTCAGGAGCATCTACAGAATGTTCCCTTTTAAGTCAGTTCAGGATGCCCTGGTGCTGGGGGTGGGGCAGAGGACGGGCACAGGATCTTCACGCAGCTCCATGGCAGATTCCTGTGCACGCGCTGGAAGCAGGTGGAACTCGGCATCGCTTTCACAGAGTTCCGGAATGTCAGAGGCCGGGAGGCAGTGCTTAACCATCAAAGGCAAGTTAGACGTAACTGCTGGAGTGGGCACCAAGAGCAGAGTAGCAGTGGGGGTGCCTGACTCTTGGGTCTGTGGGATGACTGAGAGTGGGCTGTTCCCGCACAGCTGATAGGCTGCTGTGTAACGTGCATAACCAGAAAAAAAGTGTGTTGGCAAGGAGAAGGCTGATGTCACCCACTGAAATGGAAAGTTATAGTTTTTCTTTGATCCAAGTTCCAGATTAAATATCACTGCCCAGATTCAATATCCATTGATTGACAAAAACGCTGGGTCCCCTTCAGGAAGGGCACAGCAATACCTCTATTAGAATGCAAACTAATATATTCTGTATATTATAAAATAAGCTTCCCCTAGTCTTTCCCCAAAGAGATCCATGACCATTTTCCGTTTTCTGAGGAATGGAGGGTATCTGTACCTTTGATGGCTTATTGCCCGTAGAACCCATGATGACTCTAGAAACAGGGAATCCAGAATGTTACCCTAGAATGCTGTTCGAGTGGGAGTAATAGTAGCCAGGTGATAAATGATCTCCTGACCCAAGATCATCTCACACTAAAATGCAAGAAGTCTTCAGATTTCCCCAGTTCTCATTTCTCTGGTCTCTGAATTCACACAACACAGTAGCTGGCACCAAACGTTCTTCATTCCGCATCCTCTGACTTAAGTAATAAAAGCTGTTAAGGTAGTAGAGGCCAAGCTAAAGTACTTAAAACGGCTCGGCCTCCCCAGAGACCATATCATTACAAAGAAACAATACTGTACTGAGACGGAATGGGGTCAACTAGGGCCATCCTCAAAGTTTAATGAATGCGAGGGTAGGTCTATCTACCAACATACCCCCCATTTGACTGCGTTGACCTTCACAGCATCCACATGGGTTATGACAAATAATGACCGTTTTCTGTAACTTAACTTAGTCGTAGCCCCGAGCTCAGCTGCCGAGCCAGTCGTGGTGTCTAATAAAAAAGATCAACATGGGGCGCCCGGTGGCTCAGCTGGTTAAGCAGCCAGCTTTGGGTTTCGGCTCCGGTCACGATCTCGGGTCCTGGCCATCAAGCTGGTGTTGGGCTGCACAGTCAGGAGGGAGTCTAGTCTCCTTGTGCATTCTCTCTGCTCCGGCCTCTGTCCCCCCCCACTGGTGCTCATGCTCTGTCTCTCTTTCTCTCTTTCGGTCTTTCTCAAATAAATACATCTTGAAGAGAGAGAGAGAAACACAGTCCTGAAACATTATTCAGCTGTCAGTGTGAAGAGTACATTCATCAAAGCGGCTGCATTTCTCTAGGAAGGACAGAAGCGCACATTAAGCATCCCCAAGACAGCTTAACTCTGCTGCTCTGCCACAATGTGGTGCACAGAAGACATGACCACTTTGATACTGTGCAGAGCACCACACTCCTCCTCCGCTGAATGGAGGGACCATTTTAGTATCAGATACAATAATTTTTAAACACAGGACATTACAAAAGATGAGGGATATTTCACAATAATCATAGAATAATACTTTAAAAGACATAAGACTAAGTACATACAGACCTAAAAACAGAGTTCAAAATACATACAGAAACAAAATTAAAAGGGTAAAAAAACAGGTTCACAATCATAGTTGGAGATTTTAGATAACTGTTTCAGCAATTGATAGATCAGTTGTACTAAAGATAAAGGAACAGCTAATATGAACAACATCGTCACTCGTCTTGATGTTACACTTAGAGAGCAGTAAGTGTTGCAGTGGAAGAGTACACATTCCTGCTCTTTGGAAACCATATGGTCACCATACAGACACATGTTAAGCTATAAGACAAGTTTCAAGAAACGTCAGTTGGTTGAAATCATAGACTGTAAGACCACATTCAGATTAAAGTAGAAAAAATAACAAAATATTGGTAGCTCCCCCAATATTTAGAAGTTAAATTATACATTTTTTTAAAGATTTTATTTATTTATTCGACAGAGAGAGATCACAGGTAGATAGAGAGGCAGGCAGAGAGAGAGGGAAGCAGGCTCCCTGCTGAGCAGAGAGCCCGATGCGGGGCTCGATCCCAGGACCCTGAGATCATGACCTGAGCCGAAGGCAGAGGCTTAACCCACTGAGCCACCCATGTGCCCCAAATTATACATTTCTAAATAATGCATATATCAAAGAAGAAATCTCAGGGAGAATTACAAAATATTTCTAACAAGTGATAATAAAGACAACATAGCAAAAGTTGTTGGGTATAGTTCAAATAATATTTAGAGGAAAATGTAGAAAAGTGCAAGTAGAAAAACTAGGGAAAAAATTAGAAAAGTACAAAGGTCTAAAATCTTTGGCCACCAAAAGAAGGTGGAAAAAGTAGTCAGAAGGAAAAGTGAAGGTCAGGTCAGATAGAAAGGAAAACACAACAGATAAAGATAATCGAGCAAACATCTGGCTCTTTGAGAAGATCAACTAAATTGGTAAGGTATCTGCTAGACCAATCAAGAAATAAAATGGGAGCAAATCAGGAATATCAAAATAAATGAAAAGATATACCTCGTTTATGTTTTGGAAGAGTAATTATTTTTAAAATGAGAGCTCTGTACAAATTGGTCTGTAGGTTTACTCTAATCCCAAAGACCCGATACACTTTGTTTTTTTTTTAATTTGAGAAGCTGATTTGAGAATTTATGTGTAAATACAAAGGATCTAGAATATCCAAATCATCCTGAATGAGGTAGGACAAAGTTGAACGATTTACACTACTTAACTCTGAGACTTAATACAAAACTACAGTAATCAAAACAATGTGGTGTGGTGTATGATCCAAAGATAGATGAACAAGACAGAACAGGAGCCAGAAAGAGGGCCATGTGGTGATTTGACTGTCAACCAAGCGCCAAAATAATTCAATGGAAAAATAAAATTCCATTCAACAAATTAGGATAGACATCCACGTAGAAATAAAAAATTAAAAAAGACTCTTGACCCACATCTTATGAAATACACAAAAAGTAAATTAGGAATGATATATCACTATTTAAAATATAAAGCTATTAGGAGAATACATAATAGATTATTTTCACAGTTCAGGTCCCAGAAAGTAATAACCATAAAGGGGAAAAAAATGCCTTAGAGTTAATCAAGATTAGAATCTGATCCTCAAAAAAAAGTCATTAAGAAAATGAATAAGCAGGGCGCCTGGGTGGCTCAGTGGCTTAAGCCACTGCCTTCGCTCAGGTCATGGTCTCAGGGTCCTGGGATCGAGCCCTGCATCAGGCTCTCTGCTCAGCCGGAAGCCTGCTTCCCCCTGTCTCTCTACCTGCCTCTCTGCCTACTGTGATCTCTGTCTGTCAAATAAATAAATAAAATCTTAAAAAAAAAAAAAGAAAGAAAATGAATAAGTAAACCATGGATGGGAGAAAATATATGTAATGCATACATTTAAGGAAAAAACTGGTAATCTTGAGACACCAAGAGCATCCACAATTAATGATAAAAGCCAAACACTCCACTAAAAATGGGTAAGTGATATAAACAGACACAAAATAATTTCAATACGTAGCCACGACATACATTAAAAAGTACTTCATTAGGCCAATACATATAAAAATGTATGGGAACATACATTTTTCATCCAAAATATGATACTATTTGCAACCACCAGACTTAACTGAGGGGTGAGCAGACTTGAGTAATGAGAACTGGGGAGTCATGAGGATGACCTTGCCAGAAAGAGCAAGGGCTTTTCCCACAAAAACAGGAAGAACAGCCGTCCAGAACGAGTTCTGAGGAGCTGGAGGACCTTGACCACGTTTCCAGGCTCTGAGTTAGGTGGAAAGCGAGAGATGAAGCAGGTGTAAGTGGAAAATATGAGGAACTTGTGGGTCATTGAACAGTGGTGTTAGAGTATTAAGAAAACAATTTGGTAGGGATTTCAGAGTTAAGAGATTGTTTGAGAATGCAGGGCACCGTGGATATAATACTGATGTAATATAATTAATATAATAATATAAAATCACAGGATGAATAAATGACCAGCAGGGTCTTGGGGTAGAGATATGGGAAAGTTAAGGTTAGTTCCAAGACTGTGTGGGCTGCCGGTACCATCACCAACGAGCAGGTGGGATTTTGGAGAGACCCAGTCAATGACGATGAGCTTCTCAAAAATCAACAAAAATTACTTTTACATATGCACTGTTGGGTCACAAAATGATTAGACTAATCATTAAACATTTAAAAAACAAAATTTAAAGGAAGGAAAAATACAGAGAATCAATCAACAAAAACAGACTAAGTTAGCAATCATAAAATTCACCTAATTTTGAAAATTATTTTCAAAAGTAATTATATTTTACTATACATATCAAGTACAAATGCAGGGTTTGTGCTGTATGTATTATTAAACACTTTTCTGTTTTTCCCACAGTTGAGTAGAATATTCTGGCCTCAATATAAATACATCAAGTAAAATGTGGTAACGTGTCAAAACTTGGAATTTGTAATATAATTCAAGAACTCACAAAAATTAGTATAGTAGCGCCACAGATTTGACTTTAAAAGAATAATCTGTAGAAAATTACATTTAGCTTAATCATACTTAAATCAAAATCAAGGAATACATCATAATTTCTTTCTCAGTGCTCCAACATCAGTTACTATTTCCCTAAGACGTTAAATTCACTCAGATGACTTGCGCGTCAGTCACATGAGTAGTGAGAAGCATTGCTCTCTTTTGTAGGAAACGGAGTAACTCTGATGATTTCTTTTCTAGTAGGGCAAACTGATGTTATCACAAAGTTATTTTACCATGAATCGCAATAGTCTCTTTGAGTCTGGAGGTTAATCCTTTATATGTTTCAACTTAATGATTTTCAAAGCAAATGTAAACTTAGTGTTTGGGTGAGTACGTGATGCGGGGAGCACTGGGTGTTCTGCAGCTGATGATTGTTGAACCCCACATGGAGACTCACGGTGTCCTGCATGTTGGCTGACTGAGTGTAAACAAAAATCAGAGTGAACATCTGTCCCAGTTTGCTTTACACAGTCCTGGTTTGGGCCGCCTGGCTGGCTCCGTCGTTAAGTGTCTGCCTTCGGCTCAGGTCGTGATCCCAGAATCCCGGGTCGGAGCCCCACATTGGGGTACCTGCTCATAGGGAGCCTGCTTCTCCCTCTCCCACTCCCCCTGCATGTGTTCCCTCTCTTGCTGTCTCTGTCTGTCAAATAAATAATTAAAATCTTAAAAACAAAAACAAAAACACAGACTGTCCTGGATTATGCCTATTTCCCCAGGGTTCTTTGTGGTTAATACCTCCTTTTTCTCTGAAAGTGTCTGAGTTTGTGTGATAAATTATGATCTTACACAAAACACTAAGGAAATCTGAGCTTCTTAAGAGAAATTAAGAAACGGGGTCCCTGGGTGGCTCAGTTGTTTAAGCCTCTGCCTTGGGCTCAGCTCATAGTCTCAAGATCCTGGGATCGAGCCCCGCATCAGTCTCTCTGCTCAGCAGAGAGCCTGCTTCTCCCTCTCCCTCTGGTGCTCTCTCTCTCTCTCTCAAAATATTTAAAAAAGAAAAGAAAGATACCGAGAGGTGTTTGAGCTTTTGAATGCTCCTGCCTTTTTCCTCTCAGGCTTCTGCCTCAGCGTGCACACACAGTCAGCGGCTGCAGGGTCGTAACACAAAGGTCTCGGCTCCGGGGCAAGAGGCAGGAGACCTCGGGGGAAAGTGCTGGGAGGGAAAGAAGCCTGTGTGAGTGAGATCGCAGCGGGAGGGGTGGACGCCCTCAGCAGAGCAGAAGCAGGCAGAGGTGCGACCTGCATGGACAGGTGCGCAAAGTGCCCCCAGGTACTGGCCACACACCCGCCACGCGGCCTGTCCTCTCTGCACTGAGGCAAGGGTTTGTCACTGTAACTTCTTGCAAATGGGGTCCAGTTTCTCCTTAAAAAGTGTGATTTTTGTGCCTCAGGAAGGGATAACATCAGCATCACAGTGATGGACTTTTGTGCAAATATTTTTACCTCAAGATTTTAAGCAAAGTCTCATTTTAAGATTTACTTAAAACATCTAATAGCCCTAAAATACATGTGTTAAGGTATCTGTCATTTACTAATAGCTGCAGATTAACCTACTCAGACATAAAAACATTTTTATTTACCAACGCAATTCTTTAACTCATTAGATTTTATAACTATTCTAAAGAAGTTATCTTTGAAAAGACGTTTGAGTTGCTCACATCTGTTACCGAAGTATTTTTGAATACGAATATGTTACCGGGAATCTGAAACGATCTCAAGCATTTCGTTTAATTTCCATTATTCCATATAAAATAAGAATTATGTGTATCAAATTAGATTTCTATATAACATATAGAACAGGTCCAGTTACAAAAACAATCTCTGTTTTCAAAATGAGTGAAATAAGCTTCACCAGTATCGTTCTGATGACTCTGCGTCTTCTCCGAGGGTCCCCCTCTGTGCAGCCGAGAGCGGAAACTAGGCCGAGCGTTTCTGCTTTGTGCCACCACTGAGCTTCAGTTCAGAAATTGCCTGTGCCCTTTTTCCTTCAAACTTGCCTCTTCACAGGTTTTGAAAGGAAATCAGTGCAATACGGGCCTCGTCAGGAGCGCACGAGTGTCGGCCTCCAGCGCTCCTGGCGCAGGTGCATCCGCGCCGAGGTCGGGAAGGATCGGTTCATGGGACGGTTTGCGCTTGTGGTTCTCCAAAATCTGCGCTATTATATGACCCTCTGTTCCCCCTAGAATGTGCGTTTTCATCATCTTTAGAAAGTCCAAACTGTACATGCAGGGCGCGGGTTGCACGAGTGCGCCGCTGTGCTCCCACGGGGTCAGGCCCAGGTGTCCGCTGTGCTCACACGAGGTCAGGCCCAGGTGTCCCGCGGGCGCCGTCGCACTCGGTCCCCAGCGCATCGGACGAGCAGGACGTTTCTGCGCTCCCGAGTGAGAAAGCGGACGTGCCGGAGACCGGCTGGTTCTCCCCAGGCAACCGCAGCACTGACGTTCGCACCGCACCAAACCTCGTCGTCTGTTCCTTGCGGCATTTTGGGGGGAAGGAGGGGCGATGGCGGGAAACCAGACGAGCCGCAGTGACCGCACGGCCTGGTAGGGACGTGACCGACGCTCGCAGTGGGACGAAGGGCTTTGGGGGTGTTGGAATGGAAGTGACCGAAACTGCGACAGCGATGCCACGCCGTGAGCTGGCCACAGTGGTTACCTCCAGGGAGAGTTTGCGTCCACCTGGAAGCGATCGGAGAAGAGGAACGCGCGCATGTATGTGCGTCTGTTCGTGCGTGTGTGCGTGTCTCTGTGTGCGCGCGTGTGTGCGTGTCTCTGTGCGCGTGTGTGCGTGTCTCTGTGTATGCGCGTGTGTGCGTGTCTCTGTGTGTGCGCGCGTGTGTGTGTGTGTGCGTGTGTGTGTCTCTGTGTGTGTGCGTGTGTGCGCGCGTGTCTCTGTGTGTGCGCGTGAGTGCGCGCGTGTGTGCGTGTCTCTGTGTGTGCGCGTGTGTGCGTGTCTCTGCGCGTGTGTGTGCATGTGTGCGCGTGTGTGCGTGTCTCTGTGTGCGCACGTGTGTGTGCATGTGTGTGCGTGTGTGTGTGCGTGTCTCTGTGCGTGTGTGCGCGTGTCTCTGTGTGTGCGCGTGTGTGTGCGTGTCTGCGCGCGTGTTCACGCATCCGTTATCCCTACAATGGGCTGTTATTTCATTACGGCACGTGTGTCCACTTATGGCACGTGCCGTCCTAACGATTCAGTTTGGGACGCGGGTCGGAGAACCCGCACACCGAGGACCGCCGGCTGCACGGCCTCTCCCGGCCCGTTGCGACGCGCGCCTCGAACCGCTGCGCTGGGCGGGCGGGAGCAGCTCGGCCGCGGGAAGAGACGCGGGTCTGCGGGTTCAGCCGGCACCTGGCTCGGGGCGGGACAGCCTCGGGGCGGCCGCAGGCTTCCCTGTGGCGCGTGGACACGGGGAGGCCGGTTCGGGGCCAGCCGGGAGATTCGTGCTTTCGGCTTCGGTCTTAGGGTCACTTGTGACTGCGCGACCCCAGTCAAAGGGGCGGACGTTTTCTTCTCACTGGACGTTAAAGACGCCAGATAAGAAAAGCTGTGAAACTAAGAATTGATGGTTATGATTTCGGTGATATTGTGTGTTTCTCGTTAGTCGACGCGGTCGGCATAAAGGGCCCCTCGTCCCCAGGAGCGGGTTTCAGCTGTGCAGGGGTCTCCGCTCTCCAGACCCTGCGCACAGACAAGCTACCCACGGCCGGCACCGCGTCCTGCTTCAAGTCCAAGCAGACGCTCGGCGCGGGCCTCGCCGTCGGGCTGGCAGTGCGCTTGCTCTGAAGCGGTTCTGGCCTCGGGTTCAGAGAAGGTCAGTCCGGGCACAGACTGAACAAACCTTCCAGGCACAGAAGAGACGTAAGTTACATCAGAGAAATTTCAGTCTAACGTGAACGGAAAAACAATACAGGTCTCAGGTAATTGCGTAGAATTGCTGGTGATTTTCCAAAATGACCTCGTTCCAAGTACAGAAAGGCGAAGTAATACATACCGGTATAATTCGGACATAGGACGTTAGTGTCAAAATAGCATCTTAGGAATCGCCAGGAATCAGGCTCCCTGCGGCGTTCCTACCCCATTAAGAACTAAGCCAACTCGCTCGAAGTCCCGGGAAAAGGGCAGGCGCAGTGGCCCAGAAAGGCGCTTCCCACGTACCTGCTCTCCCGCAGGAAAGGACTCTGGGCTGCACAGAAACCAAAGAGCCCTTTTTCTCTCCGAATCCTTCGATTGTAGCAGCTCCAACCAAAAGGAGGGTTTCTCTTTCTTTCCTCCTCCCCCAGAGCACACACGTAAGCCTCGGGCGCACCTCAGACCGCTGCAAGCCGAGAGAAGGAAGAAGAGAGCCCAAGACAGAGTTTGACATTTTATTACTTCTTTAAAACTTTAATTAAGAATCTCAATTCCTGTGAAGAGAAACAGGAACATTTGTTTTTACTGCAACTGCTACCAAATATGCTGTTAACCAGGTGTCTGGCTTTTTAATAATTGCATCCAAATGTGAAATGTTATAGTCACTTTCTATAGAAAAACAGTCCCTTTTCAGTTAAATATCAGTTCTGTCCTTTTTAAAGGGAAATCTCGTTTAATTAAAGTGTCTTCTACTAGTAGGAGAGGGCGAGAGGGTGCCCGGCCCGTGGAGTGCGGGCGAGGGGCTGGGCGCGCTCTCTGCTCCGCGCTCCTGTCGGTGCGGTGGCGCCCGTCACCTCCGCGGACGTTCGGAGCCAGAGAACGGAGGGAAGGGAAAACAGGTCTCGACTTCAGTCGGGGCCCGTGGCAGGTCGCAGCCCTTTTCCTTCGGTTATCCCGTCTGTTGGTCCGGTTGGCTGGCTGTGGCGCAGCGCAGGCAAACGCCCGCAGGGCCCGGCAGAGGCGGAGACTGGATCCTCCGCCCGCCAGACTGAGCTCTGCTGAGGCTTATTGATCTGGAACCCAAGCCTTACCACGTGGGTATGTGGGCTTCTTCTCCAAAACCGCAGAGACCTCCGGCTGGCCCACATCCCCCAATATTACCTGTTATTTGGGTTCCCAGGTCCGGGCACTAGAGGCACAGAGGAATGACTCTTGGTGGCAGCTCCTGTCCCGGGGAGACCCTGATTTATCGCACTACCTTCTCCTGGGCTCCTTGGTCCCTGGTCGGACTGTATCAAGGTCACAAGCCTGTGTAAAAGGATGTTCCTGTCAACAGTTAAAGCAGTCTCTCCCTCCTTACCCACACATAAACCTCCTTGAGTAATTCTTTTGTTTTCAGGTTCTCCTGGCTCTGGGAGGGGAAACTAGTAGAAATAATGTCTATTTTTGATAAAGAACTTATGCTCCAATAAAGCCAACCCTCTTCTCTCCCAGAGTCCTCTCCTGTCTTTATGGGAAAGGTCATCAAAGGGGTCCTGCGTATTTTTCTTTCCTTTTACAAGTTTTGACAAAATCATTAGACACTGCTTTCTTTTGTTGAATTTGTTATTTAATTTCTTCATGACAAGATTTGGGAGCATGCAAATAAAAACATAAAACTTTTTGAGTCTAGAATTCTATCTCATATGTAAACCACAGAAATAACTTCTTGATAGTTAAGGGTTTGCTGCAAATGATGTACGTCCTCTCTCAACCAGCAGGTGAGATTATGGATTCCCAGAACGCTGAGGGACCCTTGTGACCACTCAGTGCTCTCCTAACATTCCATGGCGACAGCTCTACCTTGGTCGATATTTGAGGGACATAATTAAACCATTTTTAGACCTTGATTTGTTTTAGGTGATCAGTTTTAGACACCACCATAGTCGAATTTGTTCTGTTCCATGAAAGTTGAAATATGGAAGTTGCTATTAATATTTAAGTCATGGTCATAAAAGAAACTTTGAATATAAATAATATAAGTAGATCACACTTTTCAAATAAATCAGTTTTTTAATCTTTTGATGCTTCAATTTCTCACTGAACAAATGAGTGAACTTTAAGATTGAACTTTTACTGTAAATTCCTGCAGTCCTGTGAGGGGTTTGGTGGGAGAGGCAATGTATAGTTATTTCATCATTCTATTCCCACAGATGAGCACAGTTCTCAGTACAGAACGGCCGTGCAGTAAATAATCACTGAGTTTATAATTCTGAGCTGTGAACTTGGATGTAATCAATGGTGACAGGTGGCTCGAGTCTAGGAGTAAATGCATCATGCAAGGAAATATTCACCCTGGTATTAGATTTACACATTTTGGTGATTGTTAAATTGTGGTTAATGATAACTTTGGGGAAAATAGCATCAGCATCAAGAATTTTATTTATATATTTATTATTTGTATGAGGTGTAATTGACATATAACATTCTTTTATTGATAACAAGGTTAACCCAAGACCCCAATGAGTGAACTGAGCATTTCACGTAATTATCTCATTTGTTCCTCAAGCACATATCTAAGTAGGAACTACTTACCCTTTTTTAACAAATGAAAAGAATAACACAAAAACTTCAAAGCTAGGGCTGAATAGGAGAGTTAGAAATTAAATCTAAGCATATCTATCTACAAGACATCTGCCTTTCACCACTGTACTGCATAGCCTGGGTAAAGGGTAGACCAGGATTACGCTGTCTGTAAGAAGCTCACAAGATGTAATATACAACTTGAGAATTCAGCATAGTTTACAATTACATTCAGTAGTATGATCAATATTAGAAGATTTAAGAAATAAGAATTACTGTTAGTCCAATGTCACAGAGGTGTAAGAAAAATGAGATAAGGAGAAAATATTAGAGGGACTGTCCAGTAGAAGGACTGTCTATTTGGTCTAGTTTTGGATTGCATTGTTAAAAATAAGCATTTTAGCAGCTTGGCTTGAAAGGAAAAAATGGGGGTGCCTGGGTGGCTCGGTAGGTTGTGGCCTCTGCCTTTGTCTCGGGTCGTGATCCTGGGGTCCTGGGATTGAGCCCCGTGTTGGGCTCTCTGCTTGGTAGGAAGCCTGCTTCCCCCACTCTCTCTGGCTGCCTCTCTGCCTGGTTGTGATCTCTGTCAAATAAATGGGTACAATCTTAAAAAAAAAAAAGAAAGAAATGAAAAAATGTTTTCTTTTTATCTCACACATACTATTCAGAACCTATATTCATTAGCTTCATAAGGATTTTTAAAATTAACCCCAGAAAAAAATTAAAGTAAAATAAAATTAACACCAGAGATCAAAGTTGTCCATAACCATTGTTCACTTTACATTTTCAAGTGGAAATAATTTGGAAAATTTTGACTATGACATGAATACCCATAGTTCCCTCTCCTGGTTGTAACATTACAGAATCTTTAGGGTAATTAAATCTCAAATAAGAAGATAGAAAGCAACTTCAAATCCTAATTTTATTCACTATTACTATATAGTTTTCTTTTTTAAATTTTTTAAATTTTATTTTTCTCTTACTCTATTTTTAAATTTTTTTCCTCTTTCTTATGTCATTTTATTTTTTTTCAGTGTTCCAAAATTCATTGTTTATGCACCACATCTGTGCTCCATGCAATACATGCCCTCCATAATACCACCACCAGGCTTACCCCACCCCTCAGCTCCCGCCCCTCCAAAACCCTCAGTTGGTGTCTCAGAGTCCACAGTCTGTCATGGTTTGTCTCCCCTTCCAATTTCCCCCAACTCACTTCTCTCCATCACCCAATGTCCTCTGTGTTATTTCTTATGTTCCACAAGTAAGTGAAACCATATGATAATTGACTCTCTCTGCTTGACTTATTTCAGTTAGCATCACCTCTTCCTGTCCTGTCCATGTTGATATAAAAGTTGGGTATTCATCCTTTCTGGCTTAATTCTCCATTGTATACATAAACCACATCTTCTTTATCCATTTTTCTGTTGTTGAAGGGCATCTTAGCTTTTTCCACAGTTTGGCGACTGTGGCCATTGCTGCTATGAACACTGGGGTACAGGTGGACATTTTTGTCATTACATCTGTATCTTTGGGGGTAAATACCCAGTAGTGCAATTGCAGGGTCATAGGGTAGCTCTATTTTTAATTTCTTGAGGAATCTCCACACTGTTTTCCAAAGTGGCTGCACCAACTTACATTCCCACCAACAGTGTAAGAGGGTTCCCCTTTCTCCACATCCTCTCCAACACTTGTTTACTGTCTTGTTAATTTTTGCCATTCTAACTGGTGTAAGGTGGTATCTCAGTGTGGTTTTGATTTGAATCTCCCTGATGGCTAGTGATGATGAACATTTTTTCATGTCTCTGTTAGCCATATGTATGTCTTCTTTGGAGAAGTGTCTGTTCATGTTTTCTGCCCATTTTTTGACATGATTATCTGTTTTGTGTGTGTTGATTTTTGAGGAGTTCTTTACAGATCTTGGATATCAGCCCTTGTCTATAGTGTCATTTGCAAATATCTTCTCCCATTCTGTGGGTTGTCTCTCTGCTTTGTTGACTGTTTCGTTTACTGTGCAGAAATTTTTGATCTTGATGAGGTCCCAAAAGTTTATTTTTGCTTTTATTTCCTTTCCCTTTGGAGACATGTCTCGAAAGAAGTTGCTGTGGCTGATATCGAAGAGATTACTGCCTATGTTCTCCTCTAGGATTCTGATGGATTCCTGCCTCACATTGAGGTCTTTTATCCATTTTGAGTTTATCTTTGTGTATGGTGTAAGAGAATGGTCGAGTTTCATTCTTATATACACAGCTGTCCAATTTTCTCAGCATCATTTATCGAAGAGACTGTCTTTTTTTCACTGGATTTTTTTCCTGCTTTGTCGAAGATTATTCGCCCATAGAGTTGAGGGTCCATTTCTGAACTCTCTACTCTGTTCCACTGGTCTATGTGTCTGTTTTGTGCCAGTACCATGCTGTCTTGGTGATCACTATTACTACATAATTTTCATGCTATCTACCATAAGTCAAGATAGCATATTCATAGATGAATTTATACAAACGTGCAGCAAAAGAAGGTTATGTCAATCACATTCCCAAACCACTGTTTTATATGCCAAGTGTAACTTACTTTAAGATATGGATTTACTGTATTGTTTAATTCTGAGAGACAACAATTTAAGAATCCCTTTAGAGAAAATCCAGCTGTGAGTCTTTGAATAAAAGTGAGGTAAAGTCAAAAAGTATTAGTTCTCCATTGAGAAACTTCATATAGTTGTTGCAATGAAATGTCTTCAGTACTATGGTTATCTGAAAGTTCTTTTTTATAGATTTCTAATCATTAAAATGACAAAAATTACCAATTTTATAATTTTAAGATATCAAAATGCTAGTTTTAGAGTTTTTGACTATACTAGAGATATTTTCATTCTAAATTTACACTGATGTAAAAATTAAATTTTTATCAACTGATACGTTGATTTAATTCTACAATCTTGTTTTCATACTCTAAAAAAAGAAAATTAAACCTGATATTGTCATAATATCAGCTTTAATATGTTATGTTTTATATCATCTTATGCTATTTTATGTTGTGTGATATTATGCTACAAAAAAATTCACATATTTGATTAAAATTAGCCTTAATAGGCCAGAAATTATAGAATACAGGTATTCATTTAAAAATTCTAAATTATTACTATAGTTGTGTGTTTCACATGGCTTTCTATTTATTATTATTTTTTAATATTTTTCTGTTTTTCATAAGTATTAGTAGAGCATTTGTTTCTAAATTAATTCCCTAGGTTGGTGTCAGGACCCTTTCGGAAACACCACTTTGACTCGAGTTGGGCATGAAAAGCGACATGGTTGCTTATCTCAGCATCTGCGGTTTCTCTTTTTCTTTTATTAATTTAACTTATAGCTATAATTTAACTTATACTTAGAACTAACTACAAACATAGTTTCATCATCTTTTTCTGTAAGAAATAATGTGTCAAGAAGGTTTACTCTGTTGGTTTTTTTTTCTCATCAGCAACATACACATTCCAATAATATAAATCATAATACAAATATATACACATACACATATTTTTCTCTTAAAGTAGGTCTTGGTTCAACAAAAGATAAGTCTGTAGAGTGGATGAGGGGATAAGGAAAGGCATACCAGGCAAAAGGCAAAGGGACACAAAGTGGTGATACAAAACTAAAGAGTCCAAAAACGTAACTAAGATACAAATCACATGTTCACTGCATTTTGTGACAAAAGCACTTAAATAATTCTAGTTTGGTGCAGTGGTCAGAACTAAAAGCAGGTGGAAATAGCATATGAAAGGAGTTGGACAAAAAGTAATTAGAGTTAAGTTCTATCAGTCTGTCAGGAAGTCAAGAAATTGGTCTTGTAGTGAAGAATACAGACAAGTTCCCATGTGGAGAAGATGGGAAAGAGCCAGAAAAGTCAAGAATTCAGGGAAGGGAAGGGATGATTGAAAGTGCAGGTCCTAAAGACAGAAGGGAAAGTGATCAGAGAACCGATGGTGGTCTCGATTCACTATTGTCACAAGAAGGAAAATGAATGGGTGCCTGTGCAAGTGTGAGTAGGTATGGTAAAAACAAACTGAGAGATGTCTTTTACAAATTTTTAAAATTAATTTATTATTATTTTTAAAGATTGTATTTACTTATTTGTCAGAGAGACAGAGAGAGAGCGCGCAAGAGGGGGGTACAAGCACCAGAAGGAGAAGCAGGCTCCCCGCTGAGCAAGGAGCCTGATGCGAGACCCCATCCCAGGACCCTGGGATCATGACTGAGCCAAAGGCAGCTGCTTAACCCACTGAGCCACCCAGGCGTCCTGAAACTGAGAGATTTCTTAAAGTCTTTTTTTTCCTTGTAAAGTAAGAGGCAAGATTTTCTGCTGACTGATGGGAAATGCAGGAGGGTCACAGATCTGAGGATTACTGAGAATGCTTGAAATGGCCTTCATGAAGACTAGGAAATCCTAAGGAGATGGGAAATTCTCAGCCGCACTGAGATCTCAGACCAGATTATTGATCGTAAATCTTCTGTGCTGGCAACGTACAAGGTCATATTACTTGTTACGTCTTTGCTTCATTACGTAGAGGTGGGTCCTGCGAAGATGGAAGTTGCATTCCACAGGAACGTGGTTGAATGATAAATCCTAACCCAACCTAACAGTGCTAACCTAGCGAGGAAAAGGCATAAGCAGGGACTGACTTAAAGCTGATGAAATTTAAGCTGCAGGCCCCCTCCCTTGTGCAGGTCCCTTCCAATGTCTGCAAGAAACCTGGCAATTTTGTACTTGTGATTTATGTTTTTATACTATTTTAAATGTTTAAGGTTTTATTAATTAATTAATTAATAGATTAATTAATTAATTAATTAATTAATTCACAAGCAGGGGGAGGGAGGGAGGGACTCTCGGGCAGACTGTGCTGAGCATAGAGCCCAACTTGGGGCTCGATCTCATAACCCTGAGATCATGACCTGCGCTGAAATTAGGAGTCAGAAGCTTAACCAACTGAGCCACTCAGGCACCCTATGTTTTTATACTATTTTAGCAAGTATCCTGCAAAGAGTTCACAAGCATAAAACCCCCAGATTTGAAGGCAGGCTCAGAAAATAAAAATGGTAGGAATGCTAGTAGGGAAGGGGGAAAAGTAGGGGAGTGTACGAATTGTATTTTCTGATGGGAATAAAGTGAAAATGGTGGGACTGAAAAACCCAAAGGAGTTGGGGGTTAGGATTTTGTTCTCAAGAAGTAGAGTGAATGAAGTCATGATTTCACAGGTGGAATAATTAGGACAAACTGAATTTGTGCTTTCTGTTCTATTCCCCTGGGACTTTTTTCAGTTTATTACAATAAATATATAGAATCTATTTTTGTAATTTATTAAATAAATAAATACTTTATGGAGAACACTCAGTGAAAACCCAACTGAGAAATCCTTTTATAGATTTTTAACATTTTTTTAAGTCAGCTCTATGCCCAACATGGATCTCAGTCACGACCTCAAGATCAAAAGTCGCACACTCTACTGACTGAGCCAGTCAGGCACCCCAGAGAAGTCCCTTTAAGATGTACTTATAAGAAGATATTTATATCCAGTGAAGAACCAGGATGCTTGCTCTCTCACAGTTGTAAGGGTGATGCAGCTAAGTGTTTCCCTTTCTGGACCTGAAGTTTAAAGCTGAACACAAAGGCCGATGAAAGCAATAATCTTAAAATGTAAACATGCATCATCCAAACTTTCCCAATTCTTTATTTTTTGGTATTGATAATTACCCTTGTGAGAGGTATTAGATCGTTATTAGAGCAAAAGAATAAGTTATAAATGAGCATGTAATGGAATAATTGTCAAGAAGAAATTATTACAGCCTTTTAATTCATATGAACTAATCATGTGGTTTCTAAAACATAAGTCGAATTTTACAAAGCTGAACAATTACTTCAATTAACATTAATTTTCTTGACTGCTGAACAGAATAAGATGCTTTTACAGCCTTTGAGGGAAGGTGCCCTGGTCAGGAGCGCTGCTTCCTTGGAACTAGTGCGGACGTGTGTGCCTCGTGGCTGCTCCTGCTGTCCTGATGTCTTGACTGTGACAGTCGCCTGTTCCTCGGGGCACATTTCCGCTAAGCCCTTGCTGTGTACACTGACATCAGCACGAAGCTCTCGGGAGAGAAAGGAGACTGGAACATGGTGACTGGGACCCACTGTTCCCCTTCTATTTAACCTTGTTCCGAGAATCAATTTAACTGATCAAGTTCTCCGTTAGTGACATGTATTTCCTTACTCAGAATTTTCGCTCAGAGTTTCTTTCCGTCCCTTCTCTTCCTTCCTTCCTCTCTCTGTCTGTCCTTCTCTCTCTTTCTACCTCAGAAAGACCACGAGAATGCTCAGTGATCGTGCTCTTCAGGGACCTTAACTACCAGGCATGAAAAGAAATCCAGATGACTTTGGGACAAAATTCCGTCACGTCATCGAATTTGAGCGCTGAGTGTGCGAAGTCCGTCATGAGAACGGATCGGGTTCGTGTTTCAGAGCGAGCTCGCTTCCTTCCTTCGCTTCCAGGATGGATGACACCGGAGCGCCCTTTCCCCAGGGTTCCGCACACCCGGTCCCGGCATCTTCTGCGCTGGCCTCTGCAGACTTGGGGTAATTGGCCCAGCAGGTGCTCCAGGGCGTCCTTCAGTGACCTGCGGGCTGAACTCGGCGAACCCTTTCTTATAGAGTTTGCTTCAGATGACGAAGGTCAACAGGCCGCCTGTCTCCATTGTTCCCAGATTTCACGTTGCGAATGCTCCTTCTTGCTGAAATGGATTTACAATAAGGGAAACCAGGTTTTGCAGCGCTCCCGCCACCGTCCGCAGTCCGTGCCCCGCGGCCCCACACGGTCCCCCTGAGGTCAGCCGGGGCGAGGCAACGCGGTCTTCCCGAGGCCTCGCAGTCTGACCGCGCTGCGTTCTCTGTTTCTGTGCTTCTGGTAGTAATTTTGCGACTTAAGGAAACAGTCAAAAAAACAAAGAGGCAACCCATGGAATGGGAGAAGATATTTGCAAATGACAGTACAGACAAAAGGTTGATATCCAGGATCTATAAAGAACTCCTCAAACTCAACACACACGAAACAGGCAACATATCAAAAAATGGTCAGAAGACATGAACAAACACTTCTCCAATGAAGACATACAAATGGCTATCAGACACATGAAACAATGTTCATTATCAATAGCCATCAGGAATATTCAAATCAACAGGGAGATTCAAATTAAAACCACATTGAGATATCACCTTACACCAGTTAGAATGGCCAAAATTAGCAAGACAGGAAACAACATGTGTTGGAGAGGATGTGGAGAAAGGGGAACCCTCTTCCACTGTTGGTGGGAATGCAAGTTGGTGCAGCCTCTTTGGAGAACAGTGTGGAGATTCCTCGAGAAATTAAAAATAGAACTTCCCTATGACCCTGCCATTGCACTCCTGGGTATTTACCCCAAAGATACAGATGGAGTGAAAAGAAGGGCCATCTGCACCAGAATTTTGTGAAGAAGAGGAGATGGTCTCGTGCCGTCCGGCATCCCGCGGCGTCCACCATACCTTCTTACTAGCAGAAATGTGAGCTGGGTAAGGGCAGCTTATGAGCCAAACACCCAATACTCCTAACTAAAGTTAATAGTCTTCTACTTTGCATTTTCACATTCAACTGACAGGCTTAATTAAGTAGTTTAAGTTTTCCTATGAAAACTTTTCTCCATTAAGAGAAAGAAGATCACCATCAGGATGCAGTAACTAATAACAAGTGTAAGGTTGAAGAATTTTGACGAACGGCACCAGTGCTCACTGAGATAGCAGGTGTAATTCTCATTTTTTCTGCTGATTTCCATGAATCAGATAATTGAAAATTACTAATAATTTCTATTTCAGATAGGTTATTTTACATGACTCAAAAAATGTACTTAAAATTAACCTAAGGCTTATTAAAAATGTAATTACCCCACATTAAAATCTTACTCATTTAAGTTCAAACTATGTAAAAACCAAGTAATGTGTGGTAAGGGGGCTGTTTAAGTTGTTGTATTAAATGATACACTTCACCAGCGACGTCTCAGTTCAATGATTATTCATTTTATATTGCACTATATACCTGGAAGATGATGAAAATGCCATTTTTAGCCTATAATCAATATACAAAATGAAGAAAATAGGAGTATTTTGCAAATAGTTAACACTAAGGGGCAGGATGTTAGATACGTGTAATCCAGTAATACAGTAAGGCAAATTAAAGATCTAGGAACAAACTGGACACAGAATGAGTCTAGCAAAGAAATTATTTATATAACTTAGAAATTCTTGTTAAAAATCTTCAAACTGACATTTAATTTGTTACATTACATTCCCATGACTTATTTTATTTTATCTTTTAAAACATTTTATATATTTATGGGAGAGAAAGAGTGAGCAGAGAGAGAACATGAGCAGGGAAAGAGAGAGGGAGAGATCGGCTCCCCACGGAGCAGCGAGTCCAGTGCGGGGCCTGATGCAGGACCCGGGATCATGACCTGGGCCGGAGCCACACGCTTCAGTGACAGCCGCCCAGGCGCCCGCCATGACCGGTCTTATAGCTGGAGTTTGTTCCTCTGCGTATCCTCCCCTCTAACCGGCCTGTATGTCCTCTGCATCCATGGGTTTGTTTGGTTAGGTTGGTTCATTTGCTTTCTTTTTCGATTCCGCCTACGAATAAACTGGCACCGTCTTTGTCTCTCTGGCTGATTTCATTTAGCTTTATGTCCCCAAGGTACAGCTTCGTTGTTGCGAATGCCGAGATTCTTACTTTTCACAGCTGAGTGTCACTCCACGAGACGCGTCCTCACACCACGTCGTCATTCACCCCGTCATCGACCGTGTCCACGTCGTCTCCCTTGGCCACCGTAGTAAGGGGCTGCGGTGACAGGAGAGGACACGTGTCTCTTTGGAATTGTTGGATCGTATGGTAGCTCTATTTTTAACTTTTTGAGGAACCTCCACTACTGTTTTCCATAGTGACGGCAACAGTTTATATTCCCACCAACGGTGCACAAGAGTCCGTCTTCTCCAAATCTTCACTGACACTTGTTATTTTTATGACAACCATTCTGATAGGTGAGAGGCGGCATCTCGTTGTGACTTGGATTTGCGGTTGATGATCAGTCACACTGAGTATCTTTTCGTATTCCTGTTGGCCATATGCATCTTTTCTTTGGAAAAATGTCTGTTCAGGTTTTCTGCTTATGGTTTAATTGGTTAGTTTGTGGGGTTTTTTGTTGTTCTCGTTTTTAAGGTGTATGAGTTCTTTTATATATTTTGGATATTAACCCCTTATTGGATAAATGATTTGCAAGTATCTTCTCGCATTCAGTACACTGCGTTTTCACTTTGCTGACGGTTGCTCTTGCTGTGCAGAAGCTTCTTAATGTGATGCAGTCCCGGTTGTTTATTTTTGCTTCTTTTAATCTTTGTTATGGAGTCATATCCTAAAATTCATTTCCAGGATTGATGTTAAGATGCTTACCACCAATGTTGCTTCTAGGGGTTTCATGGTTTCAGGTCCTTCTTTCAAGTTTTTAATCTGTTTTGTGTTAATTTTTATATATGCTATAAGATAATAGTCTAGCTTTTTCCTTTGCATGTGGTTGTCCAGTTTTCCCAAGACCATTTATTGAAGAGACTGTCCTTTATTCATTGTATATTTTTCCTGTCATAAGTTAACAGACCATTAATTAACATTCTTATATTCTTCCAATCCATGAACATGAAATATCTTTATTTATTTGTGTCTTCTTCAGTTTTTTCCATCAATGTTTCCATGTACAGGTGTTTCATGTCCTTGATTAAATTGTTCATAGGTATTTTATTCTTTTTAGTGTAATTATAAATGGAATTATTTTCTTAATCTCTCATGATACTTCATGATTAGTTTATGCAAATAAAAAAGTTTATTGGATATTAATTTTGTACCCTCAAACTTAACCAAATTCATTTATTACTACTTACAGTTTTTCAGTGGAGTTTTGAGGGTTTTCTGTATATACAATCTTTTCTTCCTTTGCTGCCATTTTAGGCCATCCCAAATTAATACTTTTTAGATGTTTAGATAAGAATAAATTAATGAACACAATAACCAATAAAATAATACATGGAAGGTTAGGATATAGAAAATAAATTACCTTATCAGTCCTATTGCTACTTTGTAAAGACTTTTAGCCATTTGCTAATATTTTGATAATTATATCAAAATTCTGTTTTTATATACATACTATTCTACTTGGTTCATTTCAGAAGACATGGCTTTTTTTTTTAAGATTTTATTAATTTATTTGACAGTCAGATCACAAGTAGGCAGAGAAGCAGTCAGAGAGGGGGAAGGGGAAGCAGACTCCCCCTGAGCAGAGAGCCCGATGCGGGGCTCGATCATGACCTGAGCCGACCTGAGCCGAAGGCAGAGACTTTAACCCACTGAGCCACCCAGGTGCCCCCAGAAGACATGACTTACATAGACCTCTACTTGCCACATCTTCTCAACTCTTCAGAGATTTGATAGCTATTTTAGGTTTACATTTGTTATTTAAACAATTTTATATTCTCTGCTCAAAGCCCTGCTGTTCCCCCCATACTCAGCTTCTCGTATTGTAATATCAGAATAATTCCTTCTTCGTCCCACCTTCTGTCTGTATCCTGTTACTTGTACATTCTGTCCCATTGTATCTATGCCTTAACAATGATTTATACATTGGAAAACAATAATTAACATTTGTAAATAATTACATTTTTATATAAATATGTAAATGTTCATCACCTGGCCACGCTTCACTCTAGGATTGGGCTTCCTTCTCTGGGAGTCTGATGTCACACACAACCTGATATCCGTCACTTAAAATCATGCCACATCGCACTACTTTATATTTGAACTAGGAGTTCCTTGTAAAGAGCTTTGCTGTTCTTTAAGTTTCTGGTGTTTTGTTTTGTTTTGTTTGTTTTATGGGGACTTCATGAAGCCCCTAGTTTTCCGTTGTTTTTACTACATTATCTATTTTATAGATTCTCGCACCTTTTCTTCGTGGCCTGCTGCTCTGATCTCAACGGGTCATTCCTGAGGTCTCAGTCCAGTCTTCGCTTTCCTGCCTGCTTTGAACTAGTGTTTCCTGGAGCCCATTAACTTCATTATTCAAGATATTCATAGAAACAACATGTGGAAGAATTACTTGCTAAATCTCTACACACACACACACACACACACGCGCGCGTGCGCGTAACCCTGTAGAGGGGATGGATGTTGGCTTGATTCCGATGACCTTCTTTCTTTCGCTCTCTCTCTCCAGATATATCTTATATGTCTGAAATCATCTTTATTTGCTATCATACGTCATTGAGTTTGGTTGGGTTGTCTGTTTCTATATGTACTTCAAGATAAGAGGCAAAAATTAGCCATTTGACTTTCCAAGACTAGGTTAAATTATATTCTTTAATAACTGTTTTCAGATTATTTCTTAATTTGTTATCTAAAACAAATTTATATTAGATCCAGCTTAGATTTAGTAAGGAGATAAATTTTAAATAATGATCTCATTGTGGGAAAAGCACTTTTTCCTTCACAGTATGGTAGAATCAGTCCCTTCCTCAAAATAAGCAGAAAGTCTATCTTATCCCTGCGTCTGCTAAAGATATATACAATTTTAATTATTTTACCAAAATTGATAGAAATAAAGTCCTAAAGCCCAGAAAACTGAGCAGGAGTTGTTGAAGAACCTTTAATAGGCAAAAGAAGGTATTTTTTCTGAGATTAAGAAAAAATACATTGTGATGTTCTTTGATTTTAAAAAAATCACATAAAAAGTCACATACTGCAGCTGCACAGGAAACTGTAAGATTGGTCTTTGAGTCCCTGAGAATAAGAACTGTGGTTAGTCAAGACTCAGAGTCTTGGAACCAAATTAAATGATGCAAAACCCTGAATCTGAGGAAAAACATGTCCTCTCTTGTAGTTAAAAGAAGAAATACTAACTGACTTGTGCAAGTGGCCTCTGCAGTAAAGAGAGTAGAAACGGCATATTCCCACCATCAGTCACGCAGTTGTTCTGTATCCTGTCTACATTTTAGAATTCCCCCTGAGAGACTTTAAAAGGTAGAAGAAGGAATGAACGGACGGAGAGCTAGCAGGAGAGGGAGAGGAAAGAGAGAGGAGGAAGGAAGCCCTGCTGGTTTTCAGGACTCTGACTCAAGTGGTCACGAAAACATTCTAGGGATTGGCATTAATTTTAGAGAGATTTCTGGGGAGATTCTAATGTGTCGCCAGTGTGGAGAACCACTATCCTAATCAGTACTTCTTCAGCCCAATGTCTGTATGAAACCCAGGGGGAAGCTACTAAAATGTAACTTTTCACTTTGAGCCTACACCAAAGTGGACTGGACCATAAGCAAAGTCACCTGTAAAATATTTTGTAAACCACACTTCACTGAGGAAACTCACCTCGGAAGATCTTCTGTTTCTAAGAAAAAGACTTACAGTAAACAGTGAAGAGATTTTGTGGTCAAGGTGAGGCAAAAGGAAATTAAGGTGGGAAATTAACTTTAGACAATGATTGTTGGTGTTGCATAGTAACCAATATTTAAATTATAATTCCCCAAGATCCCTTTGAGTTTTTAAAGAAAAGAACAATTATGATGCTTGTTAAAGACAGGAAGGCAGACTTCATAGTTTTTGTAGTAGGGAAGAGGGGTTGGGCTCAACTACAAATACAAGGGCCATAGAGATGCGTGGCCAAGGAGAAGGCTGGGGGTCAGTGGCCAAGGAGAAGGTTGGGGGTCAGTGGATGGAAAATTACTAAGAGGAAACATCAAGGCTGTGGGCATTCTGGGTCAATCAACAGGATTCTTGGTGAGTGTAGGACAGTGATCTTCAGTGAGGATGGGAATGAGGAATATGGGCAGACAGGTGTCAAGGATGGGGATCATCAATAAACTCACCTAATAGGATTCTTCCTAAAAATGAAGAAATTGGGACAACAAAGCCCAAGGTCAGAGATAGTCAGAAAGAAGACTCAGAGGAGCCTCATGTTTGGTTAAAAGGGAAAGTCTTTGTCAAAAGGCAAAACAAATCATAATAGAGACACTTGCAGTTAATTGTATCGATATGTTTTAATATTTACTGGAATCTCAGAAAACTTTTAAATAAATCAATGGAAAATAATTAGGGAAACCCCATAAAATCAATTTTAAGAAGGAGTAAGTCTTAATAATTAAAATCTGACATATTTCCTGTAAAAAATCCAAATACGTATTAAAGTCTTTATTGAAAGAAGGCAGTTAATTTTATTGCCAAAGAGACAGTAGGAAAGCATTTGTGGGCTGCCTTAGAAACAATGTTTATATTGCAGTTACTTTATGAGTGACAGCCCCAGAAATGATGCATGCATCTCAGCAAATTTGTTTTTCAAAAATAGAAAAAACTAATTAGTGTGAAATGATATAAATGTCAATAAAATGTAAAAAATTGATATGACTCAGTATCTTAAAATAATTTGAAAAATGTTCCATTCCTGGGTAAGACAAGTAGCAATTAGTAAATAATAGACCAAAGAAATCATTAGTTTTCACTTCTTTCCATCTGTAAAACATGAAGAGTGAGAAATAATTATAAATTGAAAAAAACTAAAAAAGAAAAAGTTCAATGTATTACATAATGAGACCTTCATTAAAATAATTTGAATATTGCTTATGTCCTAAAGGAGTGATTAAAATTATCTTGCTTTCTTTAATCACAGTTTAAGGTATCTCTCTGAGGACTTGGCACAAATTTTAGACACTACGGAACAGGAAGCCACGATAAAACAGAAGCCATCTGAAACCGAGCCCTGAGAACTATACAGATCTTGGTAGACCTCTTTGTTTGATTAGTTTCCAGTATCTTTCTGCAACACCTGGCTTAAACGATTATCATTATTCATTCACTATCATAAATACTAAATACATTCCTTGAGAAGAAAGCCCATTTCCTGAAACTGAGGTAAACCTCAGAGCAAATAAATAAAATTTAAAATGTAAAACATTGCACACAATGTAATCTGTAATTACTTGGAATTTTTATAGACTGTCATTAGCATACCTACTTAGTTATAACAAGATTTCAAAATAGTGAGGGGAGAAGAGAAAATATTTTGGCGTGTGTAATTACCAAATGGCTCGGATGAACGTTGAGTGCGTATCAGCAAAAGCAGAAGGACCACAGCAAAGACCCTGATGCGACTGGGATTGTTAGGCGGTTTCGGTACCTCCCCCACAGATATGAAAACATTTCCGCTGTGCTTGGGTAACCTACTCTACCTTGCTAGAGGGTATCTACGAGGTGACACCTTGAACTCAGTCAATGTTTCCATTAGTCGACATATTTCTTACGTTCCCATAAAATAATTTTTATTTTTCTCTCTCTAAGAAAATCTTTCCAAATATTGCCTTTTTCTCACTGCCATTTCTCAGTATTGTGTTATACCATTTCTGATTTTTCAAGTTCTTTCCCCATGGCTGCTGAGAGAGAGGAAGCCATCTCTTTGTTCCCATTGTCCTGGAGGATAATCCGGCTAAGAATTCAGCTCTGACAAGTCACTTAAACCTGCAGTTTAAATTAAACACTTGTACATTGTTGGCCCTGATGTTTAAAACTTTACCTTCTTACGCAGTGAATATCAGGGAACCATGTGGTTTCTCAAACTTCACGTTTGTCTTCTTCCCTTCTCCGGCAGTCACGCTGCCGTCAATCACGCGACGTGCTCGTGTATGACCCACTAGACTGGGAAGCTGCCTTGGTTTCTTCTGGTTTGCCCACGCGTCCAGTTCTGAGTGAGCCAGCGCTGCTGCTGAAGGCATCAAAGTCCTCCTGGTGATGGTCAGGGTTAGAGACACTTTAACCCCAACTATAATTCCTGAAAATTACACTCAAGTTTCCATTTTGCCCAGTCTTTATGCTATTATTTCCTTGTTGGTCTCAGAAAATCTGGGAGGTCGTCTGTAGGACATTCTGTGACATGAGTAACTCCAGTGTCACATTTAATCTACCGATTAAGAGCCTGGAGCAGTGCAGTGTGCTTTTTTGAAACTGCTGCAAACGCTGTACATACTCAGATCAGCTCTGAATAACAAAACACTCGGGGACGAAGTGCTGAGGATGCCATCGGCTCAGCACTCGCGGTGAGGACGTAACAGAAGGAGTAGATGGTCACATCCAAGAGGTGACGAGGTCAACAGCCTCGTCATGTAAGAGAGCACATGCGGACACGTGGAAGGTCAGCCTGGTACTCTAGAAGCCTCTCGATGGTGCGGTTAAACGGATACATGATATCAGGGCTTTGCTGGAGTACTAGAGCTGCTGGACATCCTCAGACGTAAACATTGGTCAGTATGTCCCCTGAACGACTGGGACATGGGGAAGTGGTGACCAATTAATATTTTTTGCTATTAAAACATACTGTTCATCCTGGACAATCAATGTATTTTTCTTGATTCAAATGTGTTTATCTGCCTGAGAGAACAGGTCTCCTCGTATATGTATTCTAAGTATCTATGAGAAATCCTATAAAAATTTGATAATTGCATTGAATATATAGGTCAGTTTAGGAAGGTTTTGTGTCTTCGATATATTTTCTCCCAACTAGTGAATAAATAATTTCTTTCATTTACTTAGACCTTCCTAAATGTCCTTTATCAAAATCATGTGTTTCTTTACAGATTGTATACTTTTGTTGTTAATTTATATATTTAATTATTTCTTTCTAAATTAATAACTCTAAATTATTTAGAATATTATTTAGAATATTAATTATTCTAAATTAATTTTATATTTATTATTTTCAGCATAAGGATAAAATTGACTTGTGTACCTCCTCATGGTTTCTTTTTTTTTTTTTTTAAGATTTTATTTATTTATTTGACAGGCAGAGATCACAAGCAGGCAGAGAGGCAGGCAGAGAGAGGGGGAAGCAGGCTCCCTGCAGAGCAGAGAGCCCGATGCGGGGCTCGATCCCAGGACCCTGAGATCATGACCTGAGCCAAAGGCAGAGAATTAACCCACTGAGCCACCCAGGCGCCCCATCCTCATGGTTTCTATTTCATGTTTTTTTGTTTCATATTTTTTTATTTGATTCCTGTGACTTTATCTTCCTGATATTTCAATGATTCAATGATATACATATATTCCTTCTTATATTAGTCTAACTTTTCTCATTATTTCCTTTGGAAGATGAATCAGTTTCCATTAAATGTAACACAAAATGCATTGACTTATTTTCATAATATTTAAGCATTGTTAATTTTATATCATAGTATTAAAGTTACCAGATATCAAGAAGAGTAAACATCGTGCAGCGACAAGACCTCTTCTTAGGAAGTAAAATAAACCAGGGACTGAACAACAGACAGGTTCAGTTCCAACAAAAGCCACCTCTTCTTTGTATTGGAAAAGGTTATATACAGCCTAGATGCATCTTTATAACATACGTAATAGTAGAACTGATCTCTTAGAGCTCGGGGAAATTAAAAGACAATACTTAAACAATACAGTTTTCAGAACATTGAAATTTGCCCATATATAAAGTATCTTTATGATCATTACCATAATAGAAGTCCCTTAAATATTACAAGTCTATCGTAATTATCCTTATTTAATCACTGATCATTTAAATTCAGGTCTTTCTTTCATTATGACTTTATCGTGCACAGGCTGTTTCTTCCAGTAGAGTACACCACCCATTTCCTCCGTTTGTTAGACTTTCTCAGATGACGAAGATGGGACCCTTGATGAGGTGACCTGAGGTCACAGAGGTTACGGCAAAGATGCAAGAGGAAGTTAGGGCATGGGAACCGGTTATGCGGACCTCGAAGAACTAGAACGCACACGGCCACATTCGGAGGAGGGCGTAGGAAGGTTGATGTCTGAGGCCCGAGCGATGAAATAAGCAAATTTTTCCAACCGTAATCAGAGTTATCACTTATTTGCAAGAACCTCTTTCCTTGGATCCACTACCTCAAAGGTATTATGATAATTTGTGTCATTGTTACATCTTTTTTCTTTCTATTTTCAAGCCACTCGATTCCTATACTCTTGTCTTTGATCATGTCTTCATCTCTCCGCTTCGGATCTAAGAATGTCTGACCCATTCTAACATAGATTTCTTATACTTCTTTGATATAGGCCCTTTAGTAACTACAGAATACGTATCTTCTTCCTTGTGCAACACTTCTAATTCATTTGAAGATTTTCTAAATTTTTGACCTGCTGGCGGAGATTATTTTGCTGTGTTATTAACTGCATCATTTGTTGTGCTGAGATGGACTTCTTACTGTGATATTTTTTGTTCTTTTTTTACTATATTTCCTTTAAATATAAAAAATACAGAATAACAGATAGATACAGATAGATCTCTGCAGTAACTCTTCATCAAAAGCAAAATAAGATATTTTTGTTCCAGAATGACTGCTTCTGTTGTTTCACATTACACTTGTGTTCTAACAATTGTGATGCGATATCATACAGATTATTTATCATTTAAAAATCTTCACTCAGCAGTACCAATTCTTACTAAGAATATTTTTAACAGTGGGTAGCATCTCAGACAGACCGTTCCTTATGAATTTAAGTGGTAGAAGTTAATGAAGCCCACAGTTCTGAAGTATCTACAACATGATTTCTTGATAACCGCTTTGTTGTCATACGACCATATCACTTTTTATTTAGATATATTGGGTTTAGGATTTTTTTTATAGGTTAGGTCTATGTCAGTAGAAATGACAACATGGAGGAAATCTTACTTGAGCAAAATGAAATTTGTTGTTAACAATATTTGAGAACTTGCTGTGTGCTAGATACCATTCTAGGTGTGTTCCATAGAGTAATAATCATTACTTATTCACTCAAAAAATTTCCATTGAAGGGCGAAGAGGAAGGGATCTCACTAGTGCTAATTCGGTGTGCTTGGAGTGCAGCAGTGAACAAAACAGACAAACCTTTGCACACCCACTTTCATTGAGTTTACATTCTATTCAGTCAAACTGGCCAGAAGGTTGATACGATGGGTTAGATATTTTAAAATGCTATTGAGAACATCAGTGCTGGCCACGAGAGCAGACAAGTCTGGAGTGGGGTGGGCGGTGTGATCTTGTATAAGGTGGGTAGCGAGAAGCTGATGTTTGAGCAAAGACCTGAGGGAGACGAGAGAGCGAGACAACGAGGAACAACACACCCACAGTGGTGCCCTGTCTGGCATCTTCGAAGATTGTGGATCTGGAGCCCAGAGGAGGAAGGGAGGGAGAAGCAGGAATCGATGCTGAGGAGACAGCAAGGACTGAAGACCGGACGAGTGGAAATCGTATAAGGCAACAGTCCGTGACCCTCTCGTATTCAACACCCCTTCTCTATAATAGCTACAGATGCAAACCAAATTGTTTTAGGAACTGAGGCACTATGGTGATGGGAGTTTCTAAAGTGGAAACCACTTGTTAAATTATCAAAGAGAACTAAGTATAATCTTACCTAAATAGTCCAATCACGGTATTCTTGGAAAATTCAGTGTATGAAAACCATTAGAAAATACTTTGGTTATATGTAAAATAGAAGTAGTTTCTAAGCTCAGAAACGTAAGCAAGTTTTTCATTTTTATGAAATTGTTATTCCATTTGAAAGCTATGGAAGGGGATAGACCTGTTCAGCCATACCTTACATCTGCTAGGATTTCTGGGCTCCTTAGATTTGGCTCAACAAACGTCAGTGGAAGCACCCTATCCTTCTTTATTATGATAATAAAATTTCCCCATATTTTTCCAGAACCACTCTTCAAGAGCAGGACCAAAGCTCTAAGTCATTGATAGACATTTGTATTTTAGTCTGACCTGACATATCTTAAAAGGGTTACTGTGGTTACTGTGTTGAGAATAAGAAGACAAGAAAGGAGCCAGGAAGACCAGTTCTGAGTCTACTGCTGTGATCCAAGCAAAACATAATGATGGCTTGGATCAGGCTTGTAAAAGCGGAGGAGCTGAGAAGTACTGGATTTTAGATGTATATTAAAGTTGAACAGATCTACTGTTGAATTGCATGGGAAGAATGGAAGAAGTCAAATGTGAGTTTAAGTATTTCAGTTCATTGTGTTGCCCTATAATAACTAAAAGGATAGAATTATAATTTACTTAAATATAGTTTTTAAATGGACAGCCCACACGGAAGAAATCAGTTTGACTGGTGCTAGGTTATGTGATTCTCTCAACAGTCCCAAGAGGTAACTATTCTTTTCCTATTTTACAGATGCTAAACTGAGACTTAGTATTTGGGGATGTTCTATGACCATTAATGCCAGAGTCCAGGTTGAACTGAGACGTTAAAATGATATTATAAAATATGGTCTTGTTCTCTCCTTTTTTCAGCTCAGATTTCTTTTCTAGAAATTCCATTTCCAGGTAGTTCTTTCGTGGTACCAAAATGGCTGCCAGAACTCTAGGTTTGCATTTATTCTTTGTGGCAACTCAACACTCTTGACTCTGAGACTACTGCTCAACCTGTGGCCCAAGGAGATGTGAAGTTTTAATGGTCACCTCTTTACTCCCACTGAAACACATCAGCTGATCATGTGTAGTAAAAATTCTCTAGGAAAATATGACGCGTCTTTCCAAAGGTGGAATGATGATTGATAGACGGGTAGACGGACAGACAGACAGGTACAAACCATAGATAACCACTGAAAACATCATGAAAAAGTAAGTACATATATCCATGACATGTTGTCAAAACCCCTATTTAGTCCCATTCAGCACTCTATCTCTATAATAATAGTTATATTTCTAATATAAACTGTCAAAAATTACTGGACTAGATATTAACACTTGCATTGGCATTCAATATAGCCATCATTGCAAGTTGTGGAAAGCACACACACACACACACACACACATACACAGGAGTTTGTATCCCAGCAACGGACGCGTAGGGTTTAAAAGAAAATGTCTGCTGTATTAACAAATGGGTAAATAAACACTGATTCTAAACGGAAACTCTCCTTTTCTTCTTAACACTTTAGGGAACTTGCCTTCTCAATGTTCTTCTAAAAGAATCCAGGGTTTTAGGGGCATGTAGGTGGCTCAGTGGGTGAAGCCGCTGCCTTCAGCTCAGGTCATGATCTCAGGGTCCTGGGATCGAGCCCCGCATCGGGCTCTCTTTTCAGGAGGGAGCCTGCTTCCTCCTCTCTCTCTGCCTGCCTCTCTGCTTATTTGTGATCACTGTCTGCCAAATAAATAAATAAAATCTTAAAAAAAAAAAAAAAAAGGAATCCAGGGTTCAGACATTTGAGGGCTGTGTAACACAAGAAAGCCATGGATTCTAGCAGAAGGTGTTCCTGAGAGACGCTGAGAGTGCGACCGGTTCTGTCATTGCAGCCACGGAACCCCATTAAAAGGTCAACAGTAGAAGTGGGAAAGCATGGAATTTCAGGGTCTATGCATTATTACCTTCTAAAGATGGGCATGGTTTTACTTTTTACTGTTTTAGTTGATGATTTAATGTCCAGTAATAATGTTCTCATATGAGGACAGCTGCGTCTGGTAGTTGTTTTAGGATCACATAACCTGGTCCAAGCCTTTCATAGATTTCCGTGTAAACAGTTTTCTTTCTGTTTAAATAATGAGGATAAAATAAAAGTTTTTTTAACCTCAACTGAGGTATCTCATTACTGACGCCCATAAGGAAAATTAATCAGTTTCTTCTAAAAGTTTTTTTGGAGATATATTAGACCATCTGCTCTGTTTGCTCTCTGATACGTAGAGATAAGTAACCCCTGGCACCAGAGGCAGCTACAACAGCTGTGAGTTTGCTTGCAGCAGGTTAGTTGCACTACCGAGATTCCAAAATCCTAGGGTAGATAATATCCTCCAAGGCCAAATCCTTTACACCAAGGTCAGGAGATTATTCTCTAGAAAGAGGGAAAAGTAATAGTTTAGGTCCTGATCATCACGTTATGATTATCATCAACCTTAGATACTGAAATTTATTTCACAGGTAACTAGTAATGTAGGCGCAAGTCAGCTTAATAGATGTGGATAATCAAAATAAATCGGAGTCTTTCCATACATCTCTGTGTTCCTTTGTGAAGGGCGCGTAGCATACATGAAATTCATCTATTAAACTCTTTATTTCTCTTGGGGCATCTGGCTGGTTCAGTCGGAGGAGTTTGCAACTCTTGAGCTTGGGATTATAAATCCAAGTCCCACACTGGGTGTAGAGATTACTTAAAAACAAAACAAAAACAAAACAAAAAAAAAACCTTAAAAAAATATCCTTTTGATTTTTCTACATCTCGACACCTGCTCAATGTCACTGCCCATCGCACTGTTAGTAAATTCAGTCAAAATCCTATCTCGTAAGGTTATCTCTTCTGCTGGGTTTTCAGCAATCCAGAGTGTGTGCTATTGGGATTGTAGGAACACCACTTGTCGAAGCCACATCCCTTCCTGAAATCGGGGGTTTCTGTGGCTCTAGGCCAAGCCTGAGCACAGAGATGCTTTGCTGGGCTCCTACTACTTTCAATGCTGAGGCCTGTGTGGTCCCTCTGTCTGTCCGCGGCAGCCCCTGTTCTCGCGCAGCCCATTTGAGGGGACTGGGCTACGATTTCGCAGTGTGGGGACCTCGGCCCCAGGCGGACAGTCGGATCAATGCTCACGTTTCCTTCCACACTGCTTTCACACCTGTGTGAACAGCCTGTGTCCTCAAACAGCGTTGATCTATTCTTTTCTAAAACAAAATTCTGGTGGAAGTTGTTTTCTGAAAGCAGTGACGCAGTTTTGTTGTTTTCAGGTTTGCTAAGTCCAAATACCTGAGTGTCTTCTGGAGATTGAAGTGCGGCGCTTCCTTTCATGCCTTGCAGTGAAGCAAATACAAAGTAACTACTTTCCTTGCAGTTGTACTCACAGTGGAGGGGGAAGTACAAAATATTTTATGAACACTTTTATTTGAAAATATTTCTTTTCAGCGCGCCTGGGTAGTTCAGTGGGTTAAGCCTCTCCCTTGGGCTCAGGTCATGATCCCAGGGTCCTGGGATCGAGTCTTGCGTTGGGCTCTCTGCTCGCCGGGAGCCTGCTTCGTCCTCTCTCTCTGCTGCCTCTCCGCCTACTTGTGATCTCTCTCTGTCAAATAAATAAATAAAATCTTAAAAAAAAAAAATGCTTTTCTGCTAAGAGGCATTTTATATCCTAAATTCTCCTGAATGGGTTACTTATGAGTAGGTTGGTTGATGAATTATATGGTCATCTTATCTATGAGTCATTCAAATTCCCCTTTGTGCTATGAGTGCTTTAATGGTAAAGCCATTAACATTAAGAATCAAAACTATTTCTTATTCAAGTGAGAAATGGAGTCTGGGTTGAGTGACCTTAATAGTTTAAGTGGCAGTGTGAGCCTCTAGATCTCTATATTTCAGTCTCGATGAACAAACTTGAAGATTCTCACTAAATATTGTTCATCGTATTGTAAGACTCTCACATAATGGGTAAAAGTAAGATTAACACATTCTAATGATTTTGCCCTACATACAAGCAAACAACTTACATATTTTTAGAATTTATTTCTACCCAAGGATCAGGAAAGGCTTTAAAATACTGTATTATTAGAGAATACTTCAGTAGACGTTCCTATAATTACAATCAGAACGTTGCAGACAAGCTGCTGGCATTTTCTACAAGGAAGACGGAGGAGTAAAGCTCACCTCTCATTCATCGTCTCTTCGGGAAAGAGGACAAAGGAGGAGGTTCAGCAAATAACCAGTGGACATTAAATGACAGAGATCAGTACTAACTCAAGCTCATCATTTTAATGGGTGGTCAGTGGAGATAGCAGTATATAGACTTAAGTGTCTATTGACGATACGAACTTGATTTAGGGAGGGGAACTTAAAAAAATTATATATATATATATTTGAGACAGAGAGAGAGCAAGAGAGCAGGAGAAGGGGGAGCAGAGGGAGAGGGAGAAACAGCCTCCCCCCCCCATGAGCAGAGAGCCCGATGCTGGGCTCCATCCCAGGACCCTGGGATCATGACCTGAACTGAAGGCAGAGGCTTAACCCACTGAGCCACTCAGTGCCCCAAGAAAGGGGAACTTTATTTCAAATGAGTCTTCATGTGGGCAAAGTGGATTTCAGGAAACATTCTGAAAATTCACAGGTGTCTGTCCCCTCTTGAAGACGTATTTTCATTCTGTCTCATGTAGACGTAACAGTTTTCAGAGACTACGTCTACATTTAAAATTGAAGCACCATCCCATGTTTAATTCCCCTGGACCAAAATTCATCATTGAATACTTCACTAAGTTTATTGTGTTTACTTGTTCCTTACTCATTACCCATTTAATAATCAACATGTAACTCCTTTATATGACTCAATATCGGCATGGTGTTTTTACATGTAAATCTGCCAGGACAGAAAACTAAATTCAGTTTCATTCTCATCACAGCAGACAGGAAATTGCTCAGGGCCAGTGTACAAACATGTGCGTTACCTTTCCTAGCATCGGCGGCAGCATCCTGCACGTTCTCTGATGCCACCTGGATTTATTGTCGTTCACACCGTCCGAGGACGACGGCGAAGCCTAACAATGAATTCTGTAACGAAAGGAGAAGACGCGGTGACTTTCAGAAATACAACAGCTTTTGTTTCTTCAAGTAAAAGGCTCCCCTAAAGGCAGGGATTTGGGGCATGTTGTATTTCTATGCTTTTGTTCGTGGGTCATGTAAGCAGGAGTAGCTCTTTAGCAACAAGCAGGTACGGGATGAAGTAACATTTCCCCCTTTCGTGTGGTCTGGAAAGGCTGGACCTTCTCTCTCTCATGGGAAGGAGCACGGAGATGCTACGTTCAGTCTCCCCAGTGAGTCAAAGGAAACGCAGCCCCGTAATACTGTTAAGAGTAAGAACCGCTGAGGCGAACTGAGCTGTTGTTAAATGTTGTGCGCACATTCATGCCCTTAGTACTTAGCACCAGCGTTCAGGAGGCGGGGATGTCTGTGAAATGGGTATAATGAGGACGCCCAGGCACCGCGGTGTGAAGTAAGTAGCCCAAAGCTGAAGCCAGAAAGGAAAACTTTGACAATACGGCTGCAGACTCAGGACTCACCATTACGCCATTGGATTCCATACTAAATGCTGCAAGTGCTTATCCTGCTGTACTTGGAAGAAAATCTCAGGTCAAAAGAGGGCTGTTGTTGTTTTATTTCGTATTTTCTCTCTCTTTTTTTTTAAGATTGAAAGAATTAAGGTCATTTAAGACTGGGAAAACAGTAGAAGTGCAGAAGGCTGAGCGGATAAGAGAGAATTAGTGTGTGTGGGGGGGAGGATGTGGGCCTTGAAGGTTCTTCTTTCGGCGGAAGGAGGAGGCTTGGCTCTGTTACTTCCCCGACTTGTAGGATGAGGAAAGGGATGAAACACAACATGCAGAGAATACGTAGATAAGAAGGTCTCGGTTTAAGTGAAATGCTGTGACTTTCTAAACCCATTTCCTTCAACATCTCCTCTTGGGTTACTTGGGAAGGAAGGAAGGGTGTTCGCGCTTTCCAGGAAGCTCCTGGCTGCCTCTGGAGCACCTGACCTTTTCCATTTCAGTCGACAGTGTCTTCGGTTCTCAGTCAAACTCTTCCCTCGACACCCAGGACACGGTCTGTTTCTCCTTCGACTTCTGCGAACTTACTTCGCTAGTATCTTCCCGGAACCTTCTCGGTCTCCGTCGAATCAGGTGTGTCCTGCAGGCGGATTCCGCGATGTGACCCTTTGTGCATTCACAGACTCGCTCACCTCGTCCCTGTGGCGCTGTCAACTCGGATTTTGCGTCTCATTAAATATTTGTTCAGCTAAATTAATAATGACAGAACTAGAAATCTCTCATTTGTCAAAATTTGAGAAGATAATTTTATAGCAGATACTATTGCCATAGTTTTTACATAGAAAAATAATTAAGGGTTTCTAAAAATTACTATTGTTCTCCTTCTTGGCAGAGTATAAACAGTCCGTTGTTACTGGGTTCTATAGCTGTTATCTATGTATAGTTAGACATTCAAACATCTGAAATGGCCTGCCTTCGTAAAATTTATAGTTTCTGTAGATTTTTTGTCTATTTAAAAAGTGTTCTTATTCACATTTGCAGCAGCCAGCACAGCCCAAATATTTTTTTTCTAGATCAAAATCCACATTACCCACTTGAAACTGAATTTGAGTTGCCTGCACAAATCTTAGAAAATAACTAATACTACACTATTGAAGGAAAAAGAAACTTGTTTTAAAGGAACAAACACTCTAGTGACTAGAGACGTTTTCTCTAATGATTTTCCAAAAAAAAAGTCCAGACCCTGGACAAGTTGCTGCAAAGACTGATTATGGTTTTGTGGTTAAAAGCACAGACTCTGGGGCCAGATGACTTTGGTTCATATATCTTATCAGAAAAAAGACGCTTAGAAAGTTACTCAACCTCTGTGGCTCACCTAAAACAGGGATGATACAATAAATAAACAAACCAGGGATGATACAATTATTTCACAGTAACCTTTAAGACAGTGAAGCATCGGGACACCTGAGAGGCTCAGTCGGGGAAGCATCTGCGTCTGCCTTCGGCCCAGCGTCCTGGGATCGAGTCCCACTTTGGACTCCTCACTCAGCAGGGAACCTGCTTCCTCCTTTGCCTGCTGCTCCCCCTGCTTGTGCTTTTTCGCTCTTTCTAATAAATAATTATAATATTTTTTAAAAAGGTAGTGAAGTGTTAATACTGACCTATAGCAAGCACACATCACTCCTGTCTGAGCGGTCAACCACCCATAACTCCTTTACAAATACCTCAATTTTTGCTTTTTGTAAGTTAATATAAATAAAGCAAAATTTCAGCTTCCATTTGAACCTTCTAAAATGTGGTGTTTCTGGGGTGCCTGGTGGCTCAGTTGGTTAAAGGTCTGCCTTTGGCTCAGGTCATGGTCCCTGCTTGTGCCCTCTCTTGCTATCTCTGTCTTTTTTCCCCAAATAAATAAATAAAATCTTAAAAAAAAAATAAAAGGTAGTGTTTCTATACTCATCTATCTTTAATTCTCAAAAGGTGAATAAAATATTGTACCTAATGTATGTCTATTTAAACACAAGGATGTAGGTATTTAATCTGGTAGCAGTAACTTGTGGAAATGCGGTCCTGCATACACACACTTAGTTTGACGACCCAGCGGATGTCGGGAGCAGGGATTCCCGCATGATGAAATACTGGGTCTTTCCTAGGACCAAGGATTAAGTCTTCTTTTCTGCCATTTACTCTTTGATCTGGATTAAATGGTTGAACTTCACAGAACCTCAACCGCTTCATGTTTAAAGTGGAGAAAGTAATATCTATATCGCAGTATTGTTAGATATGAAAGAACATGAACTTTATTAGTTTGCTAGGGTTACCATAACGAACACCGTGGGCAAGGTGGCTACCACAGAAATTTCCTTCCCCGCAGCTGTGAAAGCCCGAAGTCCAGGATAAGGTGTCCGCAGGGTCGGCTTCAGTGTGAGGCGTCCCTCTGACTCACAGACGGCCGTCTTCTCCCTTTGTCTTCCCATGGTTGTCTCTGTGGGGCACAATGTCTGATGTCTCTCTGAGTGTCCGAATTTCCTTCCTCACAGGGTACCAGTCACCAGACTAGAGCCCATCCTAAGGACTTCATATGAACTTGATCACATTTTTAAAGCCCTTGTCTCCAAATATGGCTGCATTTTATGGTACTAGGGATTAGGACTTCAACATATAAATTTGAGGGGAAATATTCAGTCCATAACACTCTACCTTCTGAATCCCCCAAATTCATGACCTTCTCACATGAAAAATACACTCATTCCCACTTCAACAGCCCAAAAGTCTTAACCCATTACAGCTTCAACTCTAAGTCCACGACCTATAAATATTATTTAAATCAAGCATGGATGTCATGGAAGTAAGATTCATCTTAAGGTATGTTTTTCCTCTAGCTGTGAACCTATGAAACCAGATAAATTATCTGCTTTCAAAATGTGTGTCTGGTGATACAGACACAGGGTAGATATTCTTATCCCCAAAGGGAGAAATCAGAAAACAGAAAGGGGTCACGAGCCGCAAGCAAGACTGAAAACTAACAAGGCAGATTTTATGAGATATTAAGGCTCATTAAGACTAATTTTCGCTTGACATGCTGTCCTCAAAGCCAACCAGGGAAGCGGCCCCGGTCTCTGCAGCCCTGGGCAACAGCTCTGTCCCCTAGGCCCCGTGCAGCAGCTCGGGCCAGTGGAACCAAGAAAAACACTCCCAGTCCTTAGGCCTGTCTGTGTTCTGAGGTACTAGGGCTTAGGACTTCAATATATGAATTTGGGGGGGACATAGTTCAGCCCATAACATGCACCATTTTCTTCTTTAAGTGTTATAATTAATACAATTTAACATGTGAACATCTTTGTTATTTTAAAGAGACAAGACAATGAGACCAAGCAGTTAAGTGACGAGGGTACACTGTTAGAAACACAGCCAGGCTGACCTTTTTTTTTTTTTTTTTTCCCTATGTTTCTGGCCGTCTTTCATAACGTGCCTTTGCAGATTGCCTCTCTCGTGTGATTCCCGTGGTCTGTAGATGGAACGTCTTTCTCGTATTCTCCTGGAACAACCCCCTCGCCCCCACGACTTTAAATACAACTGTGCTTCTGCTTCTGCTTCTGCTTCTGCTTCTCGGGATTCTGTTCTCCGTCTCCGTCCCAATCTGTCCCTGAGTTCCAAATCCTCACACCCAAGTGACCCCGGACTTCTCCCCTTGGATGTCCCCAGACTCCTCCAACCCAGTAACTTTGACTCTCAGGGTATTGTCTTTCCAGTTCCTATGTTCCCAGACTCCTTTGTCCAAGTCGGCAGCCCGTAGGTTACCTCGCTAAGCTGGAAGTCCTGGTGGGAGGCCTAACTCCTTCCTGTCCTGGCCTCCTCGTACGCAGCCCGTCACCAAGCCTTATCTCCTCCAGCTTCTCAGAAACCCGAAACACGTCCACTCCTTTTCATCAAGTCTTCTTCCATTTCTAGAATGCTTCGCTTTGCTTCTGGCTTTTGCCCATGATACTCTCCTGAATAGGAGAATATGGAACCAACTTTACACGTGACTGATTTAATACCGTGGAGTTTGGATTCACACTTAGAAACTGCTCTCAGGGAAACTGGTAATTTACACTGGGTTAGTGTCCTCTCCACGTGCTCTGTTCCCACCACACTTCAGCCATCACGGCACTTACTGCCCCGGATTGTGAGAGCTTGTTTACTCGCTGGATCTCTACCCACTCTACCATTAGACTGCACCTTTCTGATGTGTTAACTAACGTTTCTACAGCACTATTTTCTCGAAAGATAAAAATCACTTAAAGGCCACATGTGAGAATGAATCCTGGCCCACAAGATATTAAAGCAATATTTATTGTGTTTTGTTAGGTTGTCACATCTTGAGCTAAAATTATTGAAGCCGCAAGGAAGAAAATGTATATAAAAACAGATTTTAATTTTAGTAGTACTGTAGCAGAGGGGTAACCGGTAGGAAACAATGTTATTTTCAAATTAGGAAGTAGGATATAGTACCTAGAGATGTATCATCATTAATTTTGTTTTGTCTTGTTTTTTTTGTTTTGTTTTGTTTTGTTTTCCTTTTTCCTGGAAAGCAAATTGAGGGATATGACTTATAAAATGTCTTGGTTCATTTTGCCTGCCCTGTCACTTTTATATTTATTCAAGGTTTTGAGAAACTGATGCTTAAAAACCGCAGACATTTAACAACATTAAATGTCTGAATAACATCAGTTATTCAAAACAACCGTGAGCAGTAGGAAAGGCAGCGCTGAGTGATGTGAGGACCACAAAGCATTTCAAAGATACATAAAATGAGGATGGGGTGGAAGTGACCTAACCGGGCTGAGAAGTGGTTGCCAGTGGGCGATATTTAAAGTCATTAGCAATTCTGACAGGGCAGATGGGCAAAGGAGTTGTGCATGAAGTCGTCTACTGCAGGGTTAGCCACAGTCCGCTTACTGGCAGGCAGAACGACAAGGAGCCCGCGGAGAGCACTCAGGTCCGACTTTCCACGAGTCATGTCAGCGACGACACTTCTCAGCTGGAAGAAGAGCACGTGGGGTAAAATACGTATTGTGTGTGTATACGGTGTGAGGACATGTGTGTGTCGTGTGTGTGTATATGGTGTGAGGACATGCGTGTGTCGTGTGTGCGTATACGGTGTGAGGACATGCGTGTGTCGTGTGCGTGTATACGGTGTGAGGACATGTGTGTGCCGTGTGCGTGTATATGGTGTGAGGACATGCGTGTGTCATGTGCGTGTATATGGTGTGAGGACATGCGTGTATCGTGTGTGTGTATACGGTGTGAGGACATGCGTGTGTCGTGTGCGTGTATATGGTGTGAGGACATGCGTGTATCATGTGTGCGTATACGGTGTGAGGACATGTGTGTGTCGTGTGTGTATACGGTGTGAGGACATGCGTGTGTCGTGTGCGTGTATACGGTGTGAGGACATGCGTGTGTCGTGTGTGTGTATATGGTGTGAGAACATGCGTGTGTCGTGTGTGCGTATACGGTGTGAGGACATGCATGTGTCGTGTGTGTATACGGTGTGAGGACATGTGTGTGTCGTGTGCGTGTATACGGTGTGAGGACATGCGTGTGTCGTGTGCACGTATACGGTGTGAGGACATGCGTGTGTCGTGTGCACGTATACGGTGTGAGGACATGTGTGTGTCATGTGCGTGTATATGGTGTGAGGACATGTGTGTGTACTTTGTGTGTACACACAGCCACACATGCACACTGTCCTAGGGTATTTCAGCGATTAGAGAGATGAGAAAGTTTATCAAAATAAATTCTATTTAAATATTTTATCAATGTCATATACTATGTTAATCTTGCTATTTTATAGTAAGGTTTTCTACTTTGATGGGAAGTAAACGGACCCTTGTTCCAATAGCTGAAGGCATTCGCAAGGAGCTGCGGGCAGGTACGATGTCGGAGTCTCACAAAAGCAGAAGGTCAGGTGGGAATAAGCTTCCACGTTTGGCTTTGGTCTTTATTTCATATTCTGTCGTGACCCTCTTTTGTAAGGTAGCACAGAAAGGTGCCCAAGTGAAGGGGATAGAGGCAGCGTCCAGGCGGTGAGGGGCTTGTCGATGAATTTCATACCGAAGAAAAGCCATGTTGCTAGTGTTAACATGTACCTCAAATGCGTGAGGTAGGGGTGGTGCACTTCCTAGAAGTTAAAAAAATTAACAATGCATTAAAAACTGCAAAACTAACAATAATAAATCTTTGCCCAATTTTCCCAAATTGCCTTCTCAGTCTTTTAAATATTTCATTATTCCATTGGTTCAGATTCTTACCAGAAATCTGATCTGCCCGTTTCACCAGATGATCCTCATTACCCAGTCTCTGTCTGGACTGTCATAAAGGACTTTTTCTCACTGATGTATGACTGACATGTAACATACTAGTTTCAGGTGTACAGCACAAGAATTCGATGTTTGTCTGTGTCGTCACATGACCACCCAGTACGTCTAGTTTACGTCCGTCACCATACGTGGTTACAATGTTCTCTTGTGATGAGAATTTATAAGATCTACTCTCTTAGCAAGTTTCAGACACGCACTAGTATTAACTATGATCACCATGCTGTGCGTTACAGTAACTTACTTACTCTGTAAGTGGAAGTTTGTAGATTTTAAAGGGGGTCTTACTGAAAGAGAAAGTACACGTGTCACCTGTGACTTACCTCTTCCCTAAGGAGTCAATCTCTCCAGTGCCACTTTGGACTGTGAGTTGTCAGGATAACTAAATAATCTTCAGTCTTAAACAACTTTATCTGCTGTCTACCTTATCTTGACAAAAGTCCCTTTGGATGCTCTTACCAGAGATCCCTGTTTGCCCCCATCCCCGTAACCTTGAAGCCTAACTCTTGATTGGACAAGGTTTCTGGAACCATGTGGAAGCACCTATTCTTACTAATTCCTCAGTCACATATACTAAAAATAACTATCCCGTGTGACAGTAAAGAAATGTAATGATTTGTTCTTCTGTTGGGCCATGGGGTGGGAGGAGAGGTTCTGTGTGAATTCTGGGAAGGTCATTACACATAATCACTGTTCTAACAAGCTAAAGTTGTATTTTCTTCCCATCAGCAATTGACAAGCCTATTAGAAAGTGATCAGCCTGGAGAATGTTATACATGGTGTATGTGTAGTTCATTTACAGATACTCAGATTTATGTCACAAATACTGCGTCGTTGGCTCCTATTATTTCCTAGGAGACTAACCTCTAGAAAGAAACTCTTGCATTTTAGATTGCCATTCCTATCAGTGAGCTTGCATGTATGTGCTTCTGTGCATGTACGTAGGGGTGTGTGTGTGTGTGTATTCACATACTATAAACATATTCATACATATATAAGAAATACAATACATCATAATCGAGGCCATACAAATAGTTTAAAATCTAGTGAAAATCTATAAAGTTTTCATTAGGACTTCTCTGGACCTTATGATTTCCTCCACATTCACTGCCATAAAGTGAATTGATACCTTCTCTGAAATTTCCAGAAGAAATTTACAAAGTATATATATATATATATAAGTATATATACAAAGTATAGTAACTTTGGCTTGGATAGCTGAAAACTAATTCCATTCTTGGGAACATTCTTAGAGCTGTAGTAAAATGATCCAAGTCATTAATTTTTTTCATTCATCAAGAATTGGCTAAAAAAAAGAAAAGAAGAAATCTAAATTCCTAACACAGATGAATAAAGAGTATAAAAATTATAGAGGCATTGTCCAAGATTCCAGTATTTGATTTAAAAATAGTCCGTACAATAAGCTCCTGCCCATTCCCACCGGATTCCAGATTCCGTACAATATCTATGTCCACTTTTCTGGCTTATGTTCTCTGAACCTCTGAGGAGGATGTGGGTATATGAAGGAATTTATAGTCTTAGGTTGTAGGAGAAAACAGCCTTCCTCTCACATAAAGGACTTTGAAATAAGCATAAATAAGTATATCTGGGTTGTCCTTTGAAAGATAAATTATAAATCAACACATAGCTTCTAGATGTCCAAGGTAGCAAGATTGCAAGTGTTAGAACTAAGGGCAAAGGGTGTCAGTCACAATAAGGTAACAATGGAAACCTTGAAAAAGGTGAGTTATCAAAGCCTTGCCACCCCCTTCAACATTAGTTAAATATTCTGTCCTATGGCAGGTTTATCCCTATTACAGGAATATATGTATTAGGATACTGGAACATAAAGCTGTCACACATTAACATCATGTAATTCTTCGTTCTTGGTCTCAAACCAAACTTACAAGCACTTGTCTGATTGTCAAGCCTTCATAGACACGGATTCTGTTGATAGTCACATTTTTGCACGAGTCCTGATTCATACAGTTCACCGTATTATGGTTGAATCTTCCTGAGTCATTCAATTTAAGAACTCTGGCAAAATAACTTTTCTGTACTTGCCTAGGTAAGGTCAGGTAGAGGTCAGGTAAATGCCATTTTACTCAGCCTCCTGAAATCTGAATTTTCCCAGCTCAAATCCCTGAACTCACTGTCCATCTGTCTGTACAATGTCAAAGATGCCTACTTTGTTGGTTGGTAACAGGTATTAAATGAGATCATATACAAAACAAGGCTGGCCCCATGCATTTTATATAGGGCTCACGTACCTTTACTTCTCTTTCCGAACTCGAGAGCTCAACAACCACTTTAGTATTGTAGCTCTGTGGTGCTGCTCCTGTCACAACTGGAAAAAATTCAAAGCACTGAGCTAAAAGCTACGGGGTATGCAAATCCATCGTTGTTTCAATAGAATATGCTTTTTTTAATTATAAAACTAAAATGCATATTTAATTCAGACACATAGAAAGCTATAAGGGAAAAGGAAATCAAATCGCTCGTAGCCAGTGATGCGCTGATAAACTTTAACAGTCTCTTTGAAATGCATGTGTTGACATGTACCGAAGTTTTTGTAAATTTTAGTGATAAACAAATAATACTAAATTATGTAATAATCTTTATTGTCAGTTCTTTTTAACCTATTAACTTTTACAGAGTGCTTTCACGGATTTTTGCCTAATTATGTTATCTGTGGAAAGCTGTGGTTGTGGGGCACTGGAGGGCTCCGCTGGTGGCTTGTCTGACTCGATTTCGGCTCAGGTCGTGATCTCGGGTTGTGAGATCAGCCGCGCACGGGGCTCCGCAGTCAGCCCAGAGTCAGCTTGAGATTCCTTCTTTCTGCCCCTGTACATGTTCCTACTCTCTCTCTCTCTCTCTCAAATAAATAAATAAATAAAAATCTTTTTTAAAAGAAGAAGTATGGTTATAACCCACCCATAACTCAGCAAATGGAGTTCTAGACTAATTATCTAGTCCTTTTCCCAATAAACAAATTGTCATCGAATCTTACTCAAGATCTGCTGTTAGACTCTTTCTTACTTTCTACAAATTATGTTCATTAAAGCAAAATGCCTTTCAGCTTCTGTAGACATGGGGCATTTTAACTACACTATTAACACGATTTCCATCACTTTCTTAAGTCTAGGCAAATAACAAAATACTGAATCAAGGCCTGATTTATAGCATAGGCTCACTTCAAGCTATAATAGCATCACTGGGCGTAAAGTCAGGAAAATATGCCCTGTTTCACGCCATCATACACTATCTCAAATAGATGGATAAAGTAGACACAAAACAACCTTAAGAGTGCAAGTAATAATAATTTGCCTTAAATGCATTTTTTTTCCTAAAGTACATCTGAAGCGTTTTTTTAACGTGGGTCATGTGGATGGCAGATTCTCTGAGTCTCAGCAAATTAAAACTTTCAGTATTTTGCTCTAGTAAGAATAGATTCTACTAAGAGAAAGATGAACATTCCTATAGGACTCGAGGTTCAGAATGTGTCCACCCATAATTCCGTCACTGCTCTACTGATTTCTTACGTCATCACCCCATTGTGTTCTTGTCACGGAGAAGCCCAATAGTAGGGATTTTTGCTCTTTTGTCAGAAATTGTTTTTAGTTGGAGAAATTTAGGGTTTTATAAACTTTTAATTCACAAACTTTTTTTGCTGTGAGAACATATAGTCTGTTTCATTTTTATCTGAATGTGTAAGCTTTGCTTTATTATTTTCTCTGGGCATTCAGGGCTATTTTATGATGTTGGAAAAACTATCTTCAATTATGTTTTCATCTCTCTATCCTTTCCTTGTAATATTCCTATTAAATTTTAGAGCTACTCAACCTACCCCTTCTGATGAACTCAGTCACACCACTCCACGTCTGGGGTTTGTGATAATTGAGGATCTGGATTTTTCCCCCACTTTTGAAGGAGTTTGGGGGCATTCTGTATCGTGGCTGAGAAAACAGCTTTGACAGAAAACGGTTCTGATATTCCCAACGACTGCAGTTCTGGGTGTTCCTTAAGACCCGCGTTCTCTCGGTTTTCCCTGGACCCGTTTTCACCCCAGCGACAGTGCTGCGTGCGACGCTCGGCTCGTGTTCTGGGCTTGGTCCCTTAGTGTCATGTGACCACGCAGTGTCATTGTTCCTGATACTGTATGAAACAACCTCGTCTTATTCCTCAGGGCGATGTTTTCCCAGTCATCACCTCTAAGAACTCAATTAAACAGTTGTAAAGATACTTACTTCTGGGCCAGTTCCTTCATTTTCCGTCTTTTTCTCACTCACACTTTCGTGTTCCTTGATCCCACAGTGCCAGGCCCTTCTTCCGTGTTTACAAAGGCCGCGTCGGGCGGATTAACCGTGGATGGAGGTGGGGGCAGCGCGGGTGTGTGACACGTGTGTCGCCCGCTGGCTCGTGGGTCGGCCTGCGAGTGTGACGAAGCTCGCTCTCCGGTCAGCAGACCTTCCAGTGTGTTGCAGCTGCCAAAACACACAACTCTTCACTCTAGAAATGGAGCATTGAGTTTACTTCCTTCCAACATGGAACCAGTTTTTTTTTTCCTCTTGGTCCCACCGTTGTGGGGACACAGAGGATCCGACAGAGGCGTCCCTACCTCTGTAAAGCTCCGCAGTCTGTCGGTCCCTCCGGGGCACTCGCTCGGCCGCTGACAGGCGTCTCCCACCTCCCTCGTTGTTCTCGGTCCTCTCCGGATGCAGGTTCACATCTGCAGCGTCCTGTAGCGTCTTGTTTTGTGGTAGTGAACGGGGCACAGATGCGGTATTTGTTTTCCTCCAAGTGATTACCGGCTGCCTTAGCGCCACGTACTACACAGGTCTCTTTCTTCACTGATTTGAAATGCCACATTGATCATTTGCTTCGTAAGATGCTGCTATTAGGGGAAACTGGGTAAAACAAACAAGGGATCTCTCCATATTATCTCCCAGAATTGCATATAAATATGCAGTGATCTTAAAATGAAAGTTTAATTGTAAAAAATAAGATGTTCACCTGAATATTAAGTATTTAACTACATGTTTAGATTTGGGGATAATTCTACTTTCTTATGAATTTTTGTATTGCTTCAGTTTTATGTCTAATTGTATATTAGCACCAGACTCAGTATTTTTTTTTTGCTTTTGAAAAAAGCAGACAAAAATATGGAAAAATATAAATATAGTATATAGAGAACACATAAATGATGAAAAATGTTTTGTGAATAAATTCTAAATTTCAGATGGTACTAGATAGGGTAGTATTTATACAGATGTTTAAAAAGATAGAAATGTAAATATCATAAAGATTTTCCTCACGGGGCTAAAGTAACGGTCTTAAAAGAAGGCCATGTTTAAAATACATGAAAAGAAATTTTCCTTCAAGGGGAGAACTTGGGAACATCTCCTAATTTTCTTTGTAAGTTAAACATTGCAGTTTAATTGCAATATCTACTAAGGAAAAGGATAAGTGATTATCATACGGATTTGGGAAGTGAACATGAGGAGTCACATGGAAAAGTTCTGTGACTCTAATAAGAAAAATAATCCTCCTGAGTCTCCTCGAAAGATCCAGACTTTACAGTAAACACAGTAAAACCAGTGAACGTACACACACACACACACACACACACACACACACACACGGCATCACTGAATAGCCGACGCTGTGAAGGTAAATGGAGAACCCCAGTAACAGCCACATTATAGGTATAAATAACCCCGTGAGATGGAAACCCCCCTGCCACTTTCAGTGTAAGATTTGGTGGCGATGAATCAGTGTTAAATGCAGCAGTAGAAAGAGATCTGTAAGACGAGCTGCAGTGTCCTTTGACATGCCCTTTTTTTCCCTTAGATTTTATTTATTTATTTGACAGAGAGAGATCACAAGTAGGCAGAGAGGCAGGCAGAGAGAGAGAGGAGGAAGCAGGCTCCCCGCTGAGCAGAGAGCCCGACTCGAGGCTCGATCCCAGGATCCTGGGATCATGACCCGAGCCAAAGGCAGAAGCTTAACCCACTGCGTCACCCAGGCACCTTGACATTCCCTTTTGAGCATGCAACGATTTTCAGGCAGGCAAGGATTTTCAGTTGCACGTGAAGGAAATCCAAGTCAAAACAATTAAAGCTAAACCTGGGTGTTTTGGAAGGATATAGGATATCTCCGAGCCTTAAATGCAGGCTGTGAAAACAGAGCATCTCAGAGGGTTTATAGACTGGACCCAAGGGCCTGGTCCTCTAAGACTCATTCCACCCCACAGAAGCCTCCCGGGTTCTCTCCTGTGGTGTGAAAGACCTGGTCCCAGGGAAGATCTTAGACGTACACTTAGTACTTGACGCCCTCCGAGAGGAGAGAGTTCTTCCTGCTAGTCCCACTCAGAAAGATCCCCCAGAGTGACTGTGTGTGCCCTGACGCGAATCATGGAATTACTCCTCTCCTGGCACTGAGAAGGGCTGTTCTCGACCCCACGTGCATCTGCCGTAGAGCTGAGCCACCAGACTGCAGGCGGACGGGAATGTCCGGAGACGATCAAACTGGCGCACGCTACAGGACAAGGTGAACACACAAGGTCGGAGAAGAGTGCCGTTCAACACACTCTGACGACAGAGTGAGAAAATGGAGTGTCTTTCTTTCCTCTCTGTTTTATTTTTGCTAGACTATTTTTTCTCCACTTATTTCAATAGATATTTCTCTTCTCTTTTCTGAAAGATTAGTATTGAGAACTCGGCATAATGGCTCAAATGTGTGAGCAGGGGAAAACAGTAGATTCCTTGTACTTATACTCCTCATACTTAACTGTGGCAAATATAGAAGGTAATTGTAATATTTTTCAATATTGAAAACCAATAGCACGCACTAAATAAATTGAGTCTTTGTTAATAATTTGTGAAAAAATTATAAAGTACTGCTCTGGAAGTCTTGATTAAATGATGAACGTAAGGTTATTTTTCTTCTAGCATCGCTAATCACTCACTACAAGCATGAGAATATTTGTATTATTCACTGTGCTTGAAAATAACTTACCAAATGTTTTACATTTTATATACTGTTACCATCCATAATTGAATGATGCAATGTGCAGATTAGCAACCGGGCTGTGATTTGGGGCCAATTAACGTGCAGTCAGCAGAGTATGCTAGCTGGAAAAAAAGCCAAGAAGACCACACTGAGATTTTAATTTACAGTTCCAACACTACCTTCAAGCAGAGAATTACTTCCGTAGTCCTGCATACTTATTTCACACCCCTGTTTGCCTTCCAAACTGTGGAATACAGTAAATAACCAAGAAACCAATGTGGTTGGTCAGACAATGGGAGTTGGAGGCTCTCTCATCTGTCAGGAGTGTTGCACTGGAAAACCGTTCGTCCGTTTGTTTATCTTTGATTGGGAAAATGACTTTAACTTTCTTCGGGAGTGGGGGCAGATGCCTGGTCTCAGAGCTTCTGGAGTCCCTGGTGAGGGCCAGTGTCCTTCGGGACTGTGAGCGCAGTGACGCACACGGCAATGCTCAGGGGCCAGCGCTTACCCACGGTGGCAGTCCCTGACCAGGGGCAGGTGCACGGCCATACTCTTGTGTTTCTCGGAGTGGTCCAACTCGCAGATACAGCGGGGTCTCTGTGGATGACGGTGGTCTTCCGCATCTCCATCGAGGTCACCCCACCAGACAGAATCCAGCCTCGCATGGAGACATTACCAGTAAAGGGGCATTTCTGGTCAACACGGGCGCCCTCCACGGCCTCCTTGAGCATCTCTGTCGTATGCAGGAGTTTCTCCTTGCCACTTTCTGCAAGCAGGACCCTCCCGTTATTTAGAAAGATGGTTGGCTAGTTTGGAAATCACACTCAGTCTCAATGTCCGCCATCTTCCCAGGTGCCTGAGGGAAAAAAACAGGAAACATTTTAACTATAAAAAAAACCATACTATGTTTCCTTTTTTCTCCCTAAGAACCACTGTATTATTTATTCATTGTATTTCTTTAAATGTAAAGAATTAACTTTGGTAAACTTTTACTATTTTATTACTGACAGTGAACTTCAAGAAGAAATCTTTATATTCCCCGCTGTGGGCTATCCTGATTTTGGTCTGAGTAGCTGGAAATCTATTTTCACCCTTTTTAAGGTGTTAAAAATAAATCTTCTAGTCAGGAAAAAAGCCTTGCGGTTAAAAATGAATTAAACTGTCCTCTGTACCTAGCAGGCACCATAAATAATCCATTAAGAGTTTGGGGAACTTCATTCCCACATACCTTATATTATCCAACGCACCGCTGATTTACTGCACCACCCCCACTTCCAAAAGACATGAAAGTTTCAAGGTCTGTGTCTGTGCCAATCCTGTAAGAGATGCGGCAAACGCCAGTGGAGTCATGGATTAACTAGAGTCAGCAATTGTTCCTCGTTACAGTCCATGTGCTCGTGTGTTTTTTGAGATTTAAAAAAAAAAAAGTGTCTTCTGTTTGGAAAACTCAGACTTAGTTCAAAATGAAAGAAAAATTCCATTGATAGAAGAATTACTTAAAATGACAACAACAGAGAAAAAACAAAGCAAAAACAAAATCTTGTAACAAAATGAAATACCCACTGAGGTCTTTTCTTTATAATTACAAGAGAATCATATGAGAAAACTAAAGTACAAGTATTATTTTTAAAAAATGATTCATGAGGGAAGTATTAGTATTTACTTTTAGAACATGAGTGAAAGTATTCTGAAAGCTGGCAGAGGTAAGGGTTGGGAAGAGAAACCAAAGTTCACGTAGGGACAATATAAGGAAATTCATAAACAGAAACGTTTTCAGAGTTCCAAGTACCTGTGTTCCTTTCCTACTCTGGAAACCCGTCTTGTTTTGTACATACTTTTAAAATTCCGCCGACTTCATGTGCTTTCTTCTTAATAGCTGTCGGAGATGATTAGATAGAACAGTCATTATCACACCCTTTTTTTTAAACTTAATTTTGATTTTATTCTTCTTTACTGAGGTATAACTGACAGAACATTATGTTGGTTCCAGTAGTACAATGTGACGATCGGTTTAGTATACATCGCACGATGACCGCCACAGTAAGTCCATTAATATCCATCACCATGTATTTTTACAATTTTTTTTCTTGTGAGGAGAACTTTCAAGATCTACTGTCCTAGCTACTTTCAAACATTTAAAACAAACATTGTTAACTACAGTCACCATGTTGTGCATTATATCCCCACGATTTACTCATTATTCATTTTGTGACTGGAAATTCGTACCTCTTGACCCTTTTACCCATTTTCCCCACCCCTAACCCCACCCCAGGCAACCACCAATCTCTTTCTGTTCTCCGTATCCTCGGTTGAGCTCAGTTTTCTTTTATTCCTTGTTTTTTCAAGATTCCACTAATAAATGAGGTCATACAGTATTTCTCTTTTTCTGTCCGAGTTATTTCACTTAGTGTAATGCCTTTGGGATTCATTCATTTTGTCACAAATGGCAATTTTTCTATAGCTGAATAATATTCCATCTTTATGCACACCACATGTTTATCTGAAACTCATCCGTTGGTGCACATTCCGGTGGCTTCCGTGTAGATAATGCTGCAGTGAACATGGGGGTACATCTGTCTTATTGGGTTAGTGTTTTTGTTTCCTTTGGTAGATTTTATATTCTTCTGGAATTGTTGGAGAATATGATAGTCCTATTTTTTTGAAGAACCTCCGTACTGTTTTCCATAGTGGATACACCAACTTATGTTTTCACCGTTGGTGTCCAAGAATTCCTTCTTTTTCACATCCTTACCAATACTTGTTGTTGTTTTTTTTAACCTTTTTGTTAATAGCTATTCTAACCGATGTGAGGCGATATCTCATTGTGGTTTTTTTTTTAAGATTTTATTTATTTATTTGACCGAGAGTGACAGAGATCACAAGTAGACAGAGAGGCAGGCAGAGAGAGAGAGAGGAAGGGAAGCAGGCTCCCTGTTGAGCAGAGAGCCCGATGTGGGGCTGGATCCCAGGACCCTAAGATCATGACCTGAGCCGAAGGCAGCAGCTAACCCACTGAGCCACCCAGGTGCCCCTCATTGTGGTTTTGACTTGCATTTTCCTGATGATTAGTCATCTTTTCCTGTACTTTTTGGCCATCTGTTTCTTTGGAAAAATGTCTGTTCAGATTCTCTGCTCCCTTTTTTAATCAGATTGTTTATTCTGTTATTGAGTTTTATGAGTTCATTATATATTTTGAATATTAACCTTTTATCAGTTATGACTTGAAAATACTTTCTCTCATTCAGTAAGTCGTGTTTTCATTTTGCTCATGGTATCTTTTTCCATGCAGAAACTTTTTAGTGTGATGCAGTCTCACTTGTTCATTTTTGCCTTTATTGCCTTTACCTTTGGTATCAACACACCCAGCTTAAATGAGAGAGAACTAAGAAACTTGTCACTAAAAGACTGGTCCTGGAGCCCAGATAATTTTATTCTTAGGCTAATAAGTCTTATAGCTCAATGTGTTCTCAAAATTTTAGATACAGATATAACAGTATGGGACAACCTCAGTAACATTTAGGAAGATTAAACTACCTCAGTTTGTGTTAATATATTCCTCACAAAATCTGTTTTATTTGGTTGTTCTTTCTTTTTTATCAACCCCAGAAGCATCTCTCATTTATGAAACCCTTCCTTGATAATGGGCGAAGCATAAACGTATAAAACATGAAATATCATTAACAATGTCTTGAAATAATAGTTATTTTCTGGTTAATATACTTCGTGAATTTTTCTTTGAATATTAAGTTTCATATTGCAAATGGTCATAATCTCATTACTTACCCCCTAATTAATCACGCACAATTAACTTGACACAGACCTTCAAAACAGAGGGCATACCCAGAATCAGAAATGATATGGATTCATCAAATTTCGGAACTGACTTCATATGAAGATGCTAAAAATCCTATTTAAGTAAATAGCAAAAAGTGAGTTTTTAAAATGTATTAGTGATTTTAAGATAGAACTTTAAATTACATTCACACATATCAACCTAAATAGGTACTAAAATAAGCATAGTTCATTAACGGTGTGAGATTTTACTCATAGCAATGGTATTTGTTTAATTCTATGCAATTTAATAGGCATTGAAAGATGTAGATCAGTTCTTGATTTAAGAATGCTACTTTATTTATTTTTCAAAGATTTTATTTATTTATTTGTCAGAGAAACAGAGAGACAGTGAGCACAAAGGGGCAGAACAGCAGGCGGGGGGGGAAGCAGCTCCCCACTGAGCAGAGCCTGATGCGGGACTCGGTCCCAGGACCCCGGGATCATGACCTGAGCTGAAGGCAGACGCTTAACCCACTGAGCCACCCAGGTGTCCCTAGAATACTTACTTAATAAAAACAAACAAACAAACAAACAAACAAAAAACTGATTTAATACTAACATGTTGAATTTTTTGTTTGTTTTTATACCCCCAAGACCTAGACATTGTATTTCACGTGTTAAGAGGGGTGGGGGGAGTCGCCCTCGTTGCTTACCTAAGTGCCCAACACTTTATAATTTCCATCATTTTTTATTATCTTTAAACATCCCAGTGACACCTGTCCCTCCTCCTTACAAGTGTTTCTTAACATATTATGGATCGAGTTACCAAGAGTCAAGAGTCCACATTGGGAAAGTATTTCTCTCTTTAGGTGGCTAAAGTAACAGCACCACGTCTGTCGGACCTGGTGGCTGCCTCAAATCCTGAACAAAGCTGCGACGATACTGACAGTATGTGTAACATCTACGTATACATAACATTTCCACAAAGTGAGACTGAGAGAGAGAAATCACTCTCCGTGTGTGAGCGAGTGTTGACGTTTATTATTCATTTTAATCACTTGCCATCCAGCTGCCAGTTTCCACGGGTGGAGGCGTTGGCGGGAAGCTACACCGGAGCCTTGTGAAGGGTCCCTGGCCGCTGGGGACTCCTCTGCGCCAGTTAGCAGTTTTCCTGGAGCTGATGGAACTAATGCACAATGAATTCATCTTCTTAAGAAAATGTGACATTCTGTTCTAGACAGATTTCAAAAACAAACAGGTGCTATCAGAAATACTTCTTCAGTTGAAAATATTATGCCTAAAGGATAGAAAAGATGAGGGGAAAAATGTGATAATTCTGTTGCACTAAAATAACTTTTTATGTCACAAATAGTCATTCTTCTATTCTGTATAACATATTAAGTAAAATCTAAACATGTAGTCCTCATGGAGGAAGCACCCAAAAATGATAGACGCTTATTTTATGACTTCTTTGAATGTAGTCTTTTTTAAAAGACGAGGCCAAGACTGTTGTCCTTTTGGCACATAACTGGAAAAGTGTATCTTGAAAGAGGGAAATGAAATTCTTACAACTTAAACTTGGGCAAGAGTGAGGGAAAGAAAGAAGAAAAAAAAAAAAAAGAAAAGGAACTCTTGTGTTTATGTCTTTATTCAGTCAACTAACTTCACTGAGCACCCTGAGTACCACAAGACGTTGGACGTGGTTTCAATACGAAGGTGAGATCAAAGTGATACATCAACACCCAACCCACGAGAGACTCAGCAAATGAACAAACAGCTCCAGTACAGTATAAACAAATACAGAATGTGCTGAGGAGGCAAAACGAAACAGTCGGTGAATCCTGTTAGCATGGGTGTTGATGACCGTGTTACGTTGGAGGTGATGCAGGACTGAGTCCTGTGGACTGCGTGCCCGGGTAAACAAGGAGAGAGGAGAATTGTGAGCAGTGATCACGGCATTTATAACAACACCAAGAGAACTATTAGAAAAGACTTGTCTTTAGGAGGACCCATATGATCCGCGGAGTCTGACTTCCTCAGCTATTAAAGGTCCGTCCTTGTGTGAGTACAAAGAGGAATGGTTAAGGTTAATCATGTTACAGCCACAGGATACTCTGTGTGAGAGTTCCTAAAACGAACTCACGGCCCACTTACATGTCCAAACCAGACCCGGAGAGGCCCACCCACTCCGCCGGCATCAGACATCCGGATTCATCCGGTAAAACCAGTGTTAACTTGCTGCAAGTTGTGTCTCAAGGTGCCCTTGACACGCACTCCCTCTTCTGTCTGCCAGACACGTCCTTATATCCACAGGCCCAAATATGCAGAATGAGGAGAAAAGAGACCCATATCTAGAATGCTGCTTTCTTTACTAATATCATCAGATCCAAGGTGATTTAGTGTGAAATCTTTTCCCTTGGGACATCTAAATGGGTTTTCAGAAGTCAAGCACTCAGAAACATCCCAGTTAAAAGAATCTTTTTGCTTGAAGTTTAGACTATCAACCTAATGGAATTAGACTCTTTCTTCTCATTTTTCTCATGCCTGATCACCCAAGGTGTCGGGTCTCATTAACACACTGAATACCCAGTTTCCCCTCTTCACGTCACCAGTCTTCAGAGAACATGACCTTTATTATCCCTTCATAGGTGGAAAAGAGATTGGTAGTCAAATACCTTTAGGGAACTCTAGATGAAACACCATTAAATAGATTTCTCTACCACGGAAATCTCAGGACCTCTGTTGTACTGATACGCTCGTGCGGACCATGACTCTTTCTGAGGGGATGCCATGTAGTGGGCAGTGGGTGCCCCGTCGGCAGAGAACGTAAGGAAGCTAACCTTTCTTAGGAGCAGATACGGGGAGCGATTTCACCGCAGGCCTCTTAGTTTCCTTCAAGTTAGCAGAGCCCTGGCTTCACAGAAATGACACCGAATCCCAGTGCGATTACAGTCCCCACACCGCATCTATCTGTCTTCAGCTACGGACGGTAATGGTATGTGACATGGAAAATACCAGGCAGGTTGTTTTCAAGTACACTGAATAAAGGTAGAAGAAAATTCATGTTCTCAGATTTTATAATAAATGGGCTCCTAATAAATGATCTCTGTCCTCACACTGTTAAAGCACCATTAGTCCAGTTCAGTGAAGGTCTCTGAGGCAAAAACAGTAAATGGCCATTTTCTCATTCAGTCGCGGAGGCTGACCTTCAATTACTGTGACACCTGATCGACAGTTATTGCTGATAAAAGTAAACAACCAGTGGCGACTAATTTTTTCCTGAGGGCACATGCATGCAAAATATTTTGATTTATTAAAAGTACACAATCAAATAGGATAAAATTTTAGTGTAAATAATTGCTGGGAAACATTGCTTTGAGGGAAAATTGGCAGATACTCATCTTATGCACTAAAAATTATATCCTTGATAGGTTAAAGTTGTATTTCATTAAGAAGAATTAAATTCTCATGAAATTCAAGGACTTATCTGTCCCATAAATTGAGGCAACCTTAGAACCATGACATTGTATATAATCATATCCATTTCCCTCTAAATAAGTAATTTATATGTATTTTACCCTTGTCTAAAGTTTCTTAATTGCCTATGAACCTGCTTTGTCTTGACCAGTATTCATATCTCGCATCATTTTCTCTTGAAGTTCACGCAGAATAGTTTCATTCTCTCTTCAGTCTTCATTGCCTCACCTGATAATAAAGGAGAGAGTTGACCTCTGGGGAAAAGGAGCAGCACTGAGTGAGGTCCTCTTCGACACATCTCTCCACCTGAAGACAAGCACCAAACACTGGCGACTGGTGTAGCTAAAATTTAGAGAGGGAATCCACAGTGTTTCTAGCAGGAAAAAACAGAGGATGGAGTTTTTAGGGTGACCACAGCCGTTGGAAAGAAAAGGAGGGAATAAAGAAAAGGAGAGAAACAGAGGGAAATTCCTATGTTCTGGATGTGAACTCTGCCCAAATCTCTGACTGAGCCCTGAGCTATGCATGTGTGGGCCAGTCGGCCAGGAGCCCAGCCAAAGCTGAACAGATTTCAGGGCTATTCATCAAATGAAAGCGGGATAGAGATAGGTTCAGCCAAGTTAACTGCCTGCTGGAAACAAAAACAAGCAAATAAAAAATAAATCAATAATCTTCTGAGAAACATAATAGAATCTATTGTATCTATCACATGCAAAGTCTAAGGGTTCAGGATACAATTGAAAATCATTGAACACACAAAGAAATGGGAAAATATGGCCAAAACTCGAGAGAAAAGGCGATGAAGAAACACCAGTCCCTAAGTAGTAACCGGCAGAAATTTTAAAGCCATTGTTATAATTATGCTCAGGAAATATACTTGTTGTGAAGGAACAAATAGGAGTCCCAGCAGAGAAATGGAAGCTATAAAAAAAGAACAAAGTGGAAATTCTAGAATTAAAAATTACAATTACTGAAATACAAAAATTAATCAGTGGGGTTATGAGCAGATCAGAGATGAGAAACTATGGGTCCGTAAGTCTGATAATAGAGCAGTCACATTGATTCAATCTAAAGAACTGGGAGAAAAAAAATAGAAACAATGTTAAGAAAGTCTCAGGGACATGTTTAAGAATATCAAGAGTTGTATTCTGCATGCCCCAGCAGAGAAAAGAAAAAAAACAAGAAGAGAAAACGTCTGAAAACACTTATGGCCAAAATATTTCCAAATTTATTATTTTTATTTTTTTTTAAGATTTTTATTTATTTATTTGACAGAGATCACAAGTAGGCAGAGAGGCAGGCAGAGAGAGAGGAGGAAGCAGGCTCCCCACCGAGCAGAGAGCCCGATGCGGGGCTCCATCCCAGGGTCCTGGGGTCACGACCTGAGCCGAAGGCAGAGGCTTTAACCTACTGAGCCACGAGGAGAGAAAGAATCTTCATCAGCCTCCAGGCCAGGCCGCACCGCACAACTCTGAGATCATGACCTAAGCCCCAGTGGAGAGCAGGATATTAACTGACTGAACCAGCCAGGCACCCCTTTATTTCCTATTTTTAATGAGTCATTACTAGTGTATTTATTTTAGAAGAGAAATAAGTGAAACAAAATAATTGTTTTTGTTTGTTTGTTTTAAAAACAAACTCATTTCCACAGAACCAGATATCAGACTGAGAACGTTTATTGAGTTTACAGATTAATCTGAGAAAAATTCCTAAAAATCCTACTTCAAACAATTAACATCTGATATGCCGTGACCCAAGTAACTGAAAGTATTGTTCCAATAATTAAGGTTAGTTCAACCTGTGCTTTCCATGTGGAAGCAGCATCATGGGGAATTGTTGAGACACATTGTACGTAGCGTACAGATAAGTGCATGTGAAATGTAACAGAATCATACATTGTTTATACACAACATAACAAATGCATGTATATACATATTTGTGTGTGTGTAATTTTCTAAAAATTTCAGCAAATAATGAAACTTAAATCTTCCCATGAAAATACTATAGGTCAGAAATTAGATTATTTCCTTATTTATAATTTCAAACACTCCTACCAGCCCTGTGTAGAAGTAAATACACTTATTCTTGGTTCATTGATTTCTCTGAAAGTGAAACAACTACTATTGTCTCAGGGCTCAGAACAAGGTAACTCATGGGAAACTCCATGTAATCAGCTGGTAAGTAGCACTTACTCTCAATTAGATCCTAGGGAATTAATTAGTGGTCAATCAAGTAAATTTTACTGTACTCAGATTGCCGGCATTGATTTGTTCTAGTTTAGTACATGAGGCAACATCAATATTCCTCAAACGGGTCAGGAGCCAGCGGTTCATTATTAGGTATTACGTGGGATCGTCCCCAACCCTCAAAACTACAGGAAATGGCCTCTTCAGAAATGGCTGCTGACAAGACTCCCTTGGGGTCCGAGAGACACATTGGTAGTTGCTCATTTCTATTCTGGCTCAGCTATAAAAACAAGAGCAACAGTGTAAGAAAATATTCTGTCTCCATTAATACTTTTAATATATAGTCCTGAACAGAATGTTGGTGGAAGTATGAACTTTAAAGGCGATTCTAATAAGGGCCCAGAAAGAAATTAGGAAAAAATGTCATTTGAAACTGGAGGAAAGGTGATCTTTGTTATAGGTCACAGACGACCTCGCTGAACGTGCCTTGCTGTTGTGGAGAAACTGGAACTTCCAAGTGATGAACTTGGATTCAGCTGAGCGGAATTCAGGAACGTGTGGAAGGTGGGGCCTGCATTCTTGTTGCAAAAGTAAAATATAAGAAAAAGATAAATCGAGAAATGAAATGTTAATAAGCAAAAAGGAACCAGCTTTTGGTAATTTGGAAAATTCTCAGTGTATCCAGATTATAGAAGACACTAATATTAAATTCAGTGCCAGGAAATTGTGCTCTGGAGGGAAGGCCAAGCCTGTGGGTAGACAAGCATTTACTGAAGAAATTAGACGTGTGACTCTCTACATCCACTCAACCATCTCAACAGAAGCCAGGAAAAACGACAGGATAGTCCTAGAGGGATCTGTGGAGGATAAAGATGGGATAATTTAAGAAATATCTGTTAAAGACCTTTATGTTTAGTGCTATGAATCCCCGTGACATACACAGAAGACCCACAAGGTTTTAGAGAATGTTGTATCAGTCGACATACTTCCAGGTTGGACTAGGGACCTGGACAGGAGCAAATGAAAGAATAGAATGTGGCCAGACTTCCAGAATCCTACCATAGAAACAGTCTGATATTGATACTCAAGTAGAAACATGCTGGGAAAAAAGCAAACAAAACAAAACAAACAGAAAACCATGCTAGGAACAACCAGCAGTCCCTGTCCTGGCGGATGAACCTTACTCCAGACTTTGCCGTGAACGAGAGAAGGCAAGGGTGTCAACGCTCAGGAACAAAGACCCTTTGCCCCTCCTGCTCCTTTACTGGTCCTTCAGGGTAATCCCAAATCCTTATCACTGGGTCTCAGGGACAGGATGTGTGACAAGGGGCCTCACTGGAACTGGGAGGACCTGTTTCTGGGCGGGATGCGAAATGCGGCGTGTTCTACAAGTTCTGGTCAGCATGGCCGAGGGGACGGTGCATATATCTCTTAGATCTCAGGGCAGCTGTTTGGGCTAAGAAAGCTTCAGGGAGGGCAGCTCCCCACGGCATTCCTATGGCAGTGCGGTCATGCAGGCCTCCACAGTCTCCGAAACCTTCCCTGCCCTCAGTGGCCTCCGTGTTATGTTTTCGCAAGCTGGGGAGTATGGCCGATTGCACGCGCTGCATTAACCCCAGCACAAACGTGCACTGTCCTTTAGGAGAAATGAAGAGTGACATAGAAGAATGAGCCACAGGCATGGGGCACTCAGAGCACAAAGGCCTGTGGGGTTACAGCTCCATAGCAAAGGCTAGAAGCACGTGTGCAGACACAGAAGTGGGAGCCACGGACGCACAAGAAGTGGAGACCCCCTGAGCCACCAGAGGCTTCTGAGCCGCCTTGGGGACAGAGACTGTGGAGCTGTCTGGCGCAGAGGGCTAGGGAGCTGCAGCAGATCTCGAGCACAGAGCCGGGCCCCGGGGGCAGACCGCTGCACCGCAATGCAGGATTCCCAGTCCCAGAAATTGAGTAGAATGTGGCCGCTGGGTTTTGGACTTGCTTGGAGTCAGTCACAGATGCCTTTTTCCTTCTGTATTCTCCATTTTGGGGTAGGGATGTTTGTAGCTGTTACTACCCTGTCCCAGCATTGTGTCTTGGAAGTGGGCGCTTGTTTTCTAGCCTCACGGTTCCACAGGTGGAGAGGACTCTTGCTCCAGGATAAGTCATGCCCAGTGTATCACTCATACCTGATTTCAGTGATTTAGAGGACGACATTTGGGACTTTTCGACTGATGATATTGAAATGAGATTTTGGACTGAGAGTCACCGCTGTGTTGTGTTGAAGTTCGGGGAGTGTTGGGATAGAACAGGTGTACTCTGTGTGGGGTCGGATGTAAATTTTGCAGGACCAGAGGGTGGACTGTAACAGGCTAAGCGGCGACTCCAAAGATATTCGGACGTCCTTATGCCTGACCTTATCCATGTCACTTCATCTGGAAAAGGGGTCTTTGCAGATGTAATTAAATTAAGGATATTGGCATAAAAAAGCTCATCTAAATTATCTGAACGAGCCTTAAATCTAATGACAAGTATCCATGTAAGTGACGCCCTGAGGAAGCAACAGTGTGGCCGTTGAAACTAAGACTGGACAGAGAGAGCCCCAGGCTGGGGGCACCAGGGGCCACAGGCCGGGGGCACCGGGGGCCACAGGCCGGGGGCACCAGGGGCACCAGGTGGAAGACGCAAGGAGTGGGTTCCTCGCCCAGAGCATTCAGACTTTGTGCAGCTTTGTTGACTTCTTGATTTTGATCCGGAGTGATGGAACAAATTTCTGTTATTTTAAGCCACCAAGTCTGTGGTAATTTATTAGAGCAGCCCTGGAAACAGGCTGGAAACAATACGGTAGCCCTTGACTGGGAACTCAGGGAAAGGAAGTCTCCTCTTTCGGTCATACGCGCCAGTCGTGGAGCTTCCGTCGTGCTGAGTGCAGGAGCTGGGGGCACAGGTCATACTTGTGTCCGTGGTGGACACACACACCACATGCTCTCACTGCTCTTACTGAATTGTTGTAGATTCTCTTGAATAAGTGTTTCTTTTGTTGTTGCTGTACGTCCTTAGGACAATTTCCAGATTCTTCAAATGGTTGGTGGTTTTTTGTGTGTGTGTTTTTAAAAATAATTTTGACCAATTATGGTTGTTTTGTTGAGGATCTGCTTGGCAAAGCTCCGAACACTGGCCCTGCCGAAGTGGACCGCTCCACTTTGTGTTTGCTTCTCCTGATACTGAAACAACACGAGTGAGTGGCACAGAGAAGTCCGGTTAAAGCAGTCATAGAATTCGTCCGTGTATGGTCTTATTTACTCACATGTATTTTAAAAAATCAATTGCCATACTAGTCTATTTAGTTGAAAATATGTAATTTTCTTTTGCAAACTCATCTGGCAAGGACATAAAACTGCAGTTTGGTTAAAATGAAGTAATTTTCCCTTATCAAGTGTTTTTTTATTCCCAATAATATATTCAAAATACTGCGACCACGCTCTCACAATCCTCCAAACCAGAGCCCTCATATACTTCGAGTATAGACAAAACGGGTTGTGGTTTTTGTGCTTTTTGTGGTTTTTTGGGGTTTTCAGGAAATAATGTTAGTTTTGCCTTTTTATAGTTTTTATAAGCCTAGAATCTGGATAATGTTCTATCAGGGCTAAAATATGTCAGGCTTTAAAATTTTTATACTCCCAATCAAAAAGATAAAAAAATCTACATTGCTGTTTGATTTTATCTAAATCATGCACATGTCTTTTCAATCAGTCACCCAGAATTCTTGCATTTTAGGAACTCTAACATTTTGTTGTCTTTTTCCCAGTCCTGCAGAGCGCTATAGAAATGACTGATGTTCCAGAGAACTACGCTAAGAGACACACCGTTTGCCTAGTTTCTCAAAAATCAGAACTCCACTTTCAAATCAACTGAGATCCTGAAAAATTACAAGCATGAAATATATATTACTTACAAAATTGTTAGACATATTCTATTTTTACTAATGCCAGTGATAAGAAACAAACACCTGGTGAATAACTTTACATTTTTGGTAACACGCATTCAAAACCATTACAGCCTTTTTTCATTGCTGTAACACCTCATCACCATGTGATAGTAAATTTCTGTAGCGTCCCAGAAAGTAAGAGGTTCGTGACCTTCCTAATCACACTCCTCAGTATTTAATTACATCATAGAGCTGTTAAGATTTATTAATAGTTGAAAATCATTTTGAATTTGGAGAGTGTCACAAGAGTCTGATCATTATTAATTTACATGGATAAATGCAAGACACTGCAAACAAAAACCGAGCTCTGTCCAAGACCAGGAGCATTTTAAAGATAAAAACAGAGATGTGCAGGTACAGTCTATGTTATTCTAATCTATAAAAATTATATTTTTATGAAATTCTGATTTACTACTTTAAAACTAAATTAGAACAATTAGCAGGCATATATTTGTTCAATGGGAGACGAGGTATAAATTGGGGGCACTCGTATGTTTTGGTGATTACGTGAAGTAATGGTTTCAGACTCCACATTTCTTTGTGTGACCAATTCCAACAACCTATACTGCAAACTCTGGAAGAAAAGTGAGCATAGCTGTGTCATGTTATTCATTTTAATATTTTTTAGAAAATTTATTTATTCTGTTTATCAAAAGAAATAACAAAAATAACACATGAACACTAAATTGAAAATTTGACATGATTCATTCTGGCCTCTCAGAATCCAGTTTTGAACTGAATCGTCAGCTGAATGACGAACAGCTTTGGCCTCGAGACTGATGGCTGAGAATGTGACAGAAACACCAGCCTATGAAAACTCCAAGTGTACCCCTAAGTGTATCACATGATCAGTATTACGTGTGTCCGTGTGTGTATGTATGTGTGTGTGTGTTTTCGTTCTGTATTAACACATAACCCAAGTTCAAAATTATTTTTTCCTTTACTAATCAAAAATCCTCAAACATATGGTTCTTAAAAGCCTGTATTATAACCAAATACTAATAACACTAAAAAAAGATATCTGGAGATTAACAAGAATTTAGTCAAAATTTTAGTTAATATTACAATTATTAACACAGAAGTGAAGGTTTCATTCATGGGAAGAAAAGACAGTTATTGGGCATATAATGTGTAACAAGAGACGTAAACTATTAGAAAATGCTACTGCACTGCATCCATATTTACAAAGGTTTCCTTTTATCAAACTCGACGGAAGGTTTAGCTAATTGTTCACTCTAAGCTTTTGCCTTTAGATTGTTTTTGGAATTAACTCCAGTGTATATTCTGACCAATATAAATGTTTCTGAAATAATATTTTCATAATGTTAAGTCAGAGTATTTTAGTCAAATGCTGCATGAATATTAAATAGAGGTTATTGGCATAAATTTCAACTGTGAAATCTCTGTATAAGTAGGGTTAGTTCTAACAAATTCTCCTCTGAACAGTAGAAGTCAGTGAGAGACAGAGAACTTGGAGGGCGACTGAGGGTTTTTTAGGGGAGTGGTATTCTCAGACAATTCTGACCTAGTTTTGTGTGCAGGGTTGTGTGTAGTAATGTGCATGCACATGAAAATTTGAGAATCACCAAATTACTAGAGCAAAAGAAAAAAAAAAAAAGTGAAAGTCTCTATCGAAGTACCAGAACTTCAGATGATCCTACCTTTAAGATACTATTTAATGCATAATGAACAATGGAAGGAGACTATGGAGCTCATTAGAAGAGGGTTCCTACTAGCTTGACTTGAACCTCCAACCTCTGTATCATACAGATGCAGGAGCTTAAACAGCTCTCACGTTTCTGCAGTACGCACGGCACGGGTGTTGAATTCTAAGAGCTTGGGCTTTCTCACTGGATTTACTCTGTTTGATGTCTTAATAATTATTCTTCTTTCGTCTTCCTAAACGTTAGTACATTTGTTAGAGCCGACACTCTGATGTTCCTTGAACATACAAGGCTTTTTTCCCCTCGCGTACAGTTAGCCAGCGTATCATTGGGTTTGACGTAGCGTTCAACGATTCATTAGTTGTGTTGAACACCCAGTGCTCTTCACAACGTGGGCCCTCCTTAATACCCATCACAAGCCTTTTTTTTACTTCATGGATTTGCTGTTTCCTCCTTCTTCTGAAATACTCTTATCCATTAGTCCACATCATTCAATTTTTCTTCTGTAGCTCAAATATTATTAAAAGACCTTCCAGTACCAGTCTATGTATACTAGACCCCCCAGCACTATCTATGCTCTTCATTTTATTTTCTCATAGCACTTGGTACTATCTGATGTGGACTGTTTAGTTTATAGTTCATATCTCATACTGCACATTCCCAGACCATAGTAGTTGCCAGGGCCACAGTTGGTTTTCCACAAGTAATTGCAGGATGCAAGAGTAAATGAGCCAGTTAAAAACTGAATGTGAATGAACAAGACAAAGTAAAGTATCGTAATCTACAGTAAGTTAAGCTCATGCATTAGCAACTACTCCTGTGCATTTTCACGGGTGTTTGTGTGTACAGCCACGATCCTTAGTCATTGCAGAGCATGAAACAGTTGACTCACCCCTCAGATTCTGGTGGATTAGTCTTTTTAGTGTCAAAGAACCATTACATATCACTGTAAAAAACAAAGGAATGGAGAAAATCAATGAATCTAAAAACTTACTTTGAAAAGATAAAATTAACAAATTTCCAGTAAGGTTAATAAAAAGAAGACACAAATCACAGTAACAGATAAGGTGGGTGGTCATGACTACCAGGTACAGAGAAAAATAACTCTTTGACTACAAATTCAATAACTTAGATGAAAGTGACAAATGATTTTTTTAAAGATTTTTATTTATTTATTTGAGAGACAGTGAGAGAGAGGCAGAGAGCATGAGAGGGGGGAGGGTCCGAAGGAGAAGCAGACCCCCGGCTGACCAGGGAGCCCAATGAGAGCCTCGATCCTGGGACTCAGGGATCATGACTGAGCCGAAGGCAGTCGCTTAACCAACTGAGCACCCAGGTGCCCGAAAGGGGCCAAATCTTTAGAAGATACAAACTAGCAAATATGCATAAATTCAGCTAAAAATCATACGTTTTATTAAATCTGTATGTCATATGGCCCTACAAGTTTCACAACTGATTATTTAAGTCTCAGTCTATAAGGGTGGGATGAGTGTATCTTGTTACAAATTGGGTATAACCTTCAAGTATATGTTATGTTTTCAGGCATGAACCTGACAGAAATAGGAAGCAGAAATTATTTCCAGTGCGGGAAAAAAACAAATGCTTAGAATGATTTCTCATACAGCTCTATCTAAGTGGGTTAAAATTTCACCCTTCGATGTGCACTTTGTGAGTGTGCGAAAGCACGAGCATTTCCAGGAGCTGCAACGGTGCAGGAGTTGGTACTTGGAGAGATCACAACACGTTAGCGATGTCCAGTCAACACTACTGTGGTGTAGAGTCGGTTATCAGATTTTGGAAGAGGAAAGAGAAAGAAGACAAAATTTTTCACAAAGATGAATTAAGTAAAAGAAATATAAAAACGAAAATGTGTATAGTAATTCTTCAAGTAAATTCCTTCCATGGACATTACTGCCTTCAGTCCTCCATATTTACCTGCTATAAACATCACGTTTTGATATTTCCTAACAATTTTCAAATGTACTTTTCCCTTCAGCTCACTGAATAACTCGCAAACCCTTTTAAGAAGCACGGCCTTTCACCCTTCCATGGATTTGCACAAGCGGCCCTAAAATGACCTTTCACCACTCCAACAAACTAAATCAACTGCATTCAAATATCCCCTGAAGCTTTCTGGGTTCATTTCTTCTAAACGTGGTATCCTATGATTGCTTCTAGAACAATCATATAGAATACAAATTAACTAATTTGGATTGAGAAACCTTTGTGATTAGGGACTATATTTTGTTTTGTTTTGTTTTCATGATAAGACCTGATCACCAAATCCAGGGTCTGAATGAAGAAGGAGCTCAGAAATATTTGTCGAAGAAAGACTGAATGATTGGCGAGGGCATGAACTTTAAAAACAGGATATGGATATTTTCTATTTCAGAAGAAAATGATTTGTTATAGAAAAGACAAATGGGCCTGTCATCGGAACACAACGACAACGAGGAAGACTAGTTTCTGCTTATCTAGAAAGGCACACGGCTTCATGGATAGCACAGCCCTCTCCTGGAGCTTAATGTTGCTCAGAAATGGAAAAGCTGCACATGAGGGTAAAATAGCTCAGAAGAGAGTGTAGAGCTTCCAGAACTAAAGGCATGAATGCTTTCAGATGGGCAAAGGAGAAGACGCGCAGGTCGGGGGGAAATAGAAGAGCTAAGGCAGACAGTTCATTCTTCATCTGCAGAAGGGCAGAGGCAGGACCTAAGAGTTTTTCTACAAGGTAGAAAGTCACCAATTCCAGGCCCCCCCCCCAAAATGATGAGGTGGTGTAGATGGTTGGGAAGGGGAAAAGGATACTATCAAACAGAAATCTAAGCACATTCTGGTGAAGGCTGAAGACCCACAAATCTTGGCATCACTTTCATGAAATCCTCTTTTTTTTTTTAATTTTATTTATCTATTTGACAGACAGAGATTACAAGGAGGCAGAGAGGCAGGCAGAGAGAGGAGGAAGCAGGCTCCCCATGGAGCAGAGAGCCCGATGCGGGCCCGATCTCAGGACCCTGGGATCATGACCTGAGCTGAAGGCAGAGGCTTTAACCCACTGAGCCACCCAGGCGCCCTCATGAAATCCTCTTTTGCACTGCAGTTGATCAGTTTTATCAGTTATCAACCTAAGATTGTGCTAAACGGATTGACAACATGAAAAGAACCAAAACATTCTCAAATAACATTGAGGAGGGGAGCATATGGAGAATCTTAGACCCAGTTCACTATTGAGAAAAGTTCAGGAATATCAATGATTATCATTAGTTTCCAATTATCTGGTGATAGCTTCTATGTGTTTCAGAGAAACACATAGTACTTTAAAAGATGCAAGTACTTTAGAAGATGCTCCCCTTCCTATAGAATAGCCTGAAAGGGCTAAATAACTACATGCAAGCTAAATACCTCAGTGATGCTGGAGAAGAGAAGTCAGAAAGAAAGGCTACCTGTGATTGAGACTGGCGCTAGGGACCAAAAAAGTAGAAATGTATCATGAAGAATGAATAAATAACTGAAAGAATGAAAAGTGAACATTCATTAAATGTCATTTAGTCGCCAGATGTTTTCACAAGTGTAATCTAAGTTACTTCTCTCAAAAATTGTTCGGACTAAGAATTTTGTAGATAAGATCATTCAAGCTCAAAGAATGACTTGGCTAAGCTCGCCCAGGCAGGCAGGGACACATCTGTGTCAGAAAAGCCGTTCGATGACAAGCGTCATTCTGTCCCCCCCAGTCCCTCCTGCCTCTTCCCTTCTGTTGTGTTCCGCCGAACACGCCACTGAGAGAAGAGTAACCAAGAATGTTTCACTTGCATCTCAATTTGGCTAGAAACAAAAGTCTCAATAAAAAATGTCATCAGAACATTTCATGGAGGGGCGCCTGGGTGGTTCAGTGGGTTAAGTCTCTGCCTTCGGCTCGGGTCAGGATCTTGGGGTCCTGGGATCGAGCCCCAAATCAGGCTCTCTGCTCAGTGGGGAGCCTGCTTCCCACCCCCCTCTGTCTGCCTCTCTTGTCTTGCCTACTTGTGATCTGTCTGTCAAATAAATAAATTAAATCTTTTAAAAAGTTTCATGGAATCATTTAGCTTCTGTATTTTTTAAAATAAACTTGGTGATTTTTTTCTCATTTGAAACCATTAATATTCAATCACCAGAAGATAAAACTGTTAACATTTGAGGAATCATTTAATTCATAGTTTCCTTTCAATTAATTGTTACGAATATAGCTCTTTAATAAACTCAATATATATGTTTAAGGGAGATAAGATAAATTATATGATATTGAAATTTAACTTTTATTTATAATTTGTTAATATGAGGGCTCTGAAAACCTATTCGATATTCACAATGTGGAAATATAGACATTTTGTATGGGGAAACATTCAGCAATGATTTTTACAGCTTTTTTTCTTTAGTACTTGGAAATAGACATGGAAGCAAATGTTTCAGAGATAATCATGAAATAGATGACATAAATGATTTAATAAAAAATCACACACAGAATGTAGATTATTAGCATTAGAACATTGACTGCAAAGAAAAATCTTTATTATCTTAAACCAAAACATTGAGATATTAAAACACTCTGTGAGTGAAAGTAGTGATCTCTGTTGTATGAAAATAAAAACTGGAAGTTCAAAGGTTAGAACATAATAAAAAGACAAAATAATATTCAACATGTTCTAAGGAAAAACAAAAAAAATTATTTTCATATATATGATAGTGGTTTATATCATTTTAATGAGGCTATATATATTCCAATCTTTGTACTTATAAATATATTAATTGTAATCATGGAGTCAAAAGCATAGAAATTCAGGATTCTTTAAAAATAATTGATAAATTTTTCTAAGTGGTATTATTGAAATTTTTTACATAGAATTCTATGAATTTTCAGAGTTCTATAACAATTATTTATGAATTAAAGCAAACTGATAGATTTTTACTTATTACTTACTATTCTGTTACATAAATGCTATAGTTTATTTATTTATTTTAAAGATTTTTATTTATTTGACAGAGAAAGAGAGATCACAGTAGGCAGAGAGGCAGGCAGAGAGAGAGGGGGAAGCAGGCTCCCTGTTGAGCAGAGAGCCCGATGCAGGGCTTGATCCCAGGACCCTGAGATCATGACCGAGCCGAAGGCAGAGTCTTTAACCCTCTAAGCCACCCAGGCACTCCTAAATGCTGTAATTTAAAACAGAAATATAGCTAGTTGACATTTGCAATTGGAAGTAAATAACAAATTAATAAAGCAATTAAGACTAAATAAATATTTAAATAATTATGCATGAAGAAAAATATAACAATATGTTTATAGTTTATCATTTTCATCTGTCCTCTTACATAACAATTTATTTTCATTCCTCTTTAAACCTTTTATTGGATATTTAAATTTTGAAGGCTACCTTTTTATGTGTTCTTAATAAACTAAAATGTAAGACATTTTAAAAGAAGAAAATAAAGAATCAGTTACTTTCCTATACACTAATGATGTAACTGTAAAAAGAGAAATTAGGGAATTGATTCCATTTACAATAGCACCAAAAACCATAAGATACCTTAGAATAAACCTAACCAAAGTAGTGAAGCATCTATACTCTAGAAACTACAGAAAACTCATGAAAGAAGTTGAGGAAGACACAAAAAGATGGTAAAACCTCCCATCCTCATGGATTGGAAGAATAAACATTGTTAAAATGTCTCTTCTGTTCAGAGCAATCTATACTTTCAGTGCCATCCCCATCAGAATACCAACAGCATTTTTCAAAGTGCTGGAACAAAAAATTCTAGTTTGTATGGAATCAGAAAAGACCCCAAATCACCAAGGAAATGTTGAAAAAGAAAAACAAAGCTGGGGGCATCATGTTGCCTGATTTCAAGGTGTGTAACAAAGGGGTAATCACCAAGAGAGCATGGTACTAGCACAAAACCAGACACAAAGACCAATGGAACAAAATAGAGTCCAGATGTGGAGCCTCAACACTATGGTAAAATAATCTTTGACAATGCAGAAAAAAATATCCAATGGAAAAAAGTCTCTTCCATAAATGGTGCTGGGAAAATTGGATAGCTTTATACAGAAGAATGAAATTCAACCATTCCCTTACACCACACACAGAAATAAACTCAAAATGGATGAAACACCTCAATATAAGACAGGAATCCATCAAAATCCCAGGTAAGAACATAGGCAGTAACCTCTTTGACATTAACCATAGCAACTTATTTCAAGACATGTCTCCAAAGGCAAAGGAAACAAAAGTCCCCTTCTGGGACTTGGTCAAGATCAGAAGCTTCTGCACAGCAAAGGAAACAGTCAACAAAGCAAAGAGGCAACCCACGGAATGGGAGAAGATATTCGCTAATGACAGTACAGACAAAGAGCTGATATCCAAGATCTATAAAGAACATCTCAAACTCAACACCCGGAAAACAAATAATCTTGTCAAAAAATGGGCAGAAGATATGAACAGACACTTCTGCAGAGAAAACATACGAATGGCTAACAGACACATGAAAAAATGTCCCAACATCATTAGCCATTGAGAAATTCAAATCAATACCACATTGAGATACCATCTTACACCAGTTGAAATGGCAAAAATTGACAAGGCAGGAAACAACAAATGTTGGAGAGGATGTGGAGAAAGGGTAATTCTCTTCCACTGTTGATGGGAAGGCAAGCTGGTATAGCCACTTTGGAAAACAGTGTGGAGATTCCTCAAAAAGTTAAAAACAGAGCTACCCTGTGACCCAGCAATTGCATTCCCAGGTATTTACCCCAAAGATACTGATGTTGTGAAAAGAAGGGGCACCTGCACCCCAATGTTCATAGCAGCAGTGTCTGCAATAGCCAAACTGTGGAAAGAGCAGAGATGCCCTTCAACAGAAGAATGGATAAAGAAGATGTGGTCCATACAAACAATGGAGTATTACTCAGCCTTCAGAAAGGATGAACACCCCATTTGCACTGACATAGATGGAACTGAAGGGGATCATGCTGAGTGAAGTAAGTCATTCAGAGAAAGACAATCATCACATGGTTTCACTTACATGTGGAGCATAAGGAACAGCATGGAGGACCTTAGGAGAAGGAAGGGAAAATGAAGGGCTAGAAATCAGAGGGGAAGGTGAACCACGAAAGACTATGAACTACAGGAAACAAACTGAGGGTTTTAGAAGGAAGTCTGGTGGGGTGATGGGTCGCCCAGTGATGGGTATTAAGGTGGGCACGGATTGCATGGAGCACCGGGTGTTATAGGCAAACAATGAATTGTGGAACACTACAACAAAAACTAATGATGTAATGTATGGTGACTGACATAATAAAATTTTAAAAACTAAATATTAAAAATTTAAGAAAGGAGAAAATAAAATCTAATTAAAGAGGCATTATCTACATTTAATTTAAAAGTAACTTTGTCATGGGTCTTTCTGTCCTGCAAGAAAAACTATTTTTCTGTTCTCTTTTCAAATAATACTTCTCTGAACTACCTTCAGGATTTAGGGTATATACCTGTTCTTTTATGTAACAGTAAACCTGAATACAGACAAACATGAAATTCTCTTTGACAAGCAGCTTTGCTTTTATCAAGCCCACATTGCACTGATTTCTGGTGTCAGTCAAATGTGATGATGTTAATGTAAACATCCTGTGAAATCGTTCCAACGTGGATTATTTAGGATTTTACTTACTAGCAATAGTAGGTTTTTGGACTTGTAGGAATTAGTTTCCTTCTCTCCTAAAATGTTCCTCTTTGAATCTACAGTCTTGTTCTGGTAGGCCAGCTGGATGTCAGTTGGGTTCTTTACATCTGTAAGTTTATCACTCCGACTGGCCGCAGCATCCATCGTCCGGTCACTAGAGAGAATTCCCAGTAAATTCACCGGAGAATGAATCCACGAGTAATTATCTTCGGATCTTGTTATAAAGATGAACATCTTCATCTTTACTTCAAGTCCTCCATGTCATTGTCACAGAACTGACAGAGAAGACTTCCTCTCGGGTTCAAAGGATGGTTGTGCTATAAAAATAGAACTGAACTAGGACCATAAAAACCTGACTTTGAGGTTCTGGGTATTGTTAAGGTCTGAGGATCTTGAACAAGTCCTGGAAGTATCTCTGGTAATAATTTTCTTCTTTTTAGAAGGAAGAAAATATACCTCCGTGACACACAAACAACCGGAGAGGTGGAAGTGCTTTGTTAGCAGGGGTTTTGCACAGCCTGTTGCTTGCAGAGGAAAGGCCTTGCTGCTCTTCTGCCTCTGGTAATACCCTCCATTTACACAGGAAATCGCTGCATTTGTGGTCACTGCCCACCCAGAACGAAAACCACCGAGACCACTTGCTCCACCAACTGCAGTAACTCTCTGTCCTCAGAGATGGTGAAGCTGACGTGATCTCGGTGGGAATATGTTTTGCTAAATCAGAGTTAGGGTCCTACATGTGAACGTCAAAATGGAACTCCCAGTCTGGGTAGAGTCCAGTCCAGTATTGACCTTACGTTTACCTCACAATTATAGCAAGTGTAAGACATGCGTCATGTTTTTTCCCTTTTTCTCTCTAGAAATGTGGGGGTCCACTTTAGAAGAACGAGGCCTGGAAAACGCGCGCACTGCGCGACACTTCTGTTCACCCCACGAGAGACTGAATGTGCTCCTGCTGCCATCTTGCAACACAGCTGTGCTCTTGGAGTTGACGTCCTGGTGTCTGACTTGGGAGAAGCGAGGATTTCTCTAGGTCAGCCGCGGAGAGACCAATACTGCGTGACTTCACTCCTATGTGGAATTCAAAAAGCAACAAATGATCATAAGAGAAAAAAAGAGAAAGTCAAACCAAGAAACAGGCTTTCACCGAGAGAGCGAACTGACGGTCACAGAGGGGCGGTGGGTGCTCGACGGGTTGGGCGGGGCATGGGATTAAGGACTGTCCCCACGGCAATGATCAATGATCGATGATCGCGGTCGTGTAAGCAAGTGTTGAGTCACTGAATTCTACACCTGAAATCAATGTTGCTCTGTGTGTTAACTAATTGCAATTTAAATAAAAACTATAAAAATGGGGAAAGACGGGGTTGTCTCTTGAAATTTGAAATAACTAATGAACTGCTTAAAAGAATTTCAAGCCAAACCATAAAATGTTACTGTGTAGGGGTGCCTGGGCAGCTCAGTTGGTTAGTGTCTGACTTTTGGGTTCTACTTGGGCCGTGATCTTGGGATCATGAGATTGAACCCAAGCAGGCTCTGCCCTCAGAGCACTTGAGTTTCTCTCTCCCTCTCACTTCCCCCTACTTGTACATGCACATGTGTTCTCTAAATAATAAATCTCTTAAAAAAAAGTTATTGCATAGCATTGTCAGAAAAGTAAATTTAAAAACAGTAAATAAATAGAACCTTATATGGTAGAATAATATATATCATTACTTTTCTTTTTTCTTTTCTTTTCTTTTCTTTTCTCTTTCTCTTCTTTTCTTTTGTCTTTCTTTTCTTTTTTTTTTTTTACCCTGTCAATACTTTTCCCCTATTCTGCTAAGAAATCCCTTACTCTGAGGTGCCTGAGTGACTCAGTCCATTAAACATCTGATTCTTGGTTTTGGTTCAGGTCATGATCTCAGGGTCATTAGATCCAGTCCTGAGTCGGACTCCATGCTGCATAGAGCCTTCCTAAAATTCTCTCTCCCTTTCCTTCTGCCCCTTCCCACTCCAAATAAATAAATAAATCTTAAAAAAAAAAAAAAAAGATGAAAGAAGAAAGAAAGAAAGAGAAGTTCCCTATTCTTCTTTTAGGGAAATGGTTCAACATTTGCTCACACGCATTTCATAGTGGAATTAATCTCACGACTCATGTTTTGAGGTGAGCATGTGAACTAGACAATCAAGAGTCTTTCTTCGAATATTTTAAATAGAGAATTAAAAAAAATAAGAGTTGTGTCATTTTCACTGGTGAAGCTGAAAAGATGTGAATCTTGGAGCTACTCATGGCCATAATTGCAACTTAATTAAGAAAACCACACAGAAAGGTTTAAGGCAACAAATACATGGAGACAATGAGACAGATACTACAAACGCTGGAAGAAACAAGGAATCAGACTCTCTTAGCTAGACAGAAAGAAACTTTGGAATGAAATACATAATCAGATACTAAAACTACAAGAAGAGAGGATATGTCTAAGTAATAAGTCAACAGAAATATGAGACTAAAGGTAAAGAGATTAGTTTAAATCGTTGTGGACCAGAAGACTGGCCCCAAGAGACAAAGCTCACGCCAGAAGATGTGGCAATTCAGTAACTCTTGCAATGCAAAGTGTGTTGGATGTTGCAGGGCACGACGTTCACTTAACTAAGCTGTTCTTAAGATCGTTTACACAGAGTCAACCGTTTGGCAACATCCTCTCCGTGTCCAATGGTCTTCTGTGTTTGGTTCTGTTCAAAAACAAACAATTCCTAGTCTCTTCTCTCTTACGGTGGAATCAGTGATTAAAGACAGGACCGTCATCTGCAGACAGAGGTGGTGGCGGGAATGTGCTGAATATGGTAGAGTGCGGAGGAAGGAGGCGGAGCCTCTGCTGCTGTCCTCGGGCAGTCGTGCCACCCCCCCGATAATGTATCTTCAGACATTTTGTTGTGTAAAATGAACAATCTCCTAAGTGTTTCAGCCCCTACAAGTCTAGAGTCTGGTCTGCTGGCACTTGTAACAACAGGGGTTTATTTCCCGGCCAGATTCCTGGAGCCATATTGGTCTTCTTCCTTCAGCATTAACAGATGTTCCCACAAAACCCCAAGAAAAGCCCTCTCTCTTCCAAGATCCACGGTCTTTCTCTTAACATGATAGGTGGCAAACGGAAGTAAGACAATAGTAAGACAATTGACAATAGTCAGTCCTCCCTCCTTTGCAGTAGCCGTGTTCGTAAGATGTGAAATATTAAGAAACCAACACATGCTTCCCATGGGCCTGTTCGATTACATTACATCCTGAAGAGACTGTGAGTCATTTTCTCACACTAGGGAGGAATTTAATTTTCCACGTCTTTAATCTTAATACCTTGGTTTATTTAAAATCAGATAACTCAACTATTTCAAAATTAATTTTATTATACAAGTCAATGTAGTATGAAAGCAATTCTTAAAAGTTGATTTGGGTCTTCCTTCTATTATAACTGATCCAATTTCAAATATGATTAGATTCGAAAATTGGCATGACATTTTAAAAAATAAATTATAATTTCTTTTTAAAGGGAAATATTTGCTAAGTCACTCAGAAATTAAAAAAATATTGTTTCACTTTTAATTTAAAAAACAAAATAATATTTCATCAAGAATTACTATTATCGTATTTCCTTTCTCTGGCATTTTGAAACGTGGTCATGTCACTTCAGAATCATTCTGTTAGAGTGATTTTAACATTAGTTAAGTGCCATGGCTTTCTTTAACTTTCTTTTCTTTTTCCTTATGCATTTATACTAGTGAGCATTGCATTATATAGGTACTATAAGATATCTAATTTTAGAAGCTCTGTATTTCCCTTTCATATTGAAACAGACTCAATATTCTGTCTCCCCCCTCCAAAACTTCATGTGTTGAAATCCTAATGTCCTGTGTGATGGTATTAGGGGACAGGCTTTGGGAGATTAGATCATGGGGGTGGAACCCTTATGAGTGGAAATAGTGATCTTACCAAAAAGACTCCAGAGAGCATTTTAACACTTTTCCACCCATGTGAGTATACAGTGAGAAGCCCACAGTCTGCAACTCAGCAGAGGGAACGCGCCAGAAGTAGCCATGTTGGCACCCCCCGTCTCAATGGACTTCTAGGCCCCAAACTCTGAGAAACAAATTTCCGTTGTTTATAAGCTACTCACTCTGTGGTACCTTGTTACAAAAGTCTGAACTAAGACACCTACAAAATTGAAATGAGTAATATGAGCTCCTTGCTTTCAACCATTCTCAAAACAGGAGCACGTGACTGTCGCATAGTAAGAAGTGACTTTTCCCCACATTTCTCTTGTGGCTTGAATTCACGTAGCTCAACTTCCTCTGTGACTGACCTTGAGAGCTAAAATACTGCTCCTCACAACCAAATCCCAATACATTTCCCCTCATTTCTCCTATTCCTTATCCTTTTCCCACACTCAACAGTTCTATCTGTATATAAGCATCACTGGTATTTGATTTGGGGAATTTCTGGTATGAAAATTCGTATTTTTGCACTTAGTCTCATTTCCCAAATAGTCTATCAATTTCCTGCCTTACTTCCAAAAACCAACTCAGTCATCACAAAGTAGCATTAATGTACATATATAAAAAGAGAATTATTCACTCAGTAAGCTTTTAAAACATTTCACAATATGTAGTTTACCCATTTGTAACGGGGTCATGTGTGTGAATGTCTGTTCCCCACCTAGACTATGATATTTATCCCTAGCTCAGAAACGTTCCTGGTAAACAGAAATTTTTCACATATTTTGACTGAGTTTGACTGTAATGGACTTGAGATCTGGCACTAAGTCTTCTACTTCCTCCCGAACTCTTGAGGAGAATTAACAGCACATGGAGCTGTTTATTTAGCAAACGCTGAAAAACAGAAAATGAGGCTAGACTGAATATGTGGCCTGAAAATGGACTAACCGTTGGCCTTTCTAGAGAATGACTTAGTTCATTATCCTTCATTCCTCCTACTAATTATAACAAAAACCCTGGACAAAATAAATAAATATCAGAGCAATCGAAAAGCAAAGAAAAGAAGGTAAACTGGGAATTTCATGGCTTGAGGAATACGCTGAAGTGAATTCTCTGGTTTTTGTTTGTTTTGCCTCCTGTGTACCCTAGGCTGGTTAATAGAGAAACCCATAAACTAGAAATGCCAATGCAAAAAATTTTGTTTTTTGGATTTTGGGTTTTTTTAAGCCCCAAGAAAACATAGCTTCTTTATACAAAGACTGGGACAAGGGCAGCCCTGTAAAACATAACTCTTTTGACTTCCCCCTGGGTCTGGAATGGTAAGAGCTGTGCTGCGCCTCACTGTTGCCCCACAGGGCGCCACAGAGACCGGACAGAACGCTGTCTTCCATCCCTGCCCTACACTAAGTAGGTAGCACCCCTACCTCCTCCCACCATGCACTGTGGGGACCGTGTGTCGGAGCCCTAACACCCCTCCCCAGGCGGCACTAACAGGAGCAAAGGTGCATTCCCTCCCTCCACACTGAGCACTGTGACTACGGAAACTGGAATTAAACCATGTGGAGAATCCCAATCGTAAATTAAGTGAACATCAGCAAAGAAATAGCACCCTTTCATCTCTCTGCCATGCACTGTGGAGACTGAAACGGGACTCCTGTTGACTACGCTAAGCCTGCTCTCAAGGAATGGCCACAGAGATGAAGCACCCAACTTGCCCCCAAGTAGAAGCGAAAGTCATGCGTAGGGACAGGAAGGCATTCTGTGTGTGACATTCTGGGCAGCTTTCAGAGTGACCTATGCATGAGACCAATTGGAATCACAAAGCAACATATTTGAAAACCAATCTGTGGTGCAGAATATTACTAAGGTTTCACATTGGTCCCCCACTGAAAAGCACATAAACAGAGCAAACCAGAACAGCACTGCAAAGGTTTGCGGATCTCAGTTAGCATTTAAACTACAACCCATGGAAGTGGCACAGGACATGCATCCAAACTTTAACGTGTAAATTACGTACTGAAATAGAAGATGAAAACATAAATAGTCTTACAATCTGACTTAAGATTTCCAGAATATATTCCAAAATTATTCAATGTATTGACAATCAGAAACATCAATTTGGGAAAAGAAAATCAACAGACAGCAAATACAAGATAGTGCCAGAACAGTTTTCTATCCTGATTTTAGTGGAAATTATACAAATCTATGCAGGTGATAAAATTTTATAGACTAAACAACAGCAAAACACACACACAAAAAAAGAAGTGCATGTAAAAACTGGTGAAATCTTAATAAAGTCTGTAGTTGAGCTTATTATTTTGTACCGATTTCAATTTCCTTAATTTTTACATTTTTTTTCAGTGTTCCAGAATTCATTGTCTATGCACCACACCCAGTGCTCCATGAGGTACGTGCCCTCCTGAATACCCACCACTGGACTCACCCCATCCCCACACCCCCTCCCTTCTAAAACCCTCCATGCGCTACGTGCCCTCCTTAATACCCACTACCAGGTTCACGCACCCCCCCCACCCCACCCTGTCGATAACCCTCAGTTTGTTCCTCAGAGTCCACAGCCTCTCATGGTTTCACTTTCCTGATTTTGGTAGCTACACGATGGTTTTGTAAGACGCTGTCATTACGGGAACCTAGCTGAAAGGTACACAGGAACTCTGTACTATTTTTGCAACTTTATTTGAATCTAAAATTATTTCAAAATAAAAGTTTAAAAAATTGACTCAGTACAGAATTTGGAATAGTATTTGGCATGAATTCTTAACTCTAAAGTCTCTTTCCTGATCCTACCCTATGCCATCCGTTGCCTAACAACCCCCGTTCTCATTGAGAGGCATGACTAATGGAAAAGTGCCACTGGATTACTTCCCACTGACTGGGAAACAATCATATTTTTGCTTGGCAACTAGCTCAGGGCTGGACAAGCAGTTACTGAAAAAAACAAAGCAAAACGAAACAAAAAACTAAAGTGCAGTTTTTATTTGAAATTTCCCCTGAAACAGAGGGATGTTCATCAATACAGGTTGGGAGCATGCATGGTTTGATAAAATATAAGCACGGCTATAACTTTGCTGAACTAAATTAGGAGGTTTCTTGTCAAGCTTCCAAGAAAAGTGTTAAAACAATGATACTCTGAAACATTTGATTTATATGTAATCAATATCAAGGAAATAGGTCAAATTTTTTTTTTTAAAAAGCACTATAAAAATCATTCCCCAAGCAAGCTACTGTTCCATTTCAACCAAGGAACCAACTCTATTTGGTGACAGGACATTCTCATCATAATTAGTAAAGCTCTGAATTTTGGCTATATAAAAAACCAAATGAAAGACATAAAATGACCAATTTACTAAAGTAGACATAAACATAAAGCAGATGGCCTCATATTCCTGCAAATTCTAGATAAAATTAAACATGTTTCCACCAAATTAACTTCTCTATTAACATCTCTTTAGTCAATAATTTTCCAAAATTCAAGTTGTGACTCCGTTTTTTAAAAGCAGCAGCACCTGGGAAGTAGTGACCAAAATAAATTTATTTCAAGGATTTCGAATTCAGATGTAAAAAATTAATAATGGTAAGCTTTACCTGAGCCATGTTTTCCTAGAAAGCAGTTACTTTAAGAAATCCTCCTACACGTTTGTTTTTGAAAACTTTCCCTTTGCAGCATTTTGTTCTGGAAAACAATTTACCATAAAGAACCACGTTTTTCCATAAGACATTGGTAAGTCTCACTCAACTCTTTTATTTATTCTCATAAGACCTGGAGACAAGTTCCTGAAATATGAAAAATAAATATTAAACATGGATTCTCTGGATTCTTATTCTTTGTTTAAAGAATGACTAGCTTCTGTACAGCAACAGAAACAGTTAACAAAATCAGAAGACAACTGACAGAATGGGAGAAGATATTCGCAGATGACATATAGATAAAGGGCTAGTGTCCAAAATCTATAAAGAACTTACCAAACTCAATACTCAAGGAACAAATAATCTGATCAAGAAATGGGCAGAGGACATGAACAGACATTTCTGCAAAGAAGACATCCAGATGGCCAACAGACACATGAAAAAGTGCTCCACATCACTCAGCATCAGGGAAATACAAATCAAAACCACAGTGAGATGCCACCTCACACCAGTCAGAATGGCTAAAATCAACCAGTCAGGAAACAACAGATCTTCCCCATGAGGATGCGGAGAAAGGGGAACCCTCCTACACTGTTGGTGGGAATGCAAGCTGGTGCAGCCACTCTGGAAAACAGCATGGAGGTTTCTGAAAAAGTTGAAAATACAACTACTCTATGACCCACAATTGCACTATTGGATATTTACCCTAAAGATACAAATATAGTGAAAAGAAGGGCCATATGCACCCCGACATTCATAGCAGCAATGTCCACAATAGCCAAACTATGGAAAAAGGTCAGATGTCCAATGAAAGATGAAATCTTACTATTTTCAGTGCCATGGGTGGAACCAGAGAGTACTATGCTAAGTGAAATAAATCAACCAGAGAAATACAATTATCAATGATCTCACTGATAAGTGGGAATTTGAGAAACAGGACAGAGGATCATAGGGGAAGGGAGGGAAGAATGAAATGAGATGAAACCAGAGAGGGAGACAAACCTTAAGAGACTTAATCTCAGGAAACAAACTGAGGGTTGCTGGAGGGGAGGGATGGGGTGGCCGGCGAGGGGCCCTGGGGCGGGCCTGTGCCGTGGTGAGCGCTGCGTGTTGTGTAAGACTGATGAATCACAGACCTGTTTCCCTGAAACAACTAACACATTATATGATAATAAAGAGAAAAACAAGAAGGACTGGCTGAAATGAGAACTGTTCGTCTCCCTGAGAAGAGCTAGACACAGAGATAAGCGTTTCCCGTTCAGCTAAGCGAAGGGGACTCTCCTGCCCGTAGAACAGCCAGGACTCTAAGTTGCCCTATCACAGCTCACTCCAGTTCTCAGATGTGGAAACTTGGCCTCTTGCAACAGACTGAAAAATGTCTCTTTAATTTTGCCTTTGACAACATAAAATGAAATAAGGTGTTTTGATTTTTCTTTTAGAATATACTGTTTTGCATAGTAAATGATTCTTGTGATCATAAATTTTAATGTGTCAATTTAGTTGGGCTGCCAGGATGCCAGATTCAATAGTTTCTGGTTATGTCTGCAAAGGTGTTTCCAGATGATACTAGTGTTTGAATCAGTGGTCTCAGCAAGTAGACCATCCCTCCCAGTGTGAGTGCGCCGTACCCAGTCCATCGAGGGCCTGAATAAAGTAAAAAACAAAGGAAGGGGGTCTTTGTTCCCTTACTGCTTGTCCACGTGAGCTGGAATGTCAGTCTTCTTTCTGCCCTTGGATGAGGATTGGCACCAACAGCTCTCCTGGTTCTCAAGGCTTCGGACTCAGACTAGAATGACACCCCCAGCTTTCCTAGGTCTCCAGCTTGCAGACAGCAGACTGTGGGTCTTCTCAGCCTCCATAGTTATTATGGGAGCCACTTGCTCTTAATAAATATAAAGGGTTTTTTCCCCCCTTTGGAGAACTCCAATGCAATCCAATGCAAGATTTAAACATTAATAAATTCTAAACTAGTAGCACAGATTCTGATTAATGTACTTTAGAAGGATTGTAAGATAGAGCCTAAGCTGAGTAAGATGACTTGCCGCTTCAACACTAATAATGAAATCAACTTGAACACCGGTTTAGATCTTGCGAAGCCTTTCTCAAGCACTCAGAATATGTCCTCAGAGGGCAGCTGCACAGGTCAGGCAAACAAGGAGATTTTCCTATGAATTTAAGCTTATACCATTGATAAATAAAAGACAGCTTTCTTATTTAGAATTTGTAATTCTACAGCAATTATTCCAAGTATATTTGGAGGTAAAGTGAGTCCATCTTTTTAAGAAAGCAGAATAGGGAAAGACAAAGAAACTCTTTTAGTCTCGCTCCTGCATGTGCAGTGAGGCTATGAAAGATTCTGATTCTGAAGTGTATTTTTTTAATTTTCCAGAGACAAAAACAAATAAACAAAATAGAGTGGGCACTGGAGGTTACTGCAAAGAATCAAGTGCTATGTTGCGCCTAATACAAAGATAGAGAGAGAGAAATTTCATTCATTTTGAGGGGAAAATGTGCAAGTGGAAAAGATAATTTGGTGGAAAGGGTGGGCATAAAAAAGAGAGTCTACTGAAAACAGGAAAAGGGAAGTGGAAATGGTGGATTTCCATCATCCATTCGTCTAGGGTTGTTGGGTTAATGTAGGGCACGAAATCGTCCATAACACCCGGCTTGCCGAAAGGTAACACAGAGGCTGCTGAGGGCAGGAAAGTTTTGGGAGAAGCGCATAGGCCTTTGGAATGTTGAGGCCTGTGTGACCACTCTGTCCTAGGAACGCGGCGCCCGGACTTGCCTTCTCTGAAGCTTTCTTAGCCCAAATAAGCCACCCTGTGATCTAAGAGATGTATGCACTGTCCCCTCGGCTATGTTTAGAAGAACGCATAGAGCACGCAGATTAGCATAGGGCATCTTTCCTGTAAACAGCTCCTCCTAGTTCCAGTAAGTCCCTTGTCACGTATCACATGCTCGAGCCACAGTGATAAAGATTATAATTATCCTGGGCAGGTCAGTCAGTTAAGCGTCTGCCTTCCGCTCAGGTCAGGATCTCAAGGTCCTGGGGTGGAGTCGCACACTGGGCTCCCTGCTCCGCAGGGGCATCTGCTTCTCCCTCTGCCTCTCTCTCTCTCTTTCTGTATCTCATGAATAAATAAACAAAAATTTTAAAAAATTACGATTATCCGGAAGGACCAATGAAAGCGGAAGCAAAGAAGAACACAGGGTCTTCCTCCCTGAGCGCTGAGCGCTGAGCGCTTTGCCTTCCTTCTTTCACAGCCAGCGTGTGGAGTAACCCTTCATCCGTCGCTACAGGGAAGACTGGCCTTTTCTGGCAAAGGGTGGAAAGAGTATTTTCATCAAAAACTGATGCTGGTTTTGTGGACTTTTACTCTTCGTTACTCTGTAGCAGCGGCTCAAGCCTCCAGCTTCACGCTTCAGTATCTGTTAGGTCTACCTCCTCTCGGGTCCAGGGTAACTTCCATAGTCCAACCCACCACTACTTCTCACTCACAACATCAACACAGATCTGCTCAGATCCACTCTAGCTCCTACTCTCAACCAAGTCTCTTTTTTCCCATATGACTGGAATTTATTTTTATTTCAAAAGTGATTCTCTTTGTTTGCATAATAAATACTTAAATGTCTCACGTTGTTCTTAGATTTACAGTCTAACTTCATTAACGTGCCCTATCTGCTGTTAAAATTCTTCCTACTTCTCCCAAGTTCACTTCCAGCCATTTCCATCACTGGAGACAAATCAGTCGTTCGGTGCTTTTGCTTCTGTAACCACCATTCCACTGCTCCTGGCACATATGCTCCCTCTGCCCTAGAGAGGTCCTTTCCTCACTTCCTTTTTGCCACCCTAGATTGTACTTAGTTATCTTTACTTCCCCACAGAAGCTTGGTCCCTCCTCATCTCAAAAATTAGATTCAGTTTATACTCACATAACAATCGCTACATTCTTGGCACTTAACAAATTACAAATAAATACCCATATTTTTGTTAAAGTATGATATCAAGGCAAACTGGCAGAAGTCTTGTTTGCACGACAGTTTCTTTATAACTCACCATTAAATAGTGAAGAGCTTGAGTACTGCCATACTAAGGTCAAGACCTTCCGTTCAGTTCATAGGAGATTGTCCAAAGACAGCCACTTCGTGGAGCGACAGGAAGAATGAAGTGTCTGAATGACCAGTTAAAAGGACCTTGACTCAGCCCAGAGGAAATTGCTTCACATTATTAAGAGGATAAAAGAGTGTTACAGAAAATCTAAAAGGACAAGTTACCCTTTGCAGAGCGACATCAAATAGTTGTGAATGTTGGCTGAGTGAGACACATTCTTTGGCAGCATTAGAGACAAGATCAGCGCTTCAGAAAAACATTTGCAATTCAGAAAACCAGTAAATTGTAGAGCAAAACTAGCAACAGAAGTCAGAAAGATTTTACAACTATTTCTGGGAGCCATTGTTGATGATTCCAGAGTGTTTTAGGAAATTTGGAAACAGTTATGCGAGCCGTTGTGCGAGCCGTTAAATTTTTCCTTTTCCTTAAAAATGTAATTAGCTTTGTGTTGGAATTCTTTGTAACATAATACAAAATGTCACTAAATAAAAGAATTACGCAGATAAAGAAAATTGATTTTTTTTTCCAGTGCAACATGTATACTAGGGTTTTATCAATGTCGAAAAGTGTAGCCCTTGGATAAAATATGAATTTCGTTGGGAAACTTAGCTGGGGGGTGGGAAGCGAAGGGAACTCCTAGGACGTGAGGAGAACGGCCCCCATCTGAGCTTGAATTAATAAGGATGGGGAAAGGCAGGATTTTCCCTAAGGAGCATTACAAATATGATTGCCTAAAGGAAGGGGAGAGAAGTAAACCAGAGAGTCTACTGTACTGAGACAGGGAATCTGAAAAGGGGAATACGATTTGTATCTCAAATTGTTAATATTTCCTGGCAAAAAAAAGGGGAGAGTAGAGAAAAGAAAAAAACACATCTCTTGACGAAAACATCTTCAATCCAGACCCCAGTATTTGCACATGTTAAGATCAATCACGTATGAGCTTTTATCAAAAATAGTCAAATTTTTGAGAAAATAATCTTTTTAAAAATAATAATCTTTTTGAGGGAGAGCTTTCTCCCTCAAAGTTGCCAGTAATTACATTTACATAAACTATTTTTTTAAATAAGGATAAACTCATACATCTGTGAAATATTTAAAGAAACAAGAAATTCAGTGACTAAAAATTAAAAAGAAAAAAAGATAATCCAAAAAGTCCAGATAAATTTGAAAATAGACCAAATAAATTTAGACATAAAAATAAATTTATACATAATTCTTGCTGAAATAAAAAACTCAATGAGAGCAAACAAATTAGACTGACCTAAAGTGAGCTGCAGTGTATATCCAAAGTGGTAAACTAGAAACCATACCTAAAACATTACCCAGAGGCAGCACAGAAAGGTAAAGATTTATAAAAATATAGACAAGAATTCGGAAGATGAGGTTAGAATGAAATTTAATGAATGCCCACTTGAAGGCCCAGACAACAAAAACTAAAGTAAATGATACAGATCTAATCTTTAAATAAATAATAGCTGAGAATTGTTCAAACATGGTGAAGAACACAAGTCCACATACATGGATGCATTATGTGAACAAAACAGGATGGATAACATAGACATGCTATAGTGAAATTGCAGAATGTAAGAGAAAATGAGATGATAGAAAGAAGGTAGAGGAAAATTTCTGTTTAACCACAAAAGAATGACAACATACGGAATTCTCGATAACAAAAAATATGTGAGCCAAAAGAAAGCATCTCTGAAGGATTGAGAAGAAATAATTGACAACCTAAAATTGAATACTAACTGAAAATATCTTTCAAGAACATGAGTAAAATAAATTCATTTTCAAAAGAAATTAAAAGTTTACTACCAACAGGTAAGTGTTAAATTTACTTCTAAAGGGTATACTTCAGAACGACTGAAATGTATCCATCCTGGGATGAGAAATCCATGCTTATTGGCTGATAAGTAGCAAAGGAGTAATAGTCCTTGGGAAAGGTGGTAGGCAACTTGGTAGGCGGCACTCGGACTTAGAGTGCATTGGCTTCTCCTTTCAGTTTTATTTAATGTATTCCAACTCTGCATTTAAGACCAGCATAATAGGGGTGCCTGGATGGCTCAGTGGGTTAATCCTCTGCCTTTGGCTCAGGTCATGATCCCAGGGGTCTGAGATCAAGCCCCGCATCAGGCTGTCACCTCAGCAGGGAGCCTGCTTCCCCCCTCTCTCTACCTACCTCTCTGTCTACTTGTGATCTCTGTCTGGCAAATAAATAAATAAAATCTTTAAAAAAGAAATGTGAAGACTAGCATAATAAAGATCATCCATATAGCGCACTGAGTCTCTTCCTCTCGGGGCTCAGACCTAGTTTGAGTCGACATGGCTAAACACACCAAGAAGGTCGGAATCGTGGGCAAATACGGGACCCGTTATGGTGCTTCCCTCAGGAAGATGGTGAAGAAGATTGAGATAAGCCAGCACGCCAAGTACACTTGCTCCTTCTGTGGCAAAACCAAGATGAAAAGACGAGCTGTAGGGATCTGGCATTGTGGCTCCTGCATGAAAACCGTCGCTGGTGGCGCCTGGACCTACAACACCACTTCTGCTGTCACAGTAAAGTCTGCCATCAGAAGACTGAAGGAGTTGAAAGACCAGTAGAAGCACCGCCGTTTGAAACATTGCTAGCCTATAATAAATGGGTTAATTTATGTAACAACAACAACAACAAAAAAAAAGATCATCCATATAAAACTCATAGCAAACATCATCCTCAATGGTTAAAAACTAAGAGCTTTCCCTCTAAGGTCTGGAACTGCATAAGGACGCCCACTCTTGTCACGTCTATATAGCCGGTACAGCATAGTACAACATAGTACATAGCACAGCAATCAGACAAGAAAAAGAAATAAGAGGCATCCATATTGGTAAAGAAGAAGTTAAAATGTTGCTTTTTGCAGATAACATGATGCTATACATATAAAATCCCAAAGATTCCATTAAAAAAAAACTACTAGCAGTAATGAACAAATTCAGTGAAGTGTCAGAATACAAAATGAATACCCAGAAATTGATAGCATTTCTATACACTAACAATGAAGTCACAGAAAGAAAAGTTGAAAAAAAATCATTTATAATTGTATCAAAAATAATAAAATACCTAGGAATAAACGTAACCAAAGAGGTGAAAGACTTTTAGTCTAGAAACTATAAAATACTGATGAAAGAAATTGAAGATGACACAGCTGGAAAGATATTCCATGCTTATGAATTAGAAGAATTAATATTGTCAAATGTCTGTATTATCCAAAGCAATCTAAGAATTCAGGGCAATCCCTATCAAAACACCATGAACATTTTTTGCAAAACTAGAATAAATAATACTAAAACTTGTATGAAACCACAGAAAATGCCAAATAGCCAAAGCAATCCAGACAGAGAAGAACAGAGCTGGAGGCATCACAATCCCAGGTTTCAAGATATGCTACAAAGTGTGGTAATCAAAACAGTATGGCACTGACACAAAAAGAGACACAGAGATCAATAGAATAGTGTAGAAACCCCACAAATAAATCCACATTTATGTTCAATTAACCTAGACAAAGGAGGCAAAATCCAAAATGGGAAAAGACAGTCTTTTCAATAAATGGTGCTGGGAAAATTGGACAGCTATATATAAAAGAATGAAACTAGATTACTTTCCAATACCATGCACAGAAATAAACTCAAAATGGATTAACTACCCAAACATGAAACCTAAAACCATTAGAATCTTTAAAAAAACCCACAGACAATAATTTCTCTGATATCATTCAGAGCAACATTTTCTTAGATATGTTTTCTAAGGTAAAGCAAAAGCAAAAATAAACTATATAAACTTTTGCAAAAGCAAAAATAAACTATATAAACTTTTAAATGAAGAAGAAAACCATTGAGAAAATTGAAAGACAACCTCCTGAATGGGAGAATATATTTGCAAGTGATATATCCAATAAGGGGTTAATATCCAAAATATATAAAGAACTTGTACAACTCAACACCAAAAAAAAAAAAAAAAAAAAATCCAATTAGAAAATGGGCAAGGAATCTGAAAAGACATCTTTACAAAGAAGACATACAAATTGCCAACAGATACATCAAAAGATGCTCAACATCACTAATCATAAGGGAAAGGGAAATGAAAACCACTATTAGATGTTACCTCACGCCTGTTAGAATGGCGAGAATCAACAAGACAAGCAACACATATTGGCAAAGAGAAAAGGAAATCCCCACGCACTGTTGGTGGGAATGTGAACTGGTGCAGCCGCTGTGGAAAAGAGATGGACATTGTTCTAAAAATCAAAACTAGAAATACTATGTGATCCCAAAACGCCACTACTGGGTATTTACCCAGGGGAGATGAAAACACCAATGTGAAAAGATATATGTACCTCTATGTTTATTTCAACATTATTTGTAATATTCAGGACATGGAAGCCACCTAAGTGTCCATCAATAGACAAATAGATAAGGAAAATGTGGTACACACACACACACACACACACACACGAATATTACACAGCTATTAAAAAAAGGATAAGATCTGGCTATTTGAGACAACATGAATGGAAGTCCAGGATATTATGGTAGGTTAAAGAAGTTAGACACTTAGGAAGACAAATATCATATGATTCCACTCCTAAATGGGATCTAAAAATGAGCAAACAAAGAAAAAGCAGACTCAGAGCTATAAATACGAAGAACTAATGGTTGCTGAAGGGGCGCAGGGCGAGAGGTTGAGTGAAGTGGATGAAAGGGGGAGGGAGACACAGGCCCAGTCATGGAGTAAGCCATGACAGTAAAGAGCAGAGCACAAGCAGCACCGTCAGTGATACCGTAGCAGCCACGGAATCGGACAGATGCCGGCTGTGCTTGTGGGGAAGACAGCATAATGCATGAACTCGTTGAATCACTAAGTGGTACACCTGAAACTAATGTAACATTGTGTGTCAACTGTCCTGAATTTTTCAAATAAATAAATAAATAAAAGACTAGGCTCACAATGGGAAGCCTCACAGGTATCCCACTGAGGATGGTAGGGAGTGAATTTGGAAATGTTAGGAAAGACTTTAGGAATTAGGGTTCCTCCAAGTTCTTCAGTACCTCCTAAATAACCTATTTCAGTAAGCATAATTCTTTTTTTTTTAATAATCATATCATGTATTATTAGCCCCAGGGAACAGGTCTGTGAATCGCCAGGTTTACACACTTCACAGCACTCACCATCAGTAAGCAGAATTTTATTTTTTTTTCTTTATTTGATTATCTAAACATAGTCCAGAGTTTCTCCAGAAAAAGATCTTAAGCTCTATTTTCAAAATCTGAGACACTGAACTCCAAGTACAGAAATTAAACATGCATTAGGAAATTTCAACAGCTGAGTTACCTCTAAAGACAGTAGGTTGAAAAGAGTATCACCTACTTAAAATTTCTTCAGAATATTTTAAATGTGGAATGCTACACTACAACATAAGCACAACAATTACATTTCATATTAGTGCCATGAAACCAGAGATCTGGTTATTGAACCCCAGTGGTGCTCAATGTTCTTCTGGAACAGAAGTAAAGGATCACTTTTAGGAACTTGAAAAATAAAACAATCTTCTGAAGGATGACAACAGAAGATACTGAGATTAATCTCTTCAAATTGAAGAAAAAAATATATGCATATATATGCAAACGTATATAATGGTTATCTGCCTCCTTATTAGACATTTTGCTTTAAGAATACTGAAAACACTTCTTTTCTCCATATCATCTTGCTCCTAAAATGGAGCACAACTTGATTTGATAAGATGTGCTTGAAATGATCAGTATTTTGAGCTTTTCTTCTGGTCAGTTTGGCCCACTGATGGTGGGTTATTTTAGTTCTCTCCAAATAAAACAAGGAGATACTGATAGTTGATTTTCTGTAAGTAAAGGACCTGTGTGGTTTAATCAGTGAAGCCTCTGACCCTTCATTTTGGCTCAGGTCATGATCTCAGGGGCATGAGATGGAGCCTGCTTGCCCATCTCCCTCTGCTCTTCCCCTCGCCCCCCCCCCAAATAAATAAATAAATAAATAAATCTATCTTTTTAACAAAGTAAAGGAAATGACTGAGGCATTCAGATATTATGTACTCATAAACCATTATGAAAATGAATATCTCATTTTTTTCTAAAACATTGTTAAAGCATCTATGAAGACAGTGAGGTAAGGAAATTTAAAAAATCTTAAAATTATCTTCAGAGCAATCACCAAAGGGTTAAAAATTTAATGTTATTCAATGAATTATTTTTATTTAAGAAAATCAATTACACTGATAAGTTAGATTGCTTTAAAGTAGTTCAGTTCCCTAAAATACAACAACTAAAGTAAAAATGTCCTGCTTGCAATATTTTAGATTTATAATTAGATAATGAGTATGCGCTTAGCTGTGGTAAAAGCAGTGCAAGTTTGCAAACTATAAAGGTCAAGTAAAATCTTTAAGGTGGCAAAAAAATATTTTTGAAGATCATGTTCACATGACAAGAAATCAAGATTTTATTCAGCAAATGTATGATTATCTGATATTTGAAGGGTTAGGAAAAATGAAGTGTCAAGTCCTTGACTTCAGCAAGTCAGAAAAGACATGCCGATAGCATCAGGAGATAATAATAGATCAAGTGGCATGAGGAACTCCAAGTGAGTCTAGATGAGTTTGAGTGACGTTGTGTTAGGATAGGACTTCATCATAATTATCTCTTCAACAGAAAATTGAAAAATGTGTGATGGCATATGACAAGGAACTTGAGTCAAGGGGGAAGAAAAGAAAATGTAAGGAGTTAGGAAAGCATACACTATGTTCTGTGATCTTGCAATAGTCTACTCAGGTAGAGGTCCATGTGGTGAGAAGTTGTAAATAACTAGGCTAGAAATGCACAGTAGAACCAGATCATCCAATAAAAAAAAAAAAAGAAGAAATAAAAGAGAATTAAAAACTGAATAAATATATAATATGAAATTAGGTAGTTATAACTACTACAAAGAAAAAACAAGGCAGGGTCAGAGAATAAAGTGAGAAGAGGGATGCTATTTTAGGTTGAACAAGAAGAGATATTTGAGCAGAGATCTAAACGGACTGAGGCAATTGAGTTACCCACAGGTCTAAGAGATTTTCAGGTGTGAAGAAGGGTGGGCAAAGAAGCAGGAAAGACTTGGTGAACTCAAAGAGGAGCAAGAAGTCTAGAGTCGGGGAAGAAGAGGGAACACAGACCAATAGAATCAAACCTGGATTTGGAGAAACCGGCAGAGACCAGATCGTGTATGCATGGGAGTGACTTTGGGTGAAGTGTGGAGGTAAACCACCGGAAGGTTTACAGCAAAATGACTTGATATGATTAACAGCTTAAAAGGGTTTCCACGGTGCCTGGGTGGATCAGTGGGTTAAGGTTTAGCTTTGGAATCTTGGTTTCAGCTCAGGTCATGAGCCCGTGGGTCCTGAGATCAAGCTCCATAAAGAGCCCCCTGGGGGAGTGCCGCCCTCAATGGGGAGACAGTTTGGGATTGTTTTCCTCATGCCTCCTATATCCCCTGCTCTCTTTCTCAAATGAATGGAGAGTGGCATGGTGAGAAGAGATTGCCTCCAGGATCCATTTTAAAGGTGACGTCCTCAAAATTTGTTGTTGTGTAGGCTATGGATTAGGAGTGAAAGATGATGCAAGCATTCTTCTTGAGGTTTGGACTTCGGTCTGCATGCAGATAGTAGCGCCGTGCACGGAAATACAAGAACACTGTGAAAGGAACAAGTGTCGTTAGTGGAATGGGGGAGTAGGAATTGATAATCCAATTCTGAATGTGCTAAACTTGACATCCGTCAGAGAGGTTAAATATTCATGTGGATGTGTGTCTACAGTTAAAGAGAAATTTACAGCTAGAAATGAAACTTTATGATTATCAGCACGTAGTTGCAATTAGAAGCCATAGAACTCAGAGTTTCTCATAGGTCATGAAAGTAGAAGAAGAAAAGGAAGAGAGGTCTGAATGTAAGCTCTAGGGTATTGTGATATGTAGAGCTAAAGAAGAGAAGGGCGCAGTAAGTGAAACAAGTAAGTGGTGACCGGTGAAAAGTGTGTATTTCTTTTAGTTTGAGACTAAAGATAAAATAGTCAAAATAAGTAAATAAATCACATACTGAGAGGGACTAGTGTTAATGAATGTCACCAAGATTAAAGTAGATATTTTGTTGAAAGTGACTTCAATTTCAAGCTCTGCTTACCTTCACAGATAGCAATTTAATTGTTGAATTCTGATAGAGACTAAAACTTCTACAAAAGTCGAATTGAAGAATGACCCAAGTGATTTTGTGGGGGAAAAAAAAAGAAAAGAAAATCTGTACGTCTGGGTAATATTGCTCTTCTTATAGAAATAGGCAGATAAATGAATAGGAGCAGTATTTTTTATAAAAGCACTTTTAAAACAAAATCAAACCCTCAAAATTTTAGCGAGTCCCCTTTTATTTAACCAAACACTGCAAACATTCATCAATTTAATTGCATCCCTGAAAAAGTGTTCAAAGTTCAGGCTTAATCAGAACAGGTAATAAAACTCAAATAATTTTCTTGGAAGTTAACATAAGAGTTGGACTTTGAGTGAAATAAAAGAGTAAAGGGGCGCCTGGATGTCTCAGTGGGTTAAGCCTCGGCTTTCAGCTCAGGTCATGATCCCAGGGTCCTGGGATCGAGTCCAGAGTCAGGCTCCCTGATCCGAGGGGAGCCTGTTCTCCCTTCTCTCTGGCCGTAGCTGTCATGCTCTCTCTCAAATGAATAAATAAAGAAATAAAATCTTTAAAAAGATAAAAGAAATAAAAGAGTAAATAAAAAATACATATTAGGTGTTCCAAGTCAGAGCTTCAGTGACTGAAAGAATAAAAACAATGAGAGTGTCACATGAGTGAACTGTTTCCCTTCTCAGAATAATCCACCGCAGCTTCTGAAATCAAGGCGACAAGCCGCGGTGCCTGGAATGAGGCGCTGCTGTGGGGTCCGTTGCCGGAGCGGAGAGGGACCTTCGGAGAACTCCTTTTCGCCATTTACTTCTCGTGATCTATAGAAAATATGCAGGAAAACAACTACTTACTTATGTTTCCCAACTGGACACTAACAGCTCAAGCAAAGCGGTACAGGGACCCCCTCAGGAGACCCAACGACGCTCCTTCTCCGACTCACACCGGCAGGTCTGGGACGTCCCTGCTCAGCTCCTCCCCCGTGACTGCGTCTGTCCCACGCGCCGTCCGTCCCGATGCGGAGACGCGGGTCCCCAGCCCAGGCCTCGTGGTCCAGCTGCGCTGCTGGGGCCGCTCCCCGCGGATGCACCGCCCGAGAGGTGGGCGCCGCGGGCGGGGGCCGGAGGTCCTCGGAGCTCAGCACGACGGGAGGAACAGGATGCGGCTCACGGTCTGGTAAACTGAGGACCTCGAGGTGCGCGTCCAGTCGGAAGCCCTCGTCGCTGACATATACGACTCGCCACCGCACATCGGAGATACTGTGTTTCCAGCCCGGAGATACTGTGTTTCCAGCCCGGAGATACTGTGTTTCCAGCCCGGAGATACTGTGTTTCCAACCCGGAGATGCTGTGTTTCCAGCCCGGAGATGCTGTGTTTCCAACCCGGAGATACTGTGTTTCCAGCCCGGAGATGCTGTGTTTCTAACCCGGAGATGCTGTGTTTCCAGCCCGGAGATGCTGTGTTTCCAGCCCGGAGATGCTGTGTTTCCAACCCGGAGATACTGTGTTTCCAGCCCGGAGATACTGTGTTTCCAGCCCGGAGATACTGTGTTTCCAACCCGGAGATACTGTGTTTCCAGCCCGGAGATGCTGTGTTTCTAACCCGGAGATACTGTTTCCAGCCCGGAGATACTGTGTTTCTAACCCGGAGATACTGTTTCCAGCCCGGAGATACTGTGTTTCCAACCCGGAGATACTGTGTTTCCAGCCCGGAGATGCTGTGTTTCTAACCCGGAGATGCTGTGTTTCCAGCCCGGAGATGCTGTGTTTCCAGCCCGGAGATACTGTGTTTCCAACCCGGAGATACTGTGTTTCCAGCCCGGAGATGCTGTGTTTCTAACCCGGAGATACTGTTTCCAGCCCGGAGATACTGTGTTTCCAGCCCGGAGATACTGTGTTTCCAACCCGGAGATGCTGTGTTTCCAGCCCGGAGATGCTGTGTTTCCAGCCTGGAGATGCTGTGTTTCCAGCCCGGAGATACTGTGTTTCTAGAGAGCGTCTGAGCGGGTTTGTGCTCCACGGGGGTCCGCCCTGGCTGGCCGGGCCTTGCAGGTGCGTGTACGGGGTCGGGGCGGTCTCGGGCCGAGGTTCCCGGGTCGGAGGCTGCAGGAATGAAACGTTTCAGCACCCACGGGTGCCTCCGTGTCACGGTGTAAACCAGCTGGAGCCCCTTGTCCGGCCCGTCGCGGGCGGCTCCGGCCACACGAGTGGCACGACACAAAGCACACTCGTTTTCCGTCCAGGACTGTGAAGCGGTGACTCGGTGGCTGCGGGCGAGCACTGAAACGAGGGGCCCGGCTGACCGCAGCCTTCCGGGAGAGGTTGCCGGTGGGTGGCGTGTGGTTCACGCAGCCGGAGCGACGCTGGGCCCCGGGGCCTCGTGGTGGCTGGGATCGCGCGGCCTCTGCGGGCTCCGGCTCCCGCGCTGCGTGCCGTGGCCCAGGTGACCGGGGCCGGTCCGCGGCTGCAGAAAGCCCAGAAAACAACGACGACACCACTGAGGCTGATTGTTCACGGACAAGCGCAGACGGAACAGCCATGCGAGCTGACCCGGGACTGACTCCGCGTGCGGCCGAGCCCCTCAGCGCCGCAGGCAGAGGCTTCACCGCCTGAGCCACGTCAGGTGCCAGAAGAACTGGGCGTCCGCGGCGCCCGTCCTGCCCCGCACTCGCCATCTCTCCTTAGACGCGCTCCGGGAGCACCGCGGCGCGAGCGGCGGTTCCGGGAAGGCCTGCGGGGCCGCGCTGTCCCCCCCCCGGGGGCCGCGGGCACTCGAAGCCCGTCACGGCCTGAGTCAGCTCCGACAGGCCCGCACGCCTGCAGCCCCCACGGACACCCCGACGCCTTCCTCCGAGGATTTCCAGCCCCTGATTTAAGAGACAAATGGGCTTTATCTTGAGAGAAAACTGCAGAGACTGTAGGTTTGGGGACCAAGGGGAAGCTCCGTCCCCAGCCCGCCGCTGCGTGTGGACGCGCCGTCCCCCGCTGCTCGCTTCCGACTTTCTCAAGAAAATCAGGTAAACCTAGGTTGATTTCGTCTGTGAAACCTGTAAATGTTGACGACCAGCGGTACGTCCTAAAAGACCCTGTAGTCTAACCGCAACACGAGAGGGGACCACAGGCCAGTTCTCAACCTCTGTCTGAACAAACATTCCTCTCTGAGCTCATTTAACCATTTTACTAAAAATATATATATATATATATATATATATATATATATATATATATATATATATAGTAAAACTTAAAAAAAAATAATAACATATATATATATGTTATTATTTTTTTTTAATTTTACTTTCCAGGCAAGTTTTCAGGTCTCCTGGGGTAAACATGGAAAGGGAAAAGCTTAATTGCGCAAGAGGACAGCCACACGGAGATGAACTTGATAGTGACACAAATGAAACGAAGCCCAAAGGAGAAGGGAAACTCAAGAAGAGACCATCCTCCGCCCGAGCCTGTACCAGAAGATTCTACCCTCAAATGTCAGCCCAGAACCTGCTCGGTGTTGAGTTATGAAGAGAAGCTGGATGTTGTCCCTAGGCTTTCAGATTTTTTAAAAAATTGTATTACCTTTTTAAAATATTTTCTGGAAAATATACTGGTCGACTGTCACAGTGGTCAGCTAAGAGTTGCGGAAAGTATTATATCTATTTTGTCTTACATCCTTTGACTATTTTTTATACCTTGGAGCACAAAGATTTTTCTGTTCTCTCTTAGCTTTCTCAACTGTTCTTTCCTACCCAAATCTAACCATGTCCTGTCTGGTCATTTTCTTTTTCTGCACTCAAAAATATTTTTATTTTCAAACAGGACCAAGAATAAAATAGTCATGAAATTGTCAGTGCACTTTAAACTACTGCTGCCTCAAAAGAAAAAACAACTTCAGTATTTAAAATATTTTTAATTTTTTTTTTCTAACTCACTACTTTACTGTATGATAATATGGGGAGCATATGGGTTGTTTACAAAACAAAAAAAAACTTATTACTGCCATTTTCCAACCATCGATTACATGAGGACACAAATTATCCTTCCTTATTTTTTATAAAGGTGGTACTAGTGAAAATATGCCTAAAAAAACAAGCCTCCGCCAGCATTTCCTAGTTTGATAGTTAAGAATGAGATTGGACATTATATTTAATACTATCTGAGCTTTCAGTCAATTGTAAGTGTTCAACCATATATTAATAGAAATAGGCCACAGATACGACTTTTTTCTCTGGAATAAATATAAAGAAAAATTATATTTCTTATGGAAGCATACATAATTTCAAGAACTAAATATTACCTCATTCCAGTTTATTCATGCCTCAGCAAAATAACTTTAGGACAAATATTTTATCATATTATCTGCAATATTTTATCTCCCAATCAGTTGTGACTCTCCAAGTTCTTCTTTTTATTTACTTACTATTTCAATAACATGGCCTAGGTTGTAATACTTTCCTAGGGAATTTATATTTTCAGCAAATGGGTTAGGCAAAAAATAAGAAGTACAGTGCCTTTTTTTTTTGCAGTAATAAATAAATAAATAAAATAAAGTTTCGATTTAATCAACATTTTAGCACTTTTTATAGACATGACTATGCAGGGCCAGCGCCGGCCAGGAGCGAGAAAGTGGCCGCCGTCGGGGAACGGCCCGATTCCTCCCCTTAGGGGAAGCAGCGGCGTGTCCGCTCCTGGAGCTTGCCGTGGGGCCGCCCGACGGCGCGTGAATGTCCCCCGTTTCTCAGGGCGCCAGAAGCCCGTCATCTCCTGACGTCGGTGCTGGCAGCGATTCGAAGGCGCCTCGTGGCGGCGCAGCGCAGACCGGGCATCCCTGCAGGCCGCGCCCGCCGCCGTCGGTGGGTCCCACCCGCGCTCCTCCGGCCGCCTCTGCGGGTCTGTCGGGAGAGGCCCCGGCCGGGAACGCACCTCGCACTGGGGTTTCTGCCTGGAAATCTGCCGGTCGAGTGTTTGCGGCCTGCGTGAGCCCGATCTTCCGTCTGGGATTCTTCTTAAGACCTTACTGATTTGAGAGAACACGAGTGGGGTGGGGGGGTGACAGGCAAGGGAGAAGCAGACTCCCCGCCGAGCAGGGACCCAGCCTGGGGCTCGGTCCCAGGAACCCGGGTCACGGCCTGAGCCCAAGGCACAGGCTTCACGGACGGGTCAAGCCGCCCTTGCTGACCAGGGATGGAAATAACGTCTTCGCCCTCGGTGTTTGTCAAACACTCCTCAGTCCTTAGGTACCACTCATGTCCCGTATCTGGAAAATGTCTCATATCTGGGGGCGCCTGGGTGGCTCAGTAGGTTAAGCCACTGCCTTCGGCTCGGGTCATGATCCCAGGGTCCTGGGATCGAGCCCCGCATCGGGCTCTCTGCTCAGCAGGGAGCCTGCTTCCTCCTCTCTCTCTGCCTGCCTCTCTGCCTGCTTGTGATCTCTGTCAAATAAATAAATAAAATTTTTAAAAAAAAGTCTCATATCTGTGCCCAATTCTAAAACCCTTAACCATAAAAGCATGAATGATTTCCTATGAAATTTAACATCCACATTCATGAAGTACAATACCTTCCACAGAATAGAGTTTAAGTACACAATAAAAATAAATTCTAGCATTAATGTCCTCGAAGTAAGCTAATGTAGAGTGGTGGTTGTCATATGGAAACAAAAATTTCTAATGTTTTAAAATAACTGCATAATATTGAAGATTTATACCTTAAGTGCATCTAAATTCATTGGGATAGGTGTTGACCATACACAAAAGGCTTAAACCATTTTAACAGCTGACAGTAGCAATTCTAAAAATAATCCTTTAAATTAATACAATGAAATATGTTTAATGTCCAGAAGGATAAAAAAGCAATATTTTTCTAAAATTAATATTTGAAATAACAGAATTATGATTTAATAGGAATGATATAGCTTTCTCAAACTAGGTAATCTGTATTTGAATAGCAATCTAAATGGCTCATTACCTTCCTTTGAATCGCTTCAGACTGACCTTGGGTTACACGATGACATTGATTCTGTTCTTGAGCTCTGAGTTATGGAAAACCCCTTCTGGAACACACCCCACCTCAATCCTTTCGCATTGTGCCAATATTTCAAACCCAACAGAGAGAACAAAGCAATCAAGGGGCACGAATAGGTACTAAAATCACCTGTAAAGAGGAGATAGCGTACTTTTCAAGAGTACTTTAATAATTACAAAATACGAAATAAGACTAAGAGCTACACAATAAATTTAGTAACCTACACGTGGAGTTCACTTATGGAAGCATCTCCAAGAGCTTATAGGCAATAAAACCTTGACAAGCTCTAAATATTAATGCAGTAAGCTCTTAAAAATATCCATTTCAGGCCAATTCTTATACCAGACATGGCAAAAAACCTAATGTTTAGAACAGTATTTCTTTATTTTATATTGCATTACCTATCTTACAAAATATTTCTCATGTGTTACGTCTTTTCATAAGTACAACTCTGCCAAGGAGAAAAGGTGAAATATGATATCCATTTTATTTTATTTTTTTTAAAGATTTTATTTATTTATTTGACAGACAGAGATCACAAGCAGACAGAGAGGCAGGCAGAGAGAGAGAGGGGGAAGCAGGCTCCCTGCTGAGCAGAGAGCCCGATGCGGGGCTCGATCCCAGGACCCTGAGGTCATGACCTGAGCCGAAGGCAGAGGCTTTAATCCGATGAGCCACCCAGGTGCCCCAGGATATCCATTTTAGAAGGAGAAACCAACGATTTGAAAAATTAGGTGACCTGTAGGGTTTTAACGATTAGCCAGTGGTGGAGGCAAAGGTGGAACCCAGTTCTCCTAATAACGCCTCAGGGCTCTTTCCACTCTGTCCTCCAGCTTGTCACGGATTTGGAGTACAATCATGGAGCATCTTAATATACTTTTGTGGCAAAAGGGGGGTTAGGTTTTTTCTTTTTTCAGTTTGAGTTAGATTGAATTTTGCTAAAATTACCAAGGACAAAGTTGATTTCCACATCACAGGAGCATTTGTTAGTGCTTTCTTGGCATTGACTCAACACTTCCCCAGGAGCTCCAGACTTTTGTCTGACGCAGCTCCTTGTTTAGAGCAAGTGTCCTGAGTTAAGTCAGTCAGTTTTTCTGTGTGTTGTTTTTCATGATCTATCAGTGAGTACCCATCATTCTCCCCAACATGTATGTCTTTTGGCCTCAGTAGTGAACATACTAACAGTAACTTATTGGGGACTTTTGATGAGCTAGGCACTGTTTTACCTGTATCAACAGTTCATTTAACACTTATAATTATGCATAAATCACGTTACTATTTGGTCCATTTCATAGATAAGGAAAGTAAATGTCTTAAGTTTCTATATAGAACTACGTAAGATTCTTGACAAGGGGTTACGTAACTAGTGAGTGACCATGCCAGGACTCAAAGCCTGGAAATCTACCAAGGCCATAAAATCTGGGAACATACATCATTGGCGTCCTACAGAAAGTATACACAGTTCCCAAAAAAGGGATGTGCAATTCAGGCTTATATAAGTGCCTATATCCTAAGACCAATACTGTACTTTTTGTTAACTAACTGGAGTTTGAATAAAAATTCGAAAAAAAGTGCCTGTAAAGTGCATCCTGTACGGACTGCCACCTCCTCTCCATGTCTGTTCTCCATTAATTCCCTTAGTCCAGCAGCACTTGCCTCTCTGGCCCCCCTCCCCGCAGTGTGTCTATATCATCTGCAGTTTTGCATGTTTCTGGTTTATAATATATCTTTTGTGTCCACATTTGTGGGTTTTTCCCCCTCTTTCTGGGTCAGCACAAATAACATGGATTGTTTTGTAATCTAATATACTTGAAAGCCCTGGTAGTCTGACACTCCGTCCTCCTGATTTGTTCCTCTGGTTCTTTCACCAGGCATTTTGTAAAAGTAACACCACCAGCCATCCGAGTGCCCTCCACACTCCAAACCGTGGAACTCTGGGTTAGCTCTGGGTCTTGGGGTTGTCGGTTTATAGGGTCTGGAATTTACCACGTGGTATTAACCACTTAGAAAAGTCCCAGAGGATGATCATCTAAGATAGCTCTTCTCTCCCTTTCCAGAGCTAATCAGAGTCCTTGGAATCAGGAAAGTGGAGATGGAGATGGGAAAAATGTTTCTTCCTTGAAAGGAATTGGGTATTCTTCTCTTTGAAGTGCAGAATTGTTTGACCACTGCGGGGTGATCGGGAACAGCAGCAGAAGGACAACAGTTCACAGCTTTTCCAGGTTGTCTCAGGACTCCCTAGCATGACCCCAGGATCTTTAATTGGGGACTTGAGATGCAGAGAGTTTGCAACATGACTATATCTCAAATATGGGCTTAAGTAACAATCAGACCCCAGTTATAAACCACGAGTACCAGCCCCTCACCAGCAGACTGGAGCTACAGAGCACTTGTCACTGCAGCAGTCTCAAAGTGAACAGAAAACCTTAAGTTTGCATCTACTTTTCTAAAAATTCAGTATAACTATGCTTTGTTACAATTTCTACAAATAGATTTTTACTGAATTGTCTCAGGAATGTTCTCATGACTATAACAGTACGGCTGTGTTGCAATGTTACTCAGCCACTTGGCTTCAAACTCTGGAATGACTGAATAGGAAAACAAATGACCTAACTGAGTACAGATTTAGTCTGTTTGGGTGATAATCAAGGCCTTACATTTTTATGGCTGTTGGAATTCCCTTGTCAATATATTTATCTGAGAGCTGTGTTTTTAACATCTGGAAAGTATATGATCATGAGCGTGTCTTTAAAAGGACAAACTCTATTAAGATTACCATTAACATGACTGTCAACTTTTAAAGTGATTGATGTTCAGTTAATGCTAAGTGCTGTATCTCAGAACTTCTAAAAATATAACATAACTAGAGACTTAGTACTAGATTATAGCTTCACAGCTCTTGCTGTGTGGAATGATAATCAGAGTCGGTCAAAAAATGATCTATTATTGTACTAAGTAAAGTACATCCATGAAACCAACTTGGCAAACTAGCAAGCAAAAATAAATAACTGAGACAAACTTTTGGTTTAAAAACATCAGATAAGGAATTCTATTTGCTCAAATGTTTCTTTTGAATTTATAATTGCTATTATTAACACATTCTTTTAAAAGTCAAAAAATTTTCCTTCCTACATAATTTCACCCACACTTCTTTGATTATGTGCTCTAAGATAATAATCATAGTTGCTGGTAGAGGCTTAGGAATTTTATAAACATCAATCAATGTCACAGCTAGAAGTAGATGAATCAAACAATACAGCCACAGATTCTAGAAGTGCCTTCCCTATGACACTAGTCAGTCTTGAATTAAGAATCATTTCAGATTAAAAGTAGAATGCACTGCATCTTTATCAGGGGAGACAAGGGTTACATTATTATCTGTAAAGGAAGATGAGGAAAGGGCGGACATAGATCCTCCAGTATCTCATTTAAAAGAGATTTGGTTGTGACCCTGCTTCTGCTTCTTCACGCTCAGACCAAACCAGCACAGCTCTGGGCGCTAGAAACTCTGCTGACGTGGAACAGAAATACGGAGCGAGGGGGTCTCTGTGCCTGTAGGTGAGAAGCGAAAGGAGTGACCCGCTCTGAAATCTGCTCATCTCAGGCCTCACCTTACTTCCCACATGTCCTCACGCCAGGAAGTGGAGGATAGGCGTGTCTGGGCTCGTCCCTCCTGAAGAAGGATGATGTAGTGCAGGCGCCACAGGACATGGAAAAGTAGCCAAGTAAATTAGAAGTAGCTATTTCGCAAGATCGAGTCCGTAAAGGAGGGAGGACCGTATACTTTTAAGTTATTCGTCCTTCCCTTTCCAAGTCAGAAACCCTGGAAGCGTTGCTGTGTCGTATCCTGGACTCACAGCAGAAATGGAGCCAGAAGTCGAGCCCTCGGTGGGGGTTAAAGTATGTCACTAAGTTTCCTGCCCCTGGAGCCGGAGTCTGAGCGGGAGCACGTGCCTGTATCCTCTTGGAACCTGCGAATGTTCCGTGGTTTCCGGCAGTGAAACGGTCTTCCTGGTGGAGTCTCGGTTACCTAAGTGTCCCACATCGACTCCCGTGTAATTTGGGAATCTATGGATCTGAGGGGTAACTCCTACTAACTGCCTTGAAAGGAAAACTCACGAGGAGAACGGGTAGGTTATCCCTAGAATACTCTCTCAAAAATACATTCGTTTTTTTTTTTTATTAAATTTTTTATTTTTTATAAACATATTTTTATCCCCAGGGGTACAGGTCTGTGAATCACCAGGTTTACACACTACACAGCACTCACCAAAGCACATACCCTCCCCAATGTCCGTAATCCCACCCCCTTCTCCTTGAGTCCAGAAAGCCAGGCAGTGTCTCACCCCAGGGCCTTGGCTCCCTCACTCACAACAGTGACCAGTTTACAGGCTGACAGCCCAGGGTAGGCTTTCGCAGTCGACCGGATCTTATGTAAAATATTCTTAATATCTTCTAAGCCTAAAACAGAGGTTGTCATGGAGACACCATCATCTTCCCGTGGCCACAGCTGAAACACGCGAGTCTCTTAATAAAACCAACAGATTCTTCTCACACATCCTGTCTTTCTAACAAGGCAAGTTGATGTCACATGGTGTAAATCGTCCAGCAGCAGCCAACCCAGGGAGAGATTGAGAAAGCATACAGTCTATTTTTGTTACCTTTTCTTATTTTACTTTGGAGGAGACAGCATCCTTTAATAGATTAACTGAAGATCTCCAATTTGCCTAGTTTAGAGTTGAAGAATTAGATACTTCCACATGATACGCTTAATTCCCAGATGTATCCATGTTTCCCTAAATTTCATCTTGCTTAAACCTCTGTGAAATAAAGTTTAAATATCAGGAAGAAAAGAAAATATTATGAAACTGAATATGGTGACTTAAAAATAATTGTTAGAATTTTTGTAAGCAATTCAAAATAGTCAAAACAAATTCTGTCCTAACAACTTTTAGAGAGTCTCTGGGTTCAGTTTCTAGGGCTGGTATTCTGCTTGAGAAGACTCCCGCTCACAGTTAAAACTGTTGCATTTGCAATTAGGTGAAATATTTTATTCAAACTGATAGTTTTTGGACTATCTTTCTGAAATCATTATAATTCTGGGATTCCTATACTGTATCTACTCTAAAATGCATAATCTCCTTAGATCAAGAAAGCAAAATCAGGCAATTCTTGGCATTATAGTTGTTTGTTTGTCTTTATCTTTTCCTGAAAGGCAAATTCAGTTGCCCTAAACTATTTAGTCTAGAAATGTTAAAATAATCTCAAAATATAGTCTACTTTATTTTTATGAAAATAAGTCCTTATCCCCCTATTCGATGTGTTGAATATCACCTTAATATCATATTAGGCTTCTTTCTCAACAAAAATGAATCACTCAATTTAATATTTTCTGTAAGAAGCATACAGATTGTAGACACAATTATGCCAGTACTGTGTCTAACCATGGTCTCTCATCAAGAAAACAGCTCGAAATAGAATCAGCTCTCCACTATGCTCATTGATCTTGCCGTGATTCCACAAATAGATTCTGTGTTCTAGCATGTACAGTCTTAAAATAGGGCCTGAGCTACTAACTCCTCAACAGAGCCTGTGGCATGCGACTTTAAGACCCAGACTCAGAAGGTCCAGATGACATCCCCTTCTTACAGGCCACGGTGCATGAACTAGCCCCACCCGTGCTTTTATAATGTCTGAATAATTTACAGGCTATTTTCACATTAATACCCTGTATCAAGTAGACAAAGCTTGTGTCCATTCGTATGTTGGTAGTTTGATTTATTATTTAAAAAAAACAAGAGTCAGTATAAAAAACTAATTAAACAGTTGGTTCATTATTACCAGAAAGAACAATTTAGTAGGAATGAAATAAAGATTAAATCATAAGTTTTGAAAGAATTTGTCAAACTTTAAGTTAATATTAAAATACTCCTTCTGATATATCAAGTAATGCTACCATTTGGGGATATTTTGTTGTAATTCATTCTAAAATGTTCACTAGGAAACACCCCTTACCATGGAAAAAGGGAAGCTGGGGGAGGAGAGGTCAAATATTTGTGGATGTTTGTGAACAGCAAAGAGATAAAGTGGTAATGGCATATCTTTAAAAAAATTATGTCAAAACCAGCTTTTCCACTTTTTATATTGCAATACATTGAAAATCTGCCCAAGGAACTTGGCAGTGAAAATGCTCTCTTAGTTTTAAAAATAAAAATGGCCCTTCCAACAAGTTCTGCTATAAATCAATTCTCTTTAGAAATAAAATGGTCTTTTACCACGTAGTTTTCATTTTTTTTTTAATTACTTTTACCTAATCCATATTACCAATATCAAGAAATTTATTTGGCTTCTTTTAAAGATTAGTACCCTCTAGTTCTGGAGGTGCTGGATTATCACTTTTTAATTTTAACTTTAATTTTATTTTCTATGTATTTATAAGTAGGTCAGGAGGTATGTATGTGTGTATGTATTCTTTTTAAGATTTTATTTATTTATTTAACGAAGAGAGACACGTGAGAGAGAGCACAAGCAGAGAGAGTGGGAGAGGGAGAAGGAGAAGCAGGCTTTCCACCAAGCAGGGAGCCCAAGGCGGGGTGCTACGTGCGACTCGATCCCAGGCCCATCATACCTGAGCCGAAGGCAGACGCTTAACGACTGGGCCCAGGCGCCCCTGCATTTATTCATTTTGTCTCATAGCGTCCACTGAAAGACTGTGCCCTGCCCAGGACTGTGCCATCGAGAGAAAAGGGCAGACTTGAAAAGCTTTCCCTAACCTGTTTGTGAATTGTGACCCCAGGACTCCCCTAGCTTGGGCTCCCAGACCAGACGCCTGTGTCCCGAGGGGCTGCCTACAGTCTTGTGGTCCTCAGATGCAGACGCTGTTTCCTCTGTCGTGGGCCAGGCCAGTTTGAGTCTGAGGGAGAAAACCACTAGACTGGCCAGTTTGCCACTTTGTCAACTCTTGTCATTTATATAATTTAGTGTTTGCATCCATTTTGAAATTAGTCATGGTCTACTTGTGTTTTCTTACGAATGACAAAAGCTCCAGTTAATGCCTTTCCCCAGTCCCTTCACACTGCACCACTCTCGGATGCCTGCGGGCGACGTCACCCCATCTCCGTTCTCCCACGACCCTCCGTCCGGCGAGAGCAGCACCCCCAAGCTGACTGGGCAGTGAGAGCAACATTCCCCTTACGACACTTGACGCTTTTGCTCGCGGTAAAATTCCTGCTTCAGCATCAGGTCAACTATAAGTCAAAGGACCATAATGATAACATTAAATTACGGCCAAAGTAAAAAAGATTCCTTTCCAGGCTAATCTGAAGGGGAAGGAGAAAAATACTTATTGTACATAAATCATGCCAATAATTAGAACTTACCTTATTTAGCTGTTTCCCCAGACACTGTCATAATATGAAAATGCCTTAATTTTAGTAAAATTTTGAAATTTTAATATTAGTTTTATTGCATAATTAATATGATTTAAGTTATTGTTTTGGTTGAATTATATTCTCAAAACTTCTCTATTAGATTTATATTTATAAACAGCAGCTATTTAGGTGTGTTAAATCTTTTTTTAAAAATATTTTATTTACTTATTTGACAGAGACACGAGAGAGGGAACACAAGCAGGGGGAGTGGGAGAGGGAGAAGCAGGCTTCCCGTCCAGCAGGGAGCTCAGCACAGGGCTCAATCCCAGGACACAGGGATCATGACCTGAGCCCCCCAGGCGCCCCTAGACTGCGTTGATTCTGAATGAGCTCACTTCTTAGGTGGAATTAAACAGTTTCTCATTTGCTTCCAGCTTGTAGTGAAAGGCCCACGCGTTACTGAGCTAACTTCTGGGAACATGTACGCTGAGACTGCTCTCCAACATACCTTTTAAAATTAATTACATTTTTAGTGATCATCTTAACTTCAATCTAAAATAATTTGTTGTACTTTTAAAATATGTAAATGCTTCCAAGGACTTTTGAAGTATATTATATCTAAGAAAAGCAATAAAAAGGTAAAATCTTTTCATGCATGTTTTATCAATACATACCAAGTTTCTGTATTTGCGTTTCTTTTTACTCACTGCAGTCCTTCTAATGGTCATTACATACTCTGTATATGGAGATATTTTAATATTTACTCATTGTTTTACTTCACAAATGTATTTTGAATTCTAACCACATGCTATGAAACGTAATCACAAAGAATAATACTGAGTCGTAAGAAATGAAATGCATTTGAGTATATTATAAATATAAGTATTATAAATTATAAATATAATAATAAATTATGTCTCTTCTGTTATATTCAAAATATATTATTAGATTCATTACATATTATCAAGTAGTATTTTTACCATATTTATTTAAAGATTTTATTTATTTACTTGACAGACAGAGATCACAAGTAGGCAGAGAGGCAGGCAGAGAGAGAGAGGGGGAAGCAGGCTCCGTGCTGAGCAGAGAGCCCGATGTGGGACTCGATCCCAGGACCCTGAGATCATGACCTGAGCCAAAGGCAGTGGCTTAACCCACTGAGCCACCCAGGCGCCCTGTACTGTATTTTTATACCAAAGTACTTCATAAGGTTTGTGAAATACACCAAATGGGAACTATGATATGCAGAAGCATGTAACAGACATCTGTGTTGCCACTGGTCAGCTTTAGCATGATTTAGTGTTTTCATGCCTTTGCTTCATATTTTTTTTTTAAAAAGTGGAGCATTACAGATTAAGCTGAAACTCTGCACAACTCTTTTGGATTCTCTCCTCCTTTCCCCAGAAGTATTCAGTAACTTGAATTTCTGTTTCATTATTTCAATTCATAATGTTATACTTTTATTACATAGAGATTTTAAAATAGTACTTAGCATAAATTTGCATATGTTTATGCTTTTGTAAATGGCATTCAACTTGATGTCTATTTACTTCATTCTTTTCCCAGAGCGATATTATGCCTTTGAGGTTTATCTACATCAGGTTAATTCTAATAATTTCCAAATAAAAGCACTGATTTGTGAGAAATTTTGTGTGTTTCCCTGTTCATGCATGGGAAGCATTTCTTTAGGATGTGTTCTGGGAAATGGAACTGCGTGGTGGGGTGTAAGGTAGATGCGGCCTGGGGCCTTTCCAGAGCCGGGCAACCGTTTCTTCTCCTGCGACGTTGTTTCTTTCCATCCTGGCCAACTGTTGCATTTCCAGACTTCGTATTTCTCGCCAAACGGATGAGCACGAAGCAGAAGGTGTTGTTTCGGTTGGTGGAGAAATGGATTCCTCTTCACAGGGTTATCCGCTTGGTGATGTTCCTCTCAGGCGTGGACTTTCTGTTCACGTTCCTGGGCCAGTTTCCTACAGGCCGTCAAGCTTTCTTGCTGCGCTTCAAATAGTAAAGGTCTAAAAACAAAGGTGCTCATTGAGAACCAGCTGAAGTCTGTAACGTCCTCATGGTTGTCCTGAGAACTACGTGGGCTCCAGCACATGAAGCGTTTACCAGGTCTGCACATGCTGGGCACACCATGACGTTCACGACGACCGTCGTCACCACTCATTACATCATCTTCACTACATTGTTAGTGTTGTTATTATTGTATCGAATTACCGTATACACGGGTATCTATTTCCAGACTCTATACCAGTTCTCTTTTGGTGATTAGATAACGGGTATCTATTTTCTTTTCCTTTAATTTTTTATATTTGTATGATTTTGTTTTACTCGTGTGCTTTGTAAGAAGCATATTACAGGACTTTATTTAGTTTTTTCAAATCCACTCATTTCTAACTTTTATAGGTACATGAAACACAGTTACACTCAAGTGATTACTTGTGTATGTATGCTTAATTATCTTAACCTTATTTAATGATTTGTATGATTAACATTCTCATCTTTTAATTACTTTTTCTACTTTCTTGTCTACTATTGAGCTGATAATAGTTTTCTGTATTTTCCCTTTCCCCTGTGACATTTGGAAGCCATTCTTTCTACAGTTGCTTTTATGTTTTTGACGTACATTCTTAACTATAAATTTTTCTGTCAGAGCTTTAAAGTAATCATTATCTTTATCCTTCTCCCGAACACCACAAGTCCAGCGTTCATTACTGATCCTGGCTCTTCAGTCTTTATAATTTCGTCTGTAGTTTCATGTGTATTTCAATTAACATATAAAAATGTGATTTGATTTTTCAGTGGAAATAGATTGTATGTTGTTTTCTTTCCCACACTCACTCTACATTGCTTTTTTGCATAGTGGATATTTTTTCCTAGTTCTCTCTAATTATCCCTGGGTCACTGTCATTCACAACCAGATACGATGATGATGCTCTATGGGTTCCTGCCCCAGGGGAATATTAGACACATTGTGGATTCGGTCTTCAGGGCGGTGCTTGGCTCAAGGTACAGACTAAGGGCTGATGGTCCTTTTCTAGTCTATCACACCAGCCAGCAGAATCCCAGGCAGAACATAAACGACTAGCATGTTGGGGCTCCTGGCTGGCTCAGTCACTAGAGCATATGAGGGGTTGTGGGTTCGAGCCCGTGCTGGGTATAGAGATTACTTAGAAATAAAATCTCAGACAAAAACTGATGACTCACATGTTTTGACTTATTTTATGAGTGGAGTTCTGCCAGCTGCCTTACACCTAAGCTGTGAAGCAGTGTGCCTGCTTCCGATCCCTACCAATTTCTCATGTTTTGTTAAAAACATTTTGATATCTATTATCCCAAAGGGGCCAGACCATGAATATACTTCTGCTGGCTTCCAGACCCAGACCCTCAGCCTCACTTACTCTTTGCGTGTCTGGTTCTATTACTGGCTCACAGAGACAGCCGGGGTATTTGGGAGCTGGCAGGTCTTTTAGATGTGTTCAGGTTTTCTTTATCTGTCTTTTGCTTTTGTCTTGATCGGTTTTTCTAAATCTAGATGTGCTTAACATCTAAGCTGCGTATTGAGGAAAGAGCTATGACTTGTACTTCATTCCACACCGTCATCGTGGAGCCGTGGGGCTAAGCACAGCTAAGGACAAGGATGATTCGAAGCTGGTGACCAGCAGCTACTCATCAGTTTCCTGTCCGGATGTTACCAAGGTCGTTACTCTTTCTGAAGGAGCAGCCTCTAGGGTATTACCTGAAGAGTATTATGAAATTTCATGATGGCTATGAGTATGTATTTCTATAAAGGCAAAAATAATTCCTCTTTCTTTCTGTATGAATTTTTTAAAAAATCACACCATTTGGAAAACAGAATACTTGTCCCATATTAACTTACCATAGACATAGAGTTGCTCAACAGTCTTAGTAGCCTAGAAGAGGTAGCAGTGTTTAGCTGAAAAATGAAAAAAAAGAGTCTGTGCTGGTCTAGTTAAAATGATAATCACTACTTTGATTGTATAACAAGATTTAACTTTAGGTAGGATCACATACTTATGTTTATTTTATTTTTTTTAAGCTTTTATTTCTTTATTTGACAGAGAGACACACAGAGAGGGAGGGAACAGAAGCAGGGCGAGTGGGAGAGGGAGAAGCAGGCTCCCCCTCTGAGCAGGGAGCCCGATGCGGGACTTGACCCCAGAACCCTGGGACCATGACTGGAGCCGAAGGCAGTTGCTTAACAACTGAGCCCCCCAGGCACCCCAACATTTCTTTGTCTTATTTCCAGAATCAGAAATAAAATTCTCTAAACTCCTCCCATCACACAGTGAATACTTAAATGTGTTCAACTTCCTTCAGATATAGACTCACTTTCATGACTTATTTGAGGCAACAAGTCTACTACTTGTTAATAATGGGCTGTTCCATCACTTTTTTGTATTTTTATGTAATTTCTATGCTATTAACCATATCCATTTCCCACTACTACATTATATACTTGGCAGCAATTACCTTGATTGATTTAGTTATAGAAAGGTACTGCTGTTGAATTCAATGTTATTAAAATAATACTTTGCATGTTTCACCCCTTGTCTAGAACTTTAACATATATTAGCGCATTGAAGTCTCAAAAACACAATATGAGAAAAATAGTCTGAGCATTCCTCCTGCACTTTATAAATCAAATACAGTGACCTTGGATAATTATCTGTCTACCCATCCACAGCAACAATGGACAATAACATCTAGATAATTTGGTTCAAAATGGTTTTCCTTCAGACGTAGCAAAAATATTGAAGTAGAAGACAAATGATAACAGATAGTAAGATAAGACTGACTATTAATTACAGTGAAGATCATGAATTACTTGTTGTTGTTGTTTTTTTTCAGATTTTAATTTTAATGAGACATTCAGTACAGAGAAAACCATTCTTTCTTTCCCCCTGTAATGGATTCTGGCCCAGTCAGTTCTAGGCTAGAGGTGGTCCAAGAAATGTGTGCTTTTCCAGTGGCACCTCTTGGTAGGAATTCTTCCAAGGACCCAGGCCTGACCTATTCTTGGCAAAGGTTCAGTAATTTTTTAAAAAAGAGGGAGGTTTCCAGTAATGAAAAATTGTAAAAGTAGAAAACTAGAAAAATAATTGTATTACTTATAGAGAAACAGTATATGTAGTTCTCTACTGAGAATATTGGAAATTCCTTTCAGGCAAGAAAATAGATGGGTTTTCCAAATTTTTTTGATTCGGAAAAATTATATGAACAGAAAAAGATTTATTCACTTGAATTTGTTTAGCAGCAGTAAAGACATTGGTCAGATTAATGATCATACACCTACAGATATATGTCACAGTATTAGACTTTGTGTAAAGGAAAACTTTGTATGAATATAGATATTCATCATATTGAAAAAAGTATCATGTATATGTCACACATACATTTTCAGAGTGGATGGTACTTGGGGGAAAATAATGGGAGGCCAAACCAACTAGCCCTGCTCATGTTGATGACTACGTAAGAATGGGAAGAATGTATAAATCGTTAAGTTTACACCAAGTATGTATTTGCACAAAATACAAAGGTTTTCAGTGCATCTTTCATAATACTGTTAATTCTTTCACACTAATTTATGTAATGCAGATTTAAAAAAATAATTACCTTCCTATATATTTTGAGACAATATAACTGAACTATGAATAATTTCTAGCTAAAATGATTCAGATTGACCATATTTTCACAGCCTCTCTTTCCTCATTTTCTTTAAGGACTTATAGTTAAAGTTGAAGTTCATATATTTATCTTTTAGTCTTCTTTGTTTTCCATTTGCATTATTATGCCAATCAAATGAAAAAAGTATCAGGCAATAAGATGTAAGTACACTATGCCTGAGGATGTAGTATTAAACACAGATTCTGCTATTACTACCAAAATGAATCTTAAAATAACAGTGCTACTCTGAGGGTAATGCTACTTTGGAGAATATTTTCTAATAAGCTCACCATAAAATGACAGATAATTATACTGATGTATAAGGTTTCTGTGGAAATAGCTAATAAGCTATTGAAAACTCTATTCAGATGTGAAGTTCTTCAAGACTATAGTATGATCAGGATTACTGTCAAAAACCAACAAAAATGAGTATGATTTCTTGACAAAATTAAATCTAGCAATGAGAAATATAGACACTGTCAATACACATATTTAGTTTTTCAGATAACGACCTTGCCTGCGTGATAGTAAATGCTCTGACCACATTCCCACCCAGAGGCTCATCCACGGATTTGATGTCGGAGTCCGGGCCAACGAAGACAACGGCTCTGGTCATTATTTCACCATCATCACAGCTGGGACACTTTGAAAAATTAAGTGTTAAAAATAGTAGACATTGAGAATACCAGAAAGTTCTGTAACTGAAAATGTTCTGTTGGCTTTATAAAAGTGTAATTAGCATGACCCGTGCCTACCTCAAGAGCCTTGTCATCATCTTACGTTGTCCATGAAGCTGCAGAATAAGAATGAGAAGACCATTAATCAAATTGGTGTCGTGTGTGTGTGTAAATGACTCCAGATGGATGTGCAGGGAAGGTTTAGAGGACGAATGTGGAGAAAGCCCTAAAGCAATATTGAAAGTTTCAGAGCTTTAACAATTCAGAGGATGACCTTTAAAAAGATACTCCCCATATGGTTTTTAGAAGCCATAACTAAACATTAAAATCCAATCATATTAGTACTCATAAAACAAAGCTATAGGTATCAGACGTGACGATCTTAATCAAAATGCAGCTAGAAAATTCCTGCAAACTGTTAAATAAACAATATCATCACGCTCTAAATTTATGACATTTTCACTTTCTTCAAAATTTTTATCTTAGATAATCATAACCCTGAAATTAAAATATTTTTACTTCAATTCTTCTGAACATCTGCATCTTGTGGAATCTGTCATCCGTCCCTTTTTGCCACCTCTATCAACCTGGGACAAACGCCACGTCCCTTCGTCCGCTGTAGGCAAACCACCATGGGCACGACAGAAGCAGTGGGTCATCAGCCAGCTCCAGAACCTTGCGTGGCCTTCACCTGAACTGAAATCCTGCCCTGGCCACACCTTGTTTTACTTTGTTTTTCACGTTGCACGTTTGAATGTGCTTTTGGTCCTGGCGCTTACTTTACTTGGGAAATCTAGGCTGACGTGACAGCTACGGGGAAATACATCTTCATTGCGTTCTCATCATCATGCTTGGATTACCTCCAAACGCATGCCTTTCCACTGCCAACTATGTCCAAAAACCAGATTCTACATTTATGATTCAAGATAATGACCATCCCCTATACCTCAGGGTAAAATTAACTTTAATTCTCTTTTTGGAGTTAGATTGGTGCTAAACACACTTGCACAGAAACATTAGTGCATGTGTGTGCCTGTGTTGTGAAAAGTGGACATTAGCAGAGGAAGCGATGAGGGGTAATTCCTGAGTTTAAAAGAATTAATGTTCACTTGAATACAGCAAACAACCCAAATTATCCTTGTCCCTGTGACAGTGACGAGTGAAGCAGTCAAGCACCAGTATCACAGCTTGACAGGTCCTCTTGGCCCTGAGAACAGTGGGGACCTCTTTCAACTTCTGAGAACTGAGATTATTTTTAGTTTATCTGGGCTATAAGGAGTAGCTACCTGTGCAGTATAATTCAGGGGATACGACATGATGACCTACTCCCAGTGACTGTGATGGCGGTACTGTAAGAAATGTCCATCACAGAGAAAATGATATTTATTCACCCCCCCATTTATAAATCATGAAACATATATTTGGGAAAATAATATAATCTTTAGAAGATTCAGAGATCTTTGGGAACAATACGTGTTACTCTAGGATAGGAAAAAGCCCTGGCAAACATCTGTAGTCTCTTTCATTATGTCAGTATTTCCCAGTGTTTTCTGTAAAATGTTAATGGATAATATAAATAAGGTTCAATATCAAATAATTTTGGAGAAATAAATTAATAAGTTTCTTTACTTTGGGGCTTCTTTTGTGTTTTTCTATGTTAGTGTACATCTTGCAAAAGTGTGTAACATTTTCCAAACTCATTTAAAAATGATTACTTTGGAGAAGCACATCACTCTTTGATACTGGGAAGTTACACTATTGAAAGGTAAGAACTGTCAAAAGGAAATGGGCAATGTTGTTTTCTGCTGAAATACGATTTCATCTCTATTAATCTCTTTGGTTTCTCTTAAATCTAATCTTTCTTCTAGGAGCCAAAAACATTACATTATCCCTCTCTTGTTTCCCACTTTTATTCCTATTGGACGCTCTCACCTAAATGGTAAGATGAGACAGTCAGGGCTATGGTCCTGCTTTGGAGGTACCCTAACCTGAGAAGGGTTGGGACAAAAGGCTCTTGGTGTTGAGAAAATTATCTGGCTTCTTGTTCCAGTCCTCGTGCTCATTTACTTTTCTGTGCACTAAATTAGCTTTTTTCATTAGGGGACAGGATTAATGGATAAGAGGTCAATATGGTCATTTACCTGCTTGAACTTAGGCTCACCTTTAAGATTGCCAGAAGTCCTCCATTTGATTCTGCATAACTGATAGAGGTCTTCCAAAGGTTTTCTGTATTTTAGCCTAATAATGATAGTATTTACTAATCAGGCCTCCAAATCTGGGAATACATTTCCCTTGGGCATCTTGTAGGGCAACAGAGACAAAATAAAATTACTAGTGTTGCAGACCATCTAAACCAATTTCCACAATAGATTCCTAGAAAGTAGCTCTTGATGAATCAGTCTCCTGTTGTCTCGATATATTCTGCTATCAGCACCATACTCACAGTCACCAAATTTCAACATCTTAGACTTTTACATCCTGCCCCTTAACTTCTAATTCAATGCCATTTCTTTTAAAAAGTTCCCCAGGCCTTCTTAGTTTGGGTATGTTGCTCTTATGAATAATCTGTTGTGCACATCTTCACTAGCTGATGAGCTTATTGAGGGAAAGGACTGACTTGTTCATCTTGGTGTCCCCAGAAACATTACTGTTAGAATAGTAAATGTGTGTTGATGACGAAGTACAGAAACAAATATCTAAATGAGTGACAAATAAATTAGCATATGAACGAATTCATGTTTTTCTTTATAATTTTCCAATCCATTCTTAATGACCTCCCCTTGTACCTCAACCATAGCCACAGGCTTCTATAATGACTATCTGCCTCTTTGTTTCTCTTGTTTCAATCTGTTATATCCTCTGCTGTCTTACTCACCATGCTATTTCATCTACCTGGTCATTTCACCCTCTTGCTTGAAAATTCTCAGTAAGTCCCAAATGATCTAATCAATGATGAAACCAAACAGAAGCAGGCACATACTCAACTCCTCCCGTATACGAAGAATACATGTTACCTGGAATAGGACAAACCATCCCCTCTCCTGATGTCACTAGCCCTCTCATGGGTCTACTGTCTTCTCTGAACTTTCTCTGTCCCTCAGATTCCTGAGCTCATGTTTATTTTCCAGCCATCATGGCCCCTCAGGTTCTTCTCCAGATGAGGACAGTTGAGCCTTAATCTCCACTACTCACTGGCCTCTTCTTACTGTATTTCTTAACTCAAGTTCACTGGCTCAGCTTGATCATTTGCACAAAATATTTTAATATTTGCACAAAATAATGTGCTCCCTGAGAGCACGGAAGGGAGGCAGCATCTTGTGACTAAGAAACATGACCTGTAAAACCCACCTTAGCAGAGCAGGTGATATGAGCATAAAATGTGGAATGAAAAGCACAGTGCTGGACCCAGTCGGCACGGCTCGCTGTTGCAAGCCTTCTATCCCTGGGTGAGTTTCTTAATCTTCTGTCACTTTAATTTCTTCACTTGTATACTGGTGATTCTGATAGGACCAACCTGGGAAGTAAGAGTGATCTGGATGCAAAATCTGCCACCCTCTTGATTGCCAGTGTTGACTGCTGATCCGGATGGCTGGGCAGACGTCCCTTCTTCCCCACGGCTCCGTGCGCCTCCCTCCAGAACATGTATGCTCGGTGGGAGAGGACTCGACCTTCCCTACAGGGGAGGATGGTTCTTAGGTCAGTTGCCTATGAGAAGTCACACTCCTCTGCTAGTACCTCCAGTAGGACCAACCCCACAGGGTTAGTATCGGCATTAAGTGACCACGCACATAGCACGTAGAATGAGACAAACCCATAAGATGCACTATAATGTATTCGAGGGTCAATTATTTTCTAATCCCTTCAAGGCTTAGGTTAAATAAAATCTCCGGTCCGAACTTACCTGCAGACCGCACTCACTACCACTCCCAGGACAACTAAAGCACAACTATGAGTTCTTCTCCTCTGGGATCGTCCTCCTCCTATTTTATCACCAGCTCAGGCTTTCTCCTCCAGGCAGTTCCTTGCTCCTCCTACCCGGGGATAACTCGGATCAAATAGTTGTTTAATTTAATTCTATTCAGGTGGAAATCCCCACTTTGAGTTATGAATTTTTGGCCAGTACAGTACTTTCACTATTTGCAGGAGCTATGTTTAATATTAAAGACTGGGACTAGATCTTTGCAATCCTTTTTTTTCCCAACTTGAAAATTCCTGATCTAAACATGGAAATTCAACACCTCATCTGGCCATTAGCTTCCCTCTGTTAAGAGTTAAGTGTTCTCCCTTATTTATTAGGTGAAGGTAGAATTAACATGTACAACTAATATTGGCAAATTCTGATATTCTGGTTCATCAGGCTCCCATTATGAATAACTGTCTTATAGAAGACTTGCAGGTGTTGAAACCAGATGAGTAATTGGAATAAAATGCCCAAGTTACTAGTTGAAAATATCAATTACTTGAACATAAAGACTACTAACACTAATGTAGTTGTCGAAGTTGTATAAATGCTCCTTAAACTTTGTCTAAATGATATTCAAGTCTCTTATCCCAGGAAATATTTGTTTATAACAAATGCTGAGTTTCCAGTGCCATCCATCTTTTATTTTTTTAAGTTTTTATTTAAATTCCAGTTAGTTATCATACAGCATAATATTAGATTCAAGTGTAACCATCCACCTTTTAAAAGGAAGTAAAATGGGCAAGATAGATTAAAAATAAAAATTGCAAGCTGTCCTAATGTTTGAAAATGTTCTTTATTGCATAACTAATCCTAATAGCGGTCAACATGTAAATTCTGACCCCTCTTTCTTTTAGAATACATAATACATATTTTGGTACTTCTTGAAAAAAAAATTAACCTCTTAGAGAACGAAATATTGTGAAGGCATTTCATTGTCCACAGACCCACTAAACTTTCTATCTCTCACAGGTATAGAATCCAAACTCATCTCCACATCCAATGAAAGACTCTATTGGTTGAGTTTTTAAAAAATGATTTCTTATATGACAAAAATAAGAACGAATAAAATCTTGAAAGACTGAATAACAGTGGCCTATAGGAGGGAAATCTCCTGTTTCGCACAAGATAGCAGTTATTTAAAAGTGAAAAAGTCATTATTAGTTAATCCGAAATATCTGAAACAGTCAATAAACTGACTCCAGTTACTTGAACAGGAGAGTGAGGAAGGCTTAGGAAACTGAGACAACTGGCAGCAAGCCCGGGGTACAGGCCGTAGCAGGAGCCGAGTCACGCATGAGTAGGATTTGAGTGTTTTCTAAACGGATGCCCACTGCTACCAGCACTGGGACCAAGAGCATCTGAGCTCTACAGACACAGCCAGACCTCTCCGCCCCCCACCACCGCCCAGCCTGCCACTGCTGTCTCGGACCAGCCCCGCTTCAGATGATTCTCCACTGAAAGGTATTTGCCGTGGATTTCCGCATACCACAGCTTGTGTTTCACTTGTTAAAAGTTAAAGATAATACCATGATGAGCAAATCACAAGTCATTTCTACAGACTATTGTGAATTTTTCAGTAATTATTATAGTTACAAATACCATTCGGTCTGTGTGCGTGTGGCTGGGTGAGTGTGGGTGTTTGTAGTCTGGGGATTTTTTCCTTTTTAATGTTTTCCCAACTCTCATAATCCCAGGCTAGCTGAAGAGGATGATCTGGAGGGAAAGCAAACACAATAATATTTCATTGCAATTCGTATCTCCATAGCAAACACAGTCACAATAATTCAGTAAATCAGACAGTCAATAATCATATATGTAAAAACTTAGTGGTCAGTAATAACCAACAAGACTGGGGAAGAGACAGCTTTTAGAATATGTGAATCATCTTTATATCAATATCTGTCTGCTCAGGTAGTTATGTAAATTAGGTATAAAGAACAGTTACATTTGATATACACAAAGACTTAAAAAGGAAACCATGAGTTTAATTTTAAAGGAGTGATTATGGAATAAAAAGTTATTTGTATCAATGAGGCATACATTCTGTGTTATTCTTTCTAGGAAAAATGAAGAATTTTGGTTGATATCTCCTTTTGTGATCAGAAGGAAAAAGTCAGCCAGAAGTCTGTAGCTGGGAGGTCACCTCACAACAGCAAAACCGAGTGGACCACATACATGTGGAAAGGGCAGTTCGCTCTCCATCACAGAGTCCAGGCCCACTGACTCAGCTCTTGGAGACACAAGCAGTGGTATGCTGCTGAGATATTTAACATTTAAGCTTTCTAAGTGTAGTTCCAATGCAAGTGCTTGTTGGTGTATTTGTAACAAAGGTGGATACCAAAATTTCCGTTGTTTGTCAATAATGTGAATGACAGCTTAATTAGACCAATAATGTTTGAATACGGAAGAATATTTCCTCCATTTTTTATTCCATTTTCATTTTGAAATCTTCAGAATACACACTCTTAAGTTGACATCTTGTTATTAGCATTTAACTCATGACATCTGATTTGAGAATTTATTCAGTTTATTCTCTATCAAGACATTTCTGCTGGATGTATATGTATCTAGTTTGTACGTGCGCAAGATGGTGGTTCAATTTTTTATTTCATCTTTCACCAAATAAATGTAAAGATTAATGAATATAGTAATATTATAGAGATAGTATTTTGTTTGTTTATGTATGAATACAAAGTATTTCTCAATAACTGGTTGGCTTGATACTTTGTTAATATTTATTTTATTAAGTAGTAAAAACAAATCACTAAAGTGTGATTCTGGATCTCTTTCTGAGTAGGATCCCTTTGAGGATGGAATGAACATATAAATATACATATAAAATTTTGAATTAAATAGTTGAGGATTCAATAATCCCAATATTTTAAAAATGCACATACACATAAATATATGCACTCAATTTCCATCTGGTGCAAGCTTTTATTTATTTTGCTGAAAAACAAAGATATGCTAAGTTCCTCTCCATAACCCAAAGGGATTTATACATCAAATGAATAAAAAGCATAATGTAAATAACTAATACAATTTAAAAATTCCTATCTTTTCCCAGAAAATTAAACCAAAGTGCCTAATCAGTCCAATGTGTTTAAATGGACAAAACCTGATTTAATTATGTGGTTTCTTTTTAAAGTGTGGCTTGATACACAATGTGACTCATTAAAAGTTGTGATATATCCTGCCAATAAAGTCTAGCAGATTGCACATTAACGTAGGCTAATTAAGTTAATATACAAGATATAAACTCACACATTCCATTTTGAGCTTCTAATCAATCAGACACCAAAGGTAAGACAAATACTTAAAGTCCAAAATTTCAGATCAGCATACACACATGATGTGTTAAAAAGGCAGTCTTACTTCATTATTTTAGTGCATGTGACACTGTTAAAAGCCAAATCACACAGGAAATTTTTCTCTTAACATTATAAAAGGAGTCATCCATAATTTAGAATCACATTCTTAGCATTGTTCAAAAACATAAAATCATGCCTATGAAGCAGGATGACAGCACATAAGTATAATAGAAATGTGTTTCCTATTTCTTAGATTATAATCTAAAATTGTGACAAAATATACTATAGCTACTATAATGCTATACATGTCTAGATTTTTAACCACCAATATCTGAACATTCTTCCAAATTGGGAGGAATATGTTTTGGATTCCAAAACAGAAAGCCAAGGGGTCACATAATGTCTGTTTTTAGCCCTATGCAACTGAAGTTAAACTCAGTTATACATAACATATGTTCAGGTAGTTGGTGCTTCTCCTAGGAGTCTTAGGGGTAAGGTGAAGATTTGGCCAGTCTAGAAGCAGTTCAGTGAGGTCAGGAAGATCCCACTAGCCCATCCTCCAGTGGCTGTGCAATTATGCTGACCAAACTTGTATTAGGTTTTGAAGGTAGCTATATCTTCTCTTGTCCTACCCCTGGGTATCTGCCAGTATCCAAATGCTGATTTTTCAGATGTGTTGATGTTTCTAAGAATTACTCCATAGCCACCAAAAACTTCATTAGGGACTTAATTTAGAGGTGTTTTCTGTTGTTTGAAACTGAATAGTCTTACTGATACATATTTATTTACAGGATAAGGAGAGTAAAAATATGTGGCCATTGTATGAAAAAGAACGACAAAAGTACATTATATCAAAATAAAGTTTGACACATTTCAAGAATAGATGGATATATAAATAAATGGGAAAAGATGGGAGAAATAGCCTTATAAAATGCTCTTACCCATAGTAAACTAAGTAAGATTATTAACTCCTTTATGATCAATCCAGAAAGATTTTCTGGAGTAAGTGAAATCATGTTATACATTATTTAAGGGGAAAAGAGAAGGAGAGAGAAAGTCAGAAAGTTTGGTAACCTTTAAAGGAAAATAATTCTAGGCTAAGACATTACTTTGAGAGAAGGAAAAAAAAATCAAAGACAGGAATAAAGAAAATATGACATTAGGCTTCCTGGGAAGATGTTCTGGAAATTGTTTGGATTTTTAAAAAGAAGGAAAAAGAGAAGCATGCCTATTTAGTGGAAGGGTTTGATGTATTGAATAAGTAACTGGGACTTGATCTATAGTGAAATAGAAAGACAGAAATAAACTTCCAGAGACTCAGAGTGGGTGTGATATGTTCAAAATAACCTGTGCTAGAACACGTGCGGCAGTAAAAACAAAGGTAGATTGCTAAGGCAGTGGATGAGCTGCCTCAATCCTTAGCTGGATTGCTAAGCTCAGTGGATGAGACAAGGAGTATTGTAGACCTCTCTCATGAAATAACCATTTCAGAAATTGTTCTAGAAGAAATGACATCTAGGACAGTGCTGAGGTTGACAGAGGTAGAGGGGATGGGGGAATGAAAGGAAGAAGCAGGAGGGTATTAACCATCAAAGGGGAGAGGCACTGAAAATCACTTTGTGTCCTCACTTAAGCTGTCAGCAAAATGATAGCTTTTTACCCCGTTCGTCAAATGTTAAGTAGGAAAAAGTCAGGGAAAATGTGAGGAGAATTGACCTCCCTCTTGTGTAGCTGCCGTCAACAACAGACACCTAACCAGATCTGACGTGCAAGCAGATGCTAAAGGGAACTGGACACAAACATGAGTGTGAGGTAGACGTCGGATAGAATGTATCACTAATTCATCACTGAATCTGCAGAGTTGAATTTTATGGATATGTTGAGCTGTGGTTGCCCAGGCTTCAAGATATACCCCATCTTCTTTATCACTCATCTGTTGGAGCACATCTCCCTCCGTCCACAGTTTGTTCATATCCACAGTGGGATATGCCTCGGTCTTCAGACAGGATGAACACCCACCGTTTGCACGGACAGGGACGGGACCGGAGGGGATCGCGCTGAGTGAAATTAGTCAACCAGAGAGAGTCAACTACATACAGTTTCACTCGTAAGTGGAACAGAAGGAATAGCGCGGAGGACCACAGGGAAGGGAGGGGAACTGAATGGGAAGAAATCAGAGAGGGAGACGAACCATGAGAGACTCTGGACTCCAGGAAACTGAGGGTTACAGAAGGGAGGGGGTCGGGGGAAGAGGTAACTGGGTGATGGGTGTTAGGGAGGGCACAGGCGGTGATGAGCACTGGGTGCTACACGCAGCTAATGAATTGTTGAACACTACGACGAAAACTAATGACGGAGTATGTGTTGGCTAACTGAAAATAATAAATAAATAGATAAATTTCCAAGTATATAACTCCCAGATTTTTTTCTGTTGTTGACCTCAAATATATTTATGATCAAAGAACATGCCTTGAATAAATTTATTTATTAAAAAAAAAAAAAAAAGATATACCCCATCTTCTGGTTGTTGCATTGGCCATAGTCTTCTCATTTAGAAATAAGGGAGAAAACAATGATCACAAAGTTGAAATCAGAAGAATAAGACCCATTAGGCTGATCACTGGAAGCATAAAGATGTTTTTATTATTAAAATCTATTAACTGTAGATCAATCTAAAAGCTATGAAAATAATTACTTCCTTCTGCTTTTGGTGATATAACTCTGTCAAGTCAAAACAATATTTTGTTTTTAATCATTAAGCTTCACATATAGAATCCCTGACAAAAGTTCACTCTGTCCCCTGATTGAAAATTTTATCTTAATGTTTTAGTACACAAAGTTCGCCTTGGATAATACTCCCAAAAGCATCTATTATTTTCAGTGATCAAAATTGTAACCAACTTATAACAAAAAGAGGAAAGATTTTCATTTTGTAATTCTAAGAAGCCCTCACTTTTAGTTAAAATAAATAAGCTGATAATAATGTGAGGGCTTGAGGTGCCTGCGTGTCCCAATGGGTTAGAGCCTCTGCCTTTGGCTCAAATAAAATCTTAAAAAAAAAAAATAATAATAACATGAGGGCTCCATCTTCAAAGTGTGAGATGAAAATCTCTAAAAGGAAATGTGAATCTTTTCATCTGCATTTTTTGTGTGTAATTGAATGTGAAAATCCACATTTGGAAGTGTAGAAGAAAATTTCCAGGAAAATGCCAGAGTAGTGTGAATGGACCTAAAAGTGAGATGTTTTATATTGGTCTGTGAGGGAAGATTTTTCCAAAATATTGCAATAAGCTCTGTCCTAAAGACTAATTAGAATCTGACCAAGTAAACAGTGGTCAAAGAACATTCAAGATAAACCAAACTATATGGATAAACACTTACAAAAAAAAAAAAAAAAAAAAGAACTGGAGGCCAATTGAAAAAAAACAAACAAACAAACAAAAAAAACTCAAAGACATGATCCAAAAAGAAAAAAAAATTGATAAATTGAACTTTTTTAAAGATTTTATTGATTTATTTGACAGAGAGAGATCACAAGTAGGCAGAGAGACAGGCAAAGAGAGAGGGGGAAGCAGGCTCCCTGCTGAGCAGAGAGCCCAATGCGGGGCTCGATCCCAGCACCCTGAGATCATGACCTGAGCTGAAGGCAGAGGCTTCACCCACTGAGCCACGAAAGTGCCCGATGAATTGAACTTTTAATCAAATTTTAAAATTCTATAGTAAAAGCAATTGTTAAGAGAAGGAAAAAAACATAGATTGGTGGTAGTTACTTGCAAAACTCATGTGTCTGTGTCAAGATGCAAAGCAACAGAAACACATTCATTGGTGGATGGAATGCAAAATGGTACAGCTCCTTTCAGAAGCAGTTTGGGTGTTTCTCACAAAACCATACACAATTTTATCATACTATTCAGCAGTTGTGCTTCTAGGTATTTACCAAACCGATCCGAAGCTTTATGTCTCCACAGCAATCTCCTTGCGATTGTTTACAGCAACTTTATTCCTAATTGCCGAAAACGGGGAGTGAGCAAGATGCCCTTCGAGATCTGAGTAGATAAACCGTGGCGCAGTCTTACAATGGGGTGTCATTCAGCCATAAAAAGAAATGAGCTATTGAGTCACAGAAAGAGATAAATAGTAAGTGAATACAGCTAAGCAAAGGAGCCATGCTATGGGCTAGTTGACGGCCAGCTACGTGATGTTCTAGAAAAGACAAAACCCAGAGATAGTAGAGAGACCAGTGGTTGCCAGGAGATCAGATGGCAAGAGGGAAATGAATAGACAAGGCACAGAAGACTTTTAGGGGAGAAAAACTATTACATATGACACTGTCTCACAGTGTACACATGATACTGCCCATTTTTCAAAATCTGCATAACTTTATAGCTCAGAGTGATTCTTTATGCAAATTTTAAAAAATCAGGTAATTAAGGTATCCTAGAATGGAGTATAGAACATAACTGAACAATCCAGCCATATTAAAACTCTAAGAAACAACCTCACTGAAGAGAGTAAAGATGAAAAGTTGTAAGTAACTTTGATAATGAGTGGAATCTGCGAGACTGAAGGCAAAAGAAATAGCACATAAGAATAATAGTCTAGTTGATAAGGTCAGTCCTCATGGGGATATGGTTTAACAAATCTGACACTATTACACATGTATCCTAGGTTTGAGAAATTATATAAGTGAATGGTTGATGGTGTAAGCCAGATTTACAACTTTTAGAACAGGGGATTACAGATAAACCATTGAAACGGTAAAATTATCCATGTGGTAATGGATTAGAGTTGGAGACATTAACACAAACTCATGTTTAACTTAATGTAAAGATAGTTACATATAGAAATACTTATAGATATGTGTATATACAGAAATAAATATAATTCACACATGTATTTCTTTGCTCTGTCATATGAGAAGATCTAAAAGCAATGACACCCCAGTAGCAATGAGCACACCTAGTACCTAAATCTTGGTTTTTAATACCACCCTTTAGTCAAGGAAACCGAATCTTTGGAAAATGGCTTATTCTAGGAAGGAGCCAGGAAATGTAGAGATGAGCATGTAGCAACTTTTAGTGTCAGAAAATAAAAGAAAAGAAAAAAAAAACCCACAATGATGGGATTGTGCCCAAGGGAGTCAGAAGCCAGTTGAAAGAACTACCAGTGGCCAAAGCTGAAACTATTTGAACAAGAAAATAAATGAAATGGTATTAATGATAAGCCCTTATATTAAAATAAATATTCATGAATCCCTACTGATATAAATTCATGATTTAGTATATTTTTAAAATGAGAAAGAATAGAAATCACCATTGCAGGAGAATTCCAAATAATTTATGTATATACTCTGCCCTCAAAGAAATCAAGTATAACTGTCACTTCTTAAGTGTGGGTCATGTACAGTGACTTCTTTCCAAAGTGTACAGTATGCAGAAAGGGAAACAAATGATAGCTTTGCAGCTGAGAAACTTGGCAAACACTATCTCATGAGGTGACCATGGTGAGTCGCATTGATAGTAAGTACCTTTGCTATGATAATGTTAAAAAATGGCCTTTTACCTCTGTGGCTTTCCTTCCTTCCCTCCTTTTTTCCTTCCTTCATTCCTTCCACCTATAACCTCAATCTAACTATAAGAAAAACATCAGATAAATACCAATTTAGGAGCATTTTATAAAATACCTATCAGTATTCTTCAAAATTGTCTAAGCCTTCAAGAACAAAAAAAGTATGAGAAATTTTCACAGGCAAGTGATACTTCAGGGGACATGACAACTAAATGTAATGTGGTATCCTGAATGGGATTCTGGAACTGAAAAAGGACATTATGTTAAAAACTAAGGAAATCCGAATAAAGTATAGACTTTAGTTAATAATGTATTGATATTATTAATTGTAGCAAAGGTAGCATACTAACATACAATGTAGCATGCTAATATACAATGTAGCATACTAATATGCAATGTAGCATACTAACATATAATGTAGCATACTAACATACAAAGGTAACATGTGGATAAAGAGTATAAGGGCATATAGGAAGTCTCTGTAGCGATGCCACAACTTTTCTGTACATCAGAAATGGTCCTACTATATGAAGTTTATTTGAAGAACAATACTTAAAAGAGGAAATTATATACTCTGAAGGTGAAATATTTTATATGCAAAAATTTGGAAGGAAAAGAACATGTATTTTGGAAAGGATACTGCAGTTGTGTATACATGGGATTAAGGCTGGTGTGAAATTTAAGTACAGGCTAAAGCTAACTCCCTTGCTGCAAATTCTTTCATCTTCCAAATACATTACATATACATCCTTGGGAAGAGACGTGTCGGCAACTTCTGTGGTTTATGGATTATTCACAAATACAATGAATGTCTTTGCACTTTTCCTCTGCTGCTGGTTCTGCCTATTTAATGAAGATCTTGTGGGTTTGCTTTTACCTATGCCATATTTTTGAGAACAATGTGTATCTCTATTATAGTTTCCAAATGAATAATCACAAAATTATTCCTGCTTCAATAAGAAAACCCCACCACATAATGAATTTAATGTTCACTAAATATTAATTATTTTTGTTTTTAATAAATTTTAATATAATTTAATATATTTGAATATTTAATTATTTCCACATAGTATTTTTAACCTGAAACAAAAATAATGTATTTTGCTTTTAAAAGATAATGTATGATCTTACCTACTGATATATATTATATTATCCTAAATATAAATGAATGATAGGTTACCTTATTCATGAAAACATAAGACAATGCATTTGTTCTGAGCTCTTAGTTTTACAATGATGACGATCATGAAAGTCAAAAGATTATACAAAAAGAAAAAGCTGACTTCATGACTAAATATTACTATGTCTTTATATATATAATTAAAAATCCAATAAGGTGTAATTTTTTAAACTGAATATTTTGGTAAGGGTAAAAATGTCTGACTAGTTGCTGGTTATTTGAATTGAATTAAGTCCATTTTTTTTCTGTTCACCGTGTGAAGTTCTTTAACCAAAATAAAAATAGAGTGATTAAGTGAAGCCTAAAAATCAGGCCTTAACACAATTGTTCGGATACTGCGTGTTGAAGCATCCAAGAGCGCCTGGCTGGCTCGGTCAGTTCAGCATCCAGCTCTCCATTCGGGCCTGGGTCATGGTCTCCGAGTCATGAGACTGACTGCACATGGGGCTCTGCACACAAGCGAAGGCTGCTTGAGATTCTCTCTCTCTCCCTCCCTCTCTCTCCCTCTCCCTCTGCTCCTCCCCCTGCTCACCTCTCTCTCTCTCTCAAAATAAAATAAATACATAAATAAATCTATTTTTTAAAAAATTAATAAAGCTTTTGATAAACTGTGAAGTGGTATGCAAACAGTAAGGCTTAATTATATTTTCATCTCTCTGAAAATAGGGGTTAGAGAGATGGGAAACCAACAGATAATTAAAACTGCTAAGGAGGAGACACTGGGTGGCCCACTTGATTAAGGACCTGCCTTTGGCTCATGTCATGATCCCAGGGTCCTGGAATTAAGTCTTGCATCGGGCTCCTTGCTTGGCAAGGAGCCAGCTTCTCCCTCTGCCTGCCTTTCCCCCTGGCTTGTGCTCATTCTCTCTCTCACTCTCTCTCTGACAAATAAATAAATAAAACCTTCAAAAGAAATTTTTTTTAAAAAAAACTGTTAAGGACATTTTATGTCAACTTTAACAAGGCCAGAATTAAAATGAAAATAAAGCTCTCAAAACATGGCAGGACGCTTTCCATCTGTAACTTCTAGTTGTAGACTTTGACTTTTAGGGAAGTTCTATCATTTTTTAATTTCACAGAGTGACCTGGAAAGACTCAAGAGAGCCATTATAAGTAACTTCTGCCTTAAAATTGTCTCACTCTACTACCTGAATCCTGGAGTACTCACTTCTATTTTTTAAAACTTTTTCCTCCTTCTTGATAAGGTAAAACCAAATTAGATTAGATTATCATATCTTCCACTTTCCCATTGTGGATATTTTCATGGAGGTTGTCATTGTGGAAAGTTGACAGTCAAGCACCATTTGCCCAATAAAGCTCATATAGACAGTTCTAATTTTCTTTAAAGACTGACATAAAAAAACCATATAAAATGCGGAAATAGGGCAGAAATAGGACAAAAAGTAAAATGACACTTATGAGCATTTAAGAGTACTTGAAATTTTTGTTTTAAAATAAACGCTATGGAGGATTTTTTTTTTAATATTCTTGTCCTCCCTTCAACTTTTCCAGGAATAGTAACAAAAATAACAGTAGCATCTTACATTCTGTTATAACTCAGCGTAAATATCCGTTATCGGTATTCGTGACTCAAGTTTATCATTCTGGGCTCATCACTTTGGGGACCTGGTGCACTCTGTACTTGAGCATTCCTTACTGCATGTAATTCTGGAAGTACAGAATATTGTTTTTAGCCTCTGCCCATTTTTGTGGGTTTTTGTTTTTGTTTTTGTTTTCTCTACCTGTCCTTCCTCGTTACTCCTATTCATTCTGCAAATCTTGGCTAGAAAATAGCTTTTCTTGACCCTTAAATTTGGTTCTGGCCTTCATAAAACCCAGTACTTCCACTATCGGGGTACATACAATGTCATAAAATTGCCTTTGTACTTACCTGTATTTAGTGCTATACACAAGAACCTCGAGTGACCTGTGTCTCCAGTGTGTACCGATCACACCTGCCGTGCCTGACACGGGATAGGATCAACAAATACCTAGGAATCAATGAGCAGACAGACGGACGGAGGGTGCCACAGGCATGGTGTGTTATTTTTCAGGACTCACTGACTTGCTCAGCGCTCACCACTCAGTCACACGAGTTTCTCGCACAAGTGTCGCCGGCAATAACAGCGCCGAGCAACACAGCCGTGAACACAGTGCTTGTGACCCCGAGGTTACCTCAGGGCTTCTGAACCTCGTCTTTACTGACATTTGGGCCAGACGATTCTTTGTTGGGGGGAAGGCTCTGTCCTGGGCCTTTAAGGATGTTTAAGAGCATCCCTGGTCTCTACCTACTACATTGCCAACAGCTCCCGGGTTACGACGACCGAGCATGTCTCCAGCCTTGTCGAGCGTCCTCGGGAGTCAAAACCACTCTTGGCTGAGAACCGCTGGGTTGTACTGTTCGGGTTTGTTCCGGTGTAGGGCTGGGATTTAGGGTAAGGGACCGGGAGAAGATGCGGGAGGCCGCGAGGGCACGAGCCCGCCGGGCACGAGGACAAGAGCCGCCCTTCAGCGCGGGGCAGAGACGGCTCCGCTCCTGCCACGAGAGACACAGTGTGGCCGTCGCGGGACGTGGACGCACCGGCCTGGACACGGGCTGTGGCGGGGCAGCGGACAGAGTGTCCCTCATGACGCGGCCGTGGCTCCAGCCGGAGACGTACACGAACGAGGGTGACGATGGCCCGAGCGGGTCGTCCCCACCGCCGAGCGCTCCGGGGCCCCCGGGGTCCAAGCGGGGTCCCGGCCGCAGCCGACGCGCCCGAACGCGCAGAGCCCCGGGTCCGCCGTCGGGAAACAGGACAGACTCGACGAAGGACGTCGCGGCTGGAAGAACCGCTGGACGACGACGGCCGCGGCCCCCACGGCGCGGGCGTGCGACGGCCTCCAGCAAGGGCCTCGCCCGGGATGGACCGTCCGGTTTGCCCGACCCCGGGGAGACGCAGACGGGACGACGGCCGTGCCCGGGCGGACGCGAAGACACGACCGAGAATCCCGCGCAGAGAGACGCCGGGGCCGGGACAGGGTCGCGGGGCCCCGGGGCTGGGGCGGCCGGGACCGCTGTGAGCGCGGGGTCAGGCCGGGACGGGGTCAGGCCGGGACGGGGTCAGGCCGGGATGGGGCAGGCCGGGACGGGGCAGCGGCGGAGCCCCCGGGGCCCGCGGACGGAGCCGCGGAAGGAGCGTGAGGTCGGGCTCGTCACCGCGACACTGTAGACACGGGCGGTCGCAGGAACCCGGGCGACGCGGCGAAGGCCCGGGCGACACCGGGGACAGCGGGTCCGAGCGCCGAGGCCGGACCGCAGGGTCGCCAACCGCGGGGCTCGGGACGCGGAATCGTCACTCGTTCGTCCGCTTGTTTAAAACTCCCGCGAGTCTGTCTTTGAAGACAGGGACGCGACCCCAGAAGCCGAGACGGTGAGGACAGAGGGGACGAAGGTGAGGAGCATCCAGCTGCAATCAAGGATCTTTGTCGGGATCAGTGATTCTCAAACCGGATCGCGTTTCCAAGGCCTCCGCAGATTAGACAAGATGTGGGGCCGAGGACCAACCGCCGACGTATTGCCAGTAAGAGGGTCCCTGTTGGAGGGTCTCAGAACTCCACGCGTGGTTCTTCCGAGCCTTTGGGGCCCAAATCTTGCGGCTCTGGACTTGCCCGCGGCTGTTTCACGTGGAGACAGACCGCTGACAGCTCTCGGTCCGCACACGGTTCGCCCACAGGCCTTCCCAAACGGTGACCTCTGGCCCTCCAGCCTTTCCTCTTTCGGACCACGCGCCCTCGGATGACTGCCACAGGCCTCCTTTGGCGGAGCAACGGGATACAACCTCAAACCTCGCCATGACCGGCGCTACCCCATGCGAAGCAGTCCCAGGTCTCCGGCACGGCTCACAAATCGGTCCCACACAGCGTGTCTCAGAACGAGACTCCGTTTTCTCAGCGGAACTCTGTTTTCCCTTTCCTTCTGAAGCGGAGCAAAAGGCGCAGGAGAGACAGAATGAGAGGAAGACGCGCTCTCTTTCCGTCTCTCCGTTGACACATTCTCAACAAGGACTTCTTTAAAGAGGAGAAATTCAGTCATTGGGTCCTATTGGATTCACGCACAGCCGTGCCTTTCTGCCCCTCCAGCAGTCCAACATGTTTTCCCGATGAGTTAAGATTTTCCATGACTAGAAAAATATGAGGACAAGACCCCAAACCACAGCTCTGAAATTCATTATGGGAAATGTGCAAAAGCACCCCACTTAGAAACGTACCAAACAGAGCTGGCTTTGTGCTTACGTTAGAAATTCTGTCAAGACACTTGGAATGTACTCATAATGATGCAAATTTACAAGGGCACATTGATTCACATTGTTCTGGAATGTTAAATATTAAGATGCGTTTTGAACCAGTAATGACAGGAGTGATTGGCTTTAACCAATATCCTCCTTTACTCTACTATGAAGGGGTTGTTTGAATCAAGTCATTTTAGTCGAATTCCCTTTTTAGATACTTTAGATACATTTTAAAGGATAAATAAATGATGGTTAAAAAATGCGGGTATGATCGGGTTGTTGGTCTACTTAAAACCACTTTGTGTTTTTGCCCTGCTTTGGGCTAAGTCGCACTCATCTTACTGACCCGTGAAGTTTCCTTCCGCTCTCACTTCACTGTGAGCCGCTTCTGCCTCTGTCCTCTAGATTTTAGCTTTTCTTTCACTTCTTTAGATGTCAGTGTCCTCCCCAGCCTAAAACTGGAGCCTCCCAGCCTCTATCCTGGACTGCCTTGCAGGCTCAGTGAGCTTATCCTAAATATGTCCTTTGTAGGGGTGAGAACTCCCTGTCCCGACAGACTGGGGCAGATTGTCTGTCGTCTTGAGACCCTTCCTTTATGTGTGGTCATATCTAGTTGTACACTTTGTGTTATTTCTTGGTTTGACACTTAGCATCCTGATAGCAGGGGTCTGATGAACTCATCACATTCCCAGTGTTGGCCCAGGGCCTGGCACAGAGCACGCACAGAATATTTACTGGATGAACAAACAATTTGAGGGTTAAGCGTGGGAGCAAGTAGATGAGAGGTCTTGTCCCATCGGCTCCAAGTTCAGAGCACAAAAAGCAATGACTCGTTTTAGAATTCATCGTAATTTGTTACCATCCTGAGATTAATAGGCGTTTGGAGGACCGTGAAAGTGGTAAGGACTCTCACGCTCTATTATTTTGAAAGCCAAAGGAGAATCATACTATTGTGCTGAAAAATACATCAAATGATCAAAATACTGAATCTTTTGGACTGTACCATGTAACATTGTATCAGTACATGCTTAAGCTCACCAGGGTCTCCGATTGGCTCTTATGTACACGGGAGTAATGCCGCATGGGGAGTGCTATTTAAGGAAAGCCATTTAGAAGACAAAACCCTTTACAACGTGGGTCCCCAACGGGGAAAAACAATGGAAGAATCTCTGGAGAGAATTTGGAGGTTCAGGCAATGAGAGAGAGATCAGGACATCAGCTCCCACATCTCAGCTGAGCCGATCCCAGCTATACAAATTTGCACAAGTTTGTAAAAGTAACTGAGCCCCAGTTCCTAATCTGTAAACTAGGCAGAATAATGTACACCATGTACATGTAAAGTGCCTAACACATTGCCAAGCCAGAGACAAGTTTACTGTCAGTCACGAGGGCCGGCATGCGTAGTGATCGCGGAGTTAATGACTCTGGCTGTCAGAGTTAACCCAACATCCTCTTTTACTAAGATGTCTTCGATGGGATCTAAAAACAGTGTTTTTGTCATGCATACTTTTCATCAGTTTAAGCTAAGCAGATGGCAGATATAGTTCAGAGAGGGAATTTTTACTACCTTAATTGACCAAATCTCATGTTTCAGTAAGAATTATATGAAAGCATCTAAAATCTAATTTTTGCTACTGTTTTACATTTAAGTTACTATTATCCTGTGAATTTCTGGTCATTATAAAATAAATCTAACTTAGTTTACATTTTATTGAGCTATTTTAATTTGGTAAGTTTGTAACTGGTGTTTTTCTAGTCTGAATGATAATGACAAAAATTTTCATCACCGCTAAAAAATACAAAATATTTCTCAATTTGTATCTTATACTTAAATAATTAGAATATTTTCAAGTGGATATATGTATAACTTTCATAAATTCAATTATGTTTATTAGGTGAAAGGAAGGACAGAGAAAAAATCTTAATTTATTAGAAGAAATTTTTATTTAGCCACCGTAATAAAAAGAAAACTAACACAATGGTTTCAGCATTCACATAAGGCAAAAATGATTCTCTGATCTCTATGTTTTTGAAAAGAAGGATCACCATGTTTCACAAATGCACTAATATTTATTTTTACCCTGTATTCAGATGTAAGTCATTATGAACATTTTATTTAAGGTTCTCAAATGTGATGCCAGACCCTTACGATACAGCAAAAGATACTCTCTGAGTAAGAATTGTGTGTTTTTACTCTGTATACCAGTATGAACTGGTTTAAGGAGAGGTTTCAGGGTGTCTATAAATTCTCTGAAAACTATATTCCAATGGTTCTGCATGTTTGCATTTTCTAATGATGCATCAGAAATTTAAGGAGTCTCTGTCCCTGGTTCTTCGAAGTGAAGGCCAGTTCGGAGGAGGCACTGTCCTAGCGTAGAGACACTTCCTGCACTCGTGACTCTTACATCCTAGAGCAGGCTGACCACAAAACTATAGTAAGTGAGCGTGTTTGTTGCCTCATTTGTAATGTAAGAAGTAGCAGCATCTACTTCACACTCATTCATTAAACATCTATTGAGAATATAAGACACCAGGCTCTTTTCTAATCCCTGGAGATAAAGTTATGGGAAAAAACATAAATAAATAAAAACTCTTATTGCAGTTATATCCTAGAAGTGGAAACAGACAATAAACAAGATCAATTAAATATATATATAATATGTAGAAGCACAAATGTTTGGCCACATACTCAAAAGCTAATAAAAAGATAAAGCAGCAGAACAACGCAGAGACCGTGGGGACTGGAAGGGACGGCGACTCCAGGCACAGTGACCAGGGAAGGAGGCAATGATACCTGAGAATGAATTGCAGGAATTGTTCTCAAACGAATAAGGAGAGCGCCTCAGGCAGACGGACTAGCACACGCAACTAGCACACGCAAACTGCAACGAGGAATGCAAACGCAGAAGCTTACCTGGCTTGTTCCAAAGCAGCAGGAAGACCTATATATGGAGTAAAGTAAGAAAGGGGCAAATTTGTAGGAGATAAGTCACAAAGGTAGGAGGGCATTATTGGTCCTTGTAAGAACTCTGTGTCTTATCGGGCAGATTGATGGCTTTGGAGGGTTTTGAAGAAAGGATTAACATGAATTGACGTTATTAAAGTTTCACTCTGATTTCCGAGTTGACAATACACTTTAAGAAGACAGGCATAAAATCAGAGTGACAGGCTAGTTAAAAGGACATTGCCATCATCGAGGTGAGATATGATCATTACTTGGACAAAGTAATAACAATGGACACGATAAGAGGAGAAAACTCTGGGGAGATTGTGAAGACAGAGCTAGCAGGATACGATAACACATCAGATGTGGTATATCCGAGAAAGGAGTGAAATGACGACGGGTCTTTATCTGAGAAAATTGAAGATAGAGTTGGTAGAACCTGGTAGAAGTCAGGTTCTCCCCTGTCATTTCTCCAGCTCGTCTGCTGGTACTTCTGCCCCGTTCTTCATTATTTGTCCCACAGCAGCATGATGTGATTTGTGATGGAATTTAGAATATATTTCTGCTACTGAAATTAGCTTAGAGACAATCAAACCCTTCTGTTTATAGGCAAAAACACCAAAACCCAGAGAATTGGGGGGATTTATGCAAGTTGAGACTTTCCATAGAAGCATAAGCAGGAAATGGCCTAATGTCCCCTTAAAGAAATGTGGGAGTTACGTCCATCGCAGGTCACTCAAATAGCTCTCATTCCAACGCCTGCTTTTAAATCAACACCATCAAGTTTCAATCATGCCAAAGAATAGCAGGAAAACACAAGATGTGCTCTGGCCCAGGCAGGCCGCTCTGTGGCGGAGACGCAGACCACGCGTGCCCAGCAAGTACCAGGAGGAGGACAGCGTCAGTGCCACACGTCTGACCGTTGCAGGCCTGTGCGCAGAAAATAAGGCATGTCTGGAGCTTTGACTAAGTCCAGAGGGAGATCAAGAGGAGTAGCCACCCATGTGAGCCTCGGTGGCCATGACCCACCCGGCCGCGCGGGGACGGAGCCGGTGACAGGCAGCTGTCCTCAGAGAGACTGCGCCGTCTGCCATCACCTCTCCTTGCCTAATCACAGAAATGAGTGACTCTGTAGCTTCATCGATTCTAGAAATGGATGGAGTTTATCATCGACACAATCAGTTGTGCTCAGCCTGTCCGAAGAGAAAAGACACAGGTCGGGGTCAGAGTTACCCGAGTGGCAGTATTTCCGTGTTTCTACAAAACTCATGTGTTTGGCCTCCTCCTTTCCGTACAGATTTCTCTAGCAACATACCCGCCGACTCTGAGAGCACGGGTCCCGGAGGATGAGGATCCGATATTCATTAGGATTAATTAGGATGGGGATTCAGAGACTGGAGAATCTGCCCTTTTTTAACCCACGTACATACTCGACGTCTGAAGATACGAACATTCTGGAGTTCAAGGAAACGCTTCTCTTCCGAGGCAGAAGCAATACGTGAGATTTCCTTTTCTGCCCGCACACGTTCACCCGGCGACGAGCCACCGTCCTCTGCCGGGGCATGTTCCATGCGTGAGGTCGTGTCATGGCCAGTGCGGTCCCCAGGGTGCTGTGTGACGGGGGGCAGCGGTCCGGAGGTGACCTGGTGGCCCGGCCTGAGCTACGGGCGCTCCGTCGTGAGTCTTTCGGGCTCTTCCAACGCTGATGACTCCCTCTCTGGGCTTCTCAATATTCGGACTCGCAAGCCGAGGCTCGTTCGCGAAATGTTCGCATTCCGCCTGCACATCCCGCGCTGAAGATCCGGCTCCCCGTGTGCTTCCAGCTCTCCATAAACACGACAAAACCTGACGCACGGTGTTTTTCAAAATCTGGGAAAACCGCATGACTTTTTCAGATGAAGTAAACATGAAATTTTAAAACACGAGAAGGAAACAGCATGAAACCACAAAACAGAAAAAGCCGGCTTTGTTTATTTGCTTCTCCTAATGCTCTCAGAACGAACTCTCTCCTTGGCCTCGCTCTCACCCGCGCCGTCTGCCACACACCACTTCTTCCAGAGGGTAAGCTCCTGGGAAGTAAGGGCTCAGCATTACTCTCTTGTTTCCCTGGAATCGGGCATAATGCCAGCCATATAATAGTCAGTAAATAAATGTGTAATAATGAAAAAACGAATGAATGAATTTAATATCCAACAGAAAGATACAATCCATTCTTTCTTACATAGCTTAGTATGCCGATGGATCTACGAGAAATCATTACCAATAACAAAGAGCATTGAGTGCCTACTTAGATAATATAATCCCATTTAAATACTGAATAAGCATACTCTGCTTCTGAACTACATGTTTCCTTCAGTGCCAAATATTGAAGATTGAAATGGTGTTCAAGGTAATTTGTTGTAAGTACATTAAAGGAGGAAGAAAATTTTACATAAATGAGGAAGATACGGGAAAATGCAAAGAAAGAGAAAATCCAAATCATTTTTCTTATATTGGATTCCTCTAGAGTTCTGACTCAAAACATGAAAGTCATAATTTTTTTAAAAGATTTTACTTATCTGAGAAATCGGGAGAGCGAGAGAGATCCTGAGGGAAAAGGAGAGAGAGCAGCGGACTCCCCGCAGAGAAGAGAACCCAGCACGGGGCTCCAGCCCAGGACCCTGGGATCATGACCCAAGCTGAAGCCGATGCTTAACAGGGGGAGCCACCCAGGCACCCGTGAAAGGCAAACACGGAATCTTTGCCTTGTGTGTTGATCAGAAAAAGTTTAAAATTTTGAACAGCTCATTGATAATTCATCATCAGGAAGTATTGACTACCCTTGTTTCCATGGCTCGTGGACATCAGACCGTATGAGTCAATTTATTCTATTCCAACATTGTGTGGGCTGTAAGAAGAAAGACATCACTGTTCGACTTGATAGTATGGCATTATGATTCCATTAAAATTGCACACAATTGAAAGAGAGCAGGTGTTCTCCCAGTGAATGTTTGTGATTAGCAAAAAATCACTTCTCCCATATTCAAGTAGGCCATTGCAATGATTAGGCAGATGGTAGTTCGGAAAATTATAAAAGTTCCATTTAGCCAAAGTATGTCCTTCACGAACTCTGTGAGCACTTTTCAGTGAGCTCCATTGGCTGAGTGTGTGTCCTCTCTGGCTGTCACAGATTTCATCGACGTCATTAGGGTATTTCCATGGCACAGGTTGCTACTTGCCTTTTTTCTTTTTTTTAATCATAAAGGCATCGTCATCACCGAACTATTGCAAGTGCCATGTCTCCGGCATCTTTTTAAATACTACAGAAAGTCTAAACGTTTTAAAAAGTAAGAATTAGGGGGAAATTCTGAGGAAACCAATCATTTCACTTTCCAAGCTTCTAATCATAGCTTGGACTTTCTGGTGACCAGTATCCCCCCAACCCAAGAAGCCCACCCAGAGTAAACCCATTAAACAAAGCATATTTCTATCACCCAGAAAATTTCAAGGGATTTAGGAGTTCAGTGTTCTATACTCCTACCACTCAGGAAATTACAAAGATCTTGGGAGCTTTGTGTAGACAGAAGCTTTATATATATATATATATATATATATATATATATATATATACACACACACACACACACACACACATATATACATATACACACACGTATATATAATATTAAATGTATTACATGTTATTTAATATATATATAATATTTCTTATTATTTCAGTTTGTCAAAAGCAGAATAGGCTAAACTACCATGGGGATTCAAGAAAGCAGTAAGTGTAACTGATATTTTGGCACATGAAAAGCTTTATGAGTGAGGTGGCACTTTAAAGAATGGTGGAAGTCAAGATATTAAGAAAAAGTAAAAAGAATTAAGGAGAGGTACAGAAGCAAGAACACACGTGGTTTGTTCAGGAAACATGCAAGGTCCAGATTGTCTATAGCACAGAGTCCGTGAAGAACGAGACGGATCTGGAGAAGCAGGTGAAGTCGGGTCACTGAGTACCTTAAAACACGACCTAACAGGTGTGGATGGTGGGCAGTGGGGAGTTATTGCCAGTTATTTCTTCTTCTTTGTTTTTAACAAAAAGATTTATTTATTTGACAGACAGAGATCAGAAGCAGGCAGAGTGGCAGACAGAGAGAGAGGAGGAAGCAGGCTCCCTGCACAGCAGAGAGCCCGATGCGGGGCTCGATCCCAGGACCCTGAGATCATGACCCAAGCCGAAGGCTTAACCCACTGAGCCCCCCAGGCACCCTGATTGACAGCTATTTCTGCTTTGTTTGTTTCTAACAAGTGGGTGAAACCACGAGTGTTCTGTTGTAGAAAGGCTGCACTTGCCAGCCCCCGCCGTGTGGCGTAAGTGGAAGGAAATAGGGGGGCCCTTGCTCTGTCCCATGCAGAAGGAAGCCCTGAATCGGAATGATGACGTCAACACAGAAAGACGGGAGCTAACGTGGGTGAAACTATTTCCCTCTCTGAGATCTTGAAGGAAAATCTTTCTGCATTTACATCTGCAGCTATTATCTTGCCACATTTTATTAGTGAAAGTGTGTCATTGACGTGTTCTGCAGTCACTTTTCTTTCTAAATACTGAAATCATTTGCTTTCAATGTGAAATTTTATTTTCTATGCAGTCTTTGTGAAAATGTTCTGAAGGCTGGAAAAACATGGGAAATCAAAAAGACATTTGGTAGTCAAACATATTCAGTCAGTTTTGTATTTGCGTCTTTCAAAGGTATTTTTAAGGATCAGCTTTGGGTTCCAAACTAGTAGCTAAAGAATATAATAATAGCCTTTGGAAGCCATGTCCATGTACAGTAGACATCTGTAAAAGAAAAGAAATTCAGTACATAGTGACAAAGCTAATTTAAGTAATGAACCAGAATGCTGCAGTCAACTCGTTGGGAAAGTCAAGAAGAAAGACAAAGGCGCCATCTGAGGCTGCAGAACTCAATGAAACGGAGGGCATGGCTTTCTTCATTCGTTTATTCATCATCTCATGAGTTAGCCACGGCCCAGATAATGACTTCAGTGTATTTGCAAACTGAGTTATCGACTGTTTAGTATGAAAAAGAATTTTGAGTATATTACTAATCAGAGTTACCAATTGTTTAGTATGAAAAACAATCTTGAAATGTTTTCTTAACATTAAAGTATTTGTGGGCACCTGGGTGGCTCAGTGGGTAGAAGCCTTTGCCTTTCGTTCGGGTCATGATCCCAGAGTCCTGGGATCGAGCCCTGCATTGGGCTCTCTGCTCAGCAGGGAACATGCTTCCTCCTCTCTCTCTGCCTATCTCTCTGCCTGCTTGTGATCTCTGTCTGTCAAATAAATAAATAAAATATTTAAAAAAAAACATTAACGTATTTGTAAAGCATAAGAAAACATACCAAGATTTAAAACAATATTCCAAATAATTATTTTCTTTAATAAATCTGCACCATAAATAAAATGTATGAGCAATAGTGTTCCTTAGAGCACTCCTTAAAGTGGTGAAAATTTGGATACCATGTAATTTCTAGTTATTTTGGTTATATACATGCTGCTATTTACATACTTATACCTTTGAAAATTATTTTATAGTGATCTATTCATTGATATGAGAAAATATTAAATAATATTAAATTTTTAAAAGTAGGCTAAAATTTGCATAATACAATTTTTATTTTCTCTAGAGACTGAGAAAAAATATATATACACACACGTGTGTATACATAATAAAATTTATAAAGATAACTTTTAGGAACTTATTTGTTTCTGAATGAGGGCATTAAGAGTGATTTTTACTTGTATATTTTTTCTTAACATAATTTTGTAATTGGAAAGAAAATATGTACTTTAATTTTGTTAATTTAAATTAAATATATTTTTATTTTAAGCAGTATTTGGAGATGTAAAAATTTCAGATAAAATAATATCGGCATCTTGGGCGCCTGGGTGGCTTAGTCAGTGAAGCGGCTGCCTTCAGCTCAGGTCGTGATCGCCGGGTCCTGGGCTTGAACCTGCGGCTGCCTCCCTGCTCACAGGAGGTCTGCTTCTCCCTCTTCCTGTGCCCCAGCCTCCACCCCCGCTCGAGCTCTCTGTCTCTCTCCATCTCTCAAATACATAAATAAAATCTTAGATAATAATATGGGTATTTTAGACCAGTTTAAATTGTGCTAAAGAATGGAAGGAAGCACACAAAATTCACTCTAAGTCGGGTTTGGTCGTCAGTGGAAGACGGTACATCCCATGAGAGAATATAAATAAAATGAGACCGTCAATGTCATGTGTGTAACCGTCATGAAACCAAGAACTGCCAAAGCCCGTGGAGGAACGTGCGGCACTCCCGGAACTCCAACTAGATGAGAGAGGAAATGTAGTATGAAAGCAGTCAAACAGGAAGACACCTACTGTGAGAAGTCGAGGGCAGACAGATGAATAAAATACTTACGTTTGGCCAGATTTATCAGAGAAATTAGAGTAGACAAAAAGAAAGAAAGAAAGAAAGAAAGAAAGAAAGAAAGAAAGAAAGAAAGAAAGAAAGAAAGAAAGAAAGAAAGAAAGAGAAAGAAAGAAAGAAAGACCGAAAGAAAGAAAGAAAGAAAGAAAGAAAGAAAGAAAGAAAGAAAGAAAGAAAGTCGGTCATCTCCAGCTGATCTAACCCTAATAATGGGTAAGGGTATATTATAGTCCATTCTAGAAACAGATGAAGTTCCATTGCCATAACAGAATTTGTCTTACACAAAAGATTTTCTTAATGGAATCTTCTCTTCAAGGACCCTTTAATCAAATCATAAAGACAAAAAACAAACCCGTACTTGACCTCCCCTGCTACAAATGTTTTCTATTAACCATACCTTCTGTTACTTTTTAAAACTTTTTCTTTTCAAGATAGTTGAAGATTGACGTTTAATTTTAGGAAATAACTCAGAGGGCACCCAGTGCTGGTCACTGAGTACCCACCCCGCCATAACACACTGCATTCCCGTGGAGCTGTGCTGCAACCAGGAGTTCACACCCAGGCAAGCCATTGAACTCACTCAGACTTCAGCCGCTTCGTGTGTGATCAGCGTGTCTGTGTATATATTTAGTTCCATCCGGTTTCGTCACGTGTAGATTTGTGTGACCACCATCACCGTCAGCCACAGAATGGCTCCATCATAATTTCTTCAACTGTGCTTTTTAATGCCACTTTCTTCTTCCCCTGATTCTGACCCTAGTCAACCACTAATCTGTTTCAAGGCTGCCGAATCAGTGGAATCACAGATAATGTTATCTTTTGAGAGTGACTTTTTTCACTCAGCATAATTCCTTGCAAATCCGTCCGAGGGGTTGTAAGGATCAGTCGTGTCTTCTTTGCCGGACAGTGTTCAGTGATAGCAGATAGAGTGATTTCTCCCACTTCATTTTTCAAAATTGTTTTTAACTACTCTAGCTTGTTTACCATATACATTTCAGATAATCTTATCTATAGCAAAACAAACAAACAAACAAACAAAAAAACAACTTGCCAGGATTTTGGCAAGAATTATATTAAACAGGGGCACCTGGGTGGCTCGGTCCTTAAGCCGTCAGCCTTTGGCTCAGGTCATGATCCCAGGGTCCTGGGATCGAGCCCCACATCAGGGTCTCTGCTCTGACGGAAGCCTGCTTCCTGCCCATCTTGTGTTCCTGCTCTCACTGACTCTCTCTGTGTCAAATAAATTAATAAAACCTTTTTTAAAAAAAGAATTATATTAAACTTGTAGATCAACCTTGGGAGAAGTCACATCTTTACTATACTATGTTGAGGATTCCAAACAATGAAAATGACATGTCTCTCCATTTATTTAGGGCTTTTTAGAAAACAACTTTCATCAGTATTTTGTAATTGTCAGCATAAGGATACTATACATATTTTGTATACCTAAGTATTTCATTTTTATTGGCACAATTTTAAATGTTCCACACATGTGCGATATTAGCACACAGAAATGTACTGATTTTTGTGTGTTGGTCTTAGATCCTGAAACCCTGCCCAAACTCATGCATTAGTTCCAGGAAGTTTTTTACTGTTTGTCTGTTGCTTTTGTTTTTATAGATTTCTTGGGATTTTTGACATAGACAATCATGTCATCTACAAATAGAGAGTAAGTTTCTTCCTTTCCAGTCTGTATGCCTTTTTTTTTTTAATTTTACTACCTTTAAAGGGTGATATTATGGATAGATATATAAGGATACCAAATTTCTAGCAATATATACCTCTATGTATATATAACAATATATAATTTGATTTCTTATTTAGAAAGATAGTTAAGTAAAATGAATATGGAAAGATAACAACAGTGTAAACATTCTCTCAATTGTTGTACTTTCTAGTCACTTCAAGTCTATACCAAAAAAATAACATTAATAGCACTGATGACAAAATTGAGTTACAAATTTTGCTTGACTGTAACAAATATATGATTTAAAAACAAAACAAAACACTTTTTCTTCTTTCAGTAGCAACCAGTTTCTTAGAAGCAAATCAGAATAAAGAGATTTATATCTAATACTTGAATCTATTGTGGTTTATAATCTTAATCAAGAGATTTTCATTTAATCAGTTCAAATAGAAATGAGTAATCTTATTACCACAAATTAATTATAATTGAGAGTTTGCACCTCATATGAATTAAAGCTCTACAAAGTCTTGTCTATAAATGTCTAAATGAGAGAAATAAAGTAAAATTATAAAGGATACCATATACTCTTATAGAAATAACTCCAAAAATAAAATTTCATGCCATCTTAGCTTTGCTTTTGCCTTTATACCAGGAACTCTTGTTTTGCCAAATAAAAAGGGGTCCAGGTATCACACGGTACACTTATTATTGGTAGGTCTAGGAGAGCACGTCCCAAAGTCTGGTACATAAAATATTGGCTAAGAGAGATAGTATAGGACAGACATTTTCATTGATTAGTTTCATTTGGAATAAAATGTAAATCCCTATTTGATATTATTATCTATTAGCTTATCAAATTATGCCAAAGTCTTACCACACTGAGTCCTACTTGCTTTTGTTTACTTCATTGTTTTGCTAATTTATTCAACCAGGGAAGACCCCCTGGAAGATGCGCATATGGTGCATCAGGACTCAGGCTAGGAAATGCGGACAGGACGCTGGTCTCACTCACTAGGTACCTTCTTCGTCTTCAGGGTTTGGGAAGGAATTCCGGCAGCATCTCTGGGGTCCCCTTTCTGTCCTCTCAGTCTCTGCTCCTTCGGACACAACTTCACCACCTTGTACCACAGCGTGTCTTCGGAGCCGGCTGGAGGACTAACGGTGGCCGCGTGTGTCCGTGCACTGCTGGGCACAGCTCACTGTGTCAGCACGTCGTGGCTGACATCGTCAGTGACTCTGAGCTCCGATGTTCACAGTTCAGTGTTCACAAATGTCCGTTTGTCCTCACACTCGCTTCTTCTGCCTCTGAGATGGAGACTCAGCTAAAATTCAACTGCGAGCACCGCAGCAGGAATTGTGAGCCTTAAAAAACCTTTGGGACCCAGCAAACTTGCCGCTTCCCAAATCCCATATTACCTGAAGGACCAGCCACTCTACGAAGAATGTTCAAACAAATGACATTCAATTTTAACTGCTCTCATCAGTTTTAAAGAAATACTAGGATTAGGTTACTTTGAAACTGTCTCATTTTTTTACAGATATAGCAGCAATAGAACATCCTATAAACTTCTAAACTGTAGTAGAGAATTAATGTACAAATACAGGGAATTAATGTACAGATTTCATAACACTGAGAACTGTTATGTTTCTATCAATGCATTTGCACCACATATTATTTTAAAGTAAACCACAACATGAAGGAATTACTTTTAAATTATTTTATTAGCTTCCTTTAATCGTTCTAATCATTATTCTGCTATTTGTCAGCCTTTCAAAAATCAAATTCCTCTTAATGGAACATTTGCTGCACTTCATTCTCTGTTTATAATAATGAAAAATTAGTGAATATATCTCTCTTCTAAACACTATCACATCAAAATCCAAACTCTTCATGTGAAACTGTCCACTTCATTATCTTAGCAAGAACCATTAAGTCAGCTAAGTCCTCTTTCATTAAAAACATGCCAAAAACATTGACTCAATTTAAAGCAACCCTGGTTTATCTCATGTTTTTTGTTTGTTTGGTTTTTAATAGTGTTGTATTTACATAACCATTTCTAGATTTCCTAACTCTGGATGACATTTTTTTCTAGTTCACCCTTTATAAGTAGCCAAACCAACATTTGACATTTTAAAATCTAACAAATAATAAAAGCAAATGAATTTTCTTCTATACATGTGTTTCACCCTTAGATTACTTTTCCTAAGGTTTGTAAAACTTCACTTTCCACTTAAATTATTCTGAAAAAAGGATTAATAGTTTGAGGCATTGGGGAGATGTTTTACTGAGATAATGAGGTATAAAATATCAGTTACATTATTATGAAGCAAAAATATTTAGCCTGATCTTATGTTCTTCAGATACAGAAAAGAAACTCTTTTAATCATGATGGTGCATTTCATGTTTTATTTTCAGGTCACATAAAATGTTTTCTCCATTAGCTAAGGAAGTGTTTGTGTTTATATCTCAGAAAATATCTGGGCTTCATAGTACATACAGACCTGGAACAAATTATTCCAATAAATATTCAAGAACAAGCATGGTAGGATTTTCAAGAATGCAAGTGTTGAAGCCGACTAATTAGAATGGGGGTTTTGTAAGAATTTGCTCAGGCAATTAAGGGTTATGAAATAAAGGATGATTGGAGCTATAGGGAAACTTGTAGGTAATTCTCTCATTCTGTCGTTCTAAGAAAAAGACGGTGGTATCTGCCTAATTGTTGTACATTCTAACAAATGAAAGTAACTCTAAAGCAAACCTAGTTCATGGCAAAATTATCCAGACATGTTAGACCCATTCAGCTACCTCACTAGGAACCGAATATTAAGACACTCATAATATGTTCTGGAACTCTTGGGCTATCTGCTTGGACACGGATGGACAATGAATGTGGAGCGGACATTGAAGCTATAGGCTGCAGAAGCTCTAGGTGCACAGTTCCTTCACAAATTTAACTCAGGAAATACTTCAAATTTAATGCATAGGGCTTTTTGACTCTTCTGCCTACAAGGAACAAAAACTTGACCTTTAATGTTCGAGTCACTCCCATGGTCCCTGTTCTGTTGTATGATTGCCTCCCTAGGCATCAGCAATAGGTTACCAAAGCCAAAAACAAAACAAAACAATACAAATAAATAAAAAACTGAGCTAATCAAATGTTTTCCCTAAAAATTAGTAGTTTTAAACTAAATCATAGTTTATACTGAGTTCATGGGAGCTGAGTTACCTCAATGGCAGTATGTTAGGGGAATTTTCATAAAATCTTGCTTTTTCCATATCTTGTTGCCCAACTAGTCATCAGACTGGAATCAATGATAGACCCAATATTCCACAATGGATTCATATTCTCACATAAGTTATTTGTAACTAAATAATACCTTTCACATAGGAATATGCAATTTTTTAAATTATTATTATTTATTTATTTATTTGACAGACAGAGATCACAAGCAGGCAGAGAGGCAGGCAGAGAGGGAGGAAGAAGTAGGCTTCTTGCTGAGCAGAAAGCCCGAAGCAGGGCTCGATCCCAGGACCCTGGGATCATGACCTGAGCCGAAAGCAGAGGCTTTAACCCACTGAGCCGCCCAGGCACCCCGGAATATGCAATTTCATCAAACACTGAATGACAGGCACTGAGAAAAACTAGAAACCTGGATAAACTGGGGAACTATGGTAAAGTTTAAAATTTTTACTCTATAGCACATTATTGAAGAGGCTTCACTAAACTTTGTTGTCCTTTGGGTTGATCTCTGACAACATTTCTCAATCTCCACTATATATTTTTTTCTCCTGGTAGCATATGCTGAAACAGAATGTCAGCTTGCTTGGGACCTTGACTTATTATAGTCACTCATAGTTCTGTCAACTTTATGGCTTTCTCTTAGCTTCTATTCTCATTGCTATGTTTTTAATTTTCATAATTATAGTTAAATTTCTAATAAGGAAAATTACCTTTTCTTGCCAGGATTGTCACAGATTGTTGGACAACCAGTGGACTGACTACTACTAAGTTGGAGGAAAACCCTTTGCTCATCTAACTGTGAAATCTCAGAATGTGTATATTTCACCCATTTTACCATTTCAGGCCCATCTAGTACAATAACAAATAATTATCAAGTTCAGAAGACTTTGAATTAGGAAGAGTTGAATTGGGGGCACCTGGATGGCTCAGTGGGTTAAGCCTCTGCCTTCAGCTCAGGCCATGATCCCAGGGTCCTGAGATGGAGCCCCGCATCTCTCACCACCTGCCTCTCTGCCTATTTGTGATCTCTCTCTCTGTCAAATAAATAAATAGAATATTTTTTTTTAAAAAGAAAAAAATAAAAGAAAAAGGAAAGAGGTGAACTTAGAGGAAATTACTCCAGAGCTACTAAATAATTTTATTTTAAAATACAGGGGCAATAGGGATGCTTGGGTGGCTCAGTTGGTTAAATATCTGCCTTTGGCTTTAGTTTTGGTCCTGGGGTCCTGGGCTCTAACCCCTCATTGGGTTCCCTGACAAGTGGTGAGTCTACTTACTTCTCCCTCTCCCTCTGCCCCCTCCCCTACTTGTGCTCTCTCTATGGTTCTCGCTATCTCTCAAGTAAATAAATAAAATCTTGGAAAAAAATACAGTGGAAAAAAGATAGTCTCTTCAATAAATGGTGCTAAGAAAATTGGACAGCTGTGTATATAAGAATAAAACTCTACCATTCTCTTACACCATACACAAAGATAAATTCAAAATGTATAAAAGACCTCAATGTGAGGTGGGAATCCATCAGAATCCTAGAGGAGAACATATGCAATAATCTCTTCGACATCAGCCACAGCAAATTCTTTCAAGACATGTCTCCAAAGGCAAAGGAAACAAAAGCAAAAATAAACTTTCAGGACTTCATCAAGATCAAAAGCTTCTGCACAGCAAAGGAAATAGTCAAGAGGGCAAAGTGACAACCCACAGAATGGGAGAAGATACTCACAAATGACACTACAGACAAAAAGCTGACATCCAAGATCTATAAAGAACTCCTCAAACTCAACACACACAAAACTGATAATCATGTCAAAAAATGGGCAGAAGACATGAACAGACACTTCTCCAATGAAGACATACAAATGGCTATCAGACACATGAAAAAATGTTCCTCATCATTAGTCATCAGGGAGATTCAAATCAAAACCACATTGAGATATCACCTTACACCAGTTAGAATGGCCAAAATTAACAAAACAGGAAACAACAAGTGTTGGAGAGGATGTGGAGAAAGGGGAACCCTCTTCCACTGTTGGTGGGAATGCAAGTTGGTGCAGCCACTTTGGAAAACAGTGTGGAGAGTCCTTAAGAAATTAAAAATAGAGCTTCCCTATGACCCTGCAATTACACTCCTGGGTATTTACCCCAAAGATACAGATGTTGTGAAAAGAAGGGCCACCTGTACCCCCAATGTTCATATCAGCAATGGCCACAGTCACCAAACTGTGGAAAGAGCCAAGATGCCCTTCAACAGACGAATGGATAAGGCAGATGTGGTCCATATAACTATGGAGTATGATGCCTCCATCAGAAAGGATGAATATCCAACTTTTGTATCAACATGGACGGGACTGGAAGAGATTATGCTGAGTGAAGTAAGTCAAGCAGAGAGAGTGAATTATCATATGGTTTCACTTACTTGTGGGGCATAAGGAATAACAATGGAGGACAAGGGGAGATGGAGAGGAGAAGTGAGAAGGGAGAGATTGGAGGGGAAGATGAACCATGAGAGACTGTGGACTCTGAGAAACAAACTGAGGGTTTTGGAGGGGAGGGGGATGGTGGGTTGGGTGAGCCTGGAGGTGGGTATTACGAAGGGCATGTATTGCATGGAGCACTGGGTGTGGTGCATAAACAGTGAATTCTGGTACACTGAAAAGAAATTTTAAAAATAAATTTAAAATTAAAAATAAATTAATTAATAAATAAATAAAATCTTTTTAAAAATAAAGTAAAATACATGGGCAAGATAACTCTATCTTTGATATTAGGATTATAATAATTTCTGGAATTGTCAGATGCCAAGTTCTTAATTCAACCATTAAATATTACAGAACATCATGGGGACCTAAGACTGGGGAAGGTCCTTAGTGCTGGTTTACTGTCGCTCTTTATCATGCTTTTCTGAGCCCGTTGTCATCAAAAGTATCGAGGTGCCAGATGGCCTTTGCTCCTTTAGATAGGAATGTCTGCATTATAGACAAAAACTGCAAAGGAAAGTGCAGGAATGCTTACTTTGTGGGCCTCTTTTTATTTGGGAAGAAAAGCTTTTCCTAGGATTTATATCCACATACCACTGACCAAAACTGTGTCCTACGGTTACCCAAAGCTGTGATGGAAACAGAGTCAAGTCACACAGCTTCCCAGCCAATGCAGTAACAGAAAATAAGAGAAAAGAAGTACAAATTGGCCCAGGCGAACCTAGACACAGTATCTGCTTCAGCAATACTAAGTTACTCAGAAAATGGAGGATTCTAGTCTAGAAGGTAAATTAGTCGATAGACAAATGGAGTGGAAAATGAGGAACATGGTCTAGTTATGGCTGTCTTTCTTATGTAAAAATATCCAGATTCAGAAAAAATTATTTGGACAGTTCTCAGCTGCATTAAAGACATTGTAAACTGAAAATGTACTTATTAAAGTAGTGGAAAACCCACAATAAGTGTCTTCTGTAAACATACAAATAAGAAAGCTTCTCAGCTTTCTCAGCAGTCAAATATTTATTTCTGCATGTTTGTTTTTCTGGTTATGTTTTTCTGTTTCGGCTCATGATGTGATCCCAGGGTCCTGGGGTGGAAACTGTGTTGAGCTCCCTGCTCAGTGGGAAGTCAGCGTCTCCCTCTGCTTCCACCCCTGCCCCCACCCATGTGTGCATGCATGCTCTCTCTCTCATAAATCAATAAATCTTTAAAAAATAATAATAATAAAAATAAAAAATAAAAAAAGTTAATTTTCTGATCAACCACAGTTGGTAGTGAAACAGACTTAAAACCTCACTATAACAGACATTGTTTCTTTGATTTACTGAACTGTGGTGAAGGTTTAATGCCTAAGTACTCTTTCAACTGTTTTTTTTTTTTAATTTATTATAATGTGTATAATGGTAGTTCTCAAAGTATTTTTTTCTGCTGTGTGGGACACAAGTTATAAGTTTCAAGTAGAAGATCCCTTCCATCCAATTTTTAGTGTTACTAAATATAATAAAACCCTTTCTTCCTTACTCATAAAACATCTGAATGTCATTGAAAGTGACATTATTGAAGGAATAATTTGAGTTCGCTTACACTTATTTGAGATATAAATTATTCAGAATTCTTAATACCTTTTTTTTTTTGAGAGAATCACTGTCAACATGCTTCACAATTGATTGGAATAAAGCTTTAAGTGAATAATTTGTAACAATATGGCACTAAAGTGTTACATTATGAAAGAAAAGTGAGCCCAATAAAGCATATCATTTTTAAGATGTATTAATTGTACAGATAGGATAAATAAAAAACTACATTGACACTAACTCATGTATATTTTATCACATTTAATTTTAATTATAATGACTCAAATTCTTATATAATATCCCCCAGAATTATTTCTGTCATTCTCCTTATAAATTTCAAATTCCTATCAACTATGGGACATTGAAATTTGATTATCACTTTCTTAGAGACAAAGATAATGAAGATAGGCAGTAGTTACATGTGAAGGAAAAAATAAGGAGCATGTAGTTAATTCTACATAAAATTCAATGGAGAAAGGTAGGAAAACAAAAATGTTAGTAACTGAAGATATCAAATAAATAAATAAATCTTAAAAAAAAGAAAAAGAACATAGAGAAGTAGATAATGAAGAGATAGATGAGAGAGAGCTAGATAAGCTCATGTCAGGAAAACACTGTCAAGCTAGAATAAATTTAGGAACTACAATAGCTATGAGCATTTCTTAAATAAAAAAACTAAAAGTCCAAGCACAAATCAAAATAAATTATTTGAATTAGAGAATTCGTAGAGTTTGTGATAAAAAGACTGACTGTGAGCATTGAATCTACTTAAATATAAGAAGAAAACTAAAATCTATTACAGCTTAAATGTGTCATGATTCTAGCAATAGATGGTATTTAAGAAAGAAAACTACCTTTGACCTTGATACTGGGAATATGCCATTTTGTATACCACCTGAATCACTGGGATGTTGAAAATGTAGAGGAGGAAATATGGTCAGCAGATGACGAGGTTTTGTGAAGATTTGTATGTATTAGGTTAATGTTACTAATGTGGTTAATGGATTCCTCTACCTTTAGAATCAACCTGTTTACAATAAATTAGAAAGTTCATTCTCCTTTAGGATATAATATAAATGTTACAATGTAGTCCATTGTCCTTTTTGGCAAGAAGAAGAATGAATGGAAGGGGAAGTGAAGGTACCAGGTCTCCCATACCTCAAAAACAAGATATACAAAACACAGCAAGAAGATTCACTGGTAAAAGTTGATAGAAAAAGAAATAGTAGAGTAAGTATATTTAAATTTCAAGTAAAACCAATGGTTTAAAATGCTAATAACAGCTGTCATACTTAGAAGGGGGAGGGGTGAGGATGTAAATACCTCAGTCTTTATATATTTTATTAGGAAATTACTGGGTCGTGAATTGTCAATGAATTATGGGAAAGGGTCACAAGAATTGTACTGACACACATAGACAACTAGGAAAGGAACTAAAACAAAAGTTGGATAAAACTGTTACTCTCTGCAGCACAGTGCTGAGGCGGAGAAAGATGAGAGAGAAAGTCCTTGCTTTCTAGTATAACCATTTAATTGATGTTAATCATTTTACACATATTACCTTGATAATTTTAAAGGAGAATTTATCCACTTAGTAGCTCAGTGATCAGTTGCAAGCCAAGGAATTTAAGATGGGGCAAAAAATTTAAGCTAAGTTTTCTCTAAACAATAGGCATGTTTTGGCTTTACAGTAATATAACTAAGAGAAGATTTACTGTTCTCTGTCAAAGCCAAAATTGTACCAGGCAGAGTTAAACGGTAAGGAAGACTTTATTCAAGGCCGTTGCAGTAGAAGAGAGAAGAGAACACAGTATGAACTCAACTCCCTTTAAACAAGAGACTAGGAGAGTTTCTGAGAGGCGAGGTCAGGGTATCTTGGTCATTTGTATATGTTAACTGGCCTTACCCAGAGGGAAAGTGTACCCTCTCTGTCCACGACAGCAGGTAGTTTGATTACTTACAACAGGATAAGCTCAGTTAGTCCTCTACCCTCCCTTTAAACTAGGAAATAGGGATGCTACCTCCCTTGATGTTTACATTTCAAAGAGATAGCAACCAGGTCCTTGAGAAAAATAGTCCTCAGTTGTGAAACTTTAGGGACAAAGAAATAATATACAATTACAGGTTTCTTATAAGATGCTCTAGGAAAAGGGAGGTTCATGCCTGGAGTCGGGAAGGGGCCCATCTAAGGTGTAATCAAGCTGAGGGAAGCATTAAGGCATCTTGGTCACCCCTAGCTTAACCACCCCAAGAACCATGAGCTTATTCTAGTGATACTGCAGTGAGCTCCAACGTATTTACAATTCTTTTGGATGAGGCCGTGGCTACATTTTGAATCAGTGATTTGGGTTTCTTGGTCTAATTCTTCTGCTTACTAAAAGTTTGAGAATAAGACAAAAGCCAATTTCCACATAGGTTCTGTCAGCTGTAAAAGAAAATCTGTGGCTGATTATAATGTGCACTTGGATGATGAGTTCAGCTCTGCCTATTAAAAATTGTTACTCTATATATTTATATCTTAACACAGGGTGAATATTACATTTATTGATATGCAAGTATTGCCCCAAATGTCATAATTTTATCATGATTTATCCTGTTAACCCTGAAAATATAATTATTTAGGTGACTGAGCAATAACATCAATTTCCCTTTATAAAATTAAGATTCAAGAGGGAGCACACAGATTTTATACACTCTTTAAAGTTGCTGTATTTCTTCCATACTTCCATTTAAAATAGATTTTTTAATACAATACTCTGTTGTTAGAGCACTGAGAATTTACTTCAGAAATGCGCACTGCATTTTTAAGTACAAAAAGAATACAAAAAAAAAAGTGAAAAATCTCTCATTATTATCTCCACTTCAAAATATCTGTTTATGAAAGGCTTGAAATTGAACAAAATGTTTTCTTATGATACTATCAGGCAAGGATTCACTTATCCCTAAGGGTAGAAATAATTGTATCTGCAGAAACCTGGCTTTATAATGGGCCTAATATTTCTGAATTTGCCAGTAAGTTCTATTCGCGTTTTCCCTGGGTGCATCCCCAGACGCGATGTCAGTGTTGGCAGGAGGCTGGTGTGTCTTCCCTCCTCCCTCTCCCTGTTATCATTTATGCGTCACACTCGTCCCCACGCGGCTGGTGTAAGCAGTTTCTCTAATACAGCATTTGGGAGTAAAGGAACAAAAAAATGTGCCTTTTTCCCTTCCAAATTCTTGCTGCTAATCTTCCTTATTTAGCCTCTTGAGTAGACAATGGTGGAGGCTGCAATGTACAATGTACTCTACAGCCTGGTATGCAAATTAAAAAATCATAAAGAACATAAAGTGATAATATTGACATTTCAAAAGAACGTTAGTTATGAAAAGCAAAATCACCTGGTGCATTTTCAATTGAATTTGATCATTCTTTAAATTCAATTCATGGGGTGACCGACTGGCTTAGTCAGTTAAGCATCTGACTCTTGATTGTGGCTCCGGTGGTGATCTCGGGGGTCAGGAGAATGAGCCCCACGTCGGGCGCCACGCTCAGCGCAGAATCTATTTGAGATTCTCTCCCCCAGTCCTCCCCCACAACATCCCCCCGAGCTGTGCACTCTTCCGTAACTCTGGGGCAGCCTGTTGGTGTGGCCAAAGCTGTAGGTTTATTTACCGGGAGGCGGACACGGATCGAACCTGAGACACCATCTCTTGGCTGGTATCTGCTTACTTGTTTCGTATTGGGAACAGAGAGTGACGTGCCAGGCTCTTGTCTACATTCAGACATTGGGGTGAGATTGTTTCAGACCGCTCTTCCCCTTATGTTATTTACATCAGGAATTTCCATTACTTAACCATCTTTATTCTTTTCCAATCATTTGATAAATTTCATCTATTTTTAAGTTTCTTACATTCCTCTTTAGCGTTACAGGTTATGCTAGTGTGCATAAAACCTTTCAGTCAGAAACACAGGATCTAGTGGGTCACGTTTAAACCTATGGCTTAGGAGCAGCTGCCTGGTTCTGATGTCTGCCTTGACCCAATCTTCTTCTCCCTAAAATTGTCCAGAGTAGCCCCAGAGAACCTGTATTCTGCAGGTGTACACACCTGTACACATCTCTTAGAGAGGTATAATGCTTTTAGACAGGGATTTTCCCTCCCTCTCCTTTCTTTTCTATTTCCCAATTCTTCCACATGTAATTGCAGTAAGTTAGCAACTGCCTTGTGTTTAGATGCACTAACCCAGGGGTAATAACAGAATCATATTAACATTAAAAAAAATTGTGTCTTCTTTGCTTTGATTCAACCCTGTCTGCAAAAGCTCCAGCTCCCCCGGATTCCTCCCTGAGGGTTTCATTTTCTTCAGGGTGGAGTGTTCTGCTCACCGAGTGCTGCTTGTGGCTGCCTCCTGCGGCATCTATGGGTTTTGATGCCCTTGCTGTATTTTGGGGGGTATGTACTGCCAGAGGCATCAAGACTTCCACCACAGGCATCGCCATTCATGTCAAAGGCACTGAGACCTGATGCCTAACTCCATCCCAAGTGCCAGTGATGTGAATGGACATTCTGCACGGCACCTGCGGTCAAACATTGCTCCTCTGCTTTAAAAGACACCAGAGGTGTTTCGGTATCTACTGTAAAATATACAAGCTGCTAGAGTTTTTCCTTTTCTTTCATTGCAACCTTCTCTCCTTGGAGTGTACACATAAGTCCACGCGTGTGGAGCACAGCGTGATCTCACGAGAGCCCGCAGCGTTCCCTTGAGCCAGTCCTTTGGTACGGGGCAATGTCTTTAAAGCAAACTCATACGTCATCACTCTTTTACTTTAAGCTGCTCTTTTTCTCCCCCAAGTAAATTCTTTCTTCTTCAGTAGGCAGACCTTCAGGGAGATTGATTTTCCCGGAGCCACATACCCCGACCCAGGCCCACCCCAGCTGCTCAGTAAAAAGCGGGGCTGCAGGTTCTCTTCCCAGCGGCCGTGGGGCATGGACAGCACCTTTAGAAAAGGAATCCTCGAGCTCCATATGGCCCCGTTGTTTTCGTTGGCTGCTGGCTTCATTTCATTTCGTTTTCCCCCAGGAAGACATAGTAATAATCAGCAGAAGAAAAAATGGAAGCTGTTTCCTGATCACTGGGAGCTCTCCATCTGAGGCAGGCTGAAGAGAAGGCGGGTCCCCTGTGGCGCCCTAGAAACAGAAAAGACTAAGGACGAGAGAGACTCCTCTCCCGAGGTGTCCGTAGCAAATTAAACAGCCCGATTTCAAGACAGAGAAGACAATGTACGCTCACACTGTAACACATTATTTCATATTTTAATTATATTTGTAAGTATGATTCATTCTGTACTTAATTATCATCTTTATCATTTAATAATGTCCAGGTTAGGATAAGTAATAAGAATCGCTACATTTAGTGGGTTACATAAGCTGTTCTAACTGAGCAGTAGGAAAGAGCTTTGCTTCATGCATAAATGCGTCCTGGATCTGGTTGAATTACTTACGTGGAACTGATCGCATAGTGTTCTGCTGGGTAGCAGGCGAAGGCAATTCTGTTTGCCAAAATTATCAAAACTATCCTACCAATGATGAAGGAAAAAAATTAGCCCAATGGATGATTTTGTGGACAGACAATTCACTTTTGGATGAGCATGTTCTATTTCGGCTTTCAACCATTACTCAGTTTCACATTTTAGAAGTAATCCATTATGAAAGGAAAAATAATTATTATTACATATATAATTATTACTGTTTAACATATATATGTTTCACTTATTTTACATGCACACATGCACACACACATCACATACCCGCTGAGTGGCCTCTAACGCGGGCCGCGTTGGCAGGAATTGCTTTGGGAGAGCTGCGTGTGCCCATGCGGCTGTCGCTGTAGCACTTGTGTCACTGAGGGCTGCGGCCTTCTGCTCCGTATCAAGCTATCCATAAGAGTCCGGCTCGTTCAACACTTCCATTGCTGATACGGTAATAATACGCAGCGATTCTTAAAATGAGCCACTTTGAGGGTCAGCACATTTGCAGACACGGAGGTGAGAGTTCTTGTGCTCGGCCTCCCGGCTACGAGTTTCTGACACTTGGGCCGGGGCAGTGTTTCATTTGTTCGTTTTACATCTACATGGTGTTGTGAGCCTCAAATCACAGACAAACGGGAAAGTGCCTTAGAGCTGTAAACGGCTGGGGGGTGAACCGATGGCATCACCACAGTCATTTCTGTGCCCCATAGTTAACTGAAATGTGTGTTTCTAACTTCAGAGGTTAAGGAACGATAGGGCTCTTCGGAATGCAATACTTTGAACTCACTGCCTACTGAGTGTTATCTAAGAGAAGAATATCATTGTAACTCCATTATTTTGTATGTATTTTGAACAGCAGCTTCACAGAAGGAATCTTTTAAGACCTATTTTAGGCATTATGAGAATGACATAATAATTCCAGAAGCACTCTGTGAATCTTCAAAAAATGACAAGATTACACTTTTTCATTGAAAGATACTATATTTGGGGATCTCTTTGGCTAATTCCTGATAAAAGATCCCTCAACATTATGTCCATATTATGATACCGTAGACCATATTATCATGTATGTTATCATACATATCAAAGTCACAGAAACAGAGGGAAGACGGGTACCAGGGACTGAAGCGTCGGGGACATGGGGGGAAATGGGTCCAAAGGGTACAAACGTCCAGGTACCGCCTGGTGACTGTAATCTGTAGTACATGCCTGAAAGGTCCTTCAATATTCTCGTCAAAACAACAGCAGCAATTAAACGGTAATTATACGTGGCGAAGGGTCCATGCACATTTTACAATATATACATGTGCCAAGTCATCACCCTGTACATCTTAAACTTACATAGTCTTATAGGTCAGTAATATCTCAATAAAGCTGGGAAAAAACATTCCCAAATAACATAACATTCTGCTGTACCATGGCTTAAGATTTCAACATGTCTTCAACCCATAGTGTGTATGTTAGTGTTACTGAAATTATATATAGCAAGATAATGGTAACAAAGATGGAAAATCTAAGTTTTTTTAATTTGCAATAAATTAAATGCTAATGAATATATTTATAACTCATAATTTCTTAAGGTTTATTTATCTGTTTGAGGGAGGAAGGACAGAAGGAGAGGGAGAGAGGGTCTGACGCAGACTTCATGCTGAGCACAGTCTGACCCTGAGATCCCATGACCCATGATCCTGAGCCAAAATCAAGAGTCAGACACTTAACCGACTGCATCACCCAGATGCCCCTCATAATTTCTTATAAGGCACTTAATTCTGTCATTCCATAAGCTGGAACTTTAAATGCAAGTGTTACTGGAATTGTATTATCTTATGGAATTAATTTGAAAGAATTGAGATCTTTATGCTACTAAATATCCCATCCATGAACATAGTATTGTTATACACGCAAGTATTATTTTTATATTTTCAAATTAAAATTACCTTTTATAATGGTCTTAGTCATCCTTGTTTGATGAATTTCTAGAAAATTTGTACTTCCACTACTGTAATTGGTAATGAAGTCTATAAATTTATATAAATTAAAAACATGTGCTTATAAGCACCTCTTTCTCTCCACACATGTTTATACACACACACACATACATAACCACATCTACACATTTTGAACACATTACAGAGGATGTTATGATGGGGTGGGAACTGGAGTAAGATGGATATTAAGGAATGAGTAATAAAAGAAGAAAACGACTTTGCATGGTTTTTAACGTTGTTTTGCCAGTAAATGAAGAGGGTGATTAATTGAGCCTTGTGCACTAAAGGGAAAATAATTTAATTGCTAAACCCATTGTCTCTTTACGATTCTGACAACTTTTAGAAGCCAAGGGAAATTTTATATCCAATGTGGTAACAAATATAGTGAGAGAATAAGTTTCCTCTGACTAATTAGTCACATTGAGATAGTCCTTTAAGATGATACCATCAAAGCATAACAGCAGCTTTAAAACTGAAAACAAAAGTGTTCTTTGTTGAAAGAGCAGGAAGAGAAAATGGGAAAAAAGATTTTCCTCCTTTGGCTTTGCTCTGCTCACCAAGGGGCCTTTTTAGTTTGGAGTCACATTCAGAGCCGGAGAGGTTGGGTCAGAAACCACACCTTCCCGAAAGGCGGCAGCAGCCCTTCCTGTGCGCTGACTTGGCAGGTCGCTGCAGCCCTGCGCAGCTCCACAGGCTCACTTTTCTCTCGCTCTGTCCTCAGGCGGGAGGGAACGGGCTTCGCAGGGGGAGGTGTGGAAGGTGCTTTGGCTTCAAACCCTAAGGAGCAGATACGTCTGGTAGTATCTCCAGGGGAATAGGTCCAGTTTCGGGAATCATTGTAATTGGATCAATGTCAGATGATATAACCTTTTTTTTTTTTAAGATTTTTATTTATTTATTTACTCGACGGAGGCAGAGATCACAGTACGCAGAGAGGCAGGCAGAGAGAGAGGAGGAAGCAGGCTCCCCGCGGAGCAGAGAGCCCGATGCGGGGCTCGATCCCAGGACCCTGACACCATGACTCGAGCCGAAGGCAGAGGCTGAACCCACTGAGCCACCCAGGCGCCCCGAGGTACTGTGACCTGTGGCCGATTCCCAGGGGAAACTGAGGCAGAGAACAAAGTCTAACCCACGGTGAACCGGTGAAGGAGAAAAGGCCTGCGAGCAGCGAAGCGAGCGGCGATGTTCGTTCGGGCTGCGGGGCGATTCCGCGGACCCCGCGGCTTCCTCCTCTGCGCGACTTCTTCTTCGGAGCGAGTCCCCGGTCCTGCTGGCCCAGACCAGACCCGGACAGTCAGCGCGATGCACCGTCCGGCGCCAACACCGCGGTGACGACGGCGGGAACCGACGCCGTCTCGGCCCCGCGCGGCCTCCGAATTCCCGGAGACGCAAGAGGAACCCGCGGGGGTTCGTCCGAGCACGTCCTCCCGCTGCAGGCGGCGGCGCGGAGCTGGACGCGGCCCTGCTGTGTCCCCACCGAGCCGGCGCCGTCTGTGCGCCTCACGCTCCCCGACGCCCGCGGCGTCCTCGTCCCTCGGCCCCGTCCCTCGGCCCCCGTCCCTCGGCCCCCGTCCCTCGGCCCCGTCCCTCGGCCCCCGTCCCTCGGCCCCGTCCCTCGGCCCCGTCCCTCGGCCCCCGTCCCTCGGCCCCCGTCCCTCGGCCCCGTCCCTCGGCCCCGTCCCTCGGCCCCGTCCCTCGGCCCCCGTCCCTCGGCCCCCGTCCCTCTGCCCCGTCCCTCGGTCCCGCACTGGTGTGGCCGCGATCGCCGCCCCCGCACTCCCTGCCTTCGCGGTTCCCGCGGCCGTTCCCGCCCCGCACTCTCTCCCACGTCCTCCCCGTCCTTCCGCCCCCCCCCCCTCACTAGCGAAACCTACTGCACAGATTTTTTTATTAAATTCCAAGAAAACGTCGGGTGAAGAAGGCTTCCGGCGGGCGGAGGTGGGGCTTTGGAGAAAGGAAGGGGAATCGCGGACTGTCCCCGAGGGCTGAGGTCCCGGTCCTGTGTCCCCACGTGCCGTCCCTCGGCCGCGGGGCTGGCGGAACTGGCGCCCTGGAATCTTCGCAGAATCAAAGGGCGAATGACAACAAGTCGTTGGTACTGTTTCGTGTCTTCCCCTGTGACCCCTTTAAGAGAGTGTGGTGCAGCTCAGGGCCGTGACTCAGGGGGTGAGACTCTGGCCGCGACGGCACCAGTGGCCTCCACGGGTCGGGAAGGACCGTCGGGGGACCGCGGGGCGGAACCTCCCACCTTGGAATCACGTACACGTTGTTACATTGTATCTAGCGGCTTGGCTTCTTCTGTGATGAGTTAGGTACGAATTATAATTGAAAATAAGAAAAATACCAGGCGTCTGGGTGGCTCAGTGGGTGAAGCCTCTGCCTTCAGCTCGGGTCATGCTCTCAGGGTCCTGGGATCGAGCCCCGCATCGGGCTCTCTGCTCAGCGGACCTCGCCTTCTGCCCGCCGCTCCCCCTGCTTGTTCGCTCTTGCTCTCTCCCTCTGTCAAATAAAAAAATAAAATCTTTTTCAAAAGAGAGAAAAGAGAAGCAAAATGAGATGGTAGAAATCAAATAACTATTTATGAATTTTTCTATTAAAAGAGTAAAATTTTGCCCTCGGAAGTTCTGTGTGTCCTTAATTAACTCTTCAGTGACCTATTCAGGATGGTTTTCTGTTGGCGTCAAGAGTTTAAGTTACTTCATTTCACTTAATTTTTTTAATATATTCAGCCAGCACCCTTTAAACTGTGGAAATGCATTTCTATTTGTTCAGTTCTTTTCCTAGCTGACCGTCTCCATTTCTCTGTGTTGGGTTCCTTTTTTTTTTTTCAAAGCTGATAATTTTTCTCTTCTTATAAAAAGCCACTTTTATTTGCTGATTCTTCTGTTCCCAGAAGATTAATTAAATTTTCTATTCATAAGATTTCTCACTATGTTTTTTAGTAAGCATTTATTTTTTCCATAAGTCTTGAGATCTGCTGCTTTGCTTTTTAAAAATCTTCTAAAAAGTGCTATAACAGGGGCACCTGTGTGGATCAGTTGGTTAAGCATCTGACAATCTCGGCTCAGGTCTTGATCTCAGGGTCATGAGTTCAAGCCCTGTGTTCGAACCTACTTTAAAAAAATGAACTAAATAAAATAAAAAATATTATCGTGAAAATTGATATCTAAACTAAAAATAAGCAGTTAAGAGATTTTACTTTGTTAGGAACTCAGGGACCTCCATTTTTGTACTGAAGAGTGCTCTATAATAAATTAATTTTATAAAATCATGACTTCACACAAGATGCAGTGCATTTCCACATGTTCCAGTAACCATGGATGCCTTTGGCCCAGCAGAGGTAGTAACAGGTTCTGCTCGGACTCATTCTGGAACACGAGGCGGAGACCACAAGTCCTCCACAGCCAGTTTCGCACTACAACACCAACTCACGCTGATGTTACAGATGTTAGTGGGCAGCGCATGAGCGTTTACAGGCCGAGGTCCCAGGGAATGGCCTCGTACTGGCCATTCTCTGTTCTCAGCCCTGTGGCGGTCAGAGCTCAGGCTGGGAGATCATCCAGAGGGAAGGCCCCTCTCTCAGCAACCAGGAAATGAATAGAGAAAACTGTTACTTTATGAAAATTACCATGATTTTTTTTAAAAAGAATAAATGTAAATGCAAACCTGACATTCTGTGCCACGTGAAAACGATAAAGCTCTGTCGGCAGCGTCCAAGCTGGGTCCTCTTGCTGTTTATCCTTGAATGCAATGTTTAAAGCGTAAGTCGTCTAGAAAACGTCCCTTTGTTTTAAAGGAAAAACAAAAGAGAAACCCAGAGAGTTTAATTTATCAGCTCCAGATTACCCAGCTAGTTGGGGTAGAATAGAAATAGAAACAGAACAGACTTCTTGACTCTAAGCTCTTTCCATTTGATCTTACTCTCTAAAAATGGGAACATTGGGTTAATTTTGCTCTGGACTGAATTACTGTCTTTGTGAAGGGCAAATCCCTGACCTACAACTTAAACCAGATTCTGAATCCTCATTATGGTGACCAAGAGATAATAAATGACCTCATGAGGGTCATAATTAACCTCTTTCCCCTGTTTTGAACAGCCCAGTGGTCATTACCCCCATGACAGCTGATTCTCTGTTTCTCCGTAACTTCACGTTTTTAAAAAATTCCTCTTCTTTGCCCCAGCAACAAAACCTTTCAGTGCCTTGAACACAGCATCATACCTCCCGGTTTTTGCACCGAATCTCCTCTAAGTGGTTGTATTATTCCTCCTGACACTTGAGTGGTTCCCTTCCTTAATACCTTCAAGGTTTTGCACAAACGTCATCTTATCTATGAGGACTTTCTTAATCACGCTGTATAGAGTAGGTCTACCCCAACTCTAAGACTCCTTATCTCTCTTCTGTGCTTGGTTTTTCTCCATAGCCCTTATCTTATTTGACGCTGTTTTACATATTTATTTGTTAATGTCCTATCCACTAGAAATATAACTTCTTTGAGGGGAGATCTTTGCTCATTGTATATATTGCTGTATGCCCAGAACCTAGAACAGTGCCTGACATAATATGTGCTTAATAAGTGTTTATTGATGAATTAATTAATACACAATGCTTCTCCAGGTACCCATTTCTCCATTTTCCTTCACCGATCAACAAAAAGGGTTTCTACTCTTTCTCATTTAGGACAGTTAGGCCTTCCTACTGTAAAAAGATAGAGAAGACTTGAGATTAACTGAACCACTATGGAGAAATTACATCAGCAAAAAGACAACAAAGCATTAGGTTTTTGTTGGATATGTACACATAATAGGAAATGAAACATAGAGGCCAAATGTAGTTTCTTTCTACCTTGTTCTTAATCGTATAAAGTTAGATCTTTTCTCAAAACTCCCACAAATTAAATAAATATCTCTATTACCAGTTATTACACCATGCTTTATGTGTTTTAAATGTTGGTCTCTGCGAGTGGAATATGTGTTTCTTAAGGTCAAAGACGGTGTTACATATTTGTTTTCCTTGGAATAATGACTTAGATATACGAAATACTAGTAAATGCTTGCTTAGTCGATTAAGTTTAACATTACAGTGAATGTGGGACAACAACACCATAAAGTCTTGTATTTCTAGAGTTTCAGGGCTTGGAGGAATGTCTGCAAAAAGGAGGGAGCCAATAAATTTGGAATTAATAAAATTTAAGGAGAAAGAGTTGGAAGAAGAGAAAAATATAGAGTAAAGGGAAGATAGGCAAGTAATTCATGACAAAAAGTGAGAGAAAAAAAATTAAAGCCTAAGACAGAAACAGAAAGGCTTATCCAGAAAAGACTAAAACCTTAGATACATTATTATCTCTTCCTATAATTTTTTATAGACTTGCTACATTTATAACAATCAACTGCTCCTTAATGTCTTCCAGTTGTCACTGTCTACCATGGACCTCTGCCCGAAAGCTGTCACTCTTCCTTATTCATAGAAAAAATATACCATGAGCCAAAACATACTCCAAACCTTATTTCAACTATTTCCCTAAACACTCTCACTGAGATTTTACTCCACAAATAACTCCAAGTGGCCACAACTCTCTACATTATTATTAATATTTCAAGCAATAATATTCAATATTCTTGCTTCAAATAATAGTCACCTAAAATAATTTTCCATAAAATTTTTAAACTAAATACTCTTAATTTATTGAAAATGTCATAATAATTAATTTTTATCAAACTTCTTAGGACTAGAAACTTCAGGTCCCAAAGATCTGATGTTTGGAAACATGAACAAAGATTTATAGGGTGAAGTCCTAGAAGTCCTTAGAAGTCCATTATTCTATCAGGTGCTTGTTACCCACAGCAAAAGAAGTGTGTATTGGCACTAAAATAAGTACTTATCTGAGAACCCAAATCCTATAAATCCAGATAAATTAACTTCACTAAACTAATTTGATCAGAGAATCATCTGGAATCAGAGGCATTTGCCTCTACTAGCAAAAATAGTATCCTAGACTATTGTCGAGTTTAGCCAAAAACAACAGTTGGATACAAAGGATAGCATCAACAGGGAACATTCTGAATCATTCCTTTTGGTGCTTCTAAAGGAATATACCCTGACTTTATTAGAGCTGCTACGTATAATTGTAACTAGCACTGACCAATATGAAATCAATGGCAAATTCAAAATCATTTAATGAGTACACATACAACTTGGGTGTTCGGAGGTTTTTTTGTTTGTTTGTTTGTATATATCACATATATCAATAGAAAGTCACTATTATTTCCCCAAAATTTTGAAGAAATAGGTACAGCATAGCTAAGGCAGAACTTTGGCACATAACACATTTAGAGTTAAAAATGTTACACTGATGCACTTAAGTTAGAAAAATTTTAAGCCTTGAGAAATTAATGTATGTTCGATGGATTAACAGAGAAAGAAAAAAAATGGGGCAATGAGAATAACATGATCATAATTAAAAACTACTGGAAAATAGAGAGGGAAACAGAGAACTTTCCAGAAATACCTTCATTACCTAAAGCTCTTTTCTTCATTATGTCTCTTATTTCTTTTTTATTTATAAAACTACTCTGTAAAATATACGTTGGGTATTTAAAATCCCCCAACTATTGTATCTATATTCAAAATCCTTAATTACTCAATCTTTCTTATGTGCATCTCTTGACTATAGTAGTTCATAGTTTTCTTAGTTAAGAGTTCATAATATTTTTTACACTCAGTAAACTAATTTTAAATTATGAGTCTTTTTTTGTTCCTATAACCTTTCATTTTCATGAATGTAATAAAGAAATAAGCTGGTTCTTTAAGCAGTTTTAAAACATACCTTTTTACGGAAGGAAGAATATTTACTTACAAACTTCTTTAAAGGAAAACGTTTTCATATGCTAAGAGAGTCTCTCACTGGGCATTGAGGTAAAATAACCAAGAAAGGAAAATAAACTTTTGTTCAAGGATTAATAGTTGTTTGAAAAGGTTATTGTACCTCCTTGGTTATCTCACCTATTTCAAAGGAACATAATCTGCCCCTAAAAAAAAATATTGTGTGTTCCACACAGAGAGTCCAAAGGCTCGAAGCCTGTGGAGGGCTGATGCTTCTTCTTGAGAACTAGGAAGTCTGTTCTCCTGTACAACAAGATCCCTTCAGAGCTTAATTATCCTGGGCTTGCCCATCTACTGAGACTCCTGCTGCATCTGCTCTAAGAAGGGGTTCTAGAAACTAATTCCGTTTACTGCACAACGGACGAAGGATTTCTTCGGATTTTTCATAACAATCTCTTCATTAATCCCTCTTTGAAAACCCGCTCGCTAGTCTCCTCATGCCCAGGACCAACAAAAGCTCACTCGGAAAGGCAGTGTCACGTCCTATTTCCAAGTCAGCTGTTTTTTTCATGCTCACGTCGCTTTAGCCCAGTCTGTGTGCCCGCTGATACTATTTCCTTCGCTGCATATGTTTGAGAGTCCCCCCTTCTTTTCTCTGACTTCTCTGAGTCCCATCTTTTCTAAAAACACTTTCTGTTCTCTCTGGAACCCACACTCCATGTTTACTAGCTCTCGTCTGAACTCGGCCTTTCCACAAAATCCCATCTTTGCCCCCCCTCTTTGGCCTCAGCTACAAGGCACGTCTTCCTGTGGAACGACCCTCACCCTGGAACCTTTCTGGAGAAGCTCTTCTTACGTTCCACTTTCCATAAGCCATCTGGCACTATGAATCATGACTTCATTCCCCAGTGCTACCATTAACCTACATCCTTATCAGGCCTGTAGGGTCACTGGAAACTTTTCGCCTGAAAACGAAATTTCTGGAACTCTACATTCCAGCATTATGTTATAGTGGTGACTCTGAGACCTCAGCTCCATTGAACTGAGCTTTCGTTCCCTTAAACCATCTGTGTTTGCAGCCCTACCTTCTTTCTCATCGGTCCTCACAACCACTCGAGCTCGTCTTTATTCTTTTATAACTTCCTGGTAACATCCTCACTGTTCTCTGAACACGCCAACTTTGTTCTCACCACCTGCTTTTGCATAAGCTTCCTCCCTTTTATGGAATGTGTATGTCAGGATGATTTCAGCTGCAAGTGGCAGATTTAAAAAAAAAAAAAAAAGTCTACTAAACAGTAGGACATACAATAGTTTCCATAAATGGAAGTCAGAGGGAGATCAAATTTCGGAGTGTTCAATCTGAAGGTAAGCACTATAACCACGTTCATGAATTCTTTACAGCTTTTCATTCATTCATCCTTCCTGCGGGCTCCATTCTAAATCTAGTCCTTACATTCCAAGGACATCTGCCAGTTGGAGTCATGATGAGATGCTTTCTCATTAACATCCAGAATTGGATTCTCATCACCCTCCAAGAGAGCTATAAACTTCCTTTCTAGAACCTTTTATTAAGCCCTCTTTTCATTCATTCCATTGAATAGAATCATATACCTGTTCCTAAGTCAGTAACTGTGGCCGGGCAGGTGGAATTACTTTGATAACCAATAGTTAAGACCCATGCCTGAAGCCAGAAACAGCATTTCAGGAGGCATCTCTAGCTGTCTATCCTCTACCTTTGCTAAAGGAATGTTCCTCTGTTGGGTATTCATCCCATATGATTCAGGAATAGAGTTTAAAGAACCTGTGGGAAAAGGCGGTATCTATGATCCTTAGAACAGTGATTTACAAACCTTATTTTGGGGGGGATCCAGAATATGTTCTCCAAACAAGTGTTTGTACGGGGGCTAACTATTTGAAAGATATCAAAGGAGACTTCCTTTTTTTTTTTTTCCAAAGGATAGAGATTAGTAGCGGTTCCTTCTCTACCTAGGAAGCTGCTTAAAGCTATCTTGAAACTCTCTGGAGAAGCCCTGCTGCCTCCTAAGGTGCAATTTGAGAACCAGTCTTAGATTGTTTCTTGAATGATGTTTAATTATCTCAACCAGATTACTAAGAGTAGCTGATTATTAACTAATATGAAAATAATGTCTAAAGTCGGGCTAGTCATTGTTATTGATTGAAAAAAAAAAAGTCTGTATATTCTGAATACCAGGCATGTTGTTATCATAGTTGGTATTTAATTATGAAAATTAAGGAAATCACTGTGAATCTACTTCAGATGCAGAACTTTCTTATCCTTGCATAAAAGTGAACATTAAGACTGTCCAGAGAGAGAGCCAGTACTTTCGCATGTCTCCTAAGATTAACTCTATCTACATCAAAATCCAGCTGGAGTTAATTTATCTATCCTGACCAAAGGAAACTCTCATTCGGACCACATTGCTGTCTAGCCCTCACTAGCCTGCGTTTAAGACCAGCCTTTTTTCCCCCTCATCACTAAATACTTGGCCATATTGAGCCTAAAACACTCACTTACATTTGGAGGTATTACATTTTGAGTACTTGACATTTTGTTTCAAAGTTTGAGACCAACCTGTAGCACCTACCTTTCTCTGCCCCATGCACTTCCACCATTCATTTATTGTTGAGGAGAAAATAAGATGTCACCTATCTGTAGTAATTGGTCCAGCCTTTCCACAAGGACACTGCTTTCCTGGAAAGATAGTCAGCGATCAGTCTCATGGGGAAGTTAATAAAATGTATTAAGCTCAGATATCTAAATTGTTTTTTTTTTTAATAAGAGCTAGCAAGTCTTGATATCGCCCATCAACCTCTTATCAGAGACAACCGCTCTGATTTAAGAATAAAGTGAGTGATAGAATTATCCACTTGAAAACTCCCGATTTCTCCTTCTTAGACTTCAAAGACTGTACAGAACTTCTGTCTGCTCAAGTCACCCAAGTGTCTCTAAGTAGAAATGAAGCCAGGATTACATTCTAGAGGGTCAGTCCCTCGGTTTGGTTATTGTATGTGCTCCTTTGTTTGCTCACATAAAACGAAGTCAGGAAACAAGATAAGGACATGTAGGGCATGTGTTCCGCATTTTTTCAACTTTTGGCTCATAGTAGGCATAATTAATCAGAGATGCCCCCTCCTGATACAACCTACTTGCCACTTCTGATTTAATACATTAAAAGTAAATTTTGAAGTGTGATGTTTTGGAAGATAATACCGAAGACCAGAAAACAAACAAAAACCCTATAAACCAAACCAAATGAAGGAATGTGGGTTTCTCTAAGGAAATGACCACTTAAAACTTCAGAAAGCTGATATAAGAAAAGAGTGGGAGAAAAGTACAAAGGTTCACAAGTATATGAAAATGTTACTTTTTAAAAAACACTAAGATTTAAACAGTAAATACACAAGACAAAAAAATTAAAGTGGAGAAAAGGGAAAAAGTTAAAAACGAGCATTAAGAGAAAAAGTAGAATAACTTAATTGGCACGTCTCATAGACATCGCGAATTCATAAATCCCCAACTTAACTTTTGCTCATCTCCGAATTTAACTTCTCTCTTGCTTCTGCTCTGTGACACTCACACCGTCATCCACTCCCTTGGAGTCACGCTGGACCCCTCCCAGGCCCTCACATGCTTGCTTTCACCGGCATCTGGTCCCTCCCTGTTGAGTGTGCCGTGCAAACGTGCCCGCGGTCCGTGTCTCTCTGCTTTCACCAGGGGCCAGCCTTTCGCACCCGAACCGTCCCAGCACCGGGCAAGATCTACAGGGTTCTGCGTAACACAGTGCTCCGTGCTCCTCAGTCTTAACGGGACGCTCAGCCCTGTGCTCGCGTCGCTGCCCTCCCGGGCTTCCCTCATTTTGTCACAACTACTGGACTGCCGGTCCTCGCAGAGCCTCTGCCCACACTTCCTTCTGCCCACGGCCTTCCTCTTTGCCCAGGGAAGTGCTGCTTTTTTCATGGCTTAGCGTTGCTTCCTTAGGGAAACACTTCCTGACCTCCCATGCTTGGCAGAGTTACCCAGCTGTGGTCAGCTGAAAATCTAGTTTTAAATAATACAGTTATGACTATCTATTTTTTTTTTTTTTTAACTTGAAGCAATTGCCTATTCACTAGAGTGGCAGGAACGTGTCTGTTTTTGTCTCTTTAAGCCAGCACTTGGGATCAGATATAGGTACTCAGTGAAGACTTTTGACTTCTGATTTTGAAAACAATGAACAAAAGGGAAAAGCTGAACTTTGTCATCAAAAAGCCAGTGAACAATGCAAAAAGACGCTCAGCATCACTCATCCTCAGGGAAATATAAATCAAACCTACAATGAGATACACATCACACCTGTCCAAAGGCTAAAATTAACAACGCAAGAAACAACAGGTGCTGGCGAGGATGCGGAGAAAGGGGAACCCTCCTACACTGTTGTTGGGAATGCGAGCTGGTGCAGCCACTCTGGAAAAGTGTGGAGGTTCCTCAGAAAGTTGAAAATAGAACTACCCTACGACCCAGCAAGCGCATTACTACGTATTTACCCAAAGAATGCAAAAATACTGATTTGAAGGCACGCTCAGTGTTTAAGCAGCATTTCCAACAAGAGCCCCAATGTCCGTCAGCTGATGGGTGGATAAAAGATGCGTCTCACACACACACGGTGCAAATATGTGTTCATGAGGACATGTCACTCCTCCATCACAAGAGTGAAATCCTGCCGCGTGAATGATGCGACGGGGTCAGTCGGAGAAAGAGAAACTCCAGATGATCACTCCTGGTGGAGTTTAAGAAACAGAACAAAGGATCCCAGGAGAAAGGGAAAAGTAAGAGAGAGAAAGAGGAGGAAGCAAACCGAAAGAGACTCCGGTCCACAGAGAACAAACGCAGGGCTGATGGAGGGCGGTGGGGGGTGGGCTAGACGGGGGATGGGCAGGAAGGAGGCGCCTGCGGGGAGGGGCCCTGGGTGTCCATTCAGTGAGGAGTCCTGGGTGAAGGAAGGGCGGTGCGATGAGCTCGGAGTCCGCAGGAGCGGGGGACGTCGGAGACCCCAGCTGCTCCGTCGGGGGCGTCGGAGACCCCAGCTGTTCTCTCGGAGACGTCGGAGACCCCAGCTGCTCCGTCGGGGGCGTCGGAGACCCCAGCTGCTCCGTCGGGGGCGTCGGAGACCCCAGCTGCTCCGTCGGGGACGTCGGAGACCCCAGCTGCTCCGTCGGGGGCGTCGGAGACCCCAGCTGTTCTCTCGGAGACGTCGGAGACCCCAGCTGCTCCGTCGGGGGCGTCGGAGACCCCAGCTGCTCCGTCGGGGGCGTCGGAGACCCCAGCTGTTCTCGTCGGGAGACGTCGGAGACCCCAGCTGCTCCGTCGGGGGACGTCGGAGACCCCAGCTGCTCCGTCGGGGGCGTCGGAGACCCCAGCTGCTCCGTCGGGGGCGTCGGAGACCCCAGCTGTTCTCTCGGAGACGTCGGAGACCCCAGCTGCTCCGTCGGGGACGTCGGAGACCCCAGCTGCTCCGTCGGGGGCGTCGGAGACCCCAGCTGCTCCGTCGGGGACGTCGGAGACCCCAGCTGCTCCGTCGGGGACGTCGGAGACCCCAGCTGCTCCGTCGGGGGCATCGGAGACCCCAGCTGCTCCCTCGGGGACTCACGGTCTTGCTTCCCGCGACCCCTTCATCAGACAAGCGAGTGAGCCCAGGTGGTGGTTCGTTTTTGTCACAGATTTCTCCGGCTTAGCCTTTGCAAATAAGACTAACAGTTGTTTGTCGTTGTCTCATCCACTTTGAACAACTAGATACCCAGGTTCAATGCCAAACCCAGAAATTAAAATGGCTATTAGGTAACTTTAATATTCATCATTCTCTACCCAACAATTTTTAGTTTATTTGTGTCATTCAATCAATACCAAAAAATCCCATTATATTCTAGTTGAGCTCCAGCATCTCCTTGTCCAAATGCTTTGTGATGAATAGTTAAGACAAGTTCTTATTTGACAATAATCCTTTTCACCTTTTTGTATTAAAAGAATATCTGCTTAAATATTTGATAAGAATCCTTCAAACAGAAACTTCATCACCATGATCCCCAACAATTAAGTTTTTATGTGTGTGTATTGGAATATGTTTAACTTATTTTATTTAACTTAAATACACAACACTTTCAAAAGTTATTAAAAATCATATTAAAATCTAAAATATTCTAGGAAAATTTCCTTTTAAATGAAGGAAGATAACTCTGAAGGTATAGCCAAAGTAGTTTAATGTATTTGTCCTCCAAGAAGAGAACCTTCGCGGATCCCAGTAAATGTTGTGACTGTTCCATCGGATGAGTATGAAAACATCATACTTGATGCTGTAACAGAGAAGAGAACCCGGTTCTTCAGAGAAGGCAGCACAAAACAAGACAGAACGAGTCTGTGACAGCTCATCCTTTGGGGATTCCATAAGTGACGGGCACAGAATAGCTAAGAGTGCTTGTTGAGAAACTACACACACACAGACACAAACATTCACACACACTCACACATACACACACTCACAGACACACACTCATACACAGACACACACACTCACACATACACACACACACACACTCACTCACACATACACACACTCACACACACAGACACACTCCCTCACACACACACACACTCCCTCACACTCACAGATAGGGTTGTCCACGTTCATCTGATTGTGCTATTACAAAGACTGACAGCTGAGGTGAGTGTAGTGCAACAAAGAATTCTTTGTTGAATCCACGTAGATGTTCCCTGAGTTTGAAGAATGAACTCTCCTCCTTACGCCCTAATCCAGGGTCAACCTTGAGAGGTGGAGAGAAAAGGAAACCAAGGTAATTCAGTCATTTGACCTTCAGAAAAACGACTTCACTTTAAGAATTTACTACTTCCGGGCACTGGCTTTTCTATTTCAAACTAATTTAGATTTGTCTGGAGTTTCCAAGTATTGAATGGTGTATTAGATAAACTCAGAGGGAAGCAAAGCTTTCTAAAATGTCTATTAGCAAAAACCCAAGCCATGCTCAAGTGTCAGCGTGACTGCAGGAAATGTAACCAACTGAAGGGCAATCAAATGTGCATTGCTCTCCCCTGCGGTTCCCTCAGGAGACTGCTAGACCTGAGAAGACTGCACCCTCCAGCCAATCCAACCCCACCAATTACAAAAATAACCTTACACACAGCTAACGATCCAAGATAATGGTAAATGTCAGGGTCAGCTTAAATGTATGAAAGCCAAACTCATTTTAGAAAATAGCCTCATTTTTCTTTCCATCCATACATCTTCTTAACTGAGACGCCAGCAAATACAAATTAACTTATATAAGCTTCGTGGCCTACAGCTCTCTCTGAGGACCCTGGATTGGGTGATATTAAAAAATTTTTTCAGATTAATTAAACTCCTGTCTGAGCTCATCGAAAGGTAAATGTAGCAAAAGAAAAACTAATTTATTTTAATAAGGCAAAAAGAACAATTTGTGGGCTTCCTCTCTCCATCTATGAAATGGAAATGCTTACAACTGTTCCCTGTGTCATAAAATGCAACTCAGGGGGCTCCTGGCTGGCTCAGTGGGTGGAGTCTGTGACTCTTGATCTCAGGGGTTGTAAATTTGAGTCCCACACTGAATGTAGAGATTGCTTAAAAAAAAAAATCTTTAAAAAAAAAGGAAAAATAAAAACTATAAGTGCAGCTCAGTGGATCAAAAGAGAGAACGAACACGGAAATCTTAAGTATGAAAGCTAAACGATGGTGTTGCTGTTCTCACAGCCAGCTCTAAGCAACATGTAAAACAATGGGACTGAAAATTCGCCGTATTTTTACCCATGTGAACACTTCACCCAGCACAACCTCTTTTATCAAGACTTCTTCACGGAAATGATGGTTTTAGTCATTTCAATAAAGATTTCCATTTAATAGCTACAGTATTCATGATGTCACCATACCTAATTCATCATACAGTCGACCCTTGAATAACTCAGGTTTGAACTGTGCACGTCTACTTATACGTGGCTTTTTTTTTTAGAGAAATACAGTACAATACTGTAAATGTGTTTTCCCTTCCTTGTGATTGTCTTCATATATTCTTCTAGTTTACTTTATTGTAATAATACAATATATGATACATATGACATACAAAACGTGTTAATCTACTGATTATGGAACTGACAAGGCTTCCAGTTAACAGTAGGCTATTAGTATTTAAGCTTTGGGGGATTCGAATTATACAGGAAGTTTTTACTCTGAAGAGGGTCAGTGCCCCTAAACCATTGTTCAAGGATCAACTGTATTTCCTTGTAATAGTTTTGTAAATGGATTCTGATTTTGAATAATTTATCCTAAAGAAATCAGTTGTAGGGATGCATTATTCAAGGTGAAATATTCTTTTGTCCACAGTAGTTATCAATTTTGTTCAACTTTTTAAAGTTCATTTTAAAATGTACTATTTCTAGTATTTTGGGCTGCCCAGCATGTGGACTCCTTTTGCTATATGTAGAAAATTCTTCACCTTTAAGTCTTGATGTAAAGTAGAGCCTACACCCCACTGTAGAACCTGAAATACTGGAAACCTGGTGTTCTGGCCTCTCTGACAGCTCAAACACTCTGATACATGAAAAACAAAAGCTAGAGATTCAAACCTAACTTGAAGATATTTCTTTGGAGAGGAGTGCCACCCAAATATCATTCCCATGGGTACGTGGCAACAATGGCAAATGTGCTGTCACTATCCTATATCAGCAGTACCAAAATTAAAAGCCATGAAAACAAGTGTTCAATGGTGATGTCATCAGAGTCCTGCTTGCCTTGTTCCGTCATGATTTTGACAGTGACCCTGATCCTGTGATTTCCATGTCACTCTTCCTTTTTTTTTTCCAGAAAGCTCTACAGTCATTCTTCATTCTGTTAGCAACCCAGTATTATTTTTAATAAATTTCCAAGTCAGCCAAACTTAGTTGGTATTGATGATATATTATTGACACGAACAAAGAAGACAATAACATATGCATTTATATACAATTTATATAACTACACCATATTTAATATAGTTTAATATGTACAGCTGAATTACACTTATATAACTAACCTTTTTTTTTCTAAATTTCAGAAAGATAAGGACCTATTTAGTAGAGTATACATGAAACAAAAGAACTAATGTAGAGAAAACACACAATGGTATAAAAATAACAAATCAGCAGTAACTAGCTGGCTAGAGAGTAGATGGAAAGATAATAATATTATTTATGGAAAACTGTGCTATGCCACGCACTGTACTAACATCTCATCTAATCCTCAAAACAAGCTATGAAGTGGGTATTACTGTTGTGGACGTGGATGAGACACGGAGGCTTCTGAAGGTCAGTTAACTGCTTTATGCACACAGTGAATATGAAGATCATATGTGAACCCGATTCCAAAAATGAGCTCTCAACCACCATAATAGCCCTATTATGTCATACTTACAGTTAATGTGTTAATCACCAAGACTGTATATAGAAGGATTGTTTTCGCACTTATCAACAGTAATTATAAAGGCAAAGCAAATATTGGAAATGACAGCTTTAATGCAAATTCTGCTTAGGATCCTGAATTGAAATTATGCCGTAGCAAGAAATCTTTTCCAATTCTCCAGTCAGTCATTTTGATTCACCCATCGGTAGCTCTTCATAAAACGCATGGTGTAGTGTATTAAAAAACAGTAAGTTGTAAGTTTTCATTGAATAGATTTATGATGCAATAAAAAAGCAATTGAGTAAATTATTTTTATTCTCCAGCTTAATGCATACGTTTATTTCTTTTATGGAAATGCATAAAATCTGAGTCAGTCAAAAGAGAACTTAAATGTGGTCCATTTTTCCCTTGCCTGTGTGGTACTTTTTCCGTATTGATACATATATTCATGTCCTGACTCAGCAAAAGTGAAATACGGAGCTACTTCACCTCTGGTTTCTGGCCCCACTCAGCCTGATCCCAGAAGTGTCAGGAATGTCATACCTAAGACCAGGCCACAGTCAGAACGGCAGAATTTCCGTCTGCTCTCCGAGCCTCCTTTTGTCAACTCATTTGTATACGTAAGTCAAACACAGGTAGAATGATTCTTACTAACGCTCTTCATAAGTTTTTTTAATAATGACCACAGAGCAGAGCCAGGCCTCCTTAGAAAATCACAGCAGTTTTTGGGTGAGAAAGGCCCCTGGCTCATAAAAGAACACACGTGCAAATATTCAAGGAATTCATTGCAATGAATCTTTATTACTATAAGAATTTTAAACTCATTGTGTTGGGGAGAGGCCATGGGGAATGCGGCAGTGCCTGGCCTCACAGGGCCACCACGGTGCCTGAGGGCAGAAGATCAGGCTCCCTGGAGAGACCAGCCCGGAAAGTGTTCAGAGCCAGCTGACCCCAGTGACAGATGGCCGGGATTTGCTGACCCTTGAAAGTTGTATTTGGCGTTCCCACTACACACAAATGTGATAATCAGGCATAGCAGTCAGAAAATTCTTCTACAAGAGGAAGATGAATCCCACCATACAAGATTATGGCAGTTTCTCAAAATGTAATTTTTTAAAGACATTTTTTCTGAAGAATATTTGTCACAATTTCTCAGAATATTACTTTTCTTTATTCATATGCTTAGTAGAACTTAGTAAATATTTGGATGTGGAAAATAATTACCTTAATGCTGATTCTTATCCTAAATGGTAAGACTTAAGATTAACCACATCAATGACCAAAAAAAAGAAGTGTTTTTTTCTTCATGATAATCAAATCTTTTTAATTTTGCATTTTAATCACGAGCCTTATTAAATAGACATTGATCTTAATGACATAGATTGTTTAAAAAAAAACCAAATTAAGCTTTGAAGGACAAAGTTTTGCCACCACTAAGGCTGTTTAATAAAAATTTAATAAAAATTACTCTAGATTACAAAGACGAATCCATAGTCCACACCAGAAAAACAATTTTGGGGTCTACATTTTTTTAGCTATGCTTGAAGATTATTTCCTGTGCTGGAATGGTTGGAGTTGAAAACACATGGATCTAGAAATTACACTAAATGGTTTTCATAAGAAATGTACCATGAAGATGAAAATAGACAGAATGACCATTAGTATACCTGACTCCAGAGGAAAGGCAGTGCCATCTACCATGTTGCAATGAGTTTACATGACCCAGGAGTTTTTCAACTAAGCCTTGGAATGAAAGGAATCCTCTAGGAGAAGACTTTGTTTTCCATGTTCTCAGAAATCTGTCATCCCCACTTGGTAAACTTCACATTTACAGCTTAGCTGTTACAAATCAATGTGGCTTCTTGTCATTTCAGATTTTTTCCTAACCTGCATTTGAAGTATCTAGTGTTGAATTTTCAAGTCAATGGGTCACTCATATAAACCTTATTATTCTAAGCCTCAAATCTTCGTGTTCTATATTTAATATAAATGTGTGTAAATGTGTGTGTAATGAAGAGATGGAGAAAATGATTCACATTTTATGTGATAAATAAAGCTTCTAAGGAAAAAAATATTCTAATGCATAAAATTTATTTTAATACATAGAGAATATTCTAATTTATCAGCATCCACTTTCATTATTTACCACCCATTTTATTTATTTTTAGTATGCTTTTCTGAATCTATAAAACTTTCCTTAAAAACTGTTAAGTCCTTTTTCAAGAGAATGTTACTTTTCTTGTTGCAGAAGTAACTCTACTGCTCCAAGCATAGTTTTCCTGTGATTCTGTTTCTTTAGGTCTGGGGCTTGGGTGGTGGTTCCTTGCATTGTGTACAAATTTCGAAGAGGAGAAGATGAAATTTTTTTGTATAATTCAGTTAAACTGAAATCAAGGAGTCCAAGGTGTGACTAGACTTCGGAGACGGGTCTAATGCATTTCTTATATGGACACATTCCAGGATCGGGGTCACATCACAGCTGAATAGTCCCATTTACTAGGAATTTTTTTTTCATGTTGAGTTGAATCAATGTTGCACTGGCAATACATAATTTTAATTTTTTTCTAAGATAAAAGACTCTGCAGTTTTTCTGCCATTCTTCGTGGAATTCAGCTGAAGTACTACCCTGAGAAACTTCTTTGCTATCTCCTCTCCATCTTGCAGAATAGAAGCTTCCTCTGCTGTGCAGTTCCAGGCCTCTATTCCCGTTTCCACCGAAGTACTTAGGCGTCTTGTAATTAATTATACACTTGCAGATGTCTTCCTTTCCAGACAGTGAAATCGGAGGACCTGTCTTATTCAGCCTTTAACCTTAGCATCTTGCATCATAACTACCATGTAGCAGATATGCATTAAATATTTGCTTAATTGAATCGATTATCTGCCACATTGCCATGTTGATAAATACCATAGTACGAACAGGGGAGGATTTATTGGGTACTCAGCGTGTGGCCAGGCACTAAGTGTCAAGAACTACAAATGGTCTGAGATTGTTTTCCTACTTGCAGACTAACAAATTAGCTCACCACAGTTACAAAATAATCGCAGAGGGGCTCCCGGGTGGCTCGGTCGACTGAATGACTCTCGATTTCCACTTGGGTTGTGATCCCAGGATCCGGGATCAAGCCCCACATGGGGGTCCTCGCTCAATGGGGAGTCTGCTTGAGATTTTCTCTCTCCTTTTTCCTTCCCCTCTTATCTCTTTCCCTCTAAAGATAAGTAAATAAATTAAAAAAAAAAAAAGATGGCAGAAGAGAATAGACTTCAGGGTCACAGGGAAGAACCTTATTACTCATGGCACAGCAAGCAACTAAGCTTTAGGTTTGCATCTGTTTTCCTTACCATAGGTTTGTGGACTCATGAGGCTGCTGCCCACACAGTGGGTTTAAGTCACAGCTTAGGAACCCCAAGTTTGAGATGCCCCCTATATTTTTTAAATTTTTATCTTTTAAAGAATTTTTTAAAGATTTTATTTAATTATGTGACAGAGAAAAAGAGATCACAAGAAGGCAGAGAGAGTAGGGAAAGCAAGCTCCCTGCTGAGCAGGGAGCCCGATGCGGGGGTCAATCCTAGGACCCTGAGATCATGACCTGAGCTGAAGGCAGAGGCTTAACCCACTGAGCCACCCAGGCGCAGCACCCCCCCCCCCAACTTTTTAAAGAGTGTTGTAGCAAACCTGCCTAAACTTTGTCCTAGAGAGAGATGTTACTTTAAAAGATAACGCCCTGCTCTGATGGGAGACATCTCTATCTCTTAAGGCTGTTTCCTCTACAAACATCCTTAAAAATAGTCCAGAACAAAAGTCAATACAAAACATGCAGAAGACTTATGGAGAATTATTTCCCAGCAAGAGACATTTTATATCCATTGACTCACTTACTCTTTACTTCAACTTTATTTTATCCCCCGCACAGGGAAGCTCACTACCGGAATTGCCATGCCACATGGACGGAGAGTGATGACAGTGACTGGATGGTTTCCTTTGCCTGCTGCTTATAACAGGATTCCAGAAAACCTTTGATCTCACCATTTTGATTTAATAAGAGTTTAGTATGTGCCAGGAATTATTTCATGAGGTTGTATTCTCTTTAAAACAACTCTAGCATATAGGAATTACAGGAATAAAATCCGCGCCTACTTCACTAACATGGTGTAAACGGCGGTTGAGTTGGTATCTGAGAGCAATTTTCTTAGTACCTGGCACCTAAGTGCTCAAAAAATCATACATACTATTTCATAGATTGTAAGAAGATGCAGAGCAGATTGTATCCTCTACAAAATTATAAAAGTATAAGTAGCAAAGCTAACATTGAAATACAATGTCTGTGAACAGACATTTCTTCACAGAAGACAACCAGATGGCCAACAGACACATGAAAAAGTGCTCCACATCACTCGGCATCAGGGAAATACAAATCAAAACCACAATGAGACACCACCTCACACCAGTCAGAATGGCTAAAATCAACAAGTCGGGAAATGACAGATGCTGGCGAGGATGCGGAGAAAGGGGAACCCTCCTACACTGTTGGTGGGAATGCAAGCTGGTGCAGCCACTCTGGAAAACAGCACAGAGGTTCCTCAAAATGTTGAAAATAGAACTGCCCTATGACCCAGCAATTGCACTACTGGGTATTTACCCTAAAGATACAAACGTAGTGATCCGAAGGGGCACGTGCACCCGAATGTTTATAGCAGCAATGTCCACAATAGCCAAACTATGGAAAGAACCTAGATGTCCATGCACAGATGAATGGATCAAGAAGATGTGGTATATATACACAATGGAATACTACGCAGCCATCAACAGAAATGAAATCCTGCCATTTGCGACGACGTGGATGGAACTAGGGGTGTGATGCTCAGTGAAGTAAGTCCGTCGGAGGAAGACAATCATCACACGCTCTCCCCATATGTGGAATCTGAGAAACGAACAGAGGATTTCAGGAGAAGTGAGGAAAAAATACAACACGGCGAAATCAGGGAGGGAGACAGACCATAAAAGCCTCAATCTCGGGAGACAACCAGGGCTGCTGGAGGGCTGGGGGTGGGGCACGCGGTCACCGCGGGACGGGCATGAAGGAGGGCACCTGCTGCGACGAACACCGGGTGTTGTGTAAGACCGGTGAGTCACGGGCCTCTCCGTCTGGAACTAATAATACGTTACACGTTCTTTGATGGAATTTAAATTTTAAAAAGTAAAACATTTTTAAAGAAGAAAAGAAATACAGTGTCTGCCTGCGGAGTCCGTTGTGTGGCGAGCACAACGTCGCGTCAGTCAAACCTGCTTCTCCGCCCGTGTCTCCCCACGTCCTGCGGCTGCGGCTCTGCTGTCTCCCGTCCTGACGCTTCACCGGCCACCGGACCGCCGCGAGTAAGTGTCGCGTCCCTGGGGGCGAGTCTCAGCGCCCCTGAGTGTCTCACGTCCTTGGACATCGCTGCAGGCACAGCGCCGCGGGTGCCGAAGCTCTCCGAGTCCCCACGTGCCCCGCAGGCAGGCTCTGCGGTGCGGGAACTCGGAAACTGTGGGCTGCGGCCTGCGCGCGGCCGGAAGTCCCGGAACATGCGGCCGGAAGTCCCGGAACGTGCAGCCGGAAGTCACGGAACGTGCGGCCGGAAGTCCCGGAACGTGCGGCCGGAAGTCCCGGAACGTGCGGCCGGAAGTCCCGGAACGTGCCGGAACCGGCCTTTCGGTGCCGCAGCCTGAGCCAGAACAGAGCCGAGAGAAGCGGAAGTGCTTAGAGCGCGTCACAGCCGAGAGCCGTAAAGAATGTACGTGTGTGCGCGTCTGCGTGTGTGCGCGTGTGCGCGGGCGTGCGCGCGCATGCCCGCCCGGCCCAGGGCTCCGCGTACACCGCCGCGGGGTTGAAAGCCGCTTCCGCACAAGCACGGCGTCCGCCGACCGCTCCGGGCCCCGCTCCCGACGCTGGCTTCCGGCCCGAACCTTGTTGGGCGAATCCAGCCCTTGGCCCAGCCGGTCGGCACAATCGGCAACTTGCCTTCGTCCTTCCTCCACGCACGGGACCAAACCCGTTGATTTCGGAGTCGTTTCGAGGAGGCGAGCTGCGCGGTCACGGAAAGCCTGTTCCGAGCGTCTGGAAAGTCCGAGCAAGCGCGGGGCCTCGGTCCGCCGTGAGGCGGCTCCTCAGACGGACGCACCGCGGTGACTGCAGAATCCGGCCGCGTCACGCGAGCAGACAGGCTCCGGGCGCCTGCGTGGCGCGGTCGTGAGGCTCCTGCTTTCCCGGATCGAGCCCCGCACCGGCCCGCACCGGCGCTGCTCCGCGGAAGCCGGCCCCTCCCTCTCCCACCGCCGGCTTCGCTCCGTCTCTCTTGCAAATAAATAAAATCGTTAAGAAGATGCTTCTCGTGCGGCGCCCGCTGGTCGGTTGCTCGCGCGCTGCCTGCCTGCCGGCGTCTTCCCAGCCCGCGGCCGTCCGCCGAGGCGCTGCTTCGTGTTCCTCAGCAGCCCGCGGCGCGTCATCCGACGTTCCGGCACCGACCGGACCTTGGAAGCCCGCGCGCCCGGCGGTGCGGCGCTCGGATCGTGCCAGCGCGGAGGAGGCGAAGCGGTTATTACTTTGAAGGAGGAAAGCGCGGCCTGGGGCCGTCGGACGCGCGAAGCCGCGCGAAGCCGTGCGAAGCCGTCTCAGCCGACGGCGTGGGCGGAGCCGCCTCGGCCCGGAGTCCGCCTGCGGGTGAGTTTGCTGCGGCCGCGGGAACTAGAGGCGCCTTTCCACAGGGCAGATTCCGGAGCTTCACGGCCCCGCTGGCGTCGGGAGCCGGCCGCAGCCGCGTTCCTTCCGGCGGCGCGCACGGGACTCGCCTTCCTGCACGCTTTGTCGCGTGAAGGTCACGGCCTTCCTTCCCTCGGGCCTCTGCTGGTCTGCGTCACAGCCGGCCGCGCCGGGCCGAGGGTCTCGCGCGCCGCCGTCCGTCCGTTCCGCTTCCGTACGTCTCGTCCGGCGCAAAGAGCCTCGGGGTTGTACTGGGCCCCTTGAAATCCGAAGTGACTTTCCCATGTCAGAGTCAGTTGATTAGCAAACACAGTCCCATCTTCAGCTTCATTTTTTTTAAGATTGTATTTATTTATCTATTTGTCAGAGAGAGAGCACGCGCAACCGGGGGAGTGACCGGCAGAGGGAAGCAGGCTCCCGCTGAGCAAGGAGCCCGGTGCAGGACTGAATCCGAGGACGCTGGGATCGAGGCCTGACCCAAAGGCGGATGCCTACCTACTGAGCCACTCAGGCGCTCCTCGGCTTTAATTTCTCATTGCCGTGTAAACGAACATATTCACAGGTGCTGGGTGTCTTTGACCACCCCACCAGGCATAAAAAAATAGACTATTATTACACACACTGTTATTTGTAGGGCACTATGAGAAATGTACCCTATGAGAAAAAGAGCCCTAAAGATAGAAAGATAGTGATAATGAATAATGAGATAGAAATAAGGTTAGGTATGGAACGAACACATGACCCCATTCATTCGCCTTGGGTACAAGTAAAATCATTTTCTGTAATAAAAACTTGTCTCCTAAATGCCAAAATTAACAAGAAGTTCCAAAACTCATTTTTATTTTACCTCTGCCCAGAATTATTCAAGAACTTTAAGGGTTTACTCAGTTTCATTTTAAAAGGAATATTCTCTTTTCCAACATCCTGGAGAAAAAGGATTGGAAAAATAAATCAGGGGAGGAGAAGCCTTCATTTTAGTTGCCATTTTTGAATTATTGCCAACACAACGGAAAGAAGGTACAAACAAAATAAGAAATATGAAAGCTAAAGAGAAATTTATCCATTAATGAAATTAAAATTATACCTAGTACCAAAAATATATAAAAATACCAGGTATAGTGAGTGTTTCAGGCAAATCATATCCCAATCTGCAGCTAAATGTTAAAAAGTACAAAAAAGAGAATGGCCCCCAACTCATTTTATGACATGACAATGACCTTAATGCTAGATTTGACTAAGAAAACAAGAAGACCAGTTTATCTATAAACATAGCTTATGTTTTTAAGAATAAAATATTAGCGATCAGAATCATGCAATGGAAGAAAATCAAATGGTCAAGTTTTGTTTCATCTCCAGGATGCAAAAATATATGAATTTCAGAAAATACATAAAGGTACTTTTTTTCCTTAACAATTAAGAGGAAAAATTATGTTTTGAGTCAGAATAAAGGAGTTAGATTAAAATTTTAATAAATTCAAAAAACATGTTTCTTTTCTAAAAGAAACAAGTAAATTTCCTATCAAAAAGGAAATAGGACTTCTTTAATATTATAAAGGGACTTTACAAAAAGCTAGAGCAAATGGGAAATTTAATGGCGATTTTTTTTTTTTAATTCTCTTTAAATCAAGAACAAGAAAGGGGTTTCCATTATAGCAACTAAGTTTTGGAATTACATGAGGGACAAGGTGAAGCAAGAATTAAGATTAGACACAGAGAAAGTAAATTAATTCTCTTAACAGAGTTTTTCTTTTATCAAGACTTTATCTTTTTTTAAGACTTTATTTTTTTAAGAAGTTTAAGGTTCACAGTTAAATTGAAAAGAACTTACAGAGATTTCTCACACACCCCCTGCCTCCACATTTGTTAAAATTGACGGACCTACACTGACACATCACAAGCACCCAAAGTCCATAGTTTAAGTCACAATATACTCCCGGTTCTGTACATTCTAGGGGTTTGGACAGATGTGTAACGGTGTGCATCCGTCATCATGGCCTCATGAAGAACAGTTTCATTGCCTGAAAAATGCTCGCTCTCACCTATGTTTCCTTCCCTGACTTTAATCCTTGGAAGCCACTGACTTTCTTTTTCCCTATAGTTTTGCCTTTTCCCAAATGTCATGTAGTTGGAATTACACAGCATGTAGTCTTTTCAGATTAGATCGTTTCACTTAGTGATACACATTCAAGTTTCCTCCGTGTCTTTTCTTGGTTTGACGGCTCAGTTTTTCAGTGCTAGAAAATGCTCCTTGGTCTGGACATACCACAGACTATTCATCCTTTCTCCTACCAGAGGACCTGTTAGTTGCTTCTTAGTTTTAGCCATTATGAGTAAAGCTGCTATAAACATCCGTGTGCAGGTTTTGGTGTGAAGGTAAGTTTTAATTATTTTAGGTAAACACCAACAAGCATTGTTTCTGGATTACGTAGTAAGAAATGCTTAGTTTTGTAAGAAACCAACAAACGGTCTCTGCATTCCCACGGCAGGGTATGGGAGCTGCTGTTGCCCCTCGTCCTCACTAGTGTGTGATGTTGTAAGTGTTCCAGAGCTGGGCTATTCTAACAGTACGTAGTGGCGTCGCATTATTGTTTATCTGCATTTCCCACTGACACGTGATGTGAAGCATCTTTTCATCCGGTTATTCACAATTTGTGTATCTACTTCAGCAATGGGTCTGTTAAGATCTTTGGACCATATTTTAATTTGATTGTTTTCTTGTTATAGGGTTTTAAGAGGTCTTTGTATATTTTGGACAACAATCCTTTATCAGAAGTGTCTTTAGCAAATATGTTTTCCCACTTTGTGGTACCTCATTCTCTTGACATTGATCTTCACAAAGCAGAAGATTTAACTGTGTGGAAGTTCTGCTTATCAATTATTTTTTCATAGACCGTGTCTTTCTAAAAAGTAACCACCATATTAAAGCCATCTAAGGTTTACTCCTGTGTTACCTTCCAGTCTTGTACTTGTGCATTTTATTCTTCGGTCTGTGACCCATACGATCCATACGGGGTTGAGTTTTGTGAAAACTGTGATGTCTGTTCATTTCTTCTTCCTTTTTCTTTCTTCCTTCATTTTTTTTTTTTTTTTTGCAGATAAATGTCCAGTTGTTCCAGCACCATTTGCTGAAAAGACTATTTTTGCTTCATTGTATTACATTTGCTCCTTTGTCAAAGAACAATTAACTGTATTTGTGGGGGGCCATTTCTGGCCTCTCTACTTTGTACTGTTGGTCTGTTTTCCAAGACCACACTATCTTGATTACTGTGAATTACATTAAGTCTTAAAGCTGGATCATGTAAGTCTTCCATCTTGGTTCTTCTCCTTCAAGATTTTGTTGCTTATGAACGTTAAGTATGATGTTGTCTAAGTGTTAATATAATGTTAGCTGTAGGTTTCTTGTAGATATTCATTACAAATTGAGAAAGTTCCATCTATTTCTAATTTAGTGAGACTTATTGTCATGAATGCATGTTAGGCTTTGTCAAATGCTTTTTCTGCATCTATTAATACGAGTAGATGATTCCTTGGTTTTGGCCTATTCATGTGATGGATTACATTAACTGACCTTTGACTATTAAACCAGCCTTGTATGAATGAGATAAATTGCATTTGGTCATGGTGTACAATTCTTTTAAACATTATTGGATTTTATTTGTTAATATTTTCTTGAGGATTTTTGCATTTATATTCCTGAGAGGTATACTCTATAGTTTTATTTTCCTGTAATTTCTACATAGTTTTGGTATTAGGGTAATGTTGGCCTCATAGAATGAGTTGAGAAGTATACTCTCTGCTTCTAATTTCCAGTAGAAATTATAAAGAACTGGTATTATTTCTTCTTTAATGTTTTAGATTCCCAGTCTGAGAATTCCAAGATTCCTCCCATGTCTGGGTCTGATGCTTGCTCTGTCTCTTCAGATGTGTTTTTTGTCTTTTGATGTACCTTGAATTTTGTCTTGACAGCAGGTCATGTTGTACTAGATAAAGGGAACTGCTGTAAATAGGCCTTTAGTAATATGGTAAGGTGTGGGAGGAGAAGCATTCTATCCTGCTATGCTCAGGTCTTGGCCTTTTAATGATCCTGTGCCCTTGTACTGTGAATTTCATAAAAGTCTCTCAGTCTCCCCTCACCTCCATCTCCTTAGGTGGAACAAAATGTCTTTACTAGGCTGGAGTGGGCGTTTCCCTTCCTGTAGGTCAGATTCCAAAAATAGCCTAGCAGTTTCAGCTCTGGTTAAGCAGTTTTCCCTTAGGACAGACTGTTAAGAATAGAATACTCCAGTTTATTTCAAAATGCTTCCTTTCCCCTTCCCCTGCAGTACCCAGGAGGGGATTTCTGTCTCCTATTTATTGCAGAAACCTGGCTGAGATCCTGGTGGTAAATCTCACAATATTGTGACCACCCTTCTCCATGACTGGGTCCCTCTGAAGCTTTTCTCTCTTGAAGCTGTCCACATAGAGCCACCAAAGATTCACTAATTACAGTCCAGGTTTTCCTCTCCCGTCACTGGTCTCTGTGGTAAATTCAGCTGGTGAGTCTCTGGTCTGATAAGCCGAGATGGGCTGTCTGCATCTTCAGCCCTGGGGTTTGTCTTGGATCCTCCCCTCTATTAAAGATCGAGGAAGAGTTGTTGGTTTTTCAATCTGTTCAGCTTTCTACTTGTTAGGACAGAGTGGTAACTTCCAAGCTCCTTACATGCAGAACCAGAACAGAGATTCATTACAAAGAAAATTCAAGAAAACATAAAAAGCATTACAATCACTCTATAGTAACCTTCTTAATAATAAAACCTCCCTTGACCAATCTAGGCACCCCCTCCAGACATACTTCACATCATCATTTTTTGTCTTGCTGTATTTCATTTCTCTTTAGCATGTATCACTACTTAATGTTCTGTATGTTTTATTCATATATTTTGTTTGTTACAACCACTAGAATATTAAGCTCCATAAAAGCAATGGTTTTTCTCTGATTTTTCTCATGCTATACTCCCAGTATCTGTAACACTGCCTGGAACAGAGTAGGTATTCGATGTGGATTTGTTGAATGAATGAATAAATAAATGAAAGAACTCATAGAATGATTCAACAAGGTTACTATAAAAATGAATTGTGTTCTATATGCCACTGACAAACATTTAGGAGAGCAATTTTTGAAAATACATTTATGCTAGCAACAAACATGATGAGATACTTAAAATCATGTTAAACAAAAAATAGATCTAAGTAAATCTCTTTATTTATATGTTAATTAGGGACTGTTAACAAGAAAACCACAGGCCAAAAAAAAAGAGAGAAAAAAAGTATCCATTAGGTTAAAGTCCCAAGTCATTAAACCAAGACCGAATACCTAACCTAACTGCAGTTTCAAGCCCTTGGGAATGTAGCCATTAACCAATCAGCACGACGTTTCTGGTCAATAGTAGAAGTTTTCTGATAGACCTCTTGTGCTCCCCTTCGGAGGGCAACCTTGGCTAAAGAATGCATTTCTTGCTAATAAATCCCTTTTGTCTTTTTTTTTTTTTTTTTTTTTGCCTCCTCTCTGCCTTTCAAAGCCTTTATTTTGCTCAGAAAAGAAACTGAGTGGAGCTTTGCAATTTATGAGTCATTTAATAAAGCCAATTAGATTTTCAAATGTACTTGGTTCAATTTTGTTTTTCAGCAATACTAATCAGTGTCATATAGGAATCCATTCAACTCATGAATCCATAGATTTAGTGTATATCTAACCAAAATCTCAACAGCGCTTTCAATAAGAAATGATCTAAAATATATTGAACAGCAGAAAAACCATGAAAAACAAAGACAAACTTTGAGAAGAGCAAAAAGTGGAAGAATGAACTCAACCAAAAAATAAGGTTATTTTAAACCTTAGTATTTGAGATTGTGTGGTTTTTATTGCAGAGTTAGACAAATAATGAAACAGGATAAAGATACTTGGTAAATAGAATTTCAGTAAAAGTAAAAAGAAGGATAATTTTATAAACTGTGCTAGAAAAATTGGTAATCTGTATGGTACAAAATAATCCTCTATTTCTGTATCATCTCATATACTAAACAGTCACATATGAGGTGAGTAAATACCTTAAGATAAAGAACAACTTGTATCATGTCTAGAAGTAAGGGTAATTCCCTGTATTTATGACCTAGATAAAAATGAATTTATTAAACAGACATGAAATGCATAATCTCCAGAAAAATTGATAACTTGAACTACACTGATATTTAAAATGTTAATGCAATAGATAATTTCATAAAATGTGAAAAGTCTAGCCATTATTAATATTCAGAAATATTAAGGTCACCTACAAATCAAAAAGATAAAGAAAAGCACTCTAATTAAAACTAAAGCAACAACAACAATGGCTAGGAACCGGCAAGCCACAGAAGGAGAAACTGAAATAGTCAATAAACAGAAACAGCTGTTCATCTCTCTAGTAATTAACGAATTAAAAAATAAGACCCCAATAAGATGCCATTTCACAGTCAACAATTGGGAAATATTTTCTAAATGCCTAGTATTGGAGAGGAAGCAGAGATATAAATTTGTAAAATTTCTTCTAGAAAGTAATTTTTCAGGGAGGATCTTGTAAAGTTAGCAATATATTGTAAAATGAGAGGTTTATGCGACCTAAGACAGAGCATGCTCACTCCTAGGGATAGATCCTAGAGAAACTTGCTCATTTATGTACAAGAAACCTGTAGAGTAAAAATTTTAAAAATCATCTTATAATAACAATAGGTAACATTATTATGCAGCATCTTACTCTACTAAATAATTTATCTTTTTTTATCTCTTTTTAGGTTTCACAAAAACCTTCTGAGGTAGATGCCAATTGAATCTACATAGGAGTAAGGAGTTCACCAAGTTCCTATAGCTGATAAATGGTGAAACAAGGATTTTCAAAGAGCTACTCCAGGGACACCTGGGTGGTTCAGATGGTTGAACATCTGCCTTTGGCTCAGGTCATGATCTCTAGGTCCTAGGATCAAGTCCCACATCAGTCTCCCAGCTCAGCAGGAGATCTGCTTCTCCCTCTGCCTCAAACCCTACTCGTGCTTTCTCTCTCTCTCTCAAATGAATTAATAAAATTAAAAAAACAAAAAACAAACAAAAAACCCCAAAAAGCCAAAAATCCAAGAGCATCTCAAGCCTGAGTCCATCATCCTGACCTATATGTTATACTCTCAAAAGCCTAAAGGGAAATATTTAGAAACAACCTAATGTCCAAAATGTCCAAAATGACTAGGAGAAGGAACACCCAACAGAGGAAAAATAAGCACAGCCATAAAATAGAAAATTTTGCATTAGCTTCATCTATTAACACAGATATAAGTTAAATAATAATCATGAACTAAAAAGTTACAAATGAATATGTCAATTCAGTATCACTTATATGCCATTTTACATATATAAAACACATTTTATTTTTATGGATATATATGTGTAATAATGGTAATATATACACAAGAATAATAAACATCGAGCTTTGGGACCGGGCATGCTGAGGTTTAGACTTTTTCATACTTCAGGAACAGTGGTTCTACCCATACTACAGTGAATTCTCTCTGTTGTACCATGATTTGGAGAGCCTCCAAAAGTCTCTAGGAACTGAATAATCTCTTTTGGTACTTTTGGAGGAAAAATGAGGAGGAGGGGCAAGATGGTGGAGAAATAGGAGACCTTGCTTCAACCAGTCCTCTGAAGTGAGCTAAATATCTACCAGAACATTCTGAACACCCATGAAATCAGCCTGAGATGTAAGATTATACACGTCTGGATCTCTATGGGAGCAGATGACATCAGTGGAAAGGGGCACTTTTGAGAAGATTGAGGTTGATATATTCAGCTATACATCCGCTCAACTACCTCTCACCAAAATGACTAGGAGAAGGAACACACAACAGAGGAAAAATTCAGAATCTGCGACCTCTGCCACAGAACTATTGGATATGGACATAAACAATATGTCAGAAATGGAATTCAGGGTAAAATTGTCCAGGCATTGGCTAGGTTGGAGAAGACCATTAGTGGCAAAAGAGAATCTCTAAGGATGGAAGTGAAAGCTAATCTGGTAGAAGTAAAAAAATGCTATTAATGAGATCCAGTCTAATCTAAATAACTCTAACACCTAGGGTAACTGAGGCAGAAGATCGAATTAGTGATCTAGAAGACAAACTGATATAAAAACAGGACAAAGAGTAGTACTTGAACAAAACAGCTTAGAAGCCATTAAAACAGAATTAGGAAAATAAGTGACACGATGAAATGTCCCAGTGTCAGAATTATTGGGATCCTGAGGGGGGTGGAGAAAGAAAGAAGACTAGAAGATATAGTTGAACAAATACTGGATGAAAATTGCCCTAATCTGGGGAATAAAACAACTGTTTGTGTCCTGGAGGCAGAAAAGACACCCCCCAAGATCGATGAGTCTAGAGAGACATCCAGACACTTGATGGTGAAATTCAGAAATCATAATTTCGGACAAGAGGTCCTAAGGGCAACTAGGGGGAAGACATTTCCTACGTACAGAGGAAGGACCATCAGAATAACATCAGACCCGTCCACAGAAAGCTAACAAGCCAGAAAGAGCTCGCAAGACATATTCAGGGCACTAAATGAGAAGAGCATGCAGCCAAGAATACTTTATCCAGCAAGGCTGACATTCAAAATGGATGGAGAGATAAAAGGCTTCCAAGACCAGCAAAGTCTAAAAGATTATGTAACCACCAAGCCGGCACTACAAGAAACACTAAGGGAGGTTCTATAAAAGAAGAAAGATCCCAAGAGTGATATAGAACAGCAAGTTACAGAGAAAATGTATAAAAACAAGGACTTCACAGACAACATGATGTCAGTAAAAACTTATCTTTCAATAACAATTCTCAATGTGACTGGCCTAAATGCCCATAAAAAGGCACAGGGTTGCAAACAGGATAAAATGACAGGACCCATCCATATGCTGTCTACAAGTGACATATTTTGAACCTAAAGATACACCCAGACTGAAAGTGAAGGGATGGAGAACCATTTTTCATGCAAATGGGCCTCAAAAGAAAACTGGGGTAGCGAGTCTCATATCGGATAAATTAGATTTTAATCTAAAGACTATAGTAAGAGATGCAGAAGAACACTACATCATCCTTAAAGGGTCTATACACCAAGAAGACCTAACAATTGTAAATATTTATCCCCCCAGAATAGAAGCAGCCAACTTCATAAGCCAACAGTTAAGCAAAGTAAAGAGTCATATTGATATGAATACATTAAATGTATGGGATCTGAACACACTACTCTGACCAACAGACAGATCATCTAAGCAGAAAAATCAACAAAGAAACAAGAGCTTTGAATGAACATTGGACCAGATGGACCTCTTAAATATATACAGAACATTCCACCCTAAAACAACAGAATACTCTGTCCTGTTGAGCACACATAGAACTTTCTCTAGAATAGACCACACACTGGGTCACAAATCAGGGCTCAACCAATACCAAAAGACTGAGGTTATTCCCTGCAAATTCTCAGACCAGAATGCTTTAAAATTAGAACTGAACCACAAGAAAAAGTTGAGAAGGAATTTAAACACTTGGAAGCTAAAGACCATTCTGCTCAAGAATGTTTGGATCAGCCAGAAAAACAAAGAAAAACATAAACAATTCATAGAGGTATATTAGTCCAAAACCTATGGGATACAACAAAGGCAGTCCTTAGGGGGAAATACATAGCCATCCAAGCCAAAAAAAACCCTGAAAAATCCATAATACACCAACTCTCTTTTACACCAGTTAAAGAACTGGAAAATCAACAAAAAATTAAGCCAACCTTATGCACAAGAAGGGAAATAATTAAGTTTAGGGCAGAGATCAATTACTTACAAACTGGAGATACAGTAGAAGACATCAACAAAACTAGAAGCTGGTTTTTTGAAAGACTGAATAAGATCAATAAACCACTGACCAAAATGATCCAAAAGAAAAGAGAGAGGACCCAGATTAACAAAGTTATGAATGAAAGGGGAGAGATCGTGACTAACACCAGGGAAATAGAAACAATCATCAGAAATTATTATCAACAGTTATATGCCAATAAGTTAAACAACCTAGAAGAAATGGATGCATTCCTGGAAACCTATAAATTTTCGAGACTGAAACAGGAAGAAATTGACAACCTGAATAGACCAGTATCTAGTAACAAGATTAAAGCAGTGATCAAAATCTCCCAAAAAACAAGAGTCAAGGACCTGATGGATTCCCTGGAAAATTCTACCAAGCATTCAAAAAAGAAATAATACCTATTACCCTGAATCTGTTTCAAAAAATAGAAACAGAGGGAAAACTTCCAGACTCTGTCTATGAAGCTAACTTTACCTTGATCCCCAAACCAGGCAAAGACCTCCTCAAAAAGGAGAATTTCAGACCAATATCCCTGACAAATATGGATTCTGAGATTCTCAAAAAGATCCTAGCTAATAGGATCCAACAGTACATTGAAAAGATTATCCACCATGACCAGGTGGGATTTATCTCTGGGATATAAGGTGGTTCAACATTTGTAGATCAACCAATGTGATAGAACAAATCAATAAGAGAAGAGAGAAGAACCACATGGTCCTCTCAATTGATGCAGAAAATGAATTTGACAAGATATAGCATCCATTCCTGATTAAAACTCTTCAAAATATAAGGATAGAGGGAACATTCCTCAAAGTCATAAAATCTATCTATGAAAAACCCACAGGGAATATCATTCTCAATGGGGAAAAACTAGCAGCCTTACCATTGAGATCAGGAACGCGACAAGGATGCCCACTCTTGCCACTGCTATTCAACATAGTATTAGAAGTCCCAGCAACAGCAATCAGAAAACAAAGAGAAATAAAAGGTATTCAAATTGGCAATGAAGAAGTCAAACTCTCTCTCTTTGCAGATGACATGATTCTTTATATGGAAAACTCAAAAGACTCCACCCCCAAACTACTAGAACTCACAGCAATTCAGTAATGTGGCAGGATACAAAATCAATATACAGATACCAGTTGCTTTCTTATACATTAATAATGAAAACATAGATAGGGAAATTAGAGAATCGATTCCATTTACTATAGCACCAAGAACCATAAGATACTTTGGAGTAAACCTAACCAAAGAGGTAAAGGATCTGTACTCAAGGAACTACAGAACACTCATGAAAGAAATTGAAGAAGACAAATAAATGGAAGACGATTCCATGCTCTTGGATCAGAAGAATAAACATTGTTAAAATGTCTATACTGCCTAGAGCAATCTATACTTTTAATGTCATTCCAATCAAAATTCCACAGGCATTCTTCAAAGTGCCAGAACAAACAATCCTAAAATTTGTATTGAACCAGAAAAGACCCTGAATCACTAAGGAAATGTTCAAAAAGAAAAACATAACTAGGGGCTTCATGTTGCCTGATTTCAAGTTTTACTACAAAGCTGTGATCACCAAGACAGCATGGTACTGGCACAAAAACAGACATGTAGACCAATGGAACAGAGTAGAGGACCCAGATATGGACCCTCAACTCTATGGTTAAATAGTCTTCGACAAAACAGGAAAAAAATCCAGTGAAAAAAAGACAGTATCTTCAATAAATGGTGCTGGGAAAATTGGACAGCTATGTATAGAGGAATGAAACTAGACCATTCTCTAACACCATAAACAAAGATAAACTCAAAATGGCTAAAAGACCTCAACGTGAGGCAGGAATCTATCAGTCCTAGACGAGAACATAGGCAATTACCTCTTCGACATTGGCCACAGCAACTTCTTTCAAAACATGTCTCCAAAGGCAAAGGAAACAAAAGCAAAAATAAACTTTCACGACTTCATCAAGATCAAAAGCTTCTGCACAGCAAAGGAAACAGTCAACAAAACTAAGAGGCAATCCACAGAATGGGAGAAGATATTCGCAAATGACACTACAGACAAAAAAAAAAAAGGCTGATATCCAAGATCTATAAAGAACTCCTCAAACTCAACACACACAAAACTGATAATCGTGTCAAAAAATGGGCAGAAGACATGAACAGACATTTCTCCAATGAAGACCTACAAATGGCTAACAGACACATGAAAAAAATGTTCATTATCGCTAACCATCAGGGAAATTCAAATCAAAATCACATTGAGATGCCACCTTACAGCAGTCATAATGGCCAAAATTAACAAGACAATAAAAAACGTGTTGGAGAGGATGTGGAGAATGGGGAACCCTCTTACACTGTTGGTGGGAGTACAAGCTGGTGCAGCCACTTTGGAAAACAGTGTGGAGATTCCTCAAGAAATTAAAAATAGAGCTTCCTTATGACCTGGCAATTGCACTACTGGGTATTTACAAGATACAGATGTAGTGAAAAGAAAGGCCATCTGTACCCCAATGTGCATAGCAGCAATGGCCATGGTCGCCAAACTGTGGAAAGAGCCAAGATGCCCTTCAACAGATGAATGGATAAGGAAGATGTGGTCCATATATACAATAGAGTATTACTCAGCCATCAGAAAGGATGAATACTCAACTTTTGTATCAACATGGACAGGACTGGAAGAGATGATGCTGAGTGAAATAAGTCAAGCAGAGAGTCAATTATCATATAGTCTCATTTACTTATGAAGCATAAGTAATAACATAGAGGACATTAGGAGAAGGAAAGGAACAGTGAGCTGGAGGAAATCAGAGGGGGAGCCGAACCATGAGACACTGTGGATTCTGAGAAACAAACTGAGGGCTTTGGAGGGGTGGGGGGTGGGTGGTTAGGTGAGCCTGGTGCTGGGTATTAAGAAGGGCATGTATTGCATGGATCACTGGTTGTGATGTATAAACAATGAATCTTGGAACACTAAAAAAAATTAAATTAAATTAAGATGTTAAAAAAAGAATAATAAACATCAAGTTCCAGATAATAGTTTAAGGAGGTAATGGGGTCAGGGAGGACTACACAGGAGATTTCAAATTTATCTTAAGATTAAAAATAAATCCAAAGCAAGTCTGGCATTACATTAAAATTCTGAGTGGGTACTCAAATATTTCTTGTATTATTTTGTAAAATATTCTATATGTGTGAATTTTTCACAAAAATTATGAAAGAAAGTCAGCCTGCCATAGTATGTGCAACTTTCATCTTTGTTGTCTTATTGATTTGTGAAACATGTTGAAATGGTGCTCCCAGGAAGATAAACCCATCTACCCCCAACCTATAGCAGGGTTAAGGATCCTTTACAAGTGGTACTCCTAAGGTTGTGACTTATCCCATTGTGAGCTCCACTGTCACTAATTGCTAGATCAGAAGTGGAACCAGTCTTGGTAAATGCAGTGTTGAACCAGCTCTCCTCACTGCCCATCATTCTTGGCTCTGATTTTACCTCATCTATCCTGGTGAGTTTACTTAGCAAACATCTCGTATCTTTTGCCATCCAAACCTATGTAAGGAGCAACTTCTCCTGTAAAAGTGGTTATAATAAGTCTCTTCTGGAAAACAGTATGGTTCCTGTACCCTTTGTCCTGAAAACCCCTACAGGTCTTATACAAGTTTTTCCTTATCCTACTCGGGAGACATTGAACTTTTCCTACCAAAAATATGAAGGGAATGGTCTTTATAAGGAAACAGTGGCAACAGTAGCAACAACAAAGTTTTCATCAACTCTAAATTCATATCATTAAGATGAGTCACTTAAATGAACTGAAACGACGCAATGTGCTCCAAGATGACCCCATCTACCCCAAAACTGACTGAGAAGCTGGTGGCAATACCAGCGTCAATCACGTGTTTCTGGATAATCACGTTCCCACCAATATGATTCATCCATGTTTAAATTCTCTCTTTAGGAAAATCTGAGTGTGGATATAATGATATTCTGTCTGAACCTATCAAGGCATCTGCAATTTAAAGGAGGTGTTTTATATTGTGGTAAACACACACACACACACACACACACACACACACACACACATTTTAACAGGAATTTAAAACTTTAAGTGGAATGAATTCTGCTTCTGCAGCTCAATTTGAGGCATCAGTGAGCAGGTGGGAGATTTGCCCCTTACTCTCTTCTCGACTTTGCTTATGTCTAAATCTAAAGACATTCTTTTACTAATGTCTATTTCTTTTCACATAATTAATTCAAATTTCTTCACCTCAACATGTATCATTTCTACCTAAATATTTATTTTTATATAGGAAGTAAGTATCCAATATTTGTCTGTTGTAATAATTTTTAAAAATCTCTTCATCTCTTTTCACAATACTTTTTAAAGTGCAAAATAGTAATGATTTAATATGCACTTACACAATCTCATAGAAACTATTCTTTTTCTCCCTGTCTTTTTGTATTTACATAGGAAGTCAAGATATAAAATAATATTGTTAACTATTATCATGTTTTTATGAAATGTAATTTAATCTAATATTTTTAAACAATTTTTAATTACTTTTCAGTGTACTAGAGTTCATTGTTTATGCACCACACCCAGTGCTCCATGCAATACATGCCCTCCATAACACCTGCCACCTGGTTCCCCCAACCTCCCACCTCTCTCCCCTTCAAAACCCTCAGATTTTTTTCAGAGTCCATAATCTCTCATGGTTCATCTCCCCACTCCAATTTCCCTCAACTCCCTTCTCCTCTCCATCTCCCCAGGTCCTCCATGTTATTCCTTATGTTCTACAAATAACTGAAACCATATGATAATTGACTCTCTCTACTTGACTTATTGCACTCAGCATAATCTCTGCCAGTCCTGTCCATGCTGATACAAAATTTGGGTATTCATCCTTTCTGATGGAGGCATAATACTCCATAGTGTATAGGGACCACATCTTCCCTACCCATTCGTCTATTGGAGGGCATCTTGGTTCTTTCCACAGTTTGGCGACTGTGGCCATTGCTGATATGAACATTGGGGGTACAGGTGGCCCTTCTTTTCACTACATCTGTATCTTTGGGGTAAGTACCCAGTAGTGTAATGGCAGGGTCAAAGGGAAGCTCTATTTTTAATTTCTTGAGGAATCTCCACACTGTTTTCCAAAGTGGCGGCACCAACTTGCATTCCCACCTACAGTGTAAGAGGGTTCCCCTTTCTCCACATCCTCTCCGACACACCTTGTTTCCTGTCATGTTAATTTTGGCCATTCTAACTGGTGTAAGGTGGTATCTCAATGTTGTTTTGACTTTAATCTCCCTGATGGCTAGTGATGATGAACATTTTTTCATGTCTGATAGCCATTTGTATGTCTTCATTGGAGAAGTGTCTGTTCATGTCTTCTGCCCATTTTTTGACATGATTAACTTTCATATGTGTTGAGTTTGGGAAGCTCTTTATAGATCTTGGATAACAGCCTTTTGTCTGTAGTGTCATTTGCAAATATCTTCTCCCATTCTGTGGATTGCCTCTTAGTTTTGTTGACTATTTCCTTTGCTGTGTAGAAGCTTTTGATCTTGATGAAGTCCCAAAAATTCATTTTCCCTTTTGTTTCCTTTGCCTTTGGAGACATGTTTTGAAAGAAGTTGCTGTGGTCGATGTCGAAGAGGTTATTGCCTATGTTCTCCTCTAGGATTCTGATGGATTCCTGTCTCACGTTGTTCTCTTTTATCCATTTCGAGTTTATCTTTGTTTATGGTGTGAGAGAACGGTCGAGTTTCTTTCTTCTACATAACCTACAGCAAATATCATCCTCAATGGAAAAAAGCTGACAGCCTTCCCATTGAGATTAGGAACATGACAAGGATGCCCACTCTTGCCACTCTTGTTCACCACAGTATTAGAAGTCCTAGCAACAGCAATCAGAAAACAAAGAGAAATAAAAGATATCCAAATTGGCAATGAAGAAGTCAAACTCTCTCTCTTTGCAGATGACATGATTCTTTATATAGAAAACTCAAAAGACCCCACCCCCAAACTACTAGAACTCATACAGCAATTCAGCAACGTGGCAGGATACAAAATCAATGTACACATATCAGTTGCTTTCTTATACACCAACAATGAAAACATAGAAAGGGAAATTAGAGAATCGATTCCATTTACTATAGCACCAAGTACCATAAGATACTTTGGAATAAACCTAACCAAAGAGGTAAAGGGTCTGTACTCAAGGAACTACAGAAAACTCATGAAAGAAATTGAAGAAGACATAAAAAGATGGAAGACTATTCCATGCTCTTGGATCAGAAGAATAAACATTGTTAAAATGTCTATACTGCCTCAAGCAATCTATAGTTTTAATGCCATTCCAATAAAACTTCCACCAGTATTTATCAAAGAGCTGGAGCAAATAATCCTAAAATTTGTATGGAATCAGAAGAGACCCCAAATTGCTAAGGAAATCTTGAAAAAGAAAAATAAAACTGGCGGCATCACGTTGCCTGATTTCAAGCTTTAGTACAAAGCTGTGATCACCAAGACAGCATGGTACTGGCACAAAAACAGACATGTAGACCAATAGAAGAGAGTTGAGAACCCAGATGTGGACCCTTAACTCTATGGTCAATTAATCTTCAACAAAACAGGAAACAATATATAGTGTAAAAAAGACAGTCTCTTCAATAAATGGTGCTGGGAAATTTTAAAATTAAATAAAAACAACAAATATAACAATAAATTTAAAAAATAATAATAAATTAAAATTTAATATTTTTAAAACAAATGCCAGTTCAGATGTGTATCTGTCTTAAATGATTTAGGCTTACTAGTAAGTGTATACGATTAAATCTACAGTAATTAATCCTACAAGAAAGTAGGATTAATTAAAGTGTGCACATTTGTTTTTGAGAGTGCAAAAGAGATGCTCATCTTTTGAGGATGAATATAGATGATATGCCCTATATGGCATAGTTTCTTTCCACGAATACTTCAGATCTCATCCTGACTACGACACCTTTTATTTTACTGATGAAAGAGTTGAGGCAGAGAAAGTCCCTCCATCCATTTCTTTCACATCTTCAGAATCATACACAGACATATGGGCAGAAGTCAAAACCGTATCATTCTCCAAACTCTTTGAGAGCTCCGTCAAGGATTCTGATTCGACTGCACATCCCGCAGGTGCCACGACGTGTTTGGCGGAGGACGTCGGATGTAGTCTGAGCCACGGCTCTTCATCTCCGCAGGGTTTACACCTGCGAAGCACCTGGTTTTATTATAGGAACATCAGCGCTCGGAAGCTCTAGATAGAACTGTGATTTAATGACGTTTATCTTTAATTCACGCCTGCGATAGGTTGGGCACTGGTGAGGTGTCGATAAAGTTAGTCTGACTAGAGGAATCTGGGTTTCTCGAAGGAACAAATGTAAATAAACCAGCGTAAAAATGGAACATTACGTGGACTAGTTCGACGAGGTGGACAAGACTTTGCCGTAAGGCTCCGCGGTCGAATGTACGACGGCGCATAAACAGCCGCTGCCCTTCCAGGTAGGGAGCAGACAGACAGTTTCCCCACCACCTCTCGTGGCCCGTGGGCGCAGGACCTGGCTGGGCGGGGCCCGAGGTCGCACACGGGCCGCCGGGAAACCAGCGCGGAGCCTGTCGTGCCCTCTTTCTTAATGCCACTTTGGCTGTTGCTGTTTCTGCGGGGTTGTGGGGGTCAGTGTCGTGGATCATGAGGTCAGCCTAGGACAGGTGCGGCTGCGGCAAGCGGGGGCCGCGCGGACCGGGCCTGTGCGGGCGCCGGGACCGCGGGCGGTGGAGACCGTCGGGTCCTGCGGGGCCGTGTGGACGTGCTGGGAAGAGGCGCGCGAGGAGCGGACACCGCGGGGCCGAGCGTCACCCGACAGGGCGGAGGCGCCGACGCTGATCCAGGTGGCTCCGAGGCTTGGGGGGCTCAGAGGACCCGCAGGAGCCGGCGGAGAGCGGGAAGGGGTCGGGGAAGCGCGCGGGCGAGGTTTCTCAGGCCAAGTCCGTCCCGCGGCGTCGAGGCTCCCGCTGGCCTTGCCCCACGCTGCCGAGGTGCGCCGGCCCCGGGTGACGAGCGGAGGCGGCTCTTCCCGGGGACGAGCCCAGAGGACGCGCCTCGAGGCCGGGACCCGCCGCTCCCGCTCTGCGTCCCGGGGCCGCGGAGATGCACGTCCGGGTCGGGGTCGGGATCGGGGTCCGGGGTCGGCGCGGCCCAGAGTCTGCGGCTCGACCAGCGCCCTGATGCCCGCGGGGCGCGACCTGCGGCCCAGCCCCGGCCCGCACCCCCGGCCCAGACGGTTCCCCGGTGACGACGGCGCCTCGGTGACCGCCTCTTACCCGCGCTGACCGGCCACTCACCGGGCCTGCTCCTGCCCTAGCGAAATGTCCGTATGGAAACGACAATAACATCAATCTCCTCATTTATGTTACTTAATCTACCATTTCAGTAAATGGAGTGAAAGCTAGAAAACGAAATGGAGTGGAAAAAGATATTTTCACAAATAACCACTTGAGAAAAATGAGGCAAGCAGAAAGAGAGAAAACGAACAGCCCTAGATCCAAATGAGAGTTTGTTCTTTATTAGATCACAAAACATTTTCATTTAAAATGTCTAGAATAATTTATGTAATAATAAGTCAGTGTGGTCCTAACTGGCTAGTTGGCTTGGAGTAATAGGGTGAAATTTTCACGTAGCCTTCTGTAGAATGAATACCTTCGATAAAATTAATTATTGCCTCGGGCGCCTGGGTGGCTCAGTGGGTTAAGCCGCTGCCTTCGGCTCAGGTCATGATCTCAGAGTCCTGGGATCGAGTCCCGCATCGGGCTCTCTGCTCAGTGGAGAGCCTGCTTCCCTCTCTCTCTCTGCCTGCCTCTCCATCTACTTGTGATTTCTCTCTGTCAAATAAATAAATAAAATCTTTTAAAAAAAAAATTAATTATTGCCTCAAAATTCTGAAATTGTGCAAGAATTTTTATACTTTTACCCAGCATTAACATAAAACAAATAATGGTAAGTGGATCTAAAAGTTTAATTCCAAATCATAAATTATCAAAAGCAAAGTAATCTTGGATGGACAGGTGTAGGACAGCAGCTTGAATGCTAGCTCTGCTACTTCCTGATTAGGAAGATGTTGCTTTGCTTTAGTTACTCATTTAATATACAGTAAAATATACAGTATAAATTATTTATAAAATATAAAGTAAAATTTTACCTCTGAGGATTGTTTTGAAGACTAGACATCTCAGTATATGTGAGACGTTTAAAACTCTGCCTATGATTTAGCAAACTACTTATTAATCATCAAAAGTTGGAAAATAAATGAGATCTTAGAGGAATGTGAACAGAAACAATAACAAAAATAAAGAATAGTGGTTTCCTGGGGTGCCTGGCTGTCTCAGTCTGCGGAGCATGTCACTCCTGTTCTCCTGGTTCTGAGTTCGAGCCCCACGCTAGGTGTGGAGACTACCTATAAATAAAATCTTAAAAAAAAAATCGTGCTTTCCAACTATAATCATTAAAATATCTTCAAGTTTCGTTGATTGTAAATGTGAGCTTGGACTGATTAGATACTTCAAATTGTTGCTGATCTCACAAGGCTTTGCAGCACAGATGTTTTCCACTTTTTTTTTCTTCACATCTCTAACAGAAGTGTCGAAGTAAAAGCAAAAAGTCCAAAATCCAGTGCCATCTGTAAATGAGTCCTGACCAACTATAAAGGGTAAACAAGAACTCTTGGGCTTTATATCATCAAAACCAACTACAGTGATCTTCTAAAAAGGAAGGAGATGTTCTTTTTTTTTTTTTAAGATTTTTTTAAAATTTATTTATTTGACAGACAGAGATTACAAGTAGGCAGAGAGGCAGGCAGAGAGAAAGGAGGAAGCAGGCTCCCTGCTGAGCAGAGAGACCGATGCAGGGCTTGATCCTAGGACCCTGGAATCATGACCCAAGCCGAAGGCAGAGAGAGGCCTTAACGCACTGAGCCACCCAGGTGCCTTGGAAGGAGATGTTCTTAACAGAAGCAAGAATTTTGAACTTTCTGAGGGAATGTATGTTTTGTTGTGTGTTTTCTTGAACAATTTGGTAGTACTGTTTGAAATTTATGTTTGGAATTGGAAGCAGTAAATACAAATCAGAGGCAATAACCATACTTCAGCTTTTATCTAAAATGAAGTGACATGAACAAAATGTACCCTCTTCACTGAAAAGAAAACTTTAAAAATCATTTTAAAAAATTAGTTTTTTAAAACATTGGAAATTCAGCAACTAAGGACAGTGATCTCTGATGACAGGACACAAGTAAGATGAGGCTTGTAATGGTCCTGCCTTCCTACATGGAAAGACTTGCTAGACCTTGATTCCACCAGGAGTGGAAACTCTGGAAAGACTTAGTGATCTCCTTGGTGTGAGCAGAGCTGAGTTGGAAGTCCAGGGAGGCAAAGGTGGCTGGAGATCTTAGGGCTGGGACAGAAGAAGCAATCTTCCCAAAGAGAAGGCTTCAGAGCCTTGCAGAATCACCCACTTCAGTTTCAGAGGAGCACTCGCTGTAAGAAAACCATCTAAAGGCACTGGAACAACAGTCTAAAAAATTAGAAAGAACAATCCCTGGGAGCTCTCACAAAGCCAGTAGTAGTTCCTTTTCTCAAGCCACAACAGAAAAACCTCATAATCCCTGGTAAAATGGCTACAGCCCTCAAAAGGTTTCTATTTCTTTGGCAGAGCAAAATCCATCCATTGGACTACACGTCATTTTGCAAAGGCTAGCAAAACTTAAAAACAAGACTCAAGTGACCAAATGGTTCCTAAATAATGCAATCATTTCCCAGAACAAGGTTCAAGAATACTTACAAGGAGCAAATAAATACCTACCACCCAAGAAGGTAAAAAGTGTGTTGGTCATCCAATCTGGCAGGCAGAGAGACTGAAAAGCTGACCTATAATGAACACATCAACCAATGGAAATTGATCCAGAAATAATGGATGATGGAGATAGCAGTCAAGTACCTGAAAATAATTATTATTACTGCATTCCATACATACAAGAAGCTAGGGTAGGAGTGAACATGTTAAGTAGTGCTCGGAATATCAAAAAGACAAAAATCAGAACATATGAAGGACATTCAAAATTTAATAATGAGAAAACAAACCATCTCTTAAAAATAACAAGCAAAATATTTGAACACTTTGCCAAAGAAGATATATGGATGGAAATTAAGACTATGGAAACATTCAGTATCATTAGTCATTAGGAAAGTGCAAATTAAAACCTCAGGGATATGCAACTACAAACCAATCAGGAGCTAAAATCAGAGACTGAGCATACCAAGTGTTAACAAGAAAGCAGAACAACGAGAACCCTCATACGCTGCTGATAAGAAGGTAAAATGCTACAACCACTTGAGAAAACATTTGGCAAGTTCTTAAAAAGGTAAATATCCACATGTCTTATGACCCAGCCATCCCATCCCTAGGTATTTACCCATGAGAAAAGAAAGCTTGTATCCATACAAAAACCAGTGCGTAGAGGTTCCTAACAGCTTTATTCAGTAGCCAAAAGCTGAAAAACCAATATTCCACCAATAGTTGAATGAATAATCAATTTGTGGCACATCTAAACAATGGGACACTAGCTGGCTATTAATTAAAAGGAATGGCCCGTTGCTATTCAGAGTAACACAAACAGATTTGAAAATAAGCAGGCTGAGTGAAAGAAGCCAGAAGAAAAAGGTAACATATGATTTCATTTATTTTACATTCTAGAAGATGAAACTAATCTATAGTGACAGAAAATAACTCAGTGTTTCCTTAAAGATGGGGGAAGACAGAAATAGAAGGATTGAAAAGACATATACAGACTTCTGTGGATGATGGATATGTTTATTATCTTGATGTTGACGATTTTGCAATTGTATACATGTCATCAACTTAGAAATTTGTATACTTGATGCAGTTTATTTTATCTCAATTATGCTTCAGAAAGCTATTTTTTAAAGTACCCAAACAAAATCACATGTAATTCCTGCAATATAAAAGATAACATAAATATATATGTTATTAATATATAGTATATTATAGCAATAGTGATATGTAATATAAAAATGTGATTTATGGTGAAAAAGTTCTCTTCTGGAAGAATTGAAGACAATTTTTTTTTTTAAATTAAGGATAGTATTGTCACAAGTAACAAATATTAATACATTTTTAATTGTTATGTGTTAATATTTGTCACTTGTGAAGAGTATTTTGTGAAAGTACTTTACTTTCAGGCTGCTGGCAAAGTCTTTCATGAGCGAAATTGGTACTATTAATGATAAATGTTGTCTCAGCATCGCGTTTCTACTGTGCTGATTCCAGTGTATGTGAAGAGAATGATGCAGAGAGACTCTCAAAGAGCAAAGGACTCAGAAGATTTCTTCCGGTAATTCTACTGCACACACATCTTTAAAGGGCAAGATAATGAATGTTTCCCAGCCTAGGAGGAGGGGCAGGAATTAAGGACTTTAAAATATTATGAATAAAAGGAAACTCCCTGTCTTCCTTACCCCAGTTGTGAGATTAATCTTCAGTAGGACAGGAACTCAACTGCTCATAGGAGAAACTATCTTTCTTAGAACTGTCTTGCCCAGGTTCAGTATTCTCCAGACAGTGATTTTCTCTTCAGAAGGGCTGTTCATGGGAAAACAGAAACTGACCAACAGCGTATAAGCTTGGAGCCAGAGAAACTTGAATTTGAACCTTGGATGTTCTGCTCATCAGATGACCCTTGGATTTTTAAACTATGTGTACCAGGATCATTGTAAAGATGAGAGAAAATTTGTACAAAACATGAAAGATCAGAGGCTCTAGGGAAGAAAGCAGCCTGAAATTACCCAGGCTTCTCTATATTCACTTATGGATTCATGCATGTATTCATAGGGGTCACTGTTTATTTTAACTCGAACTATAAATCAGATGTTAGACACTTGTCAATGCATGAGTGGCATCAGTGACAAAAATAAATTTCCCTAACCTTGTGAACTTACACTACGGGAGGCTCATGATTAAAACGATTACGATAAACCAGTGAAGCAAGTTAAGGGAGATCAGTGGTGAAAGGGGAGGCACTGGCATTTGCCAAAGACCAAGTCGTCCTTCCCTTGGTGGCAGCTTTCCCCCAGGTACTAATCAATGCAAGAGACTCAGCTCCCTGACCTCCACTCGGAATGGGCTATCTCTACTCCAGAGCGTCTGGCCTGAAACAGAAGCCTTTGCTGGGACTGTAATAGTAGCTCAACCTTTTCCTCTACCCAATTCTGTTTCCTTCCCCTTTCTTCGTTGGTTGCTGATCCGAAGAGCACTCCATAGTAAAGGTCCTGTACACCAATTCCTATTCCAGGGAGGCCCAACCCATGACCGTCCCCTGGCAACGGTGCCTGAAATAAAGTGAAAAGACCAAAGGCACCTGCTCACCTGTGGGGTACAGTGTAAGGAAAAGCAACAACACTTGGGGCAGTCTCCTTTCCTGCAGTGCAGTCTTTGGAGGAAGAAACTCTTCTCTGAGGATGCACGTGCGCAAAACAACTTCTGGAGACACTGTGCGACCGTGCGCTGAGAGTATCTGCAGATAAATTGGAGTACAGGCACTGTCTAGGGGAAGAGACACAACACAACACAAAAACACTAACAAATGGAAAACGTGAGTGAGGATAAGAGACTTGAAAGACAAATGCAGGAAGCTTATATAACATTTAAAAAATAACAGTTGCAGAAGAGAAAAAAATACCAAGAGAAAGGTAATGATGAAACCAACAGTAAAAGAAATTTTGTCCTAGCTAAATGAGCATTTAAGCTTCTTGATTAAAATTCTTCATCAAATTCCAAGTAGAACTGATAACAAAAGATGTGTATCATGGTATATCCTAATAGAAATTGTTGAACTCAAAAAATTATGAGGAAGTTCTATAAGCTTCTGGATAAAAAGAACAACTCACTTTCAAAGAATCATAGATATTCATCTTCTTATCTGCTAGAAAACATTGGGTTAATACTCAGACTATGAGAAAAAGGGTGATACTAGAAAGGGCAGATCTCATTCTCCTGGCAGAGAGGATACATGTGGGTATCTAAGGACTCAGGGAGTTTATCATTCACATTCATTATCTGAGAAAAATGGTTAAGAAAAATATGATGGTTAAGGCACAAAATTCAAGATAAAAAAATAAAAAGGAAGCAAGGGTTAGTAATAATCCAACCTATGGATAATTATAGACTATCTAGGAATATGAAATATAAGTTTTTAATTTAAAAAAATCTTAAAACAGAGGCGTGCCTGGGTGTCTCCTTGGGTTAAGCCTAAGACTCTTGATTTCGGCTCAGGTCATGATCTCAGGGTGGTGACATGGAGCCCTGTGTCAGGCTCTGTGCTCAGTGTGGGCTCTACTTAGAACTCTCTCTCCCTCTTCTCTACCCTTCCCCCACCACATTCTCTCTCTTTCTCTCTCAAATTTCTTTATTTGACAGAGAGAGCACAACAGGAGGGGGGGAAGGCAGAAGGAGAGGGAGAAACAGGCTCCCTACCGAGCAGGGACCCTGAAGAGGGGGCTCAATCCCAGGACCCTGAGATCATGATCTGAGCTGAAAGCAGATGCTTAACTGACTGAGCCACCCAAGCACCCCTAAATAAAATAAAATTAAAAAAAAAAAAAGATTCTTTCTCTCTCTCGTCCCCTCTCCCCTGTTCAAGCATGTATGATCTCTTTCAATCTCTGTTTAAAACAACAACAACAAAAAAAAACCACATTAAAATAGAAACGCTATGTTCCAATAGAAACTATACAGCTTGTGAAAACTAAACTATTTGACTGCCTTAATAAAATGCAGGAGTAGAATTAAAAGCAGAGAAGGAAAGGGCAAAGCGGTGGTGAATGTCTGAGCAGAATCGGGGGATGGGATGGAAGAGGTTCCTGACGCCTGTCACTGGACTGGAGAGTGTAGGGGCAGTGGGCAAACCTGGTGTCACGGAAGAATTAAGTTTGTATCTGTTTGGTTTTTTTTTCCATATTATGTAGATTGCTACTTATCGATGAGATTGAGTTAAGGAATTTGAGACACTAAGAAAATGGAAATCCAAAATAATGAAGTAGCAGGGATAAATAAATAAATGAAATTACATTAGAAGGAATGAAATTTTAAAAATCAAACAATAAACCATAACTTCACATATGTATATAAATGCACGTATAAGAAAGGAGAAAATTGTACAAAGACATGGTGGGAGTATGAAGTGTCTCCCCTAGAAACGATTCAAATTATTGGTGGAAATCATAGTAGGAATAGTAGTACTAGTAGTAATAGCAAAATAACAAATGGAGTGTTTTTGACAGGATACAGAGATCTCTAATACAGTAAATATAATACATGGCATAATATATGTACTGTAACATATAATGATATTTTATATATATTATATAATATATAATATAATTTGTCAGCTTGGTTGGGCTGCGGTCCCCCATTATTCCATCAAACTACAATCTGGTTGTTGCTGTGAAGGTGCTTTATAGACACACTTAAAGTTTCTAACCAATCAGCTGTAGGTAAGGGAGGTTATGCTAGGTAGGCCTGCCTTAGAAGGCCATGAAAGACAGGCTGAGACTTTCCACAGGGAGAGAAGAGATCCCTGCCCATGAACAAGAGCTTCCACTGTGCCTTTGGGGTCCCAGGCTGCTCATGACCTCCTGGAGGCCTTCCCTGCAGCCCCTGCACTTGCTTCATAGCCCCTACAGCTGTGTGTGCAATTTCTTGTAACGAGTCCATATACATCCTACTGATTCTGTTTTTCTGGTTGAACTCATATACAAAATTTTATATACATATATATATATATGTACACACACATATATCTAAAATATATTAACTCACAGATATATAAAATGATGGCATATTTTGCAAAGTGATAGACACTTGTTATAATTTTATAAGTGGAAATATATCACAAATGGTTTTCTTAAAAAGTTAGGCTGTTTAAACTTAATAGACATGCATAGTCTAATATTTTCTAGAAGGGACCTATCATGACTTAATAACACATTGCTCTGAAGTGATAAACATTGCTACTAAGAAAAAGAAACATTTCTTTTTTGTCAAACTGCAAAAAGAGAAAATCTTAATTATTGAATTTTAGGGGCACCTGGGTGGCCCAGTTAACTGTCTGACTCTTGATTTTGGCTCAGGTCATGATCTCAGGGTCATGAGATCAGGCTCCACACTGGACATGGATGCATCCTGCTTAAGATTCTCGCTCTCCCTCTTCTTTTGTCCCTCCCCCCTGCTTACTCCTCTCTCTTTCTCTCTCTCAAAGAAAAGTTATTGATTTTTATATGGTTTCCTGTTAAAGCCAATTACTCAAAAATGAGCATAAATAGGGGTGCCTGGTGGCTCAGTGGGTTAACGCCTCTGCCTTCGGCTCAGGTCATGATCCCGGGGTCCTGGGATCGAGCCCCACATCGGGCTCTCTGCTCAGCAGGGAGCCTGCTTCCCCCTCTCTCGCTGCCTGCCTCTCTGCCTACTTGTGATCTCTCTCTCTCTGTTAAATAAATAAAATATTTTTTAAAATGAGCATAAATACACAAATCTATTTTTTGAAGATAGATTTTATATTTGAGTCAATTAAAACCACAAAGATTATTAACATTTCTGCTTGTATTATCAACTCAAGTAGATAACTATATTTATTATTATAATAAAGGATCAACTCTTAGTTTCTAAAATATTATATATTTGATATTAGATTAAGTAAAATCCTATGTGCAACAGCATGAAGCAGTGGTAGCTAGTCTGTTGGAAACCAGAGTCATGGTAATCTCGTTACCTTTAATAGACAGTATTATTGGAGAAGTTATTTAACCATCTGGCATTGGTGGCTCTAATTACTCGGAAAATATTCATTCAGTAAATATAAACAGGATATAATTTACAAGTCACACACAATTCTGTATCTTGGGAACACAACACTGAACAAAACCCACAAAGGTTCTATCTCATGTGTCTCCGATTTTAATTAAGGGACAAGATATTAAGTAAATATATACAAGTGAATGAATGAGTGAATGAGAAATCATCACTGAGTGATGTGTGTTTGCAGAAAACTAATATAGAATAATGTAAAAGAAAGTAACATGGACACAAAAATAATCCAGGCACAAGAGCCTTCACTAGGTGATCTTGAAATCTATACTTGTCATAAGAAGTGGGATCAGTGTCACAGTTTGCCAGAATATAAATGACTTTTAATATGACATTTGTCAATACTTAATATAATAATCGCCAATTCCATAAGAAAGAGAATAGAACTGCCTAACGGAAAAAAATCTAGCAGACTTCAAAAAAAAAAAGATACAAACAGCTACAAATTGTTTTTTTCCCATTCAGTTACAAAACGTATTCCTCTCCACCAAATCAAAAAAGTTTTCACCTCGAATCTCAACTCTCATTGATAAATTTTACTAAATAATTAATCAGGTAAAAAGATTGAATGAATGAGCAGATGAATAATAAAATGCACATATTGAACGCCCAACTAAAAATACCACAGGAAAGAAACGACAGCTTTTTTGAAAGAATTTACTCTGGGAATCCCATTTTAAGGTACTTCTTTTTCAGAATATCTTTTGTCTTTTTTCTTTACCAATGTTATCTACATAAAATGAGTTCAGGTGTTTTTACAATCATTAATCAAGCACTTAAAAAGAAAGTGTGTAATACATGCAAATTAAAGCATTTTTCCAAGATTTTTCATTGTGCCATGTCTGTGAATGGGAAGATGTACACATGCAAAATCACCAATTGAGCTTATAAAAAATAGTTTTAGAAGCATTATCTACTGTTCCAGATTTTTTTCTTTCTTCCTAAATACAGATAAAATAATATGTAAGAAGAAGGGTGTTTTTTTTCCTCTAAAACTTTTTAGCCAGAACCATAACACACAGTGGAGGAAGATATTTGCAAAATGACTGACCAAATATTAGAACCTAGATCTATGAACTTCTACTAAAGCAATATGCAATTGCTTTATTATGCACATTTTAAATGAAAAAATGAACAAGTTTTAAACATGGATATGTATCTGAACATGTTAAAGGAAAAAAACAAATTCTAAAGGTTTATTCACACCTGGTATTATCTATGTAAATTTAAGATCAGGATAAATAATAGTATAAATAAATATACATAAATGGATAGGTGCCTCTAGTAAGAGAGACGCAGGGATTGGTTGGGGAAATGGGCCCGGCCTGCCTGCCTGCCTTCCTATCTCTCTCTCTCTTTCTTTCTTTCATCAGAATCTGAAACAAATGTGACAAAAAATGAACATGTTTAAAATCTAGAAGATAGGTACTTCAGGTTAATTAAAATATTCTCACTATATTTAAATGTTAAACCATATGGCTTTGTGCCATGAAACACTGTTTATGTTGTTTTGAGTTACTCTAAGCAGAAAGCAAAAATAGATTATTTTGAAAAAAATGTAGTACCTGACACTGTTTTTGTCTTTCAAACACTGGATTTGTCATTTTATCTTTAATAAAAAGTTTAATGATGCCCCAAAGAGTTAGTCTTTTCATTTTGTGAAAATATTTTTAAATGAACTCAGACAAAATACAATATCTGACTCTGTCTTTAAATGGAATATATCAACATAAAGAATTAAACATGAACATTATTCTCTTTAAAATCACCATGCATGGGGCACCTTGGTGGCTCAGTGGGTTAAAGCCTCTGCCTTCGGGTCAGGTCATGGTCTCAGGGTCCTGGGATCGAGCCCCGCATCAGGCTCTCTGCTCAGTGGTGAGTCTGCTTCCCTCCTCTCTCTGCCTGCCTCTCTGCCTACTTGTGATCTCTGTCTGTCAAATAAATAAAATCTTTTAAAAAATAAAAAATAAATAAAATAAATAAAATCACCATGTATACCGTTTGCAGGTTCTCGGTTACGGTTTTCCTTTCTCCTCCTGTTCTGTGTTTAAGGAAACCACACTTCGTGGGAACCCCTTACCCCCTGACTCTAGCTGGCGGGCTAGATCAGCAGGAGCATGGAAAACAAGACGAAGTGAGAATTCAGGCTACTTTACCCCCACCCCCTTTCCACAAGGGTTGACCTTTCCTGGCATCTCCAGCCAGAGCTGAGTTTTCGCTGTGGCCATTAGCCACCAAACAGTCCCCCGGGGATGGATTGGGGTCTCACTCCAATCCGGCTTCTGCTAGGCCCACTGCACCCCCAGCTTCTAGCATGTGGCTCCGACTTCTGCGATCCAGCTTTCCTGCTTTGTCCTTCCTGCCTACTGAGGACGGCAGTTTCTTGTGCTCTGCTTCCTGGGTTGTCTCACCATCTTTTATTTGCTTTGCACCTCTGTTTTCACCTTATCAGTATTCTCCGTTAAGTCGTCTCTGATAGCCAGAAATGCTTTCCGTTTTCCTGACTTGATTCTGTCTGGTACATCAGTGTTGTCAAAAACAAAAACAAGAACAATCCGATGTGCGCTGCTGTTACTAGAGCCGCTACAAGCCACGAGGATAGCACATATGGACAATGTGAGACAGAACTCTTTCTTTGGGAGTTTTTACTCAATTCAAGGCAGGGAGGAATGTTCCCAGTTCATTATCTGCCTTTATACATCAGATTTATCCGCACTCATACATCACTGTACGTAATTTTTTTCTTCACTTATCTGTTCATTCAGCAAAATATTTAATGAGCATCTTCCTTGTCCATAAATCCTGGTAGCAGTGAACAGAACAAAATTACCACTTCCCGGGAACTTACAGTGTAAATCTTCTGAGATACTATAAAAAATGAGATAAGATCATTCTTGTTCAGTTGTGAAATTAATGAAGTAAGATTATCAGTAGCCACCTGTTATAGATGAAGTGGTTATATCCCTTCAAAACTCGTCTGTTGAAGCCCTACCTACTCCCCACGGGATTGTATTTGGAGATTGGCTTTTGCAAGGTAATTAGGGTTAGATTAGGCCTCCAGGATGATAGTCTCATGATGGGATTAGTAGCCTTAAAACAAGAGGGAGAAAAAAAGACCTCTCTCTCTCTCCCCACTCCTACTCGCCCCCCCCCCTCTTTATTTTAATGCAATCAGCAGGACAGGTCTGTGAACAAATAGCAAGAGGGTGGTCTGCAAACCCGGAAGAGCTCTTCCTGGGAACTGAGTGGGATGGCATCTTGATCTTGGACTTCCCAGCCATTAGAATTAGAAGAAATTATGTCTGCTGTTTAAGCCACCCATGCCATGGCATTTTATTATGGTAGCCCAAACAGACTAATATGCTACTCCACTGAAGTTTAGCAAAAATATGTGTACGTTATGAGGATTCCAAATTTGGCCTACCCTTTCCTAATTGGAGTAAAATAGCTAGAATTTTTCATTTTCCATTAAGAAATTCTCATTTAACATAATATATTTCAGTCAATGATCAAAAGATTGAATCACTAAAAGGACACTTAAATTCCCACACTTGTTGGTTTAGGAGAGAGTTCCAGATTACTCATAAGCATTCCAACCTTCTGATTATCTTGACCCAGGTGCCACAGCATTCTTATTCCTTTATTAGAATAACCTCTAGTCTGTTCATTGAGTAGGTAGCATAGGACCTCAAAGACAGGTACAGGTCGATTTAGAGCTGTTAGAGTAGCCCAAAGATAATTACATCTATTTATCCAAAATAGATGGGTTTTGTTGCTGTTGATACATTCAGTGGCGTATTACTGCTCTGGCCAAGCATGTGGACTACTTCACTTGGTTGGATTTTAAACAAAGTTCACAGTTTTCAGCTTTGAATATTGTCTATTTGATTATTTGTTTATGACACTGTTATTGTATTTTTCCCCACTGCATATTCACTTCATTTTTTGATCCTCTTGTGTAAATTTCAAAAACCAAAACAATGTGATAGCTTAGAATAGATATTTGACAAAGCATGCACTTTGTTTTAATACTCTATTGCAATAAAGAAAACTTCTGATGTGGGAATGCTTTAGAGTGCCTCTAAATTTTCAGATTTCATTATATACAATCTGATGAGGGAAAACCCAAAACAATAAAAGAAATGGTCCCTCAAGACATAGGTATTTACTTATGAAAATACTGTTGGAGTCGTCATGCCCAATGCCGTGCCGTGTTCGGTTTATTTTTTTCTTCTTTTCTGGTATTTTTATGCATTCAGGATGTGTTTTACTTTCACTTTGCTTTCACCATGTTAGGTACTGGTAGACAGAAAGGTAAATTAGAAAGAATCACAACCTCAGGAAGTCCTCAATCTTGGAAATGAGCAGATATTAAGAAATAATTGCAATACAGCATTTTATGTGGAAAGATGGTGTGTAAGAGGCCAAGTGTTGGTACAGAAAGAAACGATGGTGTTTGCATAGAGGAGGTAAGGACATAGAGATATATATCATCATTGAAACCTCCAGAGAAAACATAGCTGTGCTATTTGTGCTGATCTTGACATATTTTACTAGAAAGGGTATAAATATGGGAAGCGCCCAAACAACATGTCTGGGCAATGCAAGTGATTTTCTGTTGCTAGACAGAAGCAGAGGGAAGGATGATAAGGCAAGTTCAAGATAAGAGAAGATAAGAGAAGTTCAAGAAGGAAGGTCCTTGACCTCCTATACCATCATTACTTTCTTTTTGCATCAGCATTCTCCTGGTTTTAAGCAACAGAAACTCTTAACACATAAGCTCAATATAAAAAGGAAATTTATTTTTTATGTCTCGGAAATATCCGGGGTTAGCATTAGAAAAAGAATCTGGATACTAGATCCAAGTGACATTTATTAAAGGCAGTATTTAAGAATCATAAAACTGTTGGAGATTCAGGGCGCCTGGGTGGTTCAGTCAGTGAAACATCTGCCTTCAGCTCAGGTCATGATCCCAGGGTTCAGGGATCGAGCCCCAAGTTGGTCTCCCTGCTCAGTGGGGAAACTTTTTCTCCCTCTGCCTGCCACTCCCCTACTTGTGCTCTCTCTCTCAATCACTCACTCAAATAAATAAATAAAATCACTTTTAAAAAATTGCTGGGGATCAAGGTGATGTGCTAAGACACTTAAGAGGATTGCCCAGCTCCCTTCTATGGCTTCCTATGACCATGTAGGACTTAGAGACAATGGAGATACAATTGCCTTGGCGAGAACACAGTCAGTGGTGAGGAAACCAGGGAGCCCTGTGAAGCCATGCTCTCTGAAAAGCCACTTGGCTGATAGCTTACATTATCCATTGCTGTGTTTATATTCTTTGAGCCCATAGATATAAAATCTAACTTCTGAAAAAGCTGGAGTATTAACTGAAGTGCTCATTTTCACAATGTGTCAAAGCCAGTGCTCTATGGGAGTGTTTCATAAGAAAACTTGGGATGTCATTCCCAGAAGCAAAAACACAAAGTCTTTCAAAGGCTTACTGTCTGATGTGTATAGGAAACTGTAAATGCCTTAAGGACAGGGAAAATGTCTAAAAACTTCTTAATTTTCTAGAACACTCAGTAGAAAGCTGAATTAGAATGCATAAAATTGGTAATATTTTATTAAGAACAACTAACTTGTTTCTTCCTTTTGTACAGTATTTTTCCCTGAGTCCCAAAGGACTTATTTTCTATTTTACACATTTTACTACTGAAATTTAGAGCCTAAAAATATGCTAAACACTCAGAAGATAGGCTATGTTTTTTATTCTTTTCCACCTCCAGCCTCTACTACAAAGTCATTAATTAATTTAATCATTCACATATTTATCAAATAAAGAATAATACTGTGCATTAGACAATGTGCTAACTGCTATAGATACAAAGATGAATATGACAATTCCCTTACCACAGATTTCAGATTGACAGTTTTATACTATTGTTTACTATAAGTTCATCCTAAAGGAGGAGTCAGATTATAACAAATTAATACCCTGCAAACAAAGAAGTACTCATTAGTGTATGAAAAATGAGATCACAAAGAATGAAATAAATGTTATCCTATGATAGATGAAGAAATTCTGAGGGCAACCTCACAAATGAGAAGATTGTTTAGACTAAACTCAGAGATTCAAAGTTTGTTAGACTAAGTCATATAAACTGGGTTTACTTAAGAAAGGAGGAAAAACAATTTATTTCAGTATGTGTGTACGTATGTATTGTGGATCTGCTGATGAAAATTTCCTTTGAATTCTCTTTTTCTAGGGGAAAAAAAAACGATTTCTTCTTAAAATTTGGAAGACTTTTTTTACTGGTATAGAATTCTAAGTTGGGCTTACCCCTCACCTTGGTACTATTAAAATGCTATTCTATTTCATGCTGGTTTACATAATTTCTCTATGAAAATCCTAGTGGAGAACATAGGCAGTAACTTCTTCCACATCAGCCACAGCAACTTCTTTCAAGACACGTCTCCAAAGGCAAAGAAAACAAAAGTGAAAATGAATGTTTGTGACTTAATCAAGATCAAAAGCTTCTGCACAGGAAAGGAAACAGTCAACAAAACAAAGAGGTAACCCACGGAATAGGAGAAGATATTCACAAATGACACTTCAGACAAAGGGCTGACATCCAAGATCTATAAAGAACTTCTCAAACTCAACACACACAAAACAGACAATCATGTCAAAAAATGGGCAGAAGACATGAACAAGACACTTCTCCAAAGAAGACATACAACTGGCTAACAGACACATGAAAAAAATGTTCATCATCACTAACCATCAGGGAAATTCAAATCAAAACCACATTGAGATGCCACCTTACACCAGTTAGAATGCCCAAAATTAACAAGACAGTAAATAACCTGTGTTGGAGAGGATGTGGAGAAAGGGGAACCCTCTTACACTGTTGGTGGGAATGCAAGTTGGTGCAGCCACTTTGGAAAACAATGTGGATATTCCTTAAGAAATATAGAAAAATAGAGCTTCCCTATGACCCTGCCATTGCACTCCTGGGTATTTACCCCAAAGATACAGATGGAGTGAAAAGAAGGGTCATCTGTACTCCCAATGTTCATATCAGCAATGGCCACAGTCGCCAAACTGTGGAAAGAACCAAGATGCCCTCCAATGGACGAATGGATAAAGAAGATATGTCCATATATAAAACAGAGTATTATGCCTCCATCAGAAAGGATGAATACCTAACTTTTGTAGCAACATGGACTGGACTGGAGGAGATTATGCTGAGTGAAATAAGTCAAGCAGAGAGAGTAAATTATCATATGGTTTCACTTACTTGTGGAGCATAAGGAATAACATGGAGGACATGGGGAGATGGAGAGGAGAAGTGAGTTGGGGGAAATCAGAGGGGGAGCCAAACCATGAGAGACTGTGGCCTCTGAGAAACAAACTGGCGTTTTGGAGGGGAGGGAGATGGGGCGATGGGTGAACCTGGTGGTGGGTATTAAGGAGGGCATGCATTGCATGGTGCACTGGGTGTGGTATATAAATAATGAATCTTGGAACACTGAAAAAAAAGTAAAATAAAAAAAGTCA